>NC_052955.1:33488504-34926004 GCF_013358895.1 Oreochromis aureus
TAAATCACTTTATGATCTACATTATTTAACAACATTCGTCTTTTGATGCAGTCATCCATAAGCTGATAATAATTTGCATTGCGCCCTTCATGTTTCATGTCCTTGACGCTGAACGGTAAAGACTAGTCTGTTACTGACTGTAGGGTCTCAAGTCTAACTGACATTCTCCTCAGCTGATAGGACAGTCAGTCAATATTATCATCATTTCACTGTTGTAGCTGTGAATTTTATCAACAGCTCATCTAGGTGAATATAAATGTCACCCCTTTTGCTATGCCTTCTTAGCAGTGCACTCTTAAGAACAGTTATCTTGGTTCATCCTCCCACTGGGAACTGTAATTCCTTCTGCAAACATTTATAATTATCACCTCAGCTTTCCCATCAAGTCTAGAAAACATACACGCGTGCACGGGTGGATGACAACACTCCTGCTGCACCCATTTATCTAGCATCTCATTGCTAAGCTGCAATATTGCTCTGACATGAAGTCCACGATTGCCTGAGCATGAAGGGGAGGGGTGGGAGAAAGCATGAGGGGAACGAGGGGAAAACAGCAGCTCTAATATGGCAACTGATAAGAAGAGTAAGCGAATGCAACCTAGGTGAAACCCTTAACCTGGATCTCCCTATCTTCATTTTCTTTTTCTCGTTCTCATTTCCCTCTACTTATACACCTCCATCTGGAATTGCAAATCAGCTCATACAGTATGTTTCTTTACAGCTGAGGTGGGAGATAAGGAGTGTTGGGCATATCTGCAATCTGAGCATGTTGTTCATTTCAATTTATTTATTTCATTCTTGGCATTTATTTATCTCCCTGTCACTGCTGGAATGTGTGTTTTCTTGTTAATGTACATGTGAATGTGAGAGGTTTTTTCTTGTAAAAATGATAAAGACGGATGGCTTGTTTTTGTTGTGTGATCTGGCTCAGATTGCGCTGAATTCAAGCGTGCAGCCAAGGGACGGGTGGACACAGAAAATTCAGTTTGCTTCCACAAACACTTGTGTGTTTCTTAGAGGTTCTCCGTGTGGTGTGCTGCTGCATGACTGTGAATTAAAGATAGGGAGCATTGAGACGACACTAGAAACCTGCTGTTTGGCTTGTGTCAGTAGGCATTGATAGATGAGCCCGGAGTTGCTGCCTGGAAGATGGACTCTAGAAGATCACAGAGCCATTCACCCTAAGGAGATAGACATGGAGACAAGTCTTGCTCGCTGAGCACAGAGATGGTGGTGAAAACAAGATAAGATATGAAAGAACACACTTAAGAGGGCACAAAGGATGTCAGTCAGTATAGGTGGAACTTAGTTTCATTAGTGGACACTGTAAGAAAAAGGGGACCTTGGGAAAGTGCCTTTTAGTAAAATGTGTTAAATAGGACTTTATTTCATTTGGTATACTGTAGAAAGTCATGTGCAAAAGTCCCGAGCTACCTCTCTTTTCTTTAGACTTTTGCTAGGAAAATGGCAAATGGATGCTGCAATTTATTGAAACATGTGCAAACATACATGGAAACACAGTATATGAGGTAAAAACAGAGTTTGTGCAAGTCAAATGAGTTTGAAAGTCACTATTTGGTTTGACCACCTTTATTCTGTACAGCCTGAACTCTCTTAGGCAGCTTTCTTTTAATTTCTTTAAGTAGTCTTCAGGAACAGTTTTCAATGTTTTCTGAAGGACATTCAAAGCTCTGCTCTTTGTTTTGTTTTTTGCTTCAGTAATGCTGAGGAGGGGCAAATCTCTCACTGATGGTGTTCCACTGTGTGTTTTTCTATCCAGGTATGCTTTTACTGCATTGGCAGTGTTTTTTGGAGCTACCAGTCAATTCCTTTCCAGATGTTATTGCACGGTTATTCAAAATTCAACTGTACTTTTCTGTGTTCATAATTCCATCAATTTTGACAAATTCCCCAAACCATGACAGAGCCTCCACCGTGCTTTACACTTGGTTGTAGACCCTCAGTGTTGTACCTTTCTCCTGATCTCCTCCTTATATATATTGACAAAGATTTGAACCAAAAACTTCACATTTGGATTTATCACACCACAAGATCTGTTGCCACTGATTTCTAGTCCAGTTTTATGTATTTTGTTATACAGCTCAAGCTTCATACAGGTTCATATTGCCTAGTTTCAGACAGCTTTTTCTAGTCTTTGGCTTTTTATGATGTCAATGTGATTTTGGAGCCAACCCAGCACACGCTTATAGTCACAGCATTAGTTGCCTATGGACAATTTTGGGTCACTATTAAGGGTAACATCTCTTTAAACTGAGGGTAGAAGCCAGTTTGCATATGTATATGCAAACTGCAAACTCCATGTCGTTGCCTCAGCCGGCTGACAGGTTTGAAAAGGTGCAGTCCTGCTGTGAGGTGACAGTAAGTAATATTTTAACTGTCAGTAATACAAAGCTTCTCTATTCAAGTCCAAGAATAAGACATGAAATAATAAATAGTCATGATAGTTTTCCTTTAAAATATTATTTACGTTATTTCAGCCAGAGAAAGTAATTAGTATTGGAGGTCAGATTGAGCTGGTAGTACGTGAAATTAATGTTTTAGATGACACAATATTTTGAAAAACAGAACCCAATACTGTAACAACAACCACTCGGTGGTCAGTCAAGTTCATTTATTGCACATAGGAATAAGCAAGGCTTTTTTGATCTTCTCTGGGGGCCCAAGCTGCAAGTGTTCTGTTTCCAAGCTTTAAACACACACACGCAGCTTAAGCCTCTTTGGCAGCACCCAGCATGCTACATCCACTCAATGCCGGCTCTGACACAAGGCCGAGCAGTGCCAAGCCACTTGGCCCTCAGCAGGTGGTGTAAATCTGGGCATCCATAGATAGCTGCGACCGCCACATTATCACCAATGGTAACTGCCAAATGACACCACCCTTCCCCCACTCGTGTCCTGACTCACACCAATAGTGAAAGGTCATGTATCATTGTCCTTGTTATGTCAGTAACACTTAAAACCTGCAGGAAACCAAAATGGCAGAGTACACAGGTTTTCGCCTTCGTTCCCGCCTCACATCTGGTGCTAACACAGCTTTATAAACTGATACCTACATACTTTCCTTTTTGAATTTGCATTTAACATGCACTGGTACACACGGTGACATCAGAAAGAGAGAGACTTGGCCTCTACAGAGATAAGTGATGGGTGTAATCAGTGGCTATTGTTAGCAGAATTATGTTGTCCAAGGAGATAGTTCTCTTGACAATAAGTATAATCTGAATCCGCAGTTTCAGCCCATCAGTGTAATAAGGTGCTTGCAAGCTGATCCCTTTGGCAATAACCTCACATCCACCCACAGACAAAAGCACATGCTATAGATGGTGAGAAACTCAGAGTATTTTAAATCAGTGTCTACGTTGTTGTCTATGTTTTTCTGTCTCAATGTTTTCCTCAAATTAGATTTGTCTCATTTAATATAGCGAGCATTAAATGTCACAGACAGATGATTGTTTATGTGTTTTTTAATCTAGAATTAGTGAACATACAATAAGGTCCAGAAAGATTTGGACAGAAATAACTTTTTTCTACTTTTGGTTCAGTACATTACCGCTTTGAATTTAAAATGAAACAACTCAGATGCAGTTGAAGTGCAGACTTTCAGCTTTAATTCAATGGGTTGAACAAAAAGAGTTTTTTTTAGCACAAGCCCTTCATTTCAATCATTTCAATCAGTGAAATTTATGCTTAATTGGGTTGTGATCAGGTGAGTGACTTGGACATATATAAATATATTCCTCTTCTTAGCTTTAATAAACCCCTGGGTTGCTTTGGCTGTATGTTTTTGGTCATTGTCCATCTGTATAGTGAAACGCCGCCCAATCAATTTGACTGCATTTAGCTGGATTTGAGCAGACAGTATGTCTCTGAAAACCTCAGACTTCATTCAGCTCCTTCTGTCCTGTGTCACATCAATAAACTTGAGTGTCGAAGCCATCATACTGCCTCTGCCATCATTCTGGTAGATGTTGATCTTGGTTTCATCTTTCCAAAGAATGTTTTTTCAGAACGGTGCTGGCTTTTTAATATATTTTTTAGTCCAATCTAGCCTTTCTGTTCTTGAGGCTTATGAGTGTCTTGCACCTTGCAGTGAACCCTCTGTATTTACTTTCATGCTCTTTATAGTAGACTTGGTTATCAATATGCCTACCTCCTGGAGAGTGTTGTTCACTTGGTTGGCTGCTGTGAAGGGGTTTCTCATCACCATGGAAATGATTCTGTGATCATCTATCACTGTTGTCTTCCGTGGACGTCCAGGTCTGAGTTCACCACTGCTTTCCTTCTTTCTCAGGATGTACCAAAGTGTAGATTTTGCCACGTCTAATATTGTAGCTGTAATTCCACTCAAACTTCTTGGAAAGTGTGCACCATGCAGCAGGCTGTATTATTTGTCAGATAATTCCATTAAATGTCTCAAAAGTCAAACACATGGTTGAGAGATCCAACTCAAGAGCTCAAGTCAGCAGAAGTAAGGTGAAACAGACACCAACTGCCTACAGCTGCTTCTATTGGTACGTCTGTCAGCCTGCACCAGATTTTTAGCCTGCTAGGTCGGAGGTGGTGTTTATAAAGTGCCATGTGAGCACAGTGTCACGAGAGTGTAGCAGCAGCTGGAGCTGTCTCACTGAAGTGGCTCGCAGCTCTGATTTTAGGCATCCATCTCTAGCCCTCTCAGTTTTCCTCTTTCTCTCCAAACTACTTGACAATTCCCCCACCCACCCCCAAATCAATTCTAAATCCAATTAGTCATTGCATTAGACTGTGAGGAAAAGCACCACTGTGCACTGTAGCCTGACAAGTGTTTGGCTTCAGCTGCTGTTTGTTTTCCATGTGAGAGCTATTGATCAGAGGGTATGAGGGCACTGGGCGAGTGGGATGGGTGGAAGGTGGAGAACCTGGTAGAGATAAGTGTTATTGTAAAGGAAAATGTGAAACACTTGTCTGTTTCTGAATTGGAAAGGGAGGACATAAAAGGTGTGGTGTGCAGGGGAAAAGTTCTGCTGGTGTGGGAGGGGGAAGATCAGATGAAAGTGTGACTGAGGCCAACATCTGGCAACAGCTGGGGGCGGGGGAAAGTAGGTGAGAGCGGGAGATAAAGAGCGAGGGGTGGCATGAAGGACGGATTTTTGCAGGGTTGAAAACAGAGATAGATTAAGGGAAGGAGAGTGGCACAGGGTGAGCGTTATTGCCTGAGGTTGAACGCGTCAAAAACAAAAATGATGATGCCGGGCAAGGCCGGCAGGCTGCCTGGCTATCTGGCAGCTTCCTCAGCCAGGGGTTCCCACTCTGAGGTGCCAACATGAAAAGGAGAGAAGGAGATGGATAGAGAGTGGATGGCGAGAGGCAGGCAGGGAGAGGGAAGGCTGATTTTAAAGGAGGATAAACAAAGAGGACAGATCAAAGGGCCGAGCAGCCTCACAGTTTCACCCAAATCGTCGTGAAATCCCTCATGATGCTTTGGAGGCTCTCAGAGCCGAGCAAAGCCGAAACAGGAGTTTTGAGCATTACACCACAAAACACTTACAGCATGCTGCTTTGGGCAACAGCCCAGAAGGGATAATAATACAATAACACAATATGATGGTATTTAATACTCCAAGGGAAATTAAATTCAAGCCACACAGCACGGGAGTGCACATCCATAAATGACTGCAGTGGACGATATAGTGACCAATTAACAGCTGCAATTAAATGAGCAGAGCATATCACATCTATTGTTATGCGTGAAGAGTTTATCCATACATGCATATATTTATTTTGAACTGGGTCTCCAAAGAGAGATGGCATGTTTGCCTTTCAGATATCCAAAGGAATCCTTACACAAGAAATGCAGTGAGCAAAAACAATAAGCTGCTGCTTTATTTTATTACTCTTTTTTTTGAGGTGAAGATATGAGATTTGAGAGAGTCTAGATATTGTTAAAAGTAACCTCTTCTATTCTTTTCTCCATATTGTCTCAGCCCACCCTTCATGTTTGTGCCGTGATTTCACTTGCAATTCCAATATTTCATCTAATATTTCCAGGGCAGAGAGCAGTGTTGCTGAATTATTTAGGGGCACCTGAAATCTGGAAAGGTTTCACACACACACATACAGTACTAGCAACTTCCACATATAGACTATGCTGTCGATTTATGGCTCTGGGTGTTGATTTCTTGCTATTGAGGAGTTCAAGAATGGCCATTCTTGAACTCTGACCCAGGACGGCGAGAGGTAGATCAATCAGGAGAACTGACCCCCCCCTCCCATGCTATAATCACTATCCACAGCCCTGTCCTGGGGCTGATTGATGATCACTCTCTAACTTTTCTCAGATTCTCTCATGTACACACCACACAGGTGCAAGTGCACGGTTACCTATAAATCAGGTCGACACAGACGGTGCTGTTGGTCACTTCCTAGGGTGAGCATTGTCATGGATATGTGACATTTTCTATGGGTACATTTCTATAAGGCGTCCTGCGGGGATTTAATTTGTAGCTCCTCAGTGCGCTGTCAGCAGCTCGTGCGTGCATTGTTGGATGTGCTCACGGGCAGCTGGAGCTTTTGTACGTTGGCCTTTATGCACCATTTGTGTGAATCAGCTCTCCCCACATATGTTTCCATCATCTCTATTCTGAGCCCATTCTGCTCTGCCCTGACTGGACCAATACCCATTCTTCTATGAGTCATCACCATCAGAGGTGTAGGTGGTATTGGGACCACTGTATTTTTAAAAAGTGAGGACTGATGGAAAGATACGAGCAAGAAAAGAATAACAGGAATTGTGAAAAGAAAGAAAGAGAAGCACTAGAACGCCAATTTGCGGCTTTAATAAAATGTTAACATAGTTATGATGTTCTTCCTAATAAAGAATTAAGCTAAGGCAGCGTTTGTACATTATGCACTCTGTATATGCATTAGCAATGCGGACAGGCAGACAAAGAGTTCAATCAACATGCGTTGGCCTGATTACTTCCCTTCAATCAAATAGTATTCACTGAGATCACCAAGCACTGCCATGATGGAGGTCACGTGGGAAGGAAATTGAGACTGCACACCAAGGAGGATTAGGACAAGAAAAGATCTCCACAGGTGTGCAAGAAAGTAGGCCTACACTTAGTTGCTCATGGCTGTGTGAACTGAAATAAGTGGAAAAGTTTGGACTTTAAATTTCTGTTATTATTCATATTTTCTGTTTGACTTTTAGTTTGTACTTTTAGCAGGTATTTCCTGGTTGGTTTCCTTATGTTTCTCGGTTTTTATTATCTAGTTTCTGTTCATGGCTAAAATTTGTTTGTATTCAGTTGCTTGTTTCAGTTATCCTGCCTTTCCTGTGTCCCATTGTCTTACCGTCAAGTCTCCATTTTTGTGCTAGGTGTCCACATCTTTTGTTGCTTCCTGTTTTGTTTGGGCAGCTTCATTCTCTTGTGTCTTTTTTCGAGTTTGTTGTTCAACCTGGAGTTTCCCATATCAGTGATTACCTACTGTGTCTGTTTAAAGCCTGAGTTTACTTTCTTTTTCACATCATACTGTTGTCTGCCTATGCATCGCCCCTTGTCTTAGCTTCTTGATTTTTTTTAATCTTCTCTGGATTTCTTCAACCTCAATAAAGTCTTGCTTTTTGTTTAACTTAAGCCTTGACAGAAGAGCAGTGGAAGCTACAAGCTAAGAGTAAATGGCTAATAGCATGGCTGTGGTTTTTGGAGGCAGAGTGGGTCTCCAGTCTGCATGCCAAGTATCATTCGCCAAGATATTCACCACAATGCATCCATCCACACAAGTTGTATAAAAAGCACTTAGAATGCTGTTAGAGTAGAAAAGCGCTTTATAAGAACCAGTCTATTTACCAAACATAAATCGACACCATGAATCATGTGATAAAATTGTCCACATCTTTTAAGCATGTTTTGGTTTCTGTCACTTGCACAGTTGTTTTGTCACATTATTGTCTTTAAAAAAAAACACCTTCACGTGTTTTTCGGTCTACTTCCTCTGTGTTTCATTCAGCTTCCGTTGTGTTTTGTGCACTCTTGCTGCATTTTTCTATTTGCTGGTGTTTTCTTAAATTGGAGTGCATTAGACCTCTCAGGGCCACCATATAATAGAAGCGTATTAGATATAACAGAGCAGCACTCACCTTTTAGCAAAGTAAGAGAGCAGCACATTTCAAAATCTGGTGTCTCTTTTCAGAAATCAAGACCTGGTTACTCCAAAAAAGAATCTACAGACCTTATTTTGAGCAGTTTGATCAGGCAGCTATTTTCTTTTGACCAAAATCCCAACAGCTAGCTAACATTACGGATATGCTAAGGGTAATAGCATCAATGTTAACATCCTGTCACAGCTACAAACCTTCTGTTTGTTTGTTTGTGCTCTTCTCACTGGGCTGAACTTGGCACATGTTGTCTTTAGGATTTGTGATGTTTCAATGATCTTCAGTTCAGCAGCACCCAAATGAAAATATGTTGACAGGTCTTCACTTGTGTGCAATCTTCATTCAACGGTGATCAAATAGTCTGATGAATCAGATTAGCAGGTATTTCAGGGTATTAGAAACTTAATAAATCATAAGCAAGTATCAATTTTATCAGCTGTGTCATTAATTATTGAACATGAATTATTTTGTTATCGCAAGTGGGCTCAAGTTGCAGACATTTCTAATCATGAGGGTTGGAGACAAGCTCTAAATGGTGTGTCCAACGGTGCACAGTCGAAAATCTTAGCAGACAGAAGAAACCATATATAAAATGCATCTACTGATTTCTGTCTAGTTCTCATTTTGAGTCATCTTTAAAAAAAAAAAAAAGAAAAAAAAAGGAAAGGAAAGAAACATCCTAAGTCTGTGCCGGCCAAGTTAAAAAAAAAAAAAAGGCTCTCCCAATCTGGATCTACAGTACGACCACACTGCATTAGCACTCCGGCTGATACCTTACTATTGACTCCCACCAGTGTGGTGTGTGTGTGTGTGTGCGCACGCACGCAAAGCCTCTTTCAAGGCATCTGATCAGCTCTCCAGAGCTGAGCTGATGCCTACCTCGATCAATACCTGGCCTCCAATACCATCCTTCATATATTCAGCAATGTCTGAGGCATGGCCCTTTCTTTCTCTTTGTACTTTCACCCTTTATTCTCCATCCTGTAAAACAGCTTAATTTCATAAAAGGAGCCGAGCATCATAATAACCTGTATTATCAGCCGACTCACCAGGTATTCATTGGGAGGCTCTCACTTTGCTTTTATTTCTTTTATTTTTCTCACTCTTCTGTCTCCCTATGTATTATTTTACTTCTGTCTCCCTCGCCTCTTCCATTCTCTCCCGCTTCGTCTCTGTACCTACCTATTACTGATGAGTCGATTTCACGAGTCACTGATGCGGAGAGGGTACAGTAGAATATGGTGCGAGTGTGAATAACAATAGCTGTCTATGCCCCATAAGAGAAACAATAATTACATGGACTGGCACGGGGATCGCATGCCTCATAAGAGCACAAATGGTCATTTCAGCTGAAAAGTGGCCCTGTTGTTGGGGGAGATTTTAGCTAATTATGTTAGGAAATGGGCATAGACATGTGTTTTATTAGCATTTTTGTAGTGTAATCAATGATTTGTCTGAATACTTCTATGTCAAGTTGTGGTGTTTTCCCCTCTTTTTTCCAGTTTCAGTGCGTAGCTACAGAAATGAGTGAAACCCTCAGATAGTCATAACAAAAAAGAGCACATTCACATTAATTATATTCTTGATTCTCTGGCAAAATCAAATCAGAGCATCTTTATAATACCCCACTGGCTTCGTTTCCCTCATTTGTGCTGCATAAATCAATATTTGGGTCTGTAATTGAAGTGGAAGAAATGTAAGTATATGTGGCTGGAAGAGAAGCACTTTAACAGTGCATGTGGCAGAACACACCGACACATCTCTGCTCCGTTCAAGGCTTACTGGTGAATTGAAATGAGCATTGGGATCAGTTTGGCTACTGTCTGTTGCTATAGAAATGTAAATCAATTAATCTTGCGGCATAACAACATAAACCATCTGCACAGCGTAAGAAGCCGTTGCTAACAAACTTATGGTTTGTCTTAAGACAACAGTAAAGATTTACCTAGAATTCCATTTCGGTGCTCCTGATTATGCTCTGAAAGGGATCTGTGCAGCAGATTATTTCAACATCAAGACTTTTTGACATATATCTAAACCATGGTCAAAATCTGTGTTTTTTTTAACTGCACCATATTCTCTGTGTTATTAAAGAGCCAAGCTTTCATTTGAGAGGAAGCAGAGGGTGACTGAGGCAAAAATTCAAAAACAGCATTCAAAGCTTTTTTTTTTATAGCAGGTATCAGAGATGCAATTAGGCTACTGGCTCATTGTGGAATTACACTTTAAAAGGTTTTCCAGTTCCGACGAAGGCCTTTGTGACAATGTGTACACGCTGTCCGCTTTTTGTTTGTCTGCTTTAGCTATTTGGGCTGCAAAGTGGGGCTATTACATAACCATTGTCCAGGTAGAAAGGCTGTCAAAAAGGAAGCTTGTAGAACTCTTTCCCTGTCTTTTTTCTTATTTCCCCCCCCCAAATGTTTTCTCTCTTGTGCACGGATCGATGGCGCAGCACCGAGAGGAAGGTCGGAGAGGTTGCGGGACTGTTGGCTCCCCTCCTTTGTGCTCAGCAAACAATCTTAATTTTGGTTTCTTTTTTCCAGCAGCTTCAAATATCCAAATAGCAGTGAAAGCAACAGATGCATTCTCGCCTGCTGGCGCTCATGTAAACATTTGTTCACATGATGCTGAGGGTGAATGGAGACTGAGTGCGGTGCCTTTTCACCGGGGACTCACTCTGCCACTCTCTGTTTTTATCTCAAAGCTCCACTCTCCTCATCCCTGCTGTGCTACTTGAAGCCTGTGTACAATCTGCCTCTCTTTTGCTTCCTCTCCAATATTTTCCATCTGTCCCTCAGGTTAGTTATTCTTTTTTTGTGTGTGTGTGGGGGGGGCATTTGAATTTGCCTCAATTTTCCTCAAACCTCTTTAAATATTTGTAATCTTTTTGGCACATTTTGGACCTCCTGTTGCAACTGATCATCATCTCACTTTTGTCCATATGATCCCCTGTTAGTGTGTGTGTGCTTGGGATCTGGGGCGGAAGCGTGTCACAGGAAATTTTTCTGGTGACATTTAAAGAGGCTTGTGTGTTATGACTGGCTGATTGTCATGAATTGCTATCCACAGCCTGGGTGCACACATTCAACATACATAGAGCTAAAATTTTTGCAGATATGCATGCTAGATCCCTGAGGAATCTGCATTTTTCTTTTTCTTTTATCTCATTATTTGCCCAACGAGATATCAGAAGCTTGAAATATATTGATTTTGCTGCCTTCTTCCTTACTTCCTCACTTACACACGCACCGCTTTGCCACGAGCTGAGTAGTCTATACTTAAGTCAACATATAGAGTGAAGTTTAACCAAGCACGACTCCCCTAGGCCTTCGCCCGTGCACGTTAAATTAACTGCGAGCTCGAGAGACCTGGGAAAACACAGCGCACATACAGAACAAGGGGCAGAAGAGGGGGACACGGAACTGCTCATTTTATTCCTCATCTATAAATCCACCACCGCAGACTCAACACTGAACTTTCCGTGAATCATCCAATTCTCATTCATTAAGAGACTCAAGATTGCCAAAGACTGTAACTATCCTCTGCTGAAAGACCACAAAGATGGAATGACGCTCTCCCGTCGCTGTTATTTCCCTCCCCGCGCTAACTGTAATCTTCGCTGCAAGCTGATTTTTAATAGGCTGATGGCAGACAAATAATTGTTTTGAGGGGAGCTGAGCTCAGACCTAATTCAATCTTCTCGCCACCCAAATCCCCACCCAAACACGCTAATGCACATTAATGAGATTTCATAGCTCTTAATGGGAGACAATGTGTCTGTGCAGGTTTTATCCTGTGTGCGTTTATCTTATGTTTTTGACTTTATCGAATGTGAGCGTATGTGTTGTCTGTTTGGTCTAAATCTGTTTTCATTAGCTGTTGCATGAGCTCAAGTACACTTATCCATCTGCTGCGGGGGATACATATGCAGCAAACAGCATGCATGCATAGAGTACACACCCTATGGGTGTTATTTAGCAAAGTAGGCAAACATTAGAATGCCTTAAGGACCAATATTTTTCGTTTTAACTTCAGCTCATCTCAGCCCATAGAAATGTCTCTCTAGTATGTTCTTTTCTATTGAATTGTATTTGGTCCTTTTAGGAAAAGGACCAAAATGCGTTAAAGGACTGAAAACATGAAGAAGGGTGCATTTGCAGAAAACGCACAACGCAGGATTGTATGTCAGCACCTTAAATTAATTTAGCCATTAATATGGAATAACTTATTGTATACAGACTTTGTCACACTGTAGCATCTGCTGACAGAACTTTGAAGACGCCACGGTGCTCTATAGTGTGAGCGTGACTTCTTGGGTTTGTTATTCACAATATGCTGAACTGGTTCTTATGTAGCACTTTTCTACTCTATCGAGCAATCAAAGTGCTTCATACAACATGTCTCATTCACACAAGCACTGTTCTCTACATCTAAGTGCTTTCTCTTGATGCATCATCCCTATGATGATGCATCAAGAGCAACTCAGGGTTCAGTGTCTTACCCAAGGATACTTTGGCATGAAGACTGGAACAGCTAGCGAATAAACCACCAGCCTTCTAATTAGGAAGTAACCTGCTGTACCGCCTGACCACCACCGAAGCTCAGTGGTGGTTAAGACTGTTGGCTTATATCGTGCCCTTATATCGTCAAACCCTAAATTGGATTAGCAGAAGAAAATGGATGGAAAATCTGCAATATAGTTGTACCTAGCTACAAGCTAATTGCTAACTGTATAGCACTTGGTACACTGTAAAAAAAAAATTTAATATAAAAGTATTGTACTGTGTATTTTACAGTTTTGTACTGTTTTTCTAGAATATCATTAAATTTACATAAATAGACTGATTTTACATTTCAAATGTAAAATAACAAAATCGCTGTAAATGTAATAAAACATAATTTTCTTGTTCTATAAATATATTTGTCTGTACATATGCATATTTAGATTGTTAAAATACATTCACAAATGTATCATAATTTCACAAATATTTGTTCGTTATTTGAAAAACTGTTAAATTCAAATGTAATACTATGGAAAAATATATAAAATGATTCTTATAAACATTTTTTACATCAAGTAATGTTATTTAGGGCGATCGTGGTTCAAGAGTTGGCAGTTCGTCTTGTAATCAGAAGGTTGCCGGTTCGAGCCCCAGCTCGGACACTCTCGGTCGTTGTGTCCTTGGGCAAGACACTTCACCTACCGCCTACTGGTGATGGCCAGAGGGGCCGATGGCGCGATATGGCAGCCTCACTTCTGTCAGTCTGCCCCAGGGCAGCTGTGGCTAAAACTGTAGCTTGCCTCCACCAGTATGTGAGAGTGGATGAATAGTGGAATTGTAAAGCGCTTTGAGGGTCTCGAAAAGCGCTATATAAATGGAATCCATTATTATTATTTAAACTAGAGATGGACCGATCCGATATTACGTATCGGTATCGGTCCGATACTGACCTAAATTACTGGATCGGATATCGGCGAAAAATAAAAAATGTAATCCGATCCATTAAATATCAAAAAAGCACCTCAAAAAACTTGCGACACGGCGTAACTCGGCTGATAACCGTAGCATGTCGGAGCAGTGTGCGTCAGGTGATAGAGCGGCTGTGTGTATTTGTAGCCTCGCTACCAAACCAGCATTTCATCTCCGAGGAAGTTATCCCAGAGAGAAGTAAAGCAAGTGTGTAAGTTCATCTCTGAATGTTTGTAAAGCATTCCCATGTTAAGCTTAACAACCGATATATGGAGCGACTGCCTCTTCTCCCTCACCTTCCTGCAGCTACTTCAATCGTGAAACTGATTAATGATCAGCTGATCGGCTTTTCTGTCGGGAGTCCGTCTCTCTTCTTTGTTTTGGCCCACTTTGCACCAGAAAGAGGAAACTAGCGGCTGAACAACAGCAGCACGTTTAACCTTGATAAGCTGTTGTTAGAATGTATTTAATATTACTTTCTACACCAGGATCCTTTTCTAGTAGCTGAGGCTGGTAACGTGCAGGGGCGGATCTAGCAAAGTTTAGCCAGGGGGCCGATAGGGCATGAACAGGGAAAAGGGGCACAAAGACATACTTCACTTTCTTATTCTCATTTAAAATACGTAGCTTTTAATAAATAATTATCTGAATCTTACACCCAAAGTTTTAATCTGATGTAAAATGTATAGAAGTCCATTACTATATATAGTAACTGTTAAGTCTAATATACCCTAGTAAGCTATAGTACTTTTTCCTTTGGGAAGGTACCATCTGTGAATTCTGCAATTCTGTTGAAGAAAGATGTTGAATCTATTTAATTATTCTTGAAAAATAATTTGTTTCTGTGCATTTTTTTCACCCTGCATCAAATTAAAGTTGATTACATCGATTAAGCATCATGAGGTGGAGGGTGGGGGTGGTTCCTTTTTTTTTTTTTTTTGCTGGGAGTTTGCAACCCTATTAGTTAGGTTGCTTAAAATTTCTGCTAAGTACTCTTTAAAATACCAGAATAGGGAGGATGGAGTAGGTTTAAGTTAGGTTTTAAGTTAGGTAAGGTTTATTAGATTGATCAGTGTTGCTGAACTATGAAATATTTTGGGTGCAATGTATTTTTTTACACACAGGTGTAACAGAATAGCTTTAGTGTTGTTGTTTATTTAAACTTGAGTATGAACTTATACAAAATGCAGCAAGATATTAAAAAAAAACAGTTTTATTGATTAAAAAACAATATCGGATTCATATCGGTATCGGCAGATATCCAAATTTATGATATCGGTATCGGTATCGGACATAAAAAAGTGGTATCGTGCCATCTCTAATTTAAACCAACTGTTAACTGTATATTTCTGTACATTTAAGTATTATTATTCATATTGCCACATTCATTGACCTTGTTTATAGGTAATTTCATTGTTTAATCACATTAAAATGTTCCTAATTTAATGTTTAAAAGCACTTGAAAAAGGCAAAATCCCATGTAAAATTAGGGCGACAAACTGTATTGTCATTACTGAAAATAACCGTATTTTTATGAGAAAGTTATTTTCTGTTTTTTTCTGGTATTATTTTGGCGCCCCAGCTGCTACTCATCAGATAAAATGACACAGAGTTTGTTTTGATGTCAGTTCAAAATCTCAGGTTGTAATTATTTGGTATGTGCTTAATACTAGATTTTTATGCCTATTTATAAATCATTTAGTCCAAAAAGACTTGTGGTTGAAGAGCACTTCACACCCCGTGGCAGATTTAGCTAATCTAGAGATAATTTGGATACTATGCATTACAAGCTAGTGACAATCTCCAGGCTTCACAGTCTTGACAAAGACTGTTTATGAAACAATAACCTGTCATGATATATAGTGGAAATAAATTTCAACTTTAACTAAAAGACAGGTTTAGGTCTGTTATTGCTTACCTCCACAGCTGCTGTTTCCTTTTCCTCTTTATTTTTGTGTTAAAGAGTTACCATCTGGCTACTCATCTACTGATGTAGGCACCTCAGGTTTTATTTCATGGATAAAAAGGGCAGTTGGCAGAGTTCCCAAACTGTTACATGGCCCTCAACACATCAAACAGTTCACCCTTCCCCGGCTTTCTCAGCATGCTGCTACGCTGTATCTCCATGGTTCTTCCACAATAAATTAATCGGACACCCTGACTGCAATGTGTGATGTCACTGTAATATCCACCAAACCAAATTAAAAAATGAATGAATAATAATTCAACACTATCCAAGCAGGGATCTAGGTTACTTTATATCATGTTCACAGGAATTGCTATTATTGTATACTAGTCATCATTAGGTATTAGGTAAATGGTAAATGGACTGATACTTATATAGCACTTTTCTACTCTCCCGGAGAACTTAAAGCGCTTTATACAACATGCCACATTTAACCATTCACACAGGCACTTTCTTCTATCGTTTTCAGTGCTTGCTAGCTAACATTCACACACATCACACATCCATCATACTCCGATGGATGCATCAGAGAGGAACTTGGGGTTAGTATCTTGCCCATGGATACTGGAGAACCAGGGAACGAACCTTCCGATCAGTAGATGACCTTCTCTACCTTATTAGGTAGATGTAAATAACCAATACTGTAAGTAACTCTTATTGTGTGGCCCATGTCTGAGGTTCATGTTTAGATTCGTTTCATGATCAATAGGTTGCAGCTTTTTTCTTTTTTTTAATAGTTATTGTGGCTGTAAAAATAAAAGTAGTTTTTGTCCAGCAGGAATCTGAAAGTCGAATGATAAATCCAACTCACTAAAATGGCGTTATTTTCCTTTGGCCAGTTCTGCTCACTGTTCATTGTTACAGTTTTACTCATTCCGGGCAGCGATGAAAGGATGTGGCCTTGGGTGCATTTACTGGCAGCTGAGGGAAAATTCTCAGAGAATGTCTGAATTCTCTCACATCAACCATCGTGTTAAGCAAAAGAGAAAGAAGCATATGCCACACACACACAACGTCCCATGTTCTGATGTTCAGTCTCCTTTTGGTCTATGCCCAAATTCCTCTGTGCATCAAACCTTACCTTACCCGCCTCTCTGATGTTCTACCTTAGTGCGGCTGCAGCCTTGTTTTTTCAAGATTAAGCCCAGATCTAACCCATAACAGTGGCACTGATGCTTAGCCAGCTAGTGCTCGGTGCCCATTGCTACAGGGCTAATCTCACATATGCCACAGAGGACACGGACACGAATTACACACCATACCAAATCACTGTTGGTCTAACTGAGCCATTAGGCTGTGCTGATAGCGAAAGCATAAACCCCACTGACTCACCTCAGAACCATTAAACGGGGTGCACGTATATGTGTGTGTGTGTGTATCTGGAACATAGGTAATGCTCTTCTGACTCCTTTGCTGAGTCCATAGCTTCATCATCATTAGGCTGCTGCAGTGATAAGACAAAGTGATAGAAGGAAGAAGGCACAAAGACAGAGAGAGAAAGAGGGAGAGAAAAGGGTTTTGCAGTAGAGGTATCGGGGGATTACCTTCACAACTGCCAGCTACCTATTAGAATTTCTTACCAGGTCCAATCACACACATACACACACAAAAATGGATTTTATAGCTATATTCTCAAATATTATCTGATTTGTTATCACCATCATCAAAGGGAAAAAACCAACTCATTTTGGGGCTTAGAGATGGCAAATAAGATTCGAAACCCAAAGATGCTTTGTTTCATTCTTTATGCTGTTCCAAAGTTTTCTCCTTTAATGCTCCTTTTTTTTTTTAATCTTCTTGCATTGCCCTTATCTGATCCTCCTTCATTAACAGCGTAGCCTCGTTAGGGTTCCTCGAAACGTTAATCTCGTTAAGAACAATCAAAGAAGCCTGAATCTGAGGCAGCCTCCACGCAACGAACAGAGAACAATGGTGCAGTTGTCTCTCTTTGAACTCTTTTCATCTCCTTTTGTAAGTTTCATTTCTTTTCATTTGCTTTATATTTTACATTTCAGACATTTAGCTAATGGTTTTCTTCAGAGCATCACACTGGATGAGCCACAATGCTGGGGATCAGTGTCCCGCTAAAACCTCTAATCTTTAACTCTGTTGCTGGGACCGTGAATGCTGAAACATTTGGGTGCGTGACATCTTGGAAGCTAAGAGGGGAAAAAAGGTGTGTTGTGAAAGATTTTCTGTACCTTTATTAGCAATTCATCATGGTTACTTTTAGGCTTGATTCTGACCTCCAGACTGCTTACATTCTAATAGTCCTTGTGTGATCTTTTACCTCTTCTCTTCTGCCCTTCTTCTTTTATCTTTGCAGAAACAGGCAGTGACATCATGCTGATGTTTAGACATTCCATCATAAGCTGACTGGTTATGGCGCTTGACAGTGATTGGATTTTAATTGATTAGTTACAACCTAATTGACTGATTGGCGCCAGTTTAATGAAAATCAGAACAGTTGAAGTCAACTTCGACTCAGTCTTCATGTGTACCACTAGAAGAGACATCCCCATGGCAGCAAGCTGAATTCGATACCTGTTACTCTAACAAGCAACATCTTTGAACCCTTTTCTCAAGGATCCTTGAATTAAATGAGGTATGTTTGATCTAGGTTTCCCACAAAAGTTTCCTACCACTTGGACAAGCTTGGAAAACTTGGAAACTTGGAAACCTCCAGAAGTAAAGATCTAGCTTCAGACAAGAAGCTGTTTTACAGAAACTTGTCGTAGGTTTTAAGGTGAAATGTTAATTGTAATTTCTATGATTTTTACCTGATTTAGCATTAAAAAGAGCAAATCCTATATTACGCCAGGAGCGCTTACATCTTATCTCAGTTTAAGAAATTATTTTCAGTCCAACATTACTTATCAACTTTCTATCTACCTCCCAGTAATTAATGCTACTTTTCTAATACCGAGCAAACATTTGTACCCATTACTTTTTTATCACTGAGATATCTGTGGTAGAAAGCTCAGTGAGTTCTTCTCCTTCTGAGACGTATACATAAAAAGTAGCTAAACTGCTAGATGCTGATGCAACTCTGGTTAAATTGTGTGATATAGCAGCCTAAGATGAATTTCCTGTGTAGAGCACATCTTGTCAAAACGAAAGTTCATGTGCCAGTCACACCACAAATGCAAGAGTCCCATGTCACTGGGCCAGTCTCCGCAAAGCAGGCTTTATTGCTGGGTAAGTGCAGGATGACTTAGGGTAACATGCATCTGCTACTGAGGGGTTTTCCATTAAATTGTAAGACATTACTAGGGCCTCCCATAAGCCTCTCAGTGAGTTCTGGCTGCTGCCATTTCATTGGTTGTGTCCAAACAAAAAAAGCCCCCCGTGTGAACTAAACAGCTTAGTTGAAAAGTGAAAATTCCCTTCAGTCAGAACAGGAACACTGTCTTCACTAAGGAGGAAAATAATTTAGGCTACTCTGGTTTAGTGAATAACAAAACCACATTACCAAAATGGGTGAAGGTTCATCACAACCTTCAACTCCCTCTGCATAGAGGTCCTATATAAAACCTGCATCAGTGTAATTCCACTTCCGTCAGTTTACCCTGCATTTTACCCTCACTTGATAGAGCCATGGGCTCAGACCCAAAACTCTGCATTCTGCCTTAGTGCAGAAGATAATTGTCTACTGAAACCAACAAGGTCACATCATCTGCAAAAAGTACAAACTTAAACCAGTTAAAATTAAAATTTTCTATTACTTCTAGCCAAGGATACAGAAACAGCTCTCACTCTGGTAATATAGGGACCGGCCTGTCAAAGGCTTAGGAGACATTGGCACTGTTTCCTCATTTATCATCTATGGGTTTCAAAGGTGTATTCATTCATCATACATCATGACTGTGACAGAAGGGTTGTACAGGAATGTATGTACACGTGTGTAACCTGCTCCTGGAGTTGGACATGTAGAAAGAGTGGGCCATATTTTTCTTAGTTTAAAGCCTAATCAATCAGTTTGTTCCCTATTCTTCCTGTGGTCTCCATGGCGATCAGAATGGGCCTTATGCATCGTCCTCCATGTGAGGTTTCCATAACGATAACATGGAAGCACTTGCTACATTGCTGACAGCAGTGTGACTGGTCTGTAATTAAATTTCACTTTTACCCTTTTTTCACACAAAGAATCATGGCAAAATGACTTAGACACACAATAACAGTGTGTCTGTAATGAGGGATTGTTTGTCTGGGCCATTGCCAAAGCTTAACATGAAAAATGATTTGGACTTCCCCTCTTTCACCCCTTTATTTTTGTATTCTTCTGATGAATTGGGTTTTGGTTCTGTGCATCAGTGGGAAAGCGCTGGATGTTTAGCCTGGAAAATAAATGTTTTTTTTGTGTCTGGGTGAACAACAGAAAAGTTATTAGAGCAGCATAGAAATCATCACTGCCGTTTTGTGTTGTGTGCATTTTGGTTGTATTCTCATCAGGTTCACATTCGTGAGAGATTAAAGTTTCCGAATTACTGAAATCTGTCGCTGCGGGTTGAGGATTTGGTCCTTAAACCCTCAGCGCTGTGTATTCTACAGTCTGTCTGATAAATAAAGATCTGATCTCTTGGCAGTCATTAAAGTGATCACTATGTGTGAGCACTGGGGATGTGGGGAGGGAAAGAGCATTGGTCTCTGTGTAGCACAGCAGGAAACCTTCAGCAAAGGGCACAGGCTGCTCACAGCATGCGCACTGGTCTGCTTCAGTGTGTGAGTGTGTGTCTATGAGTCTATGATCTTTGCTCAACAGAGGTTGTGTACAGACCTCACAGTAAACCCCGTGTTGGCAAGAAACACAGAGGAGGCAAACTCAGGGTTGCAGTTCAAACAGAAAGCTTAATCTTTTTCAAGATGTCGACCATGTTCACAATGATGCTGATATATATTTTTTTCTTCACTTTCACCCTGCATCCACACTAAGCTATAGTATTTTAGACTCTGAGAAACAGAGCTTTAAGACAATGTTTCCTGACAGAATTTATCCTCTAAAATGAATCGATTTCAAAATGCTCAAAATCTAGCCTAAAGCGTTATGAAGGAAAAAAATGCTGGGAGACTTCCAATCTTTTACATACAAATCCAACATACTGCCAAAGCATTAAGAAAGAACATTGCAACTTATCAGACTTCTAGACCTTTGGTTTCCAAGCTTAAACTTCCTGGCCTGAGTGAAAATGACATTTTTAAGCATATCTGCCAAAGAACATTATTATGTGAATAGCTGATCAGAATTTTACTGTACCTATATTGTGGCCCCGATTGCAATTGCCTATCCTGCGGTCTTTTGAATCCAGTAGGATGCTTAAAATCAGGCTGAGATTTTTTTTTTTTCTGTGGAGGAAACACTATACTTGTCTGTAGTACAGGTGGTGATTTCAAACATTTTATGAACAAGATGCCAAATAGTTGAAAGACAGACAAAAAGCACATTTGCAGGAAGGAGGAAATTAGTTGTTTTCATTGTTTCCTGTATGAAAGATTGCTGTAGGAGTCAGTAACACATCATTGTAGCTTCCTTTGTGCTAAAGTATACGTTTCATAGATCAAACAGTAGTGTCTGTTTACTAAAAACGGTAAATTAGTGTATTACATTTTGTTTGACTCAGAAAAGTTCAAGACACTGGAATTAGTTAAATTGCAGCAGTAAAGCAAGCAATCACAACATGAGTCAGAGTTGGAGGCAGCAGACTGGAGCCAAAATCATTACTCAGACGCTGTTCTTAATTCATTGTCGTAAAAACGAAACTGTTTATTGTTTACTGACTGTAAGTATACGTAATTGTTCTTTGGAATTGTGTTGTTATTGGATGACTATTCATTTTCATAACAGGAAATGCAGCGTATCAAACATTCATTCAGTTGAATTGCTACCATACTATCCAATAGTTGTGTTGCCTAAAGGTCTGCCTAGAGACCAGCTGTTGACCGCCTGGCAACCACCATTTTTCCAGTAGGGAAAGATAATATTTCCTGACCGGTTGTGAATGGTTGCTGGAGGTTGCAGGCAGATGCTGTTAAGCTGATTGATAAAGCCCCAACCACACTGGCCTAGAACCCTGGTAACCACCCGTCACTACAGAGAAATGTAAATTTCGGTTCAATTTAGTTTTATCTATAAAGCGCAAAATCACAACAACAGTTGCCTCAAGGCGCTTTATATTGTAAGGTAGACCCCACAATAATACATTTAGAGATAAATCCAACAATTATATGACCCCCTATGAGCAAGCACTTTGGCAACAGTGGGAAGGAAAAACTCCCTTTTAACAGGAAGAAACCTCTGGCAGAACCAGGCTAAGGGAGGGGCGGCCATCTGGGTTGAGAGACGGAAGACAGGACATGCTGTGGAATTTCTTTACTGGTTGGTGAGTAGGTTGCTGGCTTGGTGAAATTGGTTGCAAGAGGTATATGGTCCTGCACCGAAAACCTCCTGGTGATTGCTTTGTTGCTGAAGACACCATCTTGACAGCAAATACTCACCAACTCACTAAGCTTGAGTGCAATACAAGCTAGAAATGGAGAGCGTTCACCTTCAAAGTCAAAGCTGAGCCTTTTGAAACATGTTGGCGGTAAGGTGCAACTTTTACTTTGAAGGTGGGTGGTTGTTTTCAGTTTGCATCACTTTTTCAAGTTTCACTGCCGCTCAAATGATGAGTTACTGAGTATTTGCAGACAAACAGGCGCCTTTGGTGACCGCAGCATGTACTAACAACCAGAGCAATCTCAAGGTTTTAGGTGCAGCAACCTCTTTATGACCGAGTTCACCGTTTGACAGACATCTACCGAAAAGGAAACACACATATTTGGCTGTGTGGTTGAGTGGTGTGACTGTGGTGTAAGCTTAACGGACGTGATCGAATTCTCATTTCATTCCAACACCTACTCTCCGTGCAGTTAAATACAGTTACATTATGATCATCTACCTCTTACTCTCCCACCACCTCAAGCTCTGATTTTTCCGGGCTAGCTCCTTTTCTTTCCCCCAAGAGAAGATTTGTGTCTCCTCTATGAAGTACAACTTGACCTTAACCCTCCCTCATTCTTTCCCACACTGCCTCCACCATTTTCCATTTGATGTAAATGCAAATGATTCATCATCCTCCACTGATACAGTATCAGCAGTCCATGACGGGTGGGAAAAAAGTGTTTTTATGGAGTAGTTCTCCTTTCCAACAAGTCTAGTACCTCACAGGGACTCTTTTACATAGAACTGGAGCATAATGTAGTGTACCTATGGAGTCTCGAAATGTGTCATTGTCTTGCTAGTTAAGGCTCAAAACAAAAATCCATGTGGATTTTTCAAATACTGAAATAGCAATTGTCATTCCTATCATTTCTCAGCTTTTCCATCTCATCCCTCTGTTCTCGCTCCCTTCTCCTCTCGTCTTCCACTGTGGACAGCAGGCATTCAGCCTCTTATCAGTAGAATCAGCCAAGCACAGCCACTTTGGAGCCACAGATAGGCAGGAATTGGCTGACAATGTGGAACTGCTTCTGAAAAAGAGAGAGAGATATTAAAGATGAGGAGGGGCAAGAAGGGGTGGGGGTGTTGGGGGTAAGGAAAAATGACTAATCATAAGGAAAAGCAAACAATCTGAGGTGTTTATTTTCTTCATAGAAAAATTCCTGGAGATAAGATAGGACTGTTTCTTCCAATCACAACATCGAGTGCAGTCTCTTTTGCACAGCATATCTCCCATGCCATCTTCAAAAACCGGCAAGCTTGCGTTTATGTTTGACTTTCAGAAATCCTTGCAGCTCCAGAACTCAACAACTTTTTCCCTAACAGTTTAATTCAAATACTACACATTTTGTCAAGTCCCCCTACATATAAATTATGTCTTAGCCCATTTGAAAGTGAGATCAGACTGCAGCTAATCAGCCTGGAAGCTGATCGTCCCCACCTGTCATGCCTCATCTCCTCTAAGGTAAACACAGTGATGTTTGAAAAGGTGGCTTGCTAGGTGTGAGCAACTAAAATTGTAATTACAGCGAGACAGGTGTCAACAAAATAGAACAGGCTATGCAGACAAAGAGAAACTTCCTGTCATGTGATGCCACTGAAACTGCTTTCTTTGTTTGAGCATCATGAGGGATTAAAATCACAGATTTGATTAAAGCATGAAACCTTCAAGGTTGCTACAGCCCAGGCAGGCAAGAAGGGTCCAGCTGCACCAAAGAGTGATTGCTCTGATTTTCAAAAACGTCTCTTGCAAAGGCTAAAAATCATAAATAAATAATAAAAATTGATGTGAGAAAAAGAAAACTTTGTACACTTGTGTGTTGTTCTTTGTGAATATGGTTGAATCCTGTAAATGTTGGTGCCTTTGAGGGAAATAAATATTAACAGCAAACTATTGTACACTTTTGCAGTGTTTATAGATCTATATGGTTTTTCTTGATTCAAGACAAAACTCAGAAAACTATTAAGGGTTAAGATAAAATTATGAATTTGAAGTATTTTGTGTTTAGACTCTGATAATTGTGGCTGCATACACAGTATAAAGAATGAGAAATCTGAAGGCTAGACTGTCCCATTTTACAGCCTCGCACTTCCGGCCTTCTCTGTCTTCGAAGGACCCGGCACATGTAGACCTCCGAAGGAGGACCCGCCCTATGAATTGGGACATAGCTACAGAATGAAGGTGAGCTGACGGAGACACAAATAATTAACACAGGAAGGTAGAGACTAGAGGACGGGGAACACAGAGGGAAGAATAAGACACATTAGACACGAAAGGAACCTAAATTAACCTAAACAAGGAACAGAGAACTAAGCAAACTCAGAAACATATGGAAATCATACTCAGGAAACAGTACATTATCTTAAACCTCCAGAAATACCTACCAATTCAAGGCAAGCACAAACTACTGGTCACAACCTCGGGACCATGAAAGTTTCTCACTTCACTTTGGATTTGTGTCATGGCATCCCCTGAATAACGTCAGCGAAGGTTACACTACTTAAACTTAAAACCACAAATTGTACCTCTCATCTAGGCTCCACACAAACTGTTTCCTTTAACCAGTGATTAACTGTTATTCAGGCCACATGGGGAAATGCTTGGAGTGCAGTGTGGATATTGCTGGGGGCGATGCCTGCGGAATATAAAGCGGAGGACAATATGGACACGCTGTCTGTAACAGGCAGTGAGTGAACTCCATGTGATGCTTTAAAAAGCAGGGGGAGAAATTTAGGAGGGGGGCGAGTGGTGATAGTGGTGGAGAAATCTGTCCATTTTAATGCATCTCATTATTAGGGAAAAGGAGGCCTTGTGACATAGAAAGGGGTTGAAGAGGAATGAAAGGAGAAGGGGAGGAGAAAGGGGGAGATGAGGGGAAGACGTTGGAGTGTAATCAGACTATAATTAAGCTACTCTTTCATCCACTTTGAGGGGTCTGCATATGCACACAGAGCACCTTACATGATCGTGTATGGGCTCACAGTATGGGCAGATATGGCTGCTCTGTAAAAGATGACAAACAGCTGATAATTGAACGTGTTCAGATGCATTAGGCATACTTCTCTGTTTCTCTTTCGCTCTTCTGGGTTGCAGTTTCATGGCTGCAGATCTATAGCATGCTGGTATTTAGGTGACCTTGAAACTCACCTGGCTGTTCATTTGGCATTTATGTGTCTTGCCCACCTGGTACACCACAAGCTGGGAGAGATGACACATTAAAATGTTTCTTGTATTTAAATAAGACAGTGATGGTTGTTGTTCTT
The DNA here is from genome assembly GCF_013358895.1 of Oreochromis aureus. Lineage (NCBI taxonomy): Eukaryota > Metazoa > Chordata > Actinopteri > Cichliformes > Cichlidae > Oreochromis > Oreochromis aureus. The sequence goes on from NC_052955.1 coordinate 33,513,839, forward strand.
TTTTGATATTTATTTAGTTTTTTTTTTTAAGTTGCTGTAACTGGTCACACTGAGAATCCACAGTGCAAACACTACAAGTCTATACTGCAGACTGTAATTGGCCAGACTGTATGGTTTTGTCCCAAGGGCTAAAATGCAGAAATGCTAAATAATACATTTGCAGAAGTAAATTTCTCGATATTATTCCAAAAGTTGGAGGAGGCCTGAAAAACTTGTGAGCTACAGCAAATAGAGAATGAGGACATTTTCTCTTTTGCCTCTGGCTTTACATTATTTAACACCTGTCCATAAATTTCCAGCAGCACCCCGTGTCTTTGCCAGTGTTGGGGAGTAACGGAATACATGTACCGCCGTTACGTATTCAGAATACAAAATATGAGTAACTGTATTCCGTTACAGTTACCGTTTAAAAAGGTGGTATTTAGAATACAGTTACTTTGTTGAAATAAATGGAATACACGGCGGTACTTCCCTGTTTCATATTGTCGCGGGTCAGGACTGTTTGGGTTTGTTTGACAGCTACGTTCTATTGTTCCAGGCGGCAGCGTTACGGTTGCCATGGTTACAGGGTGACGCTCTCTCTCTGCGTGTTTCCTGGGTGAGAGCGCTTTTTGTTGTTGTTCTTGTGCTAAGCTAAAGGCAGAATGCTACAGGCATAGCTCTAAAGCATGTAGCCTGGTGGGCAGTGTAGTCCGTGCTGCAGGGAGAATGGACTACCATACCCGTTATGTGTCTGTGAGCGAGGGAGGGAGAGAAAGGAAAAGTCCGAGCTGTCACGGAGCAAAAACGGGAGCTGGAAGCATGTAAATATAATAATAACCACAGCAGCCAAGAAGAGTGCCTGAGGAGCCCATTTGTAAGTAAGCTATTAAGACTCAACTGTACACTGTGTTCGTGTTTTCCTCCGGAAAAATAAGTTCCGCTGGAGCAGCCTTTCAGCTCTCTCTGTCTCCGCAAGCAAAGTTGACCCAGACAACAAAGTAAAGCTAGTTTTCGGCTACCAGCCCGACACGAACCGGACGTATTAGCCAGAGGTCCCTTTACTACGGTTCGGAGCCGCGGACCTTCAGTAACAGTAATAAATCACAGCAATAGGACATTCATGTAGTTGTAAACAGCACGATAATATATTAAGTAATCCAAAGTATTCAGAATACGTTACTCTCATTGAGTAACGTAACGGAATACGTTACAGAATACATTTGGGGGCATGTATTCAGTATTCTGTAGTGGAATACATTTTAAAAGTAACCTTCCCAACACTGGTCTTTGCTAATCCATAGTTAGAAGCACTGCAACCACAAACACGCCTCATTTGTGTTGCTATTATCATGGTTAATAACACTAAACCATAAGTGTTGTTGCCATTGCACATTACACTTTTTTGATTATAAAATTTAGGTTGTTTTCTCAGGGCTTATATATTATTCTTTTGTGTGTATGTGATGTGTTTATTTGTTTGTCTGTTTGTTTTTTATGGACATACTGCAAATCAATTTCCTGTCAGGGACAATAAAGTTACCACCATTGAGTTTACTTAAAGTATTTCACTAGTAGTATACAGTAAAAGACTGCCAGACTTTGTCAGAAGTGACAAATAGCCAGTACTCTCTATTATACTAGCTACACGACACCTAATCAGACATCATAAATGCGAACATAGGATATATTTTGGATATGTCACTGATACACAGATAAAACAAAGTTTTTATTTACCACTTAATTCTATCTAATCAAATTTTAGCAGTCAAAACAAAGGGGTGGGTCATTACCGTCAAAGGTACTGAGGTGTGAATCTTAGAGGTGGGCAGATCAACTCAAATATTGTATTGATACCAGTGCTTGTATTGGTATTGGATCGATACTAGCATGACAGGACTGGTACTTTTATTCTACCCTCTAAAGTTTGGGATGTAGCCCACTGAATTGTGGTAAATAAATGATCTTTATGGAAATTGGAAACACTCAAATGTGTTCAGAATTTTACAATATGCTGATGATTATTCTCATAAGTCATGACACACTGCTCTCCCCTACAGCTGGCTTTATAGGTTAAATGTATCCATATCGGTATCAGCAATACTGGTCCTGTATTTCCTTAGTATCTATTTGATACCAAAATTTGCAGTGTTGCACAGCACTAGTGAATCATTTACGAGATATCACATGAGGTTTTGAAATCAGATGACCTTCTGTTCCTGTCTTATCCCTTATTTGTTTTTCTAACAATTACATAGTTGTACCGCTCTGGTGTTATACTATCTTGGTAAGTTAAGCCAAATCTTTTACTAGGTAGTAATTATGACAGTCCAGTTCTAAGGAATTAGACATTGCAAAGAATACTTGAAATTTTGATCATCAGTTCTTCAGAAATAGATTTTCTGAGAATTTGTCTAATAGTTGGAAAGTTTATCTCATTCTAGCAAACCAGAGCTCGTGGAGCAAACTTCCACAGAGTCATTCAGGTAGAACATGTGAGGTCTGTTGGTGTAATGGGTGACAATTTTTCACCACCTCAATCTACATATGTTCCGTCAGATAATACATATTCTGCACCACATGGCTAACGATGCTAATCAAAGAGTCAACACAAAACATCGTCATTGTTTTTAGCACTTGGAGTTTGAGTCGTGCATGCACACTCACACACACATGCACGCGCACGGCATTGAAAAACAGGTCTTAGTCACTTATTGCAAGTGGCTCAAATGCTGCATTAGCATAATTTAACACGGGAAATGTGTGAGTCATGGGGAGGGAAAAGCTTATCATCTGAAAGGTTATCTGCATGTTTGGTGAACACACACACACACAGGCTCACATGCACACAAACCATCAGGAAGACGGCAAGAGATAGTGAATGATAAATCAAAGAAAGAGTTGTATGACTAAAGAGGAAAATTTTTTATCAGATTGTATCCATTTGCAGGTCCCGTGGCCTCCACTGCAATCAGATTATACTTTGAACAATGCAAGCAGTAATGAGGACTCGATTAGATTATTATTAGTTGCATTTTTCACTTTCACAGATCTCTAGCTGGTGACTGACTTGGTGTCAGCGTGACCTCCAAAACCTGCCCTTAGGCCGGTTGTTGGGGCATGGATGACACCGCGCACTCAGGGAACTGACTAATGCACATGTGAAATGCATATATATATATTATGTAGTGCATGCTCTTGGCGCCGGATCAACTGAGTGACCAAGCTTCTTTTTTGAGATTGCTCTGCAGAATTACAAGTAGTCAAAAACAGAGGTCTGAATTCAGCGGACATTTGATTTGATCAATTTACAGCAGGCAGAACCTTGAAGAAGAAGCAGCAGCAGGCATCAGATAAAAAAAAAATCCTCCGTCTGGCCTTCCCAGTGAAGTTTAGTAAACATGTGAGAGCACCAGAAAGAAGAGAAGATTAGCTTGTATCAAAATCCTCCCTCCTTCTCTCCAGTTCGCCCCTCTGTCTCTCTCTCGCTCTCTCTCTCTCTGGTCCAGCAGGTTCAGCTGCAGCGAGTGGCCATGAAAAATGGATGAGTGTGTTTCTCTCTCACTCACACACACACACACACACACACACACACACATACACTCACACTTCTTTCTTTCCCCTTCACTCATCCCGTCTTTCCCCCTCACTGCAGTCTGATCATGCATGGCTGTAATATATTTATTTTGCCAATAACCCGAATGAAGACCGTTTCTTTTCCTTTTTCCTTTTTTGTAATCTTGCTGCAGAGAATAGCAGAAGAGAATGAGCAGAAACAAAGAAGGAAAATAAAATAATAAAAAGATAAGATGAGGCATTACTGCTGCCCAAAAACGTGTGAGCAGGTAAGGCAAAGTAGAGTCGTTGAAGCGCAAAGTCTGCATCTGTTCCATGCACGAACCCCCCTCCCTGAACACACACACACTTCTAGGAAACGTCACATGTTAGTCAGTGCATCTGCCACCGGTGCCACCTCATGTTCTCCTGCACCTTCTGATTTTAGCACTCTGAATTTGGGTTTGTGGGTAGATGTATTCATCTGTAATCTCTCCACATCCTGTGCGTGCCTGTTTGTGTAGGTGTGTGAGAGAAAGAGAGAGAGGTGCCTTATACGTTGCCTGAATGTGGTAGCAAAAGCAACAGAGGAAACAGAAGAAAAGATTGACCTTTCTCTAATCAACTCTGGCTGTGTGCATATGTGTGTGTTTGTGTATGTGTATATATTTGATATGAGTGTTCAGAAAATCACCGCCACGTTTCTACTCTGCTAGCGTCAAACCAGGAGCACATTAACTGATATTTATCCAGTTTTAAAGATGAGGAGTGCTGAGCTGAAATCATCAGCTCGCCGCCTTTGATCATTGTGTTCACATTAACCTGAACGACCTGAACTGACTGCAGATCAGTGCACTAGCTCAGAGATGATTGATTAATAGCAACCAGCGAGTGCAGGCTCACAAATGGCGGGCCAGAGTTATGGTAAATAATTTGGCAGCGTGATGCATTCTACTGTGTTGTTTACGCCTGCAAGAAAAACACATACAGGAAAAATACTATTATCATTTCCATTTGATTTTTATGGCCTATTACTAATCTTAAATGGGCTTCCCCCCCCGGTACTTCTTCGGCAACCTGCCGTTGTACCCTCTCATATCCCAATTGTCTCCCCTTCAAATTGCTTAAGCCCTGTAGTCCTTTTGATGCTAAGAGGCCTTTGAACTGGAGCCAGCATCTTTACGCTTCACTCAGTGGCGAGTCTGCAAGCAGCTCAAATATTCATAGGGGCCACGTCTCACCTGGCATACTGATGGACACTGCACTCTGTGGATGGGAACAGATGTGTCAAGCGTGGTCCAAGACACGGGCCACAGGTACAGTATATGAACTGTGTTATGGCACTGGCTGTGAAAATGGTTAGAGAGTTGCCAGTAGAATGGGTTATGCCATTTTATTGCAACATGTGATGGATACTACAGCGAGGTGCAAGGACTTTCTTTTATTTCCATGAAGGTCCTCGGTGTGGGTTATACGGCTCTCGACCGATATAGAGGTGACTGTAAATGTTGTTATGGGGGTTGTTCAGAGGTTTGTATGAAAGTTCACGGTTAGGTCACAGCAGGATAATAAGACTGCTGCAGTGATGCAAGTTCTCCTTGTGCTAGGAAACAAAAGCATGCTGGTTAAGAAGAGTGTATTTTCAAAATATAGAATTTGATTATTTAAAATAGCTTAAAGGACAGATGCTCAAGTACCCGTGCTGGAACTTGAGAGGTCTGCTGTAATCATGCCGCTGCTCTTAGTGGTGATCAAAAGAATACTTCCTAAATCTCTTTTAGTGCTGCTGCCATCATCATCTGCAGTCTTAAGTTTGTGCAATATTGTATTCAGAAGTTTGCTTTTCTCTTTAAATATGAGGCTGCAGCAGTGTGAGTTAAACTCATTCAATGTTTGTGTTTGCTTGGACAGACAAACATGGACTTTTTTCTTTTCTTGTTAAGGGACTGAAACAATCTTTGGAAGGTAGCAACTGGATTTGTCTGTCTCAGCCTGCTGGAAGTGTTTTTTAACTGAGTGAGGACTGCTGGATTCTGCCTGTTATCTCTTACAATAGAATTGCAATTTGGAAGTCACATTTAAAAAGCAAGTATGAAATGAAAGCATGATCACAGCCATCTGTTTGGGTTGGCTGTCAGAAATGCCCGTTGTCATGTAGATGTAGATGGTGGTCACCTTGTTCTGCCAGTTTTTCCAAAAGAAAAAAAAACACTAAAAAAATCCTAAATATAGATGCATAAGAGAACCTAACAGGCAAAAAAATCCCAATCATGTTGTTTTACAGAGCCATGTACACAGCTGGGCTTCACAAAAGGTTTAAACTGTGTTTTGGCAGACATATCTACTCATTATTATCCCAGTTTAAGGCTATTGTAGTAAAGATGAAGCTGTGTGTATTTATGTTTTTTTCTTGGCTAAATGTATTCATAACATGATTGGCGATTAGGGTTAAACGCAAATTCATTTTTTAAGCCATTTTTAGCTCAAGGATTCTGATTTGTGTTAAAATACACTCTCACAAAGCCAGATTTGCTGCTGTTAGTGTAATAGCTGGATGTCTCCAACATAATCTGGATAGCTCTCTGTTAGTCATTAAATACAGTACAACTAAATACAACTAACAAGTCGAGAACTACGAGAACCGGTGGTAAAACAATTGCTAATGACCATTCAGTTGGTTGAATTGGGTATTCCAAGCAGAAATGCTTTCATTGCTCTCACGAACACGTGAGAATTGTTTTTGAGACATTTTTAATTATTTCTGGAAAACATTCATCTTCCTCAGCAGCTCCGGTGTTTGCAAATGGCCAGTGTCAGGTGTTAGCCTCACCAAACCAAAGCCTCATGCTACGGATGGCTGTGCTCTATTATGCAGAGTCTGGATCTAGATTAAAGCAATTTTTCATAACCAAATATCATTTGGGCTGATTACAACACAACAGGTTCCTTTCCCCACATGGTGTTCAGTTCAATTCATCACACACTTCACAACAGAGGCATTCTACACTTGATTACCAGACAGGAGCTATCGTATGTAATACATATGTTCTCAGCGCTTAGTGAATGGAGTCTGGAAACGCTTCTTTGCCGTGCCAAAAGAAAGATGCATTCATGTTCATGTTTCCTTTGACACTTTGTTTTTTCTCATTGTGCATGCTTGTGCGGGTCAACGCATTTTAGTGTGTGTTCTATTTAAGGAGTTCCTACCTAAAGTTATTTATGACTCGTCTTCTGTGCTTTGTCCCATGGAGTGCGGCTCTGAATGGTTTCAGGATTTCACTGGAAGCAAATGAATAGAGGTTGTCAAATTATAAAACATTTAAGCTGTTCAAACTGGCAGTAAAGAATATTCCAATAATCATAGCCATTTAAATTAAATTACTTCTTATTTCTGAGTTGAAAATGGCTCCCTCAAGCCATTGGGATGTAACTGCCTTTGTTGACCTGTCATCGGCTGAGGAAAATAATTGGTACCAGGTTGAGATGGGTGTAACCCAAAGAAAAGGCATTCAAATCAGTGCCATTTAGACTGGGAGCTCGGGGGGCTGCGGTGGGGTTGCGGGGCAGGCAGTTCTCTTTGTATAATCTGAGTGTTGTGAATGTAGCAGAATGAATTTAAATCAGACGCAGATAAAATAAAGAAACAAAGAAAAGAGAAATTGGAGAAAATAGAAAGGAACAACATTGGGTCAATGAATCATGCTATTTAAAGATAATGAGTGTTCTCCCCTTTGAGTTTTATGTTTTAGTGTTTATTTAGAACAAGCACATTTCAAAATTGCCAGTTTACTGAGTCACCACTCACAATCAGTTGATTGTTCATGCAACCATGCCCCCCATTTACTTGGAAACTTCTAAAGAGGCCCTTTAGTTCATTTCCCTTTTTTTGTTGTTGTTGAATGTATGTTATTACTGTGGTGAATATTCACATATAAGATAAAGGTTTAATTTCTGAAAACAAAATTCGTTCATTATCTCTTCATTTCAGACAAAACAGTCTCAGATTCATTAAGATGACAGTGAATGGGAGATAAGCTAAACATACCTCCAGTCAACTTTTTGATGTGATTCAAATATTCTATATAAGAACCTTAGATACTTACTTACAGTTTATTTACATGATGTCATAGTGTTATTAAATAATGTCTTTGGAAAGGCATGAGGAAAAAATGCCATTGGGATGAAGAATAACTGGTGTGTGCTGCTAATGCTTTTCATCTAATGTTAGTCGGGGTTCTCCAAATCGCATGAAAAACAAGGCAACCAGGGGAAATACAAATTACAAATGATTAGAAATACAAGGCAGTCTACACCAAATGCTTATTGTTGTCTCACTCAGCATTGCACTGATGCTCTCATTATGTAATGTGTTCGAAATTCATTAGACCCATTCTTTTACAGCTGTGACTTTTCGCCCTGGCTTAGTGTACAAAGTCATCCCCAGCCAGGCGGTGGCATGTTTATCTTAGTTACTTTCATTTCTGTCCTCAAAATTTGATACTGTTCCTCTGGACGTTGCGTCCAGCATCCAGACGAACAGGTGAATAGAATCAACTTTTTGGGATTTCCGTACCTGGATGATTGAGCATGCATCAAGATCATCATTTCATTTTTGTATAAAGTCATAATGATAAATTGTTAATTTAATCCTATCTAGAGGTTGTGGCTCCATCATATAGTGGTTTACACATTGACCTAACAAGTGAAAGATCCCTGGTTTGATCTCAGCAGGAGAAGCAACTCCCCCTGGGGCATCCAATCGTAAAAAAAAAATAATCTGCCAACTCAAACATGTAGAGGTACCTGCTACGGTGAGCAGCTTTGGCAGTGATGTTTGACGTTCAAGGAAATCCACAGTCAAAAGGAAATTCTTCAAGTTGAATATATTGTTTTCAAAGTCATTGAGTATCTGTGTTTCTCCTTCCCCATATTAACCATGCTTAATTATTTGGACGTAACACGCAACACTGGGTCATTTTAACAGCTTGCACAAATGACCTGTGGAGGTTGTTTTTTCGAGAAAGATGCTGTCAGAAGTATTCCAGACGAATCTGTTATAAAGTTGTTGAAAAATAAAGACAGAAGTGCAGTTCTGTATCTCCAACTGAGCACCTTAAGGTCAAACAAGAGCAGATTGTTCTTAAAAACCACATCGGGGGGACACTAGTAAAGGATCCTGCCATGAGGCCTGGGGACAGAAACCTTCATCTGCGTTGTAACAGAATGTGTTTACTTGACAAAGTAAAAAGCATATGTTGTTTTTGCACCAACCGCACTGATAGAATCTGCTGTCCAAAGAATGACAGTCTCACACATTTCTATTTTGGTCCATCGGTCTTCAGTATCCACCCATCCGTCTGTAGAAGAGGGTCAGAAATGAGTCATCTCTGTGCTAGCCAGCTGGTCATGTGACAGCTGCATGCCATATGCAGGAGCACTATTCTGAGCAGTGTTGGTCAAGTTACTTGAAAAAAGTAATCAGTTACTAATTACTGATTACTTCCCCCAAAAAGTAATCCCGTTACTTTACTGATTACTTATTTTCAAAAGTAATCAATTACTTAGTTACTTAGTTACTTAGTTACTTTTTAAAAACACGATTTACAACCTGAATAGGTGATAAAGCGATAGATCTTTCAGCCCAATTCTACTTTTTCTGCATAATTCATCATACAAAATGTAATCAAATGGAAAAGTCTCTTTTTAAAACTTGTTTTATTAGTTTTAATCTTTTAACTTTATGCATCAAGCAAAAATTAAATTATATGCAACATTCTCTGACTGGAAGAAATTTGTTTAACATTTAAACCTATTTTCTGCACATTCCAGCACATAAAATAAAATATTTTTTTGTGTTTACACTCACTCTTTCAAATAGATGCAAGTAAAACACAGCAGAAAATAAATAAAATCAAAGACTAGCGGTCCTGTTGCTCTATTTTCACCTGTAAAGCAGGACTGGGGTAGGCGGAGGAGGTTTACCCTGGTGCAGGTGTGCTGCAGCGGTCAGTGGAAGAATCCATGAGTTTCTCTGTGAATTTCACATTACGTCAGTAGTACACTCGGTGCTTGCTTGGAAGTTTAGGTTTTTCGCTGTAAAAAGTAGTTTTCTTCCCACGCACAACGGACACTAATGTTTTGTCACTTTTATGGAATCAAACTCAAAATAAGGTCAGTACTTCCACGCTTTAAGCGCTGCATGCTACACTCTGTCCCTTTTCGATATATTATGATCTGCAGACAGCTGTTGTCACGAACGTCGCACTCGCCACGTCACTATCATGAGACGTTCTCAAAAAATCACGGTTTTAGTAACGCAGTAACGCAGCGTTCCTACGTGAAAGTAACGGTAATCTAATTACCGTTTTTGCAATAGTAATCCCTTACATTACTCGTTACTTGAAAAAAGTAATCAGATTACAGTAACGCGTTACAAGTAACGCGTTACTGCCCATCTCTGATTCTGAGTATTGCTAGCTTAGCATTCAAGCCCCTGTGCTTTCACTCAGTAAACCCTCCACATCCCCAGCACTGCTTCCCTCTGACTATCATGACTGCCATCATTCTTACTACTAATAAATGTGAAGAAAGCAGTCGCACTGGAAAACAAAACCGGGCAGTACAAGAAATCAGACTATTATAGAAGTTTAAACAAGCTTACAGGGCAGGCGGGCTGTCTGCTAAGTAGCACAGATCGAAAGTCACCTTCTTCATTCAGGTGTAATTGTTTAATGCATTCAAGGCACAGCTTTTTCTGTGCACTGAGAACTAAGGATTAATCTAGTTCCGTTTTGGATGATTTCAATCATTTTAAAAGCGTGCTGGTTTGAGAGCAGCAGGTTGCTATTGTTTCTTCCTCTTTTTTCCGCTGCTCCCTTTAGGGGTCTTCTCCTCAGATCACCTGACCCCATCTCACCCTAACCTGAGGGTTAGTGTCTCAGCACAGTAACCCGCAGCATGTCCTTCTTCACTCCATCTATGAATCGTCTTTTTGGTCTTCCTTTTTTCCTTTTCTGCCACAAATCACCCCTGACACCTGACTCCACCCACTACACCCTGCTTGCCCTCTCTTCTAGACCTCTCTTGTGCACTGTTGGATCCTTTAAATGGTTAACCCCAGGTAACCATTTAACTCATCTGCCTCCACTACCTCTACTCCTCATGTCTTCACCTGCCACCTCCCTCTCATCCACACGCATATATTCTGTCTTGCTTCTGCTGACTGACTTCACTCCTGTTTTCTCCAGAGCATACCTCCACCTCTGCAGACTCTCACTACAGATTCTAATGTCATGTGCGAACATCATAGTCCACAGAGACCTCCGGCTTACCTCATATATCAGTCTGTCCATCACCACTGCAAACAAGAAGGAGCTCAGAATCGAACCCTGACGTAATCCATCCTGCCACTCCTGATTTCCTCTTCTGGCACCCTATCATGTGCTTTCTCTAGATCCACAAAGACACAGTGCAGCTCCTTCTGACCTTCTCCATACTTCTCCATAAACACTCAAAAATGGCATCTGCAGCACTCTTTTTTGGCTTGGAGCCGTACTGCTGCTCACTGATCGTCATCCCTTTCCTTAACTTAGCTTCAACAAATCTTTCTCATATCTTCATGGTATGGCTCATCAGTTTTATCCCTCTGTACCGATTACAGCTCTGCACATCACCTTTGTTCTTCAAAACTGGTACCTCTCTCACTCCCCAGGATTGTATTAAGCAGGCTGGTTAAAAAGTCCAGTCTCTCCCTGAAATCTCCACACCTCCACTAAGTGGTCATCAGGGCCAGTGCGTTTCCACCCTTCATCTTCTTCATAGTTACCCTCACTTCCTTTACTAAGAGCACACCCACCCTCCATGGCTGAGTTACCCAGTACTACATTTTAATTAGAAAATTAAAGATATTATGGAGAGAAAAAAATAATCAGTCAAGCTTTGAAAAAATAAAAATCTTTAGATTAGTATTTTGAATGTTATTTTATATGAATAGTAAATGGCCTAAATGCTGTTCATATTTTCAGATATAATTTGAAAAGCCTGGGCAAGGTTGAGTGGAGGTGATCTGTTGATCTCTTTTAGAGAAACTCAATTAAAAATGTTTTATGCTCCTTTCGTTGCTGTTTTTAATACCGGTCTTGTTTTGTTTATTTCCACACATTTAATGTGGTTTATGTTGTTCTTTTTCAATCACTTTTGTGTGCATTAGTATTTCATTAATGTACATTTGCCTGTGGCTTGTCCACCGAGTCTGCTAAGAGTTTCATTGACTTACTAAAATATGCCGTCCTCTATAGATTATAGAGCGTCTAAGTGGAAACAATCAGTCCTTTCATGTATTGCGTTGTTTGCGTGTGCTTGTGCAATGGTCCTTTGCTTTGTGTGAATGGTTTTCTTTATATGTTTGTGTGTTTACACTATTTAAGTGTGGGTGTGTTCGCAAGTCTGGCCTCACAGCTTCTGGAGCGCTTCTGGACATCGAACAGCCCGTGAATGATCGGACCAAGGTTGTCTGCAGTGAACTGATGTGTTCCTCTTTTGACACTACTGATTCTTTTATTTAAAATAGAGTTAAACATAGTTGAAGGTGTATGTAGTATATAAGATGTGTGCATTTTTTTCTCAGTGTGTTTGCATGCCCTCTGTAGAAATCCTTGTTGCTCTGCTGGTTACTGATGAGTCTTTGGTTCAATGGCAAGTGACTAACACAGTGCAAACCTACAACAGTGGCCCAAATCCATACTCTCATATATACTAACAGTCCCATTAGTCACATATTATTGTTGTTGCATTCTTGGCTACCTGTAACTCAATGTAGTTTTTTAGCTCTCAGCACACATCAGAAGAGGCACTTAACGCCCATCTTTAATTTACGGTATATTCAAAGCACCTACAATAAAATACACACCAAACAGACATCGTGCTTAATCAGTTGCACCCCCACACCCCCCATGTTTTTCCACCTGAATTAATTTGCTGCACAAAACAACAAAGTGCAATGTAATTTTCAGGAACATTACATGCAATATACAGCGTGCGTGTGTTCATGTGTGTGTGTGTGTGTGTGTGTGTGTGTGTGTGTCCTATTCTCTTCAGTATAATAAACTTAAAAAATAAGCACTTGATCTTTGGCTGAGTTAAAAAGCGGTTGAAAAGATGTTGTAATGCACAAACACTTTAACAAAGCAACAACAACAGAAAAAACTAAAACAAAACAATTGATTGCTTCAGTATTTAGCAGCGTATATAGTGGGTGCTACCCAGGGTGCAGATGTGCATCATGAAATGAAGAGCGCCGGTCGGTGGGAGGAACAGCACAATAATTGCACATGAGTGAGCTTTGTGGTTCATAAGTGGAGACTGTGCATGTGTGTGCTGAATACCTGCTATTGTGTTTTGGTTGTTCTTTTTGTTTTGGCTGAACTGCATTTAACTTTGTAAAACACTAAAGTGTTCCTGTGCCTTCCATAAGAGCTTCTTTAACACTGTCATTTTTCCTGTTTGCTGCTTCAAATAGCGCACTAACAGCTTTAAGAGATCCTCTCGCATAAGTGTGGCTTTGCCAACGTATGTCTCCTTTACCAGTCTTCCAGGAGTTTCCTTTAGATAGGGAAGTAGTTCTGATTATGTTGGGTATGTCAGTAGCATATCCAGCAGTCAAGCCTGATTGGATACCGCTTCTGGGATTTTTATTTTGCTTATCGGTGTTTGTTCATTCTGTGCGTATCATCAGCTACATATTTCGGAGATTTGGTGAAGGTTAAAGTGCGCTCAAAGCAATTTTCTCCTTTGTGTACATCGCTGACTTGCAACCTCTTCTGTTCTCACAGTTCACACTCAGGGCTCCATGGTCATGCACTTGAGCTCTCTAGGTTTAACCACACACACACACACACACACACACACACACACACACACACACACACAAGAGAAACAAATACACAACAAGTGTGTAGGGGAAACAATATCCTTTTTTCATCTCTGTGCCATTTGGGCTTGAGAATTCCAGCTTACCCCTGCAGTCCATAGAAATGCCTGTCAGGTTAACTGCTGAGTCTACATTAACTGTAGGTGTGAATTTGTGTTTGAATGGTTGTCTGTCTTTCTCTGTTAGCCTTGCAATAGACTGTGCACCTGTCCAGGGTCTACCCTGCCTTTCACCCTATGACAGGTGACACAGACTCCAGCCCAACTGTAACTCTGAATTGGATAAACTGAAGAAAATAAATGCATGGCTGGATGGATGATTAAAATACCATTAAAATTACAGGCTGCTGATTTCTTTGACAGTTAAAATTATGAATTCAGAAGGAGGGCAAATACTTATGTCATCAACTATATATATTCCTCTCTCCAGGTAATATTGTAACAAATAAATGTGGATTTGTGTGAAAGCTGAGCTACTGTTGCTCAAACTGCTGAAAAAGTTGATGCTGGTTCTGATAGAGAGGTGTCAGAATACTCAGTGTCACAGTTTGTTGCATATGAATCTGGTCCTGGCACCAACAATGAGCACGTGAGCATCAGAAGTGGATCACAGTGCACTGGAAGAAGGTGGGCTACTCTGATGACTCACATTTTCTCTTAGATCATGTGGATGGCCAGGTGTGTGTGCACTGCTAAACATGGAGCACCTGCCACCAGGTTGCACTATGGGAAGAAGACAAGCTGGCGGAGGCAAATGTGACACTTTGGGCACAAGTTTGAAGTAGTGAGTTCTCCTCTAAATTCTCCAGATCTCAATCCAATCGAGCATCTGTGGGATGTGCTAAACAAACAAGTCCAATCCACGCAGCCTCCGCCTCAGAACTTACAGGACTTACAGGATCTGTTGCTAACACCTTGGGATTGCATCTGCAATAATCCCACTGTGGTTATTTTTTCTCTTTTCCAGTGAATTATCAAAACCTCTAGTGGAGTCCATGCCTCGCGGGTCAGGGTTGTTTTGGCAGTGAAAGGGAAACTAACACATTGTTAGGGTGGTGATAATCATACACCTGATAGCTGCTATCAAGTAATAATAATAATAAAGTCATTTTAATGTGAAACCAGCAGGCTACAATGAGACAGCTGCCATTGATTTCCAAATTATGTTGAGGACATTGCAGCAAGGTGCAGCAGGTGTTTCATTATCAATAAATAATGTTACTGTGCAAAGGATGAAAATTTACCTTTAGCTCTAAATACACAGTGTAGAACTTTTATCATTATACTGCCAAAGACGGGCATTATTGTCTCTTTCTACAGGAGCAAAAAGTAATGTTTCAGATATATCTGTTTTACATATTATGTGATAGGTTGTCATTCACTCTATGATGATTTAAACAAGTGTATTTGTGTTGTTAAAGGCAAAAGAGCATACATTGAATACATTTTAGACTTAATTATCTTCCAGAGACAAAAAAGAAAGTTTTTGTGTTTTGTTTACAATGCAACTGTCTCACCAGACATTTTTTAAATATTAGGATTGGCAAATTTAGCTCTGCTTGAAGCTGTTCCCCAACAGTATGTCAGTGGGGCTAATGAGCCCTCTTTAATTCTTTTCTTTTTCTGCTCTTTTGAACTTTGTTTTTGGGGAGAAGGAGAATTTTAGCTCTCTTTTCCTGCCCTTAATCCCTCCAGGATCAGGTAAAATGAGCTAGATATGTGCGTGGATGAAGTTTGTGCATGTGTGTATGTGCGTGTGTGTTTAGCAGAGGTCCAAAAAGAGTCCCAGCAGGGATACTCTTCCTCTCATCTCCTTGCTCAGTTGCCTTCGATTTTTAGAGCAATATGAGAAAGATAGAGAGAGGCAAAGTGGAATGGACTGCCAGGAAGAATCATGAACACGCTCTTAGGAGCACAAGGGACTAAGTGCTGTGGAGAGCTGAGTGTGTGTGTATGTGTGGGGGAAAAAAGAACACGTGTCCACGGTATGTAGGCGACTAAGATGAAACAGCCTGACCAGACTGCATGCATTTGAGTGAAGAGGCTGAAAGTAAAAACACAACAAGAAATGAACAGAAAAAAGGGAAAAAAACTAAGCCAACTAAATCTATTTGAGAACAGACACAAGAAGAAATCGTTTCCAAGGTCATGCCGCTGTAAGTGTAAATGTTTCCTTCACGCACACATGGGGCCACATACACACACGTCTTTAACCAGATTACTGTGCATAGTGCACTTCATGTTCCATAAGACGGTGGCCTTCGTTTCAAAAGCCCAGCCACTTTAAAAGGATTACACTGGGGATACTCTTATTGGCTCAATGTGTTTTCAACCCCCTGTTCACAGCTGGCCTGAGGTGCCATATTAACTGGGCAGAGGGAAAATTCTGCCTGCAACAAAACAGACCTGAGAACTCCCACCGACTCCTTGTTCTCAGCTCATACTTGAGGCCATCTGCAAATAAGAGGACACTTACTGAGCTGTGAGAGAGAGTAGAAGTGGTCTGAGTCAGCCTCAGTGTTATATATTTGGTTTGCTTCCTACAGTGTACAGAACTTACCACCCAACTTATTTAATGCACGGTTTCTAGAAGTCTAGAAAAAAGCAAGCAAAAACGGGGAGTTTAGGGGGGTTTTTTACACTTAACTGAGCAGAAAATGATCAGTATGTTTATGCATTCCTGCTAGTCAGTGTAATTTTCCTGCCCCTCCCTGAAAATTTCCACCAAGTACTATAAAATAAAAAAAACTGAAAGGAATAAAAATAAAAGTATGGAGCGTTTACATATACGTCTCTTGCAGTCCACCCATGGTAAATGTCAAGCTTTTATCTAAAATAATATTACAAAAACACACATACACACACACACACACAGGAAGCAGGTGGATTTATTAGGTGCTGGAGTAAAAAAGAAAGGAAGAACAGTCCTTTTCTTTTGGGTGGAGAGCAGCTAAAAAGGAGGACGCAGAGATCAGGGAAGCAGATAAGAAAATGTAATTCATTAAATAACAAAAACACCAAAAACACACAGAACAAACTAGCAGTCAACAGTATATAATCTCCACAGGCACCATAACCTTAAACCAGACGTTTGAGAAACCATCATTGGAATCAGTCATTTGGGTCTCACTATATACAGTAAGCTGTCTTTTACTGGGTCCACCTCATCCGACACCAGTTCCACAAATGCAACTCCACGGCTAGTCCCCAGTTGCCTTGACGTCCCTTTCCAATGTGATTTTTAATGCTTCCCCTTCTCCTTTCTTCGCTGTCCTTGACTAAACTGTCCTTCACTGTGCTGTCCTTCACTCTTTTATACCAGGTGACTGTGCAGATGTTGACCATTTCCTGAATTAGGAGATGCGCATATAAAATTTCCAAAGTGAAAAATGTGCAAATAAAATCCAACAAATCCCAAACAAAGTTTACTAATAGAAACCAAACAAGATAAAATATTAAAATTTATTTAACCCCATGACATCAACAATGTCTGTAATCCTTTCAACAGTGTTTTTTTCCTCACAAAGGGAGAGGTCTCACTGGTCCCAAATTCAATCTGCAACATGAAAAGGACCATGGGCATACAGGCAGCATTATAAACAACTCTCATCATCTTCTAGTAGAAAGAAAAACAGAAGCGCTGGTCCTAACGTGGCAGAAAAGTCTAGGACTACAGAAGCAACTGAGACACAGCAGTCATAGCAACGTTTTAACTTCATTTTTTTGTCTTTTATCAACTCTGTTTTTCAAAGTCAATCAATAAAACTATTCAGAACATTATTTTTAAAGCCTTCTCAATTTATGTGCCTAAATCAGCAATTCTTAACCGGAGACTTTGACCTTATCTCAACAACATATCCAGTCTCCTTCAGCTGCCTCTGATTGATTTGAATTGCCATGCTGTTTCCAGACCTGTGTAAAATCCGTGGTTACACTTTATTATTTTCCATCAGGTCGGCTCTTTTTTTTACCTGTTCTTGGTAGAAAGTTGTCCATGACTATAGTGAACTGGCTCTGTCTTTGTTTATGAATTAGCACATTTTAGTAGATAAGCTGCAGAACCTTCTACTCCTATTGGTGCATTATTGGTAATGCGACCACACGCTAATGTGCCCCCTTAGTAAAGTTAGCCCATTGTCTCTTGAACTTATTTTCCTTAAAGTGATCAGATTTTAGGAGCTCACCACCACCGCCTGCCTCTGCAATGATCATTTGAAACTGGGAAGTTTTACTACATGTCACTGGAAGGGGTTCAAGGATTTTCTTCTAGGATGAACTAGATTTAAGCAAGCATGTGTTCTGCAGCTCTGAGTGTGCTGTAGTCAGCAGTAGATACCCAATAATGCATGTACCGTAGGTAACTTTAATATAATCTGCAGTAACCGTTTTTTCATGTGCATTCATTACATTATGGCAGGAAATTAGTGTACTATCTCTAGATAAGGAATTTACACATCGTAAATGATGTGTAAATTCCTGATGATTGCATCTGCAATAATCCCACTGTGGTTAATTTTTCTCTTTTCCAGTAAATTATCAAAACCTCTAGTGACAGTGGCAGCTAGTTTGTGATAAAGGTTACAAAGCTTACTGCACTGGAGAAAAAGCTCCACTCAGAATAGTTAGTATCTACACGTCCATGATGTGATTTCTCCCTTAACCAAAAATAATGATCCCCATTCTGTTAGCCTGCTTAGTTCTGTCCATTTGGACTGCTCATAGAGCTCTTGATCAGAGCCCTGAGTGAAGATGCCCACAGCATTTCAGAGCAGGGATACTGATCATTTTTCCATGATTTTCAATTTTATGTACTTGGCAATTTCTTTAATCATTCCAATTTGACTGGGTGGATAATAACACACCTTTTTCCTGTAGTATTGGTAATAAACTTTGCTTTGACGCTAATGGTCAGGGTAGCTTAATTGTAAAATGAATTTGCAATGGCGTGCACTAGTAGGTTCCATTTGGGTGGTGGTGTGAACCTCTACCTCAGAGTAATAAGCATTTGAACACCTAGCAAATGCTCATTGAGTCTGCCACTGATTTGCGCTGTCTGCAGCGGGTCAGGTTTGTACTGCAGAGAAATCAGCTACGTGTTTGCATTAGCACTGTCATGTAAAAACAGCAGCGGCAATGAAATTATGCAATTATACAGCTGAAAGTATGTAATCACAACATGGATTTGAATTGGTTAATGTTAACAGTTTCACATGATGGAAATCTGAAATGCACATGTTCTGGAAAAATATCGCATAGTCACAACTTCTCTGTGCACGCAGTGCAGACAAGTACAGTCGTGTCTGCTGCTGCTGTGGGTGGTGGGATTAAGACTGGGGATGTCATCTTCCTGAGACAGAATCAATTTCAAAGAAAATGTCAACTATTGGATGAAACTGACATATGCAGGATGTTGTGAATTCCTCTACAAAAAACATCTCGACAAAGTTTGTCAAACGACATGACAAACTGAAACTGTTCCTAGCGACTGTGTTCAAAGTAATGTTGAACGTTTGAATATGCCCGTCAGTGTAACATTTTGTAATACGGCCTACGACTAAGGGCATCATTCCTCTGTAATTAGATCAGATTTCAGTATAGGCCCACACCAAATTTGAAATGTGAAATTACAATGTAATTCTGTTTTTTTTATTTCCAAACTAATGTATACTTGGAAGTATATACACTAGAATAAGGAGGAAACAAGCCAGGTTTATACAGGGAACAATAATTATACTGCAAGTAAATTTAGACAATGCATAAGTAATTTTAAGTGCTACATAACTTCAGAAATTTTACAGCAAAGTACACAGAAATTATCCTCCAAGTAATTTCATGTACTTTTACCAGTAAGTAAGTAATTTTAAGTACTGCATAAGCTCTTGGTAGTTTTGCAGTCTTGCAGATCGTATTATGGAGTGGCTTATCTTTGCCTAACTTCCAAGTATTTTACATGAAAGTTATGTTTGAGCAGTCATTGTGAAAGAAAAGTTAAGTTAGACTTGACTCATTATAAGGTCACATAGACCTGCAAAGTTTGAGGGGATTTATTTTTTCTTGTGAGTTGGTAAGGCAGAACAGTCCTTAATGCATTTATATTGGTAAAATAAAAGGACCACTGAATTATAGAATATCTATCATTCATGTTAAGATAATGAATATTAATTAAAAGTGTGAAAAAATAAAGACGGGATTAATCTACTCCATAATACGGCCTACGCCTGAAAAGTACAGCGTATTTATGATGTGAGGTGGGGGAATATAGTTTGTTTTTCTGCAAAATTACCATCAAATTAATTAATTAATTACAGAGGGAATTCTATTTAATCTATACTTAGTACACGTATACTTGTACTTATACAAATGAAATGGCCTTGCCCAGTATGTTATTCCCATTAACGAATGAAATTATTGCATGTTATACAGAAACTTTAGTGTTTCACAACTACTTGTTCTCCATTAGTTTCTTTCATATCCTGTATAAATGTCAAATTAAAAGTAGGGATTCTGACGTAAATGCACCATCACAGTCTTTACTGTTTAGTTTATTCTCAGTATGCATGTGATATGTGCACTCAGTACACATCATTTGTGATTCTTGTGACTCTTGCCCCGCAGCAATACTTTGCAGTGTAGGTGTATTTAATGGCATGTTCGGAGTGCATGTGAAATTTGAGAAAAGCAGGAAGCTGTAAATGCCATATCTCGAATTGCACATACAATAATGGAGCGGGGTAATGGCTCTCAAATGACGCACAGAGAGAACATTTGTGACTGTGAAGCCATTTGATAAAGAGGGGTCGTGATAGCTGGGGGTAATGGCACCAGAAGTGCATATTCAGCTCCTGTGTATCTACCCTGGTCATTTGGATGGATGCTTTTAGTTTTTTTTCTTCTTCTGTGTACCTTAATGCATAACACTCTCTCTTTGTTTTTCTCACTCTTCCTCAGGGGCAGTCACAGACATGGGGGTGTTACACAGCAGCAGAGTAACTGTTCAGTGAGCCTTTTTTTTGCGGGTTAATAAGTCCCCGCCTGAAAACAGAGCAGCGCATACGGTGATACGGGAGAGCGGTGAATTACGACACGGAGACAAACTTCGACAATTTGTATTGTGCATTTCCACCTCTCTCTTCTCCTTTCTGAGGCTCTTTTTCGGTCTTGCATTTAGACTCCAGAGGGGGATTTTGCACTTCAGCCAAGGTGGATGGAAAACAAGCTTATGATAAAAGCCTGACCTTTGTCTTGGCTCTATCATTTTGCTGCAGGGACAATGTTGACGGGAGGATGGCAGACAAATGTCAAAAGAAAAATGCCATTGCTCACTGAGGTGGAAATAAAGGCGGACTTTGATATGTGTGGCAGCACTTACCTCCTCTCTGTGTTTTTTGTATCTTCTTGTGTAGTGCAGAACTATCAGTGCTCCTTTCTGAGTTTTTCTTTTTGTATATGAACCTTTGAGCTTGATTATTGTTATATTGTTTGTTGTTTTTTGCCTTCTTTTTTTTTTTTTACCATGGTCAAAAGCCTGCTGGGTGTTTTCACACAGCGTTGTGTGCACTTGCTGCTTTGGATTTGGTAGGCTCAAAGGCTGTAGGTACCTGCTGCAACGCTGCTGTGCTCTCCAGCCTGCCACTGAACCTCCCCTACTGCCCTCCCAAGCAATAACCAACACACACACAGACACACACACATGCACACAATCACGTACCAGACACCAGGCGCTCGGATCATGGCCAGAATGCACAACTTGCCAGGACCACAGAAGCAGCATGCACACAAACATGCACAGGCCTATATACTGCTTTTTACACCTACACATGTACACACAAAAACACCTAGGGGCAATGCAGAGCAGACTCTGAATGATTGGGTTATTCTACTCTCAACAAACCTAAAAAAAAAAAAAAAAAGCACAGTGTGATCCTGCTTTATCTCACTCAGCCCAGGGCTACAAACAGCTCATAATCTCAAGGAACTAAATCCAAATAGAACAGCCACAAAAGGGCAAAGAGGGGGCAACAGGTGAATTATTTTCTGGCCGTGTCATGATTTTCAATTACAACCCAAAGGACACACAAGGTCTATGTGTAAGGATTTTATTTTTCTATTGTATGAAACTGTGGAGTTTAGCTTCCATTGTGTCCTCCAGACACTGTTCTAAGATGAGGGGACAGCAGAAGGAGCTCTGTACCAGGCACAGCGCAGGTCAGGGTGTCACTGTCTGAAAGGGACTGCAGAGAGACAGCCTCAATGTGACCCAGGTGTTTTGGCAGGAACACATTTTCTTTTGCTGTATGCTCTGACTGACTAATGAACTTGGAACTTGCTTGCATTCTACTCAAGGAGAAAATGCAAAACAAAACAAAAAGCCTTTCTCCCCCATATGGAGAATAAACTGAATTTAAAAAATCCTAGTAATGTTTTATAATACAGTCCATCCATCCATTTTCTTCCAGCTATCCAATATATCCGATACAGGGATGCAGCCGCCATGATGCAACATGCAGGTTACAACATAGACAGGTCACCTGTCTGTTGCAGGTCTCTTACAGAGAGACAGACAACTATTCACACTCACATTCACATCTATGGTCAATTTAGAATCATCAAATAACCTAGTACTTTGAAATATTTTAAATAATTTCATTGTCAGTGAGTAGTGCTTGATGGTAATTTTGCAGAAAAAAAGCAATATTTCCCCATCTTACATTGTAAGTACACGGTACTTTTGTGCCTCTTTCCTGTAAAACACATGAAAATAAATTTACTCACACATTACTTAAAATTACTTGCACACTCCTTAAATTTACTCACTATAATTATTTATTTATTTACCATTAAACTTCAGTTATTACCTCCTTACTCAACTCTGCCTACCTTTGAGTATTTGTAGAAAAATATAATTGCAGTGTCATTTGAAATTAAATACATTTCATTTAGGGGAATTATACCCGTAGTCATGGGTCATATCACATCCAAGTGTTTATCCGAGTGTTACCCAATATACAAAAAGGGGCCACATTCATGAGTATATGAGACATAGAAGTCTATTGTGCCATATAGAATATAAATGTTTACTTTGTACTTTCTTTGGTAATAATTAGCAGATGTAAATTTTTTTTATCTTTTTTCAAGATCTTGTTTACGGATTACTGTCAAGTTTGTTAATCATTACACATCCATTGATTCAAATTAAATAATCCAACAATGATGTTCAGTAGAAGCAGAAACCAATTCTTCATAAACTGGTATCTACTTTCCTTTTCCTTTGTTTTATTCAACAAAATACACTAAAGACATTTTTACACTGGGGGAGGCTCGATCCAACATTTTGAGAAAGGCAGTTGAAATTATTTTTTTTTTAAATTATTTCATGCTAGAAAGACTAATCAGAGCCTTACAAATGCACATCAGGGTAGCCTTGCAAGTTACACCAAGACCTTTGCATTTCATTTCTACTAGGCAGTCTAATTGTGTTGAATGCTGGCATGAGGGAAATAAAAGGTTACATTAACTTTTTACGTATTTCAAGATCCTGCTTAGTGAAATAAGAATAATAGTGTACTTTTTTAGGGGAACAAAAGACGATATCATAGTATATATTTTTACAGTGTAGTCATCATGTGAGTGTGACTTTGGATTTCTTGCAGACATCTGCATTACAACCTGCGGGTGTGAATTTACAAAGATGTGGGCATTTAGTAGGCAGGGAGGTTCTAAAGGCAGGCTTTGATCCCAAGTGTAATACTAAAACAACACCGCACATCTAAAATACCCACAAAGTTTTTGTTTTTTTAAAATGAACTTATACTATATAATACACATTTTCTTAGCTTGCAAACTACCTGTATTACCCATATAGTCTAACTGATCTTAATTTGAAATCACTGAGCGAGCACTCAGTGCAATGTAATAAAGTCTTCTCCCCTGCAGATCATTCCTGTCATCTTGCTCTGTGAAGCACAAAGCCAGCACACTGAGTGCAAAGAAGATTAAAGTTTGCAAAGATCTCCAAGGTTCAAGGAAGTCATGGATCACTGCATTGATGAAGTGGTAGTGGGTAAAGGGGGAAAAAAGTGCACTGAGAAACACCCCTTGACAATGGCAGAGCTGGGATGTTTCTTGATAATTTGCAGCAACCCGCTGATGGACATCTCTGAGCCTCTCCGAGCTGGCGTGAGCTCCCCGCTTGCAGTGTAGCTGTAATTGCCTGTTGGTCACAGTAATGGCTAACTGTCTGTGCTACGTTTGCTTTTCATTATGTTGATGTATTCATCATGGCCCCCTTTTGTTGACCTTATCAATCAGAGTTTAATTTCATACAAATTTCTTTTTAATTACAACAGTTTCTCTTCCTCCGCTGTCCCCCCGAGAGGCTGTTCAGATTGCAGCACCCGCCCGTTAAGGGGTGGCACCTGCCAGCACAGTTACGGTGGCACACCGTTGCTTGGTCAGAGATTAATCAGCCATTATAGCGCCCCTGCCATGCCCGGAGCCTCAAGTCAAATCCACGACACTCAGCTTAATTGGCAGTGAAACGACAGAGGCAGATAGTCCCGCTGACCTGCAGCCAGCAGAAAAGGGCACATGAGCTCCAACATTCACCTTTCAGCTGTCACACAACCTGATTATATTAGCCCGTACAAGTTTGATAACTGTATCGCCTAAACCCTGAGATTAATTTGAAGTACAGAAATGATTCAGTGGCCTTTCACTTCACTCATTTGTGAAAAGACAATGAAAGACAATATTACAAGAAAGTGGTAATTATGGAAATGTTCGAGTAATACATTTGATTAATTTAGTGGCAACAAACCCAGTAAAAAGCAGAGAATATTGAAGAGCTGAAGACAGTAATGGGTTTCATTAAAACAAATAAAAAAGAAAAATGGTTCCTGCTGCATTAGCTCGTGCTGACCACAACGCCACAACCCCTGCATGTTTTACTGCTCTCAGAGCAGGGGCATACCAGCTACCGCATCACACATGCAACTGGCAAATCTCAGTACGTGTTTGGTATTTAAGCTGCTTTAGCATGGCAACTGTTGCCGTGCATTGGCAAGCCACTTTGCAACCTATCTCCCATTTCGCCTTATATACATATCACATCACCATATAAAGAAAATGCAGAAAAAAAAAACCCATCCGATATATTCATATTTTAAAAGAAAGATCAACTGTCCCTTGAGGTCACTGTATTTTTCACCCTGCTGTCTTTAGGTTTTGCATACTTGACAGGACAGGAGAGCACATGGTACTACTGGCTGTCATTTCCAAATGTAAAAGTAAGAAGAAAAATAACATTTGGTATTGTGTATTTTGTAAAAATTTTATTCAAATTATAAAATGAACATGAGTGGGCTAATGTACCTTGAGATTTTTTCTCAACTGTGCAAAAATGTGACAAGATCTCATTTCCACAGTCACTTCCATCGCTTTCTTTAATGTGCCAGAAAAGACATATTGGATGGATATGACAGTGGCCTTGTTAAAAATGCTTGTCAATTGTCTTATCATATATTCAGTTAAATGAATCCTTTCGGTTATAGTGGCTGATCTAGAGTTTTTTCTCCATTAAGAATTCACCCACTTGCTTCTCTGTGTGTCATGGTTGTGAAAGGTCATGATATTTGAATACCAGCTTAGGTCTGGTTGGTAAAACATGATAATCTCATATGAGCAGTGTGCTCTGCTTGTTAACACATGAAACAGAAAATAATTTTGGCTCTGTCCTTAGCTGTAACAAGTCTCTTGCATCTCAGTCAATTTCTTCAGCCAAACAGCCACCAGGTCTCACGAGATGCTGGCAAATTGACCTTCCTCCATTCACAAACACAGGTTATCGCATGCCATTTACTGAGTGCTTTTAGTAGCCATTCAAGTTGTTTGCTTTTAAAAATTGGGGTCACTCAAAGTGCAGTTTTTTTCACGCATGGGCATGTTTGTTTGGTCATTTTTTAAGCACACATCTTATTATAGTCTGTCTGAAGCCTGAAGGCCTCACAGCACCACAGAGTTCAATCAGATGTTGAAAGGACCAATCTCACTGGTGTGTCGTTAGTACATAAAAGCTCGAAGCCTTTTAGCGAAGAGAACAACTGTTCTCTTTCTACCTGCAGAGGGGAAACTGCAGACAACTTTGGCTGAGATTCATGTTCATTTCAGATTGATTAGCGGATTAACCATGTGTAGTTTTGATACAAAACACCATTGATGAGTATGTGGCTAATCACTTGGTTTCAAGGCATTAGTGCTTGCAGCTGTGGGTTCGATCGTGTTAATCGGCTGCAATGTTTCCTCTGGGAATCTCTGGGACTCATCGTCCGGCTCATTCAATTCTTCCCCCACCTGCAGCCCCTCCCTTCTACCTCTTCTTGACTTCTGATGTCCTGCATTATTTCTAAGGATCAAGAACCATATCATACATTTTGTGGCACTGACTCAGGGTCTTGTCTCAAGTTGTCAATACATGGACCCTACTCCGCTAAAGTGGTGCCAGCATCATATTTCTTACCAATGAATGCATGAGCCGTCGCTGGGGGTTAACGCGTAGGTGGTACTCCCATTGAGATACTGTGGCGATTAGTGGAGGTGGAGTCTCTTTTAATGGCCTCATTACTTCTGCTGAAAAACTATTCCATCCCACACACTGAGAGCAGTGAGACTTTAAGATGGATTTAACCCTCAATGGCAATGCAGCTTGGGCACACCGACTGGAAAAACAGTCCACTTTGCACATTCTTGATATGACAAAGGTCACCAGCAGTGTGATATTAATAAACTAATTTGCAATGTTTCCACCGATAATCACTGTGTAGAGCAGTTTATGAATAGAAAAACTTGTTGTTTTAAAGTTTTTGAAAAGGCATTTTCTTGATTCCAATTTGTAACAAGCTAAGACTTGGTTACAGTACACATTCAATGCACCTGATACAACTTTACTACAGCTGCTTGGAGGATGATGATATAGAAAAACTTACAGAAGCCTAGTTGGGAGCAAATGGATAAGCAGAAGAGTACGTATGGGTGGATGGTTTGGAAGGCATGTGGATGGGATATTGATATGTCCAATTAAAACAACAGAGCTACGTTCGTCAGTTTAGGAAAAGATGATGGTTGTGCTTAATCATGCTCATTTCTATCATAGCGGTCACGACATCAGCTAGGGTGACACACAAAGGTCTGCACAGACTACCCAAGTCGAAAAATTATCACAAGCAACATTATGTGACGAGCTGGGAGTGAGGCCAGGTTGGAATGCTTTGTGCTTTCACAGGGGAAAATTTTGATAATGCTGAACAGAACCTTTGGGTCAGCGTGACACTGCTAAGTAGTCATGGTGAGTGGCAGAAACCGAGAATCAAGGATTAAAAGGTCAATAGGGCGTCTAAACTGTGAGAAGACTGAATATGAAGCCGATGACAAGCCCCTTCTATTCTCTAGACCCCTCATTAGCTGTCATGCATTGTGCTCAAACAGTATTATGCCCTGTATTACACATTTATTGGGGTTGCGCACTTGTACCAAGTTGGAGAATAATATTAGCTTTTTTCTTGTCATCTTTTACAGATTACTTATTTTTTGATTTGCCTGCATGTAGTCCTGCTAAAGCAGTTGATTTTGTCTGGTTTATTTCTGCAACAGTGTGCTAATTGTTCTGTAACAGTCCAACAACAGATTGCTTTGGAAAAAAAGCCTCTCAAGAGTGTTTTTTTTTTTGTATGTGTGTGTGTCTGTGTACGTCTGGGAGGCACCATGATAACACATTCAAATAATGCTCCTACTTGATATTCCTGTGCATCATCAACAGCAAGGTTTTCATTCCCAACATGACGCAGTTTGACATTTAAAGATGAAATCCTGTGAAAAAAAAAGTTTTACCCCTAACTGTTGTAACAAGCTCATGCATGTTCATCACGCCCAAATACACTAACGTGTTCCCATCTCTGTCTCCCTGTAAATGATCTCTTCTGATTGTATCAGCGCTGTTAGCCATGCTTTGCGGGTTGACATTCATGAATATGCATCCCTGTGGTGCTAACATGCATTTCCCCAGTCTCATTACCTTTTTTTCTGCTACCCACATTAACTGAAAATATAATTTCAATACTTGTGCCTAAATATCAAGTTAAGTCCTGAAGTGATAGAAACTTGCTCCTTTAACACTTAATTTACATGGATTACGTTTAGCTATTTCAGCTATTGCTTTTGGCTAGTTCCATTATTACTCTATTATGTTTAGCTAGTAATTTGAACCATTTTTCATCAGTCTATTTTTCAGTGTTTTTATAATTTCCTTAGTTTCATTACTTTTAGCTAATTGAACCATTATTACATTTACAAAACTATTTCCCCTTTTCCTCTTACCTGTTCCCTTAACTGTTCAAACCATTTAAGCTAACAATCTTGACTTTTGTGGCAGTCACTTTTAGCTAATAGTTTCTAGCACTGTCATATCCACCACTTGTATATAATTATACCAACCATTTATTTTGTGATATGATGATGATGATAATAATAATAATATTTAACTAACATTTTTGATGTTACCAAGCTAACTGATAATTGACTCCTGTTGGTTGAAGATCTGTTTCACCTGATAGCTTACAGATTAGCATGATTATAAACTTATGATCACCACTGTTTCAACTTTGATCCTATTTCGATGATGATTTTTCACCCACACACAAACACATCAAATCCACATTAGTCGAGTTTCATACAATCTTACCGCAAGCACCCAGGCAGCTGTAGAAGTGTCCCCTGGGCTCCGAGTACTCCTGGTTGGGAATAACTGTTTTAGACCGTGTTAATTAGATTTTAAGTGCAGTGAAAGCAGATAATTAAATTCTATGGAAGTGATTAAATGAAAATGTAATTGAAGATACATTTGTTTCATAACAACAACAAAGTGTTCTTTGTGTACTCACATTAAAAGAGTATGATGGGTGCATTTACTTGTCTTGTTTGGAAACTCCACTTTTTAGCATTGTCAAGTGGCTTTTACTGGCATTCAGTGCATAACTGAAGTGCTCTATAACAATGATTGCTTGATTAGGACTTAGAAAGAGCGTGCTTTCTTTGGTTTTCCTTTCACTGAATGGAAAGTAATTATTGTTTATGCACTTCATTCTCCATTAAATAAAATATTCTGTTTTTTTAAGCACTGCTTCTCGGGGGACCTCATATTAAAGGTTTTCTTCGTCAATTTCAATCCACATACAAAAACTTGACATTTCGAAAGTAGACAAAGTGCTGTTTTGTTTGTTTGTTTGTTTGTTTGTTTTTTATGGCCTGGCTAAAAGGCAGGAAGAACGATTTATATGATCCACTGTTTTCTTTTGGCTCTTTGTCTTCTTCTTCTTCTTCATCTTCTTCTTTTGACTTTAGAATAGTAAACAAATGGCAAGTGGATTGGCACAGTGCTGTGCACAATCCAAACGGCTTTTATTCAGTTATGACCATTAATAAGACCCTGTGTTTTGACTCAGCCCACAGTGTTGTATTGGCAGCACAGTGGTGGTCTTTGGTCAAGTTTTGTCACCATGCTTTGAAACCTGCGGGGAATGTTTGAATGAAGAAAAGAACAAAAGAAAGAACAGAAGTAGCAGGGGGAGATTAGCCAAAATTAAAATTACTTATAGAAAAGGAGGCTGCAGGAGCTTTGCCAGTAAAATTTGCATGGCTATTTGCAGCAGCGTGTTAACTTTCTCGTGTTTCAAGGTGAACTTATTTGTCTGTGTCCACGTTTTGTTTTGTTTTTAGAGGTGACATTAGTTGAAGATTTGCATTTTAGTACGTTAAGGCTGAAGCATAGACTTTTTAGTTTACATATATTTTCTTTCTGTCTCCACAGTGAATAAACACAAGCCTTGGATTGAGACATCATACCATGGGGTGATCACTGAAAACACTGACATCGTTCTACTGGATCCTCCCCTGGTGGCCCTGGATAAAGATGCCCCAGTTCCTTATGCAGGTATCATACATTTCAACCAGGTTGTCAACTTGACAAGGATCATAGCAACAGAGCAGGCTACCTCAGACCAAATGGAGGCGGTCGCCAATGACTCAGGTGTTAATCCGCACAGGGAAGCATAGCCGCGGGATATACTTACACTAAGGATATAAACATATAAAGCTGTCATGTGATATCAATGTGAAGGGGCTTAAATTGGCTTCACTATAACTGCTGCATCACAGCCTTTTTTAAGAGTTATCCCAGCTCTTTGCTGCCTGCAACTATTAAATCCAATAATTCCCAGTGAACATACATCACATACTCATCTTTCATATTTATTTAGAGTGGAAAGTAGCCCAAATAAGCCCCATGGTGGCGGAGAAGAGTGGGGACGGGAGGGTAAGAAAAAAAGACGAGTCAAACCGGATTAGATTCTTCCCACTTTGTGGCCATTCCAGCTCATCTAAAGGGTGCCAGCTCTTGTGGGAGGACGTTAGCTGGAGGCTGTTGGCGAGCCCAAACAGTCAATCTCCTGCCAGGCTGCTAATGTGGCCAGGGCACTAGCATGGGGCTGTTGTGCGGGGCTGAAGCCCACTCACAGAGACCCTCAAGCTGAGCTGGACGAATGGTTGGACGGAGAGGGGGGAGCATGTGATGTGTGTGCTTACTAACACATTTTTTTTTTTCATTATTGGCTATTGTGAATGTGTGCGTATGTGTGTGTGCATGTGCTGGAGCATGGCCTGAGGGGGCTCACTGTAATGGCCACCCTACAGGGAGAAAGAGAGAAAATGATTAGACAGTGGGGAGGGTAGCTGGCTGACCAGCGAATGTCCTCTGGCTCTTGAAAGACTGATAGCCACACAAGCAGGAAGTGCACACAGAGAGCAGGCAGAGCACATGAGTATTCCAGGATTGCATAAGTGAGAGTAAAAGAGCGATCTTGCACTTAGATATTAATAAACAAAAGCTGTAGCATTACCATGATGTCTTTTTGCAGTCCACCCTCTCTTGTCCTGCTATCTCTGTCAGTTCTACATTGTCTCTTGCCTCTTATCACCACTCCCCACATTCATCTCCTTCCCTGTGCACCTTTGAGCAACCCCCAGCAAGCCCACAGTGCAGCAGACACTCTTACAGAAGTTTTGTCCAAATGCACAGACAAGATTCAGGCCAGAGAGAGTTATCCAGTAATTAGCTGAAGTGAATCTTTCCTTCTTCCAGCAAATTGCCAGGGTGGAGTGGCAGGGCAGTGCACAGGTAGTGGTTAAGGCTCATTAATTAGGCCAGCCAGGTTTTAATTACCATAGATCTAAGACACGGACACGCCATGCCTGACTGACAACAGCCACCCAGATGAATCGGTGATTGCAGGAGCAGTGATATATTGACGAGATCGTAAAATCAGCATCTGCTTGAGCACATTTATACACTTTTGAAAGGTGTTAAAATTTCTCTCTCTCACTCTCACAGACACACACACACACACACACACACCACCAACATTTATGTGGAAATCGGAATACACACATTTTCTGGGAAGCCCCTCATGGTTGAGATTAATTCAGCAGCAAAATATGACTAAGCTGCCACACAGGCCTGTCTTTAACATCACTCTAAACCTGACCAGTAATCCTCCCGGACTGCCGAGCAGGATGCAGCAGTCACCACAGTCACTGGTCTGGAACAACAGGAACTGTGGCAGCACTGTGTCTGTCTAAAAGCTGGCTGAGACTGACATCAGCCATCACTGTGGCACTACAGCAGATCAGAAGCTTCGAAATCACAGAGACAGAATATCATGACAAGTGAAATGCACCAGCATAGATATACTCATTGCTTTATGCATGGCTGTGTCTGACAAAATGGAGCTGTTTTGCCCTAGGAAACAAGGAGAGCAAAAAAAGGTACCTGATTCAGACAGCTATATGCTCCAGACATCAAGGCAACACTTCAGTATACATTCTCTGCTTTATAACTCAGTTGATTTTATATTCATGAAGTGAGTTAGAATGTGCATGAAAAAAAACCTTGTCTGTAGCATATGCTTCTGTCTACTCTGTCACAACACATAATTTTATTAGTTGACAAGTGCCTACACAAACTCAATCATCAACTTGGATTTTTCCATTCCAGTGACAGCTCTGCATAGAGCGACGTTGAAACTGTGCTGGAAAAGTGACAAGTACCAAGAGAACATGTCAGCTTGGTAAAACTAGACCTTATTAGATTACCAAAGAAATCAGAAAGACTGCATCAGGCTGTTATGCAAAACTTCAGATTAGTTTTAAAGACTGAGCTCGAGATAAAGCTAGTTGTAGTTCTCTGTAAACTCTGTGTCGGGTCAGCCTCTGCTTCAGGCTTAAGTTGTTAATCAGACATCACATCAATGCAACACCAGGTCTCACAAATAATACATAATTTAATGATTACAAAAGCTTTAGTAGTCTCCGAACCCGAGGAAGGAAACTGCTGTAACATGTGCCGGTATAGAAGCCGTTACTTCCCTTTTTCTGACAGCACAGGCTGTACGTTGCCCTATTGTAACCTCGCTGCTTTCACCGATGCTCAGGAGATGGGTGCTGGTGATGTATGTGATAGTATTAGGTACAGTAGGTTCTGAGCTTTCTTTAGCAGGGTGCAATTGTGTGATGACTGTCATCATGACCATTCAGGGTCGCAGGAGGATCTGGAACCTTTTAAAAGAAAGAATATTTTGAAAGAAAAATATTCATTTGCTCCATCTCAGCTCTGTGTCTACGTCTCTCAAATAGGGCCTTCATTTTCCACAATCTCCATGTCTGAAAAGACAGTCATGGGTGTCTAGTTTGAACAGAAGGGAGCTGAGCACACAATCTTGGGTGGCTCTGGTACTGAGCACTAGAGCAAAGTAGGTGTTACTGCCAGTCCAAATGGTTTGGCACTGAAACTTGCTCAATTTAAATTCATCTTTTAATTTCCATCTGTATACTTAATATGATGTCATTTTGTGCTCCTTTGCCATAAATTAGGAGCTATTGACTGATCTGATTTAGATGCACTATAAAGAAATATTGGCCTGTGGCATATATTATGCAACCTCATTTCCATAAAAGTTGGGATGCTGCGTAATATGTAAATAAAAACAGAATGCAAAGATTAAAAAAATCTAATTAACCCATATTTTATTCACAGTAGAGCACAGAAAACATTTTAAAGGTTTGAAAATTAGAAATTTGACTTTTTGGGGAAAAAATAGCTTATTATCAATTTGATGGCAGACAGGGCCATCTTCACCACTGTGTAGCTTCCCCTCTCTTTAGCAACAGTCTGTAAATATCTGGTAACTATGGAGACCAAATGCTGGACTTTTGGAAGAGAAACGTTGCCCAGTACTGGTCTCATAGTTAATTCCAGCTGGTCAACAGTCAGTAATCTTCTGTCATATTTTCTTTTCCATGATGTATCCAGCGTTTTCAATCGTGGAAACATCTGGAGTGCAGGCAGACCAGTTTAGCATCAGCCGTCTTCTACTATGAAGCCATGCTGCTGTAATAGTATGCAGTATGCAGTTGAGCCTTCTCTTGCTGAAATATGCAAGGCCTTCCCTGCAAACCTGTATAGATCTTTCAGCATTGATGGTGCCTTTCCAGGTGTGCCAGTTTAAATCCAGGCACCGATGCACCCCATACCACCAGAGATGCAAGTTTTTAAACCGAGTGCTTATAAAAAGCTGGATGGTCCATCTCTTCTCCCTTTGTGATTTTGATTGATCTGCCCACAAAACATTTTTTCCACATTGCCTCGTTCCATTTCAAATGAGCTTGGCCAAGAGAAGACAGCAATGTTTCTGGATGATTCACAAATGGCTTCTTCTTTGCATGGTAGAGCTGTAACTTGAATATGTGAATGGCACGGTGAACTGTGTTCACAGATTTCTGGAAGTGTTCCTGAGCCCATACACAGATTCATGCCTTGGAGAAAGATTAGAACGATTTCTCCAAATTCTCTGAATCTTTATTGATATTGTTGATATTATGTCCTGTAATGAGATATTTAAATTCTTTGCAATTTCCATTGAGGAATATTTTATTCTGAAAAATTTTACACAATTTGTAGATGCCTTTTTGTAGATGGGTGAAGCTCTGCCCAGCTCTTCTTCAGAGAAACTTTGCCTCTCTAAGACGCTCTTTTTATACCCAGTCATGTTACTGATCTGTTGCCAAGTAACCTCCAGCTTTTTCTTTTTACTACCACTCTCTTTCTGCCATCAAATTCAAAATCAGCTAGTATTTTTCAGGAACTAGTGAAATGTCTCTTTATACATTTGAGATGTCTTCCTAAACAAAACATGAATTTATGGGATTTATAAATCATTGCAGTCTGTTTTTACACAGCGCCCCAATCTTTTCTGGGATTGTAATATGTCACTTAAGATAATCAAAAGGCCCTGGAGACTTTACCTTTCAGTTAGCTAAGACTGTCACATGACAAGTATTGCTCTGGATGCTACAACCCAGCACTAAATGGCATCTCTGGAAAGTTCGGGACATTTCATTTTGATAAGAAAGTATTAAAATAAGACAGTATTAAAATATTCATCTTAACTTAAGATGAGAGTCACAAATAAATGTTCTTAGGCAATAATTTCTACTGGACAAATTATTGCAGGGATCACATATACACAAACACATTCCCGTGAATATAACACAGCTGATTAAATTAACTTTGATACAAAATTACACGTGTTTCTTTTTTAGTATTGTGTCTGTCTAGTAGGTATTATTTGTTTAAAACTTGTGATTCTGTTTACGAGGTGTATTCATGTAATTCCAACTAATCTTTCCAGAGAACACCCACTCAACAACTAATATTTTACTTAATTTACTATTTAAACACAATTATTAAGTGGGAGGGGCCACAGGTTTCAGAGTATTTTCCCCACTTGGGATTTTACTTTTAACAACTATAATGTTAATGAGCACAGACTCACAGCAGTCTCCTGAATAAATACACACTACAGACACGCCTGTAAGTGCCAGTCTGCAGTTAGTCATTAATTAACGGTAGCTTCCTAAGAAGGCATGTGGAGGAAGTTCTGTTTGCTAAATCTGTAATTTTGCGTGCGTGTGTGTGTGTGTGTGGGGGGGGGGGGTCAATTATGTTTACAGTTCAGATGCTGAGGCTGTGTTTTATGTAACTTTATGTTAGATTAGCAATGCTGACACATGAGAAGTGGGTTACGAGGTTGATGTCAATCCCTGTCCCTTCCCGGTCCCTCAGGTCGGCAGACCAGCTCCTCCTGAGCGTACCCAGGACAAATCATAAGCTCAGAGGGGATCGGGCGTTTGCTGTGGCAGCACCAAAATTGTGGAATGAGTTGCCTTTACATGTTAGACAGGCACCTTCCTTATCTGTTTTTAAATCACGTCTTAAAACATATCTATTTACCTTGGCTTTCAGCACAGCAGGACTTGTTGATGTCTCTTAATATGTTTCTTATTAATTATATAATTTTTAATTTTAATATATTCTATATGTAATTTAAACTGTTTTCTCTTTGTTTTATATTTGTAGCACTTTGGCCAACATTGTTGGATGTAAAGTGCGTTATAAATAACAATGCTATGCTATGCTATGCTGTTGGATGCTGGAATAGCCCTGCTAAGTATGCACGAGCCTCGTCATGTTTGGCTTTATATGTTATTTCCAAAATTAATTCTTAATTAATTAATGGAAATCAATCAAGGCAAGTAAGAATGGGGTGATGTGCATGTGCCAGCTAGTTTGTGCTAGCAGCCTAGCCAGTGTGTTCTGAGGTGAAAATACAGGTATGTTGCTTATCTTACTTAGAAGTAACTCACTCTTCAAGTACTTTCAAGCAAATCAAAGTAATTATCTTCTATGTGACTGTCAAAAGTAGTGAAATCCCATAAAAAAACTGAAAGTTAAAAACTGCCTACTGCTTTAAAACCTCCTTTACTGCTTTAACTTAAAAACACAAAGTTAAAAACTGCTTACTGCTGTAACTTAAAAAACACGACAACGAACGAAACTGTTAAAGTAAGAATTCACTCATTCAAAAAATAAATAGTAAAATACTGAAATTAGGGTTCACTAGAAAAATTACAAAATTAAGCAGTTTATAAAATGAATATGCAAAGATATATTCATAGCAGTGTTAATCACAAAAACTAGCTTTGGTCAAGCAGGATTTTATTTTTTTTATCAGTGCAGTGGGTGTTTCAAACTGTTCTGCTCTGTGAAAAGTAAAATTCTCTTGTTGATGTAAAAATGTACTGCATTCTGAAACATTCACTCTGTCAGTGGTAGAAAATATGTGAGAATAGTGCAATAGTCCATCAGGTTATTAAGATGAAGTGGCTTTTTTAGGTGACTTTTTGCAGGCCCAGTGTTCTGAGTAGGCTTCTAAAGTGCGAGGTTTTGCAAGGTTAATGGGCAAAAGCAGTGCTGAGCGCTGGTATTTGACACAGGTTAGCTGGTTGTCAGTCATTCCTCATTTTCTGCTGCCTGCACACACACAGACACCGGCACCCATGTATTTTCTTGAGGCCTAACTTACTATTCATGTGTCAATCCTTCACTTCCACTGGTCCCTGGAGCCTCGCGACTTTTATTTGGGCGGCAAGCAAATGTCTCACCAGTGACCCGCAAAGCGCATACGTGGCTCAATCAGGAGCGCTGGCAGTTGAGACAGGCTCAGAAAACCTTAAAAGCTCCCCTCTACACATTCACTTACACATTCAGCTTTCATAAATATGTCCCCCACTTTACATTGCCTCTAATGTGCCATATGACACGTGCCTTTTGTCAGACTCTAGAAGAGGTAGGCTTGCTATTTATTCCTGTTTGTGTTCTGCAATCATTCACAGCAAATAAGAAATCAGACTGACAGCAGGTATCAGCCCGGTTCCCGCCGTCTCTTCTGATGTCTGAGCAAACAGTGTTTCTGAATTCTAATTTTTCCGCATTACCAAAATATACCTCTCAAGACATTAATAAAAAATAATTATCTCTGACCTTGGGAGAATCCAGCAGCTTCCCATTACTCCACAAACGGCAGGTGATAGCACATCATCTCTCGCCATAAAGCAAGGTAAATAGATTCACATAAACATACAGGGTGGCTAATGTGCTGTGATTAATTAGCCTCTCAGTGTCTGTCTGATTGAGAAACAGATCTCAAGCTAATTATCAAAAGTATCTCGTTAACATGGTAGCAGTAGAGCTCGGCGAAGTGTGTAGGTGGAGAATTAACACTGCTTTGTGTTTATTAACAAGAGAAGAATGAGAAGGGTTTGTTTTAAAGTTGATATATGTTGCGTGACTCAGAGATGGAAGAAATATGTTGAAGTGAGATAAATGGCTTAATGAACAGAGGGTGTAAAGGTTAGGGTACAGTCACTGTTTCTCCTTGTAAAAGATAAGATAATGGCAAGCTAGAAAATGCTTTGAAGTCTTAAAATATGCACATGTTGAGAGGTCAAATCAAAGCATTTAGGTCTTAATATGAAAATACCACTTCTCTTAGCATGTATTCTTGCAGCTACTTGACTCAGACAGCGCCTATGATCTGTCACCCAGCACATTGACATCAGCGTTGTTTTTAATGGTTAATGTAACATGCTAGTTTTGCAATGTACAGGTTCAATTCAATTCAATGTATTTATATAGCACCAAATCACAACAACAGTCACCTCAAGGCACTTTATATTGTAAGGTAGACCCTACAATAATACATACGGTGAAAACCCAACAATCATATGACCCCCTATGAGCAAACACTTGGGCGACAGTGGGAAGGAAAAACTCCCTTTTAACAGGAAGAAACCTCCGGCAGAACCAGGCTCAGTGAGGGGCAGCCATCTGCTGCGACTGGTTGGGGTAACTGAGGTTCAGTTAGTAAGTTACTTTTTCACATTCAGTCAGCTACTATTAAAATAATTCCACAGTTCTCTTGTTCATTTACTTTGTTGACTACAACAAAGTGTTTCTGACTCTTTGGCACACAGCTGCAACACAGTGATGTTTCCTACAGATGTGCCAGTGTGCATGTTAAAGTCAGCTAGTGAAATTGTTATTATTACTATTAATTTTATTGTTATTATTTCAATGAAGAGAGATCATTAGAAGGAAGTGAACATGATTTATTGATGCAAAAAACTCTAGTCTCTTTAAACTCTGCCCATCACAGCAGAATGAAATCCCAACAGTGACAGGAATTAAGGCAGGACCCCCTCCTTGTTGGTCTGAAGAAGGCGAGAGAAAGACGTTTGGACTACAGCAAAGATGTGGGCTTTGAGTGTGGGAAAGTGGAAGTGATGTAATAAACAGACGAGCAGCCAAACACCTAGGACAGCAGGTAGAGGAGTAAATACAGAGCTTGAACATTCACATAAGCTTCACTTTCATTATAATTATTATTATTATTATTATCATGCACTTTACATTTTAAAGAAGCATTTGCAAGCTTAACACAAGCTTGAGAATGAAGAACGATGTTGATCACACAACTCTGAAACTGCAACACAGTGGCTGAAACAACACCAAATGTGATGTCACTTCTGGCACGTGGCGCCGTTCGCAAGGGTGAGAACACCGAGTATAATGGGCCCATTAGTTCTGCTCTGCGGAGTGAGGAGAGTCCTCTGAGGGAATCATGAGTGGGACTGTACTTTCCAAAAGACATTCAGCTGAGTACCATGACATCTAAATGCAGTGCTACAGCAGACACATTTTAAAGATGCTGAGGGAAATGGCAGAAAGTGCTTTCTTTAATGAGGGAAGATTCACAGGAAAAGGACGTCTCATTTCCCTGAAACTTATCCTCACTCGCTATTTCTTTTGCATCGTCTCCACCCGCCGTGTTTAAGCTGAGTTTATTACGTTTTATTGTATCGTCTGTCGGATTGAATAAATGGAAACTAGATGTCATTCTCATCCAAGACCATCACGACTGAGAAATATAGATGTGGAGTTAAAGAAGGAGCTTTCTGGTGAGAGAGCCTTTAAAATCTCATCTCATGAGCTGAATGGAAATTTAGTGGGGCCAGGGGGCTGCTTTTAATAAGGCAACTTTTTTTTCCCCTTTTTTCATTTTTCAACAGGTGTGGCTGTGTCAATTCACTTAAAACACTCTACTTCAAAGCTGTGGCTTAAAACCATGATTAAAAAGTAACAGATTGAAATAATTTTGCAGAGCGATAGTCCAAAGACACACACAAAAAAAAGAAGAAGAAGAAGAAGAATCCTCCATCACAAGGCTGCGGGATGCCCTTAATCCATCTCTGCTTTCTGTTCAGGTTCTCCTCCTTCTGTGGTTCAGCTCCTCCTTCCTCTTTTAGCTTTTTTTTTATCATATTTCGACCCGAACAAACCCTCGCTTTCCTTTCTTCCTTCCCGTGTTCTTGCGCAATTGTCTCGTCTTTGCTCGGATGATTTCCACCTGTCAGATTTCATCCAACCCCTGAGCTCCTGTGCACAGGATGATGCATGATTTCCCCCACAGATGACTGCTCTTACATTTTGGACAAATAAAATCTAATTACTTCCATTTGATGTCATTTATGAAGGCTAACAGGAAACAGATGGACCTGACAACGTGTGGACTGCTAGTGCAACAAGCCTGTAAAACTCGAGCACAGTGTTATTGTGTGATACAGGTATCCTCGCAAACTTGCTTCGGCTGACTTTTGAGCTGAAGAGAACCGGCAGCATAATGACTATCTTGCTCCTAACATTCAGAGTGCCCTATAGTGTTCAGCTTGAAGACAATGGAGCCATCACTCTGCCATTGTTCACATACTCATTTATTAATGAAGTACTGAAATGCAATCTGCTTCTTCACTGAACCACACAGATGAGGGAAATAGTCTTTGTAATGAGATTTTTTTCCAGGCTTTTAGCTTTTTTTGTCTTTTGATGAGTTACAGAACTGGCAGAGGGGTGGCAGGCAGGTTAGAGTCACAACTCATTCTTTGTTCTTTCAAAAGGACTCTGGGAAAAAAACCCAACCACATTTTAGATATCTTCAGTGCCATTAAGCTGAATTTTCAGTTGACTTCATCCTTACCTCACTGTGAAGCTTAGTAACGTAGCCGCTTTCATAAAGACGCTTTTGGTGGTATTTTAATCACAAAGTGACGTGTGATATTTTGCCCTTTCACATGCTACGCTCCATGTTTGGAGTCCTTCTGCTGACTCCGTGCTGCTGAAAATCTGCTTTGCAAGGAAGTTAACTGGTCGAAAGTTTGAAATGAAATGGGACTTTTTCCTCCTTCTTTAGGTTGCGCAATTGAAAACGTCTATTATTACTGCAGTAAGTGTACAGCTGTGACATATTCTTTAGATCAGTGGTGTCAAACATTTGGCCTGGGGGCCAGATTCATCCTGCTAAGGACTCCAATCCGGTCCACTGGGCAGCTTTTGGAATAAGTAAGGCATAGATGTGGGAGTTTTAACTGTATTTTTAGCTATTTACAGCTCTTGCCTACTGATAAAAACCCCCTCAATAATTTTTTTTTTTTTTTTTAAATTAACTAAAAAGAAATTTTCTCTTTTTCACTATCTACAATAGAAATAAATTTTTTTACGGTTTAAAAAAGATAATAGCTAAAACTTGTGTTTTTCTTGTGTAATGTTACTATTTTTATTTCTTTTCCTTTAAGCCAACTAGAGCCTGGACTCCACTGACTGTCAGTTTAAAAGTGATGCACGACAAGCAAATCACTTTGTGTGGACCCATGATTAAACTTTAACAAAAGCTAAATGTGTGTTATTTAAAAATAAAAATAAAAAATCCACCCACAGTATTATCGTTTGTACCAGGCTGTTAATGTGCTTTCCAATGGTGTTTATTGGAATGTAACACTTTAGTTTGACTGCGTCTTTGGAGATTGACTTGCTTTGGACCTCAAGTGGTCACTCCAGGAACTGCAGTGTTTGGCTTCATTTTTCAGCTCTGGAAGTTTCTGTGTGTATAAAGCACATGTATCTTGTGGTTGAAGGTGTCCAAAAAACTAAACCATCTTTGAATGTGTATGCAACTGCAACTGTTACATTTAGCACTGTTATATATTATGTATATATATATACCCTGAGCATTTCTGTGAATACTCTGACAAACGTATCATTTGTGATCACGAAGTCTGAGCAGCCGAACACATTTAATAAACCTGATGGCAGCTTTTCAGGTGCATCTTTGTGTTTACACATATATACATATAAATAAATATATTTATTCATTTATTCATATATCCATGTATATTTGCTGCTGGTGTATTTGTTCTCGATTAGTATTCAAGCCTCGAGGCTTCCAATTAAAGTGTCAGCAAACTGTCATGAGACAAACACAAGGAAGAGAACCAAGAGTCAGCTTCGAGTCGTCGGAGTCTGATAGAAACAAGGATGTTGTTTCAAAGACTTCTCGCTGAAGTTCAGCTATCGAAGCTGCACTCCATGAGAGTAATCCATGTTTTAGCAGTTTGTCAATATCACAGTCATCACTTGCCAGTACATCACAGCTTCGCTTCAAAGAGTTTGACGCCGCTTTTGATATACAGCTTAAATTTCAAAGTTCATCCTGTCTACCCTTGAATACTTGTTTTTCATTGCGCTATCTCTGATCTGACTCCCAGTCCTATCTTCGCATTTTGAGTCCTCTCTCAGTCTCTTTACCGAAGAAGACCTCCCCATTTCTTTTGGAAATTTGACATCTCCACTTTACCGCCCTACTTCACTTGCGCACATACACAGACACCCAGCAGAGACCTTAGTCACTGTGCGTGTGTCACACAGAAGATTTGAGGATGCAGTCATAAAGATGCTCTTTCAGAAAAAATAAAACTTCAGGAACAGCTCAAGCTCACCCTCGTGCATTTGTGAAGAAACTTGGAAAATTCAAGAATTCACCACTGCCACACACTGTAACTTTCCACTCCTTGATTTACCTTGGTGCTAATATATTTATCCCTCACTCTTTCACTGCCTTTAGAGTTTTATTGAGTGACTGCAATCTTCCCACAAGGGCAAGAAATTGTATGTCACACT
Source organism: Oreochromis aureus (assembly GCF_013358895.1). Classification (NCBI taxonomy): domain Eukaryota; kingdom Metazoa; phylum Chordata; class Actinopteri; order Cichliformes; family Cichlidae; genus Oreochromis; species Oreochromis aureus. Next base: position 33,555,309 of record NC_052955.1, read on the forward strand.
GAATTTAAAAGCAGCGAACTGCTGTTATTAAACAGCACACAGGAGAACAGTGGAAAATGAACCTGTGAATCAAATCAAAATCTCCTTTTGATAGAAACATAATAGATAGTCAGAGCTTTAGATTTAATCCTAATCCCCCGCCCACATCCATGTAGTTAATTCCTGGATGGCCTCGGCCCTGTAGCTCCGTATTCGAGAGCACAGAGGCTATTAGAACATTGCTCCACAAAATGTCTTGTAGCTTTAATCATCTGCAGGAATGATCACCTGAAAAGGCACCCACTCCTCTCTCCACTATTACTTCATATTGAATAGAAAGCACTTAAAAACATAGATGAGGACTTACACAATCTTAGCTATAAAAACTGTGTCCAACCGCATTGGAGGGCAGAACAATTTACAGCTCACTCGTGACTTTGAAGGCACCTCCTTGTTAATTCATTCAGCTAAAAAAATAAACACGTGCACTTCCAAGCTTTACAACCTTTTTATATTGATGCATACAGATTCAGTTTTTTTCAGAGCAGAGCCAATGTAAGAAAGATATTTCCATATACTGTTAGTATCAGTGGCAGAAATTTGCTGCAGGTCAGTCAGGACACGGACGCTATAGTCCTCAGAAAACAGGAACAAGGACTGAAAGGAGCTTAATGGCTCCAGCTTGTAGACAGAAAAGACAACACATATTTGAGTTTGTTTGTGCAAAGCCATTAGGTTTCATTATTTAGCATCAGTATCTGTATTTGGGAATAAAAAAAAATAGGTATATACATTTATATATACAAGGAAGCTGATTTTGCAAGTCGAATACTAGCTTTCTGCTAACACATGCTGATAGGATGGGACAATACCCATTTCTAAATGATAACTATGAAGTGGAGTTAAAGCATAAAAAAAATGTATAGTCGTGTACGTGACGTAGGTGGTCATGGTTATCAATGGTGACTGCTCATTTCCAGTTGAATTTGAACAATAAAGTGACTAAAACTTACAAAATGTTGGTTTACTACAATCAAACCTTGTGAAACCAAAAATAAAAATGGAACTAAAGTACTGTGCACATCTCAAGCCAAACCCCATTTCTTTCTATTTTGTCAGGAAAATGGGAAATGGGCGTATTGATTTATTATAACGTGTGCAATTATGTATGGAAATATATGTTATAAGACAAAAACATATTTTTTTAATTCTAACAAGCATGAAAGTCGATGTTTTGTGTCACCACCCACTAACACAGCCTGTGTTTTTCTAGCCAGGTATGCTTTTACTGCATTGGCAGTGTGCTTGTGATCATTGTCACACTGAAAAATGAAGCTGTTGCCAATCAGACATTTCCCAGATGGTATTGCATGATAGGTCAAAATGTGATGGTACTTCAAAGCATTCAGTAATATTTCTGCATTCCCCAAAGCAACGGGCTGAAACAAAGCCCCAAACATGACAGAGCCTCCGTGTTTTACAGATGGCTGTAGACACCCATCCACTGAGACCATATCATGGTCTCTGGATCTTTGACCCTCAGTTTTGAGTTTTTTAACAAGTTTATGTTTTCTTTTGGTTTGGAAAATGATTAATGGCTTGGTTTTTCCTTTGTGCATTCATAATTTCTTTTCATGGTGTATGTCTGAATTTTGGTTGCTTGTTTGTTTTATAAATTATCTTTGGTTTTTGGTTTTGTATGTAGTTTGGTGTCCATATAAGTTGCGTTTTCCCTCAGGGTTCCCCATTCAGTCCTATTGTGTCATTGGCCTAAGTTCATACATGTATCTGTGGTCCCCTATTTCAAAATGGAGAGACTATTTAGAAGAACTAAACATGATTTAATAGGATAGAGGAATTAACGAATCTATTTGACCATTTGACATCGATCACCCATCATGTTAGAACGGAATCCCAGCAGCGGTAGTCTGGATGGTGGTGGGGAGGAGGTAGGTTGCACGAATGAGAGGCTGATAGAGAGAATGGCAGAGTTCTGGGATTTGAGGCGGAGTCGAAGCTGATTGGTTCATCAAAGGCAAGCAAGAAGATGGTCTAGATCACAGGTGTCGAAGTCCAGGCCTCGAGGGCCGGTGTCCTGCAGGTTTTGGATGTGACCTTGATCCAACACAGCTGATTCAAATGGCTAAATTACCTCCTCAACATGTCTTGTAGTTCTCCAGAGGCCTGGTAATGAACTACTCATTTGATTCAGGTGTGTTCACCCAGGGTGTTATCTAAAACCTGCAGGACACCGGCCCTCGAGGCCTGGACTTCGACACCCCTGGTCTAGATCAAGTTTGGCAGCGTGGGAAAGTAAAAGCCTTAATTTAAATGTTTTCTCTTCCTGTTTTATTTTGATAATCTTTTGTCAAAATAGTGCTTTGTATTTAATTTGTATTTAATTTTACTTCCCCTAGTGTCCTTTTTTGTCTCCTCCATGTTGCTATGGGTTCCTTTGCTCTGCTTTCCCTGTTCCTCCAGAATTATTTTTGTGTTTTCCTGGATACTTGTTTTTCCTGGCATCAGTCCCTACTAATCCTTGGAGTATGAAACTTTTTACTTTTGGATTTAACAGCATTAAAAGCTCACTTTATGTTTAACTTCTGAGTCTTCCATTTGAGTCTGTAAAACAAGACACACAGCGTTTCATGACAAACCATTCCTGATGGGACTTCGATGGATCAGCTGAGGGTCCAGATGTATCTTTCAGGTCCTCTGTCAGATCTTTGCTGGAGTTATTTCCTGGTTCTAAAGGAGATGACTATCAGATAATGCTCGTCTGCTGTTGATCGTTTTTTAGGCTTATTTTTCCCTCAACTTTCCCTCCAGTTTCATCACTGCAGATACTGAGTTTTCAGCTAATAGCCCTTTAGAAATCACCTTGTTGGAGGAAAAGTGCTATTTTATGCTTGTCAAACTATGTTATTCTTACCATTTTTTTGTTTAGTTCACAAAATAGGAACAAAATATCTGTTTTTATGACAGGCTGCCAGTTACAAAGTGCCTAAAGATACAATTGGTTGTCTGTTATATGTAGACGCAACCCTTGTTCATCCCTTGAGCTAATTTTTCTGCTTGTTTATGGTTGAATGATTCATAGATTAGTGGTAAGTGGCTTAAAAAACAAACGAACAAAACCATTCCTCTGAAAACAATCAGGTGCAATGAGTGAAAAAGCAGACAATGACCAAAGGAAATCTTTGAAAGACCTTCAGAAAGCCTAGACAACTAAAAAAAACTTTTAAACTGATTTTTTAACTGACATACACTAACCACTTTAAGCAGAAGCATTCTTATTTTAGCACCTTTGTGGTCCAGCTACCCAATTTCGCTGTGCAAGAAACTGCACAATGACAATAAAAAGCTCTAAGTCTAAGTCTAAGTCTCTAAGAAAACTGCCAGAAGACCAGTGTTTACCTGACTACATTTACATTTTTGAGCTACAGCTCTGTTGTGTTGCATTCATTCTAGACTGGCTCACAAGCGTCCCCTGAGAAACCACAAATTCAAACAGTGGTAGTTATGTTAGTTCCTATTTAGACATTCATTGCTCAGTGAGTCCCTCCTGTATATAGGAGCGACTCACAGTCGGAAGCCCACTTTAGCCTGAAAACACTCTGCTTTTTATTTCTTATTAATTTATTTATTTAGATTTATTTTTTTTTATCTCTGCTCTGCTGTTTTATCTTCTTTTCGCTACATGTCGTCATGGCCAATATCATTTCCAAATGTTCCCTCGCATTTAAATCAGAGACTCAATTAACTGAGTGAAGGCTGGGTGGGTTGGTGGGTGGGTGGAGAGGCAAAATGACTGGCGGAGAAGGAAAACAGGAAAGGAATGATGATAAATCGTAAAACATCAAGCGGCATCAGTCGGGAGGACACATGACTTACTCAGTGTAACTCGAATGGAAAAAGAAGGAGTTTTTTTGTTTTCATATAGAGGGGTGAAAGTAATGCAGGGAATGTGATTTCTGTTTAGGCATTATAATTAGGTATTATAATATACAGACAGACGAACACGTAAGATAGTGTAGCATGTGCTGGAGGTCGTCTGGTAGACACAGAAAAGGAGATATTTTAAGTAAACAAAGATTATATGGAAACATGACAGGAAATCATCAGTGGTAATTAATAGGCTCTGCTGACTCGAGATTACAGACAATATCCAGGAAGCTGCACATCAAGGTTATTTACCTGAAAGGAAAATGCCTTAAATGCATTAGGTTTATATTACGCAAACTGGTTTTATATATACAATCTCCATCTGCACACACACACACACACACACACACACACACACTCACTCACTCGTTTTTATATCTTAGTGAGGACATCTAATTGGCATAATCCTTTCCTTAGCCGCTTACCCTAAGCCTAACCATAACCTAACTGGAATCCTGTCACTAAAACCACATTTTGAGCCTCAAAATGTGGCCTTAAAACTCATGGTGATGGGCATTTTGTCCAGATAAGTGACTGTTGGTCCCCACAAGTATAGTAGCATGCCAATTTTCTGTCCTCACAAAGATGTCTAAACATTTACAGACACACACACACACACACACATCTGCAGAAATGAATGCTTCTCGTTGTACACCTGTATAGTTCAACAAGGGTCTGTTCTTCCCTTAAGAGAAAACACTACCCTGTGACTATTCATAAAGAATATTCATGTATTGTATTAACCCTCCCGTATCACGATGTGTTCATGTGGTGTCCGACTTTTATGCGCACGCCGCTCCCAATACCTATAAACAAAATCCTTGGATTTGTGCCAGGCAGAGAAAAAAACTAAATTCTGTTCTTCTAAACAAGGCTGAGTTTTAGAGTTTGGAACAAAATACAGTTATCTGACAGAATGGGAACAAAAAGAGCCTCGGGGGGGAGGAACATCGCTGGCTCCAACCCCGTAATCATAGAGGGTTTTAAAAGGTACAAACAAGATGAGTCGAATTACTATTGAAAGGTCTGGTTGAGATGGGAGTAATTGGGTATGGAAAGAAAAGGAGAGCTCTAGATGAGGGAGGGAATGAAAATGACAAGACAGAGAGCTTAGTTTTTCTTCTCTCTCACTTTCGTTTTCTTTTTCTTTTTTTACCTCTTTTAGTTAGCATAGATATTCTTGTAAGTGGCATGTCGCAGGACCCTGCAGTGAAACGCTCGCAAAATTACTGAAAATTAAGTGTACAAGATTGGCCACCAAAATCCAATCTGCTCCCAGCCTCAGTCATTTTGTAAAGTTGACGATGCCTGGGAACTTGTGACAGTCCAATTAAGGACATTTGCATATCAGGGGGCTTAAATTATTGTCATCCGCTGGAGCATAAAATGGAGGTGCAACTCAGGAGGAGATAACGGTGATCTGCACTCGTAGACCATGGAGGAGTAAGCGGAGGGGGGAGCTGCTTTCAGTTAGATACATGCAGTATTATTGTACATATTCCCTATACTTATTCCCATGCTTTTTTTGCCTCATCCTATCATTCTCCTCTTATGCTTTCGCCTCCTGCTTCTTTGAGGTCCCTTCTTTCTCTTCACAACCTTTCTGTCTCTCCTCCCTCCTCAATCCCCCCTTCCTTTGCTACCTTCTTCCACCAGTTCCTCTACTTATGGTTTCAGCTTATTGAATGAGTTTGCTGTTTAGCAGATCTTAAAATTTAATCTTCTTGATAAACGGACAAACTATGTGGGAACAGGCTATAGTTGTAAAATGCTCCATTACTAAGAATAAAAGTGTCTCAAACAGTTTAAAAAAAAAAACAACCTGAAGTTTTTTTCCGCCTCAGTCTTTCCCCATCTTTGCCTGGGGCATGTGTATCGTTATGGTCTTATGTCATGGAGGTACAGCCAACAGGAGATACAGCACAAGTAAAGGTAACTGTCAGGTACAAGACAAGAGAGGCAAGGCCTTACAAGGAATGACTGCAGGCTGTACGCACAGACCGCATAAGACAGTTTTGTTTATCTTTTCCTCTGTCTGTTTCTCTTTGTGTTCGCATCAGTCTGAGCATGTCTCTTTGCTTTTGTGTGTTGTTTTTTTTATTTGTTTCACATGTGGATCAGAATCAAGGTGCAGAGTTTGAGTCACATTTCAATAACTCTACCTGCCTCGCACTTGACTGTGTTAGAGGTGTCATTGCCATTTTGGCGGAGTTATGATAATGTGCTATACATCACGTGGATAAATTTAGAGAGGAAACGCTTCCATGAAATGCTTGAGACACCCTCGCTGCGCATGCAGGGCCAACCATAGTCTCCTCCACTCTATAAGTTATTTATATCCACAATGACTCATGGGCTGCTAAAGTTTGCAGCGTCAAAGGTGAAGTAGAGTGCAAGGTGAAGGGACCGCACAGCACTTCCCTTCAGGGGCGACTGATGCTAGCCATTTTCCACCTCATCAAATGCCCATAATTCTATCAGCCATGTAAAAAACGGACCTTTTGTCCCCCCTGACATGTGCTTTTCCTATATTCCTGAGTGTTTTTACTCCATACGCTTAAATCCATGCATTTCTTAGAGGTATCTCAAAAACAAAGCAAAAAGAAAATTTAGCATGCTGCAGCACTGCAGTTTTATGCATCTCTGGTAATAAATAGGTAAAATGTTTCAACATGAAACAAGCTACTTTTGGCTGCTCCTGTGTTTACAGGGGGAGGTGCTACAGTGGTTTGCTTTGCATATATGCAGATTTTAACACGTCATGCCCTTCCTAACACAACCCCAAAAGGATTTCAGTTTATAGTGCATTTTATTGTAATCAGAGTGATGCAGGTGCCAGAACCCTAAGAAAGTTTTATTTCTGTATCTACTCATGTATTTTTTGTGTATATATATATATATGGATTCATTTATTTTTTTGAATAGCTGCAGCCCATAATCCTCAGAAAATGTTGCTATCTTTATGCTATGCACCTCGCATTTCTTTTCTCCAGTGGCAATGTTCAGCACCAGCAAGTATCCAAAAACAGCATTTGTTCAAGTGATGTGACAGGATGTGAAGGAGGGATAAAGGAGGATGTAAAGCATCCTTTACAAAGCAATAAAGTCTGTGTCAGGAGCAGATTGGCAGGAATGGATTAATCAACAGTACTACATAAAAAACAAAAAAACACACACACACATACTTATTCTCTAATATCGAACCATATTTCACTGGTAAAATAATTAATAGCTATTTATTTTAATAAAGACATATCTTTGAAAGAATCCAACATAATTTACTGAAGCACAGAATTTGAGTAAACATAATTAAGTGATTTGGTTTTTGTGAAATTCCACAGCAGAGACTTTGAGAGTGCCAACAAGAACAGGAAGTACTATAGTATACACAGTGATCAGGCATAACAGTGACAGGTGAAGTGAACAGCACTGATTATCTGCCCATCATGGCACCTATTATTAGGTGGGATATATTAGGGAGCTGAGAAATCTTGGGTCTTGCCATTCATGTTTATGTTACTTTGATTGTACAACCTACCTTAACACTGTCACAGGTCATGCAAACCCTTACATGGAAACAATATCTTCTGATGGCTGTGGCCTCTTTCAACATGGTAATGCACCATGCCACAAAGTAAGATGGTTCAAGAATAGTTTGAGCAGCACAGCAATAAGTTTGAGGTGTTGACCTGTCCTCCAAATTATCCAGATCTCAACTTAATCGAGCATCTGCAACTTGTAGCCAAACTTAGCTTAGCTTATACCGTCAGTATTGACACCACTGGTTGGCAGTAGTTATATTTTAAGGATCCATTTTGCTGTTATAATGATGCCATGTAGTTACTAATTTATGTAGCAAAGTGGCACTGAGCTATTTCTGGCACAGGTACAAATGAGACTTATTGAAGATGCTTCTGAAGTACCAGGTGACAGTGTCAGTAGCTCAAAATCAAAGAGCACAGTTATAAAGACAAAGCTAATGCTATTATTTTTCTACTGTCAGCTGCGAGCCTGTGATGTGCAGAATATAAAATGCAATATTCATATAGGTGTCTTGTTTTTTTTTATTTATATATATAACTATACTCTCATTAAGAAAAACAGATTAGTCTATTGTTTCTCCCCTGGTAGGCAACACATTGAAGTGGCATGCAGCCAACTGTGGGATCAGTGTAGAGACATAAAACATTATTAACCTCATCATCACTCTTGACTGTCACTCTAAAACTACACCCTCCACTAATGTAATTACAGTCAGGTCAAGTCTTCGGATGACACAGTGGTATCCTGGCAAGTTTCAGCTCAAAGGCCTCAACAGTGAGAATACTGACCTGGCACTGGGATGATGTAGACCTTCTTTAGCTTTATTGAAAGCTGTCTCTGAATTGTTGCCAGAACAATGTGCATTAACATATGAAGAGAAGCACTCACTTAAAAAGATGGAGTAGAGTTGTGGGGGAAAGAAGCAGTTCAAGGAAGGCCAAATGCCAGCTGTCTAAAGCCATGTCCCATTTACTGAGTGTAATCGATACATGTGTAGTAGGCATACTGGATGAGCAGCTGAGGAGACACATTAGTACATTGCAAGAGGCAGCAGCACTCAGATCGGAAACATGCTGACATTTCATCTATAGGTTACTGAATTTTCATCAGTGACACTGAGGAAAGTCCTACACACGTCAAGTATGTCTCAAATGGATGGGACTCTTTCAGGTAGGCTGTCCTCAACAAGAACTGTGAAGAGAGACTGCCAGCATGTGCATTCTGACAGTTTGCTTACTGTAAGCCCATTGGCATGCATCCTGTCTCTGTTTGGATTCCCATCTGTAGACTTGGGTAGACTTCAGAGAATGTGAAGGATCATCTTCCAACATTTGAGTGTGAAGGATTTCAGAGAAATAGCAAGCTTATTTGGATGAGGTGACTATGGCTCAGCTGATAGTAGACTCTACAATTTAAAGGGTTCATACACACACAAACACATTTATTTATCTTGAAGCAAGGCATTAAACCTGGAGTTAGCCAATGTCTCGTATGATATACTTTCCTGCAATCTATGCATCATTATTAAAGCTCTTTTTAAATGTGCTTTTTCATGCAGTCTAGCTTAACCCCCCTCTGCCACATTTTCTGACATTTGAACACAAGCACAGACTAAATCCAACAATTTCTGTCACTTTCCAGAAGTGACTGTCCGACAAGCCCGTCCATCTCATTGCAGCAATTGACCAGTTGTACGTAAATGTGAAACTACCATGGCTTTCTGTGCCACTTTATTTATGTGGCGCTAATTCACAACAACAGTTATGTCAGGGCACTTTATATTACCGAGAGAAAGCCAGCGACTCCCAGAGCAGGCATTTGGACACAATGGGAAGAGAAAAAAATCTCCCTTTTTAACAGAAGGAAACAGAAGCAGGCTTTGGAAGCAAGGCCATCTGCCTCGACTGGTTGGGGTGAGAGGAAAGTGAAGAGAGAAAAGAGGCTTACTAAAGCTTACTTCTTTTATTCTGTCTCTTTGACTTTTCATGTGTACACCAGAGTGTCACACCATGAATGGCTTTGGGGTGAGGAAGTCAGAAAGTACGCACCAGTATGCTCATTTGTACTATTCATTGCATCTCGTCTATGATGGCAGGCTTTTTGCACTTCACATGTGGCACTCTGGAACAGGTTTTAGCCTCTAAATGTGGTTGATGACACATTGTGGCACTTTCTTTCATTCTAAGCATAATGAACTCTTTAAATTGAGCAGAAACAGCAGAATGTCTAGACGAGCAATTAAAACAAAACAAAAAACTAAATAAATTAAAAAAGAAAATCACTACAATAAATTGGCTGTATGCCTTTTATATTGGAGTGTGTTGTGTAAGGTGTTGGCCACATCCTTCCTGCAAGACATTTTCCACTAACAAGACTCCACTAGACTCATACTGTGTCTCAAATCACAGACCTCTTTGCACGTATATTTATTCTTCTGGTTGTATAATTTTGACAGATGAACTGTTGAAAAGTTGAGTGTTGCATGCTCTACACTTCTCACCCTTAGTGCTCAGTGGCTATGCAGAGAACAGGGCGGAACCAACAATCAGTGCTCAGCCAGGAGTAGGAATATACATCGCCATTGCTGGTGATAGTGCGATGCTTAGCAACAGAGATACATTTTAATCTAGTATTACATGTGTTGCTGCGGTGGCTGTTGTTTTAAGGGTCTTGTGTGTTTGTGTTAATTCTTTGTCATTAATGTGCAAGGAATTAGTATTCAGTGTGAGGTTAGAGGTTGAAAATGGTCACAAAAAGTAACAAGGCCTCACTTTGCCCTGAGAGAGAGTTCAAACTTAAGACCCTAAGCTAAGTGTAGTGTAGTGTACAGTTGCTGTCATAAGTTTATATATACTCACTGTGGACATGAATGTCATGGTTTGGGGATTTTAAGGATTTCTTTAAACTGTTTGTTTTCTAGGGTGGAGCACAGCAGACATCTTTAATGACTTAAAAGAGGAAAAAGAAGAAGAATTTAGTGCATGAGTTTAAATTAATTTAGGTTTTTGTCTAATCCACACAGGCTCAAACATATACAAACCCTCATTTAAATCTTTGAAGTGGTGCTGAATGTTCTGCAGTGTCTTGACAAGGTTAAGGCCCATGAACTTCTCATTAGTGATTTTGATTGTTGGGTAATTTCTTCTTTGCAACATCAAAAAGATACGGTGGCCCTGAGAAACCAAACGGACTGCAACTTAAGAAAACACCAGCAACAAGAAAAACGCTGCAAAAGCACACAAAACAAAACAGAAATGGGAAAAACGAAAACAGAAAGAGGAAGTGTTTCTGGGGAGACAATAACCTGACGGACCAGTTGCAGGAACCAAAATATGCTAAGAATTGCACTGGGAGACACTTTAAAGATGTGGAGGATTGGTTTTGTGAGGAAAGAAAAGATGAGAGGTAAGTATTTTAGTATTTTAACTATTAGCCTAAAAATCCGTCAGAAGTATTATATGAATCATGAGATTAAAATACACTTACCTAGCATGTTTTGGTTCCTGCAACTGGTCCGTCGGGTTATTGTCTCCCCAGAAACACTTCCCTTGTGCTTTTGAAAATCTGTGTTTTCCTATTTCTGTTTTCTTTTTTCCTATTTTCGTTTTCGTTTTTCCTATTTCCGTTGGGTTTTGTGTGCTTATGCAGCGTTTTTCTTATTGCTGTTTTTTTCTTAGGTTGCAGTCCGTTTGGCCACAAATGTGTCAGAAGCTTGTTGATGACTATATGTACCAACGGTGTCTTGTGAAAGTGCAATATTAGTGGGGGTGTGTCTGCTTTTAGCCATGGGTGGATTAGAGAAAATCCAAAATAAATTCAAATTAAATCACGTTTTCAGTGAAATGATTAAAAGACCAAAATTACTATGAGATTCATGTCCATCATGAACAGACTTGCTTTACTTAAGTAGCAGTACAGATACCTGTGCTAAAAAAATACTCCAGTAAAAGTTGAAGAATTGAAGCAACTTCTTCTCTTTTCATGGAAAATTTGAATAACACAAATTTAGTATATTTTAGTTTGTTTTGCTGGACATTGAAAATACATCATTTTTGAAAACACATCATATACAAATCCAATATGCAGTTAAAATTATGACATAAACTATAAAGTTTAAACCTGCAGATTATCAAGTGTCACTGAGCAGTCCCTACCTTGAAATCTGACCTTTCTTCTTCCTCTCGTCTCCTGTTTGTCTTCCTCCATCTCTGAGTGAAATGATCTCGCACTCTTCTCTCCCTGTGAAATGCAGCAGCAACACACTGTTCAACAAACTACACATAAACAGTTTGTGATGTTTGTCCAACTAATAGAAACATTGAATTTGAAATTACCTGCCGCTTAAATAAACGTCATTCCCTTCATGCGTCCTCCTCTTCTGTAGAGCTAGCTAGATGCTGAAGTATCACAAACACACCTTACAGTCAGCAACACTCCTTTAAACTAAAAGTAACAAGTCTATTTTTAAAATGTAAGGAGTACAAAGTACAGATATTTGTTTAAAAATGTAAGGACTAATAGTAAAAAGAAAAATGAATACTCAAGTAAATTACAGTAACGAAGTATTTGTACTTCATTACTTCCCACCTCTGACGATGAATGTCTGCAAACCTCTGACCACATTTGTATGCAGTTTATTGCATGCAAGTATAAAGGCTAAAATTTTAAAATTTCTACTTAAGTTCCTTCTCCGTGTCACCGTGCGAATCCATGCTGCAGCCTTTAGCGGGCTCATTTACAGGGAGGCCAGCTCTTGAAAAGTAATCATCAAGTGCCTGAGCATTTTATCTTGTGCATTTAATCACACACTTGGGCTTTACAGGTGCAATCCTCCTCTACCCCTCAGCTATCCCCAAATAAAAAAAAATAAAAGGACAGCTCATTTTAAAGGAGCGTCTAGTGGCTCATCAGAGGTGATACCCTGTCTTCACTTCCCTCTAGGCCTGTAAACACATGAGTAATGAATCACTTCCCAGCCATACCCAAGTGGACAACAATTTGTGTCCATCTCTGTCTGGTAACTCCATCTCTTGCACTGCGTGAGACCTACGGGGATTACCGGAAAGAGAACGACTCAAAGTTTAAAAGCTGCTGTGTGCATTGCTGTCAGTGAGGATGAGAGCCATCTTAACGCCACGTGTGTGTCAGCCTTGCAACATAACCCTGCCCATCAGCATTATTGTACTCTATTAGGGTAGCTGCTTAGTTGACAGCTGAACGATTGTGCTTTACTTGTGCTGTTGCCCGGTCGTGTTGTTTTCATGCTCCGAGCTCTTCCCTGTCATTTTCCCCTTGTCTGATCCTTTTTGTGATACTGATGCTTACATACAGAGCGCAGAATATAGGAAAGACCTACTGTAGTACACACCTTCACTGGAGCTGTCAAACCTCATTGCAATGACAAGCCAGTGGGAAGCGTAAGAAGCTGTGCCCAAAAAAGAAAAAATAATAATAAGGAGCTAAAATGTTGAAGTGAAATGAAGGGTTTGGGCGTTTATCATCATCCACTTGACACACAGGAAAGGCGACAAGCTGTAGGAATAAAAGAGACATGGAAAGTGATAAATGTGGCTGGAGTGTAAACTTTAATGGCCCAACCTTGGATGGGAACAATTTGCCAATATTTAATTAACTGTAATGTGATCAATCAGAGTGTTAAAAGATGAAGCTGTTCCGGTGGGGCACTCTGCCAGCTGCACTCATCCTAGAGCTCATTTAGTCTTGAGAAAGCTCCAGCAAAATGCAGCAATCAACAAAAGCCCCTCTGGATTCTGTCTGGAGGATCCTATTGTCACTGCACTGACAACAGCAGCATGTGTTCCCTGTAAATCAACAGAGAGGCTCTGCTATTCATTGGTGAGGTCTGCGCCGCTTGTGTTTCTTTTTTTGCCTGGATTTCTGTATTTATGAGATTAATGTGACATGATATTGAGATTTTTTTAATTTCTTTTATACCTCTTGATTTTTCACAGATATATTATTTAAAAAAACATCAAACAAAAGGAGAAAGATTTTCAGGATGGGTGCTCAGTTACACATTTGCACATGTGTACAGTAGTCCATCTCCCATTGCTGTGTCTTAACTGTGTCATGCCGTTTTGAGAGCAGATACTGCTGAGTGATTTGTTCCCTTTGTCTCCTTATGTGTTTCTCTCTCATCCTTAGCAGAGATGACTTAAAATATAATAGATTATTTACGAGCGGTCGCCCACCTTAGAAGTAATTAACTCGTAAAGTCCATCCAGAAGTAGATCTGGAGCCAGAAATTCCTACATGTAATCTTTAACACTACAAAAAAATATATTGCATTGCTTGGAGAAACTTGTGTGTGACGTCTCAGACTTGTTGTCTTTGTGGTATGGCCACAATAATATTTAACTTTTAATTTAACAGCCAAAGGTTACTTGCGATAAAGTGTTCACTGATGATCATTATTTTTCTAGGGGACCTTAGACTAGAAGGCCACATGTAGATACTGGGTTATAGAATTAGTTTCATTCATTTTCATTTGCTTTACTTCACTTGGTTTAAAGGTGTAGTTGATGTCTGGGCTCCTGTGTTTTCATTCCCCAGAAGATTACACCAAGCTTAGTGCAGCAGGGATTGGAGAGATACAATAATGAAATCTCCAGGGGAGCTGGTTCCCACAGGTGAACGCTGGGAGGGAGGAGGAAATGAAATGCTATAAGAACAGATATAAGAACAGCAGATCAGCGTGCTTGCCTAAATGCATTTATACTGTGACTGACCTGCTACATGAGACAAATTCTGATTTATTGAGGTTTGAAAATGAAAGGTAGTTGCAAAGAAACATATTTCAGAGTCTTAGTGAAATCAAACTAGCACAAAAAGAGATCATAATTAAGAGACTCTTTATGCTCCATTAAACATAATACGGTGAAAAGTAAAGGTCATTCTATGATTACAACCAAACCAGACTTAAGATCTCATATCTGTCGTCTGCAATAGACCGTTTAACTAAACATTTGAAAGCTTTCTTCTTTCTTTTTTTTCCAGATAATACCATCACCTGTGTTCTGATAAACATATTATTCATTCATGGTGTCAAGAGCTTTAATTTCTCGAACCTTCCAAGGTTGCGCCGTGCTTGTGTGCTCATCTAATTTTAAGAGTTTCCTTATCACCTCCAGTTCCGCAATATTCAGCAAATAAATAAGTGATTAAACAAATGAAAATCTGAAACCCGGCTAATATCGCTCTGGACCAGTGACAGCGATGCTCACTGTGCTGTCTGTCAAAGATATATTCCATCTACATAACGGCATCTAAAACTGTCAATGAAGATAGACAACAGCCAGGCTAAGTGAAAATGAAGTGCAAATTGATGGCATATATTACCCCTACCTCAATTTTCTACTCGACCTTTACAACTCACCACCAAAAAAATGAAAAGGAAAAAAAAAGAAGGTCTCAATGCATTCTTACTGGTTGAGTCTCTAATCTCTCGCAGAAAAGTAGGAAGATAGTGAAGCTAGGATGCTGTGGCAGAAAATATATGAATTGGCTAATAAAAGTGTGGCCGATTAAATTAAGACAGTAATTGGATTCCTGCATGAGCACTAAAATAAAGCTGGATTGGGTAGAATGAAACAGTCTAGTCAAGATTTAGTTTCATCGCTGCTCTTTTTTCCCCCTCCTTTTAGAGCTGGAAGCTGGAGCGGGGTTACAGTGACAGGCAGAATTGGAAACTGGGAACACGGCAGTCAGAAAATGGATTGAGACACACAGATTTGTTCACCGCTGAGCACTCAGGCAGCCAAATAGCATTTTGTTTAGGCTTCATCCTTCAAATCAAGTTCAGTGGCTGAACGCAGCGAAGGCAGAACTTGCAAACAAAAGCCATATGGCCTCCATTATTCTCTCTTTAAAATTTCTCTCTTGTGGAATCGCAGCGGGAATCTTCTGTAATCGTTTTTTTGGATTGACAAATTTAAAACGCTATTAAGTCATTATCAGTTTCAGCCTAACCTTGTCTTTTCAAGATAACCTTTCTTTTTCTCTGTCATTAAAAATAAGATAATAATTGTTCCCATATAGAAAGTTCTTTGGAGAACACTGTTCAAGTGTCTCTGTGTTCTACAGGAAGTTTGATCTTGTTTTTAGTTTTACAGCTGTCGTTGACTTCACACCGGATTCCTCCAGTAACTGTATCATTACCACAGCAGCAGTTTATGCTGTGGACCAGGGCACTTTTACTTCAGCTCACGCAAAGGGCTGACTATCACTCATTCCACCTTAATGATCCATTAACTTGTAACACACACTGAGCACACACACACACACATAGGCTACACCAACACCACCACTAAAAGCGATTCATCAGCGCTGATTTATTGAGAGTATGTGTTAATTACAGTGAGCTAATCGATACCTTTCACTAAGCGATGGCTCCAAGGCAGGTACCTTTGCATCCTCCTATGTGACCAAGTGCACATGTGCACATCTCGGTGTATGTGTGTGTGAAATCCCCTGAGGTATAAGTACTTTCCATGATGCACTTTTTTGCACTTTCCATGATGGATGGTCGAGTGTTTTAGCCATCAGCAGTGTTTTACTGGCTGTGAGCGGTCATTCCGCTGAGCTGACCCTATGACAGGCAGCCTGGAGCTGAGCCAGCATCTGGACAGCTGGACTGATGGTAGTTAGAGCAGTCGAGAAAGTGCCTTGAGTATGAAATTAGCTCTGCTAGCTAAACCAAACTGTTTACTGTAGATTTAAAAGTATGGCCGCCATTATGAACTATGAACATATATATGACTTTGTGAATATACTCTCATACAATTTGAGAATGTAATCAAATTGTTTATCAGAGGGAAAGTGGGATTTTTAGGACAAACAAGCCTAACATTAGCTGGCATCATGTTAGATAATAGCTAATAACCAACAGCCATCTAGAGACGGGAAGATAACATGTCTAAACTGCTGAAGATAAGTAATTGTTTTAATGTTGGGAATAAGAAGTATTTTATATGTCTTTGTGTGCTAGAGCCCCGAGACAAAGTATGAATTAAAATTTGCCTCCACAGCACACCAATGCCTACGACTCCTCTTGTCCTCCACATTTGGTGTACTATGTATGCACCCGGTTTGTAGCTGCATACATAATGCACGATTTGGCATCTATGTATTTTTAATGGATTCATTCTGAAACTGATAAATTTGTTGGAAGACAAATATATTTGAGTACACTATCCCCTTTTTCCTATCAAATAACCTCAAAAAACAGCCGATTGTACCTTTAACTCTTCTTTCCCAGTTCACATTGCAAATCGTTATTTCATATTCATATTGCTATAAACTAAAGAATGTTACTGACATTTTGTTGTAGCTGTTGGACCCTTCTGGCTCAAAGTAGTTCTGAAATCAAGCATCTGCTAATGTTCAAAATTTCACTAAACCATTGTAGCAAGGAGGAGCATTGAGATAAACGATAGTCTGAGTCGATCATAGCTTCATTGCTAACACTTTTAACATTGCAGACTAGCAATGTCTAGGCACTCCATTACAGATATACACCTCAGGCTTTTATTGAAGGGCAGAAAGCAAAGAGGCAACTTAAAGACCTGGTAGTTTCACTTCTTCAAGTGATTGAGATAATATGGCTAAATTGTTTGCTTGTCAACAGTGCAGCTATGACCAACTCTGTTTCTTGCCACCCCAAGGTAATTTAGGTCTAACCGGGTACTTCAGTGAATTCAGTGTTCTTGTGCCCTATACAAATAATGGCTGAAACTATAAAAACATGTATTTATCCAGGAATACATTTGCTGAAATGAGTGCTCTTTACAGGAATAAGCACCACACAGTTAAAAGGATGAGGAGCTCCACCTTGAGTCATTTGCAAATGGAAGGCCTTGTTCAACACAGACAGTGAGTGCAATAAGGGAAAGGCAATCGCTGCTCTTTCACTGGTCATATTTACAGAATTAACAGCATGTCTTGGACAATATGTGTAAAACCATCTCAAGCTGATGGTCTTGGGCCACAGAAATAAAAGCACAGCAAAGAGAAACATTTGTATAGCATGGCACGTGAAAAGAGAAGAATCACAATTTTCAAGAACATTAGCGCCTGTCGCTTTGCAAATGAGTAATCAAAGCGCTGCTGGCTATCAAGATGAGACAGTAATTAGTCCAACCCTGATAAACAAAAACAATTAAAAAAAACAAAAACAATACCTTCTACAACTGTGTTGAACTTTGTCAAGATTTCAATGACCAAAGTCTAAAAGACATCAAATCGTGCACCACTAACTCAGTTTCCCCAAAATCACATAATGGTATTTGTCATCCTAGAGGAAACCCTTTTTTTGATCATTACGCATTATGCCCTCCAAAATACAAAGTTTTCTTTTTTTTTGTATGAGTTTACTCTTATTTGGGATGATTGAAATAGACATGCTTAAACACTGTGGCTTTTACAAAGATTGGGAAACCACCAACTGTGCACCATAGCTGTCATGGATGGAGGAGCATGTGTATGCGCCGGGGAGAGGATAAAAACAATAAAGCAAAGAAGAATGGAGGGTCGCCTGGGGAGTTGTGCTAAAGCACTAATAACGCTGTTAGGAATTTTGGTAATTTTCTGGATGAAAAGCATCATTTAGCTGCAGACAAATTTGCGTAAGGCTCCATAGTAATTAGAATCTGGGGATATGATTATAGAAGGGCGTCAGCATGAGCAATGACAGGCTTTGAATCCAGCAAGTCTAGATGAAAGAAGCAAAAGAACCGCAATAATAACAACAACAAAAGGGAAATTAATGTAAACACATTAGCAGAGTATTATACTAAGAGTCCACGCTTATTGAGAATTTTTAATTATCATTCAAAGAGCTGGGTCTGTTATTGCTGAATGCTGTTTCACTCGTCATTTTATTACGTGCCTATCTGTGATTAATCAAGCCTCAAAGTCGAGAGCGGGTTTGGAAGTCTGAAGTTAAAGTTTGATGTGAGAGAGGAAACGTAAAGCTCTGTGACTTTCCAGTTAAAACAGTATCAAAAGAAAAAAAATATAAAAAGTATCAAAGACATATTTCTTGACCATCCATGTGTTGAATTTGCAAATAAACTACAAATAAAACAACTTTTTTTGTATTGGAGCCTAAACCATAGAAAGAGAAAAGAGGAGTATAGCGAAGGTGCTGAGCAGGAACTCCAAATCAGGTTTTGAAGCAGTGAGATTGTCAGCTTTTTTCTGTGTTTTGTGTGTGTGTGTTGGGGAAATATTCACCTGAATGTGTAAGTTTGTGCTGTATCCGTTTACAGAGATCTGTGTAAAAGTAAAGAGCTGTATGGTGAGATTATGGTGCCTGTCAAAAGAGTCCGTCGGCAGTGGAACCCAAATTTCTTCTCTCCAAAGTGGACTGCCAGTCACAAATCTTTCAAAGGCAGCATTTAGTGACGTATTTGTTATTCACTAAGCCTCATGTCTAAAGGTCGCCTAGCGCAGTGCTCCTTGTTGTAGAAATCAAATTCTAGCTTGATCTACAGCCTGCTGAATGCCCGCACAAAGGCTTTATTTTTCTTCATTTTGTGCCTTTGACTAAGTCTCATAATATTTTGGGAATGATTGACAATGAAAAGCAGATTAGACGTAGATGAAAGAGAAAACACTGTGTTTTCAGACAACAGAAGGATTATTGTGATTGAGTGAGATATGACATATGGTTCAGTCTAAGGTTAGATGTATTTCTGTCAAGGTCAAAATGGAAATACTCCTACTGAAGAGGAACCCTTGAACCCTTTCCATAAGGCCTCTTTAACTCTCCTTACCTCGCCACACCTCAACTTTGCTCTCCACCTTCCCACCTCCACCTTGTTGCATTGAACCTGTCTTTAGGGGGAAGATGGCATAACGGGCTGACGGGGCCTGTCCCGTTTCAAAAGCTTCTGCAAATGCAGCAGCTGCTTTGGCAAAAAGGCTTCAAGGACACTTTCTTTAAAGGCAAAACATATCAAAAGGAAAAATAACGGCATATTTACTTGGTGTTTTTGTGCAGGCGTTAAATCATCACCTGTAAACACAGAAGCCTTGCAATGTTAGACGAAAATAAACTGCATTTGACCCTAAAGGGCAGAAGCTGAATGCACTAAATTGGATGTAGTGTGCAAAACACGCATCTACTGTAACCTCTCAGTGCATGTGAATGCCACAACTAAAAATGAAATGACCATTGTTACATAGCATCTATACTACATGTGTTGGAATAGGCTTACTTCTAGCCCATTTTAAGTCTACAGAAAATTGTTTCCACCCATTCAGAGATTTGGAAAGACTGTAGTTGCTAGTCAAGCATTTGACTGTATTTGATGTCATGTTTGACACCTTATATAATATTATGCACACACACCCAGTCAGTTAGTGTGAACACAGTGCCTACTTACTGTTAAACGACTACTGCCAGAAGGTGGGAATAGTATAAGTACTGAAAGGCATAGATTTTTAAAGTTGGGATGTTTTGGGGGTTTTTTTTTGCAAAGAATCAAATGAACCAAGTCTTTATCATCCAATAGAAACGATCAAGTAATTAGTTTTAAATTTAGTATGAGCTGCACTCTGTTACGACACTGGTTGTTAATTGCTGGTTTAATGAGCAGTGCAACCATGTCTGACTGCGTGGTCAATGTTATGCTAATCTGTGTGTTTCTGTGCAAGTACTGTGGTTAGTGTAGTTCAAATTCAAGTTGTGTCAGATGAGCCAAAAGCTGATTTTTACAGATATGGAGATGTTTACTGTTGAATTTAAAAGAATGTGTCTCATTTGGCGTTCTCCTTCCACTAATTTAATTTTACTGATTAAATCCTCAACCATTGCACGTGTGTTGTGTGGTGCACAAACAATGCAACAATCAAATATGAATTGTTTTTGCACGAGACATCTGATAAGTGTGGGGTTTTTTTGCTGGCAAATGGCAGTGATGATACGGGCTGTCATTATGAGGGATGAAGTGGGATCTGTATTGTAAGCTGTCTGTGCAGCATGCATTCAAAATGCCACATGTACTGATGTCATTATAAACAATATAGACTAATTAACACATACTTCCCATGACTTGTGATAGATGAATCAAAATAGGAGCACTTAAAACATCGTTGCATCCATATGCTACTGTTGATTAAAACCCTGATCACTTTATCACTATAAATAGAACCAACATTGTAAAAATGAGTGCAGCCATTTCTCACTCATGTTACACCTTTAACCATCTGCAGAATTCAGTACTTCATATTTTTATATTTTTTTCTTTCCATTTTAAATACAGTGGGGTGCACAGTTGGGGGAAGGCATAGTAACTGTTGTATCCATATACAAGGTCTTGAATCATCAAGCTCTGTTTTATGTTAAAGACCTCATAGGGTCATATCACCCCAATAATTCAATTTCAATTCAATTTGATTAATATGTTGCCAAATCACAACAACAACAGTCGCCTCAGATTGGTTTACTTGTGGTTTCTTTCTTGTGGTCTCTCTCTGCTTTCTTCTCTTTCCTCTCACACCAAACCGGTCACAGCAGACACCTGCGCTTCCCTGAGCCTGGTTCTGCCACAGGCTTCTTCCTGTTAAAAGGGAGTTTGTCCTTCCCGCTGTCGCCAAAGTGGTTGCTCACAGGGGGTTGATTGTTGGGGTTAATTTCTAATATTTTAGCATCTTATCTTAATTGAATCACTGGCTGTACCTTCTAGAACAGTCTTTTTAATAGTGACATAACTTCTTCTTTACAATGTAAGACAGTAGCTTTGGCCTGTTTTCCATGAATTCATGAAGTTTCTTGAAGACATTTCACCTCTCATCCGAGAAGCTTCTTCATTTCACCGTATGCTTCTGCTGCAATTTTATGAAATGTGGCATGGCATGTTCACTGACCAGGCCAGCTACTTCGACTATGACTGAAATGGATGTGGTGTTTGTTGTGCTTTATTTCTGTTACATCAAACTTGTAGATTTGCATTCTGTAAATTTTTTGCGAGCGTCACAGACTCTGGATTGTGTCGTATTACTTATGCTCTTATTTACAATTTTGATTAGACAGAAGTAAAACTGTCAATGTTTAATGGACATTTTAAAAAATCTCACTGTGGGTTGATAAAAAGCCAAAGGAAACTTATAGTATTTTTACTTTTCCCTAAGTGTCTCTCATACATAATTCATTTTGAGATCAAAGATTTGGAACTGTAAATGCAGATAAATGTAATCAAAAACAATAATTTAGAAAAATAATGTTTTTTAACTAGAACCTCCAGAACTGAAGTTTCTGCTTTATTTTTTTTCTAAGTGATTATAATATTTGAATTTTTGTAGCCATTCAATGCATATCTTTTCCCTGACTACAGACCTCACTGTAGCTTGCAGACTAAACACCAAAAGTAATTTATCATTATCAGTCCTGCTAATTTCCTAAACTTAGTGGAAAAAAACAGTCTAGCTTTGTAGCCACTTGTGGTATTTTGTGCTTGCTCTGTGATTGTGATTGTTGTCAGCTCAGCCAAGAAATTCTTTTTTTCCCTCTTTTCCCCCCCGGCCTTTCATTTACACTGACTGCATGAACAATAAAGCCCAAATGAAATGCCTCACCTGAGTAATGGCTCAAGGTTTTCACAAAAGCACAGCTCGATAAGTTTTAGCGCAAAGCTGAGTTATAGAAATAAGTCGAGACTGTGATGTATAACAAGCATATTGTATGCCGGGGTACGCGCTTTGTCTGTGAATGCAGTCATTTTGTTACCCATTCACTGCATTTGAAGGCTTTTTTTTATTATATTTAGCTGGAATCACTCTGTGTCTCCAACCACAATGTCAGTAGATGCTTTAATTTTACAGATCGCTTCCTAAAGTTGGAATTCAGGATAGAAATGGATTGTGGAATTCTCTGCTGTACACAATTACATTACATCAAACCCAGGTAGACAGAGAGCCGGAATTTCTATGTTAAGACATGTGTTGTGTGTGTGTTCACAAATGTACAGTATGAATGAGAGTGTGTGTGCGAGACAGAGATAAATAGAGAAGAGCAGAGGTGTCAAAGATAGAGACGGGGATAGAGATAGCTGTGGAAATCCTGAAGCCCTCTCATCTTTCTTAATGATACATTTGTGATGAGACGTTTGCAATGATGACATCTCTCATTGTAATTTGAAGTGCCTGCGCCCGTATCAGAGTCGTACAAGACAGGATGTGAAATTGGGGTCTCAGAACGGGATGTTTTATTAGCTGCTGGATATTTCCAGGGTGGTTAAGATAGGGTATTTGATTTGCACCGCTCCTTTCATTTACTCTGTTTGATTTGCGATAAGTGACTGTTCCTGGGGAAGAAATCGGTAGTAATTTCACAGTTTGTGCTCACTTTCTGTCTTTTTTCTCTTTGTGCCCCCCCCCGCTCAACCCTCTCACCCTTATGGACTCCCCTCACACACCTCTCTGAGACTCCCACATGCAGCCTCAAGCCACGATGGTGATGAACAATGCAAATGAATTGATTCCAGTATAAATGAACTCATGATAGCAATCCCATGCTAAGTGGCTGCTGCTTAATTTCATATTGATAAATGAACTGCCGCAGCCAGTGCTCAGAACAATGGTTTCTAATTAGAGCGACACTAATTGCAGACACATTGATTGGCTTATGAGAATCCAGTTGGATCAGTTAAAGAGCTGTTCCTGAAGAAAACACTTCAGAGTTTGTTGCTAGAGACTTTAAACCTCCAGGAGCACCATTTCAGAAAACTCCTTAAAAGCACATAAATTTATCTCTATTAGTCTGCAAAATATGTCACGGGAACAGCAGAAACGTGTTTCGAAGCAGCAGAAAAAGGACAAATACACTGTGTTACATAAATATTAAATAGTTTTATACAGCATACATGTTTAATAGCTTTTACAACACAACTCTGTTGACCCTTTAGGGACATGAAGGCATTTTGACAGCTTGGAAATAAGAAATAAAGTATAAACTAGTACACCAGCCCTTTCTGTGTGGTCTCTAAATCTACACCAGCCCTTTCTGTGTGGTCTCTAAATCATAAAAATGTACATAAACAGCAATATACTGACAGCAGGCGTGCCAATATGTTACTGTTGTTTTACGGTCCTTTTTATTGGTATGCTTTTCTAGCAAGTGTTAGTGTTAGCATCAGTCTTATTATGATAATGATACCAATCTCTGAATTTCAGTGCATTGCTGTATTTCCTTAAACTATTTTCTTAACTGCCGGGCAGTTTGCTGCTAATTTTCCTACAGTTTGCTTGTTATAAACTTAGAAATATGAAGATGCATGTCAGTGTGGTGTTAGCTAAATATTAACCTACAGAGGACACCTTTAGCGTGGCTTATTTTAACATAACAAGACCCAGAAGGGAAAGCTTAGGTTGAGCAGACAAGAGACAAAGTTAAAGAGGGAAGGTTATGAAGGTTTGACATGTACAGAGGAGGCTCCAGTGGACAAAGGATGTTGAATATGGCCAGGTAAGAGGAAAGTAGGAAGATCCCAGAGAAGCTTTATAGTGAATGAGGAAATGCAGGCTGTTGGGGTGACAGAAGAGGATGCTGGGAATAAGGTGAGATGGAGGCAGATTTTGTGGTAACCACTTAAGGGAGCAACTGGAAGACTATGTTAGAAACCTCTGATGTGGATCTAAAGTTCAGAGTTTATCTGGCCTCTAAGGCTCATCTTGGATTTAGTTCAGAGCAATGACTTTTCTGGTGCTACAACAAACACAAAGTCAATGTTCCTGAACAAAAATAAATAAATAAATAAATCAGGGCTGTGTCTGAAGCCATTCTGTCAATCTCTAAACATATTGTTTACCTTCTGCTATCTTACTGAAGTGTCTGGACTCTGAGTATGTACTGCTGTGCAGCATGTTAAATACTTTTTGCTGAAATTCCCACAGCACAATCTAAAATTTAAAATGTGCAAATTGGAAATGCACATTAAAAGTACTAACATTTATGGATTTATCATTTATTTTTTTCATCTGGTTATGAATTTATGAATATCTGGTTCCAGTTATGCATTTTGTGATTGAACTAGGAATGTTGCAGTGGGATCCATAATCTGTGCAATGAATATTTATACTGAATTACATAGTGCACCGCCGTAAAACAAAAAACTGTACTTAAGCTGCGAGAAACCGCCTCTGTTCGCCGATCAACGGACCCTGACCCTAACCCAACCCTTTAATAAACGGTAAGCAGAATTGATATTGTCCTTGCAACATTGGAATTTCATAAATGCACGAATGGCTTGGCGCGCAAAAGAATAACGTCACAACATTCTGATTGGTCACTTGCAATGTTGAACCTGGAACAACATTTTCATGATGATCTGGGAACAACACCAACACGGCGATATCAGATCATCCAGCATTATATTGTCTCAAAAACCATTTATATAATGGGAAGAAAAACCAAAACAGAAAACTTAGTGGAGATTGAAGAGACGACATTAATATTCAAGAGAGGGATTAATTTTGGAAATCTTTGTTCTAAAAAAAATAATAATAACAAACCTGAAGTCCAAATATGTTATAGTAAGAGCTTGAATAAATTTATAAGAAACACTCAAATTGTTCTTTTTCTGTCCTTATATGTCCCAGTGATGTTACAGTAAATAACAAGCATGGATGGTCTTTAGCTTGCGTATGGACCTTTTCCTGTCATGTCTGAAGTGTAATCCCTGCTGAATGATGACAGTGTTGTAATGGTGGCTTCTACAGTAGAGTCTGTTGCCTCTAACAGGGCAGTGCAGCTGAGATCAAATCATTTGGTCTGATCCAGTAGAATGAAATGGAGTTAGAGAAGGTCAGCCTGTGGCGCCATGTTTCTCACTCTGCTCTAATGTAATAAGAGCACACTGTGAGAGACATGGATTAGACTGTAATCCACCTGCTTTTCTCTCTCCCTCTCTTTCTGATTTGTTTGCATTATGCATCCCCTTTTTCTTCTTCTCTTCCTCAGACTCGTCTCCTGCTCCATCTCTTTTTTAAAGCCAATTTATTTCAGCCTAACCTCACTAGGTCATTGGAATTCCTCTTCTCTCTCTGTCTCCTTCCTTCTCCCTTCTGCTCATCTGCCTACTAACACTGTCAGTCAGTCTTTGGTTGTGAATATGTCAAGCGTTTGATCAGTTTTTATTAGAAATGGGACTAAATCAGTCAGTATGAGGATCCCAATAATGTTCAGCCTGCATTTTCTATGTTTTATTTTTGGGGGGAGACTGCCCT
The DNA here is from genome assembly GCF_013358895.1 of Oreochromis aureus. Taxonomy (NCBI): domain Eukaryota; kingdom Metazoa; phylum Chordata; class Actinopteri; order Cichliformes; family Cichlidae; genus Oreochromis; species Oreochromis aureus. The sequence goes on from NC_052955.1 coordinate 33,581,022, forward strand.
TGAATGCATTGTCTGAACTTTTCTATATTATGTGACTTTTTAATGTAAACTGTAAAAAAATAAAATAGTACCTTTTTACATTATACATTTCTGTTCAGTTTTGTGAGATAGACTCTAAGAACTGTTGTTTTTTGCTGTGTAAGATATACTGATTTGATCATTTATATATTTGATTGTAAAACTTTATATAAAGATGAGCAACATAAAGAGTCCAGGTGATTCCATGTGGATATTATGCAATGAGAATAGGTTCATGAACAAACAATCATCGTGATTAAATGCCTTATTTGATTCCAGTGTAACACTTGAAGAGTACTGACAGTGGATAATTACTTATAACAGTGCTGTTTAACACTTTGATATAAGCAGTAGGGCTGGTCATGAGCATGAGTGTTAAAGACCAAACTGGATGTTTAACTGTACATATTTATCTATTAAAGGCACATCTGCACTGAAAAATGCTGGAATATGGCATTATGGAAGCTCCATTTGTCCCATCATAAAGTAAAAATATTGTACGAAAATAAACCACATTTTGTTCCCTTTAGGATAAAATAACATCGGAGATCTCTTAACTCTTGCACTGTGAGCTTTCATTTGTCCATCACTCTGGATTAATATTAAGTAATTACAGAACTAATGATGAGCCTCAGCTGTACCTTCAATACAGTAGTGTGGTAGTTAGCTCATTAGCTTGGTTAGCTAGTTTGCATCTTAATCGCAGCACGACGGTCCACTCACTGGTCGGTGCCTCTCTGTGTGGAATTTGCAGTGCAGCAACATTAGGTTAATCTGTGAATGTGGCTGAATGGCCTCTACACCACCCATCTGTCTCATTTAAATGTAGATGACGAGCTTGGTAAAATAAAATCTAGGTAAACATGCATGTTAGCATTATCTGCTTAAAATGACTAACAACTGTAGTATCCTCCGAGGATCCTTCTGATTTAGTAAAAACCATAAAACCTACCTTCAGCTTCCAGCAGTTTTTGTCACTTTGCGCACAGCTTAAAGTGCTAAAGCAGATTATACCAGCAATGTTAAAAAAAAAAAAAATCCACTATAAATGCTGTAATACAAGAGAATGGTTATTTGACGAAGTGCCATGTTTTATTTGCTCATTCCAAATGTGATTTCATTTTGTGATTTATTTATTTATTTATTTTTAGAAAGAGGGGCAATACATATTAATGAACATTTTAATGAATGTAAATATGCCAGATTATAGCCTTGGGCTAATTTCCATCTGCAGACCCTCTGGCAAATTTTTATCTCAAGACATCAAATCTATAATTTACCAAATACGTCACACAAAAGGCAGCCCCATATCCATCACATCACAGGTCAACAACCCAAACTAGCTGAAATGCAATAATCAGTAAAACCTGATTAATGATATGTAATATCAGCCTGATATACCGCCATTAACAGAGATTAAAACGTACTTACTCTTCAGAGAAAACATAAAAATTCGCTTTGCTTAGCTCAAATGATTCCTGTCCACACTTCATTTACCACTCCTGGGAAATGACTATGACAGCAACCCACCCTGAACTTCCAAACGCTGAATCCTATCTCTTTCTTAGTTAAGAGAAGTGTGTGTGTCTTTTGGGGGTGGGAAACAGTACTTGCTGCTCCCCACTCCTCCAACCTTCCTCGAGACAGAAAACTGTCATCATCATGTTCTGTCAGTTCGATCAAAGCTGAACACAGTCAGCAGAAAGCAGATTTTGTTGTTTAAACAGTCTTCAGGGAGAACTGGGCAGGAATGTGATTGTGGTGACAGCAGGAAAACTGGTGGGAATAATGATGTGTGTGCGTGTGGAGTGGAGGGAGAGTGACGCAAACACGATGTGCATCACTGTGAGATGATATATAGAAAATGTCTGAAAAATAATGATCGTTATAGTCAAACTTTTTTATTTTATTTTCATCTATCTTGGAGTGGGAGGCTCTACTTGGCATTTGTGTCAATATGTAAAGACGTCATTACATCATTCATCTACACTGAGTGCATTTACAATAACTTCTTAGTATGTACAGCAAAGCTCACATTTTTATATTCATGTGTTGTATGTCCATTCTGCAATATTGTTTGATCTCTGATTTTAGTGATTTTGTTTGGTGGTTGCTAGGTAGCATCATGACATCATAACATGTCATGTGTAGTTCAAGTTTTGTAAATATAAATGAGATGCTGTTTTTGTGAAATTGAAATGTTACAAAATTTTGTAAGGTGTTGTAGGTTGTTTTAACCCACTGGTAGATAGTTGCTAGGCAACATGATGATGTCTTAATATCTGATATCAATGAGAATCTGCACGGGTCTAGGATGAACCTGTGTGCCAAGTTTGATTGCTCAACTCCTGATCATGTAGGAGTTTGCAGGCAAACAGATGGAGATTTTACATATTAGTAAGATTAGAGTAAGATCAGATATTTTAGAATTTAGTTTTTATGGTAGTGAGCTCGTTTCTGCTCTACGGTAGTGTCAGAATGGTTTAGCTACTACAATAGCATCTGATTCAGTTTAGTGATAAAAAATAGATCTTCTTAATGGCGATCTTAATGGTGGATTTAAATGACAGCGAAAGATGCCACTCAAATTATACAATAATCTCAATAGGTCCAGGCAGCTGCATGAACACAATCTAAAAAGGGAATTTCTCTGAATCTTACAGCCTTCTCAGGACACCATGTGATATCTTAATGCAGTTTTACTGGACAGAAAGTGATTCCATCACTCCCATAAGTCAGTGTTTTAGAAGTTTTTAAAGTAAAGTTTGTAGTCATCTGAGTCTCTTGTCCTTAGTGTATTCCAGCAGTGTTTGGATAAAGGGTAGTCCTGGTGTTAGTGTGTGGTATTAGCCCCGATTCATACCTCTCACACTAAAATCACAGAGTTTCTTTGGCATGTCACTCACACTGCCATGATCCACACAAACTCTGAGTACCCGAAAGCAGACGCTGAGACTGAATACAAGTTTCAAAGGTTTATTCAACACCAGAACGCAGAGGCGGCTCTGGGTCCCTGACACATACTCCTTTGAGTTTGCTCACTCTCAGTCTCACCTTGTCACATATGAACTCTTGTAAAGGATCTCTTGGCATCACATTTACAGTGTGTCATTTCTCAAGGTGCAAGGACAACGCTATTTTACTCAAAGCATAATCTCTTTCTGATCCTGTTTTCTTTTTTGCTTTGTTTTTTAAGCCTAATCAGCAAGTGCAAGTGAAAGTAAAAGGCAAGTGAAAGCAATCTGAAAAAACTGAATCTCATAAATGGTGCACAAACTTCAGCCTTCTGACATAGTTTTTGACATGACATATCATAGGATGATAACATGTTGTTTCTTAAGGCATTTTCAGTATCTTCAAAGACTATTAAGTTAAACATGCTTCAATTTCTACATACTACAATTTTGGTAGAATTTGTCTCAAGTATGACATTTAAAAATCAGGGTAAAACCCAGTAGTAGCAAAAGAAAAATACAGTAAAATTCTGAAGTTTGGAGGATGTAATAGTTCCCTTCAATGCAGAGGGAATACATCAATTCACCCATCTAAATAAGCAACTCTCAAACTCTAACCACTTTGTATTTTTGTGAATGTGCTCAAGTTTAGTTCTTGTTTGTTTAAAGCTGCAAGGACACATACCAATCCCCAGATTCCTTTCTAACACTGGCAGGCGCATCCTCCTGCGTATATATATGTGTGAGTGAAAGACAGAGCGATAGTAATGAAAACTTCTACAAGCAGACATGCTCACATGGGTAACTACCTGAATATGCATGTCTGCTTCTCCTCTTTACGCACTTTCCTGCACGTACACACAATCTATAAAACTGAAACACAGCTCCCCTTGACAGGTACTGCTGTTGTTTCACTGGATTTGCATTGACACACCACAGTTTATACATCTCCAGGTGAATGCGTGCCTTCTGCTGTCTGTGTGATTTCCCATTCAGTTTATGAGGAGGGATTATTCTTGTATGTATGAGTCTGGCCTTGTCGTATGTGTGCTGGATCGAGGCGAATCCCGCGTTTCCGAGCAGGGATAGTCAGTGTCAGTCCTCGCTGACATGCTGACATTTACCGCAACGCCGACGTCTTTGTGCTGCTCTCATCACCGTGACAGCGGGCTCACAGATCACCAAGAATCCCTGCGCAGTATCAATTTGCTCAGGCAGATTGCAGCAAATGGATGCAAGGTGTACACACAACCGCACACACAGCTGTGGGGTAGAGGCACGACACACACACACTAGTGGGTGGATACTCAAGGGCAAAAGTTCCAAACCCCATATTAGCTGTGGTGATAATAACCTCAAAGTAAATGGATTGAAAATTACTGCAAGTGACAGACTGGCCTGTGATTTACATCTCTGTGGTTATTTTGGTGGAAAATAAAGGCTCAAGATTTAAATATGGCTGCCATGAAGCACATTGGGAATTATCCTTTTCAATATTGATCAGACATCAAAAGATCGTCCAACAAGCATGCAGCTAAGACTTCATCTACTGTCTATCATCTGCTGTAGGCAGGGAATAATGCATTATTAATCCCCTCTTGGCACATGAGCTGTTGTTGTCATAAATAGTTTAGAGGGCCTCATGACTGACTCTAATGAATCAATGTTCAGACTTTACCTATTAATATTAATTAAGGGTAACATGTTCATATGAAATTATTCAATGTTTCTCAGTGTAATATCACACATTTTAAAACTAAAGCGTGTTTAAATGCCTCCACTGTAATCCCCCTGTTTGGGAGAAGTACTGTTTCAAAGATTAACTGTTACTGCATGATTGCATGCATATATTTGCATCAGATTTTTTTTTTCTCTCATGCAGATTTTGTATTTTAAAGAGTTTATTTTTGCGCCAGCCACCTGCGAGAAGAAGCACAGCTTTCACTGCATGACCTCTACCGTCTTTATCTAAACTTACAGAGGTGAATGGACTCAAGAAAAAAGTCTCTGAAATCTGAGTCCATTACTGCCTGTTTTAGTAAAATGTGATCAATTTACCTTGGAATAATTTCACAGTCTCTTCTTTCTCTTTCCAGTTTACAGTTTAGGTTATTTGTGAAGTTTGGGAAAGAAATGAAGTATTATTTGCATTAGTCTTTCTTCAATAACAGCAGTGCAGTGTGTTTAGTTTTAAAAAGGGCATTTGAACAATTTTAGCTCTTTGACATTTACTGGCACTGTTTAAACAAGTTACCGATTCTGAGCTTGTCTAATCGCATAAATGCTTTAATCAAAGAGCAGCTTTTTCAGCTTAGACATGCCTCTTTTGTACATTCAAACCCCGACTCCAGCAGCTGGAGTTTGAATGTATAAGATAGCAGTTGTCAGTAGGTAAATGTCAGGCACAAAAACATAATTCAATCAGATAATATTTTTATGTGCTTTAGAGATCATTTATTTCCTTAGTTGTAAATACTGGTCTTTCCATTACAGATAACTTTAATTTTGTAGCTAACAGAGACAGACGGTGAATGTCGGTAAAAGTGGTGCTGGCCTCACTGCCACCGTTTTCTTTGGAGAAGCTGCAGGCAGGAAGAAGGCTGAAAGGGCAGCTCATTAGGATCTGCATATGCAAAGGACGGGCTTTTTTTATGGAAGCATTGTGGCTTCTATTTGCAATTGATTGCATGATTGTGTTCAGAGCTGAAATCTAATCTCAGCACTACTGGCTATGATCTCATCATGATTTAGCTTTTGTTTTTAACATATATGTATTTAAACTTGAGTGGTGCATTGAACTGAAAGTCTTGGTCTGGATTTAAGTTATATGTCGACTGCTATAGAAGCTCTCAAACATCGGTCATTCAGCAAAGTCATGCTAAGTTATTAGGTGATGGCTGATGTTCCCAAATTGGGATCAACTACTCCCTAGGAGACAAGCGGCTTTATAAAACAGTAGGCTTATGATTTGATAAAGGCTCATCACTGATTAGTGCAATTGCCTTAATCCTCTAAACATTCTTCCATCAATAAGTGCCTTATTTTCAACAGATTTATGCCTGAAGTGGAGCTGCCGAGTAGCCTGTATTTAAAGCATTTTTGTTTGCAAGGATGAAGATGAGACAGAGGTCTGTGGAGGTGCTGTTCTGAGAGGGTTAATCTTTCATTTATTTGGTTCAGACTGTCCAGACCACAGCTAACAGTTCTCTTCCTCTTATCGAAGAATCCCCAATCAACTTGAAAGAACGCCGAGCACACAGTTCACACTGTAAGGCTCTTCATCACCATGTGTCATAAAAACGAGAAGAAGACTATAAACTCCTAACAAATTGCCAAAGATTTATAAAGCTCATCTGAAGAAGCGAATAAAACCTGGGATCTTATACTGTATGGACTATATACAACTTCAAATAAAAAGAGGAGGGTTTTATTTTGCAATTGGTATGCACGGTATTAATAAAGCAAAGCATGCCCTTCCTTTTTTTATATTTGCAGCACATAAAGAGGAAATGAGAAATATGCCAAAAAGCCTCGATATTCCCTGAACAGAAAAACATTTTTATAAAAAATGTGTGAGGGTAGCAAATGGTGTCCATTACGACCCAGCCACCTCGGTTATTAGATGAAACATCAGGTTAAATTCTCTGCTACTTAAACACTGCAGTGAATTTAATTACTAAATTATCTCTGAGAAGAGGAACTGTTTTTTGCAACTAATAGCATGAAATTGGACTATGATCATTATATATTGTAAAAGAAGGGATTCTGTTTAGTGATAAAGGGGAAATATTATGTTAATTCCCATGTATTTAGTTCCTGGACTCTAGAACATCTTTGTATGATGGCACAGTTCAAAATGAAACTCATTTATCTCATACTGGGCCTCATTTTGTCCACTCTGAAACAAGCAGCTTTAGCTCCTCTCCCTTTAAGCCAGCTTTGTTCTGACTGGCTGCTTCTCACAAACAGCAGGTAGGTGGAGCTTCTGTGGTCTACGCCAAAGCTTTGCGTGTGAGGTGACCAAATTAAGAATAGCCACTCTTATTGTTCATACAGGGCTATTAACTCACAAGAACCTTACCTTGAGCAGCCTGACAGTAACTGGGTGGAGGTCTGCCATTGCAACACCTTGATTCTTTTAAGAACTGTCTTCCAATTCTTTTTCAGCCATTCTGTTGCTGCTCCATACTGGGATTATAGTCCTTTTGCATGACCCAGTTTTGGCAAATTTCAGCTTTACCTGTCTGACTCTAGAATACTTTGTTATACAAAGGAATTCATGGGCTACTCAATGACTGCCAGGTGCCTGAGTCCTCTGCCTGCAAAACAAGCTTAAATCATTACCCCTCCACCACCATGCTTCATAGTTAGAAGCATAGTGGTGGAGGGGTTGTGCTGATATCACCAAACAGCATGCATAGAGACTCGTGAAAGCTTTCTTTTTCACTTGACTGTACAGTGCTGGTGTAAAACTAATACAGGATATATCACCAGTAAAATATGGTGGTGGTAATGTGATGGTCTGGGGCTGCTTTGCCACTGCAGGACATGGGCGACTTGCTGTAATTGTAGTTCATCCCCTAAAGCTTAACTGCACTTGAGTTATCCAGCAGGTCAGTGATCCAAAACATACCACCAAGTCCAATTCAATTCAATTCAATTCAATTTTATTTATATAGCGCCAAATCACAACAAAAGTCGCCTCAAGGCGCTTTATATTGTACAGTAGATAGCACAATAATAAATACAGAGAAAAACCCAACAATCATATGACCCCTATGAGCAAGCACTTTGGCGACAGTGGGAAGGAAAAACTCCCTTTAACAGGAAGAAACCTCCGGCAGAACCAGGCTCAGGGAGGCGGCCATCTGCTGCGACCGGTTGGGGTGAAAGAAGGAAAACAGGATGAAAGACATGCTGTGGAAGAGAGACAGAGATTAATAACAGATATGATTCGATGCAGAGAGGTCTATTAGCACATAGTGAGTGAGAAAGGTGACTGGAAGGGAAAAACTCAATGCATCATGGGAATCCCCGGCAGCCTACGTCTATTGCAGCATAACTAAGGGAGGATTCAGGGTCACCTGGTCCAGCCCTAACTATATGCTTTAGCAAAAGGAAAGTTTTAAGCCTAATCTTGAAAGTAGAGATAGTGTCTGTCTCCCGAATCCAAACTGGAAGTTGGTTCCACAGAAGAGGGGCCTGAAAACTGAAGGCTCTGCCTCCCATTCTACTTTTAAATACTCTAGGAACAACAAGTAGGCCTGCAGTGCAAGAGCGAAGTGCTCTAATAGGGTGATATGGTACTACAAGGTCATTAAGATAAGATGGGGCCTGATTATTTAAGACCTTGTATGTGAGGAGCAGGATTTTGAAATCAATTCTGGATTTAACAGGAAGCCAATGAAGGGAAGCCAAAACAGGAGAAATATGCTCTCTCTTTCTAGTCCCTGTCAGTACTCTTGCTGCAGCATTTTGGATTAGCTGAAGGCTTCTCAGCGAGTTTTTAGGACTTCCTGATAATAGTGAATTACAGTAGTCCAGCCTGGAAGTAATAAATGCATGAACTAGTTTTTCAGCATCACTCTGAGACAGGATATTTCTAATTTTAGAGATGTCCACCTCTGAATGGCTCAACAAACCTAAATAAAGATTTTGGACTAGCATAGTCAGTGCAAATTTTGAATGAAATGCTTTGCCCAAGAAACCCCTCCAATGTGGCTGAATTTAAATATTTCTGTTATTAATTATTATCACTAATTATTAGGTTCAAGAGGCAGCTACTTTTTCATATAGGGGCAGGCGGCTTTGGATAACCTGTTTTACTTAATAAGTGAAAATAGCATTTAAAAGCTTACTCTTTGTGTAATATTAAAATTTGTGACAAACATGCAAAAAAATAAGAAATTGGTAAAAGGGCAAATTTCACAGCACTGCATATGCTGGGAATAAGAAATAGCACAATCGCTTATATATTAGTACATGTAACACAACATGCTATGCTCATACTGTTAATTAAAGCTGTTATGTAGCGCTTTTATGCAGTGCATTTTATTTTATGCATGTGAGCATTGGGATACAGTTAAATGTGCAAGAAATGCCGGCATATCATCACTAAAGGCAGGTATGAGCTTTGCTAGAATGTAAAACTTCAACTTAAATGTTTCATGAGGAAAGAACTGCATTTAACACATAATGTGGAGGAGGTGAGAAACAGTGAACGTAAACAGAAGTTTAGTTTGGCAGAAAACTCCACAGGTTACCTTTAAATGAGCTGTGAAATGCACAACATAATTCATTACAATAGTTTATGAATAAAGCGAACAGTTATTATGTATTATATGTTAGATATTGTAGTGATTAGGGCCTTAAGTGGCCAATTAGCACTTGAGTTTATCACGTTGAATGATGCTTTAGTTGACATTATCACCATCTGTAGTTACATTGAGTGGCTTGGGGCCTGTGGCTCAGCTTTAGCTATGGCTGTTTCCAGAACAGCTGACAGCATCTGTTCTGCAGTTAATGTGGCATAGTGAGGAGCTGCAATAAAGATAATGTAAGGGTTGTAAAAGTGCTAAAGCTAATTACACTGGCTGGTAGAAGCACACCAGGTGAGTGGAGCTGGTTGAGATGGAGGACAGACAGGAAGAACGATGGAGTTTTTTTTGTTTTTTTTTAATGCAAGCTGTGGCTGGGATAAAAAGACTCTCAAGGTTAAAAGTGTCGTGTGTCAAGTATCACAGGAGTGAATTTGTGCATTTTCCTCACTAATATTGATTAGCCTCGGATATAGCATGACACTGTCAAGGAGAAAGATCAGGCCGGGCTGTGCTATTTTAATAGCATCCTTCTCATGCTCCATCACACCATGTAATACACTCCAACACTCTGTTGGGACCTGCTTCACAATCCTGTTGCAGCAGGAATGATTATTTGAAATATACTTCTCAAAATATTCCCACGCACTCTCAATTAGACTTTATCTTTGTAACTTGTATGTTTACGGATTTTTTTTTTTTTTTAGTTTTTAAACTGAAGCTTTTATATTATCCTTTATCCCCTTACCAACTTCATCCTCTGTTAACCTCCAAATTTCTGTCAAACTTTAACTTTATAAGATTCTGACTTTAAAAAAGTAATTACAAGTAGTCCACGCCTTCATACCAGATGGATTTTAAAATAATAAAACTATAAGTCAAGCTTACAATTGCTGTTAAGGCTGCGTCTGCAAAGAACATTTTACATGGTTGCATATGAGTCATTAGGCTTCTGAAAGAACAACAGGCTGGTACACAAAACAGCAATTTTATTTTTTATTTATTTACTGTCTTGTCTGTTGTGCTGCTAATCATTTCATCCTGGGCTCTGAGCACTTCCATAATGTGGGCGAGCTATGCCACCACTTCCTGTGTATACACGCAGACATCCACTAACAGACTCCGGAAGCTGTGTCTCAGACCTGGACAGTATTCCAGGGGAATTCCTCACAGAGCCACTTCAGAGTTTTAGGACAGCTGATGTGAATCGCTCTCTTGGTGTGATTCAGCAGCATCGTGAACAGAGACGATAACTGCCTGATGATTATTTTAAGGCTTTAACTGTTACTCTGGGCTTCATCTTGAACCTCAGTGAGCATTATGTGCTGTGCTTTTAAAGTTATCTTGGCTGAGCACCCTCTGCTAGCAGTCTCCACAGTTTGTCAATACGATGAGCTGATCAATCTCTTTTTGAATACCTTACAAGTCTTATGCAAATCAGCAATTTTCTCTTTTTGATTGATTAGACTCCAGGTTTCCTAACTCCTGGCTTTAATTGGCTTTTTTTCAGATGTCATTATGCAAGAGATTCACAGAGTTATTAATGATCAGTTCACTGTGGACAAAAAACAGAAAAACTTGCTATGACCACATTTTAAAGTATTCATATATGGAGGACAGCAGAATGTTATTCATTAATGATAATATTTTTATTATTTTTTATTTGTTTATTTTTTACAATTAACATGCAGATCTTATCTACAAATTGAGAGTTAAGCACGGTTTTAACAGCAGTTCTTGTATAATTACACCAAAACTTAGACAAGGGTTTTGTAACAGACACCTCTTACACCTTAAACCTTATTACCTTACATCAATGTTCTTGTCATAAGTTAAACGTCCACTTATTAACAGGTGACTAAGTGTTACAAGGCAGTTATTCTCTTTATTAGATGTTGATGTTGAATATGGATATGGTGACTGAATGTGCCAGCACTCAGCCCTGGGCATCCAAAAATCAGTTTCATCCTTGTTTGTACGTGATTGGTTGACTGGTTAATTGATTGATTTTTAACACTGTGCACTATAATAGTCCAGATAAAGGCACCCATTAAGCACTGTTATCTCTCAATAAGTATATTAATACATCTATTAAATTTAGCGAATCATTATTGTTACTTCAGATCTGGTGCTTGCAGATAAGTCAGCTGTTAATAAGTCGATGTTCAACATCAAGTGAATGTATAATGAAGAATGTGTTGATGTTAAAGAATCCACACAAATCAGCAGAGGTTTGACGTTTACATGATAGGAGGTTAAACAGGTATTAACACATAATATCAATGTCAATGAGCATCATATAAGTACCTAAAGGAAACAGATTTCTAAATGTATTTTTAAACATACTTTATCCTATGCAATTATAAAATTATATGAGTGTGTGAGTTTATTTAAATCTCTTCACATCCATGACAGATAAAAAAGGGAGCAATCTCATTCCCGACGCGTAACATAACCGACAATTTGTCATGTCCCGAGGCGTCCCATGGGTACGCAAAAGGTAACCTTCCGCGTCCCTATGATACGCACCCAACTGTGGATGTAATCCAATAAAATGACACTCCCGGCGGTAACACATGTTCCAGCCATGTATTTGAGCCCTACCCCTAATCCTAACCTTAACCACAACCTTAATGGTGTTAGATAGTGTTTTCCAAAGCGATTAAAGTAAAATACGTAACATAGGAACGTGTCGGGTGGCCGAAAGCGTAACATCCCGACGATTTGTCACTTACCGTAATATGTTATGCTTTAGGAGTGAGAACATGTTGGCATCTTTCAGTGTGTATCATTGATGGTGGTCACCTTTAATACTGATCAATAATCAGTGGATATTTAAATGGAAGGAATGAGAGATGGATGAGACAGATTCATACACATCGACTAAATAAAAGGTGGCACGCTTATTTTTTATGTTTTTTGCAGCATCATAAGTGAAAACAGAAAGAAAGAAAATGGCTCCTGCAGTTCAGTTTGCACTCAGCTTCCCACCCTTGGTTGTCTGACAACAGCACACAAAAAGTATATCTACTATATCCGGCCTTTTCCTGCTACCTTGATCAAAGGTGGTTACTGAAATGTCATTACTGTAATCCTGCAATTTTAAAGGAACATTTATTAGGGTTTTATGATGGAAAGAACGCATTGTTAAATTACCTCTCATTTGGACCATCAGTCCATTTCTCAGCCCGGACCTGTGTAATTTGTGTAATTTTGTGATATACTGAGCTGATTGGAGATAATGCCACGCTATGGGAATAAAGCTAGGTCAATGAGCCACCCTTAGCGTAAGGATTTAATGGCCCGCTAAAGGCTGAAAGCTGGAAAGCTGCCTCTTTAATGTGTGATCATTATGTGAAAGAACAGAATTACAGTACCAGCAGTAATAATATCATATTGTTCATGTCAAGTAACTGAAAACTCTATATTACGGTCATACATTATTGCCATTATTCATAGACTGATTTGTCCTGAAGAAAAAACAGTGTCAAGATCCAAAGAAAAGCCTGCAACAACAGATTCTTGCTCAAATATTTCAGCAAATATGTACAGATGTACTTTGAAGGCCAGTTAAGTACTTGTTTGGGCTTTTTTCCCCCTCATTCACCGTTACATTGGCAATTAACCTTCTTGTAAAGTGTATCAGCAGCATGAGAAGTGACACTGTGGGAAATGTGACCCGTCCTCATTTATCAGGAGAAAACATTTTAATCATAAATCCGCTAAAAGCTGTAAGGGGAAAGGCCCTCTTTGTGTTGCCAGGTTTAATCACGTTTCACTCTCAGTGGCTGTGCTTTGAAGAAGGAGTGCAGTTTGACTCGAGTGTCCCACGGGCCTGTCTTGAGTGATCCACTGAGGTCCTCCTGCCAAGGATAGGGAGATGGGAAGCAGACAGGAAAGAGTGATAGTCATCTAATTTGGCAGTGAAGTGGAAATGACAGCAAGCTTTGATGGCCATCAGCATGCAACAGGTATTTAACTACAGCAGCATCTTTTTCTTGAAACCGTGGTACGTTAAGTACGCATCGAAACAGGGTTGGAATGTATCCGGTTTCCTTAAAACGATTAGTTGGATAATTATTAAAAATGTTTACACAACCTATAATTTAGTGCTTTCTTTTTTAGTTAGTGAGCTAGGCCACAGTTTTGTCAAGGCCTGTTTGGTTTTATTCATAATTAATTGAGAAGATACAACAGAGTTAGGCTAGTGGTTTGATGGTTGATCCAAAAAGACGGTTCCACTTACATAAGCAATGAACTCATTTAATGCTCCGGTCGAGCCATATCCAGTCAGGTGTCCTTTTTCTAACAAAGCTGTGTAAATAAAGGATAAGAACACAGTATCAGAGCAGAATACACAAGCTTTAATTCTCCAGCAAGGTGAAGCAAGAGAAGGACAGAATGGCATGAAGGGCAAATGAGGGAATGGGGGAACGCAGCACCATGGACAAATGGCACAGATGACAGACACTTAATAAGAAGCTGAATTTGAGAAATGGCAGCAGCTGAACGGCAGGAATAAATGAGAGAGCGAATGAGAGAAATAAATGATAGGAGGGATAGAGGCCATGTTTGCCAGCCAATCACTGAGCGTTTTCAGTCTGTGCAGGTTTTCAGGTGTCTGCAACGCAGAGACAGAAGCACACACTGGACAATAGAGATAGAGTGGGCATTCGCGCGCACACACACGCACAAACATCGACATTTTTACTTATAAAAAGAGACAGGTATAGGAACAGCAAGAGACCAGCCTCTCTCTCTCTCACACACACACACACACACATGCAGAGTTCCAGAAAAACAGGTGCAGACAGCAAGAAATCCCATCTATAGGGTATTTTTGTGATGGTTATTGTTGCTCCCATAATCTCTTATCTTTCATGCTTACTTGCTCTAACACCTCTCTCACACACACACACACACGCACACACACACACACACACACACAGACACATATATATACAGTTTTTGGCAGGGACTACCCTGCTTTCACACTCCCAGGTTCCTAGGCCAATTTGAACTGTATCAGTGAGCGATGGTGACCCACTGGTGCCAGCAGACCTGGGTGGAAAAAGTCAAGTCATTTTTCACAGCTTGTGCAAATGCAAACTTCTCTCCAATGAGAGCTCAGGTAACATTTTGCCTCTTGGGAACGATTACTTTGTGTTTAGGAAAAATAGAAATATATCATACTTTTGCTAGAGTTTCTTTGAAAGGTTTAACTGTTGGAAATATTTAAATTGAAGCTTCTGAAAAGCTGAGCTTCTAAGAGCTGAGTTTTAGAGTTTACCTGTTTCCCAGTGGGTAACTTTTCAGGATGGAGGGAGGGAGCAACTATTCCCAAACGGCTGACTTTAACTAATTTAATTCCAGGTAAATTTTATGTTGCTGCATATGAACAGTGTAAAACATTAAATTTAATGGAATCATGTCAAATGAAAGATACTTGTTTGGTATATATTCAGTTTATATTGGAGCATAATTTCATCATTAATCATTTTAAAAAAATAAACCTTTGATTTGTATTTCAGTTTCATTTTACTCAAAATTATTGCTTCATGTTTATGAGGACCAACATTTGTCATTTAAAAAAAATCTTTTCTGTTAAATGCCACTGTGGTGACAGTTTTAACTGGTTTAAAAACAGCAGTTTTGACAAATGCTGTGATGAAAATGTTCCATTTGTTTCACACTGTTTCCCCTGACCACGTGCTGATCAAAGTAACTGTTCACGCTGCGGAAGGCAAAGTAAAGACATTAAACCATAATACAACATTCAACTCACACTGCATTCATTCTAGCACCGTAAACTAAAATGTGTTTAAAAATATTCAGTTGAATGCCGTTTCATTTATATAGCACCAAACCACAACATTGTAAGGTTAAGACCCTACAATGAACAAGCACTTGGCAACAGTGGGAAGAAAAAACTCTCTTTTAACAGGAAGATACCTCTAGCAGCACCAGGCTTGAGGGAGGAGCGGCTGTGGAAGAGAACTGGAGATTAACTACTACTTATTAACTGCAGAGTTGTGTATAAACACACAGTGAGTGAAAAAGAAATGTTCAGTGCAACATGGGAACCCCCCCAGCAGCCTACGCATATTGCAGTGCAACTAAGGGAGTGCTCACCTGATCAAGCCCAAAATTAGTTGACATTATTGGCAGGCTAAAGTTATAAATTAGCCTATTTAGCTGTTTTGGCATTGATGCAAACACTGCTTCCTTGTTAGCTTCTATCTCCACTACATAAGTGTTAAAGAAACATATAACAGCACATTAGAAGTGGAAAAGAGTAGTCTTAAGACGGGACTGGTGTATAGAAAACTTATGAATCACAGTGAGGAGAGCTATAATTTCCATGTGTGAACACACTGTGTACAGTGATGACATTTTAACTAGTTGCAAACCATTTCTCAGATATTTAGTGCTTGGAGGAAGGGGGCTGGATTGATTTCTGCCATTTTTCTGAGCTCTGTGTGTGTGTTTAGAAAATCATGTGAGACATTTACCAGGAAATGAGCGTCTAACGTAAGTTACTAAGTTGCATTATGGGATACGTAGGTGTGTGTTTGGGTTGTTTTACTTGTTGTCTTTGTTGCTGTTTTGCATCTCTACATAACTTATGATGTACACAGTGGTATTTGAAATGGACTGTTAGCACAGGGGGAAGCGTAGCCACATCCATGTGTGGGAAGAGCCAATCTGATCTCAAAAGCACTGTGCTTTAATGAAATGAAACAGAGGCTTTAAAGAGGGCATTGAAGTGTTGTGAACGCTGGAAAAGCAGAAATCATGTCTCTACTGTAGCTGTCAGGATATCTCATCCGTCACATCTGTCTTGCTGTTTGATGTAAATGCCAAGATTGTGGTGCTTTTTGTAGTTCTCCAAGGCACAAGTATAAAAATAATCTTCTAGGAGTTTTCTCCAGGGACGTCACACAGACACAGTAACAACATTTTCTCTGCAGCTGTTATCAGACACACTGTACACACCTGGTGCCGGCGCTCGCCTTTCCTCCACCCCCCCTTTTCCTCCAAAGTTTTGTCCCCCATCTCGCCTTCCCCCCCGAAGGTAAATACTGCCAGCAGCGATGGTGGACGTGCCATTTGAGCCCGCTACGTTTCATAGTCGTCACCGCTCCACAGCAAGTCATCCGTCCTGCACTCCATTCACGCTCGCTAACACAGCCTAACACATTACCACAGAATGCACTAAAAGAAGATAGGTTCCTGCCTCGTGGACCCTTTGGCTGCGGGAGCTTTTAAACAGGATGATGCAACTGATGGTAATTTACATATAAAATACACAGGAGATATGGGCAGCAGCATCAATATTTTCATCTGGTTTCCCTCTCAAATTCCCTAATAGAGCATAAACAAGATTAGAATACATTTTGTGTTTTGGTCAGTTGGGACACGATGCCTCTGCCATAAAAAATATCGCAACTGATTTTCTGATGAACCAATTCTCTATAGCATTTACAAACATCCAGACATAACTCAGCATTTTTCTTTTGGTTCCTGCCTCATTTCAGCCCCAAATACGCCGTTCGAAGCCTTATGCCTTATTGGCTTGGGTCCAGCTTTTGTTAAATCACGGGCAGACTAAGGAAAGCTGAGTGGAGCCACATCCATTGTGCGGTTGGACCGGAGCCTATAACACTCAGTGGTGATGATGGTGAACAGCTGGGCCTGACTGCCGGAGCCGTCGGTACACGACGAGATGATCGATAGCTCAATGGCAGGATTTCAGCCTGTATTTGGGCAGAGTGGAGTGACATAATGGAGAGTCAGAGTAGTTATTTTTGGAACTGGGACTTTTTAATCTTCCTCTGGGCTCTGTGGAGGGCAGTGGGTGATGCCTTTTGGTAAGATTGGAAATAATATTTGGAATGGATTTAAAATGAACAGATGCATTAAAATGCCAGGTGATCCCTGCAGTGGTCATTCTCTGATTCGGGTTCAATTCAGCTTATTATTATGATGTAAACATGAACTTCTGACACTATCAAATCTTTCATTCCAATAAATACAAAAGTTTAAATCCCTGTTTTTGTTGTAAAACAATGAAGCTGATGCTGACAGAAATAAATACATTTTAATGGATTTTCCCAGTGGAAGGTTGAAGTTTTTGTTTTACTTTGTATCTCACGTTGTGTCTTTGAAAAGCCTTGTTTTCCTCATAACAAACTATTACTGTACCCACTTTAAAGTTTGATATATAGAAAACCTTTTTAGCAGTAAAAATCAATAAAATGCATACCTCTTATCGCCATATATTTCTGTTAATCGAACACTATGTGGATGCTGCTATGAGACAACACTTGCAAAGGTAAATTGTCAGGTTCTTATTTAATGCACAATTTAATCTACCTTACACAACATGTCTTTTTTTCACACACACTTACTTTTCTACATCTAAGTGCTTTCTATCTATTGATTCACACTCCGATGAACATCTGGGTTCAGTATCTTGCCCAAGGAGACTTTGGCATGCAGACTGGAGCATTCAGGGATTGAACCACCAACCTCTCAATTAGTAGACAGCCTGCTCTACCAAGTGAGCCGCAGCCATCACATTAGATTACTACTAATGGGATGGGATGGCACAGATCCTCATCTGTGTGTCTGTGTGCGTGCGTTTCTGTTCTCGTGTGGCAAATTGCTGTGGGTCATCTGTTTTTGTTACTCACCGTTCTCTTGTACTCATGCAGACATGACTGGTATATAAAAGTAAACCAGAAGGACTCATAATAACCTTTTTTATATCTCTGAACTGATTACATTTGTAAAGTTATTACTTTTTAATTATTGTTTTAATTAAGGTCAGTAACCCTCTGGTAGCAATCAGTTGTGGAATCAGGGAATAGCGACTGGAGGTTGTCAAGGGGTCACCAACTGGTCTTTGTGCTTGTGTGAGTGAAGCCTGAATGCAATTAAATCCTTCTGTTTGCTATGGGCATCCAATCAGAAGAAAGATAGCAAGCAAAAATGTAAGCAGAGCCTTCCAGGCAACAGGACTGGCTAACTGTTCTCTTAGTTTAGTAAAATGAAAAGCTGAACAGTGCAAATGGTTTAGATGCATCAACAATCCACTTAGTGAGAGAGTTAAAGCGATATCCTAAACGAGCTTCTCATAATCCCTACCGGAGCTTTGGATCATTCTGACATTAATTTTGGGCTTATAAAGCTCAATAAAGCACTGCATGCTGTAGTGGTGAAAAACAAATAAAACTGAAATACTGTAAACGTCGAAACAAAGCCAGGGTTTTGTTGCGTTGTATTAATAAACATTCGAAAAACGGTTGTGGGCTAGGTTGCATTTCTGCTGTGAAGAAAACTTGGCACGTAATCAGGTTTGCATGGACTCTAAATATTCTATTGTGTGGTTGTTCTTTGATTTTGTTTGGCTTTGCTGACCTTAGATCTAATAAACCCTATCCATGATCAAAGAGGGTGTCAGCGATGTGATGGTCTTTGCTTCATCATGTTGCTCAACTGTGGAGAGAACATCCTCTGAGGCATTAATGGGGGTCATAAACTCTGATACGGATATTTGAACACACTGAACTCTAACTGGCCTTGCTCAGACAAGGACAGATGCTCTCCCTTGAGGGCATTTCCATGAACAGAATTGGAAAATAGAAACTATTGATTTCTCTTTGTGTTTAATGTGATTGCCTTGGCTTTGTTTTGTTAATGTTTAGCAGGTTTGGGTTTTTTCTCTTTGGTTGCTTTTGTGTTTTTTTACCTCCTCTCACCATTTTTGGAAGGCCAATCTTATTTCGGTATTCAGCGCAGAGGAAAGAGTTGTGTCAAAGAACTTGCGTTTTACATGTAGGAAGGCCTTACAAAGTCATTCCATGACACAAGATATTGGAATTAATCTTAATTAAAGCCTTATATCTATTCATTTTATGGCATTATGCAGTTTCTTTCCCCCGAATTAGCACTCGGTGGATACGGTTTCCAATGTGAGCCATGCTTTAAATCAGCAACAGGAAATAGAAGAAAGTTGTTTTTTCAAAAAATTGCTCAACGTCAGTTTTTAGATCACTGCCGGGAAATTTCACCTTTCCTGGCCGTCACTGACTGAAAGCACAGAGTGAATATTTTGTGGGTGGATGTAAGCAGCCAGCTGATTAAAGTGAGGTGTTTGTGTTTACTGTAATGATTTAGCTGGTGCTGCATCAGATGCCAGTCTGTTATTGATGGTTTGACTCCTGCACAGCAGTGCTTTGGCCCTGCTCCAAGTTGAAGTAATTGACACGTTGCCCGCTGGGGTTTGTGATTAACTTTACTGACATATAAGGCGAGGTGGGTGTGTGTCATCGCACACACTTGGCAGAGCTAACAGACCTTTGAAGCTGCTATGACAAAGTAGCCTTGATTTATTTTAATTTTTTTGCTGCTGTCCAATGAAATGCCTGGAGAGATGAAACCGAAAACCCCATGCTGATTCACCCAAAAATGCGACATAACCGGATTCATATTGCGATACTTCTACAGCACTTTTAGATGCTTTTAGAGGATTAGGGTTTTTACCCACTTCTAAACATCAAAATCTGTGCATTTGTTATGGGAAGTTCTTCTCAGTGTTGGGGTAGTCCAAAAACTCTATAAAGTATTACACCCGATGAAGTAACTAAGGTAATTTTGGCTTGTGTTTGAAGAGCACTACATTAAAACCCAAAGCTTGTCTGACGAGCTCAGTTAATTTAATTCATATGTGCACTAGGCAGGGAGGGACTGTGAAGTATGCAGAGGAAACTGATAAAGCATTAAACAGCAATTTTACTCTGGCAGGTACTTTAACCCATAAGCTAAAGGTAAAGTGATACCAATAAGTTCTTATCACAGGGCATCAAATATTGCTGTTCTGTCAAAGATATGAGATATGCACTAGGTCCTTTGGCTTTGGTGGCTTGTTGGAGAGGAGAGGAAGCCATTCTCTGTGAAAGTGCTGAATTATAAAATTGGAGGTGTGGTGCAAGCTTGGGGAGAGTCACAAGTTTGTCAGTGAAAAAACTGTGATTTGTGTGTTTGTGATTTTTGTTTTACACGTCATTTACACTCACAGATTTGTGTCATTTTCACTTACTTTCTGAATTCACTCGCTTGTTGGGCACTTCAAACTACTTGGCTATATTTTTGAAACGCTCCGAGTTTGGGTTCAAACGCAGTCATTCAGCACTGCTATATCTCTCCTGGTTGAGCAGGCAGCCTACATTGCTGATGACTGGGGTCAGAGTCCGCCACAATATTAACTCTTCACATTGAATCTCGGTGCTTATTTAGTTCGTTTAAATGTGACACAAACGGGTGACAAGTCAGGAGTAACAGGCACACGTCACAATTGCCATAATTGCATGCATCGATGTTCTGATATTTATACTATCCTTGGTGTCAGGCAAAGATTTGTTGACATGAGCCACAAATTCCATACGTATAGTGCATACATCTCATGCACAATGCATTTCATGTCACACCAAATCTGACTGTTGATTCTCCTGCTGGATCACAGCTTACTGGGGATTTATGCTTCAGCGGGAAATGTACGCCTTAACCACAAACCCACTGAAAACTGCGACCAATGCGAAACTTGATGTGCAGCTCCCTACATATAACTACATGTCAAGAATTTGAATTTATCAGTGAGAGAATCATCATCATCATCATCTTAATATAAGGAATAATAATCATCGCATCAATCACAAATGTCAGTAAATTCCTGGAGGGAGAATGCAGAAGCTATCAGAATGGATGTGATCGAAGAACCAGAGGGACAAATGTGCTGAAAGAAAACTGACCACAACCAAGGGCAGGGAGCCAGGGTTGAGAAGCGACCACACGGTAATCACTGCACCAGCATGAGCATAAACGCTGGCAGCGACTTCAGCCGTTTAGGTGGATAACATCGTAGGTTCTACAAAGATTCAAGGCTTAGTGTTTTCCACATTCACTGCAAAATTAAATTTGCACATTTCATCTGACCTATCGTAGATTTTCTTGGTGTAGGTTGTGTTGTTTTTTTGAAATGATGACCCAGTTCCTTAAAAAAAAAAAATCCCACTTTTTCATGTACAGTATTTCCTTTTTCTTCCTACCAAACTACACCCACCAATTGAATCACCGTGCTGAAAAGGAACTTCCCACCTACCTGTGATGAGAAGCCTGTACCTGTGAGTGGATGTAAACTTTGATGGGTGAGCTGTGATCTTTGGAAGCTACGTGCTTGCTTTGGTTGGCAGATTGCACTTACTGGAAAGGTCATGGGCAGCCCACCGTGCAGTTTTCTGTGTTCACTGCACTAATACAGAACGCTGTTCTGCACATCAGGAGCAGGGATAGTGCAGATACATACCGTCTACATGCTTATGAACAACAACAACATGAGCTGATTTCAGGAGGGGGCCTCCCATTGCTTCCTTGACATGAGAGTCTGAGTGTAGAATGTTCAATCCTCCACCGTTCACTCTCTCACACATGCCTACACACACACACACACACACACACGGTGGGTGTTCACTCTGCTAGAAGACAGTGGGATGTCATTAACACTGTGTGAGGGGCCTTTAATGTAATTAACAGAGAGGAGAGGAGAGAAGGGAAGTGGCGGTGGGGATGGCACTCACGAGGTCGAGCAAATCAACTTGCACCCCTTCCGCAACAGTCGAACACACACAAGCCCACTTCCTCCCGCTTTAAACCCCTGTTGAGAAAGCTGTAGTTTAATTAAAAATCCCCGTTCCGACACACACTCAGAGGCGCTCACTGTACAGAAACACCACTTCAGGTTTCATGCACCGCAGTCAGAACATGTGGGCTTGATTAGTATTAATCCTTATCTCAGGAATGGACAGCTTCTCAATTGTGTTTTTTTTTTTTCCTCGGCTGGCTAATTTCATGAAGAGCATAATTACAGCATTTTCAATTTCGGCCCTCTGCAGAGTTATGAGGCTCGTGCTCTATCTCTGCACTGCAGCTGAGAGGGGCCGGGGTGTGTGCTTGTGGGTGTGTTGATTGCATTTCTTTTTTTTTTTTTGAGGGTGGGGGGTTGAAGTAAGCAGGAGAATTAGTAGGTTGCAGAGGTGACTAATACACCAGATAATTTGATCCCACGTCAGAATTGGAAAAGCAGCTGAAATCATGACAACTGTGTAAACCTAATAAAACACAGCAACTCTTCTGCAAACAGGGCCGGTTTACTAACAGCGACAAGGGGAAATATTAAGTGAATGCAAACATTTCGGTGCCAGCGAAATGATTCCTCTTCCAGAATGTGCTCGGTAGCAGTATGAGATCCAGAAATCTGATTTACTTGCTGTCTATCCGGTGTTTGTTCCAACAGTAGGAGGATGAAAGGCATGTCGGCTCTGATTAGAGCCGCCGAGCTGGCACTGTTTGAGTGAACGTGTGTGTGTGTGTGTGTGTGTGTGTGTGTGTGTGTGTGTACTCATGCCTGCGCTTTGGTCATTCTCCAGTAGGGAAATCGGAGCTGCCCTAAGGCAGCAGTGGCCATGTTCCCATCCTTCTCAGTTCCTCCTTTCATCTGTCTCTATATCTTTCTCTTCCTCGTCTTCCTCTCAGCAGTGTGACTGCTTCCTCGCCTGATATCTCCACTTTTACTCCTCGCTCAAATGCTCGGTAAACAGCTGCCGCGCATATCTCTGCACTCGTGAGCGAAAGCACCTTTTCGGCTTGTGTATATATTAAGATACAGGCAGCTCATCAAGAATGCTTTGTCAGCTTTGATAATAACTTGGGGCCCCAAGGCGCCGAGGCCCCTGATATTTTGTCACACTCCTCCAGCTCTGCAAACACGAGCCAATATTGCCGGTAAAGCAGCTCTGCCTTCAGTGATAATGAGCTCTCCGTCCTCTAAGATAGTGCAGAGTGGACCGGTGCCAGATTCCCTTGAGGTGTTTGAGCGCTGGACGACTTCTGACACCAGCAGGACAGCAGCTTAGGTCCAGAGCGCACTTTCTACTAACTAATAGACAACCCTTAATTCAGAGTTGATTAAATGAAAATGTAATGATGTCCAAGGGGAAACGGAGTAATCACAGCAGCAGAGAATGAGGTAGCAAAAAAGGGGGGGGGGGGGACAAATCAGGCATAGTCGAGTAAGTTAGTTTCAAAGTTTTACAGTGTGTAAAGCATAAAAGCATATAGTGATTAAAAATGCTGCAGGCCTACTATATGGAGTGCTGAAGATCATAAAAGCAATTTATTATGTCAAACAGTGGTGATTAGCCAGAAAATAAACTAATAAAGAAACAGCACTGCAGTCACACTATCCATTAGTTTGCATCCATTAGTTTTAAATGTCCCCCACCTCACCCCCCTTCAAGAAGACAGAGTTCCTTCTGATCGTAAATCTACCTCTTAAAAGTCTAATGTGACACCGAGATGCATATTTAGCTAACAGTTTAGTGCAGTAATTAGCGTTTGGGAGCGCTATGCCTCTGCCAAGTTCCATCCGCCCAACATCTGTTCCTCCACTGCCTCCGGGGGCCAGTGCTCTTCCACCTCGTCCCCTGTCCCACATCCCGCTCCACCACCCATCTTTGCCTCGCCGTAGGTGGCAAAACACTTATCAGGTCTGGAGTGAAGTGATAGATAGAAAGAAAAAAAAAGAAAAAAAATGACAGGTCTGTTGGCAGCTGGAACCATTCAGAGTGTTCTTTTGAGACTTAAGAGAGGGAGGTCCCCACCCACTCCACCCGCCCACACACACACACACACCTCCTGCGGTCACCTTGACCCTTCTCCCTGCCTCTCCCCTTCAGCTACAATTAAATCACGAAGGAGCACGTCGGGCCACCCAGCCTCGACGGTGGGCGTGCGCACCATCAGCATATCTTCAGCATATTCGCCCTGATGGGAAGCTTCTGCACTTGCCTGTGTGTATTGGATTTATTTCTCGCTCCAGCGGTGATGGATTTTCCATTTTCCTATTTTGTGTGGTGGTGGCACACTGTCGAGAGAAGCCTCACGTCAAGACTGTTGCATCTTCTGTCACTCGCTGTCTCACACCGTTTGCTCGGTGCCATTTTATGATTTCGCTCTTGCCGGCAAGCCATGCTTCTCCATGGCATGGGGGCCCATTTAACTCTGATAAGTCATTGTTCAGGCAATACAGAAAGGGGGGCGGGGGTGTTCTTTACAGCAACCAAACAGTGTTGACACCTCCCACCCCTTTCAATTCTCTTACTTTCTGCCCTCCTTTTTCCCTCTGTCTGCTTTTTCTTCATCTTTCTTTGCCTATAGCTCGTCTGCGGGCAAATTGTCATCTCAGAGCCCCTGCCCCTAACGGGAAGGGAGGAGGCGGGAGAGTTGGGTGTGGGCGGGGTGAGGTGGCGGGGATTATGACAGAAGCAGGATGAAAGGGGAAAGAAGGGGGGCAGAAAATAAAGTTGCTCTTATCAGAATTTGCCAGGAGCAATGTGCACACAAAGCTGCTTGGGAATCCAATTTAGTCCTCGCTGTTAGTTTAAGTGATATCAGCGCAATTAGCCGTCACAGGTCAGAGTGTGAGACCAGCACGTTAAGTGATTTCCTGAAATCCCACCAGTGGAAGCACAAGAGGATGTCAGTTCTCAAAGTTAAGAAGAAAAAAAAAGCGTTCCAACTCCACAAATGGACCGCTTCTTTATACACTCCTGCTAATAAATGTCAGCCGTCTCTCGCCTCTTTTGTTTTGCTCTTGTCAGCTGCTCACTCTGGATTTAAATGGATTTTCTTGCTCTATATCTCGCCACAAGGGTGACTTTGAGCTGTTTTAGTTTTACTTGAGCCCCTGTGTAACTCAATTGCGCTTAACGTTGCTTTTGGGTGCACTACTAAGAATGGCTCCATGTTGGGTGGGGAAACGGTGGGAATGTCCTTGGTGTTTCTCACAAGAGCAATTAGACACTAAGTACGAAGGGGCATTGACAGCATTGCGAGTTTGATCTATTTATAAATGCTCCAGTGCGACTTTCTGATGCTTTTTGCTTTGCCTGTATGTTTCATTGTGCACTTGTGTAGGAGCAACAGGAATAACCCAAGGTGACCAAGAAGTAAACGTTAGGCTTTGTTTTGTCCAGTTTTTATTCAGTCACAATACAGTTTAAATCAAATAAAGTTTAAATTAAAGATTTTCTTTTAAGCGAGGTGTTAAACCCTACCATGGAATTAACTGTACTTCTTACACTTTAAATAACTTTCACACATCATGTGAGCAACACTTACATATTCAGAAAACGTAACAAATTTTATATTGCTGTACAACACAAAGGAACCTGTAAAACACAAACAGAAGACAGAAAGTTCTTCAGGACTAAGGTTAGACAGGTATGTTACTTAACCCTCTGAGGTCTAAGTCATCGAGATACCACGAACTTCTTGTTGTTTCACAGCAAGAAGGTCTTAGGTTTGAATCTGCTATCTGACTGGGACTTTTCTCTGTGGAGTGTGCATGTTCAGTCTCAGTTGTATGGCTCTTTTTGTTTAAGGGGGACAGCCAATCACAAGTAAGTTGGCTTAAAGAGAAAGAAGCCTGGGCTTGTTTCAGACTGTGAATGAAGAGAGGAGCTGAACAAGCAGAGCAAATAAATCAAATAAATCAGTATTTTTACTAACTATAAATCATATATAAACTCTACTAGAGACCAAGAACACAACTATAGAGTTGAAAATAACATAATGGGTTTAAACTTTGCTAAACTTCTAAACTGAGACAGTGAGGTGCTGATGTATAATCGTACAACTGAGCCTGTGGTTGTTAGTGTAGATCATTTTAACTTTATTCATGAACCTTCTCAGGCAGGAGTGGGTTAGATCTTTTTTTTTATAATTCCCAATAAAAATCATGAGGTTTTAGTAATCTGCTTGCTTTACATTTTGTTATTCTTTCCAGTATGTTGCCATGTATGTATACTCTGCACTGTTATCAATCTGGATCTTTCTCAAGGATGATGCTGAGAGCACGTGTACAAGAGAAACAGTTACAGGAACTGAACTGTTATTTCTCCACCGTTGCAGATAGTGAAAATCGGCAGCACAGCGCAGATATGAATATCGCAACAATATCTGTTACAGTGGCTGCTGGTGGAAATAAGCACGTGTTTCTTCTATGCAATACAATTAAGAGTTGGACCCACAGGAACTTCCATAAATGTTAAATGAAGTCAGTGTTTCTTTCCTACAATGTTAGCGTAATCTGATTGTGAAAATGAGTTAGTTGGCAGGTAGGTTGTTCCAAGCATCTTGGAGAACCTGCCACACACTGGCTCCATAATGTGAATATCAAGGCTCTGTGGGGGTCAGCCATCTGTACCAGGCCTCCTTCTGAAGTTTAGGGTCATTGTCACACTGCAGACTGGGACCAGTCAGGTGCTCTCTGATGGGTTTGCATGATGGATAAGAACATTTCGTTCCTACTGGCCATCGGTGCAGGCGTCTAGTAAAGGCAAACCTTTTTCTTGAACTTCCTCTCCCCAAAAAAGCTTTTTGTTTGCTTAATTTACACACAGAATTCTGTCTAGCTGGTTTCTGTGTGACGGACATTGATTAAATCTGACCTCATCCTTCCTTTTCCTTCTCTCTTCTCTACCACCCTGCTCTCTAGGGGAGATCTGTGCATTCAACATACACGGGCTGGACGCACCGTTCGAGGCAGTGGTGCTGAACGGTACGTCCGGTGAGGGCCAGCTGAGGGCACGGGGCCTGGTGGACTGCGAGTTACAGAAGGAATACACCTTCATCATTCAAGCTCATGACTGCGGGTCAGGCCCTGGGGGCATCGAGGGCAAGAAGTCCCACAAGTGAGTAAAACAGACAACGGGGTTTGAATAAAGCAGGCTTTGCGAAGGTGGACAGAATGCACTGACAGGAAAATACCACCAACTGAAAGGCCTAGACAATTAAATAAACAAAACCCGAGTTAATAATGCATGTCAAGTGCTCGGGCTACATTGTGTAAGGCTACAAAGTAGAAAAGGATGAATTATTCATTTAGACAATGTCTAAAGTCACATTATCAGCTATCCTAGAAGACGGCGGAGCTTTGGAAAGACTAACGAAGACAACTAGTCAGCTTTATATAACTGTGAATATATATGTGTATATATATGTGTGTGTGTGTGTGTGTGTGTGTGTGTGTGTTTATGTGTAGGTGTGTGACAACTAAAATGTGCTTCCACATGTTTTCCATTGAGGTTTTTTGGATGGTCCAAAAGATGACACTATCAGCAGTAAGTTCCTACTTTATTCTCAAAATGCTAAGGAGCACCTCTGCAGCTTTTGTCAGTAGCAGCTCTGCCCTTCAGCAAGATGGATACAGCTCTGTACCTTCATGTCTTGATGCCCATATACACAGAAAGACAGCTATTTACATATGTCTGCTTCTATTTAGGAAGTATTCTAGAAAATTATTGCAGTTTAAGTTTATTTGAATGTGTATTTTGTAAATCTACCAGATGGTTTAGGGGCATCACCTTAGTAAATAAGTTCTATGACTTATGTCTTTTATGCATCAGTAAAGCAGCCCGCCCACCTCCTTTAGTAGGGTGTTATTATTCATTGTAATTAGTAATGAAAAAAACACAGATTATGTAGAAGACATCGAGTCTTTCGGTGAAAAGGTGTTAATGTAAAAGCTGATAAACGCAGCTTTTTAAATTGCACTTTAGATTGTGACCCAAACTGTAACCATTTCACAGCCCTAAGTAAATACTTTTGTAGCCTAAGCCTAATCAAATAGCCCATTTTTGTTGCCTAAACGAAGCCAATTAGTGCATGAAAGTAAACAGCCACTAAAAGACCAATTAAAAAGCTCTTTGGAACAAAAACAAAATCCAAAATATGGGACTCAAACTTGTGATCATTGAAGTGAACAGCCCCAAAGCCTCGTTCTGTGAGGTTTTGTTTCTGTTTTAACCTGAACACACACTACTCTCAGCATCAGCCACCACTGGTATGTATGGAACAGATTATAAGTGATGACCTTGCATGAACCAACTGTCTGCAGCATCAGATTCAGACCAGAAAATGAAATTTTTTACAGAATGAGTCAAGTGAGCAAAATAGTTCAATGATGCCAGTGCAGCTATCATTACAAGAGCATTATGTAGTTATATTTATGAGGCCACTGTCATTGCTAATCATCAAAAGTCAATGGGCTGTATATCAGTTATAGAATTAAAGAAAAAGAGTACCTTGAGAAAATAAATTGATACTGTCTTAAAAAATAAATGAAGACTACAATATATATATATATGTTTAAAAAATCTGTCCTGGTTAATAACATTTTAAGACTAAATCATGAAATAATTGGGATTAATTATTTTAAAATGTATTGTGCTATATATTTTGGGGGGGTGCATCACAATGATGATGTAGATGTCTCAAAAACTCAAACTCATGAATGAGATTGATAGACTTGGAGTTAAGGGAATAAATTTGATGTTAGATTCTGTCTCTCTATTTCTTCATCATGTACTCAGCCTGAACATCCTCACAGCGTGTTCCTTTTTAACACCAGTTTATATGTGTGTGGTAAACAGTGCGTGGACTTATTTGTGTTTGTGCAGCTTGTTTAAACTATGAAAATATATATTTAAAAAAACAAAGCTGCACCAAATCTACAAAAGAACCTGCTTGTTTTTCGTGACTGTGACCTGATTCCTCATGATAGATGATTGTTTGCATCTTCACCACTGAGTGCACCCCTCTTTACACATCTGATTGATGCTCGGTGCTTGCGTCATTTTTAGGAGGCTATTAACTGCAAAGAAGGTGGAGTCGCCTGCAGTCACCCTCTCAGACTGCCTACAGTGCCAACAACCTCCAGCTAGAAGTCAGGGCAAGACTGTATGCAGTCTAAGGCAAAACACAGGGGAAGAAAGTGCTCAAATAACATGCTTATTAAATTTGTTTTTCAGAGCACAAAATAGGCATCAAATATAACTTTTTTTAATCAAATTTTCTTTTCAAGTGTCGTTCTACTTGGAACAAAATGATGTTTCCTGCCAGCACAACAGTGCAGGTTATAAGAGAAAAAAACAGTCAAAATTAAAGGAATTAAATAAACCAAATTAGAGCAGACAAGGTAAAAAGCAAAGTGTGGAAATATATGGAGTTTACTGAGACATTTGAAATGTCAAGAAAAATGGGGCAAAAACAAGAACTCTGAAAAATTAAATTAGGTAAAAACTTACAAGTAGATATCTAGTCCACTTAAAACTAACTCCCTAGACATGGTGTTTATATTCATTACAGAAAATAAATAACCTTTATGTAGGACTCATTGATTGTAATTCTGGCTTTAGACTGCACTGCTAGAGATTTGTAACATAATTTTAAGTGAAGCTGAAGAAAAAAAAACTTGATATCTGTTTTTTAAGTCTGTCTCACACCTTTGTGAGCATTTATACTCGTGCTGTGGTGTATTTGCCCGTATGTGGCAAGTAAATTGCCAGAACCCTTGTTGGAATTGAATTTTACATTAAACAACAGCAACTACACCCAATGAGGAACAGATATGCAGAAAAATACATTGCAACTAAATGTATCTGGGATTGAACTGGGAAGACTGAAAGCACTGGCAGAAGTCTGGCTATTGTGATTGCAATATAGGCAAACCTGACATACTTTCAGCCTACAACACATTTTACATTGTTCCAAGGTAGAATTCTTGCACAAAATAGTATGTCATGGTATTTTTTTAACATATTATAATTACATATAATTACATATTAGTCCAATGGAACTCAACATATTTCTTTAGCTCTTCCTCCTCCAGCCTTCACTTGGTCTCGGCTTGATCCCAGAATGCTTTGAAAGCAACACCCACTTCATCTCCCCAAATACTGGTAGACTATACTTTAAAGAGTTGACCTGATAAAAACAATTTGTCACACTTGTTGGCTTTCCTGAAAGCAGCTTCTGCCTGAAATTGCTCTGAGTCCAGACACCTCCCTTTGTCCACTGTATAATGCACATCTCTCCTCACAGTCTCTCCACTCAGCTCCCACTCTCACCTCAGCCAACAACGCAGTCGAGCACAGAAATCTGTCATTGTGTCGGTGCATTGACTGTTATTGTTGATCATTGCTATTAATAGATGTCACATTCATTCAATTAAATTAATGAACAATGAATAAACAAATTTAAGTGTTTTAATTTAAAACACCAGTAAATGCCTCGTATTTGTGACTCCAGTAGCCTACAGTCATGGACAGATTACGAGAGGATGAGGCACATCTACCCTTCTACACAACACTAAAAACAACTACAATGTACTACAATGTAATATGAACGTTACTGTAATTTCATTGCACAAAAAGACAAGAATGGATGATGGCGAGGTGCAAAATACAGGCTATAAGCCAGTATTCTAAGCACTGAAGAACCAAAATGGATGTTAAAAGTATACAAGTACTCCAGAAAGGCATTCAAAGCCTGATTTTCAAACATCTCTTTGTCGTTGTTTTGTATCTTTGTGTGATTGTTTTGCATTTCTGGGTGATTGTTTTGTATCTCTGTGGGTGTTTTGCATATTTCTGGTTGTTTTGCATCTTTGTGTGGGTGTTTTGCATCTTTGTGTGGGTGTTTTGCATCTTTGCGTGGTTGTTTTGCATCTGTGCGTGGTTGTTTTGAATCTTTGTGTGGTTATTTTACATCTTTGTGTGGTTATTTTGCATCTCTGCACAGTTGTTTCACATCTCGCTGTGGTTGTTTTGTATCTTTGTGTGGTTGTTTTGCATCTCTGCAGTTGTTTTGAATCTTTGTGTGTAGGGATGGGTATTGATAAGATTTTAACGATTCAGATTCCATTTTCGATTCTGTTTAACGATTCGATTCTTTATCGATTCTCTTATCGATTCTTGTTTTTAAAAAGGAGAACACTAAGGTCGATTAGCTTAGAACTGTTTTATATCTTCTCTTTCAACAAGATAGAAATTTAGGAGTAACATGGCCTTACAAACCCAACAGTGAGATCTTAAGAGATCCAGCCTATGGCTCTTCAATGGGGTGTCACAGGGTCCCCGGGGAAAATTGTAAACGTAAAATAATAAAATAAATATTCTTCTGTAGCAATAACAAAGTATAACATAAATTATTCTGTAGCAATTACACAAGAATATCCAGTAATGTCCCTGCCTACAATTAAACACATTCACTTACCATCTGCTGTGGCAAATGGCTGCAAGGTTTTGACCACAAACTAGTCACTGCTCGGTGACATGCGGGCCTGAAAAGAGACGCTACCGGTAGACTGCAGCGACAACTGCCAGCGAGCGCCAGCCAGACTCTGTCTGTCTCTCTCATCATGGTCACCTAAATGCACAATGGCAGGTTTTGTAATAAAGCAGATCGCGCTAACATAATATGCACTGTTAGTTGATTATTTACCTGCCGCATTAACGGAGATGACGTGCAAAGCGTTACCGCTGCTGCTGGGTTGAGATTCACGAGTCCGGAGCGGAATTAAAGACATTCATTTAAGTTCATCGCGTGTTTTGTGAGCAAATGCTTTTGCATATTCGTAGTGTTTCCTCCCTTAATGAAATATCTACTTTGCAAGTATTGCAAGTTGCCCTGAACGGATGACAATCCGTTGTCGTAAAGTATAAACAAACTTTTAAGCGTTTGAGCCGCTTAGGCGCCGTGTTTCCTGCCAGGTACGCTCCGACGCTCCGCAGCGTGGTGACGCTCATTCGGGCGACTGGAATCGATAAGGGAATTGTTTGCAAAAATGGCAAACAATTCCAAGGAATTGAAACAGTGGGAACCGGTTCTCAACAAGAACCGGTTTTCGATACCCATCCCTATTTGTGTGGTTATTTTACATCTTTGTGTGGTTATTTTGCATCTCTGCACAGTTGTTTCACATCTCGCTGTGGTTGTTTTGTATCTTTGTGTGATTGTTTTGCATTTCTGGGTGATTGTTTTGTATCTCTGTGGGTGTTTTGCATCTCTGTGGTTGTTTTGCATCTTTGTTTGGTTGTTTTGCATTTCTGCACAGTTGTTTCACATCTCTCTGTGGTTGTTTTATATCTCTTTGTGGTTGTTTTGCATCTTTGAATGGTTGCTTTGCATGCCTGTGCGGTGGCTGTGTAGCTCTGTGTGGTTGTTTTGCATCTTTGAATGGTTGCTTTGCATGCCTGTGCGGTGGCTGTGTAGCTCTGTGTGGTTGTTTTCATCTCTGTGCGCTTGTTTTGCATTCCTGTCCCTGCCTTCACGCTGTTGATAATGTTTTACATCCCTCCTAAGCTCCCAGGCATTCTGTTATGTCACACTATTACTTTCTATCAACATAACTCACTGCCTGCTGTGACGTAGAAACAGTTTGGTTGGTACAGACAACCTGATGCTGAAGGGGAAATGAATTTGGGAACGCTTTAAATGGCCTGTCCTTTTGCTGGCAACTCTCAAAGGATGAGGCTGGCCTTTCACTGCACCGCTCACTTGCTTGCTCCGATTTACAAAGAAGCTAGCAGGGAAGAAGACGAATCTCTGCCTAAGGCTGTGCTTAAATTACACATGACACATCAACAGCACAGAGAGAAGGCAGTCAAGAAAATTAGCCGCTAAAGAGGACAGGGGAGGGGATCAGGAGTGACACAGGATGAGTTCAAACTCATCTTTCTACCCTCTATATATTCCTGCTCTGCTAACCACTGGCTGCTGCCCTACTTCTCCCTGTAGTATTTTTTTCCCCTGGCTGGCTACAGCTCAGCCAGCGCTTGCTGTCAGACGCTGTCCTTCTTTTCCGTCAGGCCTTCTCTCTTTGTTACAGGCTGCAGTGTTTGAATATTTTGTTCCACTGCCTCTGCATTCACAAATGGATGCTCTCTCTGCTCTGGCTATACAAATCTGTCTCCCAGTGTGAGTTTTTTGCACACAAATGAGATGTTTCTTTCTTTTTCAAAATGCCATGTCAGACTTTGAATATATGCATCCTAGAGAGCCAATAAAAATTTTACATTCCTCCACATTTGACGACTTTGTCAAAAACCACCGAAACAGACATTTTTATAAACAACGACATTAATGACTCAGAGTCAAAGCACCATTTTAATGGATTCCCCAAAATTACTCTTCTTGCCGCTGCCCTCAGATATATTTTACTTGGCTACTGCATTAGTCACTTGTCAGCAAAGTGCAAAGCTTGAATGAATTCACCTTAAACTCCTTGAGGCAGTTTCTGCTCAGGTCAGCTTTAAATGAAACACAAATTACACTATAGGGCTGACCTCTGTCAAATCTGAGCTGTGAAGTGTTCTCAGCCTTTGTTGCAAGGAGCCATAAATGTAATAAATGTCCATTTTGTGTCTATTGATTTAACACAATAATGATTCAGCTCAGGCATTAATGAAAAAGTCAAGCAGTGCTGATTTTTGAGAAAAAAATGCATCTCATAAGCAGGAATGACTTAACCGCACAGAAACGTTATTAACAAAGAAATCATTATGATGCATCTGCTGAGGCCACGTTATAGCCGTAGGGCGGCTCATGTGGTAGAGCACGTTGTCAAGTAACTGCAGAGATTGCAGTTTGATCTCCGGCACGTCCGCATGGAAAAGTGTCCTTGGGCAAAACACGGACGCCCAAGTTGCGCCTCCTGTGACATGCCAGTTGTTTCATGGCAGTTGGGTGTGTGGGTGCGTGTGTGAATGAGAAACACATTATAAAGCACTTTGTAGAACTGCTACATTAAAAGGTTGATGTATACAGTAAGTGCAGACCATTTAATGCAGCTGGTTGCAGCTGCAGCCTTTCAACTCTGACATAACATGCAGGAAAATAATCTCCAAACTTTATTCAGTATTACAGAACCAACATTTTGCAGACCAGCAATTTGCTTTTTGCAGCAATTTGCTTTTTCAGACAGAAGTTTCCAAGGATAGAGTGCTTAGTGATCAAGCTAGCAATCTTGGTAAGAAACTACATTCATAAACTATAAAGGTGCAATGCACAGACACACATACTGTATATGCTAAATGGTGCCTAGTGATAGAATATGAGAACTTCACTCAATGTAACTGAAAGGTCTTGGCTGATGTGTTCCATGTAGCAAACTATATTTTTCAGATAACACTGTTGAAAACACCAGGACCTCAATGAATGTGAAAGCTGAATAAGCAGAAACTATTCACAGAAACCAAAACATGTCTGTAAACATTGTAAATGTAGTTGGGCATTTTAACAAAAGAGTTTATGGAGACTCACTTTTGCAGTCAGACTCGTGGCCATTAGAGCAAATGCAAGAAGGTGTTTGATGCAATTTTCAACATCTGAGGTTGCAGCTTGACTGTGACCCAAATTTTCTTTCTCTCCTTTCTCTCCATACCCAATGTTTCTTGTATCATTGAAGGTTTTGTGTGGTTTTATATTCTGACAAAAGAAATATTGTTATTATTCTAGATCTCTGCCGAGTAGAACTAAACAGCTATAAAGTCAGCGTTTATTTAAAACCCCCAGATTTATTGTTTTAGGGCTGATCATTCCAACTTTTTAATCAGGAAGGGATCAAAAGTTAGATCTGAGATCTACCCATAAAATCACAGTGTGAAACATAATGTTACGTTTCTTTTCTGGTTATTGAATAGTTTTTTGTGCCTCTAAAAATGATTGAAATGAAGCAGCCTATGTGGGGAAATTACTTTTCAGTTAAACTCCTGACAATTCCTGCTCAAGGGCCATAATGTATAAATTCCTTTCTATAATCATTTAGGGTAACTCATTATATGATTTTTGCTTTTGCCGGTGCTCCTGTGAAACATTGGATAGAAAGCTCAGAAGTCACCGTTGCAGCTACAGATGTAAGCACTGAGCCTTTGGGATGGGCACACTTGAAATACAACCAAGTTATAGCAATAATAAGCAACAGAAGACTAGAAGTTTGTCTATAAGGAGTATAGCTCGCCTGTTCTTTGTGCCTTTTCCCTTGGCACAAAGTTGTGCCATTTCTACAGAGTAATTAGGCGTAGGGGACATTTCACTGCCTTACAAAGCAAGTCATATTCATAATTCCTCCCAGGACTCACACCTAACCGTGACATGTGTATTTAACACTGGCTCAGGGGTTAAGAGCCTGGAGGCTGTCAAGAAGGGTAATACATTCACAAGGTTAGGTGTTCCTGGACGTGTGTGTTCATTTGTGTATGTGTTCAAAAGAAACTCTAGACTCAATGTAGACACACATATGTTTTCTCATGTCCCTGAATAGCCACACATTCGCACACTGTGCTCGGCAGCATGGTAGTTATTAAAGTCATCATTAGAAGCCTGCATGTTCTAACCTCGCCGCGTTTATGAAAAGCTAATTATCCAACTGAACAGCCAGCTGAAGGACAGCCACGCACGCCCACACACACAGACACACTCTCAAACCCCAAATGTCGAGACAAATTCACACTCATATACCTAGATTTACATACAAATAAGGCAAACAGTGTAGCTGGGGATAGATAGGCTGATTTTTCATCTCGTAACCGACTCGCAGATACTCTCCTAAAAACACCTTTCAACATTAAAAAAACAGAAAAAAAGGGAAGAAAGTCACTTCCTTGTGAGTGAAGAAGTGTGCCAAATGCTGTGCCTCGTTAGCATAAGCTGTCATGATAAATTTCTGCAGTGAGAAAACCAGGGGACTCCTCGCAGATACTGCCCTGTCAGTGCGTCGGCTCTTTATTCTACCAAGAATCTTAACTTCTCACTTGTCACACTTGATGCTAATATGAGTGAAACCTCATTCTGTCAAAACCTGTTAGTTGACATGACTATTATTCCCACCAAGCCAAGAAAAAAAAAGAAAGAGAATACACATCTCGTGTAGAAATATGTTGTTTATCCTCAGCTCACAGAATGTAATGGGGGAATATATGCTACACGTTTCAATTATGAATTTGCACCAGCAGGAAGTGCGCCATCTGTGTTTGTCTGCTTCGCTTACCAGACAAAAGAAAGTGAAACCCGTTCCTATCCACGATTCAAGCCACAGTCAGGTGTTACTGCACGTCCACCGACACTGAGGTGCTCGTCAGCAAAGTTAAGCAACAGGACATTCAGTAATAACTATTTTATTTTTTAATGTATTATATAGTTTTATTAAAATATGTTATTATATAATGTTTGTGATGTAATATTTTTGCACTACTTTGAGATTTTGTGAGACACAGATTTTGAACCAAATGCTTAAAACACTGTTTTCAATTCATGGGCTTTAGATTAGTGAGAAAAGAGACGTGCATAATATGTAGTCTTCTATTTTAAATAGATTATTAACAGCTATAGTGGAAACTACTTTAAAACCCCACAATGTTATATAAATTATATAAACTTTTATTAAGAAAAGAAGAAACATCAATAAGTATAATAAAGATGAAACAGAGAGAAGTGCTGGGAACACAAATAACAAACAAAGAATGCAAACAGACGTTCTCTGAGATTTATTAAACTACCAGTTTTAGAAGACGTTACTTGGAAAACAAACCTGAGATACTTCTTGGGCACAGAAATTACATTTAATTATAGCACAAGTTCATATTCTCAGTGCTGGAGACATTGTGGAAAAAAGCGATGCATATTACCTGTATCTTTTTTTTTAATATGAAGTTATTTTGTAATATGTGTAATATATCTCATATACTTGCATAGATAGATAGATAGATAGATAGATAGATGTTACTCTAGAAAATGAGGAATATGTTTCATTGCTTCATAAAAATATTATAATGTAAAACAGTAATGGCAGATATCTGGTGTATCTCAGTCTATCAGTCTACTTTTTTAATGTTGGGGTGATATAAGATTTTTTCATATCACGATATGTTTATTTCATTTCAGGCGATAACGATATATATCACGATATAAGCCAAATAACTATATTTGAAATAATCAGCAGCTTGTTTTGATTTAAATATTTATTTCCCATAATAAGTTCAACAGGGTAGATGTACTTAAGGAACATGAGACTTTTTCAGATAAATAAAGGCAAATATTGCAAACTACACAAAGGGCAGCCGATAAAGCGTTTAAGTTTCAAAATAGAAGAAACAAAACAGACTACTAAATTGTCAATTCCACTTAGAAACAAAATATTAATTCTAAAAAAATAAATCTTAGTTTGTTTTACAGAAGAACAGACAAAATTGACTAACTTTTGTCAATATAAGATAAGATAAGATAACCTTTATTAGTCCCACACGTGGGAAATTTGTTTTGTCACAGCAGGAAGTGGACAGTGCAAAAGTTATGAAGCAAAAATTAGAATAAAATAAAATAAGAATAAATACAATTCAATTCAATTCAATTCAATTCAATTCAATTTTATTTATATAGCGCCAAATCACAACAAAAGTCGCCTCAAGGCGCTTTATATTGTACAGTAGATAGCACAATAATAAATACAGAGAAAACCCAACAATCATATGACCCCTATGAGCAAGCACTTTGGCGACAGTGGGAAGGAAAAACTCCCTTTTAACAGGAAGAAACCTCCGGCAGAACCAGGCTCAGGGAGGCGGCCATCTGCTGCGACCGGTTGGGGTGAAAGAAGAAAAACAGGATAAAGACATGCTGTGGAAGAGAGACAGAGATTAATAACAGATATGATTCGATGCAGAGAGGTCTATTAACACATAGTGAGTGAGAAAGGTGACTGGAAGGGAAAAACTCAATGCATCATGGGAATCCCCGGCAGCTCACGTCTATTGCAGCATAACTAAGGGAGGATTCAGGGTCACCTGGTCCAGCCCCTAACTATATGCTTTAGCAAAAGGAAAGTTTTAAGCCTAATCTTGAAAGTAGAGATAGTGTCTGTCTCCCGAATCCAAACTGGAAGCTGGTTCCACAGAAGAGGGGCCTGAAAACTGAAGGCTCTGCCTCCCATTCTACTTTTAAATACTCTAGGAACAACAAGTAAGCCTGCAGAGCGAGAGCGAAGTGCTCTAATGGGGTGATATGGTACTACAAGGTCATTAAGATAAGATGGGGCCTGATTATTTAAGACCTTTTATGTGAGGAGCAGGATTTTGAATTCAATTCTGGATTTAACAGGAAGCCAATGAAGGAAGCCAAAACAGGAGAAATATGCTCTCTCTTTCTAGTCCCTGTCAGTACCCTTGCTGCAGCATTTTGGATCAGCTGAAGGCTTTTCAGTGAGTTTTAGGACATCCTGATAATAAAGAATTACAGTAGTCCAGCCTGGAAGTAATAAATGCATGAACTAGTTTTTCAGCATCACTCTGAGACAGGATATTTCTAATTTTTAGAGATGTTGCGCAAATGGAAGAAAGCAGTCTTACATATTTGTTTAATATGTGCATTGAAGGACATGTCCTGGTCAAAAATGACTCAAGGTTCCTCACAGCATTACTGGAGGCCAAGGTAATGCCATCCAGAGTAAGAATCTGCTTAGACACCATATTTCTAAGATTTTCAGGGCCGAGTACAATAACCTCAGTTTTATCTGAATTAAGAAGCAGAAAGTTAGCGGCCATCCAGGTCTTTATGTCTTTAAGACATTCCTGCAGTTTAACTAATTGGTCTGTGATACCTGGCTTCATGGACAGATAGAGCTGGGTGTCATCTGCATAGCAGTGAAAATTTATGCTATGTCTTCTAATGATGCTGCCTAAGGGAAGCATGTATAATGTAAATAGAATTGGTCCTAGCACTGAACCCTGTGGAACACCATAATTGACCTTAGTGTGTGAAGAGGACTCTCCATTTACTTGAACAAATTGGAGTCTATTAGATAGATATGATACAAACCACTGCAGTGCAGTACCTGTAATACCTACAGCATGTTCTAATCGCTCTAATAGGATATTATGGTCAACAGTATCGAACGCAGCACTGAGGTCTAGCAGGACAAGCACAGAGATGAGTCCACTGTCAGAGGCCATAAGAAGATCATTTGTAACCTTCACTAAAGCTGTTTCTGTGCTGTGATGAGCTCTGAAACCTGACTGAAACTCTTCAAATAAGCCATTCCTCTGCAGATGATCTGTTAGCTGTTTGACAACTACTC
This sequence comes from Oreochromis aureus, assembly GCF_013358895.1. Lineage (NCBI taxonomy): Eukaryota > Metazoa > Chordata > Actinopteri > Cichliformes > Cichlidae > Oreochromis > Oreochromis aureus. The sequence continues at coordinate 33,620,342 of NC_052955.1, forward strand.
TTTCAAGGATTTTTGATATGAAAGGAAGGTTGGAGATTGGCCTATAATTAGCTAAGACAGCTGGGTCTAGAGATGGCTTTTTAAGTAAAGGTTTAACTACAGCCACCTTGAAGGCCTGTGGTACATAGCCGATTATTAGAGATAGGTTGATCATATTTAAGATCGAAGAATTAATTAATGGCAGGACTTCTTTGAGCAGTTTTGTAGGAATGGGGTCTAAAAGACACGTTGATGGTTTGGAGGAATTAATTATTGAAGTTAACTCAGAAAGATCAATTGGAGAAAAAGAGTTTAACTTAACATCGATGGTATTAAAAGTAGCTGTAGATAATATTACATCTGTGGGATGATTATTGGTAATTTTTTCTCTAATGATAAAAATTTTATTTGTGAAGAAGTTCATGAAGTCATTACTAGTTAACGTTAAAGGGATTGTTGGCTCAGTAGAGCTCTGACTTTTTGTCAGCCTGGCTACAGTGCTGAAGAGAAACCTGGGGTTGTTCTTATTTTCTTCAATCAGTGACGAATAGTAAGATGTTCTGGCTTTGCGGAGGGCTTTCTTATAAAGTAGCAAACTATTTCTCCAGGCTAAATACAGTACACAACTGTACAGAATAGAATAAAATAAAATACTATCAAATAAACTGAGAACTAAAAGGAAATTCTCAATCTCTCCTTGTTGTATAGCTTAGCTTTTCAAACAGTTTTAACAGTTACTTTAGTCTGACAAAAGCCGAATGACGAATTAACGCTTTCAGTCAGAGACTGAGCATGCACCGCTTTATTGTATTTCCAGACTTGCTTTCGGCACAATTTACAGTGCGCGCTACTCTGTTTTTTGTCAGACTTGAAATAGCTGAAATGCCTTCACACTACGAAACTTCTATGGCCCTTCCGTTCGACAATCTCTCCGGCATTGGAACCATCATCTGTTTTCTCTTCGATAACCTTCGGTCACGCTCTCGGTTGATTTTTCTCTAGTCGGCACACTCATTTCCTCCATTACCCGGGCGGCACGGTGGCTGGCTGCTTCCCAAACAAATACACACGTGCGGCTTGGCACTTGTGCTGTACATAACAAGTCACGTGACATGACGCTGCGGCTGTGATTGGTTCGGCTCTGCGCTACTTAATTTGGATTGGCTGTTCTTTTTTTTTTTTTAAGAGCGCAAGAGAGATGAGGCCTATCGCAATAGTTTAATTTTTCTATCGAGAAAAAGTTATTTCGCAATACATATCGTGATCGTTCTATCGCCCAGCTCTACATGTGGGATAATAAAACTGTTTATGACTTTGGCTTAGGTTGTAGTTCCAGTGACAACTAAACTATGCTTATGTAACATCTATAAAGATTCCAGCTCTCTGGTTGTCGCTTTAAGCCGTCATAGCCATCAATCACGTTGGATCAGTACTATCACATGTGAAGTCAGCAGGATTGGCTCACGAAGCTGAAAAGTGAACTGGATTACCATGCAGCGAAATCACCTCCTATTGAGCTTACGCCGGCCTCCGTGGAGTCTCTTGTGGATGCTTCCGAGGAGGATTCTTGTCGATATGGAAATGCAATTTCCTTGCATAGTGATGAAGTTACTATCCTGTGTTGTGTTGTGCATTTGATCCCACTGGCATAGTTGGGGTTGTTTATTCCCATTCCGGTCTTGCACGAGGAATCTGACGATTCAGCCTCTCGGCTAATTCTTGTCAAAGATTAATTGAGTCCTTTCCCTTTGTGTTGGATGTTGACTTGTGTGTGTATTGGAAGTGTTCAATACTATCAGTCTGTTTGAGTGCCAGTGTTTATAAATAATGAGCGCAGATGAATATGTAATAAGCTTTGAACAATGCTAACCTGACATTAACATGCATCGCCTGCCTTTAACATGCAGCTGTTATCTGATTGTGTCGGCGTATGGTTTAACTGGGTTGAAATCCCACCTGCCACTTAAATACATCTCAACTGCTTGGGATGCTTTTCATTTTCTGAGATACTTACATCATTGAAAAGAGACCGATTACTTCTTTTTATTAGATATACAGTGTTCTATGTAAATGAGACAGCATTCAGGCAACTGGGGTTATTAAGCAAAACAAAGTTACACAATTGTGTATTTTATGCATGCTGCGTTCAGTTCTAGAAGAGTGATTAGATGCCGTTAGAAGCACTTTAAAGTCTCTGGTCATTTACTACTTCTGATGTAGCTGTTTGAATGGAGAAAGTTAACAACAGGAGCATACTAATATTGTATTTTGATTAATTTTGAGGGAACATAGAGGAAGACTGATGTCCTCCATCATGTTGCTATTCAGGAATACTATTTCAGTCAGCACCATTACTGAAAAGAAGACTGATATTTCCATGTGCAGTAATTTATATTTGGCAGCTTGGCTTTGTTCTGGGACCTACCTGCCCTTTCATGCATGTACGTGAAATGCATAAGGTGGGGAGTGCTCACCTCCCTGTCCTTGTATGTGCATACATGGAGAGCTGGAGGCAGAGAGAACAACACCAAGACCCCAGCACAGAACGGCGTAGGCATCAAAGAGGGCCGTTATATTTAAGTCAGATACAGATCGAAAGGAGGAGCTGCGGTGGAGGTAGGTTGCATAGCAGCTTGCAGGTGCAAATCAGCTGTGGGCAGGTGAAAGCAGCTTAAGTAGCATGAGCTACATGAAAGAGCCAGTTGTAGGAGCAGAAAGGGGATCAGCTGCTGTGAGCTGATATTTTTTGCAGATGTTCACAACATAACCAGTGCCTCAAATATCAGAGATGGAATGAACTTTGTTGATTCAGTCTTTTCAGAAAATACCCCCAAAATATCATAAGTTTGTTCAAGTGTTAAATATATAGCATCCATTATGAACATGTCTCAAAGGAGGAAAGTAAACTAGAACCTTAGAGACTTCAGAGTGGGGAGGTCATGGTGCTGTGAGCCATCAACAAAATGTTGGCTTTGACAACAGGTCTACGCACAGATTGGTTTCTTTCAACAAGTTCTCATCCCTGGATGTCAAATACTACCATTCTGTCAGATACCAGACATGTTTACCCTTAGCCTTGATCCACCAACCACAGCAAAATAAGAAGCAAAGAGATTATTTATTTATTTTTATAATAAAGAAGAAGAAAATACCCACTAGCACAGCAAAATAGGTGTATACTGATTTAAACTACTTTTAACTTTGCCATGAAAAGAGGCAAGCAGTGGAAACGCTGACTGGGCTGAAAATATACAAGAGGGTAACCTATGCAGCCAGAGCCTTGAATATTTCCTATGACGCCTAGGTGTCACCTACAACCCTACTAACAATCTTTGTTTGCTGATGGAGATTAAGGCCCAAGCTTCTCAGACATGAGATGATTTTCATGCGGAGCTTTTCCATTTACTCTCATCCACTTGTTAAGTTTAGATAAAACCAAAACTACATAACCTGTTGAGGCACCAAAAATATACTTGGTTAGGTTTAGGAACAGATTGTTATTTAGTTGACATAATACTGAAAAAAAAACTCTGACAGCTAACTATTGCAGTCCCACAAGGGGAAACATGAAATTTCCCCTTGTGGGACTAATAAAGGTATCTTATCTTAATAAAGGTATCTTATCTTAATAAAGGTATCTTATCTTTAAAGTGGCATCAAGGGATATTCGCAACTTGAATGAAATGTACAGTACGGTAATCACTATAAGTACTTCTGGCATCTCCCTTATTAACTAAGGGGTGGCAAAAGCAGATCGATCTTCATTTGATTTAGCACAGTTTTATGCCTGATGCAAGCATCCCATTTATCTGGTGTTGGAAGCAGCACAAGTACACTAACTTAAGTGTAGTGCACTAACTAACTCTTCGTGTGTCCTCCCATTCTCAAACCAGTGATCTTTCACATGCATGTCAGATGTGTTAAACAGACTGTTTACTTCTCCCAATTGCAAAAACATCATTAAGTTTAGTTCATTTTTATTTACATTGTACTAAATCACAGCAACAGTCATTTCAAGGCCTTTATATTGTAAGGTAAAGACCTGACAATAATACAAACTCCAAACAATCAAGCACTTGGCGATAGTGGGAAGGTAAAACTCCCTTTTAACAGGAAGAAACCACCAGCAGAACCAGGCTCAGGGAGGGGTGGTCATCTGCTGCAATTCAATGTGCTTTTCTGTGCTGTTGTACTTGTTATCTAAACAGTCAGATGACCTGTTGGAATGACAAACTGGGAAAGTAAAATTATAGCACTAGTGCTTTGTCAGCATTAAAGGAAACTGAAGGATGTCAAAATGCATTTTAGAGTAGTAGGATTTACAAGTACAGTTGTTACTGTGTGTGTGTCCTTGTATAGCCGGCCACATCTAGCAGTGTAAACGTGTAGTTGGTGCTGTTTTACAAACAGTGTGATCATACACTTTGTGTATAAATGCTAAGTGACAAGAGGAACTCAAATGTAGTTTCCCCACTCAGTGGGATTATATAGTTTGTTTAACCTTTGACTTTTTCTTTTCAACTAACTATCCCCCATGGTGCAACTTTTGTAAACCTCTTTGTTTAAAGGTGGTGTGATCATTCACCCATAGGGGCATTTAACCCCCCACTGTCTTTCTGTGTCACTCTGACTCATTGTGGACCCCTCCTTATGAGTTGGAGCCTGTCACAGGGAGGGATAGCAGCCTTGGGCTCAGCTTGGCAATCTTCCAGCAGCATGACAACACACACACACATACACGCACACACACACACATACACGCACACGTGCACAGAGACACACACAAGTTCAGACTTGCCCCAGAGAGCCAGGCGTCTGTTTGAGACAGATGTGAAGCATCAGCAGAGGTACACAGGCACACAGACATTTTTGCAGTTATAGCAGTTAGTTATATATCATGCATTTGTGTGGACGAATTCATAATCACACACACACACATATACCCACACACACACACACAGACGAGTCCTTCTGTACAAGCCCCAAAGGAGTAGAGCATATGTTTCCTCTTTCACCACTGGGGAGAGTGGCAAAGTGAGGGGAGGGGGGGGTGTTTATGAGCAAGTGTCATTAATATGACAAAACAAGGCTGGCAGAGGGATTTACGGCACATTCTGGTGCCACCATCATCTGTCAGTGCTTTTTCTACTGCTGTTAGCATCACCATTAACACTGGGCTAATCCTGCTTGGTCTGCAACATTGTTTAGGTGAGTGATACATGACAAAATCACATTTTAAATTAATGACAGGACGCTAGGTTTCCCAGGAGACCACTGAAACATCCCATGAAGAGTTAAACAAAAAAGCGCCCATAAATGTCTGTCCATCCAGTGCTTTGCATTGTGCTTGGTGATGTAAGGCTTGGCAATAGAAGCTCATTCCATGAAGCTCTCAACACAGTGTTCTTGAGCTAATCTGAAGGCTACATGAGTTTGTAGGCTTGTTGCACCTGACTTTGCAGAAAGTTGTTAACCTCTTCTCATTCTTAACATTTCATTCTTTCACAAATGTTTGTAGAAGCATGGAAAGATACTTGTGAGTGAAGACAGGGAGGTGAGCATTGGCAAAAGTGAAGACTTTTGCCAATGCAGTGTAAATAGATGCATATTGACACCAGTTACTCAAAACAAGGCATATGATTATTCATTAGTATACTGGGAACCAAAACGTATTGGAGCAGAAACTAAAAGTTTTAAAAAAGAAATTCTCAAAATTAGTTTGTACTTCAGTGAAATTGCTTAAGTAAATGTACTTAACAGTAGTTACTGCCTCTGCCCTTTTGCCATGTCTTTTTTATAGCTTTTCTTCACCAGTTGTTTAGGCCTTTCTGTGTTCTGTTAAATAATTCAAGCATGTGAATAGAAGCTCAAAAACAAATCATAGCCTGTGTTTGTGGACTTGTGACAGGGTGCGATAAGGCAGTATAAAAATCAATTCTGCCTGCGCTCTCCCTCCCCGCTGGCTTTGTCTTTGTTGTCCAGTCTCTGTCTTCAACCAACCACCGTTGGAGAAATATTTACTGCTTCTTTGAATAGGATAATTTCACCGTCATTACATACCCAGCTCGAGTCCCGTAAGCCACATCTCCACTCCTTTGTGGCTTAAAGCAAGGTATTACTTGGGCTTTGCTGTTCTGAAGCCATTCCAAAAGCAAATTATTGTAGCCCATTGTCATCCATCATCAGCTGTCAGTCAGTGAACTGAAGGACTGATCATGCAATCTGTTGCTTTCTGGAGAATATTGATGAAGACATTTTGAGGTGATGAATGGTGAGGGGTTTACATGATGTGCGACTATCCATGAATAACTGTTGATAAATCACTTATGGAATAATTAATTAGTGCAGTTTGATGTGCTTGATGGAGATTCTGCATAGCAAGCAAGAATCTGGCAGATGAAGTGATCTGGGGGTTCGCTTTATCTTATTTTGGCACCAAAACACAATCAAAACAATCCTTTAGGTCAGACTACATTGTGTATTACACAAAGCACAATGCGACTAGTGGTTACTGAGCTAATCCATCACCTGCTGATGCAAACTCTGCCCTCAACTATCCAAATTTAGCAATTATCTAGGAAGCTGTAATTAGTCCTTTGTGCATGGCTGTTGAAGACGTATTTAGCCTTGTAAGCCATTTCCCATTTTTGGGTGGACTGAGGCTGAAAACAATAAATACACACAGCCTCTCCCCATTCATGAAGTTCTTTTACTGTGTGTTCTGTCACGCTCCCTTTTATTTCCTTTTGGGGATAAAAATGCCATATTGAAAATAAAGACAACAAACCTTAATTAAATGTTGTTTTTCTGAAAGTTGCTATTAAAAAATGGGCTGCACGAGTTATGATTGGGTTAATATTTCATGAACGTTAATATTTGAGTTCATTAATGTGCAGGCAATGGTTCCTTGTTATCTACTATTTTTGAAATGTCTTTAAAGGAGTGCTATGGTGATTTTTTTTCTTCATCTTTAATATAGTTGAGTGAGTCATGAAGGGCAGATTTCTTTTTGTAATTGGAGTCAAAGAAGCTGAGATATCCTGCCTTCTCTACGATGCATCAAGGGCAGGGGCGTCCAACTCCAGGCCTCAAGGGCCAGTGTCCTGCAGGTTTTAGATGTGTCCTTGATCCAACATAACTGATTCAAATGGCTAAATTACCTTCTCAACATGTCTTGAAGTTCTCCAGAGGCCTGATAGTGAACGAATCATTTGATTCGGGTGTGTTGACCCAGGGTGATATCTAAAACCTGCAGGACACCGGCCCATGAGGCCTGGAGTTGGACGAACCTGATCTAGGGCCTAACCCTGTACAGTTCATATAAATTTAACTCAAGCTTGTTAAAACTTGAGCCTAACCAAACATGACATCTGTTCTAAGAAAACAAGATGTGTAGTAGATATATTTATATAAAATTAATGTATAAATTTGCTGAAATCCACCTTTCATTTACTCACTGCTTCAGCCCTGTTTCCAAAATGGGGATGCTTTAAAGTAAATAAAAATAAGAATACAATTATGTGCAAACAAATAAACCAAATAACTAATTACAAATTTAGCAAGGACAGCATATCAAATACTAAAAATGAGAAATGGTATTGTCTAAATAAATGATGCCAAAGATATTTTTAAAGAATGGTTTCAGGTTTCAGAATGAGCATGTTTACCACCACATTGCATCACCTCGACTTACAACACTGTAACCATTTGGGAACTGAGGAAACCAGCTGCTGTAGTTTTAAAAGAAAAATGTTTTCCCATGCTTGCTTGATATCGGAGTTTAGATGCACAACAATTTGAGACTTCTTTGTTCTAATGTTATTTTGAAAATATGCCATTTTTTCAATGGGTCACAGCTCTGAACTGTTGGAGGCCATTTTAGCACTAGGAATGTTTATTCGTGCAGAATGTGATTAACTGTTATCTTGTTGAAATAAGCAAAGCCTTCCCAGAAACAAATGTTACCTGGCAGTGTGCAGTCATGTGAAAAAGAGTTTTCCAAGGGAGTCTGTGCAGTCCTGTGGAAAACTAAGCACACCCCTACTGGATGTGGACAATAAACAGCCAGTTGCTGCAGCCAGTTGATTAACTGATTACCAGCAATTGTAAGAACTGCTACAAAACAGTAGTTTGAACAGTTTGCTGGTCTGGAGCAGCATTCGGGTGTGTATTAACACAATGCCAAAATGTTCCAAGGAGTGGACATGCTGGTAAATTCACCCAAAGGAAAGACCATGACTTAAGAGCAAATGAACAAAACTCCAGAGGCTCTTGAGTCCGAGCTCCATGTCAGACACATTTAGTATGTTAAACGCTGATGTTCATGGCAGGACTATTTGAAAATAGGGATCAAGTATGGTTTGTTTGGAAGTGTTTGCAGTAGAAAGCTGTCACGGCTGGGGCAGCAGTCGTGTTGTGGAATGAAAGGAGGACCCAAAATGCAGGCAGCCGACTGATGATATGAGTGAGTTTATTTACACAGTGGCAGGGTGACAAAAACGGGCAATAAAGTATGAGCAGCTACTGAAGCAGACCTAAACTGGGATAAACTAAAGAGCAAACCTGAAGTAATACGAAACGGAGAATGCAGAGAGACGCAGAGGTACACAGAGATACACAGACGAGCCGACGACAGGCACAGACTGACACCCACTATATATACACATACAAACAAGGAGACCAGGTAATGACATACAGGTGGGAGCACAGCTGATTCTAATACACAAGACGACCTGAGGATACAAGCTGAACACGATAAGAGACACAGACCTTCAGAACAGAACAGGAAATCCAGAACACGAGCCTTCAAAGTAAAACAGGAAACCTACAGACTGTTTTACAATACGAGGACATGACAGAGCACCGAGGACAGACACAGGTAGGGCTGATAAAACACTGAGCTCCAGATTCAACCCTAAACTACTACAAAATCAGAATAAACACAAGGCACAAAGTGAACTCCAAGGAAACACAAAACGCTGGGTCAAAATGACCCAGGATCATGACAAAAGCCGATTCTCTCTAAAAACAACATGGCAGCGTGACTTATGTTGGGAAAGTTAGATCGGAACAAACTACAAGGCTTCTGGAATGATGTTCTTTGGACAGAGGAGACCAAAGTGGAGCTGTTTAGTCACACTGCACAGCACCACATTCGGCAAACACAGGATAACAGTTTAAATACCTCATACCAACTGTGAAGCACTGTGAAGCATGTTGGTGGAGGGGTGATGATTTGGTTTGTTCTGTTGACCACCTGGGCGCCTTACAGTCATGGAGTTAGTCATAAATTTCTGTGTGTACCAAGTATTCTAGGGTCAGATGTCAGGACATCGGTCTGACAGCTAAAGCTTGAGGGAAATTTGATGAAACTGGACAATGAGGCCAAGCACAAAGCAAATAAAAAAAATTAAAAAAGGAGAGAACCAAGGGGTTGCAATGGCCAAATTGAAGTCCAGACCTCAACCTACTTATATTGTTGTTGTGGAACTTAGCAGAGCTCCGCGTGCTAACCCTCAATAAGCTAAAGTAATTTGTAAACAAGAGCGGACCAAAATTCATCCACAGCAATGTGAGAAACTGATAAATTCATATAAACAACAATAACGTCACATTATTGCTTCCAAAATTGGTTTTAAGCTACTGAATACTGTACTTAGTGTCTCACAGGATTGCATGGAGTGGAAACTTTCATTTTCACTTGACTGTATATCGTATATGTATTGTTGCCCTGACAGATGTTTAAATTAGATATGTTCTTTAGTTTTAATATCGCCTCCAGAGAAGACCTCACAAGGCAGCATTTCTGCCTTATGTGTTTGGCTTTGCACAGTTTTAACTTCCATTTTTAGATGCAGCAACAAACCAGTTTGCACACCGTGTCTGAACTTCAGAAGTGTTCCTGAGTCGGCACAGTAATTTCCAATACTTCTAGGATGCTTTCTTTATACCCAGTCAACATAATAATTAACCACAAGGAATGAAGTTAATTAACTTGGTTTAAATTAGTATGTGTTTTTCAAAGGAAACAATAAAATTTCTCAGTTTCACTTTTGCCTTTATACTAAGGCGTTTAAATGTTTGCAGATCTTTTACATCGTTGGTTTATTGAAAATCTGAGTTGTAATTAGAAAAATCATTTGTACTGTGTTCACTTCTTTACAGCGACTGACATGATTATCTACTGTTCTCCGCTGCTGTTTACAGGGCAGTGGTGCACATTCAGGTCAACGATGTCAATGAGTTTGCCCCAGTGTTTCGGGAGCCCCAGTATCGAGCGGCAGTGACAGAGGGCAAGATTTATGACAATATCCTGCAAGTGGAGGCTACTGATCAGGACTGCTCCCCACAATACAGCCAGATCTGCAACTACCAGATCACCACTACTAACACACCCTTCGCCATCGATCGTAACGGTGAGTAGAAGTTGGGGCAGAATATTAAACGCATTCGGGGATTTTTGTAATACTTGTCACAAAGAAGCTATGCTGTTACCGGTCATATTCAGTGCACTGTAAGTTTTATTTTGAAACGCTTTCCTTGAAACTTTTGTGTACCCATTTTCTCTCGAAGTTCTGCTTCACCTATTTCACTGATTTCCCACAAGTCCAAAAAAATATTCCAAATCAAGTTTAAAGTTTGTTGCCTTCCCTTGGCTCTTCATCTGATATACAAAAGATGTAAAACACATTTCTCACATAACGCCACAACACGCATGATCTGAAAATCTCATCCATCCGTACTCACTATAGAGCCATGGGAGAAGTGAACACACATACCTGCATACGCTCCAGTAGAAAAACTTAATACGCTGACAGATATCTCTCCCTGGGGGTAAAATGCACTCTTTAGTCTTTCCAAGGACGAAGTCAAGCTTTGCTCAGAGAGCCATCACTCTCCACAAATCAGATCACAGAAGTCTGTGCACACACAAACATTATATACACAAACACACACACACACACACACACACACGGAGACAAAGATAAATGCTAAGAAAAATCTAAGGACACTCTCACATACCACTGCAAATTTACTTAACTTTGCTGAGTTGCTACTTGTACTTTGCTACATAGGTAGCTATTAATCATTATTCTCCAAACAAAAGTTAAATGTTATCATGAGCCACAAACTCAAATACGAAAATGCCAACAAAATCTATTATGAAATGTGGTTTCGCTGTTTTTGTGTGTACTGAGCTTTTGTCTTATTACCATTACTGTTTTTTAATTTTAAATTGTGAATGTAATAATAGAACTTCATACCTAGAATGTAACATATTACATGAGCATACACTTTAACACTGGACTTACTGTGTCATATACCTTTTTAGACAGGCAACTGAAATACGGCTGCCACATTAGTGCCACCGAGACGCCACATAAACTCTTTTGCCTAAAATACAGAGATGAAAGGCACATTACTGTTTCATTTTTTACTACTGCCAGCAGAGAGTTCCTGACTGTTGAGGTGCTGCAGTAAAAAGGCTGACTGAGTGAGGTGTGGGCCAAACTGCTCCGTGAATGATACAGGAGCGAGGCTGCAGCCTGTGCGCGCTCTCTCCATTTCAAGGGGTCTTGCTTAGCTATTGACCGCTGAGGAAAAAGGCTTTGAGAGCTCTTGAACTCAAGAGTACCTGAGGGAGAGGAGAAGATGGTGGGAGAAAAGTGGAGGTTGCCTGTGAGAGAGCGAGTAAGTGGTGAGACTGGGTCGGGGACAGAAGCACACTGCAAAGTATAGCAGGAAAAATCTAAACAAGCAAGGAAAAAACTAGTGATGTTGTAATTTTTAAATAGATAGTAAATCCCATAAAAACGCAGGGTATTCTTTTTCATAAGCTTGAAACAATCCCTTCCTTTGTACTGTAGATGCTTAAAAAAGTAAAGTAATCACTAAACTTGCATTAAAGAAAGGGACTTGCTTGGTGGGGGTGCTTTGCCTCTGTTACCACTGAGACAATGAAATGCAATGCAGGCGGAACTAGAGAGATGACAAACTATAGGTTTGTGAAGCCACAAACCACTTCAGAGTGAACCTTTACCACTCTGCTGCTGCAACACTGATTTAGGGAAACAGTAAATACAGTATTCATGCTGTATTGCTGCACCAGGGGGGATGTTGCACTACATTCCATGCTTGCAAACATGCTAATGTTAGCAAGCAGGTTAATGATATTTTGATAAGATCCCATTAAATGTGGTTAAATATGGGAGGGTTAATTTAGTACAGTAACACTAATTACTTGCTCTTCAGTTATCCCCACTCCACGTGGATTCAAAGAAAAAAAGATATGCTTTTTTTCCTGCACACTACAGTCAGATGATTTGTGTGCTGGAGAAGGAAAATGGTGGAGCAGTCTACAACAGAGACTTTTACTGCACTATTATTTTTTATTGCACAAAAGGACAAGAGCTTGATGGCAAAGTGCAAACTCTGTCCAGGACAGAAGCAACTGCATTACAGTGCTAACAAAACCTCAGCTCTTTGCAGGCACACAAACAGCTTTAGCATAAGTCTGGGGTCTTGGGTAGCTTTGCGTTGGCATGCTGAGTGCTGTCTTTAGCAGATAACAAAAACAGTGATGAGCAGTCAGCCCATGTTTCTACCTGTTCAATCACCTTGGCTATTGCTTTTAAGTCTCTTAAGACTGATTATCATCTTTGACTTGTGTTGTCGGCTTTGTGTTCATAGTAAACACTAAAACAATACATATGTGTGGCTTCATTATGGTATATATATGTTTTGTGTTGGTGTGTTGGACTGTACACTATATTGAGGTATATATTGCTTACTGGTAATTATGAGACGATGCATTTCAGGTCATTTTACAGACTAATGAGAAAGTATTTAATAAGGAGTAATGTAATGAGTACTGTAACAAATTACTTTTTTATATCAAGTAATGTGTAATACATTACTTTTTTTGAGTAATGAGACAACACTGATAGCTACTGCATAGTCCTATAATCTACATCATAACCTACACCATAGCCTGATCGCCACCTTCCAAGAAATGGATTTCAGATTTCAGCAGACCTCTGATAGCTCTGTATAGTAGTAATGTGCTTTATAAACACAGTTACATCTGTATTTTCTTGTTCCTGAAAAGTGAGATTTTTTGGCTCAAAGTCCAGCCTGAACACCTCCAGGGAAATGCAAATGTTGCCCACTGTGCCAACGGGTCTACAGAAAAATCATTGCAGTTTGTTAGCTTGGTGACAAGTTTCATCTACAATCTGTAAATGTGCAACACATAGACACTTGTTAATTATTCCGAAGTAACATACTAATAAAATACTAGAATTTCACACACTAAAAATAAAGCCCTGACTTTTTGGATGAGCTGTATAATTACTGAACAGCATGCCAAATAATTTGTCACACCACACGTATGTTCAAGCGTTCCAGTCCAGTGACTCAAATTAGCTGAGGTGAAGCCTAGCAGCAGCTGCCAACACCAGCCACTTGTGCAGTCATCCCCTTGTCAAAGCACCCTAAATACTTCTAAGAATAAGTCTTAATGAATTTTAGCCCTCATGTTACCGACATAATTTACATACAGGGACTACTGAGTTGCATCCCTGGGGACCCCAAGAATAATTTACAATGAGAATTATCATAGCAAAATAATAATAGCAAAACTTACTGTGTCTTAAAGCATTATCAGTTATGCAATGAACATTGCATATTTTATAACCTCAAAATCTATACTTGCCTTTAACAACTTGCAGCTTTTATTCCAAGTACAATTGATATTATTACTTAACATCCTGTTTATCATCCTTTTACTCTGGAATTACTTGGTTTTCAGAAAATTCAAGTAAACATTAGTTTTATTGTGTATATATGATGAAACCAGTTGGGGTCATTTAGACCCCAATAAAAAGTAAGCTGAGACTGAACCAACAACCACCAAGAGATGTAATCTCGCCAACATCTCCTGGGTTTGCCCCGGGGCCTCCTCACCTTCTTCCCCTCGGACAGGGGTGTCGAACTCCAGGTCTCGAGGGCCAACACACCTGAATCAAATGATTAGTTCATTACCAGGCCTCTGGAGAACTTCAAGACATGTTGAGGAGGTCATTTAGCCAATTGAATCAGTTGCGTTGGATCAAGTACACATCTAAAACCTGCAGGACACCAGCACTTGAGGCCTGGAGTTCCCCCACCTATGCCCTAGGACATGAGCACCTCATCTAGGAGGTTTCCAGGAGGCATTCTCATCAAAAGCTTGAGCCATCTGAACTGGCTCCTTTGGATGTGGAGGAGTAGCAGCTCCACTCTGGGTCCCTGCCAGTTACACTTCGAAGGAAGTAAATTTCTGTATTCACTATTTATTTTTTTCAGTCCCTACACAGAGTTCATGGTCATATATGAGTGTCGAAACATAGTTTGATGTATAAATCAACAGCTTTAGGGTCAGCTCTCATTTCACCACAGCAGACTGATACAGTGTCCACATCACTGCATCTGTCAATCTCGCGTTACACTCCCCCTCATGCATGAGCAGACCCCTGAGATACCTAAACTCCTCCACTTGGAGCAGCAAGTTATTCCTGACACAGAGTGGTCATTCCACTTTTTCCAGCTGAAAACCATGGATTCAGACTTGGAGGTGTTGATTCTCATCCTGTCTGCTTTGCAGTCAGCTTCAAGTGCAAGGGAATGTCATGGAGGTCATGTTTTGATGAAGACAACAGAACCACATCATCTGCAAAAAACATACACGAGATGCTTAAATCACTGAACACTCCACCATCCACACCTTGCATGCACCGAGAAATTCTGTCTCTATATAATGTTTGCCCAACCTGACTTGCTGCTGGTAATGCAAACCAAGCACTCACTGTGGTTAAACAGGGACAGGGCCCTCCTGGGAGGTGTCTCACTCCCAGGAGGGCCATTACTGCTCAGATTGGGGCCTGTAATGTGCTGTAGCAGTATCAGCTCTCCTTTTGATGTGTGGCGTGACCTGACCATGCTCCAGCTTTCTCACGTACAGTACATTCAGCGATGTCCCTAAAGTTCCGAAAATTTCCAGTCTGGTCAAGTCCATTAAGGCTGCAAGGGCATCTTTTTGACTGAGATGGGCCCTATTTAGGTCAGTTTTACATATTCACTCCAGGTAACAAACCCTAAAGGTGTAGACTCTGTGATTCAAAATATCCAGCTTCATTTTGGGTATTTAATATAATATTTAGTTAAAAAGTACAACTTATGTAAACTGAAAAGTCTTGAGATGCAAAAATGTTTTTATGTATTTTGTATTTTTATGTAATTTATCGAAGAACAGAAGATTAATGTGAGTGGTGTCCTGTGAACAAAGACAAATGGGCCTAAGCAGTGTTAGATAAGAAAAGCTTGGTGGTAAAACTAGATGGTAATTACAAAAGGGGTGATGGCATGAATTCACAAAGACAGGTGCAGAGACGGTTTGTTTGTGTGCGTGTGTGTGTTTTTGTGGATTTGATAGAGAGGCAAATGGTGCAGGTGAGGTGGAGGGTAAAGCAGTCATTTACTAGCTGACCACCCTCACCAGCAGTCACAGCACGCACAGCCTGCTGACATGGATAAGTTGATGTTGTAATTGAAGAAGCAGGAATAACAACCTCTGTCATGCAGAAAGGTGGGAGTGTGTGTGTGCATGCATACTATGTGTGTGTGTTTGCGAAAAAAGAGAGAGCAGAGCACAACAGATGAGGCAGCAAACAGTGAAATGGGATGAGGCTGCAAAACAGTGAGACAATGATGTGCGCTAGGAGGGAATGGGAAGGTTGGGCAGGGCAGAGGGAGGAGGGAAGGAATTCTAAACAAGCAGAAAGGAAGGCAGAATTGGTGACGAGGAGGACGGGTATGCGAACAATGCCCTCCTAATATGAATTACAGCTAATCCTCCTACTCACATACTTGTATTCAAATATACCACATTATCAACATTCAGCTCCTTCTGCACCTCTCTCCACACAATAGAAAAAGCTCAAGAAGCATCCAGGCTGTTATACAAGTAACTCATTCCAGCTCCATTTCAACTCACAACCAATAAGAGCCAATTTCCATGCACTTTACACTCTGCAAGTGCTCTCCATCAGGGACCCCCTCCCTGTCCAGCTCTAGTGGGGTGTAGAGCATTGTCATCTGTCTTTAGTGGAAGACTCATCAAATATTAACAGACACATTAGGACTACACAAGGTCCCTTCATCCACTTTGCTCAGCATGAGAAAAGATGCCAGCTTGGAAAATGGGTTGTGGTTACCAACGAGTCGGGAGATTCTCAGTAACTGGTTGTGGTCTAGATGTTGAATATCCAATGGAGGGAAGCCAATTGTCTGTCCCTTCTAAGGTGTTGAGTGGAGCATTACAAAAAGCATTGTTTTATACATTAGCATATGTAAGATCATTTTACAGAAAGCTGACAGGCTGCAATGGCTTACAAAGCTGAATCGTGTGGGTTGGATTGATTGACTAGCACAAAGAAGGTGCGAATTCCGCTCACGTCACTTGGACTTGTCATGATGGAGTTCAAACCAGACAAAAATCAAATAAGCCTTCAAATTTGACTTTGGCAGCAGTGATTTATGTCTTCCTCTTTGAACCAAACCTAGAAGTAGGAGAATCAAAAGTTTTTACAAGTCTTTATATTCAAACATGTTTGTTGAGGATGGGGATATACCTGAATCGCAGGGTAACTCTAGGCGTTGTTCAACGAAAGGGAAAGACAGAGATATAATCTTGTGACACACAGGACCAAACTGATATCTATGGAAATATTTAGATTAATGATCCCACACTGGCTCGTGCAGACAATCCCACCACACGCTTGATTTCACTCACTTGGTGTTGTATGTTGGGTTCAATTGTTCCTACTTCAAATCCATTGCTAGATTAGCAATGGATAGTTAAAAGGGATTAAGATTTGTCTCTGCAGAACCAGAGATATTGATCCCCATTCAGTATTATAAACCTTAAAAGGTTCTTACCTCTGCACAAAAAGAAAGCACACAAACATTTTTTCCTTCCCTGTGCTGTAAAAGGAAAAAAAGCAGGAGAACTTCAACTTAAAAAAAATGAAAGTCTCCAATGAGGAAATGAGACAAGGCATAGCTTTCCAACACGTTTCCTAGGAGGGAAAAAAAACAGTGCCTAAGGGAATCTTATGTCCCCTGAGAGACAGCCTTTAATTCAGATTTTTAAAACGTACAGTTGATGTGAAAAAAATGAATAAGAGACTGGAAGAAAGGGGAAGAAGCAGGTGGAGGGCAAGACACAGCTGATCCGATGGCAAAGATGAATTCAAGGCGCTGTATTTACTGAAGAAGCATCAGTAGGTGTCATCTTTCCTAGAAATTTTAAGGAGATCAGTTTTAGTTTCAAACTTGAATCTGAGTCTAAACATTCAAAGAGAACATTAATCGAGAATATTGGTTGTACTACAACCAATATTCATTTGGTTGCACTACAACCGATATTCATTTGGTTGTACTACAACCGATATTCTCGATGAATTTCTGCTATTTCATTTGCTCTTTATGTTGGCGAAACCAAGTAGTGAAAGGGTTGCTTTTTAAAGGGGAGTGTGTTCCTGTATTACTTTACAGTTAACACTTGGCATTCTTTACATGTCATTTAACTCCTTGCTCCTTACTTAATTTTTTCTTTCTGGCTGAGGTTGTTTTGAAAAACTGTAAATAATAACCTAAGTAAAATTCTCAAGAAAATATTGATGAATCTCAGATTTGTGCATGCATACACAATTGAAGCACTGATGTGATGTGATGTTTTTGTTGTGCTAGTTGTACTTTTATGCCATATATTAATTTTCTTGGTCAAGAGATATAGTAACAGTTGCCAACAAGGTTTGTGAGTCCTTTTAAATTACCATGATTTGTGTATAATTACTCATTGCAATGTGCTTTGGCCTTTATCAGAGTCTTAGACACTATTTGACTAAATTCAGAGCTGCACTTTTCTTGTCTTTATTAAACACATCAATAGCCGTGCAGACTGAAAAAATGTCAGTTAAAGTAGTAACTTGTAGAACTTCCAGCAGCACCTTCATTCAGACATTCAGGCTTTAAACGAGTCCATCTGCAAAGTACAATACGGTCAGGTCTCACATACTCATTTCAGCAGGTGAATTTTCTTATTTGCTACTTAATCAGTGATTTACATCTGTGCTTTGGGTCACTGTTCTGTTGCATTAACTAACTTCTTTTAAGCTGCGATACATAGATGTTGCTCCTTAATCATGACGCTTCACAGCTGTGGACTTGGTGGTCTCTTTCAAAAAGCACCTAAAACCTTCTCCTTTTTGTGCATTTGGTCAACTCTTGTTTTTATGTTTGGGAATGGGTTGTGAAGAACTTTGTGATGTTTATCTTGAAAGGTGGTATACAAATAAAATTTTACATTATTCTACTTACAATGAGGTTTTAATGTTTATACTATATAGTGTATTTTATCCTGCTAACATTGTCCCAAAAGTTCTGTAGATACATCCTGGTAGTCTTTTGCAAACCAAATGCATTCTGCAGTGTTTCTTTCACAATAGAGTCCTTCATATCTTTCCATCTTATTCAGTGTTTATCTTAAAATGACCATGACCAAAGATTTAAACAGGTGGCATGTTTACATTTTTGCATGTGTTTGCTGTTACTCTGTGATTATTTGTTTTTGCCTCTTTAAGGAGTGCCTGATGTTTTCTTAATGTGATCTTTGCTGTGAACAGTCCTGTTCCTACTGAATATCCTCCAGTTTCTCTTACTGTGCAGTGATGAAGATCTAGGACTAGAAATGTGTTTATGCATCTGTATAACGCTTCTTATGAGAGGCTGTAAGAGGTTTTGTAATTAAGGTTTGGTTTAAAACAACAAAGATGTTATGAAAAGAGGAAGAAGACTTTATACACTTTGATTTATAGTAAGCGGCAGTATCTGCAACCCACTCTTCCCATCTCATCATCTGAGCTGGAGACATGTTTGTAAAATATTTTGGTCTATTATGTCAGTAGAGGCTAAATGTAGCCTAGAGACATTAAACTTGAGTAAAGAAACACGGTACAGAGGTCTGCTAAGGTCATTTTTGTCCACACTCCAGATTTTTTTCTCTTTTCATTTCAAACATGTGGTATTTAAATTCAGCTGATAATACCTCAGAGTCATTTCTCTTAAGGCATTTTACTGCATCTTGTACTCCTACTCTTTTTTTTTTTTTTTTTACATATTATCATAATATTGGGTTTCTCTTTAGTTACTTCCTGTTTTATTTTGAACTCACTCACCTGATTTTATTTTTTGTGTCTGTCTTCCTGCTAATTTTCCCATGAGGGAAACAGGTGTTCCTTCTAAGGTGTTGAGTATGCAATCATTATTCCCTTTGTTCCCTGTCAGATTGTGGCATATTCTTGTTTAGTTAAGCTTTCCCAGCATTCCTAGCATTCACTTTTAACTGTATCATGTGCAACCTTTTGGAATGTTTTGGGATTTGTTTAATGGTGAGTGCATTTCTAATAAAATGCAGGTGTATGTAATATATTTAATAATTTCTAAATTTCATTCCTAGTTTTTGTGCGCACAAGCCTGGATAACCTTATGTAATCTAGTAAAGTGTGTATTTTTTAAGCCTAAGGTGACAAACCTTTGTGATAATTTTTTATTGATTGCCAGTAGGTATCCAGAGCCACATTTCATTCTATTTGACAATACAAAAAAAATCTCTAATTAAAACTGATAAGGGCTTTGATATGATTCATATCAGAAGTTGATTAACCAACTAGAATTTTTACAACAATAGTAATCTCATTGTTGGATGATAATAACATGAAAGGACTAATTGTGGTGGTGCAAGACAGGAGCGACATTGTCTCTGAGTCAGAAGGCAGCATGGATTTAATGAAAATGTGCTCTTAATTTTAAAAAACATTAGCTCTAATCAAACACTTTGAGAGACGGAGGCTACCTGTCATCTCTGCCGTGATCTCATTTGTTACAGTGATTATATTAAGGCGTCAAAGTTAATTTGACAATGACATATTGGGATGGTTTAAAATTAAATACTCATTGCTCCTTTAAGCAAACAAACTGCACAAGGGGAAAGAAGACAGCAACAGATACACATTGTGTGTTATCTAAAAAGTCTAAAATGTCATTAAGATATACAGCGTTGTGCAGTAGACACACATTCAAGTGGAACTGCTGCTTCTCATTTTCCACAAGGGAGAGCATAGGCAAGTATATATACTTAACTTATGATACTATGGTTTATGCTAAAATGTCAAAATGGGTATTTTTCAAGGCACCAGACTAGGGAAGAGATCCATTCAAAATAAATGTAAAAGTCTAGTGATGAGTACAGAAACATAGCTATAGCATATTTCTTATGACTGCAGTAAAATGAAACTCATTTAGCTGTAAAAGATCACATACCCATTTTATGACTCTATAAAGTCTGACTTCCAGCTACTGATGATTTAGAAACTCCAGACTCAGATTTGGGTTTGTGGTATTTTTTTACATAAAATGTTTCACAAAAAATGTGCAGGCTGTTTTCTGTAATATGTAATAACTTCCCAAATGCCTCCACTGAGCATTTTATATTTATTTGGTGTCATGATCTGTGGGCTGTGGAGCGTGTGGAGCTGAGTGTGGAGACTCAAATGCAGATGACGCAGAGAGACAGGAACAAGTTAACGTAAAGCAAGCTTAGGCTGGAGCGTGAGAGTACAAAAGAAATACCAAAACATAACAAATAACCTGAACTGGGAAAGGAAACTAAGGAAACATGGGACTACCAGGACATGAAGACAAATGCGCAGAGACTCCGATGAGAGACAAGCAGAGACTGAGACAATATATACACAAGGGGAAGATTAGGGGGAGTGGAGACAGTTGGAAACACAGCAAGAAAAAATTAGATGTAACGAGGTACGGGAAGCAAACTGAACTTAATTCACAAGAAACAAGGAACAATCGAAATAAAACAGGAAGCCCAAGGGACACAGAGAACTCAAAACAATCAATAATTTAGAAAAATCAACAGTTTAAAAACAAAAACACTGGCTCAAGACCTACACCATGACCTACACCATGACCCTTGGATGTTTTAAACTTAGTCTTTTTCCAGATTAAAGGTTTTAATAATGGATTGCATTTTATATAGCGCTTTTCGAGAACCTCAAAGCGCTGTACAATTCCACTATTCATTCACTCTCACATTCACACACTCCGATCTAATAATTAAGATTGAGATGTTGATAGTTTTTTTTATTTAAAAATCCAATATTGTATATGTGTATATTTAAATATATTCTTTACTTTATTTTTCTTTTAGATGCATGAAACTTATTAAGATTTTCCTAATATTTGTTATGTGTAGTTCAGCCCAATTCTGCTGGGATCAGCTAGTTGTTTTTTGTAGCATTTCAACTGCTTTGGTGGACAAGTTATGCAACATCAACACACACTTATACTTATTTTCATTTATCATTACATCGTTACAAGTGCCAGTAGCAGTAGATCTGCAAATAGTTAATAGCGGTTGGGTTGGATTAGCCCACAGAAATGTCGATTTAAGGTGCGTGTGTAAAACAATTCAGATATTTATGTTAGTTTACTTCCATGTAGAAGACTAACCATAAATATTTATGTAATAACACAGCAATTTCACATACATAAACATAAAATCAAATCGAGACATGTAGCATCAATGGCTGAAAAACAATGGTGCTTTTAGCTAGATAGCCAGCTAGCGCTAGCATCAGCATCAGTGATAATAATGGACTCATATTTAACTGGCTGACTGTTTATTGGCAATCTCTGGTCAAGTTTCTGGTAAAGTAACCACTGTGGATGACATCTGAGTTTTACCATTAAGAGTAGTCAACTGTCTTTAGCCTCATTTTTTGATATTAACATACTTAAGTACTCAAGAGTCATGACTAATCCAGAGCATGCATGGAAAACAACCCTACTCGGTCCTGTGTGCTTGTACCATTAAATATTTTCCTGCTGTGTTAGCATGCGTTTGATTTTTAATTATAGCTGTTCTGGATGTTTTCCATTTTTCTACCAACTCAGCCAATGGGAGCTATGTTTAGTCTCAAAATGTTTCTAGCCCATGAGAAGAGAAATGTGATTCAACCATAGTTAATTTCATTTACAGCTGCCTTTTTTTTCTAATGTGAAATTAGGATAAATGTGTGTTTATTGTCCAGGCCATAAACCATTTGATGGGAAGTGTGAATTAAATTGAACACTTTAACAGAGAATCTAACTGCACAGGATGAGTTCTTTTGTAGAAAACTGGACACAGCGATTGTAACTTTGTAACTTCATCACTGCCACACAAACCAGACAATAGTTTACTAACTGAATGATGGTTATTTTTGGTTTTTTTATTCTTAAAACATTCCATTTTGGCAAACCACTAAACACAAAGTGTGTTCATTATGAGGCACAATAGGGAAGCTGGATTTACTCAACAATACGTTATAATGAGTTGCTTTAAAAAGTTATTTTGGATTAATTTGACCTCGACCTTTTCTCCCTACCAGGTAACATCCGGAACACGGAGAAACTGAGCTATGATCGCCAGCAGCAGTACGAGATCCAGGTGACAGCCTGGGACTGCGGCCAGAAGAGAGCCTTGCACAGCGTTCCTGTCCGCATTGACGTCAAGCCGGTCTGCAAACCTGGCTGGCAAGGTTGGTCCTTGTTATATCTGCCTGTCTGTGTTTGTGTGCAAAGATTTCAGGCAGGTCTGACTGTGCGGTGTTTATACACCCAGAAACACAGATGCGGTTGTTTGTGTGTGATTACTTGGGTTTGTGCAGTCTGTGTGTGGCTTCATTCTGTTGATGTTCACAGATGTGCTTATTTGTAAGTGATTACTCATAGTGTGTGTTCCTACTTACCTCTAAATGCATTGCTTAAGTCGGTATGCTTCATTTTTCTCCATTTGTGCTTATCATAATGTCTACATTTCTCATCTTTCTTTACCTACAGTATGTTTCTATATTTTTCTCTCTCGCTTTCCTTTTCTAAGCCTCTTTCGGTCTCTCTTTCCCTCCCTGAGGAATTGGCCTGTCAAGCGTAGCTGGTGTGATCAACAACACTTTACTAAAAGCACTGTGACTCAACCTATACCGCTCCTAGCACATCAGAAGATGGTCTTGGCAGCTTTAACAAGGCCCAGAGTAATGCAAAGGCAAGCGTCTGAGTGCTGCCACAACAACACAAACAGTGCTTAAGATAACTTTAGATGCAATTTACGCTTGTCAGAGAGGGCGGCAGCACGTGATGGAAGATGGCCACATGCTGTTTTCAGCTTCACATGTAACCATGCGCAATCTGTGTTGTTCTGTCATTAACAAGGTGATTCATGTGCTCTTTGGCATCCAGCCATTTATCGTCCCACAGAACGCAAAGATAGCAGGCTGGTGATAAACAGCAGTAAATGAGGACCCTGGCAGCAGCTCAGTGGCAGCCACTGAACCCTGACAAAACTGCTAAGTTGCTTGGCTCATATTCAGTCTTGTTTCAATCCTCCAACTTGTATGTTTTTTTAAGGCTTCTGGAAAAGTGTTTATGTTTCTGATGTGACTTTTTCACAGAAAAAAAGTTTGAATCTTATAATTCTGTTTCCAACAACACTAGGACACGGTTTGAAATATGAATATAAGAAACATCAATATTAAATGTTTAAGAGCAAAGAAGAGGAAGGGTTGAAAATTAAGAGTAACTTTTGGACAAGATCCAAAATCCATGCTGAAAAGACGATCTTCTGGTCTTCAGAGGCCACTGCAGTAATAACTGACATGATTCAATTAAATAGTTTTTCTATCACAACAACATCTGCATCAAGGCGCTTTGTATTGTGAGGTAAATACAGAAAATCCCAACAATCTAACGAACCCCTATGAGCAAGCACTTGGTGACAGTTGGAAGGAAAACCCCCCTTTTAACAGGAAGAAACCTCCGTCCGAACCAGAATCAGGGAGCAGCAGCCATCTGCCACAACCGTTTGGGGGAGAGGATTTCAGATAAGCGTGATGAATCGAAATTTCAGCTGCTTTTTGGTGTTCTCTGAGAAAAAGAAGAGCATAGAGGAAATCCTTGGCTTACTATCGGTGCACAGTTCAGAGGCTAGGATCCATGCATGTACAGCATTGCATTAGTGCTCTTGGCATATGTAACTTCATATCTGCATGACATATAAAGGTTTTGGACTATATTCTAACACCTAGATGGCAGCTTTTTCTGGTAAGCTCTTGCTTATTTCAATAAGACAACGCCAAACCAGCAGGTATTAAAACATCACTCTTACTCTAGTAAAAGAGACCAGGTAATAAACTGGCCTCCCTGCAGACGCGAGCTATCACACACTGAACACATTTGGCAAAAAATAGACCCAGAAGGGTCGAACCGTTAAAACTCTGCAGTATATTGAGTAAGGATGAGGAAACATTTTGCTTTCAGAACTACAATTGTTCACCTCGGTTTCCAAACATTTATACAGTGGTGTTAAAAGAAGAGGTGATGCAACACAGTGGTAATAATGCCCCTCTCCAAGCCTTTTTGAAACATAGTCCTGGCGTGAAATTCAAGAGGAGCATTTATTTTTCAAAAACACAAGGCAATTTCTCTGTTTCAACATCTGATGTTGTCTTTGTACACTTTTAAATTAAATATGGAAAATAAAATATTCGACAGTCGTTTTTTTCTCCACAGTTTCCCAAGCAAGGTGGAAAAATTAAGATGGGAAAAGGGTGAAGCAATCAAATTTAACATTAGTACTATTTAGTATAAATATTTTCTTAATATGGATCAATTCAAACTCCACCAGAGTAGGAGGCTTAATGTTAAGATTCACGGGAATCAAAAACCAAAGAATGAGGGAAAGAAAAGTGTAAAAAATGTCACCCTTTATTTTACAATTCAAATTATTACATAAATATGTTATATTAAAATGTATTTTAAAACAATTGCTCACTTTGTTGTGTTTTAATGGTAAAGGTTTAAGTTAGAAATAATCACGATGGCACTTTGAATATTTCGTATTTCACAATGTACAGTTGAACTATCAAGACGCCACAACAGAATAGGTTACACATAAAAAAAAATTGTTCATTGTGATATAAATACACATTCATAAACTCACATATTCACATATATACATAACTAATAACAAAATTAAAAGCCCAAGCTTAATGTTGTGTAGGTCCACCTCCTGCTGCCAGCACAGCTCTGACCCATCAGTGACGACATTTACAGTTGATCCTTTGGCTGCTG
Source organism: Oreochromis aureus (assembly GCF_013358895.1). Classification (NCBI taxonomy): domain Eukaryota; kingdom Metazoa; phylum Chordata; class Actinopteri; order Cichliformes; family Cichlidae; genus Oreochromis; species Oreochromis aureus. Next base: position 33,645,605 of record NC_052955.1, read on the forward strand.
TCGGTACTGAAGTACTTAATTCTAGATGAGGCTTGCTTCATGCATTGGATGGATGGATGCTGATGAATTGAGACTGGGAGAATTTGAAGGCCAAATTAACATAGTGTGCTCTTTTGTCGTAGTGCTCATGCTGTTCCTGTGTATTTTTTTATTTTATTTTTTTGCTACTGTCCCTTCTGGGAGAGACCACTGCCATCAGGGAGGGCAGTTGCCATGGGGTAGATGTTTAGTTGAAACAAAGTAACCTACTGCTAAACCTTAGACTACCCAGGACAAAATCTAATCCAGCTGAAAACTACATATTAACAAGATGGTCTGTTTTTTATTCACTTTGCCAATCAGGAACTGATCAGTTTTTAGGTTTTGGTGGGTGTGTGTACAAGTTCAGTTTGCCTGGCACGCGTACAATCACGCAGGCACACACAGAGCAGTCTGAGCTGTTATGGACGTAAAAGGTAACCTTTACGCTCTCTGTGATAATGCTGTCTTTACACTCTGCTTTTGTGTGAGCATTTTTTCAAGTTAAGATTTGAACTCCGAAATTATGGTGAAAAGATCACACACACAAATCTACACAGAGACACTGTTCCTTCATGAAAGGGCACTTGTCGCTATGAGCGTTGTTTGTCAGCAGGGAAAAAAGCGAAGGATGGAGAGAAAAGTAAATGCCACGGCCATAGATCAGGGGATATTTAATAGGCCTAGTGGTTGTTGTATTAAACACAGGCTACTGCAGGAATGTCAAAGGTGCGTGTGTACACATACACACACAGACACTCACAAAATAAGCTTTCTTGCAGTTAAAAAACTGTAACCTGTCTGTTCAAATTAGCCATGGTCTCTGGCTCTGGACAGCAGGGCTCAGTTGTGTGTCTCTACCAATCTCAGGTCTTCAGTTGTTCTTGGAAACTTCTTTACTGAAGGGTTCTGCCTGTGCGCACACACACACAGACTCACATTTACAGAGGTGTGTGTAGATAGTTATTTTCAGCCACATCATACAGCTGTTTTCAGCTGTCCACCAATTAGTAGAGCATTTAACAGATGTTTAACCAGATGTTTCCCTTAAGGTTTGTAATCAGCCAAAGGCGGGTCTAAAAGAGAGCGATTATTTGGCTTTTGGCAATCCAGCAGACGAAAACATGTCTCCATATAAATCATCATATTAGTATGTAACAACAAAGATGTCCTAGAGAGTTACCCATATCAAGTTATAATGTGATGCTTTGTCAAAACTTGTTTCTACAAACTCCTGCTGGCTGAAAAAGATTTAAATCATTTTCCCAAAAACAAAACATGGAGGTAGTTGCGTCTGCTGCTGATGGACTTTTTATTTTTAAAGCTTCAGTTTTAGCATTTTATCTACTGTCCTGTTTTGGTTTAATTTATTGAATGATTCTTTGGGGGGTTTTTTTAGGGAAAAGTAACGATATTTAGATGAGAGGGTGGAGTGCTTAGTCAGCAGGCTTGTTCTGCCATATAGACATAACAAAGAGACATACATATCTGACAGCCTAATAAAATACTAGAATTTCATGCATCAAAACTGAAGCAAAAACATTAAAAATGTTCAAAAAGTCACCAACAGCAGCCTACATGTGTGATCGGACCAGTTTATTGAGAGTAATGATTATAGGTGAGATCTAGCGGACTTTTGAAACCTGTAGCCAAGGTAGCCAAACTCCTGATTATAGTAAAGTATGGATGAGTGTGCCAAGCGATGATTTTTAAGAATACTTTTTTGCACTTCAGGCTTAATTCTTTCAGCTCTGGTTTAAATATTAAAAAAACAAAACAGCAAGAGTCATCTGGTGTTTTACACATCAAACATCTCTGTCCAAAGTAACCTTTTCCAGATCTTAATGGAAGAAGATACACAGGCAAATTAACTGGACATGGATCATGGTTCAGAGTGCCATCTAGTTCCCTCAGCATGTAAACTTGCAATCAGTGCTCTGATCAGAGCCCACGAATCTGTCCTGTACCTGCATCTCTTCCTGGACCACATTATGTTTCATTTGTTGCAGGTTCTTGGAAGGATGCCAATGTCTGTCCCTCTCAATGCCAATATGCTCTGTAACTGTCTCACCGGTGCATCACTTCTTCATCGTTTTTTTAGTGCCTTCAGTCTGTTCTATAGCAGGAGACTACACCGCCTCTGCTTTTTTCCCTCGACCAGTGAAAAGCTATTTAAAACTTCTCAAAGTATAATAGTCCATCTCATATCTTGTCTATTAATCTCCCTTCTCCCTCTGCCCACATACAAAGACAAACATGTGAATACACACACACAAAGACACACAAGAAAAACTAATAATGGATTGAGCCGCTGTTGAGCCTCTTCTCTAAATTCGAAGGGATGGCTATCAGCTTTATTTGGTGTGATACAGTTTGTCTCTAACACAATAACAGGCACATTGACAGAAAGCTTTATGTGGTCAGTCTTAAAGCCAGGAGGCCCGAGACTAGAGACCGAGCACTTTGAGAAAACAAACAGTCTCAGAAAACAAAAAAACTCCTTGTTTCTCAGTGTTTGTGTCCTTGGATGGTGGTCAAACACAGAAACAGTCACCAACACAACTAAATTGACTTTACGGGGTACACTCTTCAAAGTTTCACAAAGGATTCTTGAAGTTATCTGTAACTGTAGTGTATGACATCATTGCTTGTTAATCTACATTTTGGTGTTACAAAAGAAACAGTATATATTGATCAGCACATTATGGTTAAGCATGAAAGTGATATTTGTACCATATAATGTGATTTTAATTGAAAAATTTAAGCAGAATTTAAATGTGTGTGTGTGTGTGTGTTGCCTATTTTCCCCCTCCTTAGTTGTCTTACAGGCTCTTGGTAGGCAGTGCTACTGGGAACACCTGGCAAGTCTCCCTGGAGCATTTAAAGAGCCGTCTGTCTCAGTGTTTGCAGTCTTCCTCCTTTACCCATGTCATTTATTTGTTTGGCCTCAGCCTGATTATTTTAGGTTCTACTACATCTCACCATATGCCTAACATGGAAACACTCATCTAACTGCTGACACACTGATAACACTGACTAACACTTATCCTAAAATTAATCATGCTTTTTGTGGTTTATAAATTCCTACGTCTGTTGTATTATTTGTCATGGATCATGGAACTATGACAAAACTTGCAGCTCAATGCTGATAAACTTGTAGGGCAGTGTACTTGCAATGACAACGCTAACATGCTGATGTTTAGAAAGTGTATGCACCTATTCATCATTTGTGAGAGTTAGCTTGAGTACTGACATGGACTAGAAAGAAAGACCTTATGCCTCCCATACTGGCTGCTCTTCATTGGTTCCCTGTTAAATCCTGATTTGAATTTGAAATCCTGCACCTCACATACAAGGTCTTAAATTATGAGGCCCCATCTTATCTTAAAAGCCTCATAGTACTGGATCACCCCGCTAGAGCAGTTGTGGGAGCTCTCAGAGTGCTGGTTTACTTGTGGTTCCTAGAGTATTTAAAAGTAGGATGGGAGGCAGAGCCTTCAGCTTTAGGTCCCTTTTTTGTGGAACCAGCTCCCAGTTTGGATTCAGGAGACAGACACTATCTCTACTTCTAAGATACTTTCAAGTTTTCTTCCTGTTAAAAGGGAGTTTTTCCTTCCCACTCTCGCCAAGTGCTCATAGGGGGTGTACTGATTGTTGGATTTCTCTTTATTGTTGTGAAGTCTTTACCTTACAATTTAAATTGAGTTGAACAGAACTGCTGTCATTTGCTAATAAATAAATAGTGTAGCTGAGGCTAAAGTGAATGTTAGCTTTGCAAGGAATGAAATGTGTGCTATCATCGCCAACAACAGGAAAAACAGCTTCCAAAACCAATTCTGTCGTCTATGCACTCCACAGCAGAGATTGTAGTCACAAGCACACAACTGCACAACCAGCGACAAGCACAGGCCTTGACTGGCAGATGTCGCACTGCTGAAAACAAAAATCTGCATATGCATATCCTTCCGTTGTCTTTTGAGTGTTTTGAGCCTTGAATATTTGTGTGCCCATGTTTGTGAATGTGCACGATGCTCACTGTGCCGTTTCATTTTTTCTTTCTTTCATAACCTCCTACAGCCCCAAACTCAAACTAACCCAGAGGCAATTAGTAGGCACTTTAGACTCCACGTCTGCTTTCTACACCGGAATAATTAGAGCAATATAGCATAGATGTTTATGTTTTAAAAGTTTACATGTCGCCATCATTTTCTTCCTAATTAGAGTCATGGATCGCACCATTAAGACATGAGTGCACACTTATTTGGAGAGAGGTGGCATTTCTTATTCGACTTTCAACTGAACAGTAACTTTTTATCATATCACTCTAGTTTTTACACAACAAATTATTCAACTGTTTAACAAGCATGTAGGTTTTACAGAAATATAGTTGTGAATCTTTTGACTAAAAATATTCCTTACTGAGACTGTTTGATGTTTTCATATCAGCGGAGATGTAAGTGAAGAAAAAGTCATTGACATACAATGTACTGATGGTCCTGGCCATAAAACTGTGGCATGAGGAGAGATAATTACGAATTTTATATCTCTTGAGCATGCGGTGGTGAGATGTGACTAGTTATTAAAAATGCATGCACCATACATCAATACTACTCAGTTTTAAAGGTTTTTGTAATGAGGATTGGAGTAATGTTTGCAGTTTGTCTTCCTTAAAATGAATTGCATTGACCAATTCCATAAAAATTGAGGTAAACTTGTTGGATAGAATGACATTTATCTAATGGAGGAAAAAAACAAAGATCTGATGATGATTATGATAAGAGGCTTTGGTTTGGAAGATATCTTTAAAAAATGTCTGTAAAAAAAGGATTGCATCGGAAAAAGATGAAAACTCAGTCTTAATAAATGCCTGTATGTAGCAGCTTTCAAGAGGATTAAGAGACATTAAGTGTGCAGAGATTGATGTTGTGATTTTTTTTGCACACATTAGGCAACAATTGTTCCTCATTTTTGTCAGAATATATAAATGTCCCTGTGACATAAATACAAATGTATTAATGAATGAAAAATTTTCAAATATGCACTGAATTGGCAGTCATGTAAAAAAAAAGTAGTTTGAATTGTGGTGTGTTATTGCTTAGTTTTCACATGACTGTGTATCCACCATAACTCAATAGCTTGTAGATCAGTCTTACCAGTGATAACTTGAAGTAATTGTTTTCAATATGACTTTATCAGTGTCTCACTTTGTTGTGAAGGGATTTCGACCCACTCTTCTTCACAACATTGCTTCAGTTTGTTGAGGGCCTGGCCATTCATTTATGTACACCTCTCTTACGGGTGCTCGACAGCAGTCAGTTGGGTTTAGGTCTAGACTTTTACTGGGCTATTACAACACCTTGATTCTTTTCTTTTCCAACCATTCAGTTGTAGATTTGGGATCATTGTCTTGTTTTATGACAATGTTTCAGTAACGCTTTACCTGTCAGACAGATGGCCTCACATTTGACTCTAGAATACTTTGATACACAAAAGAATTTATGGTGGACTCTATGACTGCAAGATGCCCGGATCGTGTGGCTGCTAAACAGCCCAAATCATAACCCCTCCACCACAATGCTTAACAGTTTATGAGGTGTTTGTGCTGATATGCTTTGTTTTTGCCAAATTCGGTGCTGTACGGTACAGCCAAACATCTCCACTTTGGTCTCATCTGTCCAAGGGACATTGTTCAGGAAGTCCATGCTGCCATGTTCTTTTGGGAGAGAGGAGATTTTATTCTGGCAACTCTTACAAACTAACATGTACTCTCATGAAATTTAACATATAACGTGCATATAACGTCTTGGGTTTTTTGCAATTTCCATGATTTTTGGACAGTCTTACTATGGGGTAAATGTGGCTGGGATGTCTGCTCCTTGGAAGACTTTGGATATGTATTGAGAAACACCTGAATGCTCCAGATCAGCAAGCTGGACATGATTAACGTTATGATGTAACCAAAACCATAAACTCTTCCTATCCTTTGTTAAATAGCTTTATTTCCTCTAAAACTGGTAAAAAAAACAAACAAACAAACAAATAAATAAATAGTTGCAGTTGCAACGGTCCTCCTGGTAAAGGTTACTGTAAATGTGGTGAAAACTGTCTACTGAACCTGCTAACTCATGGCAGAGGCAGACTACTGGTTATATCTTCATATATCTTAATTTATCATTTTCTAAGGAGGTGTCAGAGCTCATTGTGACAGTGTGTACTGTGTTAGCAGTAAAGTTGGTGGAAAGTTGAGGACCAACTGAGAATAAGCGATTTTCTGAGAGCAACAGACACTTTCAGGCAAATTCTCTCTTTGAGGAAAGAAGCTGAATTTTCTGCCTAACTCTTCAGTATGCCATGAGTGTGTGTGTGTGTGTGTGTGTGTGTGTGTGTGTGTCTGTCTGTCTGTCTTGGGAGCCAACAGTACTGATCTACGATAAGAGAGGGAAGAGGATGAATTAAAGAGAGGAAAAAGAAAAATAAATTACTCTGCACTTCCTTTTCCCATTTCCTTTACCTCCTCCTCTCTTGCTTCCTCTCTAATCTCACACTGAGGCTGTCTGACTGCTGCTGTAGCACTTTTCATCCCCTCACTTGTATTAGCTAGTTTCCCCATATTAAATTCATTGTTTCCTCTTTTCTCCCTGTCCTTAATGTCTGTGTCTCACACTCTTCTTTTCTTTTGTGGGTATTGATTCTTTTCCCTATTCCCTGTTCCCATATCATTCCTCTCATTTCGCCATCTGGCAGCTAAGTTCAATCCTCATGTTCATGTTTCTTTCATTCTTGCTCCCTTTCTTCTTTGATCCCCTGCTAGTCATAGCAATTCGTGCACATCACTGTTTTCAGGCTGTTGTCTCTTGCCACTTTTCATTTTTATTGCATTACATCATAACAAATTTGTGCGCATTGTCACAGGGATCATCTCACGCAAAGTCTTTTTATTCTTCTCTATGGCTTTAGGTAGAAAGGATGGATGAATAATGGTAAGGGTAAAAGCCATACCTTTGCTTTTTTTTGTATCTTAAGAGACGCCTGTGGTAGGATGAAAATAATGTTATGAATGCAACTTGTGTTTTTTAAACTACTGATGTGAGTACTGCCATTAGTCACTTCAGCGTTGTGGAAGTTGTAAAAAAAAAATCCAAAAAACTGTAAACTTGTACTGAAAACATCACATCTTGTTCTAAAAAGAAAAAATATACTTTCATATACAAAAGTAGCCTAATTTCCCTGTTACTGGTAACATCTGTTGCACAAATAAAACCTTGCAACAATCAGGAGAATATGTAGCTTCACACTGTTATTTCAAGCGTCCTCGATCCAGTTTCATGAACAAACAAGTACCTTCACATTTGCCTGTTGCAAGTCTTCAAGGTTCAAGGTTCTTTATTTGTCACATGCATAGTTATACAAGTATAACACACAGTGAAATGTATCCTGACATGATCCTCGACATGTGCAAAAAGGGGGGGGTAGAGGAATAACATTATAAATATATATATAGTATATACATTGGGTGAATGTGCAGTAGAAGCAGCAGCAGGTGAATTCTGTACATTAATATGAATAGACATCTGACTATTTTACAGAATGGACACTATAAACATATTTAAAGTTAAAGGAAGTTAAAGGAATTGAGTGTCTGGAGGAGAGTCTCAGTCAATTATAGACGATGTGAGATGGCGGGGTGGGTGGTGTGTGTGTGTGTGTGTGTGTGTGTGTGGGGGGGGTGTTGGTTTAGGGTCCGGATGGCTCGAGGATAGAAGCTCTTCTACCAGATTGTAGAAGTTGGAACAGTTTGTTGCCAGGATGGGACGGGTCCTTCAGTATCTATCTGCGTTGCTCTAGTCCGGCATCTCCTGGTGTAGGTGTCCTGAAGTGGGGGAGAGCAATCCTGCAGCAGCGTTCTGCTGTACGGATCACTCTCTGGAGAGCTTTTTGGTCCTTCACACAGCTGTTCCCGAACCACGCTGTCATGTTCTGTGTGAGGATGCTCTCCACAGCGCCTGTATAGAAGATCCTGAGGATCTTTGGAGAGACCCTGAACTTCCTTAGTTGTCGGAGGTGATACAAGCGCTGCCTAGCCTTCTTGGTCTGGACCTGAATGTGGGCAGCCCATGTCAGGTCTGAGGAGATGTGGACACCAAGATATTTGAAGGACTGCACCCTCTCCACTGGAGCTCCATTGATGAAAATGGGCTTGTAGTCTCTGTGCTGACTCCTTCTGAAGTCCACCACCAGCTCCTTGGTCTTGCTGACGTTCAGCTGGAGGTGGTTGTCCTGGCACCATGATGCCAAATTCTTCACTTCATCCATGTAGGCCGCCTCATCGCTGTTGGAGATGGCACCCAACACCACTGTGTCGTCAGCAAACTTCACAATGGTGTTGGAGCCGTGGGTGGCCACACAGTCAGAAGTGTAGAGGGAGTAGAGCAGTGGCGAGAGGACACACCCTGTGGTGCTCCTGTGTTGATGGTGATGCTGTCGGAGACACACCCACCACTCTCACCACCTGAGTTCTGCCGGTGAGGAAGTCCAACACCCATGCACACAGACGGCTGTTGAGTCCCAGGTCCCTCAGCTTTGTGAACAGTCTGCTGGGCACTATTGTGTTAAACGCTGAACTGTAATCAACAAACAGCATTCTCACATAGTTACCCTGTTTCTTGTCCACGTGGCTGAGGGTGGTGTGCAGGACATGGGCGATGGCGTCTTCAGTGGATCTGTTGGGTCGGTAGGCGAACTGGAGGGGATCTGTGGAGTCTGGGATGGAGGAGGAGATGATGTTCTTCAGCAGCCTCTCAAACACCTTCATGACTACTGAGGTCAGCGCAACTGGCGGTAATCGTTCAGGGATGAGGGTTTGCTGTTCTTGGGCACGGGATGATGGTGGATCTTTTGAAGCATGTGGGGACCACAGACTTCGCCAGGGACTCGTTGAAGATGTAAGTGAACACACCTGCTAGCTGGTCAGCACAGCAGCGCAGCAGACGGCCGGTGATGCCGTCTGGCCCCGCCGCTTTCCTTGTGTTCACTCTCCTCAATGCCGCTCGGACGTCATGCTCCGCGAAGCTGGTCACCGGTCTCTCGTTGATGACGTAATTGTCCTCGGTAGTCCAGCGGTAGATGGCATTAGCCGCCTGGCTAACCTCGAAACGGGCGTAGAACTGGTTCAGCTCATTGGTGAATGCAGAGTCGGCGTTGATCGGCGCAGTGTCCCTGGGTTTGTAGTCCGTAATAGTGCGTAGTCCGTGCCACATACTCCGTGTGTCGCCCTGGTGGAAGCGGGACTCCACACACTCCCGGTACCGGCGTTTGGCATCTCTCACCACGCGCCGCACGCCGTATGATGCCGTCTTAAAAACAATACTATCCACTTGTGCTTTTTATTTTGGGAAAGTCTAACAAATGCAGGTAAAAAAGACTATTCCTAAACAAATCTATGGAAATATTTCAATATATGTGACAATATGACAATATATAAATTGCTGGAAACCATTCTGAAACCTGAGCTTTTACCTCACAGAGATCACTTGATATGATTAGTTTTGACTTGATCTACATTATAACAGTATACAAAAGGGAAATGTTGTAAAATATTGACTGCCCTGAATTAAATTGTGTTTGGTTGCAATTGCAATTCATGATAATCTTTTTGTTCCTTTAATCATAAATTATTTAGTTGGACAAAGCCTTGACATAAATACATACCAGCACACTCACACACACTGACAGAAGAGTGTTTTTATTTCCTCAGTCTCGGTCTCTCTGCCACAGTTTCCTTTATAGTGCCACCTTACTGTCAAGATGACAATGACTGATCATGATTACAGAGACAAAGCTGGGAGAGGGATAGAAGGGGAGAGAAAGGGGATAAAACAAAATGGAGTGACTGGATGTCTGAGGGAAAAAAACAGAAGAAGAGTTCAGGGGAAGGATAAGGGAGACATGATTCTGTGTCTAGGGAAAAGGTTTGGAACATTAAGTCCTTGGGTCTTGTCTAGCTGAGGCTCCAGTTATGTAGATGTATTTTGCTACACACTACAGCCATGTTACATTCTGACCCTCTCCCGCACCTACAAGCTTTAGATGTGACTTAAGAGCAATACAGTGGAAAACCTCACTGTAGGGAGAAACGACCCTGGGGCAGACATGCTGCAGGGATTACGGTGTATTCCAGGCTTGGATTCCTTCGGGATCCCCCATGAGGAGATAGAGGACATGGGATGCCTTGGGTAATCTGCTCAGTCTTCTGATATGATGAGCAGGACAAAAGGAAAGATGGTATAAAGAGAACAATTTGATTTGTAGAGTCCAAAAAAGAACTTTTTGGATGATTTTTACTGAATAGTTTTAGTGTCTCCACTTTAAACACGCAGGATTAAATTGTCATTTTCACTCAATCCTCAGAGGGGGCAAAAGAATTAGAGTTACTCTAGACATGAAATTGGGGTCTTTTAGGAGGCTTCCCACAGAATTCTGCAGAATGAGAACTGGTGTAATTTCATTAAATTCCATTAAAAGCTTTATAAGATTATTATAATAGAAATATGTTTCTTACAGTGCAGACCTTTAATTTCACACTCATATTATGCTGTAGCACTAGACATTTAGTAATGACAAATTTAGCAGATTAATCATGTTCAGAAAACAACAGATGACAGATGATAACTGGTCCCAGAGCAGGGAAAGCATATCTAGCATGCCAGTCTCCCATCAGTTTTCCCTGAAGACCAGAGGTTCATCCATAATGGGAATGCACAAAGAACCAGAAAAACCTGCTGGATTCAGAGCTGGCCCAACTCCAGCAATCTGTATACTATGCCGGCCACTTGGTTATGGCGTTCCATGTATGCCTTGCCTGCTAGCATCTTGCACCCTGCTGTTATGTGCTGGATTGTCTCAGGGGCATCTTTACACAATCTGCACCCGGAGTCTTGCCTGGTGTGGTAGACCCCAGCCTCTATGGATCTTGTACTCAGAGCTTGTTCTTGTGCTGCCATGATTAGTGCCTCTGTGCTGTCTTTCAGTCCAGCTTTGTCCAGCCACTGGCAGGATTTCTGGATGTCAGCCACCTCCTCTATCTGCCGGTGATACATACCGCGCAGGGGCCTGTCCTTCCATGATGGTTCCTCCTCTTCCTCCTCTTTCTTGGGTTTCTGCTGCCTGAGGTATTCACTGAGCCATCTTCCTGGTGTACGCACGGATGTTCGTTGTCTCATCCTGGACCGTAGATTAGTCCCCGGCCTCCTTCCTTCTGCTTAGCATACAGTCTCAGCAATGTTTGCAATGTTGCCTTCTGATAGTGCAGTCCCCTCAATTCGGACTACCTTCCTTCTCTTCGTTACCAACCGAGATCTACTAGATGATGTGAATATATATGTATATGTGTGTGTGTGTGTGTGTGTGTGTGTGTATGTATATATATATATACACACACATACATCATCACAATCACAGAGTTCTCATATATATATATATTTTTTTTAAATCACATATTTTATATATATCTATAAACACAATCCAAAGGCCAATTCTGAGCCAAGAAAAATCTGTAAATAAATAAACATATATTTATTGCAAACTACACTGTGGGTCATTGAGCTAATAAACTTGTGTATAACATAAAGTTTTATGTTGAATCCTTTTTTATTCCCAGCTACATCACATTGGCAAGTTCATTATAACAGCTGCAAAACAAATCACATAAACAAGGCTTCTGCTGCCACAGCCTAATTAGATTTATATGTTGGAATCACAGATTTCATTTGCACATTTTAACAGCAATTTTTCAGTTTGAATTTGTTGTGTGATGCAAGCGTCATGCCACTCAGTGACTGTGTCAGGTTTTGCTGCATTCCCATTGGTTGGTTAGTAAGTAAGTAATCATAATTTTCTTTCTTGATATTAGCTTTTGGTTGCAGCACCTTGGTAATGGTAAACCTGTCTTTCAGTGCAACCATCACTTTGAAGGCCTGACCAAACAAATCATCAATTGGTTTTCAAGATGATTTAATTTTCTTCTGGTACAGTCCAAAATCATATACTTGGCTTAACACTGATAATTTGGGGCAATGATTGAACATCCTATCATGGAACACTGAGAAAGGAAATATCATTCCAGTCACTGGTGTGTTTTTTGCATTTTGACCTTGTTTTTCCACTTTTTTCTTAGCTTCCAACATTTTGTGAGCTGCACATTTTTCAGCTGCAAGTCTTGCACTCTGGTGAAACAAGTAAGAGCTCTCTATGCACTTGAGAACAAAAAGTATCTTGTATGGCACACAAAGAGCATGCATGAAAGCATTCAAATGAATCCTTTGGGGGAAAAGAGAGACCTAAGGACAGCAAGGAAACAAGAAAAATCAGAAAGATGAAGTGGAGAGAGATGGAGGAGGACTGAGGTGGAGAGGAAAAGGAAAGGGAAGAAAAGAGAGGAAAAGAGGAGCAGAGTGCTCTTTTATATGGAAATTGGCTCTCTCACTGATGGCTGGGACGAGTAATGATGACCTCCTCCAATACTTGAACATGGTGTCAGCATTTTTACATGTGCGCACGAACACACACACACACACACACACACACACACACACACACACACACACACACACACACACACACACACACACACACACACACACACAGTATTCACATAACCATTCTCCTACACATCCGCACATCTCCATACACATTTAAAAGCATGCAAGAAGTTACTGACAACACGCACACACACATGCACACATACAAAAACTCACTCTTCCACACCCTCAAGAGACAAGGAACAGTGTGAAAGTGTGATGATGCATCATTTTCTTAAGCACCTCTATCCATCTTCCCTTCCCCACCGTGTCTTTTTCCCTGCTTTTCACACCCTTTATTTCAGGCAGGATGATGGAAACTTACCTCAGTTGTGTATTTGTGTGTGTACAGCAATTTCAGTGCTTGAATATTCATATGTGGTTCTACCTGAGAGATCATCTATCAATATTATATCCATATCTGCTGACAAATCTCTTAATATTCAAGTTGGAAGGGAAGGAATAAGACAATGAAAATAGTCTGCGGTTACACCTGTGTTTGTAAGAATTCAGCCTTAACAGCAGCTCACTGTACTGGACTTAATTCAGAGTAATTTTAATTCTGGGAAGTGTTTACTTTTAAGGGAATTGTGTAGTATTTTGTATGTATTCAGCTTGTTTTCTTTGTTTTGAAACATACATACATACATACAAGAAGTTTGTAGTGCAGTAAAAATCAGATAAGAGTAGTATAACAGACTTTGATTACAGAATGTAGGAGTAGGTAGCGGATGATAGGTAATGATTTGTAAATAAATGGACATGAATAACTTTATTAAATAACATTATACTGCAGTATATTTATCACTAAATAGGCAGCTTATTGTCTTTCTTTCGTCAATTCTTTCTTTAACGATATAACACATCTTGGGATCAACTTGAAAAAAAGGTCAATGTGACATGTAAAAGTGAGGTCAGAGGTCAAATGTGACATGATATTTGGATGCAAACTATAATGGCAGACAGACTTACCCCATACCCACCACTCAGAAAGAGTGACGCACACATCCAAACACTACCAAAAACCTAATCTTCTTGGTGGAGGTGACAACGACTGGTTCTTCTAATGTTGGCTTTCTTTCAGCTCAAATCTATCTGGCTATTCTCCTCTGACCTTTAGCTTCAACAAGAAATTTTTGCCCAGAAAACTCCTGCTCACTCTATATTTCATCTTTTTCAGATCATTCCTATAAACTCTAGAGAAGGTTGTGGTGGTGCACGTTGTGGTGTGACCAGACATGTCGCCATCTACCATATTTCCCGCACTATAAGGTGCACTTAAAATCCTTTCATTTTCTCAAAAATCTTAGGTATGAATTCTGGTTGTGCTTACTGACCTCGAACTGATTTTATGTGGTACACGACACTCAAAAATCTGTCAAAAAATGTTTTAGCACGACTTTGCTAAGCTACGAAGCCACACTGCTATGTTAGCATAACATGGTAAATGGCCTGCATTTGTATAGCGCTTTACTTAGTCCCTAAGGAGCCCAAAGCGCTTTACACTACATTCACCCATTCACACACAGGTGATGGCAAGCTACATTGTAGCCACAGCTGCCCTGGGGCGCACTGACAGAGGTGAGGCTGCCGAACACTGGCGCCACCGGGCCCACCAGTAGGCAAACATGGGGTTAGTTAGTAACTTGCCCAAGGATATTTGGCATGCAGCCTGGAGCAGCCTGGGATCGAACCACCGACCTTCTGGTTAGTGGCTGACCTGCTCTGCTACCTGAGCTACAGCCACATAACATAAACACAGGGAAGGTGGAGGATGAACGCTAACTTTTTTCCACTCGATAAAAGTTAACGTGAGGGTTCGCGATTGTTAGGGACAAATGCAATCGCATGGCAGGATGCTGTAAACAGACCAAACTTCAGTCAGGAAAACAACTGAGATAACAATTCGAGGTTAGTCATTTATAAACTGTAACAACATGGGAATAGTACAGCTGTGAGAGAATTACGGAGAAGTACGGAAGTAGAGGAAGCAAGAAGAATGAGTTGAGTAAAGTTTGACTTATCTGACTGTTTTGTTTCGGTTAATGCGTCTTATAATCTGGTGTGCCTTATCTATGAAAACAGACGCGTTCATCGACAGTGCGCCTTATGGTATGAAAAATACAAAACTTAACAAATTTGCTGAGCATGATTAGCACTGAGAAGCCTAACCTAGCACATTTGCTGCATAAACCTAACAACAGTAGACTGTGCATCACTCCTCAGTGACAGCAGCACCACTTTTAAGATTTGATGCCAGTAAATATTTAGATCGTGATCATACAGAAACATATCCCTTGTTTCATGCGCAAGATGCAAAAACAAGATTGTTGACTTGAGCACGCACACATAAAAAGCTCCTTTTTCATGATCCAAACCTCAGTGAGTTTGTACTTTAGCACTGATGAACCAGCTTCACATGGTTGTTTTCATGTCTGCCCCGCTTCCTCTGCCTCTCGTCTTCCTTTCAAATTCACAAAGAGAGGAACTCTTGGGCCCTCTGTGTGAGTTCTGTTCAGCGTACTGCAGGCGAGCACACAGCTCAATAGAGACCAGATAGCTTCCTATTAAACCCACACTGCTTTTAAGACAGCTGAGCACAGTGCAGGGCTGTGTGTTATTGTGCCTGTGCATGCACGTCACATTGCGCAAGAGCTTTTCGTGTGATTTTTTAGATTTATGTCTTTACACTATGTGCGCTCCTGCTCTTTGGTTTATTTATTTATTTATTTATGGGGGTTTTTTTGGTTTTGTTTTGTTTTTTGAGCTCCTACTGCACCTGTCAGTGGTAGCAGCAGTAGCATCATACAGATACAGCTAAATAGTTTAGTTTTAGTTTTGGTCTGTGAAATTAAAAATACATTAAAAATGTCTTTTTCTCCCCTTGGCTTTTAAATCTTTTAAGTGTTTTTAGTCTGTGGGTGTCTTATTTTTTGCTACTTGTTTACACACGAAATATCCACGTGACTCTGCTCTGCAGTAATAAAACAAGTTGACTCAGTAAATCCAGTTGTGAGATCCCACCTCTGGCAATTTGTTCAAACCCTTTCTGACTTTCCTCTTCACCTAGCTTTATTGCATCTTTTTTCCCCGCCGCAGAGGTGCAAATCATCAAGAAACTGGATTCACTCACTTACTGTTTATCCAGTAGAATATTTAGATGCTACCTACTCGAATCCTGCAGTTTCCTATAGCAACTAAAAAAAATAGCATAACAGTATTGAAGACTGACAGCACTTCATAATGTCCGTGGAATAAGCAGGACAATACTTTGTCACAGCTATTCTGTTGGAACCTCCTGTATTTCATCGTACAGAGATATAACACTGACAGATGTTTCTCTGATTAATGGTCTTGCAGCCAGTCAGGCTTCCAAATAAACTCTTAAATAACATCCAGCCATTACTCTACAGCAGTGATTCTCAAAGTGTGGTGCTCAGTCCCCTGGTGGGCTGTAAAGACACTTCAGATGGGCCATGAAGTCATTTACAAGAAGTAAATATGTTTATTTTGTTATGTAGGACTTAAAATAAAGCACTGATATTTAGAAATGACAGTTATCCTCATTTTCTGGTGTATTTTCCATCCATCCATTGATTTGCTTTCACTTACCTGGTTCAGGGTCAGTGTGGCTGGACCCCATCACAGCTGTCATAGGGAGAGAGGCAGGGTGCACCGTGGACAGGTTGCTAGTCTATCACAGGGGTAACACATAGAGACAGATAACCATTCATGCTTACACCTACCTGTACAGCCAATTTAAATCACCAATTAATAACCTGACACATGCGTGTAACTGTGGGAGGAAGCCGGAGTACCTGCAGAGAACCTTAGAAGACATAGGGGTAAAATGTTCACACAGAAAGGCACCAGTCGCTGTGAGGTGATGGAGCTAACCACTGCACCACCGTGCAACACATTATTAAGCCTGAAAACTTTCTTATATCTCTTGTCAATAGTAGGAAAGAGCTGAAACTGAGCTGGTGCCAGATGTAATGATGTTCAGGAGAATCAACCTCAAAAACAGTCATGAGATCAAAATGTTTCAGTGAAAACATAAAGAAGGAACTACTTCATCTTCTGCTCATCTGATAAACAGAGTTTTGATCAAAGGTTTGGGTGCACCGCAGAAGACTTTCTGTTTTCCTAATTGGCCACAGCAGTCTTAGGTTTAGGAATGTCAGGGCAACAGTGTATGATTGCTCAGCTGCATGACGGTCATTAAAAAAAGGCTGCATTAAGATCATCAGTAGTTCATTTGTCAGTTTTTCTCTCCCCCACATTATGATTCAGTTTTCACGTATTAATGAAATATTCTATACATTACATCTACAGTTCAAGTTATTAAAAGCAACTTTATTAAAAATTTTATTAAAGTTGCTTTTAATATTTCAATTTTTTAATGTAGTTGTAGTCTATAGTATGGGCAGAAATCTGTGCATAGGGGGTAGTCTAAGTTGGTTTGTGAAGCAAAGTTTGTCAAACGAGTGTGAGTGTACTCATGCCTGCCATTGTGTCCAAGCCGCTGACACGTCACATTTAAACACAACATGAAGAAACTGGTCAGGTTATGGCAGTGGTAAAAAGGAGCCTGTCATTCTACATCTCCTCGTACTCATGTTATTGCTCTCACAAGATTTTTAGAAAACTTGACCTGTGACCTCAACCTTGAGGCTGAGGTCACTGAGATTCAAACAGTTTTTTATTAGTATCAATGGAATCAATTTGAAACATCTACATTGCTTCATTCTCAAGTTATTCCATTCACAATCTTGAGAGTCCACGCCACCCTTCACCTGCAGGGCAGAGTGACAACAATACCCCATCAGCCTTTTGCACTAAGGTGTAAAAATTAAAAGAAAACTGCACAAAAGAAAAAAACACAAAGATCCAAAGCGTATGTGAACCACAGTCTTTTGGCTCTTACTGTGGCAGATGCATGAAGGACTGCTGCCAAAGTACAACTTTTGTGTAACAAAGACAGCATCTGACAAATTAGCATTACATGACACCCGAGGATGTGCTTTGCAGCAACACATTGAGTGGCAACAATAGAATCAAAAGATACATAAAAAAACAACATTCTCAAGATCATTGCGGCCAAAGGAGTACTCAGCTGTTAGTATTCAGATGCTGAGGACAAATTAAAGTCCTTCAAACTATTACTTGAAAGGTTCTCGAGATTATTACAATATGCTTCAAGTATAAATATATCATTTCAACTCATGCAGCAGAAGTGCCCCTTTTATTATTACTGAGTAAGTAATAATACTACATCATATCCTTACGTCTCTGGGGACATAGCAAGGAAAATGCCTCACAGATCCAGAGATGTAAAACATGGTGGTCAATATATTTCCTCTGTGATGTGCGTAAAGTAGCATCTAACTGTTCAGTTTCAAGTAGCTAAAAATTCAACCTAAGTAAATGGACTTGTGCTCATGTCCCCGCTGCAAGAAATGGCCTTTTACAGCTTTGGTAGGTAAGGCTTTTAGTAGAAACAGACTGAATAAAATTGCCCATAGGGTTTGAAAGCAACATAAATTCTGTGCTTTTATGACATGAACTGGGGGGAAAAGGCTGAACTGACATATACCAGAACACTTTGGTTTACATCACTATCTTAAAAATAGTATTTTAGTGACAAAACAGAACGCATCACAGGTCTAGCACTGTAATTTAGTTCTATTGCAAAGCTAGAAATAACATAAGGCTTCTGCAAGAGTGCTTGGAGTTATTAGAAATTTTAAAATGAGCACATCAGTGCTTAAAATATATGACAGGGATAAGGTTGGTGATAAATGTTACTGTACTCTTCTATATATGTATACATTTATCTTTCAGAAATCAGAAACTTCATTGAAGACAGGTGCCATTGTGTACAATTTCAAAAGGAACATATTCCGGACACTGATATATTTCTTTGTTTTGTTCCTGTAAATACACTTCAGTACAGCCCACTGGGTTTTTGGCAAAGGACATTTTTCATTTCATCGCTGCAGTGTTTCCTGTTATTAAAGATAAATGCCACTGCCAAATATTTATCAGAGATATGAGGTTGTTTGTTTGGGTCTTATCTAAACCTAAGAAATAAAAAGGAAACTGTTTTTCTTTTGTGTTGAGAGTATATGGCTTTTCATTTTCTTTGCTTTTCTCTTAACAGTTCATATTTCAACTTCACTGCTTCCACACAGTTTCAACACTTTCTGCCTCATGTGTAACCACAGAGGCAGGAGGTGTCTCAGAAGGAAATGTGTCTTTTGGTGTGAAAGAACATCTGCTACTGTACTCGGCACTGTGATTGGTTTCCATCACACGCTACTCGCACGCTTGCTGTAACTCATTTCATTCCTACCAGTGAGCCACTTCCTCACTATAACTGAGGGCAGTGCACTTTTCACCAGTTGGTCAAACAGTATTATAAATACCATAGTTTATGACTAGGACTAAAGTGTATAAATAGACCTTGCCTTCTTATTAATCTGTCTCAATGTCATTATGTATGAATAACTTAACTCATTTTAACTCAGAGTCATTTGAAACTGGGTTTTTTTCACTTTTTGAGCAAATCACTACACTAAAGCAATAGTGGTGGAGCCATAGTGGTCAACACGAGTTTTACAAGAACCAATAAAATATTATGAATCGATAGTGAACATTGTGTGGTTGTCCTGAGCTCAGAGACAGCTTTTCATGATCATTTGTAGAATATATGCTTCCAGTTACATGAAATATTGTGAGGTAATGACATATCATCATATCACTAAGAAAAGAATCAGCTGGTTGGTAAAAACAAACAAACAATGGTGTCAATCTTCAGTATGATGAACCTGCTGGCAACATCATAAAAAGCTCACCAGCTCATTTACAGGAATAGTTGTACACCTTTCCTCTTTGTATCCATGAAGTTTATCAGGTTTAGTGAATGCATACTGGTCACTGCAACCTCCAGACAACTAGACTGCAGGTGTTCCTTTGGTGAGATTTAACTAAGGACTGAGAAGACTGAAACCACTTTAATCTTTCCTGAGTCTGCACCTTTTTTTAGCCCTCATGTTTGTCTAGTGCTCTCTAACCCATAACCGTTAATCACCTACTTCCAATCTGAACCAGGTCCTTCCCATTCCCATTCTTAACCAAGCTCTGCCCTATTATCCTTGCTCCTGCTCAAAATGTAGAGCTAGGCAGGCCGTGTTAAAGCCCCGTTATCACCGTTCATTTGTTCATGGAGTCTCTTTTTACTGAACAGCCTTTTACACCTTCTCGCAAACTTAAATCTTAGGTCTACATTCTTAGTCATCCAGGTCATGGTGGTCTCAAGCATTTGAAATAAAGGCAACTCTACTTCTTTTTGACTCATGAAGATTTTTCATCTCCCATCCAAGATGTTTCAGATGATGGAGTCCCAGGCATTTAACCCCTTGGAAGGGGTCTTAAGAGCCACTGGCCCATCCTGTAATCAAGTCATTAAGAATCACACAAGCTAGGGAGTGATTCAGGGCCATCAAAGGGGCCAAGGTGTGAATGCTTTGTGAGATGTTGCTCCACCCTGCCGTCATGTGAGATATTAAGGTCACATGGGTCAAGGTGTGAGTGGGGGATTGAAATGCCTGAGAAGTTATATGTTATATGTGACTGATAGCTGGTATCATAGGCCACCGCCTCTGTTCAGTGATGGTTATCTATGTCCACTGTGAACAACCGTCATTAATGACCCATGCTGCGATTCACACCTTGGCTCATGTGACCCTTAATGACTCACATGACTACAGGGTGGTTCTACAGCTGTGAGGAGACAAGGAGGTTAAATACCTGGGACTCTTCATTAGTTTTTAGAACTGAAGAAACCTCTTGGTTTCTTCACAAGCCTAGTTCAGTTGCCTTCATTGCAAATGCTCAAGAACATCCTAAATCTACTACAGTTATAGTCAGCCAAAGTAAATCTTCAACTAATAGTTGTAAAAGTAAGTAAAAAGAAAAACTTAAGGTTCTTTCAGAAGAAATAATTACAATTCTGACCAAATCTGACCATCTTATACCTCCATCCATAGTCATGTTTTCTTAAAGTGGAATTATATTAGTCTGTGATCCCAGCACATGAACTAGTGACGAAATGCACATAAATAAATAAGGTCATGTGCTGAGCTCAACTCCACAGGTCTAATTATGATATCGCTTTAATGTTTTGATTAGTGAGAAAGCTTCACATTCAACTCGGTCACTGTTCATACAAGTATGTGTTGGAAGCTGCAACTGGATGCACCTCCTGTTATACAACCACTATATATAAATATATTGAAATATGCCAACACTGGTATGTTCACACGCAAACCTTTGAGTATAAAACACAGACATGTACACATCCTGAACAGAACATACAAATCTAACCTACTGTTTTTAGATAAAGTTCATTAGTTGTTGAGCTGCACGGCAAAGTCACTCGATTATTTGGCCATTTGTTTTAACAAAATGACCCCAGTGTGGCTTTTTTACCAAGAGTAAAAGTTATACATTGGCTACCAAACACCGGAAGACTTTAAAACTTTTAAATTTTAAAGACTGGGACCCTCACACATCTAAAAATGTCTTAAGGCTTTTAGTTTGAGATTATATACTATAAGATTTTCCAAAGACTGGGGATCTTGGAGGGTTGCAGTTCAGAAAACCATAAACAGATCAACTTTGAGACTATTTCCCATCATCCCACTGGTGGAAATTTATAAAAAAGAAAGAAACATGAAAAATTAGAACAGAATTAGGGCCACTGCGCTGGTACTAAGATTTAAAACACACACACAACACAACGTATGCTAATCTAAGTTTACTGTATCACTAGCTGATGTTCTCATCTCACTGTTGGCAAATGTGCATTTTTTTTGTTTTGTTTAAATATTAGAAAATGGAAAGATGTTTTTTCAGACAAAATAGAGCTTTATTAGTGGACATCCTTGGTAAAGGTTGATAGTAAAAAGTGAGAAAAGCAAAAGAAGAATAACAGACAAATCTCTGCTGTGAAAAAAAAATCCCTCTCTGCATCAGCAAGGTTAGCTACTCTATCTGCTCACACAAAATTAAAGAACTATTTTTCTTCTATTGTTGTTTTGAAGATTGAATGTCTGTCGGCAGTTATTGCTGCTGCCTCTGAGAAAAGAGTGGCATATCAGCAGCTTACCCATCAGCTGGTTCAAATCAATAGCTGACTAGCTTTAAAAGCATCAACCCCAAAGTGGACCAGAAGTAGCAACTCCATACAGGGGTGATCAACAAGTAGGATTAGACAGGCATGTATGCAGTTAGTGTGTGCACAATGAAGTGTGTGTGTGTGTGTGTGTGTGTGTGTGTGTGTGTGTGTGTGTGTGTGTGTGTGTGTGTGTGTGTGTGTGGGAGGGAGTGAGAGAGAGAAGGAAAAAAGGCTAAATTAGCAAAGTCTTTTGTGCTTGTGGCCTTTTTTTTCTTTCTTTTATGCTCCTGCATGTGCTTTTGTTCTTGTTTAGCATGCACTGTTGTTGGTACCTATTTTCATTTCAGCTACAGCCTATCCCATAGAAACAGTGGTGCTGTAGCCCACAGCAATTGCAGTCTAGAGGAAGTAAATCAACTGCAAAACAGATGCAGCATGTGTATGTGTTTCAGCATGAGCTGGTGAGTGTGAGAGGAAGTGAACATGGCAGATTTAACAGGCTTGTGAGCAACAAAAAGATGCTCCCTTCTTCTTCAGTCAGCTTGGCTTCATGCTTATGCCTCCAGCTCCTGGCTAGTAATCGTGGACAGAGAGTTAGATAGACAGTGGATAGATTGGAGCTTATGTATGCTTGTGCAAAAAGCATGGACTGCGTAGGATGGTTTAGAGCTGGTATCAATAATTCTGAGGTCATATAATTTGTTTTTAAAGAGCCAGTTTTGTAAGCGATGATGCGGTGATGCTGGTGTATGACAGAGGAAGCGAGGTAAAAGAAGTAACAGGGATGAGGAAATGTTGGAAATATGTGCTGACAGCATTTATAGATATGCCAAATCCTCTGTTTGAAAGTGAGATAATGAGTGAGAACGGCTCACTGTAAACACAACTCATGGAAAACATTAAACAGGCTACAGAATTCCACAGTTCATTCTGTTGTTAAATGGAAGAGACACTGCAGATGAACACAACATCACACCGCAAAGCCTGGAAAAAAAATTGATTGAAAAAGGAAAAAAAAAAATTACTGCCACACAAAATAATAGCCTTCCCAAATAGAAAAACACAATTCACAGCTGACATGGCAGACAGTGACAGCATAATGACTATTGCCGCTAATGCAGGTACTGCACTGCACTCCAACAACAATGCAGCAATTTCATTAGTCGGGTACATTCTGCCAGAAGGATATTGAGTTGTGATGCCAGAAATACCAGTGACAGAGAAAAATTGGAATTGGTGTTGTTTTGATGGAAGTCTAAATGGACAAAATGAGGCGCTAAACGTGCAATAACAAAAGCAACGACAGGCTTGTGAAAATCTGATATTATTACAGATAATAATCTGCATCCACTCACAGGATGAACTCTACAGTATAATATATCCTCTCTAAGACTGTCACTCCATCTTTTCTTTCCCCCCAGGCTGGAATAAGCGAGTGGACTATGAGCCGGGAACAGGCAGTAAGCAGCTGTTTCCCAAGATGCACCTCGAGACTTGTGGCGGACCTCTATCCTCGGTGAGGACCACGGTGGAGCTGCAGACCAGCCACATTGGAAAGGGCTGCGACCGGGAGACCTACTCTGAGAAATCCCTACAGAAACTCTGTGGTGGGTTATTCTGTGGTTACTGTGTTTTCACAATCACTAACTATTCTTGCGTGGTCGAAATGAGCTATAATTAAGACAAAAACTTGACCTGTGACTATTAAATCGATGGTTGATATGCAGATTTACACAGTATATGGCTCATCAAAGACGGCTGTCTGAGGCAACTAAAAGTTGGGGCAGTAAATTAGAAGTTAGATCCTGCTAAAAGCATTAGCGGAGTCCATGCGTTGAGCGCCAGGGTCAGACGGAGCCCGAGGTGGGTTTCTGTGCCCTTTTTAAATCAACATCTGAAAGTTCCCAGTCCATGTTGCTTTCTTATCTCCACTTATGTCCCCGGTAAACCCCTGTGCTAAATGAAGGCACCAGAATGGCAAGTTAAGGCTGTGTCACTAATGATGTGACAGAGCGAGGGCATTAGCCGCCCTAGATGCAGCCGCGCTTTCTCCTCTGTGACTGATGAGCAGCCGAGCCGCCGTGTCAGTGCCCAGAGCACCAGCAGAGCAGTCGAGAGCCCCCACCCCCAGCTCCCCTCCACCGAGCTCCACTCTCCTTCCCCACCCACACCGCACTGCCAGCAGGAGGGCTGGAGTCATCATCTTTGACTAACGGCCTTCACAAGCCACATTCCAGCTAATCTGAATGCATAACATCCACTCCCTGCCTCCCCTGGCTCCCAGTCCACGCATGGTTTACCACTAAAGAGGCCTTTTCAGGCACCTCATAATCGTTATCTGATAGCAAATAGAATAAATTGTAATAGCTTTTTTAAAGCACAATCAATTTGAGATAATGTACAAAGACATCGGGCAAAGGAAAGGCTGCAGCTGGGTGCTGGAGGAGTCGATGGGTATTTATTTACTGAGGGAATCTAATTACTGGAATCAGAACGTCGACGGCGCCACGAGCACGCAGTGGAGAAAAACAGGGTTTTACAAACGAGTGAAAAACATCAATTAACGTGCTAATGTGTTATTAGCAGAAATGAACAGATGCATGTTGGAGTTTCTTTGCCAGGACAAGGGACGCAGTGAGTTGTGACACTTCCTGTTTTGTTTTTTTTTTGGTTGGTTTTTGTCCTATAACAGCATAGTTCCCAGGTCGCATTGATCCATTTCCATCAGTAAGCCATTAGAAACGATTCAAAAATGTATTTTAAAGGCATGAAATACATTTTTTACTGTCACACAGGAAAAGCAGAAGATTGATGGGTGAGGGCATGTCGTATGCATGGAGGAGCGAGGTGAGCATGTGTCAGGGGCTGCGTTTGTCAAGGTGACGGCTCGAATACAAAGACTGGACGGGGCTCAACATATTAGGGTTATTGTGTCAAAGGAATGATGGAGCTGCTTTTAAAGGGAGGAAGAGAAACCAAATGAGCCAGCTCAGTGCAGGACGGTAACGATGGGTCTGTTTTGTCAGGATGTGTAGGGATCGTGTCAGCTGTAAGCCGTCTGTGCGACTGGCTGATTCTCACCAAGCCCTTGCTATGTCTTTTTCTCTTTGTGTTGCCATAGTGCTTGGTTAGTATTTCCTCTGTTTCCATAGAGGTGCATTATAGCAGTGAGCTATGTTCTGAATTTATGAATAGTGGCTCACATTTCTTTTGAAAGTTAGCTTCATTTGCCATGAATCAATACCCACATCCCGTATCTATCTCAGCCCATTGATTCGTTATTAAACTCTGCTATCTGCATTACTCTTAAGTAATCATAGCCTAGAATAAGGCAATGCACACTGCATATCTGCCGTGATTGTTGTTGACAGATCTACTGTCTCACCTCTTGTTTGTTCCCACGGCAATAACCCCAGGTGCCTCGTCGGGTAGCACTGACCTTCTCCCTGCTCCCGGTACGGCCACCAATTGGACAGCGTCCCTAGTGTCTGACAGCGGGAGGGACAGTGACTTGATCTTCAGGTTTGACGGTCGTCAGGCAGCCAAAATCCCAGACTGGGTGGTACCCCAGAATTTGACAGACCAGTTTACCATTGCAACATGGATGAAGCATGGGCCTAGTCCAGGGCTCAGAGCTGAAAAGGAGACCCTACTTTGTAACTCTGACAAGACTGGTGAGTCATTTGTTAACACATTTCATGGAAAAAATATATTTTCTAATATCTACAAATATATTTCTTGACATTTCAGTCGGTTATAAGAGAGTGTAGAGTGTAAGTTGTAGTAAGGGGGGATTAGCAGAAATCGTAAAATTGTAAATCAGAATGAAATTCAAACACCACAAATGAAATGCACCTTGATTATTTGGTGGATTATGTGTTGTGTGGTCAGTTGACAGGAGAACTGTGGTCTGTGAGCAAAGGTATAAGACACTGACTGCAATACCAGAAGTGACAGTGGTTCAATAAAGACTCAGTGTCTGATAATATCTGTTTTTGTTCCTTGTAAAGACCATAAATCACTACTTAAATCATCCTAATAATCAGTGGTGCACATAAGTGGTCCGCAAGTGCGCATTCGCTGTCAAAATAAAAGACGCGCACCAGATAAGAAGTTGCACACAGATGTAAACAACAACTGTTTGTGAATTTAAATTTAAATAATTTAAAGAAATTCTTAATTACAATGTGATGCTTTTTAATAGCGGCACATTGATCAGAATTTGCATCTCCGTGGACAGCATGCCCTCCCTGCAGGGATTATTTTGTTGTTTTTTTAAATTCCAGTGAAAGACTGTGCCTGCAAACTCACCTCCTTCATAAAAGTGCTGCTGTCCCAGTTTTGCGAGAGCCACATGTCAGGCTTGCTTTACCTGTCAGCTGTGAGTAGGTGAGGTGATTTGGTCCCTGGTGTCTACTCCTCTTTTTACCTCCCACAGAGATGAACCGTCATCACTACTCGCTGTATGTCCATAATTGCCGCCTGGTGTTTCTGCTGAGGAGAGACTTCACCCAGGTAGACACCTTCCGGCCGGCCGAGTTCCACTGGAAACTAGAGCAGGTGAGGCGCTAACGTTGGAATACGTGTGATAGACCAGGAAACTTGTACTCTGAGCTTATCCTCAGCTCACCTTTTTGATGAGGTATGGACCTCTCGCACAGAGAGGTATGAAGCCTCTAGCCTGGATTATACCTCTATTAATCATCCACTGGGATATTTTTTTCTTAGTTTAATCCATGGTGGTCTGTGTCTTCTGTTAAAAATAGAAGGCTCCTGGTAAGATACTGGGATTCACTGGCAGCGGCAAAAAGGTTTAAAAGGGAGTAAGAGCTGTTGGTGATTTACTAACACACATCATATTCATCCAGTGATTTGCAAACAACCATGGTTTTGTGGGTGTAAACTGTAACCAATTAGTGCTTGGCTATACTAGAAATCTCTCCATAAAAAAAACAAACAAAAAACCCACCTAACCTTTAATTAACCCCATTTAATTTAGAGAATCCACATACTACTTAATATCCATGTAATATCTTAATAAATTTAGGGACTGAGTAAATGTTTGGCATCTGCCCTTTCATGTGAAGATTCCTCTGAGGAATGGAACATTTCCACATAAAACACTGTGTTACCTGACAATTAATCACAATTCCACAATTAGTTAATAATAAAAACAATAGATACGATGGCTAGAGAAATATGAGCTTCCTCCAGGCTTGTGCATGTGTCTCTGTGTATGTGTATGTGTGTCGCGTGAAGACAGAGGCAGCTGTCTGTTGATCATGGTTGCTGTCTCGGAGTCAGACAGGTCATCTCGACTCACAAAACCCCACGCTCACCCAGTGAGGACATTTGATTCAGTAGGCACACAGCTGAGGCTGGACATCCAGATGCAATACCCTGGGCTAATTTAATCAGACAGATCACTGGTCCTTGATTGGAGAGAGAGCATGAAACGGGTCATCCATCAGTCTCCTGACAGAGCGTGGTATGCGTGAGGCCCCATCTGGAGGAATTTAGACAGAGTTTCTATTGAGTATCTGTCATGGCTATTGGTCTGTTTTTCTCACTCTACATTTTCTCCTTTTGTTTTTAATTTGTTCTGTTCATTTTTTTTCTTTTTTTTTTCAAAGACATCTGACCAATCTGGATATTTCACAGGCCTCACTGCTACAGTAGTATGGCTTCTGCTAAAGACATTAACAGTGATGTTCACTGTACTTTCTCAGGCGTTGTTCAGATCAGCAAAAGTTACAAGAAAAACTAAGCATGGCTGGAATCTTTTGCCCTCATTCCCTCTTTCTTTTCAACCAATCAAGCAATTATAGTGTATGTAGACTATTTGTTTATATGTTGAAATAGTTTGAGAGTATCAAAAGTGTTATACTACTGTGATGTCACTAATTAGATTTCTGAGCAGTACCTGAAAACCAATGGGAATACTGTAGCATCACCTTTGACTATGTTAATGTTGTTAACATGGCCAACATTATAAACATTGGTAGGTTAGTATTCTGTTTGATAGAGGTTGTGTTAGGATTGACATTGAGCTTTAAGGAACACTATTAATCAGCATAACTTCATTATAAGTAAAAGTAATTTGTAGCCACTGTGACGTCAACCTTTGGTTTGTGGACTAACATTTTAAAGACTTTGAGAGATTTGATTTGGATGTCAACTTCTTTCAGAGAGAGAAACAATGTTGCAAGAGCTAATCTCTCTGAAACCTCCAGGACGCTCTGTTCATATGTACTTGTCCATCAAAAGGAAACAACCTCCAAACATGCAGTTATTTATCATTTACTTTGTTTTCAATTTGACAGTAATTGATCAAATGAATGTGATTCTCTATCAAAGGAGACTTGAAACTAGCAATCAAGACCGGAAAGTTCTTAGAAAAGTAATTACAGAGTATTCAATCTAGTGAGCAGTAGGCCCTTCGTTTGGAGCTGGCAGAGCTAACTTAGTGGCCTTCTTCTTCTTCTTCTTCTTCTTCTTCTTCTTCTTCATGAAGAAGTACAATGAATGCTTCTTATTAAGACTGGTCTTCTGGTCCGCTCTTCTTAAGAAGAATTCAGGTTTGGTACATTTCCATTCTGGCTTCACTTTCCAGACCTAGAGGCCAGGGTTGTGTAAGTTGATACATAACAAGAGCTTATTCACAGGTCACAAAGAATTAAATGAAGCAGATAATATTCATAGTTCACAATTTAATTAAGGTTAAGCAAGCCTTATGACAGCTGGGATATGTTCCAGGCCCCGGGCAGCCCTGAACTGGATAAGCAGAAAAGGATGGATGGTTTAGATGGATCTCTAAACTATTCTACTTTCATTATAATTACTTCCTATCAACAAATCCGTCTTCACATCATTGCATAATGTTACTTCTTGCTACCTACTAAAATTAAAAATATTATTTTTCCTTTTCTATATTCCTTTTAAAAGTACAAGACAAAGCAATGTGAATATATGTTTTAACACCTAGTCTACTTATCATGAAGGAAGACCACTTTTTGGCTGTTGGGTCATGGTTGTAACCTTTGGTAATTCCTTCCTCCTTCCTTATTTTCAGTGATTTAGTTGCAGATAAATGGTCACATGGTCCAGCTGCAAATTGGTTGTTCGTGTAGCTGATGTTGTTACTCTTTTTTTCTTTTTTTAGATAAATATAAAAATATTCAAACTAAGAAAAATTAGCTCAAAGAGGTACAGTGGTCATAAATTTGACAGAAGTGTCGTGTTCATCTCAATATTCATTTAAAAATTGTGCTCTACAAATGACCAAAAGTTCAAAGTAAGAACAAAATTTAAATATTAGATGTTAGTGTCACGTCAGTGGTATCTGTCTATTTAGACACATAGATTTCATTTGAACTGTCTGACTCTGATATTAAGTGACAATGGAGGTAAATAGAATTTAGTTGCTTACTTGAATGCTGTAAACTCACTTTTACAAAATTCAAGTGCAACTTCTGTTCCATTAACCGGATCTTGCTGCTTTGGGCAATCCACACTGACACAGTTCACATTTTCATTCTAGCTACTTAGTGTCTGTTTCAACAGTCTGCCATATGGTCTGTGAGCTTCAGCCTGGCTAAGTCCCTCTTCACAAATCCCAATTGTATTCATTATATAGTATGTATCATACATAATAATAGCATTGCTGTGAAGTAAGACACTAAGATTTAGGCTGTTTATTGTTTACCAAGAAAACAGTCCTAGTTCAGCATTCTGTCATTTGCTAAATGGCACTAGTCAGAGTATAGCTGAGGCTAATAGCCTCACAGAGCCATTAAGGTAACGCAACCTGCATGCAGAGCGTATCCAGTTTAGAGGCCAGGAGAGAGGCAATTTTCCCTTTGATGTTCTTGCTTGTTTGTGATAATTCTGCAGTCATAACATGACTCATTATAAAATGCATCATATCACACTTTTTCCCCATAGTTGTTTTAACCATATGCCACAGTTAATGAAATCCCACATGAAGGAAGTTAGTAGATTAGAGAGGAGTTTGACAGTTTTGGGGTTTTTTTTCTTTCTGTGGCTTAAAAAGGGTTAAGACAGGTAATTCTATAGCAGGTCTGAAATGATCTTGACTTATTTCATTAGCACGTGTCGCAATAAAAGTTTCCACGGTCTACTCTGGCACCACATAGGCACACAATAGCTGTTAAACTTTCTCGAGCACATTTAGAGTTCTCGCTCTTTCTCGCGTCCTCCCGCTCATCTTCCTCCCTCTTGTTAATAGTTGTCTCTGTGAATCCTGAGGGCATGAAAGGAAACTTTCATTAAGTCGCTATCTCCCCTCGCCTTGTCGCCATTTCCTCCTCATCTGCTAATGTCTTTAAAACAAAATGAACTTCTGAATACCTCCAACTTAGAGAACCCTCAAACAGAAGAATCCTCCTCTCCCTGCACTGGTTTATCAAAGAAGTAAGAAGTCCAATTAATTTCTCATACAATCCAATCACGCAGTGCGAGCTGCTGCATAATAACCGCACTGGGGTGGTGGGGGGAGATGGTTGCAGATATTAGTTTTACCTGCTGAAAAAAATAAAGAGTTTACTATCTGTTAATAACAGACAGCATGGTTTTATGCACATTGGCCTATTCTGTTCGGTATGCTTAAACTTTGCTCTCTGTGCTGTATGCATTGTTGGGAGATGAAGCCTGAGGTTTTCATTGAAACTCCACTGAAAGGTTTTGCAATGAACGTGTACCAAATGTGTCTTTTGTGCACACTTTCATATTCTTTAAATGCAGATCCGAATACGAGTGTCTCAAAGACGGAGGCTGTCAATCTTGAAGATGTTTTCTGCATGAGCCAGTACTGAATGAACCCCTGCAGGTGTTATAACTATGTACAAAATTGGATCGGGTGCGCACGGTCTAAAAAATAGCCTTTGGCGCTCGCAGGTGTCCGGGAAATTCACTGTATAAAAGAGTGCCTCACAGACCCAGACTCCGACTTCAGTTCTTCCACAGTGTATTAACAGCTTGTGAGGTTTTATTGTTCCATTCACTATATTCACCCGGCGCCTACTTTTCTCCTGACATCGGATGGTTTTATAATACTGCTTACTGCTGCGTTGTAGTTTCAAGTCTAAACAGAGGGAATCTGACAGGGGATTTGACTGTTATCATGTTACTGGTTTTCGATTGATCAGCATCTGAAAACACAAAAGTAAAGACAAAAAAATCCAGCACACACACACTGTGTCATTTTTAATGATTAAAATATATATATACGCAACGACCCATTACCTGCCATTAAATCGTAATAGAAACTGCAGATTACAAGGGTATTTCCAGTCCCTCCGCTTCCTGTTTCAAAGACAGAATTTGTGAGATATGTAAGAATGAATATGACCATGTGAAGCCCAAAATGTAACGTTTTAAAGAAGGAGTCAAAGAACAAAAGCCAAAAGTGTAGGAGATAGCATTTGCATGCGTATATGTGATTTTTTTTTTTTTTTTCTGTCAGTAAACATGATAGATCTAAAAATTCTGAATGAATTTCTGTAGGGTTGTACAGTGGGGTCATCTTAACAATCCATTAAACTTTGGCTTACATCCACCGGGGTCTTCAGGCTCAACTTAATGATTTATTGGTCAAAAATGGACAAAACACTTTAAAACTTACAAACTATGATTTTTGCAAGTGTGGTGTATATTGTGAACATACAGAAAGTACTGTATTTAAAACTTTGCTGCCATTTTTTGTATTTACAACATATAAGAAATGATTTGCGGGGATTCTAAATATCACATTACTTTGGCCCTTTGACAATATTTGACCTTAAAGGAGAGGTCAAAATTTTATAAAATGTCCTTTATCTTAAAAATGATGCTTCAAATTTTTTGTTTGTATTGGCAACATTTATGAAGTGAACTAGTATATGGGGATTCTAAATATCACATTATAGTTTCCCCTAAATATCATGTCCTATTTGACCTCTGACCTCACTCTTACATTTTACATCTATCTTTCTTTCAAGTAGACCCCAAGATGTGTTATATCTTTAAAGAAAATATTGCAAAGACATAGATTGCAATATAACATTATATTAGGCTCAAGTTATTTATGTTCAGTACAAGTCTCTCTGTACCTATTACCCATTACCTAATCCTGCATGTCATAAATGTCATGCCTGCACTTTGCACTACAAACTGTATGTAAAGCATGTTTAAAAAGAGCATAGAAAACAAAATGACATACATAATACATATATACCATATGCAAAAAAAATTACTATTCCCTTAAAAATAAATACTGCTCAGAGTGCGAGCTGTTTTGGCAGAGGTTTGCGCTGTTGGAGGGCTTCTTGTAATTTGAATGTTTTCAATGAGAGCAACAGATGTACAGTAGTTCTGTTTTTAGCTCTTATGGGTTAATAAAATTGCATTTCTGTAAACACTGCACAGTATTCGCCGTTTTGAATTCACACATCAAATGAGCAGCAGCAGGTAATTTCCACCAGCAGCTACCAAATAAGCACTGACTGACTGAGTTTCATTTTTAGTGCTGACACAACTGGCTAAATTTTTGTTTTTACCATCAGTGGAGGAAGTCTTGTTGCAAACAGTCATAAAACATTAACTGTGTGTCCACAGGCAGCGAATCTTATGAAGTTTGCAACAACACCAAAAAAAGCACTCTGAGCACACAGCTTTTTTCCCTTCTGTTCTCACAACACTCTCAGCCGACATCAACTTTGTCAACAGTGACATTTACTTACAATCTAATATTAAAAGCAGTTTTTTTCAACCCTACAATAAACACTTAGGGTTGTGCTCTGAAAGCAGGCTCATGAGCACTTCCAATGCTAAAATCACTGACAAATAAACACACATCTGATGTGTACATCAGCAGAAAAGTGTTTCATGAGCAAAAATCACCAAGAAAATAGTAAAAAATTAGTAGCTTTACATTTTGCTTTTGATTCATTTGCAAAAACCAAAGTAAAAAGCTGGGATTTTTTGGTCAAAAAGAAGATATAAAGTGTTTTCTTGACATTTTTCCATCTTGCCCTCCTCTACATGAATTGCAGACTATTTCAATACAATATGAATTACAATAGAGTTAACATGCTCTCTGTAGATGTGTTTTTGCCTGCAGCTAACATTAGCATTCAACCATATCATAGCCAAGATTACGGTTACAGTGTAAGTGACACAGCGAGGAGCAAAAACACATTTATTTAAATGTGGAAATAAAACACACAGATGCAGCCAAGCTTACAGTGGAATATTACTTTCTTGCACCTTTTCATCCAGCCTCAGAAATGTTTTAAGTCACTAATGTTCTGTAACATTAATGTTAATAAAACTGAAAAACCAGATTTTCACCTGCTCTGCTTTCAGTTGCCAATCAAAGAGTATTAAATTTAGTTGCCTGTTGAATGTTGGCCCTGCGACAGACTGGCGACCTGTCCAGGGTCCTATAGTAGCTGGGATAGACTCCAGCCCCTGTGCTACCTGATAACTATAGGTGGAAGAGGAAAGATGGATCATCTTTGTTTTATTTAAAGGATATATGTCATTTGTAAATTATTTCTCTAAAACCATCCATTTGATATAAAATTTATCAGTGTTCCTTTAAAGGACAATAGCCTACTCCCTTAATACCTCAAAAACATTTTAAGCACTAATAGTTTAAAAAGTTGCTTCTAATCAGTCCTCTACAGTTAAGAGATTGAGTTGACAATTTTGAAATACATTAAGTCTTCCAAGAGCAAAAATAAATAAAGCAAACTGTAAATTAGAGGGTAAGTAACAACCTCATAACAACCTCATAGTAATGGGTCAGTACACACTGGTGCTGATGAACTTGTTCAAAATGCCGAACTGCAACCAGTTTGATAAAAAGGAAGGAAAACTGCGCTATTTACATTTTAATAATATGTAAGTTGCACTAAAGTAACAGATCAATGGGCTCCAAAATAGACAGCTCCAAGACATCGACAGCTCACCCTTATTTAGCCTTATTCCTTAAGGGAATTTCCTCTATGTTTAGACTCTGGAGGGTTTTTTTGTTTTTGTTTACAGCTGTTGGTAAAGGAGGTGTGGTTGGCATGACCACATAAAGGTTCAAGCAATCCCAGCAAAGTATTGTAATGTATGTTGTAACAGATTGCACAAACCTCCTAATGATTTAAAGTAAACGATAGCTTTGTGTGTATTATTTCAAACATCTAACTAGTCTGTCCTAAACTAAATGCAACAATTGCTTGTTTATGAATCTCTAGATAGCTGGTTGACCAGTTCAAAACTTCCTTGTTTAGGCAATTGTGTGCCTCACAGATCCCATATAGCTTGAATAAATGCATTATACACTCTTATATTTTTGCTAATTCTCAGTCAGAAGATAGCACCACCCGAAGGCATACTCTACTCTATCGTCATTTTACCACTGAATGGTAATAGTAAAAAGACGACAAGACAAAATGAATATCATGCAGAAACAAGTGAGGAGAATTAACTAGCTCACAAGTGAGGGGAGAGTGGAGCGGGAGATTGACTGTCTGCGGTGCTGTGTCTGCTGTACTGGTCTGTTACGGTGAAGTGGGATCTGGGCTTGACACCAAACCTGTTGATTTACGGGTCAGTCCACTTTGCCAGCCTCAGCTATGTTAACAAGCTCTGCGTAGTCACCGAAAAGACCACATAATGGAAACAAGTCATAAAAATTAGTTTTTTTAAAGGGTGGCTAGGCTCTCTTAGTGTAGAGCATGTACAGTTTGGCCATTTGGGTAGGAGTCAGAGTAGAGTCAGTGTTTCTCCAAAATGGAAGGAGGAAGTTGAGGTTGTTCAGCAATCAGACAAGGATGCCTTCTGAGCACCTCTTCGGTGAAGTACTCTCAGCATGTCCTATGGGTAGGAGGCCCTGCAGCAGAACCAGGACATGCTGATTATATCTTTAGGCTAGCTTGGGAGAGCCTTGGTGTTCCCCCGGATGAGCTCGAGGAGGTGGCCATGGAGAGGGAGATCTGTGCTTCTCTGCTTAGACGGATGGATGGACGGATGGACGGATGGACGGACGGATGGACGGATGGACGGATGGATGGATGGATGGATGGATGGATGGATGGATGGATGGATGGAATATCATGCAGTGTTGAGCAAGATTTGAAACAAGCAAATGAGCCCATAAAGTCATAATGAAAATGTTTAAGAGGAAATAAATGAAGTGTGAATTAGGATCATTTCCTCGCTGACGTCTGTACATTAAGACTTCCCCTCGTTTAAGGCACTTCCTATAGAAGTTTTACATGTCAGACTTTGAGGTTATATCCTCTTCTGGTAAATAGTCTGTTCTGTCTTTGCAAGTCTGCAATCAATTTATTAAAAGCAAACAAGTTAACCTTTACACATGTCAGTGTTTCATGTTGTGACCCAAAGACACCATCCTGAACAACCACTGATAAATGGGTTTAGTTTCCACATTTGGAGACACTCTGCAGGGTGTGTGAATTTCCTGTGGCTGTGTTTTTAGCCCATTAGGGTTTATAAAAGGTAGAATTTTTTGAAGTTGAATATTAACTAGGACCACACTAGTGGTGTCTCATTACTTTCATGCTTCTGTAGAGTTTGATAATACGAACCCACATAGAGAGGTAAATGGAGGCTCTCATTTTTCAGTTAGAATAAAGACAGCATTGTGTCCTCATTTGACAGGCTGGAGGGATTTTGGCAAGAGGAGAAAATCAATGAGAAGTCACCTCGAGCCTTTCAGCTGGCAAAAAAGAACACGAAAAACCAACAGGGATAATTGAGATCTAAATGATGTTTCTACCAGGAGTCTAAATTGAATGTGGAAAGGACATCATTACATTCAGCTACCCAATGGAAAACACTTATTTTTTTCAGAAAGCAATCAAGCAAACACTCAGGGGGGACTTTCTCTGATTTCGCAAGTGGACAGTAATGGAAATATGAAATCAGTGACCATTCTTGTTGTGTGGTACATATGTCATGGAGGCTAAGCTGGGGACAGAGCTACAGCAGAGGGAAATATTTACAAGGAATAGTGTGTTCTTTCACACGTATAGCGACTATTTATCAGTGCACGTGTGAAATCAATGGAAGTGTCTGTCAGTCTTGCCTAACACTTGAAAAAATCTAGTACAGACATCAAACATTGTTAGAGTATATTTTACAGCAGCTTCATAAGGTGCACATTCAGTCATATTTTAATTCGTCATCATCATCCATTTAAATAGTGTAAATAAGCCACTGTTGAGACGCTTTACTAAAATGTGTTCTGCAGCAGATGTTATCCTCATGAGTTTTGCTTCTTTCGCAAAAAAATGTTAAAATTTTAAGCTACAAATGCTGTGTTTTAGTCTTCAGCTGAGCATAACAGCAAATTTAAAAATTGAATGATCCGAGCCTTAAGGCAACAGTTGCATCACTCACAGATCTTGAGAGTCCATCTTAAGGGTTCTAACCTCAAATGCAGTTTAAACATTTGTTGTTTTTAGTTTTGCTTTGTGCGTTTCGGTAAATGATCGTGTGTTCGGTGCATATAAAGTGCATAGAGAAAAAAGGACGAATAGGTCATTTTGCGCTCTGGAGCACGTTTTTTGCCAGGGGCCTATCTCATGACTTAATTTCATACAGAAAATGATTGTAATTCTGCATTTCCTGTGGCTGTGTGCACATAGTAGAAACAGAAACATAACTTATTCAAGTTTTTTTTCCATATATTAAAATTTCAGTACATGTATTCAAATTCAGAATGCACTGATAGAATTCAGCTTTCCTAACAGGACTGAATAAGCTGACTGTTATGATGGTGTCAGTGTCTCTCTAACAAATGTATTATTTTTTCAACATAATTGTGACCAATTCAAAACATATTCTGAACATAATTACTCATAAGAACTCAAAATAATGAAAAGAGGATGTCATGAAACGCTATGTGGCAGGCAGGAATTGGACCCAAAATGCAGGCTCGTAGACACAAGGGATGAACTCAAAACCACAGCTTTATTCACAGGCCGGGAAAGCATACAAAGTAAACTAAACTGGGGAATAACACACTAAACTTACAGGGAGACACCAGGAGATCCACACAGCATGAGGGTACGACGCGACACTGGGTTGAGGAAAACACAGGGCTTAAATACACAGGGTAGTAATGAGGAACGGGCAACAGAAGGAGACACAGCTGGAAGAGATCAGGGCTGACGAGACAGGGGAACCAAGCTTCACACACCAACATAAGACAAAGACTTTCACAATAAAACAGGAAACATGAACCCAACACAAAGACGCAGACTTGACACTGAGAGACAGACAGAAAATGACACCTAGCACTAAACCCACACAAAACATGAGAACACAAATCCTAATCACAAATAAACAGAAACATGAACCAAATAATCATCATGACCACCACCACCACCACAATCAGCAATACAAGAGAATGAGAAAAACAATCCAAAACACCAAGATAACTGAAACACAAAGTACCAGAGAAACAAAGAATAATCCATCATTCAAAATATAAACCAAAGCATAATAAACTCAAAATACTGGGTCCAACAGACCCAGAACCGTGACAGTACCCCCCCTCTAAGGGCTGGCTCCCGACAGCCGCAAACAAAAAACAGAAGCACGAAGGACACCAAACCAGGGCGGGCGGAGGGGGTCCAGGACGGAGGGCCCGAAACAAAACACAAGGAGCACCAGTCCAGAGACAGAAGAAAAAAAAAACAGATCAAAACCAAACCAAACTAGACCTAACATGAGTCCATGAAAAGTCCAGGAGGCCGACCGTGCACACGGCAACGGTGGCGACGGGCAAACAGTTCCGGAGGCCGACCGTGCACACGGCAACGGCGGCAGCGCAGGCAAAACCAATCAGGAGGCCGACCACTAGGAAGGCAGTGGCGGCCACTGAACAGGTCCGGAGGTCGGCCGCGAAACCAGCGGCGGCGACAAAGTCTTTCAGGAGGCCGCCCTCGACGGCCATGATGCCAACGTAGAGGCCTGGAAAACGGCCGGCAGAGGCGAGGCGGAACAGGTCGAGCTGGCTCTGACGGCGGTGTTGCAACCGCAGGGCCAGACGAGGCAGGGCCAAATGATGGCGGAGCAGAAGCCGGACCAGGTGTGGCTGATGAAGCGATGGAGGCCGCGGCCGGACCAGGCGAGGAGGATGAGGCCGCGGCCGGACCAGGCGAGGAGGATGAGGCCGCGGCCGGACCAGGCGAGGAGGATGAGGCCGCGGCCGGACCAGGCGAGGAGGATGAGGCCGCGGCGGACCAGGCGAGGAGGATGAGGCCGCGGCGGACCAGGCGAGAGGATGAGGCCGCGGCGGACCAGGCGAGGAGGATGAGGCGCGGCGGACCAGGCGTGGATGATGAGGCCGCGGCAGCGTGGATGATGAGGCCGCGGCGGCGTGGATGATGAGGCCGCGGCGGCGCGGATGATGAGGCCGCGGCGGCGTGGATGATGATGCTGCAGCTGGCGGCGCGTGATGATGAGGCGCGCAGCGGCGGCGGCGTGGATGATGAGGCGCTGCAGCTGGCGGCGGCGTGGAAGCCGGAGGCGCTGCAGCAGGCGACGGCGTGAAGCCGAGGCGCTGCAGCAGGCGACGGCGTGAAGCCGGAGGCGCTGCAGCAGGCGACGGCGTGAAGCCGAGGCGCTGCAGCAGGCGACGGCGGAAGCCGAGGCGCTGCAGCAGGCGAGCGGCCTCGGACCCTCCAGCGAGACGGGTTGCTGAACGGGCCTCGGACCCTCCAGCGGAGACATGAAAACGAGGCGAGCGGCCCTCGGACCCTCCAGCGGAGACGGGTTGCTGAACGGGCCTCGGACCCTCCAGCGGAGAGACGGGTTGCTGAGCGGGGCCTCGGACCCTCCAGCGAGCGGGTTGCTGAACGGGGCCTCGGACCCTCCAGCGGAGACGGGTTGCTGAACGGGCCTCGGACCCTCCAGCGGAGACGGGTTGCTGAACGGGCCTCGGACCCTCCAGCGGAGACGGGTTGCTGAACGGGCCCCTCGGACCCTCCAGCGGAGACATCAGACGGTTGCTGAACGGGCCCTCGGACCCTCCAGCGGAGACATCAGACGGAGGCTGAGCGGGCCCCTCGGACCCTCCAGCGGAGACATCAGGACGGAGGCTGAACGGGCCCCTCGGACCCTCCAGCGGAGACATCAGGCGGAGGCTGAACGGGCCCCTCGGACCCTCCAGCGGAGACATGAGACGGAGGCTGAACGGGCCCCTCGGACCCTCCAGCGGAGACATGAGACGGAGGCTGAACGGGCCCCTCGGACCCTCCAGCGGAGAAGGCAGGTGGCGGCATGGGAGCCGCGGAGTGCTGGATGGGCTCATCAGAGCTTCCAGCAGGAGCTGATGTAGAGCCAGAGGGAATTGGGACCCCTGGCTCAATGTTACGCTGGCCAGAAAACTGAACTGCCACGGAGAACTGGGCCAATGGGTCAGGTGCGAGCTGAGCTACTGGTGGTGGTGAAAGAGGAGTGGGTGGTGGAGTTGATGGCTTCACAGGGGAATGAACTAGAGGCGACTGTACAGGTGACTGAGCTAAAGGTAGTAGTGACGGTTGAGGAGAAAGCGGAGCTGGTGGTTGAGTGGAAGACTGCACTGGGGAAGGCTGAACTGCTGGAGACCGCACTGGGGAAGGCTGAACTGCTGGAGACCGCACTGGGGAAGGCTGAACTGCTGGAGGCGGCACTGGGGCCTGGACTACAGGCGGCACTGGGGCCTGGACTACAGGCGGCACTGGGGCCTGGACTACAGGCGGCACTGGGGCCTGGACTACAGGCGGCACTGGGGCCTGGACTACAGGCGGCACTGGGGCCTGGACTACAGGCGGCACTGGGGCCTGGACTACAGGCGGCACTGGGGCCTGGACTACAGGCGGCACTGGGGCCTGGACTACAGGCGGCACTGGGGCCTGGACCACAGGCGGCACTGGGGCACTGGGAGCAGGGCAGCAGGTGACACTGCAGGCTGGGCAGCTAAGTGAGCTACTGCAGGCTGGGCAGCTAAGTGAGCTACTGCAGGCTGGGCAGCTAAGTGAGCTACTGCAGGCTGGGCAGCTAAGTGAGCTACTGCAGGCTGGGCAGCTAAGTGAGCTACTGCAGGCTGGGCAGCTAAGTGAGCTACTGCAGGCTGGGCAGCTAAGTGAGCTACTGCAGGCTGGGCAGCTAAGTGAGCTACTGCAGGCTGGGCAGCTAAGTGAGCTACTGCAGGCTGGGCAGCTAAGTGAGCTACTGGAGGCTGGGCAGCTAAGTGAGCTACTGGAGGCTGGGCAGCTAAGTGAGCTACTGGAGGCTGGGCAGCTAAGTGAGCTACTGGAGGCTGGGCAGCTAAGTGAGCTACTGGAGATGAAGGTGGAGGTGTGAGGGGTTGAGGATGGTGAGGGTGCAGTTTCGTCCTTAAAGGCGGATCGAGTGATTTGGCAACAAATAGTGATGGAAAAGGTCGCTGGTGCCGCGAATACCAAGAGGCGAGGGCCTCCAGGAGGGCAGCTGAATCTTCTTTCCTGGACTGCCCATATCAAATAGTTCAAGCAGAGTCTCGCTCTCAGACCTGTGATTATTTGTTTTAACCTTTTTATGTCCATAAAACTGACGGTCAAAGTTGTGGATGACAATAAGTGATCAAAAAACACTACCTGAATAAGTCTCTTGGGATTGTCAGCAGCGTGGATTACGCTTCGGCAGAAATCCTTCAACTGCTTGAGCATTTCCTCCTTCGTGGCAAAACCTGAGTCCGCTGGGTCCATTTTGTGGTCGCGTCGTTCTGTCATGAAACGCTATGTGGCAGGCAGGAATTGGACCCAAAATGCAGGCTCGTAGACACAAGGGATGAACTCAAAACCACAGCTTTATTCACAGGCCGGGAAAGCATACAAAGTAAACTAAACTGGGGAATAACACACTAAACTTACAGGGAGGCACCAGGAGATCCACACAGCATGAGGGTACGACGCGACACTGGGTTGAGGAAAACACAGGGCTTAAATACACAGGGTAGTAATGAGGAACGGGCAACAGAAGGAGACACAGCTGGAAGAGATCAGGGCTGACGAGACAGGGGAACCAAGCTTCACACACCAACATAAGACAAAGACTTTCACAATAAAACAGGAAACATGAACCCAACACAAAGACGCAGACTTGACACTGAGAGACAGACAGAAAATGACACCTAGCACTAAACCCACACAAAACATGAGAACACAAATCCTAATCACAAATAAACAGAAACATGAACCAAATAATCATCATGACCACCACCACCACAATCAGCAATACAAGAGAATGAGAAAAACAATCCAAAACACCAAGATAACTGAAACACAAAGTACCAGAGAAACAAAGAATAATCCATCATTCAAAATATAAACCAAAGCATAATAAACTCAAAATACTGGGTCCAACAGACCCAGAACCGTGACAGAGGACCCTTAAGATAATGTGCTGTAGCTGCTTCACTGTTTGATTGTTAATAAAAACTTTTCTGGTTCGTTCAATGCTATTTTGAAAAACCCATGCAATTCAGAAGGCTACTCCTTTGAACACAAGAATATAATTATGGATCATGGATTTCCAAGGTTTTAAGATAAAATAAGATAAGATAGCCTCTATTGTTGCCATAGTTGGGAAATTCATGTTGTTACAGGAGCAGAGTGGACAGAGCAGAAATGAGTAATAGCCAGACTTTTGTGTACTTTCTCTAAGTGGTCTGCAAAGTTTTTTCTTTCTCAACCATTTTTAGAGGATTTTCTGTTTTTTTGTTAAGCCACCTAACACTGACCTGTGAATCATTATAGCCCAACAGACGATACAGTGTTGCATCTACACATAAAAGAAAACTTGGCTAAGAATCCATTTTAGATTGTATCAGTCTGTCGTAAAAACACACCGCTTGTTCCAATTTCTTTAGTTGAATCTTTGAAGAATGCTAAAGATAACACAGTTTGACTGGCATAAAGTAATAGTTTTGAAGCAGCAGGGGTGATTCCCAAAGAGCTGTTAAGCAAAAACTTGGCAAATCTCATCATAGTGTTGAGTGTGTTCTTCGAAAATTTGAGAAAAATGCACAAAAAATGGAGGACAGAGATAAAACAGTAGGTGTATAAACTATCTAGAGCAGATGAACAGTAGCTGAAAGTCATGTCCTTAAGAAATGAAGAAATACATCTGACCCTTAAGTTGATTCATCTACTGTTCACTGAAGCCTCGTGAGAAATGGTCTCAGAGGTCAAGAAGCCATTCTTAAGGAAAAGAAACATGGAGAAAGGCAGAGGAACGCCAGATTACACAAGAACTATGTCAAAAATCAGTGGCAACAGGTCTCAGGGAGTGATGAATCCCAATTTGACATTTTTACTTCAAACCTTCATCAGTATGTAGCGGTTAGGAGAGAGGTACAGTAATGATGGTCTACTGCAGGGGTCGGCAACCCTAGGCACGCGTGCCACCGTTGGCACGCGAAGGGTTAACTGATGGCACGCACGACCATAGCTGGACTGGCCATCGGGCATAAGGGCATTTGCTCGGTGGCCCGATTATTTTATTTATTTATTTTTTGGTGGTGGTTTGGCCAGACGCGGGTCGGTGTGTAAAAATAACTCAGTTGTTTGGTGGTGGCTATGGCGGAGCTTCCACAGATTCAGTAAAATTAACAAGTGGTGGAGGCCAGCAGGTGGATGAGGGAAGGGGAGGCAGGAGGAGGAGAGACCCGAGGCAGCTGCCGGTCGGAGCATCAGGTGAACTGAACTTCAGGTAAGAAGTTATGACCTGCTGGGCGGGTGCTATGATTTTATTGATAGTGAACTTTATTTTATTCATAAGGTTAGTTAGTAGAGTTGCCAACCGTCCTGTACAAACAAATTATTACGCGTTTCGTGTTGAGCTGAGAAGGAACACAGTTTGTCCCGTACTTCAGCCAGGATGGAAAAAGACACAAAGCTGGAGTTATTGTGTCTTTGCTGCACAGCTGCATCTTCTTCTCCTCTCATTCTCTCCCCTCTCTCTCCTGTTGCTACTTCAATCGTGAAACTGATCAATGATCAGCTGATCAGCTTTTCTCTCTTGTTTGTTTATCGCTCACTTTGCGCCAGAAAGAGGAAACTGCCGGATGTCGCACTAAACAACAGCAGCACGTTTAAGCTTGATCAGCTGTTGTTAGAATTTATTTAATATTAATTTCTAGTATCAGCTGATGTTTGCTGGAGCCACAGCTGTAAAAACTGCTGGTCATGATATCGGTTTGTATATCTGGTGAGAGGGAAACATGCAGATGAAACCAGGAGATGTCCTTACTGAATCATCAGAGCTGAACAGGTGATGGAGAAACAGGTTTACCTTTTAGGTGACATGAATGAGTTGAAGGGAAGTTGTGAACTGTTTCTGAGAGACAAATAACACCAGGATCCTTTTCTAAGTAGCTGACAGCTGGTAACTGTGCAGGGGCGGATCTAGCAAAGTGTTGCCAGGGGGCCAGGTAGGGCATTAACAGGGAAAGGGGGGCACAAAGAAATACTTTCTTATTCTCATTTAAAATGTCTGGCTGTTATTAAATAATTATCTGAAGCTTACAACCAAAGTTTTTATCTGACGTAAAATGAATAGAAATCATATATTTACCAACAAGACAGAGTACATCACTGTTACAACAGCGTTTGTTTTCATTCAAAGGCTTTATGGCTTTAATATCTGGGGGGCCGGTCTTTAGTCCAAATGCATCCATAGACTCGAGACACAATGCATTTTTGGGACTTTCAGGTGTATGGACCAATGTTTTATTTTCTGATCAAACCAGAAATCTTTAATGAGCAGCTAGATTTGTCTGGCATTAACTGGCTGAGTTAATGCCAGTTAATGCGACATCGAAGCAGCTGGAATCCACAGCTGTGCGTGTTCATGGAGCTGCATTTTCACCTGC
Source organism: Oreochromis aureus (assembly GCF_013358895.1). Taxonomy (NCBI): domain Eukaryota; kingdom Metazoa; phylum Chordata; class Actinopteri; order Cichliformes; family Cichlidae; genus Oreochromis; species Oreochromis aureus. The sequence continues at coordinate 33,689,301 of NC_052955.1, forward strand.
TGGACATCACTACCTGACAAGTTTAACTGTCTTCAGAACATTGCAGAGGCATTATTGACAGTATTTGGCTCTACATATCTGTGAGAGCATATTTTCTCTCACATGAGTGTCCTCAGGTAGCCGTCTGAATGCTGGACACTCGGAGACCTGTGTCTCTGAGTGGGAGACCAGAGATCACATTAACATGTCTCTGTATTAACAAACATACCATATTGGCCCAGTTTATTTTTCTTCTCATTGTTGTGAGGAGACCATAAATAGCATTTGTATTTTCTGTTGTACAGTTCATTTGCTGTTATGGAGTTCTTGTTATGGATAAAAAGTGTCTTTTTTTTGTTTCAAAATAGCTGATAACTATTCGCTGATAGCTGCCAACATTTGCAAACAAATATAATTCTATACAGTGGTTCTATATAATGTGTAACTGTTAATATAGAGCGTTATTAAATTTATTGCTAATGCAATCATATGGCACACTGACTTCTGAGGAAATTTTAAATGGCACTCGCCATCAAAAAGGTTGCCTACCCCTGGTCTACTGCCATCTGTAAAACAGTGGAGGCTGTGTCATGGTTTAGAGCACTTCATACACAATGAACACGATCAGTGACTAACCTCCCCAGACCTCAACATTACTGAGGCAGTGTGGGATCGTCTTGACAGAGAACAGAACAAAAGGCAGCCAACATCCAAAGAAGACCTTTGAATGGGCTTCAAGAAACCTGGAGAAATAATCAATTTAATATGAATTAATTCAGTTTTATTTATATAGCACCAAATCACAACATCAGTTGCCTCAAAGCCCTTACAAGCTAACAACCCATAACAGAGAAAACAGAGAGAACACCAATAACCCCCCTATGAAGAAGCTCCTGGGTGACATCGGGAAGGAAAAACGCACTTTTAACAGGAAGAATCCTCTGGCAGAACCAGGCTCAGGGAGGGGCGGCCATCAGCTATGGCTGGTTGGGGGTGAGGGGAGGAAGGCAGAACAAAAGACACACTGTGGGGGAAACCTAGAGATTAATAACAACTAATCAATCAACGCAGAGTAATGTATAAACACAGAGTAGGGGAAAAAAAGGTAAGTGAAGAAGAAACACAGTGCATCATGGGAAGCACCTGGCACCCTATTGCAGCTCAGGGAGGATTCATGTTCACCCGATCAAGCCCTAACTATAAGCTTTATCAAAAAGGAAAGTTTTAAGCCTAATCCTACAAGTAGAGAGGGTGTCTGTCTCCTGAATCCAAACTGGGAGTTGGTTCCATTGAAGAAGACTCTGCCTCCCATTCTACTTTTAAAGATCCTAGCAACCACAAGTGAACAAGCAATCTGAGAGCGAAATGCTCTAATGGGATGATGCGGTACTATGAGGTCTTTAAGAAAAATGTGACCTGATTCTTCAAGACCTTGCTTGTAAAGAAAAGAGTTTTAAATTTGATTCTGGATTTCAAAGGGAGCCATTGAAGAGAAGCCAAAATGGGAGAAATATGCTCTCTCTTTTTAGTCTCTGTCCGTACTCCCACTGCAACATCCTAGATCAACAGAAGGCTTTTCAAGGAGTTTTAAAGCCAGTCTGATAATGATGAAATACAATAGTCCAGCCTAAAGTAGTAAATTCAGTTTTTCAGCATCACTATGAGACAGGATAGTCCTAATTTCAGAGATATTGAACAAATGGAAGAAAGCAGTCCTACATATTTGTGTAATATGAGCACTGAGGACATATAGCCTAAGAAATTAAGAGAGAGTTTTCCTAAGAGTTGTAGTCATACCAAATATTGACTTTCAAGCTTGTTAGAATTGTACAAACAGTTATATGCTGTATATGCTGTATTTTCATATATGATTTTATAATTTTTTAATATAATGTTTAGAAAATCATATCAGGTAGTTTTTATTTTTTACAACTATAAACGAACATTGATATTTGCGGCAGCTGCACAAGTGCAGCCAAGAGTATAATATATATATGTTGTGTAATAGGAAGTACAAAAATGTACCTAAAACAAGAAAGATGAGTAATTGAAACACTGAAAATAAATCAAAGCAGATAATGAGAACATTTAATATTATAGCATGAGTTTATATCAACAGCTAGTAAACAGTGAGTGCAGCTGTGCACTGATTTAACCAGGGCTTAACTGCTGTGCAAAGAGTTTTAAAAGCCTAAATCTTCTTTTATCACAACAGTTTAATATTGCATCAAAAAGGAGGCTGGCCAGTTCACTGATCCACTCTGACTCATTTCCTGTGAACCAGGTGTTCATTGTTATTTATTGACCGATATGCTCTTTTCCCCCGTCTTCACAGGGAAAGTATAATGAGCTAAAGCTAACAGGCCACTGTCAGCATGTGCACTCACATCCATGTGGCACATCAACAATTTCTGAATTTATGCTCAGCCATGGCAATAAAAGATGCTCACCACTTGGCGTGATCATCCCCCACAGTTGCCTCCTAACCGGTCCAGGCTCATTGTCAAAACAAGCCTCTCCTGAGCACAATTTGAATACTGAGCATCTGGCATTTTCAAATTGCTGATGTGCTGCCGTTGACTGCTGTCATCAGAAGCTCCTTGTTAGTAAACTGCAGGCTGTTTTGGGACCACCCTACCTGATGAGTTTATGAAATTATGTTGTTTTTTATTCTTACACCAGAAGGGGAAAAAATGGTCTTGCTTGTGAGAAAAGACTGAACACCTGCCTCACTCAGAAAGGAGATTCTGAGCGAGAGAAGACACGCATCATTCATACATGCTGCTGTCCTCACAGGAGTAGACCTGCTATGAGGCGCATAAACCACTTACTACAGGCTCAAAGTGCAGTGCGTGCAGCTGCCTCTTATTCTGCACCAAATTAATGTGCAAATGAGGGTGGTGCAATTTTGTTCCATGAGCTGCGAGCTAACAGATGAGTGAAATAAGAGACATGGTGCATTTTTTAAAAAATTTTGGCCATTAAGCTGAATAATTTAAAGGAACACTACATTTTAAACTTTTAAAACAAATTGCATTAGCCAAAAATCTTTACTCGTCTATTATAGTTTTTTTTTTTTTAATCCTTAAACATCAAGCTCTCGGGGTGTCCCACTTAATAAAGAACAAAGATTTTATTTTTTGTTATTGTTAAATTTTCTGCCTTTATTTTATTTATGAGCTGACATACGTCAGTAATAACCAAAAAGAGGACAGGGAAAAAAAACATTTAACAACTGTCTGTCTCTTACCTCGGCTGTGCTGCTATTTTACCTTCTTTCTGGGAGACATACACTCACAAACAGCCAGCGTCTCTCTCCTCATGGGAGGGGTCATGTTGAATGATAGATGACTCCTACTAAAGAGCCCGCTAAATTTAGAGCTCTGCTGCTCCAGTGGGCTCCGAAGAGCTTGATGGGCGCGCACACACACACACACACACACACACACACACACACACACACACACACACTCCTGCTATCTCAAACCCATACGGACTTTTGCCTCGTACACTTTCAAACCTGATTCTTGTTTTGTCTGTTCACCTGAGACTACCTGCACAGTAGCCCACACGCACACCCTCTCCACTCCGAACACATATGTGTGTTTGTTGCGTCATCATGCTCTGGGGTAAGGACTAAAATCTGACTGTTTACCAAGCTCAGGGCTAAGATCTCACAGCTTTACTCACAAATACTGTGACCAGTGTCTGGCTACACCTGGAGAGGTAAGGCGGGGGCTGTGGGGGGGGGGCTTACATCGGCCGTTACACGCGATGTGCCATGCCACTCCACCTGTAAAAATGCATCAATTGAAGCGTGCAATTCTTCTGTATAAAAAAAATCCTCTGAAATACAGTTGTCACTGCAGTCTCCACTGTTTGCTCCTCACACGGCACGCACTCACATTAAAGCGATGGATTTACTTCCAAACAGCAGAAAAGCTGCTCCTGGATTTTTGATATTGATTGGCAGTCATGCAGATGGACTTGTTTGTATTCAGGTGGAGGATCTTATTGACAGGACGAATCAATAGCGGCGCAAAGATGAAGGGGTAGAGACAGAGGACAGGGGAAGAATAAGGAACGATAAAATGGATAGAAAAGGTAGCACTGCTAGAGAAACACCTCGGGGGACAAAGATCGAAAGAGAAAAACAGATGAAGAGAAGATTGGAGGAGATAGAGGCAGCTAAGGAAGAAATGTCAGAATTTACCTCCCACTGCGACAGACACGCAAATATTTAGAACACGCTGGAGGGAGAAGCCGGAAGAAATGGACATTAAACAACAGGTATTACTCTGATACCTCACGCACACATGCACACACACAACATGATGGACAGACGTGAGATCGATGCAGCGGCACAGCGTGCGAGGAGACAAAATATTCAAACTAATAACTTAATAAGTGAAATTGGAACAGGCAGGTTTTGCCGTTGCAGTCCTCTCAGTGTGATATCACTCATTCATCACCGACGACATTATCATATTCCGCCGAGGCGTCTCTCAACCTGCACTACCACGGTCTGCTTCACAAATGAAATCAGCCTTTATTACAAACGCACTTTTCAAAAACCAGATCCATGTAGTTTTCCATCATTTTTATTTCTTTCCCAACCCGGCATCCTTCGGTAATATCGCCTCGCCTTTATGAGAGGGGTAAGTGTTGTAGGTATTAGATAGGTTGAAATGGTGCTGGAGAGGCCACTAAATGACAGAATGGAGAAGCAATGGCTTTTCTTGCCTCACTTACACACACACACTAACTCTGTGTGCGTGTACATATGCATGGTGATACTGCTAGAGATTTCTTATCTGTGGTTTCGTTAGAGATAAGTTAATGTCAGGTCCCTCGGAGTCACTGGCAGGTTTGAATCAAGTGTCAAATTCTTTACAAGAAAATTGATTCTTTTTAAGTCCTTTAAGACTTCACATCCAGAAAAAGCCTTAAATCTTCTCTTAAACCAGATCTCAAGTCCTTTTTCATGAATCCGGGACATGTTTCAGTTCAACTGAGATAAATCAATTATGAAATGATTTGCCAAAAGTTCAAGTCATTTAACTCGTCCAAGTCTTCTTCCCGAAGCTTTACTTAAATTTATTCTGTTCAAGTAAAATCAGACATCATTTTAGAGAAGTTTATTCTCACATTTGAACATTTGAATGTTAGCTGTGCGACATCTGTAGGGTCCACATATCGCCTCATGCTACCAGTAGTGACACTGACATTAGCCAAATGTGGAACTAGTGAAAGAAGGAAGGAAAATGTGCTCCACCTGTAAAATCATTCGTGTTCTGGGATCGGTTTCACTGTTGCCCCTCTAGTGCATCTGTTGTTAATTTAATTAGCACCAAAGCAGCTGAAACTGATTAAAAACACCCTCTGCTATTTAACAGACACTTATCTGACTCAGTGTTATACTCTACATACTGTACTGTGCGTTTTTGAGCCGTATACAGTGCTAGGAGTCTAATAATCCTTGCTTTCTTGCCCATTTAAAATCCAGTTTGGCTAAAGCTTGTGGCTGATCACAAGGATAAAAACAAAACAAACTTGGGGAAAAGTTTTGTTGTCGTGATAAGAAAAAGGAGGAATTTGGCCAAAATAATAAAAAGAGAACTGTGACAGCAGACAAAAGGTCAGCCAAAGACGCAGACCAAGACTTGTAGCTGTGCACAAAAACGACCAAGCAATGATGGAATCAAGAACAATATTTCCACATGTAGTTATGATAATTTCACTGTCTGTCATATCCCTCAAAACTGTGCCAGAATAATGTTTCTGGTGCATGACCTGCAAATAAAAATCAAAGTATTTTCCATATGTACATTTATATTTAACCAAGAAAACAAAAGTCACACGTTTCTCACTATAATGTCGTCACTGTATTTAGAGTGTCAGCTACACACCAGTGAAATTAAGATGATGTGTTGCTGTACTTTATAACGCATTAATCGTTTGGATCTGTGACATGCACAGGTAGTAAGAAGGTAAGATAGATGTGCAAATCATAAAATCGTATGTGTCCTTGCATGAGAAGCAGCACTAAGAAGTCTGTAGGCCTTTGTGACACTTTTATATCCTCGCTTTGTGAATAGGTGTTTGAGTGTCAGAGAAACTGGAGACCTTTGATGTCATTTTGAGGTAAACGGGAGCACAAAGGCCAAATAAAAGAAAATAAAAGCACAGTAAAAGCGGTTGGTCTGTGCCATTCATCATATTAATCTGCGAAACACGGGTTCCCTGTATCCACTCCTACTGCAGCAAATCTCTCCCTTTACCCTTCGCCCTTTCCTCCCTCTCACTTTCTTGGTTTTTTTCCCACCAATTTGTCTTACTTTCTTGCCAAATGACTCTCAGTAAACTCTCCACCCAGACTTTCTGCCTACCCAAATAGTTTTTAAGAGGGAAAGTTTATGTGCGCTGCGTCCCTTGCCTCCGACTGGCTAAAGCACTTCCTGGATTGAGGGTGGCTGTCAGAACCCGCAGTGAAGATTTATTGTGCACATCCCACCCTGACCTTAAGTGTGGTAGGAGAGAGGGATGTGAAAAAGAGATGAATTGAAGAAGCGATAAGGACAGAGGCAGAGGAGTAAGTGAGCCTGGTAGAAAGCTGGTAAATTTAGCGTAGGAGTATCTGCCGTGTAGGTGTTATCAGGGTTTAGATAATCAAGAGGAGGCGTGTGATGGATGTAGTGTGCCCCCTCCCCCTGAGAGTGTCTCCTTCCACAACTCTGAGAAAGGTCTGTGGCACTGCTGCCTGGTTTGTACTGACAGTTTAAGCCTGTGGGAACATGTTTTCCTTTTTATTTTTTTCTCTCCTCTTGCTGAAGCTGCTGTTGCTTCTGAGTCTCCTCTCTTTCGCGCCGTGTTACCCGGTTCTTTTCCCTCACCTAGACGTCCACATTTCACTCACACTGTGTTCTCCTCCGTGGCAGTATCCACTAATTGAGCATAGCATTACACCAGGCTCTGCAGATACCCTTGTACACAGTCCACTGGCTATCTCCTATAGGGAACACCTTTTTAAGCTGCTCTAGCTTCCCCGGATTTGCTGTTTATCTGCAAGCTGCTTAACATCCCACCTGCACTGCAGCTCCTCCTTTCACGCCTTTCATTGACCTAATCAGTGTCATTGATAACCGCTCGTTTTCAACTATATTCACTGCGACATATATACATGTGCAGTAGTCATCAAGCGACTCCAGGAGCTGGTGACTATGTTCACCAAACAACAAATATGGCATAATGCATGCATTGATCCTGATTTAGACTTTACAGGAAACAGCTGTGCATTTGCTGTTCCTTGCACGCATCACTGTTTTACCATCAAAATTAGAAACTAGCAGGGAAAATGAAGAACAACCTGTTAAAGATCACTCTGTCTGATAAGTTAGGAGGATGAATATGGATTTATACAAGATGCCCCTCCCTGAGCCTGCCATAGTCAGAGGTCTCTTCCTGTTAAAAAGGCAGTTCTTATCCCCAAGGGCTTAATCATAGTGGACTGTGATTTAGGGATTTGATTGTGATACCATATTACCTTAAGATATTCAGAAATGGCTTTTGTTGTGAACTGGTATCATAAAAATAGATTGTATTGAATATATGGACCTTATATTACTGAACATCTGATGCAGTCTGCCCTGAATCCAAACATACCCATGACTGCAAATTGTTTTGCTCTAAATGTAGCCTAAAGGAGTGATTAATATGAATGGCTCTCAACCCACAGGGGGGTCTTAGCTTTCCTCCTTAACAAATCCCATTTAAATCCTAGCACATACTGTACACGAGTCCCTGCTGACAATTTGAGACTTTCCTGCGTTTCTATCTGGTCCTGTTCCAAACTTTGATCAGAGACTTTCCGTCTGATTTCAATTCGAAGTACTGTAGCAACAGGCTTAAGTGTCGCTGTGTGTTTGCATATCACACAGACTGAAGAATAAAAGTAGAAGATGATAAAACAGAGGGGGGGATACTGTAAGGGTAGACACTCGCTAGACTTCATATCATGTATAACGTTGATATGAGAATACAATCCATCTCCATCAATGCTAATACTAAATATAGTCTGTTTGCATCCTGTCAATATCACTTCTCTAATTCTGGTACCAGTACTGATAGTGGTGATTCACAGCTGATGCTGCAGCACAGCTAAGATTTTGGTGTTCATCTGCAGAGATGCCTGAGTATCCTACCGGGGATCCACTGGGGTGAAATAAGGTAAAACCCGCTTTCTGCAACTGAGTATTCTCTGTTTGCTAAGAGACCCAAAGCAAAGTGCTTCTGGGACTCTGAGAACCAGAAAATCGTATGTGGGCCAAAGTGTTTCTAAAACTAGCACTAAGAAATGATGTTTTTGTGCAATGTGTTTTTAGACAACTAGAAAGTCAAAAGAAGAGGACCGTGTGCGTGCTGACTGACTCACGTTGTGGGGCATATAAAGAGAAACACAGGCTTTGATAGGAGTGTCCTCCCTTAATTCATCTGTCTCGCACACATCTATTTTAAGTGATTCTTAATCTTCTCACAGGCGCATTCAAATGGGCAGTGTATAAGTGGAGAGTAGATGTGCACAGCGGTGGGGAAGAACTAAAATGCTCTCGTTTGATGCAGGTATTAAAGCACTCTGCAGTGATTCAGCCTCCTTTTGTTTTCCTTTCGATTATACGACAGGCTGAAATGTCCTCCCACTGGAAACATTCTCTGCTTACCCTGTTTTTTCCTTTGTTATTATTCCCATCTGATTAGCTCAGTACTGCTTTCCTCATTTCCCCTGTCTGGTTTCCTGCTTTGAAATAGACTTGTTCTATTCATAAAGAATTATTAAGGAAACATGTAAGCTAATAAGGAGCACCTCTGATAGATAATTAACAGCCATCCCACAAATTAACAGCACCCCTGTGCCACTGACAATCATATTGAGTCATTTGGGGAATTGGGAACCCTCTCGATCTGTGTTTGTCTGTTCACAATTGCCACAAGCATCTAAGCATCTAAATACACTCTCAGAGTGGCTTAACCCTTGAGGGCTTTCATGTACTTACAGTGATACCCTTAAAAGTACATGGATCAGTTCTAAACCCTTATCAAGCATGAAATATTGTCCCACACGCTAACATTTCTTCTCCTGCATTTAGACTTCGATTTAGATTTAAATTTGCTCACCCTACCTGAAGGTCTTAGTCGCTGAATCTAAAAAAACAGAGCATGTACAACTCAGTGCAGTGATCTGTGCGTCGCAGTCATGTTGCAGGCTATACAGATAACCACTGACAACTTATTTCCAGTATCACCCTGTGCCTAATTTCTCTCCCTCTATCTTTAAATGAACAACTTAAAATCACAGATCTGTTAGGAGAGTGGTGCAGAAAATTATTCTCATGACTCACGGCAAAATGAGCTGCACTGGAGGGACTAAAGTAATCATAATTAGTGGCCACAAAAAAGCTCAGGAAGTACAAAAATGTAATTAGAATGCAGGCACGAAGAAGAGCATCTGTACCTAACGTTACCTCATATTTTTAAACTTTCAGCAAAGGCAGTGTATAAAATCCAAAAAGATAAAGCCCAGCGTTTGCCTCCTAAGCCACTTAAATGTCAGAAACACTTGTCTTTGAAGGGAACCACCACTGTGAAAATCGTGTTCTGTCAGGCGTGCCTTGTATTGAGAGAACAGACGTGGCTGGTGCAATGTTAATTAAATCTGGAGATATGGCAAAAAGCAGGAAAATTGAGTATTTAATGTTAAATTTAGGCTGATAAAACAAGTTGATGGCTAGATGGCTTGGTTATGACAATGTACCAAAGTGTTTTGATTTCCCATGGTACCTCAGAGAGTTTTTTTCCACCGTTCTAAAAGCTTTTTTCTCTAATGGAAAAAAACACTCAAATTGGCATTTCCAGTAACCTTTCCAAAAGAGTGCAGTATTTAAAATAATCTTGCTGAAAAAGAAAGAAGAACATCAGACTTCATCAGACCCACCATTAAAGGCACTGCTGGTGTAGCGTTAGGTTGCAAAGTGGATTGCAACCATGGCAAAGCAGATTAAAAGTCTATATGGGAAGGCCCTTTGGATGTGCATGCAGCAGTCAATCCATCAGCTGATGCATGCTGGGACTGAGATCACCTGATTTGCCGGTATTGTGAGTGAGCTTGACTCCATGGCCTGCAGAACTGAAAAAAAAGAGGAAATTTGTTTCGTCTTTGTCCAACCAGCTTACCATGCTGCATACTGTATGCATTACATTATGACCTGTAAACCACTTAAGTACAAAGAAGCCCCCGTGTTTTAACCATTTGGCATCCCTGCATGTATAAATCCAGCATGACATTGACACGATCAGCGTGATCAGTCTTACTGAAATGGCCACGTAGCCTCACAACCTGGTGGTTATTATTGTGTGTTTGTGTGCACATGTGTATGTGTGTCTATTTATGTGGGCGACCCATTATGAGCTCTTGGAGAGGTCATTTGGCTGTTGACTCCCAGTCTCTGCCGGGAGCGGCTGTATAATTGCTACTCTAATTAGTCACTTTTGCCAGCCGGTAATTCATAGTCACCTTCAAGTGCTTCTCCCATATACACACACACAAACACACACACACACATAAACATACACACAATTTGGGGGATGCATACAGTAACATCCTGTGTACACCAAAGAGTTCCTTTGCTATCGGTCTCTTTTAATTGTTTCTTCTATTTTTGTAATTATAGGCTCTCAGACACCCGGTTTTGGATGCTTACAACAATTGACATGATAATGGTTTCCATGTTGACACGGAGCTGACAATGATTTATGGCAATTATGTGTTAGCAAACTGCACTTTTGCTAATGAATCTGAAGGGTAGGGGTATTTCTGAAGCGTGACAGCTTGGCCTGCACAAGAGCCTTTGCTTTAATGGAGTCGGCATTGAATGAGGTGTGCAGGCTTCTGTGGTATGTAGAAATTTTCTGTACAAGGAAAAAGAAAAAGAAATTTGTTTGGAGGAGATTCTTTTTCGGTTTTACTCTTCTTGTCGTGAGAGAGACAAAATACCTAATTCAACCTCAGATGTCTGTGAGTAGGCTCCTACTTTAATGTTGCCTGATTGTTCTCTAAATATCAGATGCCTCAGGTTCTTGTCACTGCCCTTGTAGATATGAAACCGTCATACTTTTGCATAACAGTCAGAATTTGTTTGTCTCTTTGACCCCTTTGCTCTTTTTAGATCTACTCCCTTTATTAACAAAGATAAATTAAATATTCTCTTTACTTCTGTCACTAAAATTTGCATTGGTAACTGCCAATATGTGGATTTTTTATCCTTGCATTGAGCCTCCTGTTAAACACAAGGCTACATTATTCTGATGACCTTCTTTCTCTGTCATAATGGGATCATTTCCAGATTTGTTTGGTGCTTTAACATCCAATCCCCCAGCCAAATAAAGATCCCTTTATTTTACACCTGTGTTTCCACTTCGCCTGCACTATAGCGTTCTTATTCCTTCCCTGGTCTCCCCTCCCCCCGCACAGCCGTCTGTAAAGTCACCTTCTTTCCAGTGCTCATCAATCTCTGTTGTGCATCTTTCCTCCAGCATGCCTTAAAGGCCCCCCTCCTTTGCTCCATTCTTCCACCTACTTTACTTCCTCTTTAAACCGTCTTTCAATCTGTGTCCTCAGTCATGTCGCATTAAGTGCTGAAAATAACTTCATGATTAAATTGCATTAAATTTGTTTTTTACCAAAAAAATTCAAGGAACTTCAGCTTAAACATAATTATTTAAGACAACTAACAGTGAGCTGAGCAGAAATATCTGTTTTGCTTTGGTCATCAAGCAAAGCACTGGACAAATGGCCAACAGCTACAGTTGTTTGAGGCAATTTATCCTGGAGTGTTGGAGCAGCGATCAGATGGACTGACACACATCCCTGCAAGCATGGCAAAGAATGGCTCATATCAATGGTGGTCCATTTAAAATGGGTAAAATTTGCAAAACCTGCCATCGCACAGTAACCATGACACAGTTGTACTAATATTGCTAACGACCCTAATTTATTAGTCTTGTAGAGAGTTGCACTTCCAAGTTAAAAAACTGGTCGAGGCATACTAAGGCTATAGAGGCTGGGCAGCAGAAACAGAGCAGTGGATATTGGTTCCAACTCTTCCAGTGACCAGTTTTTACATTTTCTTCCCATCTGACCTCATGTGAGAGCGATGACATTCTCAAAAGCAAAAGTGGGACTTCCCAGAGTAGTTCAAAGGTCATGATGTATTCTGTTACCAAAGAGTCTGAGATTGGCACTGGTAACATTGTTTGCATTCCCTCTTCTGCCAACAGTCTTCTTTTTTACTTCATGATGCTTAAATAAGGCTCAAAATATAATGATGTGAAAATAAAACGGTCAGTGTGGGAATTACAATTCTTTGTTTGTTTTTTAATAAAAGGGGGAAGCTACAACTACTACTTCACATCAAGAGGTAGCTGAGATTAGCATAAAGGTTGGAGCATCCTGGGAGAGTACCCCTAAGGCTGTAATTAACAAATAAGCATAAGGATATTCTTATCCATCTTAAGTGTAAAGAATGAGTTTCCTTAAGTATTGAGCCTTATTCTTTCTCCATCTACAAATCTGCCAGGATCCACTTGGGTCCAAGTGACTGAAATTTCATCATCAGACAGTGAGTGTGAGGGCCTGTACAGGAATCTGTGTCCCTGGCTGGGTTTTGTGACTATACGGATTCGCAGGTGGAGAATTTACACAATGCGTGCACCCCAGGCAGCGGACTACAAAGAAGTATCACAGGAATGACTGCTCGACCATCGTGTCTCCAGCTGTCCATATACACAATAAATAATAAAGGCCCCTTTAAACCCAGAGCCTGTCTGCTCTGAGAAAACAGCAGACCATTTTCTGGGCAGTTTTTGGATGGTTCCAAAAGGTCTGCTGATTAGAGCTGATTGGATTTTTGGGGGACAAAAACAATAGGTACTCTGGAGTAGGTGCTCCTGAACAACAGCCCGGAAAAAAATCTATGCTGATTGGTCTAACACAGAAAGGACAACCACAAGAAAAACAAAAACAGTAAAGTTGCAGAAGCCAAAGAAACAACAGAACAAATGAAAAAGATAACAAATAGAATTCCGAAGTGGATCGATTGGGCAGCGCAGGCTTTGGTTGCTTATTGGAGAAATTTTGCATGGGAGCAAGAGAGACAGACAGATGAGTGGCGGTGGTCAAGTGAGCTGGAAAATAAAGGAAGAGATCTAGCAGTTTTGAGCCACAGAAATATAATATTACACTCCTATTTTTTACAGCAGTTGAAATGCAAACATATACCTGCCCACACCTCTTTACATTCCCCGTTGCCCCTTCATCCTGTCCACTGCACCTGCCATGTGTGTGCACCACCTGTCACACAGACATAGAAGCAGGAAACTGTGATGGAGACGTAATCTGGTTGTTGCATTTTTATAAAGTCCTGTAAGTAAAAAGCTGTCGGTACATCAGGGGACTACTTTGCCTAATGGTCACGGGTCTTTGGCAAAGGTACACAATGGTCTAATAGAAGCTTTTAGCTCCATGAAGAAAAGTTACTCAGAAAGAAAGTTCTGGATACTTCGAATGGAGGAAAAAAACTGCTGGGTATGAGCTTTAGAAGTGTGAGCAAACTAGCTGTTTCCCCTTTAGCGCACAGACATGAGAGTGTAGGAAATTTGTGAACTGCTCTTCTGTTATTTGCTGGGTGCCTCGATAATTGTTTCTAAGGTTTTCCTTGTTGCAGCTGTGAGTCACTTTTCCTCCCAAGTTCTCCTCGCCTCTCCGTACTTCCCTCCTAAAGTCTTTTCTCGTATCGTTTCGTTTCCTCCGCCGTCTCTTTTCGTCCCTTTCTTTCTTTCATCTGCAGCCTCCCTCCTTCCCGTGCTGTCATCTCTCTGCCCTGCCACCTTCCAATCCCAGATCACCTCATCTCTCTTCATTCTCTACCTTTTTCTATCTCGTTTCTCCATCTCTTGTTTGAAGTTAAAAGGTTGGGTTGGATGACAGATCTCTTTAAGACTTTCAACTCCAAAGGACTTGAGGCAACAACTGCTCAGTCAAGTTCTAATGGAGACATTGGAGAAGAAGAAAAGGAGACAGAGTAAACTGCAGAGAGAAAAAGGAGAGTGAGACGGGGTAGGGGGTAAGGGGGTGGGGGGCAGATAGCAATTTTGTTTTCTTCTCAAGTGCCCCAAGAGACGGTGAGGGGTCTTTGATGTGTTACGTTTCCGTCCTATACATCTCTCTCACTCTCTTTCACGTTCCCTTCTTCATCCTCTGGTTATTTCACATCTTCTGTCTCCTTTGTTTGTGTGTGTGGTTATTTATTTCATTCATTCATTCCTTCCGTCTGTCAATTTGCATGAGGCAGAGAAACAGGAACGTGGAGGGATTAGGGAATACTCAACTTTTTGCTTTGCTTTCGCAAGCTAGGCGAGTCAGGAGTGCTCTCGTCAAGTTTAATTTCTGCTTTGAAGTTTTTGGAGTTTGACACGTAACAGTGCTGGATTTATGTCTTTGCATCGCTGCATGCGACTCTGTGCAGGTGGGTGTTGTTACGAGCTGCGCGTCATCGCAGACTCTATGGCTCTTTCTCCCTCAGACACGCTGTGGAAGATCATCTGTTCGCACACACAGCAAATGCACACAGAACAATGCTTCTTTGTCCGAGTCCAGCTGGCATCTTGTCATTATTAGCAGTCTACTTTCTCCCGCAAACTCGAATTATTTATTTATTTTTGGCAAGATGCCAAGCGCTCGTGCCACCTCCACCAGTTGGATTTCATCATCATCCTGTCTGAATGCAGTTCGTCATACTCCTTGGGTCTTGGTTCAGCACTTAACTGGTAGAGAACAGCTGCTTGTTGAAGCAGACCCTCGTCTTGTCAGTCCTGTAAATACAGCTTGTGTATTTTTACACACCGTTGTTTTAGCTTTATTTAAACCAAGAATGGAAAAACACAGCAAAATCTATAATGAGAGTGACTCAGACATTCACACAAACAAAGCATTAATTCACCGGATGTTTCAGCAGGATGCACCGAGCATTTTATTGCTTCTTGCAATGAAATTACGCGCTGCAGCTCTCGGACTACATACAGTGGTATCGGATTTCCAATAATGTAAATTTATGTTGATTTTTTTATTGAGCAAGTTGGAGAAATTGGCGAACAACGATATAAATTACATTGAGAGCAGCAACACTGTTGTGAGACAGTGAAACGGAAAGCCACACTGCACTGGAGTGAAAAAAAAAAAAAAAAAAAAAAAAAAGCAAGTCTGTGTTAACGTGGGCATGTTTTTCATTCTAGTGAGACACTGAGGAGAGATTTTCATAGCATGCTGAAAGATTTCACTTGTTTACTTGCACACATTCCTGCCTTCCACTGTGGCGATTATGGTATATTAAAATTACCCCAACGTTTTCAGTGGAAGGTAATTCATCACAAATTTGCCAGCGCAGCACTTTGACAAATGATGATTCTTTGCATTGAAATGAAAACTGAGCCTAATTGATTTGTATTGTCTGCATTTCCATTCGTGGTGTGTTGGTGCACTGATGTTACTGAAATAAGTCCACTGCTGGCGACGCATTTGGTAATTCTATTCATAAGGTAACTAAAAGATATTTTAACAATCTTCCTGCCAAACAAACCTTCTCTATGGGCTGATTCAGTATTGTAGGCAGAAGCCTTACCTCTACAATAAAATGATATACACTCAGTTAGCCCTGTGCAAAGTCACAAAATTCTTCCTGTAAAGCAAAACACTTACCTCGTTTAGTTTTTGGCGACGTCACCTTAAAGGTTGTCTCTTTGCACACCTTTGGACCAATTCCAGCACTGACAGCTCACATCAGAAGTGATCCTTGGCATTAACATGGTGCACATTCTGTACATTCATGCAGATCTGCCATTCTGCCACATCCCAAACACGTTCTCCGGACACAGTTCTGTCACCCACGAGGGTCCATGAATTCCACTAAAGTCACTTTTATGTTCATGAAGGCAGAGATGACTTTGTCTTTGTGACAAAGCATTATCATGCTGCACGTACCTTTGGGAAGATGTTAGGTTATGACCATTTAGAGATGCACATAATCAGCAGCAGTACTCAGATAAACTGAGGCATTCAATCAACATTTGTCTGGTATTAACAATGGCAGCGTGTGCCAGGGAAGCATTCCACACCCCATTACACCAGCAGCAGCCTGCAAGTAAAACAGGAAAGGTCAGAGCCATGAAGTCATGCATTCTGAGCCTATTCTGAGTCTACCGTGGGCAGCTTCAGCAGAAATCAGTTTTGTCATCTAATTAGACCATGTTGTCTTGCAAAAAGTCCTTTTTAGGACCTTGTGCCCACTGTAGCTGTTGTTTTTGGCTAACAGGAGTCAAGTATTATAGCTCATCTGCCAGCACTAACAACCATATCATGGTGAAAGTTACATTTTCATCCCCACTCTGCTGTTTGATGTGAACATTAGTTGAAGCTCCTGGCCTCCATCTATATAATTGTATGTAGGACACCTGTGCCGCACAGCTGGTTGATCATAAATTGTCTAAGCAGGTGTGCAGGGATTGATAATAAAGTGTATATTGGAGGTATTGGAAGCTTTTAACATCCACCAATCCAGGGTTAGGATCAGGTCCACAACTATACCTTTATTATATGGATTTTTTTTTCACCTGGCCAGATGGAAATCTCACAGAACTGTCAAACTCATAACATTGTCTTCTTTGCATATCAACCCTATACTTATGTCTGTGAAGGTTCTCAGTCATCCAGGTCATCGTAGTCCCTGGGACTCTCGGCCATTTGACCTTAGAACTGAAGAAGCTTCTCGGATGAGAGGTGAAACGTCTTCAAGCAACTTAAAGAAGTTCAGACGCTTTTCCTTGCAAACTCCTTTGACAACCCTATACTTACATCATCCTTAAAGATTTCCTGAATCCTTTTCTCTTTCACAGTGCTTAATCTGATGGGGTTTGATATTTAAGATTAATAAAAATGGAAGGTTGCTGTTAATGTTTTGATCTTGTTTACAGAGGTGTTCTTACATCTAAATTACATCCATACATGATTTACTGAATTCGCAGAACCTCTGCCTGCAGTTGTCCAGTTGAATTTTCTTTCTGGTATCTTCTAAAACCTTTTAATTTGGGAAAATACAAATATTTAGTGACTTTGAATGTTTAGAAAAAAATCTAAACCATTAGCAGCTACTAAAATATTTTGTCAAAATAGTTTTTTGCTTTGTTTTTGTCTGCTCGCCTAATGTGGTCACATTGTTCACTCCTTCCTTATACCCTTAAGAGGGCTCTCCACCTGACATCACAAGCCGACTAAGTCAGCTTCCTCTTGGGCAAAAAACACCGCGCCATTTTCCCTTTTGAAGGCTGTAAGAGTAAATCACCCACTAGGTGCTCAGAGCTGTCTTTGAAATACTCCACAGCAAAAAGTGAAACGAAGCAGTAGTGTGCATGTGTAAATGTCAGAGGGATTAGAGCATGTGTGTGCCAGTGTACATAAGCGACTTTACATCTGGCAGCTGAGATTTAACCAGATTGAAAAAAACCCACTTTAAATTCCAACTGATAATGCACAAACCTTGTCCGGGGGATGAATTCAGTATGAATCTTGCAAACATGTGAAATCAAGAAAACCCCACGATGCACAGTGGACCGCTGACATTAGGGCCACAGGATGTTTGCACACGCTTTATGTCCTCAAATCCTAACTAGCTAATCAACATCGATGCAGTTAGTTTCAATCGTATATGCAGCACCATCAAAACCACAAACACATTATCCTCCTGCAATTCTGAGCACCGACTCAGCAGATCGACGTGCCGCATATGTGTTAAGCAGCTGTGCAGGATGATCACTGGTCGGCCAGATGTTGCATCTCGCACCTAAATAACAGGGAAAATGGAATGGATTGATTAGAACTCCCATCTGCTGCGCTAGGATGGTGCTAATAAGCAGGCTGCAGAGTGCTCTTTCCTAGAGAGGGAGGTTACCGCAGGCAGAGTGTTCAAAGGCTGTCGCAGGTTGTATCAGAGGGGCCGAGAGAGGAAGAGGTGAAGCACGGCCCGGTGAGTTTTGAGAGGCAAAGCCTAAAGCCGAGAAAAGGGGAGCGACAGAGAGACAGATAGGTGGGAGAGGGCCGGTGCACTCAATTAAATTGCACAGCAGGACGGGGTAAATGGTCAAACATGCCGAAGAGCGCCGCAGTCAAGCATTTTTCAGAAGAGGTTAAACAGGTGATGTACTAATGCATTTCAGTCAGCGTTTAGTGGAGAGGGAAGCATTTAGTTTTCACTTCCCAAGCCAAGAATTAATGTACAAAAAAAAAGGGCTGTTTTTTTCCCACACTAAATCACAAAGTGGAGGCAAGCTCTAATAGAAAACAAACATCCCTCTAAAATGAGACACCGTACTGCAATATTAATTTTTTCGCCCACACAATGTGGAGGTGAGGGAGGGTTTTAAATTTACGAATTCTTCCTGTAGTTAACGTCTGGTTAAAAATGAAAACCAAACAGAACACACCATAAACATCACCTCTCTCATTTAAAACCCCACGTATTCAAAATCAAGTCAGTTACTTCACCGTTACTTGATTTACAAGTGTCAGTCAATCCGTTGTGTGCAACATATTTCACGCACTTCCTGTGATGAGAAGCAGCAGTTTCTGGCAGCAGAATGAGATCAAAGGATGTTTTTTGTTCCTTGGTGAACAGGGAGCTTTGTATTCCCTGACAAAGAACAAAGCTAAAGTGCTTTTCAGTATTGTGAGTCTAGTTTTTGTGCAAGTCAATGACATAAAGGCTGATCTTTTCTTTTTTTTTCTTTGGTTGTCTTCTGTTGACACTAACGCACACCATCAGGCGCTGTATACATAGCCATCTCTAGCCTGTTGTTCTTGTTTTAAACTGATGTTTTCTGAGTCAGGTCATTAAAAAAATATGCACAGTACACAGCATATGCACAAAGCATAAATATTGTGTCTTAAAATGTTTTCTCATCATGGTAAAAAGAAAGTACACCCTCTTTATATTCTGAGGTTTTATGTATGCATAATAAAAAACGGGTAGATATAAGCGCACACTCTTACTGCTTCCATTCAGAATGTAAGTAGCAGCCAGGTCCTGTTAATCAAATGTACTTCATTAAGTGCTCATGAGCAACTGTGAGCACCTCTATAAAAGCAGTTTTGGCAGTTTGCTGGTCTGCAGCATTCAGGTGTGTGTTAACACAAGGAGACAGCAATGATCTTAGAGACACAGTTGTTGCTGCTCATTAACACAGATGATGTCAAATTCAACCACTCCAAGGTCAGACTGTAAATAATATTTAAATTCAAAATAAATAATGATGGTATATATCTTGTGTTGTTGATTGGATCTAATTAGAGACCCAGCAAAGACTAAATATTTTTTTTATTATGTCCTGATATGTAAAACCTTAGACTTGACTGAGAGCGTATTTTCTTTTTACCATGGCTGCATACAGGATACAACAACTTGAGCATGCACTGGGCAAATATCAGAAATGATGAAATAAAAGCAGTCCCTGTTTTCATGTTTAATGAAGAAAAGCTTGTTTTGAATAACAGAATGTTTGATGAAGAAAAGTGTGCCTTTGAAGCTTCTTCCGATTTTCTTTTATCATTTGGAGATACAAACCTGCATTCAAAATGCCACTTATAAATCTACCCTAAACTTGCTGCACTCCTGTAGCCTCACAGCAGCATTCCCACTTCTCTCCTCGTGGTTTAAGGTCAGAACTATTTTGTTTCATCTAAACAAAGTCTGTGCTGCCAATATTCATCAAGCTTTTTCTTGCTCTGTGATGAATGATTTCACTCTTGGAAAAAATCCATAGACGCTTTCTTCGTGCAGTATCCTTCACACTGTCACTGTCACTCGTTTCAACAAATAATCCACGTGCCAACTCCCATGCGCTACCGTGACTATTTTTCAATGCAAAGTTGCATGGAGGGCTTAATTGTACATGAAATAATTTTCCCCAAAGGCCACCTTATCCATTCCTCCTAACAGCTGCTGCTGCTTGTGTTTCTTTTACGTTCAGTAGCCTTCTGATGCTCCTCTACTTGTACTGAGTTTCATGAACGTTCACCTCCCTTCTTGGAGGAGCTCCTTTCCACGTGGAGCCATGTTCTATTAAAAACACCCAAGGCCAAAACCTGAGCAAACAGTAACTGAAACTAGCTCACATCATGCTGATGGTTTTGCTGATACCTTTACACTTTGCAAATCTTAGATGGTGCACTGTTTAAGTTGCTTTACAGATACTGAATACATGCAAGCTGCTTTGGAACCCGCTTTCAATCTAGCTCAGGGATGTCAAACTCATTTTTTATTATTATGGGTCCCATAAAACCCACTTTGATGTTAAGTGGGCGGGACCAAAGAAACTCACCTTTTCGTCAGTCTAAGTAGGTTTAACTACACATTAACTAACCATTGTAGAAAACCAAATTCCCTATTATTGTACAACCTTTCTCTCCTGTAATAGTTTATTTATTTCTTCATTACTTTGGTGTAGTGTAACCAGCCATGGGGGAGGTCTTAAGCAGTAGGAAAAGTTGTAATACTAATGAAAATAGAGTTAATAGTCCAAAGTTTATACACTTCTTCACATTTTTCTGTGCCATCCATAGGGCCAGATTGGAGTCTTTGCTGGACCGATTCTTGTCCCCCAGCCTTGTGTTCGGCACTTCTCATCAGGATCCTTTTTTATCCTGTGTCTAACTGTCATATCTCTTGTCATGCCTGTTTTGTTCTATATGCAGGGGTCTTATTGGCAAATATAAATTAGTGCAGAAGGAAAGTCTTTTGGCTGTAGGGGTCCAAAGCCATGATTTTACGGGTTCTTCTATAAACCTGCTTGTGCAATTAGCCTTAAATGGAAATTACATTTTGTAACAACTTGCTGCAGGTGGACTCCTAGATTCTACTTTGAGATATGTATTTTTAATTGCTGTTTTTTAATAATACATAGGATCAAATGCACTTTTAAATTAATGATTACCATTCCTGTAAAATGCTAGTTATCAAAATGTCTACAAGTAAAACGATATTAAAAACTCCATTTTAATTTCAGAAGGTGTCCTGAAACAGTGGTAATAAGTTCATATTTAATGTAATCACAGCAAGGCACCAGTGAAGTGTTACTTAAAACAGAAAAATGATTCAGGATACTCTTGACTTTCCTGAATAACCTTTTAATCCAAGCTCCATTTATCTCTCTGGGTTTTCCTCTCAGATATGTGACAAGGAGTGGCATTACTATGTCATCAATGTGGAGTTTCCAGTGGTGACGCTCTATGTGGACGGAGTGACCTATGACCCCTACCTGGTGACAGACGACTGGCCCATCCACCCCTCACAGATTGATGTTCAGCTCACAGTCGGTGCCTGCTGGCAAGGTGAGCAGCCAGAGCTGATGATGATACCAGATAGTGGTGCAGGTATTCAGTTAATGTTCTTCAACAGAATTCATTCATCTTGTGGGCAATTAAAAAAAAAGTGCAACTGAAACGAAAGTTTGAATATGAAGGTCATTGTAATTTGAAGTATTTTGAGAATCCTCCTGCTGCTTCTATACGTGAGAAGGTTCAGGGATAACACTGCTGAAGTATTTGCACTGAGGGAGTCACCGAGTGTGGAACGTGTTCTTTGGCCTTGAATGAACAATGTAATTAAGAAGAGCACTTAGTCTGCCTCTGACAAATGACTGAACGAGTGTGAATGAAGGCGTACAATTAAACTGTCCTCTAAACTGATAGCTGCCACTAATTGCATAAGGGTAGAAGAAAGAGGATTTTTTTCTCGCACAGTACAGCATGCTGCTGATTTGATAGCCCAAATGAGACTGCTCAGTGATGCTTAGCCTTAGATAAAGATGGCTCTCAGTGTGAGGAGCAGCAGCAGGTCATCATGTGTGGCTTTCATTTGCGCTCCTCCTCCTTTACTCCACCTCCCCCTCCCATTTCTTTCGCTGAACACTGTAGGCCTTCAGGAAGATTAAAGGGGCCTTGAGTAGAAAAGGAGTTCAGAGACTATTTGTGCTTTCCTTGTTGGGGCCAAAGTCTCAGTCGTGTGTTGTAAAGGCAGTTCTGAAATCTGAACATAAGCCATTAGCGACAGCAAATAGCCTTTTAAAAGCACAGAGTTAAGTATCCAATATGTTGATTGCAAACATGCTTGCAAATTTGCGCTCATCTGTTGTCTAACTCGCCCGGTTTGGGCTGTAAATGTGTTTTCAGAGCAAAAGAAAAAGAAAGAAAGTGAACACATTGGTGACGTGCAGTAGCAGATGTCGTTGCTTATTATAGCTGCTTACTGATGGGGTTTACAGAAACAGTCGGCTGCTGATAGAGAGTTCAGGCAGGATATAACATGATGGAGTGTGGTGGCACAGTAAATAAAAACAGATTTGTCAGCTCTAAGTGCTACACTGATATTCTGGAGTATTTAATTCAATGTAATGATTTAATTTCATGGTTCATAAGTCTTAACTGGCCAGTCAGCATTGTCTAGAAATGGATTCTGTCCTAACTACAGCAAATTGATTTAATCTAGAATTATTGTGTTACATACAGTCACCCAAATAAGCCATTCGGGTTGTTGTAACAAGGTCTGTAGTGTTGCTACATGTGCTTCAGACTGATTAAACTCATTAACAGGTGATCATGGTCTGCTTTTTAAGAGCCTGGTAAAACACTAACATGAAAAATACTTACTCTGTGTACACACTGTGTGCTTCAACACTCATTGTTTTTGCAAATCGGTTCCAGAATTAACCAAACAACCAGCCTAAGAACAGAAATCAGGCTTCTTAGTTTATTACTTGTTGTTTAGTGTAAATCACCCAACGTTAGTTCGAGATCGCCGTGAAGTTAAGATCAGCTGCATTGCTGGCAGTTTACCTGATCTTAGCACCATCTTAGCATTCTGCATGGCTCAGATGTGACCATTCGGCACATCCATTTGGCAAATCTAATGGAGCTCTCTATTTTAGTTGCTTTAGCCTGCCTTGAGTTGCTATGCATCTGCAAGCCACTGTCCACCCCAGCCCAGCTCTTCCCTTTTATCCCATATCTGAATGAATCAGTGTTATGTTGTCTTGATGCCTGCTCTGTTCTGTGTTTGGATCTTGCTGTTGGGGTTCCTCCCTGCAAAAACCGACTCCTGCAGATGGAAATACCAATACAAATCCAAACAGCCTGGACTATTATATGCTGGGATGATTCATCCTCATTCTGAGATGCACACACAAAGGTGTGTGATGGTTGCTGCTGGAAGAATTCACAGTTAAAATAGCTTCAATTTCAGTAGAAATGCAATGGAAAAATTAATAATTAAAATAACAAAATAGTTCCTGCTCTTTTGTGGTCTGAAATACTTATACATTTCAGTTGGACGATTTACATAAACTATAATACTTTTGGCTTTCCACTCCTCAACAGTTAATGCATGCTGAACTTTAATCCCTCATCCTTACTGTAAATGAAAAAGAAACCAAAACTATATGCTAACCATCTTAAAATCAGACTTATTGAAACTACAGACAATGGAGGTATGCTTCTTTGTGAGTGGTGGTGGTGAGGGAGGTTAGTTCTAGTAACACATACATGAATTTCTATGTGCAAAAATACTGTGCAGGTGTTTATGAGGCTGTGTTTACAGTTTTGGACTGTCCTATATCATGACAGCATCTTTCCAGGTGGATCTGCATTCATTCACATGAATGAGAGGCCTGTGCTGTGAATGAAGGGCTGAAGTCAATACAAGTACAAAGTCTTTAATATGCGAAGACAGACATGGATGGTATTAGCCTCATGGTTAAAATCAGTCTTAAACCTACAAGAATCCATTGGCCATCATTGTGCATAAAACAAAGTATTTCCTTCTAACCTGCTAGTGAAACAACAAAGCTTGTTTGGCTGCACATCTGCCCGCCTTTTTTCCACACTCCTATTTTCTAATAAAAGTGTTTCCCCCCATCAAACCTTCTGCTTCCACCTTGGTGAGTAAGTGCTGGCTGTGTACTCCTCACACAGTCAGTCTATATTTACCCTCTGACCTGGCGGAGGGTGTTCATGTTGGGAAGTATGTAACAGCCAGATAGCAAAGAGCAACACGCTCATCCTGCCTCGTTCTCTTAGTTCCTCAAGTGTGTAATCACACACCGTTGGTCTGCCTCTGGAGCTCCCCTCCTCGCAGCGGTAAACATGCAGGAAGTAATTTTGATGATTTGCACTGCTGAGCCATAAATATATCTGTATGCAGAGTGTATTGAATAAATACAGGCTCACAGGTGTTGATACTCATACATAATAAGTGTAAAGCTAAACGAGGGAGCCACATCTTTCATATTTACACTTAAGTAATGATCCAGTTTCCAGCTCACCCATGCCTCTCCACCTCATCTGTTGTTTTCGAAACGACGCAAATAAAAAAGAGTGAAGATCTATACGACTGCACATATCGGGCAAAGAGAGCTGACGCCACATAAAGACCAGTCTCTGTAAAGTGGAATGATCAGCGATTTTATCACCCGTATCATTCCTGCTCTGAAGCATCTCAGTAATCCCCTCTCCTCTGCTTTTCCGTTTTTATCCTCTGTCTGGGACCCTTAATGGTTTCTCTGGCCGCGGCCTAAATTGATAACATCTGTCAGTGTGGGACTAAGTGGAAAGGTGGACATCTTAAGAGAAGGCAGGGGAAGAGGAAGAAAAACGTAACTGAGCATGGGAGTGAGAGTAAGGGAAGCATGAAGTAAAAGGAAACTATGGCTTTGGCATAATTTGGTGTCTGTTAATCCAAATGTGACTTTGTGCTTTTAGGAGATAGACTCCAGTCGCCTGACAGCCTGGCACTTGGCAGGGCATCAGCCAGCACGTATAAAGACATGGCTGCGGTTGTGGTAATTTAACTGAACTGGAGTGGAGTAACATGGAGTGACTTGATGTCAGTGTGGCCCTGTCGCTCCACACAGTAAAATGTGAATACACTTATTTATTGTACAGGTGATTGGTATCAGGAATACTAATAATAATAGACTGTATAGTGATCCAGTAACAAGCACTACTTTCCTGTCAAGCTTGTAGTTCTGTACAACACATAACACAGTTTAAAGTGACACACTTGACACATTTACCTCTTAATGGCCCCGGTGGATAATTTATGTCAGTTTACAACAGCTGCTGAACATTTTCATCAGCTTGTTGAATGCAGTCATAGTAAAAGGAAAGTATACTTCCTTTAGTTTCCAAGTTAAAAGTCAGGACTAACAAAAGTCAATTAGCCGTTACTAGTTTTACAATTAGCCAAATCCAACATCACGTGACATAATACAATATGTCATTGTTTATTGAACAAAAGCTGAGACAAAATGCAGAAGCAATGTGTGAAAACCTAAAACAAAAAAAGCAACAAAGTTCCTCCCATGATTCATGATTCTTTAGCAACGTCTTGATGCTCAGTCATCTAGGTAAGAATATCAGGTTTTCTGGACATCTTTATCACATCATTGTGGAGGAATTTTGTCCCACTCTGCTTTACAACATTGATTCATTTCACAGAGGTTTGTGGTTTATGCACAGCTCTCTTAGGTTCCCACCACAGCATTTAATCAGGCTAAGGTCTGGCCATTGTAACACCACGATTTTTGCTCCAGACAAGCAAACTGTCAAAAGTCTTCTTTTATTGATGTGCTCACACTTGCACATTATCAATTAATCAAGTGTATTTGATTAACAGCACCTAGCTTCAACCTACCCTCTTGGTTCCTATGGAAGTAGTGAGGGTGTACTCAGTTTTTCACATACTCCATCAGCCTTTTTTGTCTTACACGTTACATAAATAATGACACAAAGTATTTAAAAGTTTTGCAGTTCATCTGAGGTGGAATTTATCTGGTTTTAAGATCAGGACAAAATTGCTTTTATTATTTTTTGATACAATAAACCTTGGAATTTAAAGAGGGTGTACTTCTTACTTTTCACTATGACTGTAAGCTAACATTAGCTCCGTGAGTTGGTTGAAAATGCCATCTTGCCATATTTCCCACCAGTTTTCGTATGCAGAAGATAAAGGACCAGCACTGTTCTGGCGATGCTGGGTAGAAACAGTCTTTGAAAGCTAGAGTTCCCCTAAAACTAATGCAAGTTATTAATGATATGCTAACTCTTGCCTTGCTGTCTATACAAATGTAATCAGTGTCAAATTTAATGCAGATTCTTTATTTTATTTTTAAGTGTATTAAAAATGAAAACCTATAATGACATTAGTTGTTCATAGAGTTTTTATTTCAAGTGTTACAAAGTTGCACCTTTATTACTGGATACCATTTATTGCTATGATAAAGACGTGTACACTTGGTAATTACTTGAGGCTGAAAGTATAGAAGCACCTGTCTCAATGAATGAGGCATTAAGGTAAACAAA
Organism: Oreochromis aureus; assembly: GCF_013358895.1. NCBI lineage: Eukaryota > Metazoa > Chordata > Actinopteri > Cichliformes > Cichlidae > Oreochromis > Oreochromis aureus. The sequence goes on from NC_052955.1 coordinate 33,715,789, forward strand.
GACAATTTGCTTGACATCTCTCACTTCACATGTTATGTTTAGAGGCTTCTTGGAAGGCAAATGTCACACAACCACCATCTTCATTACCACAGACACCATATGTTTCAATTCAGGCTTCAGAACAGCCAGCAGATTTGCTCTACAGCCTTCAAATAAATATGGTACACTATATAAGCTTATATTTTGCTCGTGTGTAGCTGGTTTGACAAGCCTAAGCAGTTACAAAAAGGTATATGTCTAAAGCTTGACAAGACAATTGCAGTTCTTTGAGCAGAAAATAGTTTGAAAAGAACATTTTCAAAAGTCTGTTTCCTGCTTGCTTTTTCCAAACTCTTCCATTAACTTTCGAGCAGGTGTATGGGGGCATTTGTCACACAAGCATGACTGGTGACTTGCACCTAAATTCATGAACTGGACAGTAAGCTGAAGAGTTAGGGGGCAAGAATTTTTATATCTACCCTTCTATTTCCCACTTCCTAGTCAAGAAAAAGGCTTCATCTGTTTGTCATCTAAGAAGGCAGGCGAGCAGATGACAAGCAACTGGGTTGATAAGATCCCCCGGGTAGATCACATCAACGGGTAGGACTCTGTTGTCTGCCCCGTGGGTGATAAGGGAGCTCTATCTGAGTAGTCACTGTGCACAATGTAGCTGCAGGTCAGAAATCACAGCCTCTCTGAGTTGAAGGGCTGGATTCACTGCTCCCCATTTCTGTCATGTTTTCTCACCAGGAGAGCGAGGCATGATAAAGTGTTTCCAGTAGTGGTCAGTTGTGTCTCCATCTGTGCTGACTGAGCCATTCAAGAGCTAAATGCATCACTTAAGACAGTAATAAATGTGCTGTTACAATTAGAAGGTACTGGGCGACCCCCACAAGTAAAGTTTATCATCACAGAAGTATAAAGAGTTTTCGAGAGTGTGGAGGTCTATTGTAGTGAAATAGAAATGGAAATATTCTTCTGGTTTTTCCTCTCTGGCCTATGGTGACTTAATAAGACCAAAAAAATAACAGGTACATATTAAGACAAAGTAGAAGCGCTCCAAGAGCACAAGTCTCCACCAAGGCAGCTCATTCCCTTTCTTTAAAGCTGTAACTCATTTTGGGATCAACTTGAGAGATGTGAAATGTAAAAGTGAGGTCAGAGGTCAAATGTGAAACGATATTTGAATGCAAACTATAATGTGATATTTAGAATCCACATATACCAGTATCACTTCATAACTACTACCAATACAAACAAAGGCAGTAAAATTTTAATTATAGTTTTTAAGATAAAAGACATTTTATGAAAGCTTGATCCTATTTGACATTGAAGAAGAGGTCAGAGGTTCATAGTGATGTGATATTTGGAATCCATTTACAATAATACAAACAATGGCAGTAAGAAACATAGTTTTAAACAGCTCTGGATATCATTATTATCACTTTGACCTTCAGATCAATGCTTTGACCTTGAAGGAGAGGTCAGAGGTCAAATGTAACATGAGCTTTGAAATCTGTAAACATTACCTACTACATCCTGAAAACACACACCACATAGTTTCTAATTTATGAGGCTTTTGGGGGGGGGGGGTTTACCAATAAATCAGTGAGTTGACCTTAAAGACTTTGGTGGATGGCAGCCAAAACACCCCCACTAAATTTATCAGAATTCATTAAATCAATCACATAAACACTGCCAGAAACATAACCTCCTTGGCGGAGTTAAGTATGGCTGGTATAAGGACAGTATATCCAGGGGGGAGTTTTCATTTTTGTAGATGACTCTTATTTTTGTCAAATCCAGTAATACTTGTGCACTGGAGCCTTGCATGAAAGCTAATACCTTTGCCACAGCTGTTCAGTCATCAAACTTTGAGGTCCTGAAGGTTGAGCATGAATGGGTCTTGTCCTTCTACAGACACAAACATGGCCTGATAAAAACACGGCAACCATCGCAGACAAATGTTACTGTCAGTACTTTGGCCTTTAACATCTACAGCCCAAAGGGCTGCCAATTCCTTCATATTACCCTGCAGATTGTGCCACTGACACCTACCTGCAGCAGTTTCACAGCAGGGATCCATAGTACTCAACTGCTGAAGTATACCTGCTTTTAAAATGTTCAGAGCTAGTGCAGTTACAACCTATTTACCATCTGTATGAGCTGAGATACTCAAAGATGCCTGGCAGTAAAGTAAAGGCAGTAAAAATAATGTGTTACATCTGGAATCCTACCCAGGGCCCACTGTCTACAGCTGCAGGATTAAGGAATGTGTCTACTGGACACAGAGGCTGAAGTTCACAGGGCAGGTCAGAGCAAAATGAGATCAACTTACAAAGTTGATCTCATCTACTTACAATGCAAAAGTGGAAAAAACACATTGGCATCCAAGTGACGGGTTAATGCGGTTAATAACAGATTAGCTCGAGGCTATTAGATAACTGGACCCAGTCCCTCACTTTCTGTATCTACCGAGTAATTAGATGGAAAGCAAGTGGCAATCATGAATGTGTGGACATGCCTGATTTTGGCCAAAGCTGTACATATTTTCCCAACATTAAGGAGCAGGTATGAAAAAAATCCTGAATTTGCCTGCAGCAGTCACTTGAGAGCAGGTGGATGAGGGTACAGAGTCTCTCAGAAGTATGTTGAGAGGCAAGGCAGATAAATTAATGACGAGTGGAAGACTTTCTCTTGGTATGCACCCTTCCCATCGGTCACTGCTTCACTTCATCCTCCAAATGTGTTTGATCAATGAGCCAGTTTGGATTTTGTTGTTATATGAGGGGAATGTTCAATACTTTTAGTGCTTCGGTGGATTACTGCCAGAATTAGAGACCAAAAGAGGGAAAAGGAAGAGAGAAATGAAAGGAAGGACAGGAATCCAAAGGTGAAGTTTTGATACCCAGAGCTGGTAACCTTTCAGCTAATGAGTGGTTTGGAGACTCATATCACTGGTATTGGCCTTTATGGAGTTCAGAGGACAGCCTTTAAATGTGTTGACTTTTTCCTTACCTTTATTTAGCCTGGATGGGCTGGCTGAGGAGCACTTGCACTTATACAGCAGTACCCTTCCACTTAATCATAGGTTGGGAGACACAAAACATGATTCTTTGGGCCAATTATAACCATTATTTGACCTAAAGGACCAAAACCAGTGGTTTACTGTAACTAAATGTTTACATGACCTTCTGTAATGATTCCATAAAAAGTGGAAAAATGATTTTAGTTTATCTGAATTGTAGTAGTATGCACTGTTTTATCTGTTTGTTGTTGTTTCTGCAGGTGGGGAGGTGACCAAGCCGCGGTTCACTCAATATTTCCGGGGAAGCCTCTCTGGACTGACCATCCGACCGGGAAAGATTGAGAGTCAGAAAGTCATATCCTGTCTGCAGGCCTGCAAAGAGGGACTGGACATCAACTCCCTCGAGAGTCTGGATAAGAGTATAAAGGTACGCGTACACAGAGATAAAGGAGGTGTTTCAAAAAGAGGGACTGCAGTAAAACCTCTCATCTTGGTTTAAAGTGTCAGATAATAGTGTAGATCACATCAGTTCAGTGAAGAGAATGGATATTAAAAGAGGAAGAGGATGGGTTTTTTTCAGTGTTTTAGATACCAAAAGCCAAACAATAACCTCAAGTGCGGTACTGTAACAGGATCCCAGTGTTGCCATAAGTCAGTTCATGGAATCTCCTAGATATTCCTCAGTCAGGAACAACAACAAACCAACTCAGTCATGAAGTGGCAGACCACATAATGTTACGGGGGTAACACTCCATAACTACAGAGCTCCAGACCTCCTCTGCCATTAACATTAGTATATAAACAGTGTGCTGGGAGCTTCGTGGCTGGGAACCACTCCACATAGTGTAATGTCACAACAAAAGTGTTGTGACATTACACTCAGTGGAGTGGTTCAGCTGTTATCCAGACTAACAGAGGCTACGGTCATCTGCACGGTCCTGAAGCACACCAATCAGCTTGTACCGTATTACCTGTCTACCCAAAGAGTGTCACCACCTGATTAAGCAACTAATGATGCAGTGGAGCACGGGGGAAGAGACGAGTCGGGTTCTTGCCTTCCTGGCCCTCAATAAAATCTGCCCCCAGAAACAGGAAACGTACCTCAACCCCTATTCTTAAGCAAATGTACATTTCTTATGTACAAAACTGCAAGTTCACATCTCCCATGATCAACTTCATGCAGAGGACTCTAACAGAGATGTACGCCCTGGACACACAGGTTACTTACCAGCATGCCTTCATCTGTATCCGACAGCTGGCCAGTCACCTCAGAAACACCATGACCATGAGGCAACTGTTGTTGGGATTTGGCGCTGTATAAATAAAATTGAATTTAATTGAATTATATATTAGAAGATGTTGGCTAACAAATTGCTGGATTAAAAGTAATCAAATCTAAATGTTTTGTTGTTCCTAAGCAGCCAGAACAAACTATGCTAATTCAGGTTTTAATATGAAGTACAATATACATCTACTTTAATTCTTATAGAAACACTATAATGTGTTGATCAATAAATGTAATGGCAACCAAACCTGTCTTTCTTGAAAATCTCCAACTACCTTCTTCTTCTTCTTCCCCTTTGTCACTGGCTCAGCTGATTGATCTCGCTGCACTGTGCAAGATAGAGGGCATACAAGATAGATGGGGCTTTGTGTGGACTCAAAGCCATCGCCCGTAAGCACCCTTCCACTCTCAGCTCCTTTATGCTTTTTCCCCTCTTCAGCTTTTCCCTCTCCAGCAAACTCCAGATCCTTCTATAGAGAACCTTGTGCCGTGGCGCAGCAAAGAGATGCTTGCCAGCCTTTTGAAAAGGCATGCTGGGATGAGGTGGAGGATATGAGAGAGAAGAGGAGAGCCTCTCTAGGGCCAGTGCAGTTTATCTTTTGAGAGCCATTTAATTTTCTTCTTAGCCACACACTCATCTGGCCCCTGGAAGTCCACAGGAAGCTTAGCCAGGCAGGTGGACAGCTGGCACCGCACAATCAGAGGAGAATAACAGGCAGAGAGGCAGGTAGACACAAAGTATAGTGACAGAGAACAGAAGATGAGAGGAGACAGAAAGAAGTGTGAATGGGGAAAATGACAGGGCACAGGGACTGTAGGGAGAGCACCACAGAGAGGAGGAGTAACTTCACCCTGGTGCTGATACCCAGTTTTAGAAAATGGGAACTACTCATTGCAGTTCTGACAGGAGAACACTGAATCCTTTTTGAAGTAAGAAGGCTTCAAATCGCTACCATCAAACTCTGCAGGAGAGCACACAGCTCTGTAAAACCAGCTCTACCATGTGTCTCCATGTTTACGATATTGACTAGTACATGCATATTCCCATTATTATCATACTGCCATGTTTAGTTATGCCAGGTTTTCATTTATTTCAGTACAGTATGGAAGCAGAAGCCTGAAACTACCTTGAAACAGGTGATCCATCACAGTGAACATTGTATGTGTTTGTTTTATGCCGTTGCATGGTAAAGCAGCGCAGCCGTGATGTTCACTTTGATGGATTGCCTGATTCAAACAAGTTGCGAGTCTCTGCAAACTAATGTGTGCACAACTGTACAGTGAAACCTGTAGAACACAGAGACTGCCTGGAAACAAGCAGAAAGGTAGTGACCTTTTATCATTTGCAGAACCACTGCTGAAATTATTCAGTTTTTACCCCTCAGGCTGATGGAGTATCGCTGTCAACCCGCCGGGCAGGCGGGCAGCGTGGACCCCCAAGTTTGTGAATATGATAACTCGAGGAGGTGACGTGGATTTTGAAATATCGTACCATGGGTGCATCTACTAAAAATCTCAGATGAGTTCAAATCTCAGTGATGCCTACCTCAAGGATTTTCAAATTTATACCATAGGTGCATCTACCTGAGGGCTGGGCATGACAGCACTACCATGGGATTATAAGCACCCTTGCCTCTTGTTGCATCACAAATATTAAACACTATACACTGAAGGTTCAGCACCAAAAAGGTGGCAAAGTCAGTGAAGAACAGCTAAATCACTTCTGGTTTTCTTGGTTTCAGGCGCAGGAGCCTAAGCAGAGAAATCCAGAGCTCCTCATGCAACCTCCTTCAGTTTACCCAGGAACACTTATTCATTTGAACTATGACCCTGAATGGGATAAGTGAAAGAAATACATTTGAAAATGTTGGTTTTTTTAGTCTTTTCTACTCTCAGTATAAGCCACATTCACCTGGTTAAAGCCAGCGACACATATAATAAACAGAGATGACACATGGCGACATGTTTATAGGTCATATCTTGGGCAGACATGCAGACTCGAGGAGCTGGATATTGAATAAAGCATCTCAGATTATTGGATAAGCTGTTCTTCCTTCGAAGCCGCGCCGTCCCCTGAAATATCCATATAGTACAGATTCCACTTTATTATTTGATCTTAAGGCCACGACTTGAAATCGTTGGAGTTTAATCACATTACCACACAGCAAACCGTGAGCCGTGCAGTATTTAAACGGTAAATTTTGCACAGAGAGTGGAATCTGTACCCCTGCCCCCCTTCGTGTGCAGCAGGTTAATCTGTCCATGCCCTCCACGCTTTCACTCTGTCAGCTTTCGTATGCACAGACTAATCTACAGCATCTCAATTAGAGCTGACTGATTTCAGTTTTAAATGGCACTGTTCCCACGGACATTTTATCATCTGCTGTGTCAGTTCTCGCTCTCCGTCTAACATCTGTGTTTTCTCTCTCCCCAGTTTCACTTTAACCCAGCTCAATCCATCCTGGTAATGGAGGGCGAGGACTTGGAGAACATGAACGCCGCTGTGAGGAAAGTTTCCTACATAAACTCGCGTCAGTTTCCCACACCAGGCATCCGACGCCTGCACATCTCCACTACCGTCCAGTGAGTACACTGCCATGTTCGTCTTGTTTTTCTCCTTTATCTTTACTGAAATCTGCCTCGTCTGTGTCTCTCTCTCTTGTTTTTTTCTTCCTACACGACGACATTTGTTTCCTTTAGTGTTCACACGCTTTCTCTGTTTCTGGGTACCTGTTCTTTAAGATGTTCGCCCACCTCGACACTTCTGTTAAAACAACACGGCAGACATCACACCCCGACTGATATATAATTCCCTTTCCGCGCATTGATCCCCACCCCTCCCCTCTGTTTCTCGTTTTCCTCTGCTGTCACTTCCCCTTTCCTTTAATACACCATTTTCGGTTCACTGTCGCCACCGGGGGCTGGTTTTTACATTTTCATGTCATGTATTAATAATTCTGCCTGGATTTTGCCAGAGGAACGAGGGGAAGAGAGATGCAAAAGGAGAGGGTGTGTGTGTGTATGTGTGTGTGTGTGTGTGTGTGCTTGTGGACGCAAGGCACAGAGAAGAGAGGCTGGCTGGTAAAACAGCCTCCCTTGGCGGGTTACCATTAAAATTCATGATTGTTTTAAATATATGTAGACCCCTGCAGCACAGCCCTGGGGTTTCACTCTCCGCCCTCCCGATGGGTTCGATGCACAGCGGCAGGCCCGAGAACTTCAACTAACACAGCAGAAGAGTGTGTGAGTGTGTGGACGATTGTGCACATGTTGGTGTGTGTGCTGCACAAGCTGCTGGTGATGAAGCAGAGTCGTAGCTGGAGGCGCACCGATTATCAAGGAATACATTATGCTAATAAGGGCTAAGCTTGCATCATTGCTAAATGTTGTTTAAATGAACTTTTTCCACAGACTGCTGACTAGTCTGCGAGTTGCAGGAGCTGTGCGCATGCCCGAGTGTGTGTGTGTGTGTGTGTGTGTGTGTGTGTAAAATAAGGAATAAAACACTACTTGAGGACATGTGTGGCTAATGTTTAAAAATGGGGTCCACTCAAAAGCATGTTTAGGGATGAGTTGTATTTAAACATCCAGTTTGACTCCAGAAAAAAAAAAGACAGTAAATCTTGCCTTTCAGCTCTGTTAGTTACACTGAGAGTCTGGAAATTGGCCTCCCGCAAGAAGGCATCAGCGGGTGAACAAACTCCCTTCACTGCTACAGACAGCATGGCTTTACACAAATAAACAGAGATGCTAAATATTTCCTGGCGATGCAATTAAACTTCTTTCTTGCTGACGCCTAATAAGCCAAATTACTGCAGGCACTGAGAATATAATTAGGCGAACAACGCTAATCTTAGCAACAAGGATCGTGGGTTCCCCTCGTCCTCTGTCTCATTTTTTGTCACAGAGAGCAGTTCAGACGCTGAATTTTCTTAGAATAAACATACAAAAACGTTCTAGATGCATGAATCAGTAAAAGTGTAAACGTGGCGTCAACGGTGCATTATTCTTGTACCATAAAAACCAGAAAATGGAGACGCACGCTTCCCGGACAGGTGCTTTCAGCTTGCTCTGGGGCTCAGATGTGATTGGAGAAGTGCTGCAGATAACAGATCTAATCAGCCAGAGAGAAAACACCTGTGTGTGTGATCGAAGTCCAGGTGTGACTAATGACATTAACACTGGCTGTGGTTCATTAAGGTATCCCACAAGCCTTTGCCAGTGAGACGCAACGCACAGCACCGGGACCCCCTTGACACGCACCTGTGCTTTTTCCTGCTAAAACTGGTGAAAATACCAGTCTGGAAAAATATTACTGCACTTGCCAACTTGCGCTTGGCCGTGGAATGTTCAACGCGAGGGTGTACAATCACGACTCGATACGACGCGGCTCGTTTTGTAGCCAGTCGTGGTCTGGGATGCAAATGTCCAAAAGTAAAACTTTAGAAATGGAAAAATATATGCAATACGTCCCAGAAAATGAGTTTTAAGAATCATTTTAAGAATTCATATGTAATGTTGTATTATATATGATATTATAAAAAGTTTGTATAGCCATCATAGCACCAGCATTTTGTAAAAAAGACATACTACCTATAATGAAAAGCATTCCCCTATGAAAGATTTTAAAAAAATACAAAATTCAAACTATAAAAACTGGTTTAGCAGTGTAACACAGAGACATGTAAGAGACAAGTACAGACTGAAACAGTGTACCTCAGTGGTTAAGAATAAAGTAAAGAATACCAAAGTGCTCACATGGTGGAGTGATGGATAGCACTGTTGCCTCACAGCAACACGGTCTTGAGTTTGAACCCACCTTCAGTCTGGCCTTTTTGTGTGGAACTTGCATGTTCTCATTGTGTCAGTGTGGATTCTCTATGATTTCCTCTCATAGTCCAAAGACTTGCAGTTAGTGGGGTTAGGTTAACTCAGTGGTTCCCAAACTTTTTTTTGCCAGGCCCCCCTTTTTTACAAGAAAAACGTTCCCCCCCCCCCACAAACACATCCTCCAAACACACACACCCATATTTTGTTTACAAACTCCATTGCAGTTTATTTCACACCTCAAACATTTAGTAAACAATTAAGCAAATACAAGTAAACGGCAATAAATTACAGGTAGTAATAAAATATACTACTAACTCTTTTGCGCTACGTCCACACCTACACGGGTATTTTTGAAAACTCAGCTGTTTCTATGCGTTTGGGCTTTTCGTCCACACGTAAACGGCGTTGCGATTCACCGAAAACGGAGATTATTTAAAACTCCTTTTTTGCGTTTACGTGTGAACGAGGAATACAGAGTTAAATCACGCAACGTCAAGGTATGTGCCTCTTTTCACGTCACGCTGTGCGCCACGTTATTGTTTACATGAGATGAATTGCAGAATGGCAGATAGAGACAAAATACTGTTAATCTGACTATCTTCACGTTTTACACGCTTACATATACACACGCAGTTACTGTCCCTGCATTTAGAAAGGCAGAGGCGTCATGGTGTAATTATTTTTACGTGTAGTTGTTTTTTTCCTGTGTAATAATATTCAACATTGCTATCAATACATTTTTCAAAAAATGCCTCTCTGTGCAAAATGGGTTCAAAAACAAAAACAGCTGTGGGATACTGTTTGTCCGTGATTTGAACCGGGGGAACAAATTACGGCAGGATCAGCCTGATATTATTTGTATCCCACTGTAACTTTACTGCATAAAGAGCTAACATGTCCAAAATGTCAGGAGTAGTTAGTTATTACAAGAAGTGTTTGTGAACTAAAAATCAAGAATGTGGGATCCTGTTTGTCCGTGATTTGGAGAGCCCAGCGCTGCTCCCACGCAGGGAAACTAATTTTGCAGGGGAGACCTACCTTGGCACTTGTGCAGGTGAAGCCAAAGGGAAGATATGCTTCACCATATTTTCTAGTCTTTGGCTTGGAAGGAAGTTGGTTTGGAAACATATCTGGCGATGCTTCATCTCCTGCTTTGCGTTTGTGTGGGAGCCCCGTCAAAAACCTGTCCACAGTGTCCAAGCGCTCTTTTTTTTTTTTTTCTTTTCATACCGCGCCCCCCCTGCAATGGCTCTGCGCCCCCCCTAGGGGGCGGGCCCCACACTTTGGGAACCTCTGGGTTAACTGGTGGTTCTAAATTTCTCATAGATGTGAAGGTGAGTATGAATGCTTGTCTATCTCAGCTGGGATGGGCTCCGTGACCCCTAATTGGATAAGTGGACGAAAACAGAAGGGCTATATTAACGTGTATTATAAAAAAGCTCTACATAATGTTTCTTTATAGGTGATTTAAAAGAAGGCAGAGGTCCGAAGGCAGGGCCTTTTACAACAAGTCTCCCAAACAGCAAACACTCAGTAGTCTATTGTGTGTGTAAACAGTCAGATTTCTCCTGGAGAATCTCAGGCTTCTCCCTGAGACAAGAGTTCCAATATGTTTCCTTGAGCCATGAGGGGCTTTAAATGTGAGACATAAAATTTTAAAATGTATTCTAAAACAAATGAGCAGCAAATGTAGAGCCGTTAAACGAGTGTAATACGTACACTTGTCTTAGTTCTTACAAGAAATCTTGCTGCTGCTTTTTGAAACATTTGAAATCTATTAATTGATTCTTGATTTATACCAGTTACAAGACCACTGCAGCATGAATGATCATTTCAGTATTGCTGAAACTCAGTGCTGATCAAACGGTAGTAGCAGGACTGAGGATACAGTTTATCAGAACCAGTGATAACAATGACAGTTTTGACCATTTTGCAATATTAGTTCAACATTTTGTAAGAATATAGTAGTTTGTAGTGTCTGTGGACAATAAAATTGGAAAATGTAAAACCTGGCAGAGCTGTTGTACATGTACATGTATTTACATAGGGGAATAAAAATGACTGAATCTGTGGATCAGGTATTGAGTTTTATGATGTGACGTCATGAGCAAAAAGTTGTCCGTTATATTGGATGTGATACAAGTGAAAAATGGGACATAAAAATGTCTTCTCCCGACTGGCTTGCAGTGTTGCCAACTCTAGCTGTGTGAAATTAAATTCAAAGAAGGTGCTACGCCAAAAACCTCCTCACCATTGCTTTGGTTGCTACCAAATTGTTACAGTTGGCTGCAGTTTCTTACGTTTGTCTGCAAGCACTTGCTAACTACTAGCCATAAGGTGCAACTTTTATTCTGATGGTCAGACCGTCTCCATTTCTGGTCTGTGTTGCACTTCCCACAGTGTCAGCACAGTTTGGACAACTCACTTTCATTTAAAGTACAACCGCAGCAAAATGCTAACAACCAAAGCAATCCCAATGAGGATTTTTCCAACCGATTGCAGAATACATGTTTTTCCGCAAGCAGTTAGTAGCTGCACACAAGTTACTAGGTGAAAAGTCACATAGACATGTGCTTAATGATAAATGAAGGAATACATTTCATGGAGCTGATCACATATACACGATTTTCCTTTGACACTTAGTGATAGATGGTTGCCATGGTGAACACTTACTGGTCTGTAGGCTTGTGCCTGGGGATTTAGCAATCATTTTCCCAGTGACTGCCATCAACATCCAGCGACCAATAATGAATTTTTCCCTCACAACCACTGGTTGACAAATGGTCATGGACCAGTCTCTAGGCCTGTGTGACTGGGCTCTTACACTGTCACTATAGCATCCAGAATGGTGGACACATGTCTGCAGAGCCAGAAGAGCAGCATGATGGTAGCCATCCCAAGCCAATGCTTATCAGGTTGTTAGTCTTATACTAATCACTGTAGCTATATCTGTGTGGGAGTCTATCTCGACTTCTGATGTTTTTAAATGTCAGTAATTACTAGTAGTTATTATAGCATCATTCCAACTATATGAGCTAGTTCTAGAGCTCTGCTACCCTGACTTTAATCTTTATGCTTCTCCGTAACAGCAGGAGCACTCTGAGTGATAACGATGTGTATATGTTTATATACGAGCAGTCTGATAATAAAACACACACTATAAAGATTTTCTTCTAGAAGGCTCTGACTAACATAACAGAGCAAATAGGCTGTTCTACCACACAAAGCTATAATCAGATCATAAAGTTTAACAGCTATTACATAGTAGGATGAAAAATGGCATGTCATGTTTATATGAGGACTAAACGAGTGGTTTAGTAATCAGTGGAAAATGCCAGCTGTAAATTGAAAGTCTGGTTGTTTACCATGTGATGTCAACTTACCAATAATTTCAGTGTAGGAGCACATGACATTTTTTACCCGTCAAAACAGTCTTGCAAAGAAAGGTTCATGAAGCCAGCTGTAAGCTAGTTGTAGCTTTGCTGTATTGAGTGTCTTTTAAATCAGACAGGTGTCTCCAAGAGATTCCTGTTAGGTTTGAAGTTTGTGGGCTGACACGTTCTTAGCCAAGCCTACAATTTTTGCTTGATACCCAGAGGAGTTTAAAAACAAGGACATGGAACAGACAAAACAGCTGAGCTGTAGCTCAGAAGGTAGAGTAGGTCATCTACTCATTGGATGGCTGGTGTTTCGATCCCTGGCCGCTCCAGTCTGGATGCCTGATATCCTTGGGCAAGATAGTAACCCCAAGTTGCTCTCCGCTACATCCATCGGAGTATGAATGTGTGTAAATGTTAGATAGAAAACACATAAATATAGAAAAAAGTGAATGGGTGAATGAGGCATGTTGTAGGCATGTGTTTAATGTGTAATTTGTGATCTTTCAGGTTTCCTCCTGCACCAGACACACTGGGCACTGGTCACTTTGTTAGCTGTTCCTGTTCAACTGCTCATTTAGAGAAATATCTAATCAGCCTATCACATGGCAGCAACTACGTGCATGTAGACATGGACAAGGACACCGTAGGTGACACTCCTTTTCTGCTAAAAACAGGAACCCGAGGCTACAGTTCACACAAACTGGACAATAGAAGACTGGAAAAACGTTGTCTGGTCTGCTGCTGCAATATGAGGACAGTCTTCGAGCTGTGAGGCAAGATGGTCAGAATTTGGTGTAAACAATATGAAAGCATGGAGCCATCCTGACTTGTGTCAATGGTTCAGGCTGGTGTGGGGGATATGAATACAGTTGAGAAGCATTTAAATATCACAGCCTACCTGAATACTGCTGCTGACCACTTGGTCAGTGGTCACGACGTAACTGTCTACTGATGGCTGCTCCCAGCATGGTAATGTGTCATAAATGGACAAGCCAGTCCATTTATGGTCAGGTTAAGATTTAATTCAATACTCTATATGGTCTTTTCTGCATTATATTTATGATTTGTTAATTTAAACATGTTTGCTTAAAGTTGACTCTTCTTACAGAAGAACACCTCTATTGACAAAATAAGAAATGTAAGGGGGCTTTGCTCATAACCTTTAGTTCGTGACTGATATTGACTGACCTCAGTTTTTCTCCTAGACTGCTTAATGGTCAGCCTGTGGCTATAAGTCTCTTTGTAAGCCATTGTGAGTTTCCAGCAGTAAATCCTTGTGTACAGTCTAGCTGATAACACGGGCGATTTCACAGACTCGGTTACACTGGGAGGCTGAAACATGGCCAGCTGCCACGACGTGTCCGCGAGTGCTGGAACAAACTCCAGTTTTGACTGATGCGGAAAGTATCGCTCTTCACATAATAAACAGAGATGATAATTGATTCCTCCAAATGCATTTAAATTTGTTTTGTGCTGACACCTAATAACTGCAATTACTCCAAGCATCTTGCAAATAAAAGTATCCAGTGCTAATCTTTGCAACAGCCCTTTAAGCTCCCTTGTCATATTTCTTTATAATTAAGTTGGCGTGGCTCCAGTTGCTGTTTGTGTGAGTGTGTGTGTGTTTATGTGTGTGTGTGTGTGTGTGTGTGTGTGTGTGTGTGTGTGTGTGTGTGTGTGTGTGTGTGTGTGTGTGTGTGTGTGTGTGTGTGTGTGTGTGTGTGTGTGTGTGTGTGTGTTTTGCAGGCCCACGCAGCAGCCGACTTCCCGCATCACTGAGTTTGTATCTCCCACTGCTCACAACAATGGCTTGGTGCCCAAGCTGCAAGCAGGCACACAGACACACAACAGCAGCCATAACCATAGGAAAGAAAGGGAGAGATTACACAATGCCCCGAAACCTGTTTTTGTCCCAAACCGTGGCCTCATGCCCCTGACTACAGAGGATTAGAGACTGCAGTCAGGTTTTTCTCTGCTGTTAGGCAAAGTTTAAGAGGGTTTTTTTCTCTTTTGTTTCAGTCTTTTGTGTCAAGAAAGTGAAAATGAATTTGCTCCTTTTTTTTAAATGATAGCGCTACACTCAAGACTTTTGAAAATGTATCCGTGTGATTTTGACAATTCAGCTAACATATCAGCTAATAGGTATGTTACATGTTATATTTGTCATAAATTAAAGAAAAACTCACATATGAGTTTAATTTAGTTCATTTCTGGTTTCTTCTACGTCAACATCCACACACACAGACTGTTAATTAGCAGGATGTTTTCTTGTTCTTAATCAGAATATGGCATAAAACGTGTGATTGCTCATAATTGATCTCAATTTTGAGCCGATTCACAACAACAATCACCAGTATGAGCTTCATACAGGTCTTTGAAAGGTGAAGACCTTGCAATATTAGAGAAAGTCAACAAATTTTGGTGGCACAACTTCACCTACTTCCAAGGTGCATGGAGAAGACAAAGATCTGATGATGTGAAGATTACTGCAACACTTAAAGAATCAGGGAACAACTTTATTGGGTGACCACATGCGTTCATACGTTGGTCACCCAATAAAATTGGTACATTTGGTTAGATGATGTAACCATTATATTCACTTTAAAATCCAGTGTGTAATTCTGATTTCTTATAGCTGTCTCCACACTCTCTTGGTGGGTGAAAGCAATAGCATTAATGAACTTAAATGACTCTATATAATATATATGTATATATATATATATATATATATATGTATATATAAAATATTTATATGTAAAATGTTGTGGCTGTTAATGAAATAAGTTAATGATATAACTTAATTTAATTAGCAGTTCTGCAAAGTCATAAAATAGAATTGCTCGGCTTAATAAGCAAATTAAAGGAGTGTGTTAAACACATAAAATAAAAGTACAATAACGATGGTTACACAACTACCAGTGGACATTTTTCTTAAGAATGACAACTTTACATTTATGTATCTTCATCTCAGAGTGTAAATAATTATTTATTTTCATACATTTGTTTAACCAGTTGACCCTGATATGATGTTTACAAGAGCATGTAGGTACGGTATTTAATTAGCCATTTCGTATTCATTAAAAGCTACTTGTAAAGCAGGCTGATTAATCAAAAAGTCGACATGACGGGTCTGTCGTGCACACGCAGTAAAAACCCTTAAAGGGCATTTTCTGCATCAACATCAACAACATCACTAATACCTGACGTGTGTTATTGTTCTAGCAAATACTTTAAAGAAAACTTTTTGCTTTTTGCACGCTTTTCTTTGGCAAATCTGCCGTCTCCTTTCAGCTTTTCTAATGCTAATCACAAACAATTCTAACCTAGCTGTAGGTGACCCAACATATACAGATTCATCAAATACATTCAAGCATTGCAGCATCATTTACATGAGAATGTAGCTGAGAAAATAGAGGCTGCATAACAGCTGAAATCGTATAGCCCAGACTTCCAATCTAGGAAAAAAAAAAGTTCTGAATTCTCATAGCCGGTTACAGAGCCGCAGCAGGGAGACAAGGCAATGATGTCCCTCCCACTGACAGATGTTTGTGTGCTTGAAAGGCCTTCGGTGAAATGTAAAAACAAAAATCTGGCTTGTTTGCTCAGCTTTCAGTGCTTCTACTACCTCTCCTTCCCCCGCAATGCTCAATCCTCCGCCTCGACACAGCCTCAGCCCGTCCCAGCCTTTTCTCAGTTTAATAACTCATGCGTTCCGTGTGATCTGCAAACTTCGCTCTGTTTATCAAATAATGCAATAGAAGGGCTGCGCGTCAGATGCCTGCCCTCATTTGTGTGAACATGTGTGGGTGAATATGGCAGATCTGTGTGTGTGCTGGTTACTCTCTCTCTCTCTGCATGACTGTATTGTGAGCTCTCAGCTATCGAGCTCGAATCCAAGCCTGTGCATTGAATGTTGCCAGTGGACGCTGGGCATTTAAAGGCATGCTATCACACGCAGACAGGCGGCCATGCACGAGTGAAAACGCAGCAGGCACACTGCTGCAGGTCTGTGTCTGCTGCCTAAGCACTGACAGGATGGAGCGGTTTGCCTCTTTAATAACTGCACGCACTGTGGTCTGGGTTTGAACCACACAGCTGTGGTTTGAGTACCGCTAAGAGGGCTTGATGCCGTCGATAAGCTTTATTAGTTGCTGTAAAGTTCCACAGTTTTAGATTGTGACGCTGCATAGGTGTATGCCAGTTTGTCTGAGGGCCAAAATGTTTCCTGTTACACTTTGGTGCTGTGTATCAGCTAGATAGTCCTTATAGAGCAGCAGTCCCCAACCCGTGGGCCACAGACCTGTACCGGTCCGTGAGTTGATTGGTACCGGGCCACAAGAGTTGAGGCTCGGGTGTGAAATTGATGGTTCTCAGAAATCCTGAGAACCATCGGTTTTTGACGTTAGCTCGGTTTCCCTGGGTCTTTTCTCGTGTTTTATGAATAAATATTCTTTTTTTGATATCGGTACTGGTTTTATTTTGTTGTATTTATCCGCAACACCTTAAAAATATTGTCGGACATCAACCGGTCCGTGGTGCAAAAAAGGTTGGGGACCGCTGTTATAGAGTATGTGGCTTACTCTCAGTGACCTACTCCTTAGGATTTAAACATCTTGACTGAAATAAGGACAAGTGTCAACATTTAAAAAGGGCAAAATACAGTCACACACTGCTGATAGGTAACTTTAACATCTACAGAAGACTGTGGTCAGTGGTTCCTATGCAGCACTTCTCTGCTCTGCTACTTTAAAGCACGAATAATTCCCACACATTCATACAAGCACATCTTTCTGTTTAACACTCACAACCATTCACACTCTGATGAACACATCAGGAGCAACTCCAGGTTCAGTATCTTGCTCAAAGACTCTTTGGCATGTAGACTGGAGCAGCCAGGGATCGAACCACCAACTTTCTAATTAGTAGACGACCTGCTCTACCCCATGAAAAGTTACCCCCCAGTGTCACAGTAGCATTATTATCATGGTATGTGTCCACACGATCTGTCATTTCTCCATTTCCATGAACTATTTGTCAAATCAGCCATTTGTTGGATTCTGGTATAGTTGTATTACCTGCTCCTCATTAGCATAAAGATGAGGTCTAGGTTACTTTGTGCAAATCGGGGCATCTGGCGTGATGTATGACGCTTTGGAAACTTCTGAAAATCGATTAAAATGGTCTGCATTTAGCTAAAATGAGAGAGGATTGAGCAGATGCTTCAAAAATACATGTCACTGGACTATGTTTGATCCAAAAGAAGGCTTGTGTTTGAGCCCTGAGTGTTTGCACATTTGTGTGAGGCTGGAGGAGCAGGACAGCACCCATTAGTCATCATCACCGTCATCATCATCACTGTCCAGTGTCTCGTCCGGCCAGCGTCAGGTTTGTATTTATAGGAAAATACGGATAATTTTATTTGAACGTTTGACATGTTTTTTTGTTTTCTTAACCAGAACGTCTCGTCGTTGTGGAGGAATTACATTAAATGACATTAAATTGTGTGGATGGATTGATTGGATTGAAGATAATTGCTCTTTTTAAATAGAAATGTTTAGTCACAGGTGTTAAATATTCAGAAGTGTGATCAAAGGCTTGTGTGGGCTGCAGAACACACATTTACATTTATTATAGCACGAGTATAGCTCAGTATTTCCTGCATTATTTGTATACTTTTGTACTGTTTTCTTATGCTCCAATAAATGCTTATCTACTCTGCCATCAGAGTACAAGATACTTTCCCTCGTTACATGAAATAAAAATTAAAACAGAGCTTTAAAAAGTTCATCAGCAATTATCCCATACCTGCAAATCTCTGTAACCATGCTCACCACATGGAGTCTTCACTCTGACGTCTTCAGCTGTGTGGAGTTTCTAAATCTGATCTGTATCGTATAGCGGTCTCTCCGCAAAATCTGAGTAACAAAACAGCATCTTTACACTACAGCTAAACAGAGCGATGCAGTAAAACACCACACTAATTCCAGCTTGAGTTGGCACAGTCTCTCTCACTATTCTGCCTCTCTGCGTCCAGGTGTTTTGGTGAAGACACGTGTATTACCATCCCAGATATTGATGCAGTGGTGATGGTGCTTCAGCCCAGTGAACCCAGGATCACAATCGGCGGAGTGGAGAGACTGAGCCATCCAGCCTCAGACTTCAGAGCATCAGGAGGGATTGTTCTGTTCCAGGACCTCCACATCATCAGCACAGTCACCAGGGCAGACACCGCTGCACATCACACAGGTAAGACACTTATCCCAGTATGGCAAGTGTGGAAAACAATTGACCACACGGGCAGCAGCGGGTGGAGAGCCAGTGAGGGGGTTACCCCTAAGGCTGAAATCAAGAGCTGGAGGTGGACTAGATCATTTCATACTCGGGGAAGAGGAAAGGAAAACCCTAATTTAGTATCCTGATTGTTTGTTTGTTTTTTGCATGTGTAGTGTTACGTCCCTCTGCAGCCTCTAATCTGCTCAGTGTGTTCAGCTGGTGCTAATTGGCCACACCTAGTCAGGTGTGGATAAAACCATACCTGAGGCAAGCTTCCCAGGGAGCTCACTTGCCTTTACCTTGGTGGCACCAGCCATTTTAGCCAACCTGCTATGCCATTTTAAGATAAAACCTCTTCTCACTAACACTCTGGTATTCATCTCCTTTTTTTATGTTGCGGCTTTTGAGCCGGGTCGTAACAGTAGGCTCATATTAGCATTTTTTATGGCTACATGTCGCTTTCTGATCATTTTAAATAATGCTCTCAACAATAAGTTTACACACCAGAAAGTGCAAATTTGAGTACACTTCACAAAGTGGGATATGCACTCCTTCCCACAGGTAGAAATCTGTCTCAGCTAAATATTTTAGCTTTTTTTTCATATTCATAATATGTTCACTCATTCATGAAGTTTCATAGCCTATTCAGCGCCAACTGTCTTGCAAAACAAACCTTCAGAGAAAGTTGAAACATTTCACGATGCCTCGTGAGACTGTGAACAAGCAGCAACGAGTTCTTCTTTCATCTGCTACATCTGCGCACAATACAAACTCCAGGAAACAAAAGATGGGCTTTTACTCCCACACTGGGAAGTTGTCTAACGTGTACAGGGTACAATAAAACTTCAATAAAACTGCTGCTTTAACTCCATATGACTGACAACATCTCCAAAAAATGTGATTGAAGGTTTATATAAACCTACACATGCATTGTGTGACTGTAGCAGAGGTTGAAGTAGTATTCACGCTGTTTGTTCGCAAACTGTTAACTCTTTTGGAAGTCCTGCAATTAAATACTCAAGCTGAAAATATAATTTAATTATCTCATTTTAATCACACACAATATTAGTCTACCAAGTCAATCAGACACAGTCCGAGAGATCAGATGGTGTCAGCACATCAGATACCTTTTTAAAATTTAAAAAGCAGTTAAATGCAGTTAGCACACATCTGCAAGCCACTTAGCAACCCATCCCCAATTTTCATGGAGTTTCAGTCATACCTGTTGTCACTGGCACCTGGTATGTTCTGTGCTGGGGTTTGCTACTACTCCAGTATTTCATGTATGCACACTGGAAGGTGTGAAGGTCCCAAAACAAAGTCATCAATCAAATCAATCAAAATCAAAATCAAATCAATCAATCAATCAAAACTGAGCACTGATCTACAATGAAAGCCCTTCAACCACACCTCACTCACCTAAGCTTGCAGTTGAGAACTGGTACCAAGTTGTCCAATCCACTGCAGTAGCAATGAATGATTCTTTGCTGGTTTGTTCCTTTGTAAAACAAATCAAGCTTGTGGCAGTGTAGCTCTGAGTAACTTACAAGCCCTTTACCTCTCTGTTTCTATGCTGACTCAGAGATAATAAAACATAGTAAAATAGTAGAAGTGTGAATCAGTAAAATACATGTAATCAGAATTTCCAAAGGCATTAGTGAAATCTTATCAATATCCACACCTACTGTCACACCAGCTGTTAGGTAAGGAGGGGGAAGGAATGGTTAAATGTGTCTTTTTTCCTCAACTTCCATTTTGTTGGATGTATTCATGTCGATGCACCCAAGCCTTAAAGTGATATTATAATGATCGGAGATATGTATGACTATAGCTGTGTCCCAACTCCTAGGCCGTATCCTTCGAAGGATTCGGCCTTCATGGTCTACGTGGGCCGGGTCCTTTGAAAACCGAGAAGGCCGGAAGTGCGAGGCTGTTTAATGGGACGGTCTAGCCTTCAGATTTGCATCACCAGCTGTCTCGGTGGAGTTTAATAAACTCAGCCGTCTGCTCCTTGCTCCCTAAAATATAACAGGACACTGGAGTAAATTCTACCATCTCACACTTCTTTTTAATCAGTTTTCTGTTTGATGTTTATTCAGCTGTGTGAAAACTGTAACTTTAATCTCAGCCAAACTGATTTACTGAGGAACAAATAAAACACTGAAAAAAACCAAACAATAGCATTTTTAAGTTATCTAAGTGACTTATATATCATGTTTAACCTGAGTAAACCGCAGGGAGTTTGAAAATGATGTGCCGGGAGTCTGGTGCTCTCACCAGCTCTAGTGAGCCTTGAACCCCCGGCTAGCTATCGAGCGGGTGGGTAACAGACGTCTCCGAAAACGTCGGAGCATTTTTGCAAATATGTGATGTCTTGATAAATCGAGCAGATATTTGAAGTTTACACAGCTACATTCTCGCCTGAAAATATCTTTCTATCTATAAGTTTATTTTGTGACCCAGTAAGAGTAATATGGTTAATATCAAAACTAAGTAACTACCACCATTGTTGGGAACTGGAATTGGCTGGGCCACGCTATGAATTCTGGGATCGGTTGGGCCACGAAGGATACACCTGACCTATCCTTCAAATTCAGGAAAATGAAGGAC
Source organism: Oreochromis aureus (assembly GCF_013358895.1). Lineage (NCBI taxonomy): Eukaryota > Metazoa > Chordata > Actinopteri > Cichliformes > Cichlidae > Oreochromis > Oreochromis aureus. The sequence goes on from NC_052955.1 coordinate 33,737,174, forward strand.
ACATTTGTCTGCCGCATTTGGAGAGGCCTTTGAATTGGGGCAGCCTTCGTCGCCTGGCTGTGACATAATCAGCCTTCAAATGCGGCCTCCAAAGGATGCGGCCAAGGAATTGGGACACAGCTTGTACATCTACATGTACCCTGCCTCCTACTTAACAGGTGGGCCTGCTTTATTGAAACTTTGCAAAAACGTCTTCAAACATATAGTGACTAATAACAAAAAAGGGATTCATTATAAATCCCAATTTTTTTTTGATTTTTGTATATATTTTGTTCATTTCATCATCCTTCTGTGAATGCGATGTTACGTTCTCCGTTTGTGTTTCACGCGTCACGTTCATCGTACATCACTCGTACGTAACTTCATGATCACCAGCATCCCAGACTGAATTTGACTCACCGCTAAATACAAAATGAAGAGTTCAAAATAAAGTCCTTAAATATCGCAGATTCATAGCTTAACAGACAGCAGTTTAGTTTGGTAAAGCTGAAGACTTTTTTGACGACCATCAGGACTGCATGGATCCTCCAACAAACGCTGCTAAACTGCATCTAAAACTTCATTTTTCATGTTTTGCAGTAGATTATAATTATAAATACTCATTAGACTTTTTAGAAACAAACGAGAAAAAAAAGAAAAGGTATCGTACCAAAAACAAATCAAATTTAACATTGTAACACACACCATAACACTCCCTCAAAGCCTTTTCCCACTAAGGGTCTAAGTGACAGCCTTTTCAAATCACCTTGCCAATATGTTGAGTCAAATGCCCGCACAGTCCTTCCCTGTGCACACAGGTTTGTAGGTATACCCTTTACTATCTTAGCCTACGCAAACGGCCTCCTGCTGAGTAAGGCCTATACCTACCAGAGGACTGATTCGCTAGGTTACGCTGTCTTGCCCAACCGCAAATGAGTATGACATTTAAATCCCGAAGGCTTTGGTCTCATCCAACGATCTGGCCACCGAGGCAGGAACCGTCTGGCTCGGCCCCAGGCCCTGCCGTTGGCAGCCAATTAGGAGCAGATAAGCAGAGCGAGAGGAAGGTTTTAGCCCACCATTGTGCGTAATTCGGGACAGGAAGACGAGCAGAAAGCGGTGTCCCTTTCAGGAGTTGTTGGAGCTCTTTCAGCTGGTGAAGGAGATATTGTGGCTGGGGGCGAAGAGATTAGCTGGAAGCCACAGAAAGACATGGAAGAGGAAAAAAAGGAGGACAGATGGGAAGATGTGAGGGAGAGGGCGTCACGATGAAGTTCTATAATGAGCAGATTTTGTATTCTCTCAAGGCTTAAAGGATTCAAGATAAATCACATATTTCTTTTTCGGGGCATGCAATAGGTTTCTTTTGGACCCTGCTAATCACCCCCTCGCCCTCTTCCTTACTTTGTCTTTCTGTCATTCATTTGTCTTTTTATTAAGCCTGCTCAGCACTGCCTCGTTTCTCTCTCTCTCTCTCATATTCCAGTATCTTTTCCGGGCTTATTCAGATTCTTTTATTTAAAGGCAAGGTCATCACTTCTTTCTTTAACTTGGTTTTGACCCATTTGCTTTTAACGGTCATCGTTTTTTCTCTTCTTTTCTGCTTTGATCCAGAGTTTTCTTTAGTTTTAATTTCTTTACTCATTCAGCACGCAGTGGTTGTCCCCTGTCTCTTTATCTTCTTTCTCTTTTTTGCATTCTCTCTGGCTTCTGCTCTTGTTTTTCATCTCAGCCCAGACCAGGTCTAAGGTCAGAATTGGCTGCATCACCACACTGTTCAAAATGAGTGTGTGTACTCATATATTACTCTCTCATTTCCAGTCAATTCAATAACCACAGACTGCATATAAAAGCCAGACATATCCACCCTGACATGATGGGTTTGTTTGGGAAGTCATTCTTAATAATCTTCAGTTTGGTATTTTCATTAGTTCTTTTTTAAACCATGATCATATTTAGGTGAGTGTAGATTTTGGAACCTGGTGTCAGCTTGTTAACTCAGTTAGTAAACTGCATCAATAATTCACTGGGTTTTTAAATAAGATGCAACAAAAGGTAATCAGCATTTTATTTTGGGGCAGGGTCTGTTTGGATGGACCCGCCTTTGGAGCCAGCTACAAGTGGGTATTTAATGAATGCAGTCTGAGGACCTACAGTTTCCCATAAGAGGAGATCTCAACCTGAAACCTGAAACAATAGTCTAAAATAGGGTTAAATACTTGTATGATGAACTAAAGAGCACTTTTAAGAAAAAAAATTATTCATGCACAAAAAGCATACATATATTTACTTCTAGGACCCAACTTTTCTTTCTCCGTTTTCTCACTTTCCTACCTTTTCTCTACTGCGTCAGTCTCCCCACAAACACAGACACACAATATACAGTGTCTGTCCTTCTCAACTGGGGAGCTGTTAAATGGGCATAGCTGGTTTCCTCCCTTGGGAATCTACAGCGAGGGAGAAAGCTGGGTAGCAACTGAGAGGTGGAGGCTAGTGCTTAGCAGACTGTCAAAGAGCCCCAGCAGCCACCCAGAAATGCTGTGATGGGAGCTGTCTGCAGGAACGTGGTACCACAGCAGCTCACAGCGCTGACTGTGTTCAGAGAGTTCATGGGTAATTGGAGCCTGGGAGTGGGAGTAGGAGTAGGTGTTGTGTCCTGTGCTGTTCGAATTATGGTTCTTCAAAGCGTGCGCCGTTTTCTTCCACACACATTTTTTGGCATGGCAGCAGCAATTAGACTGCTGAAATGTGACAATTAACAGTACATTCATTCACGCTGGCCGTGTTTGGCACCGCGTATTTGATTATTAGTTTGGATCATTCGGTGAGATTAGAACAAAGGAAGCTGAGCTAAAGTAACCAGCTGAGAAGCAGGAATTAAAAAGAGCTGCAGTGGAGCTCATTAGCAGTAACAGCATATTCGGAACTAAAAATAGAAATTGACCTCAAACACTAAGTTATAATGCCAACGCTATCTTCGGCTAGTAGAACACAGGATGGAGTGAGCTGAAGGCAAACTGATGCTGATCTTCTCTAGTTGCCCTCTGGGATGAGCATCAGAGAAGGCAAATTATAGCAAATTGCATGTGTGTGTGTGTCTATGTGTGTAGCACATCGACCTGGAGTGATGGAGGAGATCATTCATAACTTAGACTACTGTGATGTCCTGGTGCTCGGGGAGGAGCTGAGCCCAGAACACGAATCTCTCCAACTGCAACGAAGCGCTCTGCTTGGAAAACACCTTGATGCAACCAACTCCACCTCTGGCATGTCCATATACGGTAGGTTACTGATGCCTTTTTAGCTGGTTCCCATCTACCACTACTACATATCGTTAGCTTCATAGCATAAGTGCCTAACACAAAAACATGACTTAGGCAATTATGCTATGAAGCTAACGATATACTAGCTGGACAAACCTGTGCTGTCTCTCTCTCCTTCCACAGGCGTGGACTCCATGTCCAACTATGAGCAGGTGATCCGAGAGGTGCGCTACTACAACTGGCATCCCGGGCAGCTAACAGAGAGGCGTTTTCGCCTCACCTGTTCAGAGCTCAACGGACGCTACACCAGCAATGAGTTCAGCCTTGAGGTCAGTGTGAATCACATACAGGATCCTCTTTATATTAAGCTGTATCCCTTATTTATATCAAATATGATATAAATAAGCTGTATTTATATCATATTTGGCCTCTCAGTTCATCCTTTGTCTTATTCAAGCAGTTCTTCTTCTTCTGTCCCTTTAACATATTGTAGCTTTCTCCTGATTGGCTGCCACTTGCAAACAGAAGGTTTAGAACAGCAGGAGCTGGGTGCCTGAGATAGCCATGTTAATGGTATCCATTACATGGTCTAGATGCCAGGTCTCTCTTGGAAATTAGATTTTTAATCTCAATTAGATTTTTACCTGGATAAATAAAGGACTAATTAAAAAACTAAATCCCCACTTTTGTCAGTTCACAGATGTGAGAGTAGAAAAGTACTCTTCAAAAGCGAGGACCAAAGGATTACTTGCATACATTACATTCACGTCATTATGTGGAAGTTTGAACGTCTAACAAGAGTAGCCATCATTAAAAGTATACATAGAAAATAAGGAAAACCATAATGGATTATTTTAAAATTTGTATAGTTAATTCACCTGTTGACCATTCTAGAAAAAAACCTTACGGGAGCATTGTTCCTGTTCACTAATATAGAGATTCCCAAAATATGGACCAGGGAATCTCTGCTTTAGTGAAGGTACTGCAGGTGGGTCACGCGATAACATAAATTCAACATAACATAAATTCAGTTTGAGATAACGAGTATGTACAATTACATATTTATTTATAAACATTTATTTATTTATATAAAAAGTGAATTAAAACTGGATTTAATTAATAGGAGGTGGTTAGTTTGTGAATTTACTGCTCTTGTACTGACGTTTGTGTCCCATCAGCCCTGTATATGACTGGAAAGCATTAACAGTTTATAGCCAACAGCCTGTGCTGTTTATTTATTTTGAATAAAATGGAAATGCATCACTTTCTTGTGTATTTTAATTAGAATGAAGATTTAAGGTTGGGTAGGCCCCATGAGATTTTCAGTTTTTTAAGTGTGTCGCGGCACTCTGGGACTTTGGGAATGTGTTGAGTATAGCTGAAACAATTTGTTTAGGCAGAAATTGAATCTCCAGTTAGTTTGATAATCACCTGATAATTTTGTTATACATTATAATCCCTTTTCATATGAACCTTCCATGTTGCCTATCCATGTGGCGGTCAAGGCTCTATTGATCATGGTAGCTGCATCAACATACTATCTTCTGCCACACATTTATGCCTACAGTGGAGGGAGAAACTATAAAGTTTGGGTGACCAGTGTAGCCACGTTTGCCATTTTTTAATCGGATTAAATACCAAACATTAACGAGTTCCTGCAGTCCAGATGTAAGGACTTTCTTCTGTTCTTCATCAAATGACAGTTTAATTTGTTGTTACACAACTGTGTGAAAATTTGCATTCAGTTTTTATGATGTAAAGACAATGACTAGTTCATTAATCAAAAGCAAACTGTACGACTGACAATTAAAACATTCATAGTTGCAACCCTGCTGACAGTGGGATTGTTAAAATGGATATTTTAAGTGTATGAAAAATTGTTTTTAATGGGCTGGACTATAATTATTCAGGTTAATGCATTTATGCCCAGTGCTTTTAATTTTACTCAGCCCGCCCACTCCCAGACAAGGACGCATGCTTCAAGTATTTCTAAAAGGCAATGTAAGAAGATGTAACTGACAAGCAGCTTGAATAAAACAGATGTACATTGTGCTCAAAAATCATTAATATCATTAAGTGCCACTAGAGATCGTGTTGCTTTTTACTACCAAGTGAAGCAAAGTGCTTGAACTGGCAAAGTGACTGAGCTGACTCAGCTCAGGTCTCCACTTTAACTTTCAGGGCGAATTTAAAAAAGAACCTCGACAAGCCTTCCAGCTGTGCCACTTCAGCCTCTTAGCAGCAAAATACCCTCTAAAATACCCAGGCTGTAAAAGAGTTAAACATGCTAAACACTGGAGCAGCCTAGCTGCTCATGTCTAAAGAGGCCTCAGTGCAACTTTGAACGCTAAAGTCAGAGGAGGCCTCTCATTAACACACACACTCACACACACACACCTGTTCTTTCTGCATCTATCCCTGCTCTGATAAAGGTTTGACTTATTGATCCATCCCTGGTGTTCACACTCAAGTGCTGATTTGGTTCTATCTCCTAAAATATCCTTGCATAAATTTGCTTCCACATTTATTCCATTTTCATTTTCATTTTTGATGGACTATAATATCAGTCATTAGAGTTGAGGCTTTTTTTGTTGTGCAGGTAAACGTTGAATGTTGTAAAATGTTTATTTTGATCGCTGTACTTTCTAAAATCTACTTTCCTCAACCAAGGTGAGCATCCTGCACAGCGGAGAAGCGCGGGAACACGTCAATCACGTGGTAGCCCCACCTCCGTACATGCAGGTGGTCCACCATCCGTCCATGATCCAGGATCTGTACCCCGTCCACAGCTCGGGTAAGAAAAAAGCAACTGGGGTGGATTGTTTACATTTTTTTTTTATGTCACCTTCAGCCAGATTATGATTATTAATACATCATTGGTGGGATAGACTGGAAAACTGTTTTTATTTTTAATGTAAACCAGACATTCCACTTGGAGTTATGGTGTCATTAGCATCAGAAACAAACTGCTAAAGCAATTCTAGACCAGTGAAAAACCTGAAACGGATTAAGGTAAAAAGCAAAAGGTCCAAAGTGAAAAAGAAATTTGGGTCACTAAAAACTGAAACATCTTATTTTATTACATGAAATCTCTGCCTGCCTGTGAACTCCATGCTGAGCAACCATACTGGGCACCTGTTGGGTTTTAACTATGTCAGATAGAAAAACATCAGGTTGCCTAGCAACCACCTACCAGAGCATTTTTGTACCTATAACAACTTATAAAACCACCATTTTTATTTCATACCAGTAACATCTAATTTGTATATAAAAAATCTGAATTATGCATGTTATATATCAATCCTATCATGTTGCCGGGCAACCACCATCCAAATGCCCTGTTTTTACCTTTTATACACCTGTAAGACCTCATGAAAGCATCCTGTCATTTCGATTTCATGACAGTACCATCTCATTTATATCCACAAATGGTGCAACCAAGTAGCACCAGGCTAAAATGACATATTAACATCTCCAACCCATATTCTGCTTTTTTTTAATGTGATCTAGTATATTGATAAGTATACATTTGCCAACAGCACGGACAGACCAAACAGTACTGTAGCATGGGCATGTACCAGTAAACGAAATTTCTGTGTTATTTCTGTGTTATTACACATTCTGAGTTATCACTCTATTGCAGGTATTAGTACTCTATAGTGAATAAAGGACAATTGAAGTCAGACTTTGTGGTTGTTAGGGGTTCATTCTAAAGCTACATAGAGTCAAAACATAAATAAGAACTAACTAGTATAGTCCTCGAGAGCAGCACGCTCCCCAGACTCAAACCCATGAAGCTGGTTAAGATAATATAAGGGTGAAAGCAAAGCAACCTACATGAGCAGTACATCTGTGAGAGCTTCTGCAACAGTAGCTGTATGAACTTTCCCAAAAAAATCCAAGTACTGTGCAAATGTCTTGAGCCGCCCCTTCCTTTTGTAATTTTTTTTTTTTTATGAAAATGGGAAATAGGTTAATTGAAACATATGCAGATAAACATAAATGGAAATAGAAAATACAAGGCAATAACAGTTTGTACAGTACTAACAAGCTTGTAAGTCAAGATTTGAATTCTCTTAGGTAAGCTATCTTTTAGATTCGTTAAGCAGCCTGCTTCTTGAAAGACATTCAAAGCTCTCCAATGGATGTTTGCTGCCTTTTGTTCTGTTCTCTGTCAAGATGATCCCACACAGCTTCGATAATATTGAGGTTTAACACTCCTGGAACAAAAACTCAAAAGAAATGTGGAGTGGCTAAATGGGTCATGTGGTGAGTACCTGTGAATGCAGGTATGTGGTGGAGATGTTTAAAAGAAAGAAAACGGAGCAAAACCAAACAAATCAGCCTGTTTTAACAATAAGCTATGTGGCAACAGATGTGCTTCCTCTTAGGACCCACCTCTCACACCCTGCAGAAAAAGGAAGCGCAGACCAGGCAAAGTGGGCAGGGTTTCCGAAGTTTCCCCCTAATTGTGCAACAAATAGCAGAAGAAGAGAGAAACCCCTCAAACTCCAAGCTAAAAGGCACATTTCTTTCTTTGACAAAGACGAGCATTATCAGCCACTGTAGCTGGCACGCGTCGCAGCGCAGGAACTTCTTCAAATAGAGCTCCACACATTGATAGGGAAATTAGTCACTAAGAGACATTTTTAATTAAACTACCCTGCAGAAATAGTTTGGCATTAGTTACCCTGACTCCTGCCCTCATATTGCAGTGTTAATGACTGAAATATACCGCAGATCCTGCAGGGGGGGAGGCACAGAGCGCTGCTTAAATGATCTTACACACAAAGTGTTCATCGTGTGGGGTTTGCAGTAATACAAATTAGTATTTAGTATTTAGTAATGCAGTGAGTTTTAATCGGAAAAACGAACATACGAGTGGTGAAAGAAGTCAAAGAAGCAAGAAGGCTCTGAGTAAAGTTCATGAAATATTGTTTGACTGACAGTTGAGAGCAAAAACTTCCATTTTTGACAGTTGTCAAGTCATTTTGAGACATGAAAAAAAAGGAAATCAATAAAGGTAAAGCATTATAAACAAGGCAGAGCTACAAAGCTTAAAGTTATAATACAGAACTAAAAAGTATTAGGAGTCTTGGATTAGTTGCATACATGACTGCTCAGCTTAGAAAATGGGAAAATTCAAATGTGGAAAAAGTGTCGACGTAAACTTGACAAAATACTGCCTCTCAAAGGAAACCATGAGAGACGGAGGGTGAAATGCTGAGACTCAGACTCAGGAGCCTCTGCTGTGCCTGTGAAGAGTTTTTCTGTCAGCCATCCATCCCAGGGTAAACATGGCGAGATCCAAGGGAACGCTCCGTTCCGCTTTCTAGTTTGTTTATCGCGGCGCTCATCAGACTGCTGCTTTCCTACTCTGTGCCTCTCCGTGATTGAGGCCCTCCCAAATGATGCAGCAGGCTTCTTACCCTCCTCCTGAGCACATGAGTGATCTGAAGTTAAAAAAAAAAAACATGGAGAGGAGGAGAGACATTGGTCTTAATCTAACACATGAGATTTAATTATTCATCACACTCTAATGGATTCTACTTAGAGTCCTGGAGAGTTCAGTGGCCGATGCTGTTAACGGCTCAGAGAGTTGGAGGGTGCGTGTGAAAAGGAGGTCAGGGGAGCGCAGAGGGAGGTGGATGGTGGGCAATCGCCGAGCCATACATGACAAATAAAATGTTTCAATACATTTTTACACCTGTGACGTGATTTTGTGTAACGTTTCAGACGGCCTGACGTATGTAGAGTATTAGCAAACGGCGGGATGTGTGTCACATGGTGTGCGTACAGACACACAAGTTACATGAAGGTTCAAGAAGATGTGAAGATCAAAGCCCGTGGATTTAATGTGAAAATCTAGGAGCTAGAGCGAATCAAATGATCAATTGAAGAGTCCTCTGTGAGCCTCAACCTCGTTAAGCAAGCGAGCACGCACGCACACACAGGAGGGACTCGTGGGGAGAGGGCAGGCGCAGAGATGTCGTGTTATTTCAGTAGGCTCGAGATCAGAGTGGATGAAATAAACATTTTAGTTCAAGAGAAATCCCTCAGTCTGTGTTGTGGGTATGGTACTAAAAGGCTCTATGATATAGCTGTGCAGTCATGTGCTGCATAGAGGCCAGATCTAAATGTGTTTAAAGCTGGGGGGGAGGGGGGCAGAGCCACTAAGCACAGCCTAACAGTGCTAATATTAAATAAGGCCTATATTTATATAGGTTTAGAATTGACATGAGGAGTAGGGGGAGCTGCAGGATGACAACTGAGTTTTTAAATTTTGTCTTATTGAAGTGTGTTTTCATGTTCTAACAATTCCCTTTTAAGCACAAAACCCACAATTTTAAACCGTATTTGTATGAATCCAAGCCAGCATATCAAATTTAACTGGAAATTTAAACAGCAAGCAACTAGCAATGCTTTCTTATGTGTAGTGGCAGCAAAGAGAAACGTTTCATATGTTGATCACATAGAGGAAAAATTGAATTGAATTAAAATTTTAATATTTCACCCACTTTTTCACCCAGTAAGTGACCATATTTAGGCTACAAGGTGTCATTGGCTAGTACCCCCATAAACTACTTGGGTGCAACACAGAGATCTGCTAATTAGATTGAACAGACTATCAAACTGTTTGACAAATTTCATGCACTAAAACTGGAGCACAAACTTCTTGCATGGTCTGTAGTGCACAGAATGTTCACTTATGTCCCATATTATTGAAGTGAAGAGGCATCAACAGCGCAAACACAGTTCAGTGACTTGAATTAGCAGATGTGAGGGCTGGCAGAAAGCCGTCCAAACCTGTCAATCGATTGACTTTTTAAGGCTTAAAAAAATCCAAACAGGTTAGTTATAAAAAAAATAATAACCTGCCATAAAGTTTTCCTTCAGCCTGAACAGTCTTGCTGAAGTCAACAAGACAGTTCAGCTTGTAGACATGGTAACTTTATAAACAGTTTAACATGGGAGTCTGTAGAGACTCGCTCGTTTTTGGAGCCTGCCTCTAGTGGCCATTTAAAGCACTACAGTTTTTTGTCTCTTACCATGTTAGCTTTCTATCTTTTAGCCCTAGATGTTGTACTCTGTTTTCATTATACACTGCTGTACAAAATCTTTGTATTTTGCTAGGAAAAAACCTTTTGTTCTGTTCTCTATAAAGATGATCCCACATTGCTTAAATAATGTTGAGGTCCGGGCTCTGGGGAGGCCAGTCCATGACTGATAGTGTCACATTGTGTTTTTTCTATCCAGATAGGCTTTTACTGCATTGGTAGTGTGTTTGAGATCACCGTGATGCTGAAAAGAAGCCAATGCCAATTGTACATTCCAGATGATATTGTATGGTGAATCAATATGTGACTGTTCCCAACACCTCCATCTGACATCCTGCTCCAAACAATGGCAGAGCCTCCACCATCTTTTTCAGATGGCTGTAGACAGTCAATGTTGGATCGTCCTAATCTGTATATATTGACAGCATTTTGGACCAAAATTTTCAAAGTTGAACTCATCAGACCTGTTGCTACTGATTTTCAGTCCCGTTCTTGTGTAGCCTTTTCTCTTCTTTCCCTTCCTTAAGAATGGCTTCTTGACAGCCATCCTTCCACTGGGACCATTTCTCACGAGCCTTCAGTGAACAGTAGTTGAATCAGATGAAAGTCCAGATACGTATCTCAGGTCCTGTGTCCTTTGTTGGATTTCTTCCTTTTCCATAAGGATATGACTTTCAGTACTAATCATCTGCTGCTGTAGTTTTTAAAGCCTGCCACTTATTTTGTCCTCTGCTTATCCAGTTTCCTCAAATTTTTTTAAGGACACACTGCACACCATGCCGAGATATGCCAAGTTTCCAGCTAATAGCTCTTTGGGAATCACACTGTGATAACTGTGTTATCTTTGTCAGTTTTCATAGGTTCCGCTAAAGAAAAGTGACAAAATGCTGTCTTTTTGTAACAAGCTGCTAGTTACAAAGTGTCTAAAGATACGGTTTAAAATGAATGCTTTGCTAAGATGCTCTGGTAGGTGTAGACACACCATTGGTTTATTTATCCTTTGAGTCTGGTGCCTTTTGTATGCTTAAATGATTCATATGTCAGTGTTAAGTGGCTTAAAAAAAACAAGCCAAGATTTCTCTGAAAATGATCAGATGCAAGGACTGAAAAGGCCAACATCCAAAGAAAAACTTTGAAAGACCTACAGAAATCCTGGATAGCTGTTGCCTAAGACCACTAAAAAATTTACAATAACATTTGGCTCCTTTGGGTGGGATCTTGGGTTGCGTACTGATGCAGGCACAGATTAGTAATATGGTGAGATGCTACTTAAGTGCATTATAAGATGTCTGGAGCTTTCTCATCAAGGACTATAGTACAGTACCTTTCAAGGTCTGCAGCATTCAGTTGGGTGTTCTGGGTATTTTGTGCCCGTGGAAGTGAAAGAATAAACCAATTCAGTACATGCTGAAGATTTTCTGACCAAACAAATGATTATGCTGATTTCAAGGTACAGGTTGACACACTGTTGTGCTTTGGCATTATTATAGTCATTAAATCTATAATAAGATTTAATAAGTCATTAAACCTGAGATCTCCTTTCATTCCGTTCTCAGGTGTACCGAGTGCTGCCACCGTGGTAATAGTAATGTGTATCGCTGCCCTGGTGGTGGTTGTAGTGTTGGGCATTTACCGCATCCACCTGACCCACCAGCAGGAGGTGAAGTTGGCAGATGCGGCTAAAGAGGCAGACGCGACCTGGGACGAGTCTGCTCTGACGATCACAGTGAACCCCATGGAGGTAGGAGGGAGGGAAGTTCAGGAATTAAAAGGATGCTGTCAGGGAGGGAGCATAGGAGCTACCCACAGTGTACTGTGTGTAGTGGGCTACTATCCCATTTCTATTTAAGGATAGAAACAAGGGATTGATCCTATTACGCCACTATTGATCCAAATACCAATACCAGCATTTGTATCAATATTATCAATATTTGGATCGATCCGCCCATCTCTAATGTCTGCTTTGTATTAAACCAGTCAAAGGAAGAATTACTGACATTTCTTGTTTCTCGCTTACTGTCTGATGATTAAGTTTGTGAAACTTTGCAAATATTTCTTACCATAGAACTTGAAGGAGCCTCAAGCTGCAGAGGAGGAAGCCAGCGAGGAGGAGGAGGAGGAAGACGAAGAGGAGGAGGAGGAGGAGGAAGACGATGACGAGGACGACATCACCAGCGCTGAGTCAGATGACAGCGAGGAGGAAATAGACGTCCAGCTACCCAGGATGCAACGCACGACCAAGAAAGGCCAAAATTGGGACAAAACAACAATATCGTATTGAAACATACACACATACATGCACTCACTCACTCACACACACACACACACACACACACACACACTTTACAACACATCTATACTCAAATCACATGGCTGAAACAAAAAGACTATGATGTTGATGCTCTAAAAATAAGGTAATATCTCCCCCTACTGGAAGACAACACTTAACCACACACACACACACACACACACACACACACACAGTGCAGTGATTTAACCTTAGCCTTGTCACAGAACCTCCTGTTTTATACAGCTGATAAGAGATAATATGACTCTAAAAGTGCTCCTCAATCAAATGACTTTCGTTGTTCTTAGACGAAGAGATCACCAAATTTAGTTCATTCCCAGAGAGATGTCCCATGAATTATCTCTCTCCCATTCCAATGCAGTCTTTAGTGAACTCGAGCTGTATGAGAAGCCTTTTGTCAGTGAAACCCTGCACCATGCATTCAGTTTGATGTGTCAAATTTCACAGTACGATTTCTGATGTCCCATATAAGAATCAAAATGCAAAACATCCTTTATTTAGGAAAAGTCAATTGCAAAAGTAAAAAAACAGACTATTTTTTGGTTTGTATACTTCATGTTATTTATCAGTCTTTATTCTGGCCTATGTGGCAAAGCCAGGTAATTTTACAGAAATAGCATATTTTAAATGGTACTCAAAAACAAATAGAACAAAAAAAAGGAAAAAAAAAAGATGATCAATGTGCTGTCACAGACGTCATGTTGAACTAGCCGACAGGGTCTGTGTTCTGGGTTTTTGGGAAAGACAGAGGAGTCTCCTTGTACATTTTTATACGCTCCTTTCTTGTAAATACTGAGTATAGTAGGTGACCCCACCCCACTGAGTCAGCCCCACATTGTCTAACCAGAGACCTTCCTCTCCACCTGTACACAACACACCTCTTCATATGTATGTACACGCCCTAATCCCTTAGCCTGCAGGAGTCTTTCCAGAGCCGACCCCCAGAGCCGACCCCCAGATCCTCCGTGCGTGTTTTTAGCTCAGTGTTCAGATCATTCTGGCTAATGGCAAACTTGGGTTTGCTCTCACGGATGTGCCACTGCCTTTGAAATTGGTGGGTTATTTAAAGCTGCACTAGGTGAGATTTTTGTATTTAAAAAAAGAGAACATCCTCTCATTAAACAACAGCAGAAACTCAGTGAAAGAGAGTTTTGATTTGAAGTCAAAAATTCCAGCTGTAAAACAGTCCTTGGTGTGGAAGCTAGCTTAATGGAATGAAATGTTAGCCGCTAGCTAACGATTTCAAAAAGGGAAAACTAAGCTAAAAGAGTAACAATAGTGTACTTGGACTTATAAGATGAATATAATACAAATCTAAATAAATTTAGATTGTCTGCTGGGTGTGTATTAGCACACCCATCAGCAATATCAATTGTGAGTTTCACATCTTGCAGAACTTATCGTGGTACAGCTTTTTCTTGGTACCCATCAAACTACTTAGTAGCTCTGCTAAGGTATTGATCATATTTGCTAGAAATTTCCCTTCAACAGTGACCAGGCCAATAAATGAGTCAAGCTCTCACATTATGCATTTAAAGACACTTTATTGTGGCCTAATGGCCTAAACTAGAAAACACAGCCTTCCTAGCTGGATTGCTAGTGTCTACAGAGACATCAGATACACATTAACTGCAACAAAATAAATAAAAAAATTGAAAATAGAAGAGGAACTTCTCCAAACTTCTAACTTTGAGAGAAACGCAGCATTAATGGAAGAAATTTAGGTCTAGAGACTGATGTCACATTACATAAATCCCACCTCATTAGCCAACCCTTGAGGCCGCCGGATTGTGAAGTCGCCTCGTGCAACTTTTAAGAGGACAGAGAGTGGAATGCATTTGGCAGTGTCACATTTGACGCGATCAGAAAACCCAGTCGTGTTTTTTTTCCCACTTTGAAATGAAGGGGCATTAATCACTGTAGCCATCCTCAATTCAGCTTGTCTGTAGTGTTTGGCAGCAAGAATCCACAAATGACCAATGAAATGATGTTTTTGTCACAAGAAAGCTTGTGCGCTATATGCCAGAAATCAATAAAAAGTTCGGTTAAAGTCATAAACACTGGAAAATGTCCTCCTCTAACCTAGTGAGCCTTTGCCAGCTGTCCTGTGGGTATAACTGGGAGAACCTGTTGTATGTGTATACTGTAGCTCTACTGTATGTTCATCTAAAGATCTCATATGTTGTTTAAGAGTTTTCCTCATCTACTGTGACACCTGGTCTTGTGACGTCACTTCCCTTCCTGCACACACCCCTCCTCCTCCCCCCTTGAAATCTTTGGTGGATTTTGCATCAGCCCTAATGTTGTCCTGACATTTGTTTTAGAAGAGGACGGGTGAAATTAACATCGAAACCTTGTATAATGTGTAAAAGTTTCTTTCTTTCTTTTTTTTTAGTTTTTTTTTTCTCTGGACTCTTTGGTCTGTTTTCCTTTGGAATGGTCACTACAGCACTTTCTGTAAATTGGCCAATAAAAACTTGTTTTGGAATCTAGCTGTGGGGTCTGTATTTGTGTGACAGTGTGAGTGTTTCTGTGTAGCCAGTAATACATTTTGTGCAACAGCATCATCTTTGGAGCTCATAATCCTCTTGTGGAAACTGTATGTGAGCAATATCAATTGAATTATGCAAAAAGAACAGTTGTGTACTGTACTAAAAATTAACTTAAAAACTACTTAAAGGGACTTTTTGTAATCAACTTCTGCACAGTTCAGAAGCTTCATCACCAGGTGGCACATATGTATGCTGCTGCATTTAAAAATTGTAATCTCTCTTTTTAGCTAGCCCCATTTCCTCTAGATGCTCTGCCTTTTTGCCTAGCCATTAGACATTACATTGTTTGTGCTTAATGACTCTTCTATGAAGGCTTTCCACAAGTTTTAGGGGTGTGTTTATGGGAGTTTTTGACCATTCTTCCAGGAGTGCATTTGTGAGGAGTGCAAGAAGGCCTGGCTCGCAGTCTAATTGATCCCAAAGGGTACAGGTCAAGTCTCTGTGCAGGCCAGTCAAGTTCTTCCACACCAACTCAGCCATCCATGTCTTTATGGACTTTGCTTTGTGCACTGGTGTGCAGCCATGTTGGAACAGGAAGGGGCCATCCCCAAACTGTTCCCACAAAGTTGGGAGCATGAAATTGTCCAAAATGTCTTGGTATGCTGAAGCATTAAGAATTCCTTTCACTAGAAGTAAAGGGCCAAGCCCACACCATAATATGTCCTCTACCAAACAGTGCAGTCGGACAATTACTGGTCTCGTGGAAACCACCAAACCCAGAATTATTCACCGGATTGCCAGATGGAGAAGGGTGATTCATTCGTTCCAGAGAACACGTCTCCACTGCTCTGGATTCCAGTGGTGGCATGTTTCACACCACTGCAGCCCACACTTTACATTGTAGTTGGGGATGTAAGGGTTGGCTGCAGCTGCTCAGCAAATGAAACCCATTCCATGAAGCTCTCTGTGCACCATTCTTGAGCTCATCTGAAGGCCACATGAAGTTTGGAGGTTTGTAGCGATTGACTCTGCAGAAAGTTGGCAACCTCTGCCCACTCTGCACCTCAGCATCTGCTGACTCGTGGCCTACCAATTCATGGCTGAGTTGCTGTTGTTCCCAATTACTTCTACTTAGTTATAATACCACTACAAGCTGAATGTGGAATATTTAGTAGTGAGGAAATTTCACAGCTGAACACGGTACCATGCTGGAATTCACTGAGCTCCTGAGAGCGAGCTGTTGTTTCACACATGTTTGTAGAAGCAGTCTGAAGACTTTTGGCAATGTAGTGTACCTCCTCAGCACAGCACACAGACATTTTGGACAGTGGGTGTTTCTTTGCATCCTGCTGACAGCTCTAGTTAATTTAGGAAGGTTTCAAGTACAAGAATTTACAATAAGTACCTTTAAGCGTAAAGCACTCCAGACGAAAAAAAATATTCCAGTTAAATTCACAACAGACCCACAACATCTGAGGAGCAAATGTCTCTAAAGGCATCAGTTTAATTGAACGCAATCAGCCATTTTCTAAACTACTTATCCTCTCCAGGCGAAGCTGCGGCGCTGATCCCTACTGGATTACTTTTTTGTTCTTCAACAAAAGACTCAGGGCTGTGTCAAATTAGAAGTGTGGAAAAGCCAGGAAACATAAGACGGGCTGTACAAAATGTCACTGACAAGGTCTTTTAGTCATTTTTGCCTCTATAAACACTAATTCTACTCATAGTGCCAGGGGCTGGTTAGAGTAAGCATTACCAAAGCCTGTTTATTGGACATGTTTTTGTCTGAGAAATTGGAGTTCAATGACTGAACCACCCAACTGTGCGCTCTATCTAATCTTCACCTAAAGAACAAACCAGCACTATTGTCGATGTAACTGTTCAATAAGCAGTTTGTAAACGCAGAGCAAGCTGCAGGGTTGGGTGCTCTCCATGCTGCTGAAATGCTGCCCAGCAAAGACAGTCCATCTGGTCAGACTTTTCTCAATACATTAAAATTCCTCTGTGGCTATTTGGGTTGTGCTTTTCCTAATTTTGAGATGGCGATATCAAACCTATCCTAGATTAAGGGCATCTTTCCAAGAAGAAGAAGAAGATGAAAATCAGCAGCTAGTGCCACAAAGCAGCTTCTCTTTGTATGACTTGCCACAGCAATTATGAAGGAGGATGTAAGTTGGTAAGTGTATTACCTCATTTTCCTGTTCAGCTTAGAGAACTTGCTAAATGTACATATATATTTGCATAAACCAAAACTTGTTTTACTTATTTTCCTCATGGATAGGGTTACTCTGTGTGGTATAAGCATACCCAAAGATACATAGGCCTTCTGAAGATTGGTGTGTTGGTGTGTTCTTGAAATAAACTATATTTCTCCAGAACAGAACTAAAAATATCCAAAATGAGATACAGACGAGACATTAAATGACCACAAAGAAACAAAATGGCAAAAAAAAAAATATGCCAAAAACCCCCCAAATGTGAAATGGCTCTAAAGAGACAGACTGGCTCTAAAGCGATTTACAAAATGATCTAATTTGAATCCAAACAACCTATAAAGATGCAAAAAATAGCCAATGTGAGTTAGAAAACTATCATTAATTTATGCAAAACAATCAAGATTTCACATAAAATCGTTACAGAGCAACAAGCTGTCCAAAATAAGACAGAAAAACATACAAAATTACTTCAGAAAGGCATAAAACAGCTAAAATAGATGCAAAATAACCATAATGATACACAATATGACCCTAAACAAACCCAAAATGAGAAAAAACCTGTGTGAGATGCGCATCCCAAAATCACATCTATGAACAATGCAGGAGGACCATGTGCAAGTCCATGCCTAATAATCCATGAGTGCACTGTTAGTACTGTTACAGCTAATGTAAATGTACTTAGTACTGAGAGCCAATGCAGTGCAAGAAAATGAAGAACATAGGTGCTAAGCCCAACCCAGAGACAGCTTGTTCAGCGATTTCATTCACAGTGACTTGTAGCTCTGAACGGCTTGTTGAATGGTAGTCGAGTATACTTTACTTTGTCACTTTTCCCATGTGAACAGCCTCAAAATCTGCATTTATCATTTACTATGGAACTGGGACACCACTAAGCAAGAGGGAAGAGAGCTTCAGTGCAGGCTGGCTATATTTGCCTCCAAGCATTGATCACTGGTTTTTAAATATTAAGTTTGCTGATTTTTGGCTCGGGTTATTATTTCTGTGGTTTCTTTATGGCATCTTTTATTACAAAATCAGCATCTGTGGAGGGAAATTATCACTAGAAAGATCAAAATTAAATAATGTGTTTCTCATAAACCAATCATGGGCGTATCTAGAGGAGGGGCATGGGGTAGCACCAGCCCTCCCTGAAATATGATTGGTGCCACCCCACCAAAGCCACTCGACTGGAGCATTGTTTATCTTAAGGTTCGCAACTCCCATTGGATAAGAACATGGATAGGTAAGAGTAGGAATGCAATCCGTACAGTTACTCAAGTACTTGTACTAGTGCTATGCTGCTTTCCCATTTTACTCCAGTATATTCTTAATATGCTTATTGCACTTTGTACTCCATACTATATATTTTAAAGGTCTAGGTACTTGTTATTTTGCAGATTAATTGCTCTGTTACTGATTAAGCTATGGAGCAATATACAAGTAATTAAAATTAAAATCCTGTGGCCCCCATTAAAACAAAAAAAACAGACATGCCACTGAGCGCAATTAGTACATTACTTTTTAAAGCAGCTTAAATAATAAATGTGTTTTCTGTATTCTGTTCCTTATGATTATCACGGTCATTTATGTGCACTGAGTACTTCAGTGACATTTGTGATGAGGACATGTGCTAAGCGCTGTAGAGATTGTATATCCAGTTGAATGTCTCCCTCTAGTGGATAAAAACTATATTGCATGACTTTAGCAATTGCAAATGTTCTCCAGTCACACCTGAGCTCACGCAGTCCTGCCATGCTGCTCACACATGTCTTTGTCGTGATCATTATCTGTTTCATATCAGCCTTGAGCCAGTTTGAGATTAGCATGGTCTCAGAATACCCAGTGTTACTCAAACTGTACTTTGCACAGCCAAAAATTGGGTCAAATGATGACCCAAGAGGCCTTCTGCTTGCATAAACTGGCAAGAACTCAGCAGCTCAGTAGGAAAGAATTAAAGTATTTGCAAAACTTATCTTCGAGCACAGCAGAAGGGGAGCCCCAGGCGCTGTCACCTTCACTCCTGACTCACAAAGAGATTTTGCAAAAACTAAACTCTGTCAAACTGCTTTAATGCACATCTATAATTACTGTCTCTCTAACAGAAACTCTTTTGACCTGACTTCTCAGGACAGCCAGCGGGGAGAGATGTGGACAGATGTTGCCTTTTGCTTGTCATTGCTAGATGGCGGCAGTCGGTGTCAAGGCTGCAAAGTCACGGCTTCCTGTCACTCACTGGAACATCGAGTACGGAGAGGTTGAGGCAGCAGTATATAAATAATGAAGTCCATGATGCCCCAGAAGGAAACAGACTACCTTTATCCCAGCATGCATTATTCATTACATTTCTTCCCACTCCAAGGCAGCGAGAATGCATTAATGTTAACGCTGTAATTGTAACCTCGAAAAACTCCAAAAAAAAACACCAAAAGAAAAAAAAACAGATTACAGCAGGTCTAAGGCTTCTCGAGGAACCAGAGAGACTATACTTTTACACACAGAGTCAAATTTCACAATAATTCTTTTATTTAAAAAAATTTCATTTATGTTTTTTTAAAAATGAGCATAAGGTGGATGTGACAACAAAAGGCAGAAAAATGTAAGCCTATAATAAAACACTGTGCTGTGTGATATTTGGAGGTAATAGTAGATGGTGACGAAGCAGTGGATGTAGAATTTCAACCACAGCAAAACAAAAAGGTGTGTAGATCAATCCAAAGATCGATGCCAACGCTGGTATTGGTAACAGCTCGATGCCAGCCCACTAGATACTTTGTGTCCCTCCTCTACATTCAGTAACTCAAACATACGCTAGAAAAAATCTCTGAACCTTTTATGTTGACCAGCATGTCACATTTAAATGATCGAAGCTGACCCAAGTAAGCGCTTCAGAGACAGACACATCCAAAAAACAACAACAACAAAAAAAACTGTTTCATCAAAATACATGAAAAGCTGTTTTGCTGTGTTTCAATTACTGTGAAAAGTACAAATTCTGTAAACTAGAAGCAATTAAAATGCAAAATAAAGCATTTGCGGTCCTACAAAAAACAAAAAAGCAAAATAGTTTTATCCAAAACGCGCAAAGTGATTGGATGAGATTCACCTTCAGGCTGCTGACAAACTGCAAACCAGCAACAGGATGAATGAAAAGCTGAAAAGGCTTCAGGCTTCCCTGCACATGTGTGGCAGCAGATTTGTGGCATAATAAGGAAAATGTTGTGGAGAAACTACTGTAATGCAAAGACTAATTTCACCTTTCATTTATTCCAAAAGTAAATAACCCCTCGCTCTAATTTCTACCTACATGTCAAGCTGACAGTTCATGTCAAAATTATCACGGAAGCAGTGAAGCAATGAGAGAATGGTAATAGTTACAATCTAACAAAAACATAGAAATGTGGGTTCTTTAAGGATGATGTCATGGTTAGATCAGCTGAAACTGGCTGGCAGTGAGTCACTTGCAGGCTTACTGTAATTCATGGACTGAATATAAAAAAAAATGCAGCTTAAGGCTCTGATAAGACTGAATGGCCTTAAATCTACATAGCTTTCTAGTCGCACATAGGTGGCAACTCAGCTAAATTCAAGCTGAGTTCCAAGTCTTAATGAGTAGAACACATTGTTCATTTTGTAGATAAAGGGTTAGTAACTGTGCAAAAGTCTTAAGCTACTACTCATTTCCGTATATTTTGCTTCCAAGGAGCCATTTTCAGAGGAATCTTTCTTTTTCTTTTTTTTATTTGTGAAGCTACTTATCATTCAAGCATTTAAAGAAGGCCCTAACTGGATGAGCAAGTGTTGTGTCTACACATAACAGAGAAGTTAGCAAAGAACCCATTTTAAATTGTATCTTTTATCATTATTTGTTCCCTTTTAATAAAATTGTAAAAGTAGTATTTTCAGTAATAGTAAATTTTTCACAAGTCTCTACCCTACCCTATTGTATTTTAAAACACCAAAATGGTAACTATGCCCACCTTTAATATACGGCGAAACCTCCATCCTGTAAATCCATCCAAAGCCGTGGTGTCAATATCCAGGATTAAAGACTCAGTAGAGAGGTAGTTGAATGACACTGAGGACTGTGGTGAGATGTCACTACTTATTTGGAAAATTCAGTGGCTTCTAAGATATTCGCATATGGCACCTTTAGGGGAAATGTCAACTTAGGCAAATAT
This sequence comes from Oreochromis aureus, assembly GCF_013358895.1. Lineage (NCBI taxonomy): Eukaryota > Metazoa > Chordata > Actinopteri > Cichliformes > Cichlidae > Oreochromis > Oreochromis aureus. The sequence continues at coordinate 33,758,668 of NC_052955.1, forward strand.
AGTTTTGTTTTTTGAGTGTGTGTGTGTGTGTGTACTTGTTTAAATGTCTTTGTGAAGACCAAAAATTGGCATGACACTATATTTGTGGGGACCAACAGTTACTTGTGGGGTCCAAATGCTGGCCCTCACAAATTTGAAGGCATTTTTGAGGCTGAAAATGTGGCTTAGGGTTAGGTTATGTTTATGATTAGAGTAAGGGTTAGGATTAGGCATGTATTTCTAATGGTTAGGGTTAGGCTAACGGGCTAGGGAAATCACTATGTCAATTATTTGATGCCATCACCAAGATGTAAAAACGAGTGAGAGTGTGTGTGTGTACCAAAATCAAGAATATCTGCATGTAATCACATTATGGCACAAATAAGTTTTTGTGTCTTCTTTTGAAAGAGCAACTGGCACACATGGACCTGAAAAACAGACAAATTCCATCAGCAGAAATCCTTTGCAGGGAGGCAGATACCTGGAAGCAAGCTGTGTGGGACAGTAAACAGTCAACAAGTGGTTAAAATCAATAACAAGATATGCTTCCTCGGGACATGAGTCTTGTAAACTCTCCAAAAAAACAGGAGGAAAAGGAAAACCACTTTGGAAAAACAAGATCAGCTTTGGCAGGACACAGACCAGCCCACAGCTGGGAACAGAAACTACTTTTCCATGTAAATACCCAACAGCTTAGTATGATCCTCCAAAATATCACAATTCCCTGCCAAAACCTCTTCAACTTACCCCTAGAACACTTTAAAAGAGAAGAACTACCGCTCATATGTTTCAGTTTGAACAATTAACATAGTACTAAAGCTAAATACATACATTCAAACTGCTTTGACAAAGCTGCACACCAATGAAACATGTATACAGTGCACCGATAAGTGTGGTTTAGGTGTCTGAGGCAGGGTCAGCATTCACTGAAACTAGGTTTGTGCTCCAGAGGAAGTTAACTGTGGTAAACTTCTGGCAACATGTAAAACAGAAACAGCTTGCAGAACTGACAGACTGAGTAGCATTTATTTGGATTGCAAAACACTGTGCATTACGTGCAGAGCAGCATTCAACCTCTTGATCTTCACTGCCGCGGGCTTCTGAACTCACTGTGGTGTAAACAGGGTACTTTTTTTTAATAGAACAAGCTGTGGCAGGTTACACAGATGACATATTAGATCACTAACTTGGCAGATAGAGTGAACATGACTGAAGTAATTTCAAATGAACTCCACATTCCACCGTTGTCCTCAAAAACAACAGCAAACAAAAAAAGTTCTGTTTTTAGTTATTTCCTGTTTTTGGTTTCCCACCAACTACTGACAGTCTTCAGTGGTACGATCTCTTCTGTGCTCAGCAGCTTGTCACCGTCTCTTGGCATACAAGGCATACTACAAAAGAGTGAACTAAAAAGCACCTTTCAAAACACTCAAGGTCACCTCACACAGCTGAGTTCAAAAATACCCATCAAGTCAAAACCATATTTACAATATTTAAAAATCACTAAGAACAGCTGAGTGAACAGGTGAGTGTGAGAGATAGACAGAGGCAATTAATGTTGCAAAGATGGAAGGATCAGGACCAAGTAGTTTTACCGATGTATGCTTTCTTTTCGATGTGCGAAAAGAAAGCATACTATCCAAGGATGACACCCAGACTCTATATCTGAAAGGGAGGGAGAAACTAAGGAGTTGTCAACAGAAAATGAAAAACTATTACATTTAGATAAGGTGAGTTTGGTGCCAATGAGGAAAACCTCAGTTTTATTGCTGTTTTATTTCAGAAGATTGCAATAGAACAAAGATTTGATTTCCTGGAGGTAAACACTGAGGGCAGTGGGTGGGATAGTGGTAGTAGAGTTAGTAGATAAGTAGAGCTGGGTGTCATCAGCATAACAATGGAAACTGATATGACCAAGAGGAAGTTGATAGATTACAAATAAAAGAGGGCCCAGGAGAGATCCCTGGTGGACTCCAGTATAACTGGAAATGGATGGAATTTAGCAATTCTGAGTTGAATGAACTGAGTGTGGCCAGAGAAATGAGATCTGTGGGCCACAAAACAAAAAACCAAAGAAAACAAACAAACATAAACTGAGCTGAAAGAGCTTAAATGCTCTGTTGAGCTGAGTGTGTTATCAATTACAGCAGCTCAAAAAAAAACTAGAAACTACATGTATTTTCCATTGCTGACAAGGACACTGTCTTCTCTCTGCTTCCTCCTGCAAATCAGAAGCTGGTGTATATTCACAGTTTACAAGCACAGAAGCACAATAAATTTCTTCCGTAATCATCTTTTAAAAACCCCCACCCCCACCTTCTTACACTGGATTAGTCATTTGACAAACAATTACAGTCGTTCACACTCCAGCGGCCAGCAGCACCACACCATTTCACAGTCAAGCACGCTCTAATCCACTTTGCTCTAATTACGAGGCCACCATAAGAGAGGTGCCTGGAAAATGAGTTATGCCTCTCATAAATACAGCTAATCAACATATAAAGTAACTTTGTGGTCACTAGGTTAACTCATAGGTTAAAGGGACGCTCTACCTCCTTTTTATTAGTTTACTCTAAATAAGGTCCACTGGCATAATCAAAAGAAAGCTCTGAAATTCAAGTTACTATATACGTCATTTCCAACTCGTGCAGAACACAAAACAAGCTTTTAGGAGAGGACATTGCATCACCCCCAACCCAGCCCCTCTCATTTGGCTTTCCATACATCTGATAAAATCAAGACTTAAATATAAAGTGTGTAGATGAGAGTAGATTGGAGATTTCAGTCAAATGAGTTCTGTTTTCTTACCCCTCACAATTCAAGTGTATAATCCCAGCTACAGGGCCCACTGTAGGACAAACAACTCTGGTCCCTGGTTTATCGTTTGTGAGCGTAGGTTGTCAGTCCGATGTTTACCTCAGCTGTCAATATGCATTCACATATTTACTCCGGAAGAGGCTGTAAAACTTTGTGAAAGGGGCCTGATATGAGCTAAGGAGTCAATGAAACTCACTCGTGTCTGATGGCAGTGATACTGAGGTGGCTTGCTGAGACTATCCTGAACTTTTCCATCAGTAAGCACTGCTATTTTTGCTGCTCTTAGTCTCTAATGCTGTTAGCATTACTGAAACTCTCATTGAAATAGGTCTAACATTGTTGGACTTAATGAATAAACTCTGACAACATGTCAGATTATAATCAAACTCTTTATCAGAGGGAATGTATGTTTTTTAGGACCTTCAAGCCTAACATTAGCAGGTATAATGTCAGCTCACAACCACCTGTTTTTATCGCTTAGCTGGCTTATTGTCAGCTGCCTGGAAATGTGTGGGTCACATATCCAATCTGACATTAAGTAACTGCGACAGTGAAACTGTTTTGTGTGTTAGAGGCCTGACTTCAGTTCAGGAGCTGATGCTTGAGATGAAGAGAAAGAGAATGAGGTGAAAATGAGGAACGAGAGAGCAGTTGTGGAGAAGAAAGACATAATGAGAAAGAGATGATGTTTTGTTTAATTTACTTGTGTATTTTTAGGCAGTTTGGGGTCATATTTTCATGCTTTTTGATCTAATTAATTACATCTTTTGTTTTTTGCCTTAAGAACCTTAACCTTTGTGTTTGAACATATATTCTGCTTACACTGGTCTTTTAAGACTGTTGTCCTGGAAATCTAACCTCTGTTGCTCTAGAGGAGCTTGGTCATAAAAATCTGATGATGTCACACTGATGTCATCATGGCCGGGCCACATTTGTGTAAAACAAACCAATTGCAGTTTGAAAGATGTAGCTATGCTCTAACGATGAAATGTGTTCATTTGCATCATGGGTCGTTTTAAAGTCGAAACATACAACAGAAATTCTGATCTATAAAGGGAGCATGAAAGTGAATAAGCACGAGAACTTTAATTAAAGCCAGAAGTGTTGCAGTGATGGCAAACAACCAAATGGTGGCAGCAGAAATGTAGAAAATACTACATCTTACAGTTTCTCTGTCGAGAGAGAAGAGCAGGCCTCTGATTCATGTTGCATTTTACGAGTTTTTAATGAATTAACAAGTTAACTAGATTCAAAAGCAACACAACTTAAATTAACAGGACCTTCGCAGACACTACGTGTTCAAAATGTGACAGTTGCAACGATCCAGTGTGCAAGGAGCCGTTCTGTTAACAAAAGAAAAAAATAAGAAAAAAAAACAGACATCTGGGAGTGTTTACTTTGAAAAAAGAAAAATAATAAATGAAGAGAGAGAGGCTTTGTTCCTTTTACTGAAATCAAGCCACGAAGCAAAACCGGATAAGAGCATTAGCGGTCATGATCCTAAATCCTCCGGCTGTTATTGGCTGGGTGCTTATTTACATAAGGTATAGCGGGCACAGCGCTGGAGAAACAGGACAGGCCAGTGGGTACAGATGACACAGTGCAGTGACGTCACAGCGAGCTCGTGTGGAGTTGTGGAGGATTTTAAAAAAAAAACTTTTGGCACAGAGTCGGTCACCAAAGAGGCCGCCGCCGTCCCTGCTGTGTGCTCCAATCTGATTATCAGGTCCAGTGTTCTGATAAAGGTGCCAATTCACACACGCACAAAATTTAAACACACATATCTGAGCGTCACATCGCCTCTAGGCTGTGGCCACTAATCAAACAGGTGTGTGTACTATACGTGCGCGCCCACGGATCTGTTCTCACTAATTTTAGAAGCACCTTTCGCAGCAAAGGTAGTTTGTTTTTACCTAACAGGCAGCAGGTGACATTTGAAAAGGTTGAGATAGCAGGCAGGAGGCCCGACTGGAACCCTTTGGAAAATATTAGCAACCACACACCAACTTCATACCACCTCCTTTTACACTCTAAGACACTTTTTTTTTTAACATTGTTGACTCCTTAACTTCCTCTTGTTCAACCGAAGAAATGCACCGAAGCTGAAAAGAATGGAGGGTGATGCTGATGGCTCACAGGCCACAGACAGAAAAAAAGATGGAGGAGAGATAAGAAGAAGCACCACACTGTTATTATTGGGCCTCACACAGAGTTCTCCTGCTGAGAGTGTGCACGGCACTCAGATAAGAGTATGACTCATGCATACCTTCACATAAGTACAGACTCCAGAACTTGTGCTGCTCAAATTAGAATTCCACGTTCTGTCCGTTTCCTGTGCTTGTTAAGCTGCTGTTTACAAAGTGGAGGCTTTTTTTTTCGCCTCTGAGCGTTTTATTTTTGTACTTCTGCAGCTTTCCTCCATATATACAAGCAACAGACGGTGGCATTGCCACTATGGTCGCTCCACAAACGCGAGGGTGGGGTGCTATCCTGGGTAGCACAGCTTAAAATATGGATTTTCCTACATTTTTCTCCCCTCATTCTCACTCTCTGCCAACCCTACTGTTACCCATCGTCCTTCAGTCCGACTCGCTCCGCTTCTCATTCACTAATCCCCTTCCTCCTCCCTTCATTTTTCTCTTCACTTTCCTCTGGTTATCAACACTGTGTTCCAGCTGAAGGAACAGACTGTTCAGGTAGCATTTGAAGAGCATTTTGAGCTCCGGTCTGATAGAGAGACTTAAGAGAGCGTCGTCACTGAGGCTGAGCTGAAGCTGCTGCCGCACATGCTGAAGGAGTCATTCAGGTAGCACGAATCCAGCAGAAGAAAATGATCACACATATTCTGGATCATCATGCTGCCATTTCAGTGTGGTCTCAAGCAAAAACTGAAGTCACCTCGGCCTCCAAGAAAATGTGACAAGTCTTTAAAGAGTTAAAGTAGTCCTGTGTGAATCATAAATTGCATGCAACCCTGGATCGTGCTCACTTATAAAATGGATTTTCTTCAATCAGGAAGTTTGAACGTTTCAGATATTCACAGTTTGATTCCGGCTGGGAACCAAAATGCTTAAAATGCAATCTCACCAGATGATGGACAATCTTAGTATCATAAAATCATGTTGGGAAGGTGTAAATTGGCAAAAGATGCACATTATCCTGACCAGGAAAGGTCAGCGCTATTAAAGGCAACAGTGGGGGGTTGTCGGTGGATTGTCTGAGGACAACACCAGGAATGCCTTTGAGGAAAAGTATGCATTGTTGTAACACAGAGTTGAACAAAACAACAGAAGCAAACCTTTTGTTTTTTAGGTTTTATATAACTGTGCTAGTGACTGTTTGATCAAGGAGATTTTCCAGCATTGTAAAAGCATTCAGATAAGGATTCGTTCAGCAAAACCAAACCAAAAAAAAAGATGAATACTAAATAAAATAAACAAAATATAATTTTAAAAAAGTAAAAAGGCAACGATAATCCACTCCATAATACACCCTACGACCTAAAACATACAGCATATATTTAACACATTGAAACCAAAATAAATAAAAAGAAAGGTGGATTTACTTTAAAAAAAATCACTACGTAAAATATGCTTGATATAAACTCACTGTATACCAGTCAATAAATTTCATTTGAACAGATTCCATTAAAATGTAACATTTTACATTGTACATATGAAACAGAATTACATAGAAGATTGAAATGTAATCATATTACTTAGAATCAGCATTTTGGGATGAAACTTTTTTTTTCCTAAGAGTACAAAGCTGCAAAGTAGAACAAGGACCGTCATCCCCAGCTATCACGTTTGAGTCAGCACAGAGAGACTGGACTGGAGAAGCAGCTGAAGACCATCAAGACAGCGATGGGATGGGGTGGGTTTCACAGCAACTAAAGTTTTAAAGTAAAATGCTTACGTATAGCACCTTTGAAGTCAATAGCATAAAATATACTACTACTAAAAATATAAAAGAATGTTAAAAACACAAAATGTGTCATCAAAAATATCTTTGCAAATATGATTATGTAAACGTTCATCTGCAAGAGCCTAGGAGCACAGGATTTTTCCGTTATGTGACGCATGTGATTTCTGAGCGGGCAGACTTGGATCTGCTAGTGAAAACACGAGTGGACTCATGCAAACATAATTTTGTTCTTCAGAATTTTCAGAGCTACTGGAGCTGAAAACAAGCAGTCGATTGATCTGTTGACAGAGGCAGAGCATATCAGAAATGTCAGCGATTCACTGGCTGCTGCTTCTTTCAAAACATCTTCTGTAACAGTAAGGAAACTCTTTTTGTCAATACAAAAAATCGACACCACACACATCTATACATTCTTGTGCATGTATATACATATAAATATATACACACACACATACACTACCAGTCAAAAGTTTGGACATACCTTCTCATTTAATGTTTTTTCTTTATTTTCACGACTATTTATATTGTAGATTCTCACTGAAGGCATCAGAACTACGAATTAATACATATGGAATTATGTAGTCAACAAAAAAGTGTGAAATAACTCAAAATATGTTAGATTCTTCAAAATAGCCACCCTTTGCTTTGCACACTCGTGGCATTCTCCCGATGAGTTTCATGAGGTGGTTACCTGAAATGGTTTTCCAACAGTCTTGAAGGAATTCCCAGTGATGCTGAGCAATTGTTGGCCCTTTTCCCTTCACTCTGCGGTCCATCTCATCCCAAACCATCTCAGTTGGGTTTAGATTAGGTGTGTGGAGGCCAGGCCATCTGGCAGAGCTCTCCATCACTCGCCTTCTTGGTCAAATAACCGTGGAGATGTGTTTGGGGTCCAACTAATCGAAAACCCAATGGGATGGCATGTTGCTGCGGGATGCTGTGGTAGCCATGCTGGTTCAGTGTGCCTTCAGTTTTGAATAATTCCCCAGCAGTGTCACCAGGAAAGCACCTTCACACCACCTCCTCCATGCTTCACGGTGGGAACCATGCATGTAGAGATTGTCTGTTCACCTTTTCTGAGTCAAGCTTTAATCCAAAGTGTTGTTAACTCTGAATTTCTAAGGCTGGTGACTCGGATGAATTTATCCTCAGCAGCAGAGGTGACTCTTGGTCTTCCTTTTTCTGTAGCGGTCACTCATGGCAACCAGTTTCGTCGTAGCGCTTGATGGCTTTTACAACTGCACTTGGGGACACATTCAAAATTTTAGCTATTTTCCAGACTGACTGACCTTCAGTTCTAAAAGTAATGATGGACTGTAGTTTCTCTTTACTTAGCTGATTGGTTCTTGCCACAATATGAATTTTAACAGTTGTCAAACAGGGCTGTCAGCTGTGCACTAGCCTGACTGCTGCACAACACAACTGATGGTCCCAACCCTATGAGAAAAGCAAGAAATTCCACAAATGAAACCTGTGAAGTGAAAACCATTTCAAGGGACTACATCATGAAGCTCACTGAGAGAAGACCAAGGGTTTGCAGCACTGTCAACAAAGCAAAGGATGGCTACTTTGAGGAATCTAAAATATAAGACATATTTAGAGTTATTTATCCATTTTTTCTTTGTTACACAATTCCATATATCTTGCTTCATATAGTTAATATTTTCATTATGTATCTACAATGTAGAAAGTAGTAAAAATAAAGGAAAAAAACATTAAATGAGAAGGTATGTCCAAACTTTTGACTGGTAGTGTATGTATGTATGTATATAGTTATATATATATATATATATATATATGTATATATATATATATATAGATGTCTTGATGCATACTCAATCATCCAAGTAAGTAAATCCCAAAAGGTTGATTCTGTTGATCTGGATGTAGCATTTTCAGTGGGAGAAATGTTTCGTCACTCATCCAAGCGACTTCTTCGGTCTCAGCTGACTGCAGGTTTCCCCAACCTTATAAACAGTACATTTGCACAATAACTGAAACCAGCCCACTGCGTGAACAATGGGCGGTGAGGTCAGTTCCTTGATCATTATTATGCAAACTGGCATGACCATTGATCAACAACCACTGATCAATGCCCATGAGTATCATTCACAGAGAGTTGGGGAATGGCTGCAATCACAGCATTGTAAGATGGTGACAGATGTACCCTTAGGCCCCCTCCTCGATTCAGAGATGGTCTTTCCCTTTTCATGTAAATGGCCTCCTTGACTCCGCGCTCAAACCAGCGTTCTTCCCTGTCCAGGATGTGTACATCCTCATCATTGAAAGAGTGTCCACTGGCCTGTAGGTGTAAATAGACTGCAGAGTCCTGGCCTGACGAGGCAGCTCTCCTGTGTTGTGCCATCCGCTTCGCCAGAGGTTGTTTGGTGTCCCCCCGATAAATCATGACAATCCTCCTGGCACTTAACAGCAAACACTACATTACTCTGTTTGTGTCGGGGGACACTCCTTGGGGTGGACCAATTTTTGGCGCAACATGTATAGATATAATCTCTATATAGATATACCTATATATCTCTCTCTCTATATATATATGGATATATCCTGTGACTCTTCATGTAATTAAAGCATCTCGGCCTGCTGTGCTCTTGCTCGTTTAAAGAATCACAGTAAAAACTACTACAGCCCACGAATTGCTTTTACTTTATTAATTCTGTGTCCTGTGGACAGGTTTGTGGGGGTGGGGAGCTTGGATGGCGGTCCATCTTTTTGATAACAGACACTTTTTAAAAAACCTCTGAAGCTTAAATTACCAGCAAAATGCTTAGTGTTTGCAGGGTAGTTTAAAGATATGAAACATGCAGAAAAGAATCTTTAACATTCAATCCTAAAACTACAAAAAAAAAGGTGATAAAAAGCAGGACGGATAACACATCTTTCATGTCGGCACTGAACATATACTGGACATAAATGTAGCAGCCGTCCAATCCTTATCTGCGGCCATGCAAATCCTCAAGTAGGTCAAAGAAACATCCTTTGCTTTGAGGAATTTAGGCGTGTGAAGATTTCCGTGTGCGATCCAGAGGAGAGAAATAAATGTTAGCTTTTACATAACTTACCAAGCAAAGCAGACAGGATTTTTTCCCCTCCTCCATAAATTATGGATCTCTGCCTGTCTCTGTATCAGAGACATCCGACCTCCAACCAACCATCTCCTCAGCTGCTCTCCATACATGCATATGTATAACACAAGCACAGAAAAGGGAGGCAGCGGGCTTGCGAGGGGAAAAGGATGCTCGGCACTTCCTTTGTCAGAAATGCTTCTCTTGGCCTGAAACTCATTTTCCCTTCCAGATAAAAGCTCAGTGATGGAAGGTGTGCTTCTGAGCAAAGAAAACGGTGATGTGAGGATTTAAAAAAAGAAAGAAAAAAAAGTACATCACCTGAGCAGAGCGGTGGAAAAAGAAGATAGGAGGAAAAGGCAGGAGGTGATGGTTGAAGCAGAGGCAGAGGAGGCGAGATGAAGAGATGATGAGATGAAGTAAAGTCTCGCTGTCAGGCAGCAGCTGAATATGGATCTGGATGAGAAGAGTCACTCCTAACCTGATCAAACAAGTCATCAGCTTTAACTTTCAGCCTGTTCCAATAATCCTTTAAATGCTTGGGTCCTGCATTATTGAACAGCACTATATGCTACAGCGGGAGAATCGATTGCAGGCAGAAGCTCACGGCTGATCTCGTCTCTGCAGTGACTCACGTTTTACCGCTCACCCTGTGTTGGCAGAGAGCTTAATGAGCACATTCTTGATCAGCCAGCTATTATTAACGGCTAACTCGACACATTTGTGTCATTACTAAAGCTTTAAATGTTCTCATCCAACAGCTGTCTTGCTGGACATCTCCCTCTCACTGAGGTAGAGATGCCTCTTGTTGCGATTACGATATTATCAGCACAGGCTGCTTTCTGCTGTACAACATTAATGGATTTTCTGTTGGCAGTGCCAGGAAAAGAAGCACAGAGATGAACTTTGATCACATGAGCAGCTTTGTTCTGGTGTTCAAAGGCTGTCCCGGCATGGGGAAATCCAGTTCATAGATGCACCTCATCTCGACTCGACACCAAAACCAGCATCAGGGGGGCTTTGACAGCAGCAAAGGATTTTCTATCACTGCAGACCTTTGGAGTAACTACACTGATTTTAATGCCGTGTGATGTCATTGGTGTTATTGACAATACACACTTTTAAATGACCAAAATTCACAGCCGCTTGTATATGACTTGTCATCCTAAAGCAGACGTGGCATTTAATGCCACACCAATGACGGAATTGGTGTGGTGTGTTTCCGATGAAAGGAAACCACAAACACGTACAGGAAATAATGGCAAAACCCCCGACAGCTACACGCATAAAATCTATGAGGGTAGATGTGGTTAGCAACATACTATACAAATATTATATAGTAAATATACGTTCAATGTCAGCCTGTGAATTTACAATTATGGATCTTTGAGAATGAGAAAAGACCACTATATTGTGTGTCTTAACACAAGTTTGGCTGGAGCCAGGTGTTGAAGGTCAAAGTTTACTGGTAACGACTGAAGCACGTACTCGAGTTTCACGTGTTTGCTGATAGGTATAACAACAAGGCATAACAATAGCAGCGGCTGCTGTGATTTAAGACATGCCCGTACATGTATCATATGGACATATACCGTGCATCCTGGCGGGGAGGGAGATGCTGAGCACTTGTGAACATTGTAAGCTTTTCATGTAAAATGTTATATTCAGACATGATTATTTTAGCCGTTTAGCATCTGCTGTCACCATATTCTGAGTGCCCCTAAAATGCAGCCCATCTCTGCTTAATGGAACAGCTCTCCTAGACAGCATAGCTGCTCTACACTGGGGGGAAAAAATAAAAACAATAACAATCATAACAATAATACTTTTAAGTTAGAGTGCGTAAAGTCAACGTTTCTTATAAGGTAACTGAAGCAGATGATGGATGTAATAACACAAGTTCTTGCTTTATCCATCATTTTTGTAATATATCAGAAAATCCATACATGTATCATCTTCTGCTTGTACAATTCTTGGACAATCAGACCTATTTACACAGCTGTGTTGAGTACATAAACAGCTGAAAAAAACAACACTGATCCATACAGATTTGAAAAAACTTCAAATATAAAATGGTCAAAATCAGTATTACAAATTGCTAATACAAATTTCAAAGATCTTTCTTGAAGGATGACAAAAGAAGCTGTTTTGTGGACATTGGTCTTCATTTTTAGCACCCGTCTGTTTTGACTGGCGATCTAACCATGCAGCATGTAACAGCTGATGGATGTTTATCAGGATGGATAAGTGAAGTTTCTCAAGTGGAACCTTCAGCTCCTCCACCCTAACATCTCTCTTTGACACCATCACCAAGAGGAGCTAAAAAGCAAAGATGCATGTAAAGAAAGCAAAGAGCCATATTGGTATGAGTAACACCCACAGACAGCTTTCACACATCCACATCCCAGGAAATAAATAATTGAAGGAATCATTGAGGGATCAGGGATTTTTTTTGTGTGTGGTTTAAAGCGGGTACTAATACATCCCGAAATAACTTCCCGCTGTAGGTATTATGTTGATTACATGTGCTCACTAAAGTGCACAGCTTAGGTGTATAAAGACTTTTTAATCCATTCCTTCCAGTCGGCTCCAGCATCTGGTTCAACTTTAAATTTAAAACAATCTGGGAGAGAAAAAACAAAAACAAAAAGGCCACTTCGGTTAACAAATGTAACGTGGCAAAGCAGACCACTGACCAAACAGCTGCTCAGTGTTGCAGTTTAGCACATCAGTGTTCTGATAACCAGTTTAGCTCACTGGATAAAGCGGGTGACGCATATGCTACAGCAGGAACCTGGGTTTAATTTTGCCCCAAGCTTGTTTCCTCAACGTGTCACCCTCTCACCCAATGTCCCTTCTTTCCCAGAAGAAAAAAAAAAAAAATAATATATATATATATATATATATATATATATATATATATATATAATACTGGCAGCCATCAGTGCTCCCCTCAGACACACATGGTTTCAATTTCAAAATCTTATGTCATCTGGTGCTCAACTTATCGCATTTGCAAGTTTTTCAGAAAGCTTACTGACCTTGAGGTCAAGATCAGTCATATTCAAACTCATCCAAGATTTTTAGCAGATGCTCCTATTGTCACCTCGTTCTCAAGTTAAAGTATTCACAAACCTGGGCGTCCATCACGCCTACCCGCCGGGGTGACGACAATCCCCCATCAGCCTTTTACAGCTGAGGGGAAAAAAGGCCAAAAATAAATCTTTAATATCAGAGAACAGAGACAGGCAGTGTTAATTCATCTCAGTTTATTCTTATTCACATTTAAAACATTTTCATGGCAGCACATTCTTCCAACCATACAGGTGAGACATCCTGTCCTGCAGAAAAAAAAAAAAAAAATCCCATAAAATTCATTTTTTTAAAAAGAAAAAAGGAAAAACAAATTCTAAGGGTATGTCAGTGATTAAAAACAAAACAAAAAACATCTTAAGTCATATGGTGGATAAGCAGCATTTAAAACTTTTGGGGGAAAGAAGTGTTTCCTGATAAATGTGTGTTTGCATGTTGTAGCAGAGTGGGCCCCTGCTTCACCTTTGGATCAATCTCTATCAGTGTTAGAGGAGCTAGAGAGCCGACCAACGGCGTGTCTGCGGTCCTTTCAGTTCACTAAGCCTGACGGGGGCTTAAAAATCACATTGGAGCGAGGGGTGGAGAGATACTGAACGAAAGAGAGAGAGTAAGGCTGGCAGCAGAGAGAAGGAAGATTTAAAAATCTGAAACCAGAGCGGGGTTGTTTTCTAGCCTGCGTGTGTTACTGCCTGCTTGTCAGCGAGTTGTCTTCTTGCTACAGACCGGGCTCACATTGTTTCTATACACAGACTGCCTATACGTGATCCATGTGTGCCGTGCCGTGTACACAGCAGCAAAAATAGAACTGCGTGTGGCTTTGCAGGGATTGTCGAGTCTCCACAGAGCCTGCTGTGTTGTTGGGAATATAAATATAAATACCAATATGTTTCCGAGGAAGCCTCCACAGAGTCTGTGCACAGCAGATGTCTGGGTAAACTGTTGCCCGAAAACCACAGCATTTCTATCTGAGGACATGTGGTTTGACTCGACATAGGAAAATGGATTGACACGTTCTCTTTTAATTTCTCGCTCCCTTCATTTCATTCATCAGCTCCTATGGTCATCTGTCAGAAGATAGAAACAAGTCGGAAAAAAAAAAAAAAAAAAAAAAAAAAAAAAAAAAAAAAAAAAGAGCATAGAACCAGAAGATAAAAACACCCAAAATGGAAAACCCCCAAACTTGTGTAAACAAAACCCTTTGAACAGGTGGTTAAGATGCCACCACAATGTCATCGCCTGCATCCTCAGCAGATGTCTGATGTTCAGTCCGGAGGCTGGTTACCATAAGAACAAATGGGCCCCAGTTTCTTGCTGTGTGTGTTTAATGTGTATGTGCCGTCACTGGTACTGGAGGTAGTTCTTTAGTGTCTGCGGTAAGGGGAGTGTGTCAATGTGATGGATGCGCTCTCTACCCAGAGCCAGTCGAGCTACTCGTCTGCACAGGTCCATGAGGGGGAGGGGCTCCGCTGTTAGAGACAGAAGAGAGCACAGACACGGGTTAGAGTCCAAACAGGCATAGGAACAACTTCAAAATGCTCCAGGTATGGAAGACAAATCATGTTCAGTCATTTTAGTCACAGTTTACATTAATTTTTAAGTTTGGGCAATATTTCCTGTGAGGCAGGAAAGCATAAAGAAGCATAAACATGAAGACACATTTCATATCAAGGACAGGAAGACACTTTGCAAAACATAAAACCGATATAAATGGTAATAAACTACAAACTTTTACACTAACTAGATTTATGACACTTGATTAAAACTGAAATCATTTGAATGCTTTCAAAGCGACCAACACTAAATGACCTTTCAGTCAGAGCTAATACACTGCTGTCAAAATTAACAGCGCCTACAATAACAGAGCGAAAACCCCGACAATCAAACGACCCGATGAGCAAGCAATTTGGAACAGCGGAAAGGAAGAACCAGGCTCCGGGAGGAGCATTTGCCACAAATAGCTCAACTTTTTTGCATTTTGAACCATGCAAAACTACTCTGGTCAAACCCAAGAATGACAAACAGGGAGCTAGGAGTGAGCATAATGAGGCTTAAAAGGGACCTCCTAACCATTGTAAACCAGAGGGAGCAAACCCAGTGATACATGTTAACATTTGTTTCATCGTTTTGTGTCATTATAGAAAAACTGCTGCTGCCTGTTTTACATCCAACAGTTAACTGGCACTCAGTGACGGGTTGTCAAGTAAACACCAGGAGCTGACATTCTGTGCAGAGTGTAAGACGCTTTGCCTGATTAGGACTTTGTTAAATTATTACTGCAAAAGACAAGAACATGAGGAATTTCTCTCTTTTTAATAGACTGACTGCACACAAAGATAATACTTAAGGAAAATGGTTTATGAGCATGATCATAAGGCAGCTGCAACCTTGTGACCTTGCATGAATGCAACTCTGTTGTTCTGAAGTGTAAAACATCAGTCAAACTAATGTTACAGCACTCAAAATGTAATAGCCTTTTTTTGGGGTGGGGGCAATCTCATGACTACTTTAATTATGTTGCATCTTCATACATGCAAATGGAAAGAGAAGCAGCTGTTAACAGCATTTAAATATATACACTTGTCATCACTTCCAACAGAGTGTGCCCAGCAGAGCACGCCAACTTCCCTCCCACCAGTTTTAGAGGCAACTGATGTCTGTGCATGTCACACAGACAAGACTCTTAACTGCTACCCCTGTACGGATGTCAAGCTGCTCCACCTGGAAGCACCATCTGGTGAAGCAGAATTCCTGCTGCTTGGAGTCCACTTAAACACGGTGTGAAGGACATGAGGAGAGACGTTTACACCTGCATAAAAACCCAGTTACACACACCCTCTAGTTGACGGGGGTAAATACTGAAGAAAGCCACTTCCGTGAGCCAACCTGACCTGCAGGGTCTACTTCAGTTACACACACCCACAACACAGCAATCACTCACACACAAACACATTTGATGCTAGATTTTCTTCCCAAAGTCGATGTTTTCAGTAACCACATCCATCAGCATCAACGCTATCACAGAGTGTGATTTTCCATCTGTTCAGTCAGTGCTTCTTAAGGCCACACAGCTAGCTGGCTGAAACAATCTAAGGAGGGCCACAGCACACACTTACACAGTCTCCATCATCTGCCATAACATTACATGGCCCATATGATCATATACAGTATGTGTGAAAACGTGCCAATGATGGGATGCAGTTCTTTTGTAACTTTTGGCTTTTTCCTCGTGTCCCGGGCAACAGTGACAGCATGATCACAGCTGTCAAATATTAAGCTTGTTTATTTAAAAAAAAAAAAAAATAGTAACATTGAGAACATCTGCCAGTGACAGGCTCTTAAGAATTAAGATGGGAATCTACACTAAACACTAAAAACACAGACTGAATCAACCCAGCTGTTGATTCAGTAAAGACAATAAAGTGGTGCAGTTTGGTGTCTATGAAACTATGATTATCCTAAATGTGCAAAGCTGCCCGATTATGACACTTGGGGTGGGTGTAAAATGGATTTGGCTGCAATATAATAGGGTCAGTTCCCGTGCTTATGAAGTCATTATTTTTTTAAGCCTTTTTGAGCCCTAAACTAAAAATCAAAATTTCAAACCACCCATATTACCTTCATGGCCTTGTTACTCAAAATATCCACAGCATGAAAATGAAATAAATCCTGAGAGTCAAGTGGGAACTCTTTCCAGATTTGACTGCTTTTAGATGGAACAACAGACTGTTTCCAGAACCTGCTAACAGTCTGAAGCAATGAAAGGGCATTTTAAACATCCACAGATGAGCAAAAAGGGTCCTCTATGACTGACCGAGCCCTTACTCTCTACAGTTAACAGTATGCAGGCATTACCACAAACTGAAACCCCCTGCCAAACTCCTATGATGTGCATACATGAGGACTAGTCTGACAAGTGTTCATGGAAATGAAGCACATGGAGCTCATCAAGAGACCTCGGGCATTCCTCTGGGCATGAACTGCTGTCGCTGTGGCTTCATGACCGC
The DNA here is from genome assembly GCF_013358895.1 of Oreochromis aureus. Lineage (NCBI taxonomy): Eukaryota > Metazoa > Chordata > Actinopteri > Cichliformes > Cichlidae > Oreochromis > Oreochromis aureus. Next base: position 33,775,571 of record NC_052955.1, read on the forward strand.
TGAATGGCGATCACAGCTGAAAGGCAGCAGGACCTGGTGAGGCTGGACAAGGAGAGAACAACAGTGACTGCACCCATCAAGACTAATTAAAAGCCGCCTTCGTCATTTAATCTCTTTGTTACAATCAAAGCTGATGGGCTTTCCGTCCTCATGCTTGTCATGTTATTTGTAAATCATGGCGAACATCCCACCAAATCCCTCTGCTGTGGTTTTGTTAAGTGACTTTTTGAAAGCACAGTGAGGGGAAGTGATGAAATCCAGCAGCTGAACAGGCATAAGGAAATCGAGTAGAGCTGTCTGGATTTATATGAGTGCCGCATGCTTAATGAGAAGTCTTTGTTAAGGGTGCTTTGTGGACATGTGGCAGTGTGGATTTATTTGTAGCCACATCAACAAGCCCATATCACAAAGACTAGTTGAATGAACTCCGACTTAATATAGACAATGTGCAGTGATGTGTGCAATGAGACTGTACAGCCGATAATCCTTCACAGCAGCAAGTGAAATACTTGGCAGGACAATCGCATCCCTCCAACATCTTATTAGCCTCTCTCTGCAAAGGCAAGTCCATTCTTTAGTCCAGCAGCTTAACAGATTAGAAACTAAGTCTTTGCAATATAAACCGATGGTACAACATCATCTCCATTCAGCCTGAAGCTTGTGAGGGGCTGAACTTTGCTCTCGAGAACAAGGAACCCTGAGATCACGCCCTTGGTGCACGTGGAGCCTGTGCGTACGCATGTTGCCTTGACAGCAATCAATCAGCCTACTATCAGTAGCCTTAGCATATGGATAGTTTCCATAGTAACCAGCTCCTTGCACCCCCACGGTGTGATGTCACTGTATCGGTAAAGACACAGATGCAAATGTGCTCTGCAGTCCACTGTCTGCATCCGACTGCAGCCTGTTAAACTTGAGACAAATTCAGTTGTTTCAGCTCAGACAGAAATGACTGTATTAAAAAGCAGCTTAATAACAGCAGATCCCCAAATAAAGACATAGCTGCACACCCCACTTTACAGCTACAATACCACTGCTGTAATTGGTCTTCTAGGTTATAGAAGTAGGTTCTATAAGGGGCTGCTCACATTTTCATAAGTGTACTTACACTTATTTTTAAGCTGATTTTTTTTAAACAAATGGAAAAGCCTGAAGGACGTCTGTCATACTGACATAATATTGGCAATGGATCTACTGTCGCATTGAATAATTCACACTACAGTACAATTAGAACAGTCTCCTTGGGACTTGGGGGGGTGGAGGGAATAAAGAAACCAGTGGTTCCTCCAGTGCTCTGGAATTTTCTCACATGACTCCCTAGTGTAGTGGTTAACGCAGTCACTCGGCAAGTGAAAGGTCACTGGTTTGAAAGGTCACAGTCTAGAAGGGCATCTGGCCAATTCTAAACATTGCAGAGGTACATGCTGTGGAAAAACGTGGTTTTGACTGCATGTGGTTGCAGACCTGGTCCTGACATTGCTTTGCATTCACTGGAAACAGCCACAATAATATTGATCATGTTCCTGCAGCATTAATATAAAAAGAATTAATGAGGATAGGATAGTTAAATGAGGTGAAAAATGTCAGTGACTATATGACATACAGTGTCCATGCAAATGAGTCTATGGTGTTCCCAAGTGCACATGTATAACCCAGCAGCTTGGTGTTAATGACAGAGTGATTTTTTTGCATGTTACTCAAAACAATGTGATGAATCAATGTTCAGCAACAGCTTCAACCATGCATTTTGTATTTACGAGCTCTCTTACATGCACACAGCACAGCGCTTCTTCCACTCTGCAGTGCAGAAGTAGTGCACAATGCAAGGTGAAGTGAGTGCTTGGAGACCTACGTTCAGAGAACTTTTGGTGACTTCTGATCACTTGTGTTTAAAAAAAATAAATAAATACACATACAACATTACACAATACATTTACATCTTCCTCTGTTACACAGATGAGATCATTATGGCTGAAATAACCAGACAGGTGTCTGATCTTGTCTGTAGCAGGGGAATACATAGAAAAAATTAAAATATTCCTTTGCAACAACTTTTCTTGATGTTTGATTACGCTCAGGCAACCACCCAGCTGCAGTCCAATTAGTTCATATTTTTCTGCTCTGTAACTACACTGACTACGGCGTTTACGTGCCTCCGCTGTAATTGCAGCAAGAAGAGTCCATCTGCTTCTTGCACATTTGAAATGTATTTAAAATGTATATTTATATATTTATATTTTTAATGACTTATAATTACATTAAGAATTTTTTTATGAGCCTGTCAGTCAAAATGACAGAAAGTCTAAAATCTGCTCAGATTGGGCCTCTGTGTGCGTGCATGTCCATGTGTGTTTGTCATAAATGAGTGTGCACCATGTCAGCATTAGGTTTATACGCTTATGAATACTGATGTGAATTATGAATGGTATAAGTGGTTCCTTAATGTCTTTGTGTACTCCTATAGCGGTCAGCAGGTTTAATGTACATTTATCTCAGCCCACACCTACAAGAGTTGTTTTCAGAGGTACTACATGTGCATGCATCAGCAACGAGAGCTGAGCAAAAAGAAAAGAGGGGAAAAAAAAGTTCATTATTTAGAGTGCAATGATGTCATTACATGTGAAAAACCATTATTTGCAGTATTTCACCCATTACTCTCTGACAGTGCTCTCCTGAGGGATGTGGGGATTCTACAAACTTGCTGGAAGCCAGCCAGTCACTGCCGGCACAAGCTGGTCTCCATGGTAAGGGTTGCCTGGGGTGACAAGTGGTCCTGTCAGACACTGCCTACCTCCTGTTAGTGCTCATCATCACTGTCCATCAGCTGATAGACTCGACTAACACTGACAAGTGATCCGAGTTTGGGTTACAAAACTGCTTCTGTTCTAATTTGCATATGTTGAATCTCAGTTGAATCAGTCTCAGATTCTACTGGAGCTCATTTTGGAATATCACTGATGAACAGCACTACAATTTAAAACAATTACATTTTTTGTGATTCTCTAGTGCTACTGTACCTGCTTTAAAACTTGTGTACCTATTTCCATTTCATCAGTGCACATAGTGATGTTAAAAATTATAGTGACATATTTGGACAATATTTCTTATATATAGTCTTACACTGTGTTACATAAACCATCTTTTCATGTTGTGTGCTTCTGTTAACTACAGGTAACAGCTTGACTGTATAAGGGCTTTGTTGTTTCTGTAGCACAATAACTAATTAAAGCTTCACCAAACAAATGACGACTAAAGAATCAATAAAGAGGTGAACTAAAGTGTGATGATCCCTGCTGTGAGTCAGAAGGAGGTCAGATTCCCAAATTGGGCGCAGGAATATCTACCAGTGTACCGATAACCTGAACGGTCAAATATCTGGCTACAGCCCTACTCTGGATAAGAATCTCATAACCTCACTTTCAAGAGAATGAACCACTGGACACGCCCACTGTTTTCATGCAGTTGAGGAAATCGTTATTCCTTACAGCAGAAATAATCAGAATCTGCTGCAGTTTTCAGTAAAGTTTAACTGCTTCGAAATATTATCCAAGACACTGATTTGGATTTTATTTCGATCTATTCTAATAAAACATGCTTCGGGCACTTTCCAAAGAAAACACTGACACACCGCATTATTGCCATTCAACCCAAAACTGGTTCAGCAGCTTGCATGTCATCTGACATGCAAGCTGACTGTTAGAGCAGGTTTAACAAAGAATCTTTGTCATCCTTTGGAGGCATCCAAGTCAGCTTAAAAGTGGAGCTCTGCTTCCAGTCTGCCGTATGAGTGTCCAAGTGTGCGCTCTCCCTTTCACCTACCGCACTCATGACTTTTTTGGAATAGCCAGAGACTCAATTGACAGATTTACGGCACACTAAAGGGGAGATGGAGTATGGAAAAGCGTGGATAAGGACGACTGAGCACCTGATGCACAAGGTGGACTGAAGAGGCCTGCAGGCTGGCAGGCACCCACCTAACACTTAAACAAGAACAAAGTGTAGGAAGGGGAGGTGAGCTCTGAGATGGCAGCACGTCAGCTTCTCTGGCCTCACTCAGGTGTGACGGCTTGTGGGTAACTGTTGATGGTTCCCTTTACTTTCACATGTGCAGCCCACTAATTTTAAGTGCACAGACATCAGCTCACCATAAGAGACGTCCTAGTTATGTCTTACTTCGAAATTGGGGCTTAGGTAGGTCCATCTTTCTGGCACGTGTTCCAATTTAGTGATCCTTGAATTCCACCCACTTTTCCCTGCCTTCCTTCAATATGACAGATGTACTGAGGTAACAGGCTCCTAGCTATGCTCATCCAATACATTAGCATAAAACTGGTGGGGTTGTCAGACCTACTTTTAAAATGATGGGTGCATGTGTCTATATAAATAGCCCTTAAGGTGCTTAAGCAGCTCCGTTCCCAAAATGAGGGAAAAAAGGAGCCAGAGAACATGTCTTCGAATGGACAGAACCAGATGACCTGTGTGGGTGATGAAGGAAAATGTGGTTTAAAGGAAAAAAATAAATAAGGGATGTCGCTCTATACCCAATTGGCAATGCTGTATACCAGTAAATTGAATAGTTTAGCGTTCTGAGTGGACCAATCAGATATCATTAGTGGAAGGATTTTATATTGACTTCTCGCTTCCTTTTACATTGCACCGGCATACAAGTGAGTTCCACACAATCAACTGCCATCAATTTACTCTCTGCTGAGGAAATGGAGGCTAACAATAGAATTACTACACAGCTATCAGTTATTTTAGTGGTCTAACAGCACATGCAACATATAGGCAAACAAACAACCAATCTTAAATGGGCTTAGTATGAATGTATACAGTGGTCATTCCATACCAGTTCAACCTGGGAAGCTTCCTAATACGTCTTAGGAAGGCTTGTAGTGTGAGTTTTCACATTAGGGACAGCTCCTTAGTAATGAAGCTAAATATTACCAAGATGGGATCTCCCATGTTAATATTATGACATCTCTGGTGTATGGTGAGAGGTAGCTATAAGGTGTCATCCATTTTTACATGCAGTCTTGCGAGAGAGACCCAACTGTTTACCCACTACACCTCAGTCAAATGTCTAATTGCTGTCAATCATAACCAAATGCATGTAGCAGCAGTTTGAAAACTCTGTGGTACATAATATAGGATAGAACACCAGTTGAAAAAAGTGTGTCACTGAGACCACCGTTTCATTGTTCTACTCAAAGTGCACCCACAAGAGCAGCGCTCAGTCAGTCATCAGTGCTGATCACAAGTCCTATAGAGATTGACAGACCACGTGACTTTCGCGCATTGCATGCCGGGAGGTGAAGGCAGGACATTTAAATTACCGCATCAAATGCAAGCATTTGCAGCACCGCAAAACGTTTTTTCTCACGTTCCAATACCGTCTTGCTTTTCTTTTCTCACCAAAAATAATGTACAAAACGAAGGAGAACAATGCCGGTCCGTACAAAGACAGACTCGAGGAAAAGGCAAAGAAAAGGTACTTGGAAAAAATCAAAGGAGTGAAAGGGTTAGACCCTTACGAGCACACAGACTGGACAAAAGACATCAGCGTGCTGCCCAACTTTAACCACGCTCAGATTTATAATTACATGGTTCTTGGGTGAGTGCATACACTCATGACGTTTTAGTAACTTCAGGTCACTGCAACAGGCCCAGGTGCAGTTCACGGACGGATGGGTACAGGACCTAGAAATGCACCGTGTTGAGCACAAGACCATCGTACGCACAACGGTAAGTTTACCTGTCTCACAAATCGTCTTCATAAATACACATTCGTGAACCGTTTATAAATAGGACCTTTTAGCTCACGGTAATTAATTAGTAGTGCAAAGAATATATGGTATGCATTACAGAAATGTAGCAGTGATAATAATATTGTATGCTGTAATCGTACTGGGCAATCACTGAGACAAAAATCTGATGAATCCGATAAAAACCAAACGCATTTCCCGTCGACTTCACGCGGCTGTCGTTCGCCCGGCTTGTGCAGTTAATAATACAACAGGTTCTTGGCATTTTTTGTTTCTTTTTATCGCTGTGTAACTTATTTCAATTGAAAGCCTGCGTGCGCTAGTACCTCTTGCCTTGGGTTCCCACAATCCTTTGCGGTTTTACCCCTCAATGACGTCACATTTTCAATCTCTATACTGATGTTCTCTTTACTTCAAAGGGTACTTCATTTAAATGCTTAATTTACACCAAAATGGGCAGATAGAATTACCAGGATCACTTTAGCTAGAAAACATGTCTGACTGTTACATCTATTCGATACTAGAAGTGGGACACCACATCCTGACTTAATAGCAAGCATAACAACACTTACTTTGGATAAAAAACAAAAACAAAAAACTCCACTTGGTAAGTGCCTGCAAGTCAGTGAATGAGCTCAACCTTAATCTTAGACCTTGCATAAATTAAGTTACAGCTTGCATCTATCCTGTGAACACTGCTAACAGTGCTGAATGTCAGACAGGGAGGAAGAAGATGAATCTATGGCTTTTACATAGGGCAATCCTTGACCAACAAACTAGCACGCAAACTGACTGGTCAACAATTCACCACCCACCTATGCACACAAAAGAAAAAGTCAGCTAACCTGTTTCCACAGCAACCTACCACCACAACAAATGGGTGCGTAAACAGTGAAAAAAGAAAAGAAAGAAAAAAAAAGGGGGGGGGGGGGATCAGTGTTGAAAGGAAGGAGGAGAAAGCCGATGAAACAGGAGGGAGGTAATGAAACAATGAGAATTGGGGGCAACACAGTTGATTTACAACCAGGGGTGGACATGCATGCCAGCAGGACGTCTGAACCCCTTCTTATGTGGTGTAAATTGCTGCCATTACACTGACTGTGGTCTCATGAGGCCATGTGTGGTTGATAGAAAGATCAGGCCAAAATCCAGTGACACCATGATAGCCAGTTACAGGTATAAAAGTGATTTTAAAAAAGTAAAAATAATAAACAAATAAAACATGTCTCAGTAGGTGTGGCTTTCAACTGCATCTGGGACTGAAGGCCAAAGTTTAGGGTCGAGTGGAAGGCTGTGAGGATGAGAAGACTGCTTTAATGTGGGGTATTAAGGGACAATACAGACAGGAGAAGGGTAAAAGGATACTCCTCTCTTTTCGCGTCCTGGGGAGTGAGATGAAGAACAAAGGAGTCCAAGTGGGGGTAGAACGAGGGGAAGAAAGGAATGAAAGAACTACTTGACGCATGAAAAACCAAGAACGTGAACAATCAGTGAATCCTCTGTGAGACCCAGGAATAAGGGAGCACTGACATCTCCAAGCATACATATATTGACGACTCCATTCTTCTCTACATCAAAGAGATGTGCTTTATGTCTAATATCATACACTGATCTCCCATGTGCAATCTGCCACAACACAGGCTCTTCTGAACATTTGAGACTTCCAAACTCAACCGACACGAACACACGATATACCAGGCAGACAAATGGGAGTATGATTGTTTCGATTCATGGATCATTAATCTATAATTTAAAATGTTCAGAAGCAAAATGAAAATGAAAACAAACTGTTTATTTTTGCAAGGACTAATGAAGCTCGTCAATAGAAAAACTATAAATGTTCTCAGAGTTAAACTAATGAGAATCCCCAACAATTTACTTGCTAAAAGCACATCCATTCCTGACAGGCCAGTTCAGACTGCTGTATAGTCACTTCCATGCTATACTGACACCTTGTAGCTACGAGCTACATTTATATGTGATGAGGTCTGTTGCCCCAGTGAACTTACCTGACCAGGTGTTTTTGGAAACTCATCTTGACATTTCATGTTTTTAACCTTTTCATCCATCTCAAAGATCACCATCATCACTGCTGAATGAGGAGTACCACCGGCAGGACGACAGAATCCCGAGGCAGCTCCTGATACTGGTCCTTTATCTTTTCTAGTCACAATCAATGCTGTCATGATGCCAGAACTTCAAATACTAGCACCCACGAAAATAGGCAATACTCAATATAAAATGTTAAAGACATGCAGGGACAGGTAACATTTGCTGTGTAGCTCCAACATTAATCATAATTTATTATTTGCCATACCTGCTAACTTAATGATTACTTAACAGCTAACAGTTAATGTGGCCATCAGATAACCACTAACTGTTACTCATATAACATTAACATGTGTAACGTGTGATACTTCAATGCTGTTGAAAGGTGTCAATCGTTAAGATGCCTTACCATGTTTGCTGGGGTGCTATTCATGTGTTAGTGAGGGGAGCGGCTGTGAGGTTGTGTGTCAGCTGGCACAGGAAAAGATGGCACTGAATGAATATCTAATCCCACAGTAATTTTTACTGTTGATTAGAATGGTTTGTTTTTTTGACAGCCCTAGTAACAGAGTAACCGACAATCAAATCCCTCCAAAACGCCTGAGCCTTGTGATGTGCATTTCACACTTTTCACACACCCCCAAAAAACAAAGACAAAACAAAACACATTGAGCTCTCATCTGTGGGAAACTGTACACCATATAGCGACATACCCACATCCTCTTATTAGATCTAACTGAGGGGCCAAGTGGACAATTGAGACAGCCAAGCTTATATCCTGAGGACATTCCACTGATCATCGCTGTGACCGAACTCTGAAATCACATTACATTAAAAGAATGATACCACTGGCTGACAGTCGGATGCTTAAATGTGTCGCCATATATTGCACAATAAAAACAATTGACCAAATGTTCTCTGGGACAGAGAGACAAGAAATACCTCGACCTTCTAAAGTTCTGGGCTGTGTTGTACTCACTTTTTTTTTTTTTTTTTTTTTTTAAAAAACGGCAGTAAATGTTAACATTTCAAAGCAAGATTTCCTTTGGTCTGGGCCGGACATTACAGCAGCTTCACGTTCAGCCCTGGATCCACACATTCAGAACAATCAATGAGATCCCTCTTCTTGGGAGCACACAACTGCAAAGTGGATTCTCCGTTTCATCCATGGTACTAGCTGTCCAAGTGCTTATCAATGATATAAAAGGACTAGCATACAGTGAGTTGTGACCTGAAACTAGTCAAAGAAAAGCGCTGTGCCTAATCCTTGCACAGACCACATTAGTATTTTAACATATTTTTCACACTAGCCAAATCAGGTGGGAAAATTTTATCATATATACGCAACAAGTGTGATCATCATAATGTTACGACAGATGTACTGTGGCATGTTTTGTTCACAGAGCCAACCTTAACCTTCTCACCATTCAAGGCTAGACGCTTAACTCAGAAGCACACTGGGAAATCCTCCAGAACTCCCCCTCAACTGTCTGCTGTCCACACATGGCTCACAGCCATGGACACGGCGTCCGTACCACACTGTTGGCAACGCCCCCGGCCTGTTTTGGGTCTGCGCGCAACATGCAGGCAAGAGCTGGAGGGTTGACTGAGGGCTGTTACGCAATCTGAGCCAACTCCAGTCCCTGGGTTAGGGAATGATGACATTTAACAGAAAACACACAAAGCCAGCGCACACACACACGCACATTATGTTTAAGTTTGGGACAGCAGTGAAACGGACAGAGCTGGATGTTTGCCTTCTGTGTATCTGAAAGTTCAAGTCTGTGCCACAAATGATGTAAAAAGTATGAATAGTACGCTTTAGTACAGAGACATCTTTCAGCTGCTTCCTAGTGGTTAACAAAGCAGCAGTCGATTTTTATAGATGGAAATGCACAATGAATTTCCAACTGCCTCAAACCATATATCCTGAGAGCCAACACATGTTATAAGCACTTGGAAATCATCCACACCATTACCACTGGTTCAATCCGCCACATCACTTGTGTATTAGATAACAGATAAGTTTCAGACACAGTAAGGATTACATGACTGACTTCTCAAGATGGTTGGGAGTTTAATGAAGGCTGCCAAAATGACTCAGTCGCTTGAAACAGACTTGCCATCTCCAAAACAACTGTGCTTTGTATACAGCTAGTCACACATAAGGCTGGTCTGATGACTGAATAAACATGCCTTTCCTAGAATTGCTCCCTCTTCCTCCTCTCCCTGTTTCGCTGGACTCCAAGATGTTACAGCACAAATCACACCCTGGGTCACTGAAGCCCTAATGAGCTGCTCTAAATAGAAGTCTGTCCTGATTTGCAGCCATAAACATTACATATCCACAGTGTGGAAAATTTGCCCAACGCATCCAACTCTCCGCATTTCTGCAGCGATACAAATGCAATCAGCAAAACTAAAGCGGGCTCTAGTCGACTCGGCAGAGAGCTATGAGTTATGTGCTTTTGACACCGTGAAAGTTATTACACTTCTATATATATGAAACTCAAATCTGTGTGTGCATGCTGACTACAAATTAAGTTCAAATAGGTATCAACACAGCAGTCCACAGACAACCTAAAAAGCTGCGTGAGCTCTAGTAAGTGAAGCCCATGCAAAACTTAAACAAGAATTAAGCAGAAAAGTCAAGACATTCAATTTGTGCCAGTCTCACTTTGGAAAGTGCACCCCTAAATGCATGCTATGTAACATGTTTTGATAAATTATACAGTATTAAAGCTCAACACTGTCAGAAAACAAACAACAGAAGGTAAAAGCAGATGCTGGAGATCACTGAAGACAGTAAAGAGAATGCAAAGAAATTATATGTTCCCTTCATTTCTGCAGCAACACTTCTTTCATCTCTCTATGCATTGCCCTCACCCACCAATCAGTCACAGCAAGCAGCTGCTCCTCCCTGAGCCTAGTTCTGCTGGAGCTGTCTTACTTTTAAAGGGGAGTTTTTCCTCTTCCCACAGTTACCTAGTGCTTGCTCTGAGGGGATCGTTTACCCTCCAGTGCTGTAGGGCATTTACCTTACAACATAAAGTGCATTTAGATGACTCGCTGTGAACTTGTGCTACATCTCCTCCTCCTCCCCCCCCAAAAAAAACACTGATCTGAACAGAACCTTTTGTGCCAGCCTGTCAGAAAAATAATTTCAAAGATTAAAGTGCAGAAAACAGTGTTGTACTTACGATCTAGTCCGTTAACGTAGCGAATCGACACTTCACAGTGCCCCCACACAGCGCTGACGATAGGATAGAGTCTCTTGCCCTTCAGCCCCCTGAAAGCCACTCCTAAGTACTGTCCATCTACCATGAAGCTCAGCGTGCCCTCATCCATGTCTAGTATCACTGTCAGACAGTCCGGAAGCACAAACGATTCATCTGGCTCCAGGAAAGAGGGATATGTGGGTGCTGATGTGGAAACAGGCCGGTTCTTCCCATCATGGTAGAGTCTGTTCCGACCCAAGTCCCAGCCCCAGGACTCCGAGTCTGAGCCCACCAAGGCTGTGTAGCCCACCGAGTGTAGAGGCGCTTCAGCAGTGGCCACTCCCACAACAGCGTGGGTGCCTCTTTGTCTGGCTGGCCAGTGAATCCTCCATACATGGAGGCCCCTTGTATATCCCACCTTACCTCGGATACAGTCCGTGCTTTGTGCTACAGGGTGTCTGTGGAACGTCAGCTTGTCGTCCTCCTTAACAAAGACATTAAGTGATCGGTCGTCGGGGTTCCAGGCGTGCTGAAGCTGAGTCTCTGGGCTTGCAGGGGGCATGTCCAGCAGCAAGTCCAGCCTAGGTGGCCGACAGAAATCTGGGCCCCGCAGTTCGCGTCGAACAGGCCTGTATGATGGCTCTCCACGTACATCGACTGACTTGATGGTTCCAGAGATTTTTTGGCCCATGGTTGGGAAGGTGCAAGGAAGGGTCAGAGGGGAGGGAAATGGATGGACCAAGGGTGATAATGAGGGGCCGGTAAGTCCTGACGTTACCTCATGGGCGCAATGGTAATGCAGAGTCTAGTTGGAAAGTACCGTCTTCAACCAGGGGAAACAACACTCCTGAAGTGTAAAAAACAAAACAAAACAAACAAAAACCACAAAATTAATTCAAAGAGTTAAATGTGACACATTCATTTTCAGATCCTTATTTTTATTCTTGGACTATTTTGTATAAAGCTACTTTAACAGTGTACATCTGATTGGTGCAGCCACTTAGTTCATCCACTGTCAGGTACTTTATTCAGCTGCCTTTAAACAGAGTCCCTCATCCCACAGTCAGAAACCAGCTGCACTGTTGTGGACTGTAGCTGCCAGTCCTTGTTCTCTTATGGAGATTCTGTGCAAGTGTGCGAGCCACTCCAACCAGAACTTAAACCATGTTAAAAACTAGGTCATGTGCTGGTCATCAAGGCTGCAAGGGAAAGTGCTGCTGACACTACTGGCAAAAACTTTAAAAGTGTTGGCCCCTTCCTGCACCATAGGGCCTCATGACAGTATATATAGTTAGAGGTTTTTTTGCACACAAGAACATGACTAATGCAGAAACAGGACATTAACAGCACGAGCTGCCAGACCCCTAACATTCCTATTGAGGTTTCACATATGACATGCACACATTGCTCAAGAGTTGTCTGCTAGGAAAAATCTATTCCCCGACTCGCAGGCAGCGATTCCTGTCGGTTGTTGGCTGTCAGTGGTTGCAAAGTGCTGCACCAAAAACATCCTAGTGATTGCTTTGTTTGCTAGCAGACTGCCAGGGTTGCCTATAGTACGTATGTTCACCTGCAAACAGTCGCTGTCTATTAGCTGGGCAGAGGTAAAACTTTAAAAAGTGCAAACCGTAAAGTTGGGAAGGTTCACCCTAAAGGTAAGCTGCAGCTCTGATACACAGCTTTTACTTTGACGGTTGCATCCATTTCCAATTTGTGTCACACTTCAGTTTCACTACAACTCAACAGTGTTAGTAGACTGTTAGTAGTCTGTCACTTACATTTAAACTACAACCACAATACACCAGCAACCAAAGCATACATGCACAAGGAGGCTGCTGGGGGTATACACATTTTTCCCCAAGTGACAGTGGTTACCAGGGGTCACTGAGTGGTGTCTTGGCCTGCATGACCGAGGTCTTATATTCTGCCATCACCCTTCAACTACTCACAACTGATTTTTTTCCCCTCATGGTGGTTGGCAGATGGCCACCATCCTCTCTGTAAACCTGGGGCCTTATTCACTGGATCTTAAGTTGTCACACATCCATAGTGGGATACAAGTTAGCGGCCCATGTCTGCAAAACCTCAATATCAAAAGTTACTTTGGTAATGAAAGTGATTTGACATTTGAGTGACATTTAAGTTACACCATGTGCGACTGTTTATTTGCCACTTGATACCCTGGCAGTCATTTGTACACCATGTACCGAGTTTGCAGAGTCTAAACATGTGACTTGTCTGCCTTTACACTATTATCCAACAAGTTGAGAAGATGACACCTGGTTCATGAACTGACCCATCTACTACATCTTTGGGGGGGGGAAAAAAAAAAAAAAAAAAAAAAAAAAAAAACTTTAGAAAGTAAAACACATGACACACTCAAAAGCGCCTACAGCATTTTTGATCAAACAATCTGTGAAGAATCATTTAAGAACTCAGCTTTAACAGAGAAGGAGGGCCGAATAGCTTAAATTTGCTGCTGACTTCCTGTGAAATCACGCAGGATGCATTCGCTTTTAGCCAATTCCTCCTTCACAAAGCACACAATTGTGATGTAATTCATATATTATAAGCCTGTAAGAGAATGTAGCATGCTGAGCTTTCCCAGCAAGCAAACTGAAAGCCTGAAGCTACTTCTAAACACAGGTGCAGAGTTTCCCTCGAATGACTTAGCTGTTCCAAATATGCTGCACTGGCATTACTCTGTGCGCAATCCCTCCACAGTGTTTTTCACACTCCCCTAGAGTTTCTGAGGAAACAACTCTGCAGGGTTCTTCCAAGGAAAGTACAGAATAATAACTAGTAGTGACCCACCAAGGGAGACAGTCATAGATGTAAGTAAAACAGACGAAGAGATCATGAAACTTTTAACACAGTTAAATGCAGCTTAAATCCTTTCAAAGTAACTACAAACTAATTTGCTAATCTTTTGATTTGGAACAAGTCAGAGTCTCATTTTTCCCTATTCTCAGTTTTAAGCCTGATCTTAAAAGTAGAGTATCTCTGTCTCCTGAATCCAAACTGGGAGCTGGTTCCACAGAAAGCTTTCAGAAGCCTGCAAACTGAAGGCTCTGCCTCCCACGCTACTTTTAAATACACCAGGAAGTACTTTGTTAGGATAAGGCAAAATAAGGTCTTTACAATATGATGGGGTCTCATTATTTAAAATTTTGTATGTCAGGAGAGGAATTTTGAATTTAACAGGGAGCCACTGAACAGAACCTAATATGGGAGAAATATTTTCGTTCTCGTCCCAGTCAGGACTCTTGAGGCAGCATTTGGATCACCTGAAGGCTTTTCAGGGAGTTTTTAGACCAAGCTGATAAGAATTACAGGAGTCCAGCCTAGAAGTAATAAATGCATGAACTAGTTTTTCAGCATCACTGTGAGAAAAGGATGTTTCGAACTTTTAGCGATACTGCGCAAATGTAAGAAAGCAGTCCTGCAAAATCCTTTAAATATGCCTGCTGAAGGACATATCCTGGTCAACAACAACTTAAAGATTCCTCACAGCGTCACTAGAGGCCAGAGTAATGCCATCTAAAGTAAATATCTGTTTAGACAGCAAGTTTCTAAGATTCCAATTTGTCAATGTGTGTTCTAATCTCTGTAGTAAAACAGGAATGTCATCTGTTGAAATTGAGTGAAACAGTAGTACTGATAAATTAAAACCTTTCATTTTAAGATCCAAACAATGTAAATGCTTCCTTTTATGTATTGGCAGGAGGTTGGGGTTGTTTAGAGTCCCTTTCAGGATGTTGGGGAAGAGATTAATTGTGAGCTGATTTTGACCATATTCATTCAAAATACATCTTGTAGACCAAAAGCTCTTTCTCCTTCATTTTGAAATAAACCATGCAAGTTTGGGCTGTTAGGGAAGCCCAAAAGCATGCCAGTGTATAGGGAGGGGGTGACTTATAACTGATAACAAAGGCATAATGATGAAAAATCAAATTGCCAAGCTATACATTGGATCCCAGGAAAAAAAGGAAAATTCTCAAATGTTTCGCTCTTTTGTTTCATGTTAGTGCCTAAATATCACAAAATAAACATATGAATGGTGGAGGTAAAAGGAGACATGGGATCAAGAAAAATGTCACAGTGATGAATGAGCAACCGCTCCGACAACACTCTTCACATGCACATTTAATGACAGTGTCATTTGCAGAACCTCCATTATGACTACGATCCATGAAGAGACAAGCTCCAATTTCCATATTAATTACTTGCAACTACCAAATATGCCACATGGAACCAGTTCCAGACAAATGAGGGGTCTATTTAATACGGGACTGCAACGATTCATCAAGAAACTCAAGTTAACTACTTAAAAAAATAAAAAAATATGCACATCCTCAATTCAAATGTTTTGCTTTGATCCTTCATATTATCCACAAATCTGTCACACTCTGCAAGTTCAAGCATTTTACCCACAACTCTGAGACCGTGAGTGAAATAAAGTGTAGTGAACTGTAGTGAAAGAAAGTTTTTCCAGTGTCCAAAAACAAGCAGTTTTTCTTACTGTAACATAAAACCAACATACAAAAAACAAACAAACAAAAAAAACAAAACAATAAACGCTGGCAGAAATGATCAACAAATGCAAACATGAATACTTTCAGCTGCTCCCATCCACTGCTATTTGTTTTACACTATGGGAAATCTACAGTAAAAGTATGAGCAGTCTTAAAAAGACCTGAGGACAAGTAAATATTAGTACTGTCAGCGTTAATCTCGTTAAAATTACGTTAATGCCATAACCGCATTAATTCAGCAAATCGTTAGCGAGTTAGCATAGATCGCCCCGTGCATGGGGCTGCACGGCGTCAATGCGTTAGCACAGTTAGCTCATTAACCCCATACAGCCCCACGCACGCGGCGATCCACATTGACTAATGCTAATATAGTACGATGGAGCACACTGAATGAAAGAAAGAAAAATCTCTATGACGGAGAAGCAAAAATAAGACAATGTCTAGTGCCGTGATAAATTTGAGAACTATGTCAAATATAATTTTGCTTAAAAGTGTTTCAGCTCTTGATCCATGAAAAACAATAAATAAAAAGGGTACTCCTAAAACAAACTGCTTACACCACTGATGTACAGTAAAACGACCTAAAAAAAAAAAAACAAAAAAAAAAAAAAAACAGCCTTTGTCTTAATTGTACATCAAAGACGAAGAGGACAAGGCAGAAGCAGCTGGTTAAATATCAAAAAAGTAATTAAAAAGGTAAGGAAAAAGCTGGTTGAGAAGAGGGTTAGTGAAGAGCACCGAGGTGGGAAAAAGAAAACTTGGGAAAAAGTTGGAACATGATGGAAAGAAGAGATGAGAGAACTGGTGAGAAGAAGCACCAATGGAGCAGGTAAGTAATGGTGAGAAGCCTGATAAGAGAAAGTGTGAGTATGAAGGGAGGAGATGTACTGTGCTTTCCTGAACTTCTTCAGATTAAGAGTGTTTAGTTTAGTGGGAGCATTCTTCAGCAGCAAAAACCAGCCCTCAACATCACCTCAGAGATTTTCATCAGCTCTGAGCACACAGAAGACTGGATGTGAAAAGGAGCTGGAATTACTTAAAATGCAGCTGGACTGTAAACCATGGCACAAACTTCTTATCTCATGCAAGGGAGGCAGTGGCATGGAGAAGGGCGCTGATAGCGTGACAACCACTGTTAGCATATCAAACATACACAAGCTAGTATTAACGCAAGCAACCCCCACCCAATGCACAGACACAGACTCATGCATATGCACTTAAGGGCGCATTAATGCACAGTAGTATTATTGCAGAGACTTTGAAGTAGAAAAACGCAAACCCACCAACACCGTTATCTGCACACTGGCTTTAGAACATGGACTGCGGGCAATCATGACAAGGGTCTAAACACACATGAACAGTGTCCCTCTCACTTGGACAATGATTCGTGTCTGTCATCACAGTATCTGTCATATGGATGAACACATAAGGAAAAGGACAGTTTGCTGATGCTAACTCCTACTATTAAGCTTGACTTAGAAAATAATTCTGGAACTTGAAATGCCTCGAATTTTAGAATTTGGAACCATTCTGAAAAAGTCACTGATATCTATAACTGTAAAATCCATCCATCCATCCATCCATCCATCTTCATCCGCTTTATCCGAGGCCGGGTCGCGGGGGCAGCAGCCTAAGCAGAGAAGCCCAGACCT
Organism: Oreochromis aureus; assembly: GCF_013358895.1. Lineage (NCBI taxonomy): Eukaryota > Metazoa > Chordata > Actinopteri > Cichliformes > Cichlidae > Oreochromis > Oreochromis aureus. The sequence continues at coordinate 33,792,790 of NC_052955.1, forward strand.
CCCTCTCCCCAGCCACCTCCTCCAGCTTATCCGGGGAACACCAAATGCGTTCCCAGGCCAGCCGAGAGATATAATCTCTCCAGCGTGTCCTGGGTCTGCCCTGGGCCTCCTCCGGTGGGACATGCCCGAACACCTCACCCAGGAGGCGCCCAGGAGGCATCCTTGTCAGATGCCCGAACCACCTCAACTGGCTCCTTTCGATGTGGAGGAGCAGCGGCTCTACTCTGAGCCCCTCCCGGATGGCCGAACTTCTCACCCTATCTCTAAGGGAGAGGCCAGCCACCCTTCGGAGGAAGCTCATTTCTGCCGCTTGTATCCGCGATCTCGTTCTTTCTAACTGTAAAATCGATCTTATATTTCAAATTAACAACTAGAAATCAGAGGCAGAAGTTCATGAGACTAGTTAACTGAAAGCTGCACAGAGGTTTAAACTGCTTCTCCCACTGAAAACACCATGTCCAGATGAACAGAATCAACTTCTGGGGGTTTAAACTGCTGTGTTTTCTAACTAGCTGTAATGCCACTTGGTGCGTAAGGAGTATAACCCATCCAAAGACCTGACACAAGAAATGAGAGATACATGGTTTTTCAGTTGATCCGTTTACTGTTCACTGAAGCCTCATCAAAAATGGCCTCAGGAAGAGTGGCTGTTCAGATTTTCCTTTCCTTAAGGAAGGAAAATAGGGAGAAAAGGTTGAGGTAGCAACAGTTCCAATGGAGTGATTATCAGATTCGAAATTTGTGGTTCAAATCATCAACAGCATGTACAGAGGAGGTCAGGAGAGCGGTACGAGCCATCTGTAAAACACAGTTTAGTCTCCATCATGGCTTGAGACTGCATTTTATCCACTTGTGTTGGGGTCGAGTCAAAATTGATGGAATTATGAACACAGACAAGTATTGTCAGATTCTTATCCACTGTGCAACACTGTCTGGAAAGCATCTGATCGATATGGCTTTATTTTTCACCATGACAATCATCCCAAACACATTCCCAATGCAGTGATAGAAAAGCACACAGTGGAACACCTTCAGTCATGGATTGGCCTCCTCGGAGCCCAGACTGCAGCATAAATAAAGCAGTGTGGGATCAGTGAGATAAAACAGAACAAAAAGCAGCTAACATCCAAAGAAGAGCTTTGAATGTCCTCTAAGAACTACTGCTGAAGACTAAATAAGTCACCCACACGTAACCACACCTACCCCCCTTACCCACATGGCCACAACATGAAACATTCTTTACAATCGCCTCCTCTCTTGAGGATTTTTGGAACATGAAAGGCCGGTGCTTGCTTGTTGTTGTGATACAGGTAGATGACGCAAGACTACATGTCGGGGGCTAGACAAAAAACAAGGCACACAGTCTGAGAGTTTCTTCTAATGCTTGAAATGAATTCAAACATTGTGTTTGGTTACAGTAGGACATGACAGATGACATGGCAAGAGGATCAGTAAGTGCCCTGTATTTAAATATTTTCAATATTTGGTTCACTGTTGTACAAATAACATTTGGATAAAAGTAACTGACAGCACAGCCACCCAGTCCTTATGAGAATGTTTAATCTAAGCATGGGACGGCTTAAATATTTTACATTTTCTTTTAAAACTTACATTCTTAACACACCTCAGTCCTGTTGTTAAAAATGTATTCAGTTATTCTCTTGGTTTAACATTGCTTTAAACCAAGAGATCTTTGGCAGATCACCGCCTGCTAGATCCCACCTAACAGACAATGATCTTGGCTTGCTGTGATGTAAGGATCATTCAAACAGTTCTGGGCAGCCTCTCATCCAAAACAGTTCCTTGTGGCTTCAAATACCAATATAGCACCAGTCATAGCATCAGCACTGAGGCTTCACAATACAGGGGGCATTTTCAGTTGAAGTCATTCATGAACACACAAAGATAAATGCTAATTTGTGCCAATGACACACTCAGAAACTAAAACACCAACTCCGTGGAGGCATAAAAATGCGCCAATAGGAAACAATGCCACAATATTATAACAATAGGTTATAGTATTGTATAGTAAAACAGTCGCAGGGTCCACTTTAGTGACTTCAATTATCAGCGATGAGGCCTAGCTACACCTCCTTGTGTCAGTCAATGAAAAAGGGAACATGACCGTTTTTATTTTTTATACGGAGAAACTAAAAAAAAAAAAAAAAAAAAGTGAGTGTAAGTCATGCTAGAACTTCACTGTTTTATTTCATTGACTGAAACTTTAACAAAATTCTGACAGCCTGAAATCACTGCAGCACAGTCAAGAAGGCTTTTAGAAACTGAGTACTGGATGAGCCACACAACAGAGTGAGAGTCACTTCAGCCAGAGACTGAAGGAGGCACAAATAAGAGGTCAAAAGACAGAAGTAGCCTGTGATTACAGGAAGAGACGTCTTACCATGAAAGCATTTCTACCAGTCAGGCGGCTCTCACACAGCAATGTGAACACGCAATCACAGCAGCCAAGCAGAAGAGTGGGAATAGTTGCTCCTCAGTCTCTAGTCCAAAATGAGGTCAGCACACAGTCAACAGCCAGACGAGTGCGGGACAGGGCAGAGACAGACAAGAAGAGAGTGTGTGTGTGTGTGTGTGTGTGTGTGTGTGTGTGTGTGTGTGTGTGTGTGTGTGTGTGTGTGTGTGTGTGTGTGTATTTCGGTAAGTCTGCGAGTTCCTGCTTGTGAGGCAAGGATAGGGAAAAAACAGCTTGGCTCCAGTTCCCAGGCAAGACAGGAAAACAGCTGCTTGAGGGAGGAGGGAAGGGTGAGAGAGGGAGGGGGGAAGTGTGGGGCTTAGTGTGGAGCACGCTCAACGTCTTTCCTGAGCAGTTTAAAAGAAAAGAAAAAAAGAAAGAAAAAACCACACACACACACACACACACAACCAAAAAACACACCCACTCTACCACAGATGCACTAACTGTGCTCCAAGTAGAAGAAAGGATGGCGGAAAGAAATGTGGGCGTGCACATACACACCTTGATCCTTCATTTGCTGATTACCAGTTCATTTCCACTGGATTCAGCCTGCTAACTGCTGTGGAGCTGAATCAAGACAGAATCGCTGCCGAGCTGTTTAGTTTAGACATTTTATTGAAATATTGCACTCCTGTCTAGACAATAAAGTTGTGAATGTTAGACTATAAAAACTTGTACACACTAGATAATATTTCAAGATACAACATACACACCACAGCGTCTACTAGATCAAGTGCCAAGGAGTGACTTCCAGGAATCCAGCAGTGAGTTCGATTCAACTGACGACAACAACAACTAACATCAAGCAGACTGTGTGAAAGCTCAGAGAAAGTGATTGCTGAAATCTCAACAAACTCACATTTCAACGACTGTCGTCTCCATGTGGAATCGGGTTTTTTTGTTGTTGTTTTTTTTTTTACAACTTAACCGCGTATTGTCACTTGATCCAAGCTGACAGTAAACAAACCTTGCCTCAGTTTGATTCATAGTACATTCACACTTGTATGTACAGTCTTTTGACATCCCACTAACACTATTGCACAATACCGAATGCCAATACTAACATTTACTTTAGAACCTGGGGGTTATGCATCTCAGACATTTGGTATTCATCATAATGAGAACAGTCACAAAACGTCCCGTGACTAAATAAAAATACAGATTTCAGGGTCATGTTGCAACAAGTACTGAAGAAATCATCAAATAGAAAGTACTGGAGGGCATGTGCTGACTGTCAGGTGAGGTACAAACTGTTTTAAATGTTTTTACCAAACTTCTCCTTTGTATCTATAAGAGCAGATACCTGTAACTGTGAGTACAGAAGCTCCACCCACCTGCTATTCCAACCTTCTGTTTTTTGAGCTGCAGCCAATCAGAAGAAAGTTGGCTTAAAGGTAGTACAAACAATTCAGACAGTAGATGAAGGGAAGGTTCCCAGTAGATAAATAATGACCATTTACTTGCAGAGTTCAAAGATTTAAATATGCAACTGGAAATGAGTATAACACCTGCCCTTAAAGTCAGCACAAACAGTTTTTCCCAGCCTTTTATGTGGTTTTATAAGAGTTCAAGCCTATAAGTCAAACTTACACTTCAATGCGGTGTTTAGATATTTACCATGTCTATTTACATTAAGCTGGTTCTTTCCTCATCTTCTCTCCTCTGCTAGGTTCTGACACCATCCCCTGCTCTCTACCTCTTCACCATGCCCCTCTTCCTCTCATCTTTCTCCCCTGAGAGACAAGAAAGCCCTCCTCTGACTTATCCCCCCTACCCGACAGGCATTCCTCACTGCCTGCTTTTAGTCTTCTGCTGAATTCTGCATACATTAACACAATACCACAAAAAAAAAAAAAAAAAAAAAAAAAAAAAAAAACATTTGCACACTCACCACATTCATAACATATTCAACAACATCCACGCTTAAGGCTGCCAGTGCTTGCCATGGAACTACCTTGTTATAGCACGTCCTTGTATATGCATAAGAGTGCAGCAAGAGGTTGACAGTTCACGTAGACACCAACGAGGGTGCGACAACTCTGTCAACATCCCATTTTGATTTAAGGGTGCAAATTATTATGGGAGGAGTGAATACATCAATCAATTACTATCATAATGAACTGACAGGGGCAGACACACGTATTGGGGGAAACTGCAGTGAAACTGAAATAAGACAAGTGAGGTTAATGAATACGTGCAAAGAAATGAGCAAGGGGGAGTGGATAAGTTAAAAAACCAAAACAAGTACACTGGTGTTCACAGATCCAAATCAGCATTACAATTTTTTTTTTTTTCAAAATCTATTGCCTTTCTTCCTCAAAGGAGCAGATGGAGGACTTTATAAGATACAGATCAAAGATTCCTGTTGGCCAAGATAGTGGAGTGGTCAATAATAGGCCCATTTGTCCAAAGGTTTTCCTGCCCGTCACACAGAGCTGCACCCATCAGCCGAGGACAACTATCAGTTTGCTGTCTTCCCATCTCTGTTTACTCAGGAAAAGTATCTGATGGCAACCACGTGTTGGAAGCAGGAGCCAAAGCTAACCCTCTTTGAGAAACTAGGTCTTTGTGTCTGTATTCTCACACACACACACACACACACACACACACACACACACACGCGCTCATTTCACAAGTCAGATTGTGGTCATCTTGATGTTTTAAGTTCAGATCTCACTGGATACTGATTATTTAACACTTTATAAGCAAAACACAAGTGCACTAAATTTTCTACTCGAGCCAAGGAAGTTCTGCACATATCTGTGGAGTCAGACTGGAAATCTGGCAGCACCACTCTCATGCTTTCATACATGCGTAAACCCTGCTCATGCAGACGGCCCTTCAACAAGTTAACATGGTTAGAAAATAGGTTGAGCACACATTACAAGTTGAGGAAAATAAAGCCAGAGAAAACACCGGCTATTATTTAACACTCGACATCCAACTACACCAAACAAGGTCTGGCACTATTCTGGCTAGCTTGATAAAGGGATCTATTGTAAGTACCCCAGTCAATTGATGTTTAAAAGAGGGAGAATGACAGGGCAGTTCGAGTCACCGAGTTCACTTTAAAACATTGTATCCTGATGAGGAAATTGCAGTTGTAGTGGAGAGTCGTGCAGGAGCTGAATAGCAACACGGACACTAGTTTCTGAAATAAACCTGAAATATACATTTGATGAATAATGCAAAAACTGAATGACAATAAAAGTAATTTTATACCCTGTTTTTCCCAAGGAGCCATCTAAAAGGTCATGATTAAAACCACACAAAAAACAACAGGGTTTTCTTCTTCTTTTAAAGTGGATCACCTTGTTCCACAAGTGGTGCCAACTCCCAGTAAAAAGTAACTAAGCCTTGGCTTGATTGTGCTATTAGAATAGTCATGTTGTTACCACCTCTTTATTTCAGTTTTGCCCAATCTCGACCAGTATCAGCACTTTAGATGTGCCCATTTTCATCATCTCGGCATAAATGCTTTATATACACAGTATTTTAATCCTGCTACAATCTATAATCTACAATCTGAATTTTGATTCAGTAAATTGGCCAATGGAATATGTAATGTGTGTTAACGCAAACTTTTGGTTTCACTGTCATGACCGAGTCTAAATCTCCCAACCACCTTAACTATTCCTTGATCTAGACAGTAACTTCCTTGCAAGTGTGATGTACTTCACAGAGAATTAATATAAATATTGTAGAGAAAGACCAGATCTGTGATACACCTTTCAAGTAACCTAATCCTCTGTAACTTCATACGGTGCACCTCCATCACGCTCAAGTGTGCTCAACAATTGAGCCGGTGACGTAGGCTTCCACAGAATGTAACCCTAACCAAAATTCTGAGACGGTAGTGCATATCAGCTGCTTTTGGGTTAGGAGCTGTTGAAAAATTTATCAGCAGCCACCACAGCTCAGTTTTCCTGTTCCTACAGGTAAGTCCAAACCAGCCTGATTAGGTTTCCACCGCTGGGCTCTGGTTTGGGACGAAGATCACTGAAATATGTCTGTCTTCACGTCAGCAACAATCAGCCACTTTCTAGCAAGTGATATGCCTTTGTTTGATAATGACAAAGGCGCTCTGTGCCGATGGAGTCACCGTGTATTCAGTCTTTGCTGACAGGAAAGACTTTTTCCCTAGCTGCCAGTAATAAACACAATGCACGGCTTTGACTTGCTTTGAATAGACAAAACACAGCCTTTAATGAAGGAAGATTAGGGTTGAATGTGAGATTGGAAACTAACCTCTTAATCCATCTGAGTGCAGACCCCTTGACAAAAGTGCATCTCTGCCAGGTCAAAAGGGAACGGTGTGGGGTGGTGGGAGTGAGGGTCACGCAAATCAAGTCTGTTATTTCCTGTTGAGATAAAACAGGTTAAGGTTGGATTAGTGTGATGTGCAGAAGTAAATGTTGGCTTTGTGGTCACTAATTAAGAGTCCCTTTACTGCAGCCAAGGAAATGGTGCTATTAATATGATAAACAATAGATGGCAGATCATGTTAATGAGCTCAAACATTAAACACTCAAAAGGACAATTAGAGGCAACAGGCAGGCAGTGTTTTGCATTATACATTCAAGGATCACTAAAGTGCTGCTGGATGATCTCATGAGAAAAGCTGTTTGTTTGGGTCCAGCTCAAATTCAGGCCAAGATGAAGGGATCGGAAATAAGAGGACGGTGACAAAGAGATAAGAAAGGAAGGGGAAAGGGGGAGGGGGTTCTGGTCTGATGAATATTTATGAGCCTGTGCAATCTTAATGTTCATCAAATTTTAAGACCGTGTGTCTTCAAACATAAAAAAAGAAAAGGGTGTTTTAAAAGTATCCTGTGGATACTCTAGTTCTCTGGCAATGCAATGGAGCCATTTCTTTATGAGTGGGTCTGTGGCGTTTTGCATGCCATGTGCGGGCCTGTGTACACGGGTGACGTAATATGCATTCTTGCCAATGGTTTCGCACTATTTGAGTGATCAACAGGGGCCAGAATGTGCCAAGAGACACAGCAATGCACCAGCAAAGACATTGAAGAGGAGGACTGCGAGCTAGACGCTGATGTAAACAAAGCAGAATCTGAGATGTTCGAAATGGCAAATGTTTAATGAGGAAGAAAATAGAATCCGTGCCTTTGTTAGGCACCGGGAAGGAACAGCAACAGTGACAGGGAAGGTACACAACTTCAGTTTTATTAATCAGTGTATAAAATGGCTTGTGCTTTTTCCAAAAAAGGCACAAAAATATTTTGTTGATGACATTCGACAAAGAAAAGTGGAAGGACTTCTCATTCAACAGACTGAAATCGGACCATTTTCAGTTTTTCAGTCTTATACATTGTCTGGATCTTGGTAGTGGGGACAGAAGTTGTAAATTCTCCTGCACCTGCCTCATTGCTCAAAACGTCTTCGACGCATCCTGCTCAGAAAATCCTTTTAAATACAGAGCAGCAGCTCTACGATGAGCACCTCTCAAATGACTGACATCCTCACCCCATCTTCAGGGGTGAGCCGAGACAACCTTTGGAAGAAGCTCATTTCTGCTTGCATCCTTGATCTTTTTCAGTCACTACTCACACCTCGTTGCCATGGGTGAATGGAGGAATGTAGATCGACCAGTAAATTGACACCTTCACATTCACACTCGGCTCCCTCTTCGCCTCAATAGACCAGTACACATCCACTGTGCTCTGCCGATCCATCTACTCTCCACCACTCATAAACAAGACCCAGAGGTACTTGAACTTGTTCACTCGAGGCAGATCAGAGGAGTCAGTCCACCCTTTTCCTGCTGACAACGATGTTTCTGTGGTACCACTTCTCATCCCAGTCACTTCACACTCTCCTGCCAATCACCCCATTTAAAGCTTGAGGTCAACTAAGCCAGCAGAAACCTGACACTCTCTCCCCAGTAAAAATGTATCAACAAAAAACTGCGACAAAGCACAACCTTAGCCATGTCCAATGAAAACTTTCTAAATATTTCTTCAAGATAAATCTGAACTTTTACAGACTCCTAAATGTCATGAATGTGAGCTGTATTACTGAATCAGTGCAATTCGGAGGCCGTCTGACTGGCAGGGAGGTGCACTGCTGTGGCTTTAGCACAACATTACTCCCCATGGTCAAGCACACTGCAACTTTGTACTGTCCACTTTCTACTGTGACACAAACAAACTTCCCACGTGTGGGACTAACAAAGGTTTATCTCATCTTATCCCACTTGTCAAGTACTCAATGTGCTGGCTCCTCAACCCTTATGAGCACGGCTAGAACAGAGCAGTAATTATTTCCGATAAATCTTTGAGGGCTTTTATTTAAAAAAAAAAAACAAAAAAAAAAAACCCACACAAACAAACAAAAACAACGCAACTATGAGAAACGTGGAGTTCCTTATAGAGGTTTTAGCTTGTGCATGTAAATGTTGTCACTTACTGTCATCCGAGTCCAGATTCACGCCTTTCACCGATTACACACATGCACGAATTACAGATGCCATCTTAAGCATTACATGTGAAAAAGAGCGGTACCCCTCCTATGATGCCCAAGTCTGCTAAGCTACTTAGCTCATTAGGAAACCTGCCCAAGTACACATCTTACTTTGTATGTATTCTTTTTGACTGCTTAACTGTAGATGAATTGATGCAAACACTTGAGAATGATCATTTCTCAGACATTTAACTAAAATACTGTCAGCACTGAGGATTATATTACCATGGCAACTATAGCATTGTGTCTTTTTCAGCTAAACAGCACTTATAGGAGAGGGAAAAAAAAAAAAAAATGATGGATTTAGCACGGTGGCAACAGAATGCACCTCTTCCAAACTGTCAGCCCTCAAGAAAAGCAAGAACATCTAACTGATCCGGGCCCCGACAGTGTGTAGTCTGACCAAACAGCAGGACTGCTCACAGAGCTTACACAGTAGCCTCTTTCCAATGCCCCTCACTCGTCGCCACCTGTTTCCTCCCACTCTGCCTCCACACAGCTCCAGTGACAGGCAGCGAGCTGGTGTGGAAACTCAAGTCAAGGTGATATCAGTGACACACAAGCATTCATCGCCATAGCATAACCAGTGAAGGAGCAGCCCGCCCTATCTGAAGGTTTAAGATGATGCACATTTATATTTTAAAACCAGTGTGATTACTGGAAATGAGGCACAAAAGAGACTTTTCTTGAAAACGCCATCAAAACATTTAGATTTTATTATCATAACACTTTTCAATCTGGAGTCAAGGTGCCAATATGCTCCGTGATGAGCAGTTGCACGCACAGGCACCATTATATTTACACCGACGTCACAGAGCGATGGGAGAGCTACATAGAGGTGAGAAGGGACCACGGTTTCAACATCCTGTCCAATGTTCAGTGATGGCATATGGACTCTTGGATATTGTTCTTTCCAGGTCCCAGGCTTTTGGATGCCTCACAAAAGATGAATCACTCTGTGGTCAATTAATGTTTCAGATTGGAGGTCAAGTTTAGGATTAGACATGTTTGGCAACAAAATCATTTGAACCATGCTGCAACATATTAAATAGCACTTGGGGAGCTTCCCTGAAGTTGCACTCTCACTGCCAACAGGAATGCCTGTGTGATGCAGCAGTCACCATGGGGTTCATGGTGACAAAGTTGGACAGGCAGAGGTGCAGTCAAAAATTTAGTGAGCATGGACACTTTGGCTGGCTTAAAATATGCTGGCTGATACAGACTTGGGTCTAAACCTATTACCATTCCTACACTCGTGCTTGTAAATACCTACATTTAAGTGCCACCTTCTTGTAATGGACCGATCCTGAACCTGCACCCATTAACTTGAAAACTGCATTACACGCTTTTGTTACATTATTAAATACACCTACAGTAAGCCACAAAGTAGGATAACCACTGGCTTTAAGTTTTTTCATCTTCATTCAAAACCATAGTAACAGAACTGCTTTTACATTTATTTGTATATTTTTCTCTACTAGATCATGGGCATCCAATTATTAGATGTCAACTAGCCAGGCAACTTACAGCTAATGTGTCCCTAGTGTCTAATAACTACTGCGAGAACATCTATACCTACGATTCTATTTAAATAACTCAGATTTGGACCATCTTGGCCTAAACTGTGGCTATTTTTAAATGGGTGTAACCACTTTTGTGTTGTAGTTTTGTTCTCTTTTAATGTTCACTTCCTAAAGAACACACTGCCCTCGTACAAGACCCTTAACCCCATGACTGCGCAGGCATCTTTAACTAGGTGCATGAGTGTTGAGCATCTGTCGCCTTGCCAGTGCAACTCTGCTTCATTCTTTTATCATCTACTAATAATTAACAGGACAATCGGTTTGAGGCGACCGAGGAACAATTCAAATTTAGTTTACAAACACTAGAGAAAGCAATTAAGCATTCTCCAAAACAGGAAAGATGAGGCCAGGAGACATCTCCCATCAGTGAGGAGGGTGGTGATTATGAAGAAGTGCAGTTTTTAATGATTTGACATTTTTAATGATGGCTAGAGGGAAGAGGCAGTGAACCATTTATCAGTAGAAGGCCCTTGGGACACTACAGCCCACGATAGTTTCCAGCTCTGTTTTTCAATTCAAAAACACTCTCGTAACCAATCACTTCTACTGTCTGAGCAGCTCATGGGCCAAGACCAAAATAGTGGCCAGTAAAGATAAAGCTTATCTTTATTGTACAAGTTAATGCCTGGCATGAGGATGAACAACCCTGTTAGCTGCTTTGAGGTGCTGAACAACGTGTTCCTCGTATATACCTGACAGATGAGAAACAAATAAACACAGTGATAAAGCAAGAACATTTGAATATAAAAATTACAACAACCAACATGACTGGCAGCACGATCTCTTTTCTACTATTGACCTGATTGCAGTTCCAGGGATTTTTTTTATTACCACGTTGTAACCAATAAATGTGAGAAAGTTCATAAAGGTTGTGACATCCGTCTATAAATTTACTGAACTGGAACAAACTATATTTAAAAAGGTCATGCGTCTGTTTAATCACACTTGACAGATGCAATTCTAAATTTCCTGTAGGTGTTGTTCATTTGATAAACCAAAATGACTTGAACTGAGTAAACTAAACCCCACTTAAAAAAAAGGAAAGAAAAAAAAAAAAAGGAAAGAAAAAAAACAGTCATGTCATTATAAATGTTTTTAAGTGATTATACTTTGGCCAGAGGTTGAATCCTTTGTCACAATTCTCATCTTTTTAGGTGCGCTATATTATGGCTGGGCAACAAACATACCAGCTCTATGCCACATCCATCGCTAGTGCTTTTAATAGGAAGGGGTTTTTTTCCTGAGTGATTGATTTTGCCAATTTAGCAGCGAGTCCCCTTGCGGTAAATAATTTACTTGTAAAGTACCACGCAGGGGTGCATTATATCTTTCCATAGCATTCAACTAGAACTGCTCTGGGGAAGTTTCACCATCATGTACGGCATTGGGCAAATGTCAAGAGCCACCCTTCAGTTCTTTATAATTTCCTAGGAAATTGGGAAATATGTGAGGCAATTTCTTGAAACTAGAAATTCAAACTGAAAACTGATATCCAGGAAAAGACTGGACATGCATTTTTTTTTTAAAATAAAAAAAAAAAAAAAAAAAAAATCAAAATTAAAAATTAGAACAATGCTGGTTCACGCAACTGTATTCAGCTACCGCCCCTGTTTATTTCCTGTTCGTCGGATAATTTTTATTGCTGGTCAAATAGAGTTTGAAGTTCAGCTGCCACTGTTTCTAATTGCTGGTAAATTTTCTAAACATCAATCTAAGACTTTATGACAGACAGAAAGTTTTACATTACAATCGGGCAGGCTGGATAACACCTCCTGCCTTGCTCTCACACTAACATTATTCTTTTATTATTAGACACAGTCATAGCTCCACTACTTTGGTCCTTCACTTGCCCAGTCTCAAATTTAAGAAAGCCACACACACCATGCTGAGATATGTTAAGTATTTGGCCAATAAATCTTTCTGAATCACCTTGTTGATTCAAATATACCATTTAATGCCTGTAAAACTACATCATCGCTGACATTTTGTTTTTTGTAGATAGAACCACAATGGGAACAAATAGCATGTTTTTACAACAGGCTGATGTAATAAGGTGCCTAAAGATACAATTTAAAATTGTTTTTCATTCCTGGAATGAGGTACTGGTTTACTGCTCGATTCATAGATTTGGTAGGTAGCTTACCAAACAAAAGAAACCTCTGAAAATGATCAGGTACATTGACTGGACTGAAAGTGAGTGAAAAAGCAGCCAATATCCAAAGAAAAACTCTGAAACTCCTTCAGAAAGCTTGGAGAACGATTGCTCAAGACCACTTTTATTCATTCATTTTAGAATTTAAAGATAAGTGATCTTGTGAGTAGGGCTGGGCTATATCATAACGTTCACGGTAATACTGGTGTAATTTTGGGCAACGATAGGAAAATGAAATATCGCGATAGAATGTGGGTAAAACGCGCATGTTTACATACGTACATGGCGGCGACGCAGAATGAGAAGAGCGAAAGTGGATCGTTAAATGAAACGGATGAACCAGAATTGGTTTGTAAAAATGCTGCAACTTCAGTGGTGTGGAACTGGTTTAGCTTTCGTCCGTCAGATACACAACAAAACACCATTTTTGGTAGAGCATGCTAGCGGGCCGTCGTTATTACCGTGTTGTTTGGAAAATACGGCACACTTAAAATCAATCCTTTGATTTTTCTGAAAATCGACAGTGTCCCTTATAATCCCGTGTGCCCTATGTATGAATTCTGGTTGTGTTTACTGACCTCGAAACGATTTTATGTACACGGCGCTCGAAAATCTGTCAAATGTTTTAGTACGACATTGCTAAGGTACAAACCCGCACCGCTTGATGGATTGTCGGAGCATTACGGCTATCGTAGGCGGGCGCCTCGCGGAGTGATACGTACTGTGCTTCAAACTAATATTACCGCATTGTGTGTGTGTGTGTGTGTGTGTGTGTGTGTGTGTGTGTGTGTGTGTGTGTGTGTGTGTGTGTGTGTGTGTGTGTGTGTGTGTATAACCTCTTTTTAAGTTTTGTGGATATTATACATGGTTATGCTGAGGATATGTCGGCCAATTTCCACTGGAAATGCCTTTTGGTTAAACTGTCAGCAAGGAATTTGCACTGCTACATTTTTATATAACTTTAATGCACATAAAAAACAGCTGCTTGTTTAAGTGAAAATGCATTGATGGGGTTTTTTGCACTAATAAAGTTGTGGCGTTGTAAAGTATTTTGTCTAGTGTCAATTATATCGTTATCGCAAATTTTCAAATGTATATCGTGATAAATATTTTTGGTCATATCGCCCTGCTCTACTTGTGAGTCGTGTTCAGATTCCTTGATGCCCTTCTCCTGCTACAAGAGGGGGGAAAAAAAAAGGTAGTTAAAAGCACATTTTAATAGCATAACGAGCTATGCTCAAAACTGACTTGACAAACTCTGCATGTAGGCCATGGGATGGTTGTGATGACACTGAGCTTAACTGGAAGGCATGTTAGCAGATCAAAAGTACCATGTCACTTTGAGCAGTTAAATAAGCTCAATCTGCTATAGTTGAGAGCTTGTGGCCTCATCTACCCTGGAGAAAATAAGTCATTAGCTACAGTCAAACACGGACTGAATTTACTTGGATAATTAATGGGTTTTTTGCTCAAGGACTTGACTGACGTCCAATTAAAAATGCAAAACAAAATTTGGAAGAAAGGGGAAGAAGAAGAAAAAAGACAGGGGTGTGAAAACTGTCTTCTCCTTTTTGTGTCACTTTGATCTAAGCAATTTCCTCTCCCAGCGTCCCAGAAACACTCAGCCTCAAAGACATTAATCTGTCCCAAACTCAAGAGAACTCACTACAAAAAGCTAAAGCTTACCTTATCTGAACATGTAGATAATCAATAGTGCAATAAATCTACGGGCTAAATTTTTTAAAACAAAGATTATATTTTAAAGGTGGCAAATGCTATTCCTATTTGCATTTAAACAGGACACCTGACCTACTAAACCTTAAACTACTCAAGAAGAAAATTGTAGAGAAAGCGGAAAGATTAATAGGGTTCTTTAGATGGACCAACTGCTGTGAACAAAGGATGCTGACATCTTGCAGAGCAATACAGCAGGCTACAAAGATGTTGAACATCAGTAGAACAACAGGATCCCTAGGGCATAGATGTAGGAGCACAGCTCAATTATTCATGTCAGTGAACTACGGCTAAACAATGGTTAGGCTCTTGGGACGGTTGCAAATACAGGTGGAGGCATGTGTATGTGCAAGTCCCATCAACAAAATAAGATAAGAAACAACGTTTTGGTGAGAGTTAAAATTCCTGGATAAAAATAGACTTTTGGGAGCTCAATAAACTCTGTAAGCACTGTTGATAGCATATCTTTGAAGCAATAAGTCCATGTTACCTTCTTATGACAGATGTATACATTTATTACCCTGTTTTGTTTGTTTTAAGACAATTGATTAACAAAAGTGGATTTTAAGCTTAATAAGCTTAATATTTTAAACATGATTTTGCCTTTCACAAAACTCCTGGTAACCCATGTTAAAACACACTCACTTCTGATTCTAAACTTCCAAAACAGAGAGTGTCAAAATGCTAAAGTTGAAGCCTCCAAGGAGGACCTAAAACTAAATGGTGATGTCATATTGGGAACATCCGAAAGCATGCGGTTAGATACAAACGGTTTTACCTCTGTATACCACCAGTGGATCTAAAATGCAGACTTTCAGACTTGGTTAAACTCCTTCAATTAAAACAAGGCATTGCAGCACCAATTTAAATCTATTTATATAAATAGTGCCCCATTTTCAGAGGCTCAAAACAAATGCAACAACTGACTGACAGGTAGTTTCATGGCTCGTTCTCTCATTGTTCCATGACAAAAACCTTCAATGGCAAAAGTTTTTCACTAAAAGTCTTTAATGAGGTCCAAAGACTTTTGGATGCAAGTAAAGAAGTCAGTTATTTGAATGAAAAACCAAAATAAACCTATCGGAGAAATGTAGCAAAAACTTTAGGAGTAGCCAAATCAGCAATGTGGTACATTCTGAGGAATGAATGCTTTGACCAACACAGCCACTACCATTACAAATTTTTATGCCACAAGTATCATCTCACTATATCAATGCTAAAGCGACACCAGTCGTTTACATTCTCTAGCAGCCCAAACATGTCTGAGAGCGAAAGCTGCCTATCAGTCAATGACTATAAAGAGAGCTAAATTCAGTATTATGAAAGTGGATTGGTTACTAGTGATTGCATGTCTTTCAAAACAACCCTTTTCAGAACAGGTAAGAAAATTGTTCCCCGTAAAAAATAGAAACACACTAATGAGTAAAACCAAACTATGAAGCCAAGCAAAAATGATATACTAGCAGCCTGATGTAAGACCAAAAAGTAAGCAAATTCATCAACCAAGCATTGCTAGAAGACTGGGCATCTCCACCTTATATGACAGGACGAGCATGTGGTGGATGTAAATTATTGATGCAATTACATGGTGTTGGAGAAGGGTTTAAAATTATTAAGTGATAATACAACATTCTGGGTAGAAAACTGGAAAAGGATGGAATCTTCCCTTCATATTATCTGCATTAATAAATACTGCTCCCTGCAATCAGACAAAATGTGTCATTTTTCTTTTTTTCAAATTTAACTTCCTTGAAATATCACAATACAATCTTGAAGTCACCTACTAAAGACAATTATTTGCATGGTTAAGAAAAATAATTCACAACATCTAGTCAAGTTAAGAGCACTTTTGAGGGGGCAGGCATACCATTGTTAAGGTCTTAATTCTATTCCTAAAGTTTTTACTGGTTCATATTACTATTCCCTTTTGTTTTATCGTTTTTTTCGTATTGTCTTTATTTATTTAGATTTTTTTTTTTTTTTTTTTTTGTTATATTCAAATAGCTGTTTGAAGATATAAAATGCTTTCAAAGAAAGGTCTGCAAGTTATTATTATCATCATTATTACAGTCAAGAAACACCTTCATAAACAGAAATAGCGAGGGTGTAACTGCAGGTTTCACTCAAGAACAATACTGCCAGATTAGACTTTGGACAAATGATAGTCAAAATAAAATTGTACCTGAATGATGGGAAGAGAAAAGTATGGAGAAGGGGAGAAACAGCTATTGATCTGAAGCACACCACATCATCTGTCAGACAGGGTGGAGACATTTTATGGCATGGACATGTATGGCTGCCAGTGAAACCGGACCACTAGTGTTTTTGATGACGTGACTACAGATAGAAGCAGCAGGATCAATTTTGAAGTGTACGGGACTATATTCTCTGCTCAGACTTAGACAGATGCTGCGAAATTGATTGGACAGTGCTTCACAGTTCAGGTGGATAATGAGCCGAAACATACTGCAAAAGCAACCCAGGAGTTTCTCAAGGCAAAGAAATGCAATATTCTTCAATGCCCAAGTAAGCCCCCTGATCTCAACCCAATAGTGCATGCTCTTCAGTTACTGAAAATACATAGAGGAGGCAGAGACGCACAGTCAACAACTGCAGGTGGCAAAAAAAACAAACAAAAAAAAAACTATCATGTCCAAATCACTGACTAAGCACCACTAAAGTAGTAAACAAGGTTAGAAATCATGAGGATTAAAAAGACTTACTTTATTCAAAAAGAAAGTCTGAACCACATTCATCTGAACTTAGTGGTACGTGGAATGATTTCCTTTCAGAAACTGACTGTTAACACAATAAGTATTTACAGTATATGGATATGAGGACATAAAGGCCACTATCATGAAATGAGCACAGCTGGCGACTGCTCCAGAACAATTTATACAGGTTTTGCTACACAATTATCCCATTGCCACAAGATTTACCACAGTCAGTGCACAGCTTCAAATGAAAAAGCCACAAGACTATTGACAAAGTGAAACATTGCATCTAGAGTTGGTTTACTCACACTCTGTTAATCATATGCCTCTGCTTCAGCATATTGACAAAATGCATCCACCACCCTCCTGTTATCCCTTCAAATTCTGTTTCGGTAAGCTGACAGCAGGCTGCCCTGTACGTCTGCACTTCTTGTACCAACATACACAAACACACTATTGCATAATACGTTATCCGAGGTGAGATGATTCACGGAGGCTGTGTATGTGGACTCTGGCCTCGTGCTGACCCAGGGGTTTGGGTACACTGTTTTGCATGCAGCAGTTAAAGAGAGACAGCACAGACCACATACTGCTACAGACAGGTAAGTGGGGTCAATCAGATAAATCTGGTAGTTTTGCATCTCTATATCAATAATGGAATCTTGATTATTTGGAAACCATGCAGTTATGAAAAGAGATCACAGACAGGAGCACTTTAAATGCAATTCAAATTAAAAAAAAACAAAAAAAACAAGGGATGGAATAAGTTGCCCAGTTTGGGGGCGTTTCTGACCCTAAAGCCCATCTCACAGGGCATTTTACAGCCTTCCTACACCACAGTTGGTTCCCCTTTGGCTGCAAGGACAAAGAGAGTCAAATGGGGCTTGAATGCTTCAGGAGACTGTAGTCACAGTGCTAGCAAAAGAGCTGCAGTCAACTATTGAAAGTGATCCACAGATCAAGACACATGCAGGCAAACTTAAGATCTTACTGCTTAACAGCAAAATAAATACTTTTTTTGGAAGTAATCAGCTGCAACTAATGAAAGCTTGGCTCGTTAGACTGTTTCAAGACAGGAAAATAGAGACTACAGGATGATCACGACATCCCCAAAATAAAACCAGTAAACAAATATCCCAAGTAGCTGAACATTTGGGTGCAGCTCTACAAGAGTAATTTTCATTCATAGGAGTTTGTACTTCTATGCATACTGTGCCCAGCTTCTGCGCAAAGTACAGAAACGTGGGTGGAAACTTTCTCCAAGAGGAGCTCTTTATACCGCATCCTTCTTAGATGTGAAAGATAAACAGCCCTGGTATTTTGTCTCTCCCTCTACACACTCTGCTGAGAAAATCCTTGGTGTGCCTGAAGAGCTGGGTAAAAAATACAAACCCTAAATAGCACCAGGTACCACCAGGTGGCATGCAGTATTCTGATGTTCTAGTCATACATACAGTGCCTGAAGTAAGAATGCAATGAGCTGGGTTTTCTCAGTTGTTTAGCATATTAAAAGAAACCTTTTGCTTAAAAGAAAAAGAAGAGGCTTTGCATCAATACAGTCTATCAGTGTCATGACAGAGATGGGGTGGACGCTTAGCAGCTTAGCCTTTCCTATTCAATAGCAGACAAAGGCCACAAACGACCCGTCTGAAAGCCAGTGGTAGTCGCAGCTGAACCTGGTGGGAAATGTTGCTGCTTTGCATACAGTCCCTGCTGTTCAATCACCCTTATCAGGACAGGGCAACAAAAACAATAGGTGGATTTGTTTCTCCACCCCCAACCCCAGCCAACAAGAATGGCTAAAGCCTTAGGGCAAATCCATGCAGCATTTACCCTTTGGACTAAAGCCTCTCTGAAAACGGTTATCCTCCATCAGTAACACTTGTTAAGAAAAAAAAAAAAAAAAAAAATCATTTAAACTGCCTTGAAGAGCAACTAAACATGAGTGGCAGCAATTTAAAAGAGCCGTTCAATTTACTGTGAGCCACTCAAGTAATTAGATCCTATTACAAGAGTGCAAACACAGGGACACTGCTGGCCTTTTAAAATGACCTGCTATCCTGTAAAGCCCAGGCTGGGCCCTGCTCAGCACTGGCTTGCTCTTAATGGGATTTCACAACATTAACATTCTACTGAGTCAGCATCAGACACACTGACTACAGCCCTGCTCTGCTGAAACAGCCTGGGCTCTGAGTGTACATCTTTACTACCGAGTGCAAGTCTCTGTTAAAGTGAGCGTGGGATGGAGGGATTAACCGGACAGATAAAAATGGAATTCTGTTGGAATCCCTCCAGCAGGTACCGGAGAGACAGTATTAAATTTTTGTCTATGGAGGGAAAGTGTCTCCTAACAGTTTCAATCCATTTTTTTCACTTATTAAAAAATTATGAGCATTGCAAGTGCTGCTTGAAAATTGGGTTACACACCATTCTGTTGTGTTTTTATTTCAGCACAGTGCTCTTTCCTGACAATGTTTGAATTACTCATTGGAAAGTATCCACCTCAGTCATCCCAGGCTCTGTCACGTGTCCCACATTTATATTTTACTTGGGAGATCCATACAGATATTTTAACCACCATCAAAGCACATTTTAGCATTCTGTATAAGCTTGTGATAATGACGCCATCTATGATTGCCTGACTAGCACAACTGCTCACTTACGGCAGGAAATTGCAATTACTTTCTTGAATATTGTAATTATTTAAAACAAACGTTCTAATATTACATGAACATTATATAAAATTTAAAAAAGAAAATAACACAAAAGACAAAAAAAAAGTCTGAGCGTGTGTCCTTGATGGTGATCGAGGACACAGGGTCTTTAAACATTAGACATGAGTTGGACACCGACCATAGAGCCCATCTCACAAAGACAACCACCAGTCTCTGCATGCCTGCCATCTCCACAGGATGTTTACACAAAGGGACCGCTGCCTCAGGGAGAACAGAAAGCTGATAGCTAACCTGTGTATGCTACCATAAGTGGATCATGAGACACGGAGCAATCTGGAGACAAATGCTGGAGTGGGAGACCAATAATCCCTCCACAGCATCACCTATGGAAACCTTGAGTTAACCAGAAATACACTGGTTAAACAGTACATTTCTGGCAACCAGCCGAGTCCCTTTTGACAAAGAGTCACATCACAGAAGATTTCCACTGGTTGATGCAGAGTGACTCAAGTGGATTTAAAGCCCCTTTTCTATTAGTACCTACTCGGATCGACTCACCATGGAGCGTTACAACTCAACTTGGATTGACTAGTTTTCCACTACAATCCAGTACTACCTAACATACATGGTTGTCGTCATAGCAACGCCTCTGAGAGTCCCACAACACTACAAAAAAGGTGGACGTCTAGGCGAGAACATACCTGGTGCTCCGTCTGTGGCTTTTCATCAGACTCAGGGACCACAGTGTTGTTTTTTGTAGCCATTTCCCTTGTTGCCGGGTTTCAAAAAAAAAAAAAACAAACAAACAAAAAAAAAAAAAAAAGGTGGTTGTAATTTTCGTGAACAAGGCGCTCTCATGATTCATCGAGTGACACCACTGACCGGCCAATCAGTGGCATGCAGTCTTAAGACATCACATTTTAGTACCTGCTCGGATTGCTTGGAAGCCCGGACGAGCAGGTACTAAGAAAGAACCAGGTACTATGACCTAATGGAAAACCCTGAAAACCATAGCGAACCATGCCGAGTTGATCCAAGTAGGTACTAATGGAAAAGGGGCTTTATAGTTGTCCACTAGGGTACACTTTGATCCCTGTGAAGTAAATGAGTATCAGTAAGCACAAGGATTTGTCCAAACCACATTTTATGTGCAAAACTTTAAAATAAATAAAAAGGGAGGTCTATAAATGGTGTCTGAATGGTAACATCCTAGCAGCAAAGCGAGCTTCTGTTTTTAAAAAACAAACAAAACAACAACAAATGTTAATATACTTCCTGTCCACATCCAGAACAAAAAAGCAGATTGTCTCATTTTTAGAGACACTGGCAGGACAGGGTTTGTAAGAGCCGGAGGAGACAGAAAAGCAGAATTTATGCTCTGTTCAAACTGTATATCAGATAACTGATACTCCAACTGCTGCACCAAATGATCTTGGCATTTTTAGGGCTCAGTCTTTCAATGTTTGGATCCACACAAACCTTAGAAAGTTGTCCAAGTGTAACTCGTGGTTCAGACTGTAGAAATATCAGAAATGCTACGCTGAAGAATTTACGGTTTTTCTGTTATATGCAAATTATTGATGGAAACCAGTAGATAAGATCCAGAAAGGGTCTACCGCACCACTTCTGCATACGTCACAAGGCATCTATGACTTGCATCAGATGTGGATAAATAAATGGCGGTAGTTGGTACCTTGGTGAACAAAGACACATTCAGTATAGTCTGAAGGTGGAGAATTCATGTATCTATCACAATCTCTGTGGCGTAACCTTATGATCATAAAGTTCATAAAGATCTTATAAAACTAGTTTGTGATGAGCAATTATGTCGCCTTCGTGAACCTCATAGCACCAATTGGTGAGATTCCTATATGGGGGGGGATGCACATCCAAAGACCCCACTCACTAAAAATAAATCCACATCACTGGTCATTAAGTAAGGTCTATTGACGCAGGTTAAACTATGTCACAGAGGCAGTCTGTTATCACACACACCCCACAGTCAGTGGGCTCCAATCAGCCATAAAAATCCAGAAGCTGAAGAAACACCATTTCCCTGCTTTTTAATGCATTAATTGGCCAGTGTCTTTTATATGACTGAAGATGACCCATAAGATAAATTAAACATAAATCAGAACTCAACTGCTGACCTCTAACGCCATGTTTACATTTATCCGTGGCCAAAGGGAGGTGAGCTGACGTCATGATAGCCACAGGGTCGAAATCCAGATGGCTGGAAGTGGAGTGCAGGGGTCATTGGCCCCTCTATGAGGAGAAGATAAGCTCGCTGTTGTACTGTATGGGAAGCTAGTTAACATTCACACCATGTCCAATGCTGCCTCTGATGGAGCTGTGGAAAGTGCTTGCCTGTTGAAAGATTCTGGCTTTTGTTTATTACACTGTTGACAACTAAAAACACGATCCAACCAACCACCACAATGGTTTGCCTAGCTGCCACATCAGCCAGCTATGCTCTCCATCTTACCATCTGCTGTGGTCCACCCACACAAATCTCCCATAACACTTGATCTGGACAGTAGCCTGACAATACCCTGGAGGGCAAAGCAGATGGTGTGGTTACAGGCAAGGCGTTTAGCCTTGAATAGCAGGCAGGCATAAGATTAAATGGCCACTGAATGGAGTCAAACAGCCTAGCTCCTATTGGTTGAAACACACTAGGCTACCTACCTTGTTTGCTCACATGGAAAGCAGCCCGTTTCAGAAAAAGAAAAAAGTTCACCAACTAGCGAAATTAAACCAATCAGGCAGCACATGTGGAAACATCTCAAGACCTCAGGCATTCAGGTGGTGAAAGCTGTGCTTAAAAAGTGCCTTTAAGCAGCTTATAAGCGCAAGGAAAACTAGTTTAATGCGTGATCCTTTAAAACGGCAAAGGAATGATGAAAAAAAATAGTTTGGTGTTGACACATTTTAGCCAACCTCAATACAGGTCGATTGACTTAATGTTGCAGCAATGTCATCTTAATGCTTCCGGGCACGGCTGACTCCCTACGAAGCCATTTAGATGAGTATACAAAGGCTATATACGCCAGCTGAAGCACCAGACCTAGCTGTTCAACAAGTCAGCCTTAAACATAACAATGACCGACCTGCTCTCAAAAAGCTTATGCAGAAAAACTCAGAAAACACCTTTAAGTGTAGTTGTTCTTTGTGTCGTCTGTCATCAAGCAGGGGAGCACGAAAAAAAAAAAGACCCGAACATTTAGTGGAGTTCGGGAGAACGCTCCCGTCTCCGGGCTGTTCGTGAGAAGAAGGTGTAGTCGCTTTCGCGAGCCTCAGAAATCAAACAGGCAAAGTTTGAGTTGGAGGAGTTTTCTGCTTCCCGCAATGCAAAGCGACGAGCGTCCTTTACAGACTCTGTAGTTTCTGACTGACAGAAAAAGAAAAACTAACTTACCACACACAGACCTCCGGTAAGCGCATCCGAAGCTGGAGGGTTTCGACAAAGACGACCCGACGAAAAAAAACAAAACAAAAAAAAACCTAAACCACCTCTCACGACGCCAAGTTTCCTCTTTCCTCAGTAAAAACGACTGCTCGGACTTAACACGTAGAATAACATGTAATAGTTACGCTAAAGACTGAAAGAAAAACAAGATAAACAAAAACCCACACAGACCCAATCCAACACGGTATACGTCCGTGTTGACGAAGTGAAAGGACGCCTTACGGACAGCGAGCGGCTTTCTTTGTTCCTCCTGCCTGCAGCGGCTGTTCCGCGGATATTATCGGCGTTCATGTGTCCCTGACAGCCGCTGATTGGCTGGAGGGTCGGGATCAAGAAAAGGTGACTAGCGTTAAGCTAGCAGCCCAGCAACGCGTTTCCGGTCACGACGCCCGAAGAGAAACGCTTCACTTAAAAACAGCATTTTTTTAATGCGCATTTGTGTCCAGTCTACAGGCATGGAGTTATAAGAACACGCAC
The DNA here is from genome assembly GCF_013358895.1 of Oreochromis aureus. Lineage (NCBI taxonomy): Eukaryota > Metazoa > Chordata > Actinopteri > Cichliformes > Cichlidae > Oreochromis > Oreochromis aureus. Next base: position 33,816,553 of record NC_052955.1, read on the forward strand.
CGAACGACGTCGTGGAGTGTTTTTGTGAGCTTTTGTTGCCAAATGCTATTTTTTCCCTGAAGGTGTCTAAATATGTGCTTTTATTTTGTGTGTCGGCTTCTCCGCACTTCCTGTTACACTCTCGCTTTTAGAGCTGAGGCAGGGTGGAGCCCACTTCATGCCTTACATAGTTTTATGCTGAGCTTAATCACAGTGGCTCAGTGCCTTTGCAGTGTATTTACGTGAACTTGGAGCACTGGTTCTACTTTTTGTTATGAAAAAGTTCATAAGTAAATATTTCTATAATTGAGACTATGTCTTGGTGACACACGCAATATGTAATCCAACCATTCCATAGAACATTTCCTGATCTTTTTTGTCTTTGATTAATGTGCATACTTAAATAAATAACTTAATGCTGACATTGTTTATGGATTTATCTAAAACTATTGATTTATCCAAAACTAATGGCTCAGCAAGCTTATTTCTCACATCTAATGCACCTTGCCACAAAAGCTAAACCAGTTCAAGTTTATGACGATCACACTGGTTTGTTTGGATTTAGGTGTGGTGTGTGCTCACAGTAACCACTGTGACTCCACCTAATGCCAGTTCATATCAATATTAACTCCCTCTCCATCATCCCAGTCCAATTCCAGCTGTGCTCATCTCACCTGCAACGGTATTAAAAGTGTACGGAAACACGGGTAAGCAAGCCTCTGTGAGTAATAAAGGTCTGGATGAAATGAGGCTCATTGTAGAAAGTAGACCACCGGCTCCCTTAGCAGCTGGCCTCGAATCAATTCCAAAGAGGACTGGAGAATTGAAGCTGATGGGTTTAACACAGCCCAGATCACTCGCCTGTCAGTCAATATAAATCAGCTGATTTTTTTCCCCCTTGCTCCTCTGCAGTGAGTCATTAAGGGAATGATTCAACATTGTCTGGTAAACACGCTTCATTTTCTTTCTAGAAAAGTTAGTTGAGGGGATCAATAACACCCCTCGTGTCTGTCTATTAAATATGAAGCTGAAGTCAGGAGATGGTGTGCTTAACTTAGCCTGAAAGAAGCATGGAAATATCTACCCATCAATCTTCAAGCTGTCACCTAAGACAGTAAAACGCCTGTTACTCATAAAGTCAGAAAGTTGATGTAGCTGAGGCAGAAGCAACTTCAACCGAACATGACTCATGCTGCATGCTGTGTGAGTGTGCAAGCAGTGAATTTCTGCTCTTGTGTAAGAGCGTATCTATTGTCTATGAAAGAGGCTGTGAGAGTTGTGAAAGTTAGTGTGTGTGTGTATCTCCCTGCTTTTCAGTGCTGACTTCAGAAGAAGCTGCCATGGCTCTTCTCACCAAGCACACACTGAATCCTCTGCGAGTCCTTTGACAGACACTTTGCATGGGATGTTTTCATTCACTTCCTTTCATTATGTCGTCTCTGTCTCTACCTCCCAACATCTACACCCCATTGTAATCTTTTTTGCCTACCATTCCCTCTGGTTATCTGTCTCTATCCAGTCCTCATGTGTCACACCTTCATTGTGTCTGAGTTTTTTTAATCCCTCCTGGACCAGGTTGTGTGGCCGACCATAATTGGACAGTGTCCCTACAGCCGAAGTGGTGTCACAGAATCATCATGAGGATAGCTGCTTGTGAGAAAATAAATGGAAGTACTTTGTCCTGGTTTGGCTGTATTTCCCTTCACTTTGCAATCACATATATAGTGATGTAAGTGTGTGTTTCAGACAGAAAGAAATGTCTCTAAATTCAACCTTGCCAGTCTGACTTTTAAGTCCACAGTCAACAGGCTGTGGCTGAAATACTGTCTGTGTAATTGTGTAATTGTCTGGGTCTTGCTGCCCACAGGATGAATCTGTACTGTCTATGGTGCTCCAGACACCAAATAACTAGTTCTTCCTGAAAAATCTAAACAGATAACAACAGGTCTGTGTGTGTGTATGTGGATGTAAACATTACATTACAGTATTATCATAAAAAAAACATTTAAAAAAAGCTCTGGCTGCTTAATTTCCCATTTAATATAAAGTACTTTTAGTGAAGATTTATTGCAATGGTTATGTTTTTTTCTCTGTGAGGTACACTGCTCTACATTTTAAACTGAGTGCATGTGCTGCACTGTATGCTGAAGCACCAGACCTAGCTGTTCAACAAGTTAGCCTTAAACATAACAATGACCGACCTGCTCTCAAAAAGCTTATGTCGAAATACTCAGAAAACACCTTTAAGTTTAGTTATTCTTCGTGTCAGTGCTGAGTGGTTTAATCACTGTATGTACACCTATATGATATGATACACTGGCTAGGGCAAACCAAACGTTTGTGAACCTCTTGATTTATTAACACTCAAAACTGGCGGATAAGATCATAAAACCATTAGTAAAATATTTAGTGAGGTAATCAATCGGCAGTAAACCAATAATTCAAATACTTTAGTAATCTCAATTGCTTGAAAACTAGCGACCTCTCCCTCTGCTGGCCGTTAAAACACAATACAGGAAATGTGTTTCATAGACAGTTGCACTTAAATTAGCTTAATTAATTGTATTAGTATTAATATTGGTTCATTTAGAAATATGAGCACTGGTGCCTGTGCAGACATGTTGTCAGCAATCCTCTGCTGCTGACATTGCAGTCAGCTAACTGGAAATGTTTCTGTGCCCCTTATTTTTCCAACTTGGGATTGCAACTCGGAAGTTGATATCAGTGGTTTTCCCCCTACAACTCATAATTATGGCCTGAAGTACATGACCAGAATGCAGCCTAAGAACAACCTTACAGCACAGACCCACAAGCATGGCTGGAGATTCTCAGGCCACAGACAGCCGCGCCTAAGATGTAAAAAGCTACACTTAGTATTAATTTTGGGTGGCTTTTAAGATCCAGGAACAATATAAGATTTAAGTGCTCAGGGAAGAACAAGAGCTAGAGACAGAGAGCAAATGCATTTCCTTTTTAATCCATGCACGCAATGTGGTGTGCATAATGCTTTGTGCATGTCAGCCATATGCCGGAGTTGTGGTTTTTTCACTGACAGTATGAGCCATGGAAGACATCTAAAGCAAGATGAGAGGGGATTGCTTGTCTGAATCTGGAGCCTACTGCTTCACCCTCACATAAACCTGCAACAGGCAGACAGCCTCCAATTACCGGACTGTAGCATTTCAGGGTTAGAATGAAACAATGGAAGACTCAACACAGACCAAAGATTTTCCATCCATCCATTTTCCAATGTTTATCTGGGACCGGTTATTAGGGGGGGTGGGGGTAACGGGCTCAGCTGTGATGCCCAGAGCACTCTCTATCTCCCCAACCTCAGATTTTATTCAGAAAATCTGTACTCTCGAGCTGTTCTTTGGTTAAGTTAGTTATTCTAATGTAATTGTAAAATCCCATTATGAGACATAAATGAAATGGATGATAAACTATGCTGCACAGAAGTCATGTCTTCTGAGGCTTTTAGAGCAAGACAATGTATCTTTTAAAAAAGAATCAATGTACTCTTCCTCTTACACTCGAATACTTTAATCAGGAAAATTCAGTACGGCCCAACATGTCCGCCTGGAGCTCTTGGATGACGTTAGCGAACTTTTAGATGGCTGTAATATAACCAACAGGCTCTGACTTTTAACTGTAACAGAGATAAAGCCTGTTACTTCTAAATGTGAATTTATGGTTAAGCAGGGTTATCATGAAGGCAGTCTGTTGGCAGTCTAGTGATGGCGTGTCTGAAGCTGGCTCCAAAATCAAGTCAATCCCCATAGACTCCAACAGTGTCTATAGCCCCCACCAGCTTCACAGTATTGAAAAGATTGGCACAAGAAGCGGTTTGGCAAGTTTTGATAGTTTTCCCCTTTATAAGAAGTTTTTATCACTCATTAATATCCATTGCTTTAGTGCTAGACTTGGGGGCGTGGGTGCTTTGACTGGTGGGCCAACACAGGCCTTGGTATTCAGTCGGTGTCTGCCAGGCCTGACCGCTTACAGAAACTGAAATGGGCCCCTTCACCATGTTTATGCTGTTGGTACCTTTTGGTACCCTTCAGTGCAATTATTTGACAAATAACCTGGTTTCCTAAGTCCAAACATTTCAGTGTTGGTGAGTGAAATTCTAGTTTTCTACTGTTATTACTATTACCGCTGTTACATGGCACTAATTAACAAATATCTTTGTTGGTCCTATAGACTTTAAGGAGACAGCATGCTAACCAAACTTGCTACTGTTAGCTGCTAACCAAGCTTGCTAGTGTTAGTTGGTAAGTTAGCACTAAACCTTCTTAACCAAATATGCCCACTTTTACCTTCAAAAAAGAAAAGAAAAAATAGAGACCAAAGCACTTTTGTTGAGGTTGTGGAGTCTAAAACCAGTAGGTAATATCACAGTGCTTATATCTATGTTTAACGTACAGTCTAAGCTTTGGAAACTCAGTTCTTTTATGAGCTGATCGGGTGACTAGTAAAAAGTGTAAAAAGGTCCTTGTGAGAAGTAAAAATTGGTGAGCAGAGAACTTGGACCTGGCTGAGCAGGGTGCCAGTTCTATATGAAATATGTGCATAAGCTGGTGATAGTGGAGTAAGGGGAGAGCTGCAGTAGGTGTGTTTGGTATTTAAAAGTTTTCTTCTTGAATATCGCTTGACAAGTCAAATTTATAACAGGAAGCCTGTTTCAGGACAACTTTGTCAATTATTAGCATTTTTTTTTTTTACTGGAGACACAGGTTCTAAGTTGCTCCTAGAATACACTGTGGGAAATGTATCATGTGTTTCTGTAACTTGACCCACACAAAGGGTCAGCAGTCTAAAGATCTTATCCTCTGCTCCATCCATTGTGTAATCTTCCTGAAGCTCCCATCACAGCATCTTTCTGCCTCTTTCTAATCGCCTTTCCTTTCCACTCTAGTTCAGAGGTAAACAAGGTACCAGTCATAACGCCCTACTGGCTCCATCACTTTCTGTTGTAGCTGTTGCTTCTCAATGTGTCCCCAGTGCTCAATTTACAAGTGAGCCACAACCAACACCCTGAAGCCCTTTGTACTATTCCAAGAACGCTGGCAGATTGTGGAACGTGTTTTAGGAACACACTTGCCCCTTTCAGTCTGACACTAAATAAATACATGTGGTGTGTGAGTCAGGCTGGTCCTGCTAGAGCTAATATGATGATGCGATGCCCGTTGTTTAGCAAAGGGAATTAACTGTGAATTAGGGAAGAATGTTTGCCAGCTGAAAGCTACGCCATTGTTCATCAGTTGTTGTGTCTTTTACAGTTCATTTATATTCTGATTTAGTTGGCAAAAAAGTCACATGCAAATTTCACGTGTCAATTAGAATTAAAATTTGGCATTTCCCCAGTCTCCCAGCATTTGGACTGAGCAATGGGACGGAAGCAGGCTGTCATCTGCTCCACTTGCTTGACTTTGTGAGTCTTTGAGTGAGAGTTAAATGGGGCAGCAGAGCAGGCCGGCACTGCCACCTGCTGGAAGGTAATGTGCTTTCAACAATCTGTTGAGACCAAATAAAATGAAATTCAATGAAATTTGACCAATATCAAACAAACAGAACAGAACACAGAGTAAAAGCAAATCAACCACTCCCTAAATCACAGATAACAGACCACTGAAACACAGATCACCATAAATGGCATAAATTTTTCTAGTAGAACATTTATGCAGGGCCTTTTCTCCCCAGCCATAGTTTCTATATGGACACATTTTAACAGCGCAAATACCCATTTTAGTTGTAATCACCTTTTTAGCTTCAATAACACACAAAGAAGATCGCTTTTTTGATGCATGCTCAAAAGGAAATCCCAAAAAGTTGATTCTGTTCATCTGGATGTAGTGTTTTTAGTGGGAGAAATGTTCCGTCACAAGTCCAGGTGACCTCTTCAGTCTCAGCTGACTGCAGGTGTTCCCTAACAGTACATCTACATAATGACTGAACCTACCATCACTGACAAACAATGGGCTGTGAGGTCAGTTTCTTGATCATTAATCAGCATGGAAGAGAGGAAGGTGCTCATATCGCTTAGTAATGATAACAACATTATCAACCTTCTGGCAGAAAAGGTTAGGTGCATGGTTTTGCTAAGTTTTGTCACTGCTCAGTGACAAAAATACTTATGAGCCCCTGAAATGAGACCCACTGTGTATGGTTTACCAAAGATACATAAAGAGGGTGTACCTCTAACACCAATTGTCTGTATGATCAACTCGGTCACCTATAACATCTCAAAGTTTCTGGCTTCGACCCTCAACCCGTTGGTAGGCAGCTCTAAACACTACATCAAGAACAGCTTGGATTTTGTTGAGAAGGTGAGAGATGGCATTATGGAGGCAGATGAAACAATGATCTCGTACTATGTTACACCCCAACCTCAGCAACAGGACCACTCTCAGCACCGACCAAGTGTGTTGGCTCTTGGAACTGTGGCAGAAACATGGGTGTGCCATGGGTTCCCCAGTTTCACCCATGGTGGCCAACTTGTACATGGAAGAAGTGGAAAAAAGGGCTCTGTTATCCTACCCTGGAACACCACCAAGTCGTTGGTTCAGGTATGACACCTGGGTGAAAATCAAATCTCAGAACTGCTACTACTACAATTCACTGATCACATTAACTCGGTGGACCAACACATCAAGTTCAGCAGGGAGGATATAAAAAGTGACAGTTTAGCCTTCTTAGACTGTGAGATTTCCATCAGTAATGGGCAACACTTAAAAGTTGATGTGTACCATAAACCAACGTATACAGATCAGTATTTAAGGATTGACTCTCACCATCCACTGGAGCATAAACTCGGTGTCATCAGGACGCTACAACACAGAGTGAACACCATCCCCACAGACACAGCGGCCAGGGAAGCAGGAGAACATCACATCAAGAAGGCCCTGAGTAAATGTGGTTATCCCAGCTGGACTTTTGTCAAAGCTGGGAAGGCACCTAAAGAAAGCGACAGCTGATCCAGGAGAGAAGGACAACTGCTGACTAAGCGAAAACCCTTAGTGATCCCGTATGTGTCAACAGCATCGTAACAGTTGAGACGTATTTTTTCTAAGCGCCGCGTCTCTGTAGCTTTCAAACCCCAAAACACACTGCGCCAAAAGTTGGTCCACCCCAAGGATCGGGTCCCTTGGGACAAATGGAGTAATGTAGTGTACGCTGTTAAGTGCCAGGAGAATTGCAGTGATTTATACATTGGGGATAGCACAACACAGAAGAGCTAACTCATCAGGCCAGGATTCTGCAGTCTATTTACACCTACAGGCCAGTGGACACTCTTTCAATGATGAGGATGTACACATCCTGGACAGGGAGGAACGCTGGTTTGAGCGGAGAGTCAAGGAGGCCATTAATCACATTCACCACCACAGAGTGGGGTTTATCAAACACTATCTCCAGAATTTGGGAGTGGAGAGGATGGTATGGCCTGCCTGCAGTGCTGACCTCAACCCCACTGAAGACTTGCGGGATTAGGTTGGATGTGCTGTTCGTGTCACAGTAACAAACACAACCACACTAGCTAACTTGCAACAAATGCTGATTGAGCAAAGGGATTCCACAGCAGTGTGTGACGAAGCTGGTTATCAGCATGAGGAGGTGCTGTTGTGGCTGTGTATGGTTCTTCCACATGCTACTGAAGCCCTTGTTTGTTAAATGGATAAATTATTAAATTCCTAATGTCTTGTTTCATCAAACTTCAATCATCCAATCCAATACCTGACACCAAATAAGACCCAATAGCAGAATAAGCTGTTTTGTATTGGCAGAGAAGATCTGGCAAGTTTTTCATGGTTGCAGCTCACAAACTCTACTGAGTTTGTGTCTTTATCCTGTTTTCCTTCGCTCACCCCAACTGGTCGCAGCAGATGGCCCCGCCCCTCCCTGAGCCTGGTTCTGCCGGAGGTTTCTTCCTGTTAAAAGGGAGTTTCTCCTTCCCACTGTTGCCAAAGTGCTTGCTCATAGGGGGTCATTTGATTGTTGGGTTTTTCTCTGTATCTATTATTGTAGGATCTACTGTACAATATAAAGTGCCTTGAGGCGACTGTTGTTGTGATTTGGCGCTATATAAATAAAATTGAATTGAATTGAATTACTGCTCAACCCACAAATGCATTTTCCTTACAAAGCATCAAGCATCATTTAATCTGCCTTTTCCTCGTTCTCCCATCGCGCCCAGGGACCACCTTGATTTTCCTTGCTCTCTTCACTTCCTTCTTCCTCGGTCATGTCTTCATGTCTCCAAACAGCGACATGCTGTTTTCAGCCTGTTTGGTGCAAAATCACATAAGAGGTCAAACAGATCATCAGGCTACACCAATAATTGTAACAAAAAAAAAGATTATTTTGATAATTGTGTCCAAATTTATGTTTATGAAAAAAGAAAACAGTATAATATCAGTACACTGGTTCTGTGAGTCTAATAGCAGTATGTTAAATTAGATTTATATGTTATGTAATGACTTGACATTTTGCCCTGCTATTTAATCAGCGCAAACTCATTTCTCTCTTTCTCACACACACACACACACACACACACACACACACACACACACACACACACACACACACAGAGGAGCTCAGAGCGGGCCTGAAAGTATGGCTGGCTTGTCATGTGAGAATCATCATTTCAGACCTCTTAGCCTTAGTTACAGAATTAAATCGTGCAGCCTTTTAAAGCATGCAAGTTACAGTCAGCGTTTTTCTGAGTCTGGTTGGAGTCTGGCGTTTTGCTTGCGTTTTGGCTGTAATTGAATTTAACAAAAGTCCTTTACAAAAATAATGATAGCACACATTGAAAAAACAATGACAAAAAGTTTCACAATAATGAAAACCACAATTTATAAACACAGTGGACGTATTTGTTTAAAATCAGGGATCTCAAACTCATTTTACATCGTGGGCCACTTTAACCTTAATCATGGTTGTGCAGGAAGCAGTGCAGCAGGCTGGACTGGAGACTTTGGCAAGCTGATTCTGGCCCCTGGGCCATACATTTTTTAACCTTCAATGCTCTTCTATGCAGTGTTAGGTCTCTTTCTGCCTTATTCTATTTATGCTCACGAGCCACATTGTTAGGCATACCTGTTTAGTTGCTTGTTAATGCAAATATTAAATTAGCCAATCACATGACAGCAAGTCAATACATTTAGGCATGTAGACAAAGTTGAGTTAAGTTCAAACTAAGCACTAGAATGGGGAAGAAGACAATTTATTTGTGACCCATAAACAAGATGGTCTGAGAGGCTCAGAAACCACTGATCTACTGGGATTTTCACACACCACTATCTCTAGGGTTTACAAAGAATGGAAAAAGAGAAAATATCCAGCAAGCGGCAGTTCTCTGGGCGATTACAGAGGTCAAAGGAAAATGACCGGACTGGTTCGAGCTGGCAGGAAGGAAACAGCAACTCAAAGAGGCACTTGTTACAACTAAAGTCAGCAGAAGAGCATCTCTTCTGCAGTAGAAGGGTACCACTCCTGTCAACTATCAACAGGAAACTGAGGCTACAAATCAGACTCACCAAAAGTGGACAACAGAAGATGGAAAAACACAGCCTGGTGTGATGAGTCTTGACGTTTGTGCAACACTTGGATGGTAGGGTCAGAGTTTGCCTCCCTTGTGTCAGTGATTCAGGCTGCTGGTGGATAGTTTCTTGCCACAATTTTGGGCTCCATAGTACTAACTGAACATCATTTAAACATGACAACCTACCCGAGTATTGTTGCTGACCATGTCATCCCATTTTGACCACAGTGTACACATCTTCTGACGACTGCTTCCAGCCCTGTGATCCACCATCCACCACAAGTCCAGATCATCTCAAACTGGTTTCTTGACCATGAGTGAATTTGCTGTACTTAAATATCCTCACAGTCACCACATCTCAAACCCAAAAAGCACCTTTGGGCCAATCAACATCAACTGTGTGACGTTATTTCATTACGTCAATACAAACCAACATCTCCGAGGAATTTTTCCAGCACCTTATTTCATCTCCGCCATGATGAATTCATATACTTCTGAAGGCCAACCTTCAACCTGGAGGCCAACCCAACAGCAATATGGCGTACCTAATAAATTGACCAGTGACTGTACATAATTTTATCTAACCCTGTTGTTGACCTAAATATTGCCAATATAGTTTAATATGTTATTGCAAATCCTAGGAAGTATACTAATTTGACAGATCCTGACAACATACTGTTATTGTGATGCATTTTAGAGGCGTGAGCAGGCAAAAGTTTCCAATATTTGTTTTAAGGAGAAGAAAACAGATTTATTAACCAAAACTCTATTTCAGAGTAGTTAAGAAAGATGTTCTGACAGGAGAATATATTTGCACTCCTTCCGGTTTATTGACATTTTGTTTTACAAAAACAGTTATGAGAGAATGCATAGTGAGTCGCACTCACAGCCGACTCATCAAGGACAACATGGAGCAACACAACAAAGAGCGTCAGGAAAAGGCAAAAATTTCAAGTGATTAACTTAAAAAACAAAAAAAACTCCCCAACAACAACACTGTTTGGAGGTCTCTCGCCCACACAATACAACTGAATGACACACATGGGAGACTGATCTGGGCAAGCGCACGCAAAAAAACCACACACACACACAGACACACTCACTGGTACATAATGCAAATGTGTGGGGGTGGAGGAATAACAAGGGAAGATTGGTTCATCTGACAAATAACATGAAGAGATGCTTAGAAATGCACATGTACAGGGTCACATCACCCAAAGTTTAAAAAATAAAATAAAATGTACTCATCGTTAGCATTTTTACGCTCCAGATTTTTAGGAGTCAGGGGGAAAGACGAGGAAAGATTTTCTCTTATTTAAGTGAAATAATCCTTTAATCAGGTTAGGTACAAGCAGCTCACACTGTCTGTCCTGCCTTTAAAATCCACGTGAGTGAAGCCAGCACCATGATATGCAACTGTCCGATCGCTACTAGCAGCAACAGATCACTCGTGGATTTGCACGACATAAAGAGTGTGTGCTGATGGTACTGTATGCCACACACATGCACGCACACACATGCACGCACTGCACTTTAACACAGAAAGTCTAAAGAAGAGTCTAGAGCATCCTTTGTGCGTGCTGTAAAACTAAGAGCTGAGCGGTGAAGTGTTTGGATAAAGATATCTGAAGAGCGAGCTCGTGGTCGTAAAGCGAGATGTGCGTTGTTAGCGTCGTGGGCTGAATCACTGTTTAACACGCTCACTCTATGACGGGAGGGTCACAATGGGAGGAAAGTTAACGGGAGGAAAGTTAACGGGATAAATACAATCACAGCAAAAAAAAAAAAAAAAACTAAAAAAAAAAAAAAAAACACTGTATTGTTTGTAATGTTTAAACAAAGATGCCATAAAAAAAAAACAAAAAAAAACAAACCCAAAGGTTTCCAAAGAAGACCTAAAACACACTGACCCTCTGGTCACACTCACCCCAAAAAAAGTTAGATTTTTCCAACTGGTTGAAAAAGACTAAAAAAAAAAAATCATAGGGAATCAACAAAAACAAACTTCTTTTTTGTTTTTAAACTGCAGTTAATTAATGTGCGTTTTATGACACAGAATATTCCTGGCCAACCTCCTCCACCTGCTGGCTAAGCTGTACAACAAGTGTTCCAGTGTAAACTCAAGAGGATTGTCCTCGCCTGGAAAACTAGCCTGGATTTTCCAGCTAAGGGAAAAAAAATTATAATACAATGAGATGAGCACTATGGAGAAAGAAAAGCGCTATTAGAACAATAACGTTTTCTGAGAGAAAGGTAACAACTACCATGTGCTCCAGTAAAGAAAACACACTACACGTCTGCATCTTGACTAAATTGGCCCGACAAATACAATCACGTTAGGTAGTTATTTCATATATTTATCTGCATCTATGCCACAGTCTGTTAAGCTTAGTTACCTCTACTGTTTTTTACTTCACACCATGAACCACAGCAGCAGTTAGAGCGGTGGATTATACTGTTGTTTAGTTTGGTGAGTTTACAGAATTGAACCATTTGGATGATATCAGAGTCAGTGTGAGGAAGGTGACTGCATTTACCTTCATGATATGTAATAACTGACTGAGGGCACCTGAAATCAAACAACACCAGTGTATGACTTGACTTTTTGTTATTATAGATCAGCCAGAGATGCATCTCCAGCTGCTCAACAGTCTTCACACAAGGCACGTCTTCTTCCATCCACCTCCCTCCGCCCCTCTGTGAGCCACAAACCGCCGACTCCTCCTCGCTCTCCGAACCTCTGTGATGCACACCGAGATGAGCTACCGACTTCGGGGCCTTTGTATTCTGCATTTCTGCTGGTTCTCTGAGGGATGTGTGGAGTACTATGCGCTAGAACTAAAGTGTTTTTAAAAGAAAGCGATCATCAGGATTGGATCTAAGCTTTCTACTTAAGATGGTCCTATGCTCACTCGGTATTACGGAGCTTCATTATTAGTAATGTTAAGAGACAGAATATACTGGAAGTTAGCTTCTTTCTTCATAAGGAAGAAGGTTTATGTCAGAATGGAGAAAAGGATGGAATAAAAGTGAAAATAGGGGATCTACTTCTTTGTCACTGCTAAACCTCGATGCCCGAACCAATGCAAAGATCTTTCTGATACTCCTTTGTCTACACAACAAAACTCCCAACTTTTTTTATGAACGACCGCTCGTGTTGTCTTGTGTCACCGAGACAGCAGTCGAGGTGCTGTCTCTGGAAGCAGGCTGTTAGCTGTGCTAGCTGGTGTGCAGGTGCTCTGGGTCTCCTTTCTCCAAATGGGCGCAGGGTTACATAAAGTGTCTCAAAGGAGGGGGTGAGGTGGGGAGGCTTTAACCATTCAGGAGGTAGACTACCAGCTCGTAGGTGCACATCATGATGCCCGTGTTGGGTATCTGGCGTACCAGGTGGGTGGTGAGACCGCGGTACAGGGCGCGGAAGCCCTCCTCTTTGGGCACTGTCGTTAGAGTCTGGAAGAAAGAGCGGTACTTGGTGCCTTCTTCGCGTAGTCTCGTGCGAATCACTTCTGCAAATTTGAACAAGAGAGAGGGTGGTTAAGAGAACATAATAAGGGGTGATCAGACATCCAGATGAGAACAGCTAATAACAGCCTCTCACCATGAGGATAAGCAATAGATGTGGCACAAGTCTTGGAGGTGGCAGCAGCAAGCATCATCCCCACAAAGTCTGAAGCGTCTTTTGTCAAATCCTCCTCCTCGTCCATGTTCTGTGGTGCCTTGGCCTCCAGGAGGCGCCGTTTAATGTTTTCATAGATCACAAAGTGGATCACAGTCTCTGAGATGCCCGCGTAGGATGCCGACATCCCTCTGTAGAAGCCCCGAAAGCCGTCTGTCTGATACACCTGACGCATGCACTCGAAAGCGCTCATCCTTCGCTCGCCTCGATTCCTGAAAACACAAGAAAAATGGAGGGATTACAAGCTGTGTAGCTTACTGCTTCCTCTAACCGTGGATTTGGAGAATAAAAAAATGCTCTTCTTCAGAAACTTTCAGGAGGGATGAAGAGATATTGTACAGAAGTTGCATTTACAGAGCACAGTATGTAAAATAACTAACAATTCCAGCAGCCACTCAGCCTCTTAATAGTTACACCTATGGTATCAAGTTGAGGATCCTGGATGACTGTCAGAAAACCTGACCTCTGACCTTGATGTTGAGGTCGAGATCACTGAGATTCAACCTCAGATCTTCAGTAGACACACCTGTGGTATCAATTTGAAAATCCTATGGTGACTCGTGACATCTGCCCGGTGGGGTGACGACAATACCACATCAGCCTTTCATGGCTCAGGGGTAAACCCCCCACCCCCCAAAAAACAAACAGAAAAACACCCCAAATCCCTAAATGACAGAAAAACATACAGTTACTAAGAATATAAAACAGGGAGCTGAGCAAGCTGAGCCACCTGACTTCCACACAAGTGAAATTTAACCTTTGTCCGGGTAACATTACTCACAAAACAAACAAAGCCACCCGTTTACAGAACAAAGGAAAGCTCCTGCAAAGATGGACTCCTCGATTACACTGCAGAAGATACAAAAGCTCAGGATTTGTCTCCAGTTCACCATTTACGTTTACACTGAAAACACAGAGTGTTAAGTGAAAACTGTTCTATGATCAACGAAGCACATGCCAATTAACCTTTAGTCAGTTTGGCCACGTTTTGCATAGCAAGCCTGGTGGCAAGGGCACGAAAACACTTAAAGCTAAATGATATGATCTTTTTAAATTTAACCAATATCTGAATAAACAGCTCCTTCATTCTTAGTGTTTCAGAGTCAGATTTACAAGTACTTCTAAAACCAACTGTACATGTAAAATAAAGGAAAGTCAAAGCATGAAGCTTTATGGTTATGAAAGACAGACCACACCCAGCCAGGCGAGCTGCACAAGGTCCAAACAAAAGCAGCGCTCTTTCGGTAGAACTGGTTTAAACTACGAAGGAGGATTCAGAAATAAAGATAGCGACATGTTCTTTAATGACAGTGAATATCTGTGTGGTGATGCGTATCAGTGCAACAGACAAAAAAAAGAAAAGAAAAGAAAAGAAAAGAAAAGAAAAGAAAAAGAAAGCTACATGAAGTGTTCACCTTGCATCCAGCTGTAGACGCGTCTTTATGAGCCATATTGGATTGGTTGCGGTGATTGCTGTAAAACCTAAAGAGGGTAAAAAACACAACAAGGTTACTCTTCTAGAAAATTAAGAAATATGATAAGCTAATTCTCAAGATGCTAACAGTAAGGTAAGTATAAACACGTTATTTTAGTAAAAAAAAAGAAAATTAAATAAAAAAAATATCAAAGCCACAAAAGCAGGTAGCCCCAAGTGGAGGGGAAACTGCATGTTATAAGATTTGTATGTCATGCTAACAGCTGTAAGAAAGAGAGAAAAACTCCATCTTATCCAATGAGCTAGGTGAGAGTTAGAGAAAGAAGAACCAGACATAAGAAGAAGCACAGATCTGTGGCGAGTACTCACGCAGACCCAAGTAACTCCTCACAGATGCAGCTAGAGACCCCTGGTGGTGCGGGGGTCTCATGCCCTTGCGAGAGGAGAGCTACGGTAGAGTAAAAGCCTAAAACAGACACAGGGCTTGTGTGTTTGCGAAAAGACCCGGCATGCAACCATTCAAGATCCCATTCCCACCATCACCCCGCAGGATTTAACATAATGCACAATGTCATGTGATATCTCACACACACACACACACACACACACACACACACACACACACACACACACACACACACACAAAGACAGCAGAATGGATATGACGGGAGAGAACAGCTGTTCATTGATTGAAATAAATCCCCTTACATAAAAATAACAGTTTAATGCGAGAGTACTGCAAAACTACAATGCTGCATGGATACCTGCAGTTCTGAGGGATTAAGGGATAATGGGAACGGTTATGCTCATTCTCAGCTCTACTAGAAAAGCTCTGCATTATCTTATTACTTTTACTGAGCCTTCCTGCAGCTCCTCAACCATCATATCCAAGTGTGTCAAGCAGAGAATCATCTGCTAACAATTTATTTCAAACCCTAAAACTGAACACACTCTGCACTGTCTATTACACTTTACACTCATATACAGAGCCTCTTAATGTCATCTTTCACTTGCCATTCTGATTTTTACTAGGTTATGCAATCCATATTCCATACATCTTAATATTTGTATTTAAATGTTAGTGGTGGGGAAGGGGAAAAAGCCAATACAGCACAGTATCGCAATCCTTTGCATGGTGATATTATATCGATTCATGGAGACCAAATATTGATATTTTATTAAATAAATTAAAATAGTGTGGGAATAGTATAAACGAGGAATCATTGAATGCACAACCATCCTGATGCTTAAAAACTAGCATCTACGCTTACTCTTCCTGCTTGCTGCTATCCACAGCAGAAGTCTGCTCTAGCCTCTGCTATGTGTGTAAAGATGAGACGACTGTTAACACCTCGTCACCTGTCACTTCAGCTCAGGCAGCTCTATGTTGGTTGCTGCTGGAGGGAAATGTAGTAACGCTGACCTTGACTGGTTTGCTGAAAGGTCTAAGTCATGGTGTGCTATAAGTGGTGTGACTGTGAACTTTGGATTCACCCAGAAACCCAGTGAAGCAGTCTGACTGACCCACATCATACAGGTTTATTACTCCCAAAAGAATCAGCCACTTAGGAGCAGATAACCCACCCGACATGCAAGGCATCAGAGAATTGTGGTGTGGTATTTAAATCTGAGCTCATAACACATTTATTTTAATCAGCATTGTAAAGGGAGCCATACATACACAGCAAATAGTAAAGAAACACAAGTGATGACGCCTGTAGGTTTTTCAACTGTGTCCTATAACCCCTATTCCATAGAAGTTGGGACGCAGTAAAATCGAAATAAAACTGAATGCAATGCATTTGAAAATCTCAGAAACTCACATTTTATTAGCAATATGCACTGATTTCCATGACAGAATCAGTCCTGTTTTTACTGAAGTTCTGTCTGAAGATCCAGTATTGACTGTTCAATGTGCACAGAGATTTCTTTTAGAGCTCTTTTAGTGATTTTATATACTGTAGATGATGAGACATTTAATGTCTGATTAACAGTATGATGAAATTTGTAGACACCGTTTCCTGGAAACTGGTGAAAGGCTGCCCCTCTTAATTCAGAAAAACTGAAAAAAGGCGCTCTAAAATGCTCTTCATCATCATGCTCCAGTCATGTTACTGACCTGTTGCCAAGTAACCTAATTAGTTGCAAAACGTTCCTCCAAATGTTTCTTTTTAGTAACACTGACTTTTACAGCCTTCTGCTGTCTTCACCCAACTTTCTGGGACATGTTGCTGCCATCAAATTCAACATGAGCTAATATGTTTGATGAATCAGTAAAATGTCTAGATTTGAACATTTCATATCTTTTTTTATGTCTTACTGGGAACAATCTTTGGGTTGATGAGATTTACAAATCATTGTGTTCTGTTGTCATTTACACTGTGTCGCAACTTTTATGGAACTGGGTTTTAATCAAACCTTATAAATCTGATACAACATTAGTTCTACCACTTAAACTTTCATGTAACATGACTATTTGTGGAAGCTTACCAACACTAAAGAGACAAGATCAATATACTCACAACATCAGAAACAACTGTTATTTTAGTTTCTAAAAAGCAGGACATGATGATGCATGTCTGTCTGATGCCTTGGGAACTAGTTGCATTAAAACACCTCTAGTTTTCTCCTTCTTCTTCTTTCGCCATAGGAATTTCTCCTTAGCATTTTCTTATTTAAAGAAAAAACACAGGCATTTACTGCAATGAAAAAGACTTTACAGTTTTTAAGGAAACGATATGGATGTACATTTCAGATTTGCAGTCTGACCTTTATTGCACCACCAAATTAGTTTAAGAATGAAGAGATTATATTTGTGCTGGATTAAAAACAAACAAACAAAAAAAGAAAAGCACAAAAACAAAAGCAAATTTAAAGAAAAAACAAAACAAAAAAACCACACATGTGCCAAAACCTGCAGTTGGCACACTTGAGGCTGGTTCCAAAAGCGAGCCTTCTTCACAAACTCAAGTGTTCAAATAAACCAACTTATGGTTCTGGAAATGTGACATCAACAGACTGCATGCCACTGATTGGCCAGTCAATGGTGTAACTCGATGACTCATGAGAGCCACTCTCTTACAAAAATCAGAAATGCCATTTTTGAAACCCAGCAACACAAAAACAACACGGTGGTCCCAGAGTCTGAAAAAGCCATACACTGAGCAGCAGGTATAGCATCACCATCCCCCGCTGTCGTGTTGTTTGTTGGATACAAATGACGCCATGGACTTTCGGCCGCGTTGCTATAACGACCCTATGCATATTAGGTGGTACTCAATTATCGTGGAAAATGACCAAAACCGAGTACAGTAGATTTGAGTAGAGTAGAGTAGGTACTATTAGTCTTTTGTACCACCACTGTGGGGATTCTTTAAGTTTAAGACTAAGGCAAGGAAGTTAAAATCTTAAATACATAGAAGAAGACTGTAAGAAAAAGACTTGAGAGTGTTTTATGCAACTAATTTAAGAAACCTTTTTTTTTTTGCAGACACATAATTACCTGCCATTCCAGCCGACACCATGTGCACCTGTGTGGAGTCAGGTTCCAACACACCGTTCAGTTTCTCTTTGGCAGTGGAGTAAGCAGCAAAGTAGATTGCTCTATTAGCAGAAAAGGAGGACCAAAAAAAAAAAAGGGTCAGCATGTGTTAAACTGGGATGAGGCAAAACAAGTTATATATGCCATGTTTTTGTATTTCAGTGCACAACTAATTAGTCTGAGCCACTGGCTCCAGTAGCAATACAGCTCATCAATTACATTGCATTAACAAGTGTACAACTGCCCTCGTGTCTGGTTCAGTTTAATGGGGTTTAAAAATTCATTAGGTGTAAAGCCAAGAGCAGAACTAATATTCTCAGCAAATCAGCCTAGTTAGACAAATAAGGCTTTCAGCAAAAAAAAAAAAGCATGCCTTCATTTATTTGCAGTAATTATCTTTAGTTGTTTTCACTAATTAAAATGGTCGTAATGATCATGTTCACACTTGTGTCTAAATAGGAGCGCTGCTTTTGCTTTTATTCCAGTAATGGCACTACGCTGTGCGCCATCTGGTTCATTTGTACACCGGTTTGTCAAACGTGCTTAGTCAGACTTTTAATGATGTTTGGAGTTCGTCCGTTTGCTTTTCGTTAAATCTCCATCTGTACTCAGGAGTCCTCTTTTCCTTCCTTTCCTCTACTTAACCATTTGTTCATATAACACTCTAACAAAACACTTAGTGTATGCTTAGCACTGGCACCTGCTTGCTGCAGCACTAGCTGCTGCCCACTGACATTAGTCACCACTTTGCTTCTCTCATTACCAGTCAGAGCAGTTAATGAAATGAAACTATTATGGCAGTTGGTTAGAAGTTTTCCCCAGGCTTAGACTATGTGAACACGTCGCCATGAAGTCGGTGGTGCACAAACTGCTGAGAATGCCATGACGATTAATGGCTCCTTAATGAGTGTGTATCCCTGATTCTTCTTCGTCACCAAGTAACCTCAGCAAACATTGTAGTAGTTACAGAGCAAAACTGTTTTTCACATGCTATGGAGCGGTAGACCTTTTACAGTATACTTAAACCAACATTTCTCTAAAGCACATAGTATTATGAGCTCATGATATCAAACTATATAACAATATAGACAAAAATATCTACAATACCAGCAAAGAGTGCAGAAGATGAGCGAAAGCCACAATTTAAATATGCCTGCACTCCTGTAGCTTATTGTGTGCACATGGATCAATCTACAATTAGAACATGGCTGCATAAATATGACCTGCATGGAAATAATGGCAAGAAAGGCCTTTACTGTCAAAAAGGAACATCAGAGGCCAATTACTTGGCCACAGTAACAATAAATTCTTTTTAGAGTAGATCAAGGACACCTTTTCAAAAGAATTACCTCACACCAAGTAAAACAAGGTGGTGGAAATATTCTGGTCTAACAGTCATTAATTCATCCATGAATTCGGAATCTTATTAAAGAGTAAACGCAAGGACACATGTTCAAAAATTAGAAGCTGAACATTTCAGTGGGATAATCATCATCTGGGAATGACTCAGAAAGATGAAATTGAGGATTATGGATGGTCAAAATAATAATGCAAGAAGACAGTGAGAAAAAAAATAAGAAAGAAACCATCACAGCAAACCATTTTATCTGTTCAGCTTGACTCCACAATGTTTGGAAACTGACAACAAATAATGATGATAGAATTAACTAAAACTATTAAACTAGTGCTTGACTAACAGTCTCTCTCTGCCCCTCATGGGCCGGCTGTGGTTCAGGTGGTAGAGCTGGTCGTCTACCAACCCGAGTTGCCCCTACTGCATCAGAGTGTGAGTGTTTGTGATGTTAGCTAAAAGTGCTTGGATATAGATAAAAGCACCATTTGATGTTCCAGGATCAATATGGCATCTGACCAGTCATACTGTTGTGATGTCATAGCTTTGCAATGCGGGGGGAAAAGGAACAAGAAATACCTTTATAATATAATAAATATATTATATGCCAATATATAACCATATTATATAAATATATGCCAATATAATAAATATATTATCAAGTTAAGTTTGCCGTTAGCTAACTTCTAATGCTAACCGAATGCTCAGACAATGTGATTTAGTTGTGATACTGATCCTGGACCTATGTTGTGATGATGATGCAGGAACAACACCAACACGGCTATATCAGGTCGTGCTTTTGTACGTAATGCTAACAGTAAGAAAAACACAACGGATTAGATAACTTACCTGGAAGGTGCCACACCCACCAAATTTGGCCCCAAGCCTCTGAAGAGAGAGCGAGGTCCCTCTTTCTC
Source organism: Oreochromis aureus (assembly GCF_013358895.1). Lineage (NCBI taxonomy): Eukaryota > Metazoa > Chordata > Actinopteri > Cichliformes > Cichlidae > Oreochromis > Oreochromis aureus. The sequence continues at coordinate 33,836,996 of NC_052955.1, forward strand.
CAATATCAATCTGAACACACACACACACACACACACACACACACACACACACACACACACACACACACACACACACACACATATGTGGATTAGAAGCAATGTATTGCACAAAACTCCAAGGTTATCTGACAGAAAGTTTTTTTCCTACAGATAATGCCAGTCAGACAATCCCAGAGTGCCAGCCCTATTTATAGTCATTACAGTTTTGTTACGCCCCCCCCTCACCACATCACCAACCCAGACCCTCTGTGTGGGCCCTTAACCTAGATTCAAAGCCCTAAAACAAGCAAGCGATCTAAGAATAGCAAAAACTGTCACTCCAACACTTGGATTGTCGTGTGTAATGAACACCGCAAGGTCTAGGGGACACACAATAAAACACAATGTCTCAGGCTACGTTCACACTGCAGGTCTTAATGCTCAATTCCGATTTTTTGATCAAATCCGATTTTTTTGTCTGCTTGTTCACACTAGAAATAAAATGCGACAGCAAACGCGCTCTAGTGTGAACAATCAAAGCAGCCGCATGCGCTAAAGAAGATGTCACACACAACGCGCTCTGTTTAGACCCTGACAAAACAGTATTGTTTGACTGATGGCCCTTAATATAAAGACTTCGGACTTTATGTTTCCCAATTTTTCCTTTAAGTTCTTTTGTTATTTACATAATAATGTAGATAACCTAATAATTATCCTTATTGCTGTTTTAGAGGAGCGGTGCTTCAAAGGATAGTTACAGATTTCTGTCAGAATCTGCAGATTATACAGTACAAATAAAATGTTCACGTTTCTCCAACATTGTCTTCCCAACAGTTTCACTAACATCTACACTGGATGGCCAGGAAGCGTTCGCGATGTCTTCTCGGGTGCTTCTCCGGCGCTGATAATTGGCGTCTGTCTTGTGTCAGTGACGTAAAAGACGGATTTAATGCGACATGACCGTTCAAACAGCAGTCGCTTTCTAAAACATCGGATATGTATCGGATTCAGTACCACATATGAAAGTGACCCAGATCGGATTTGAAAATATCGGATTTGTGCTGTTCACACTGTCATACCATGATCGGATATGAGTCGCATAGGGTCAAAAAAATCGGATTTGATGCGCTTTCGCCTGCAGTGTGAACGTAGCCTCAGTTTGTTCCCAAGGATTAGGAGCACTCCACCACTTTAAACAGTGCCAGCACCCAATGTGCTATGCTGCAGGTTCTTTTCGCACAAATCAACATGAGATTTACAAGTAGTAATATTTAACTTAGAGCCAGAAACTGATATGATTTTGCTCATTTCTCAGTGTTTGGCAACAGTTTCCAAAAGCTGAAGCGTTTCAGTCTTCAGCCATGAATCAGGTCTAAATACTGGTGTGCAGCTTCAGCTTTGGTTGGCAGGGGGTAGCCAGGTGAGCACATTTTCACACAGGCCTGCTGACCGCACCCCTTCATCTACAGCCTGCAACACGTCAACAATGTCTGTACTCAGCGGCAGCTGGAGAACATATAAAACATGAATAAGTTAGGAATACACTACAGACTGCAGAGCAAAGCTGCAGCTGACAACTCCCATATGACTAAACTGGAAAGGTGGCATTCTGCCATCAAACACACTTTTTTCAGAGTAGCATTGGTTCCTCTTCTAAAGTTACCACTCGGCCATGCTGCTTTCGGGTTGCCACAATGGGTTTGGTTTATACATCAGATGCTGATGAAACCCTAAATTTGGGATTTGTGTCTCATTCTGGGACTGAACCAGGGATCATTAAGGTGTTCATCCAATGTGTAAACCACTACACCATCTGCCTAAATCTGTATGTTATTGCTGTGACTGTCATAACAGATACTGCGACTGATGATTAGTTTCACAAATAAAATCACAGATAAATAAATGGTAACAGTTGGATTTGCTGTGAAATGTCCTCTTTGACTAAAGCAGCTAGTGTGTACTCCTGTATGTGCCTCTGCCAAAGGCTGCTATTGTGGAGTTGTATTTCAGGGAGAGGGTGGCTTTGCCAGGGGGGCACTGGCCAGATTAAACAACCTCTCGGGGAGAGTACAGACCACTGAATACACATGTGAACAGCTCCACTCATTTAGGCTCAAATAACTGCAAGCTGCAAATTCAAAGCAATGCTAACTTTATGTACAATGTCAAAATATGCTCTGTGTGTATGTGTGTGACATGTTAAAAGATACCCACTTGAGACAGTGCAGGGGGCCCGGTGGAGACACGCGGGCCACGCTGGCCCCATTGACAGTGCTGAGCTGAACCTCAGACACATAGAGGGTGATAGAGGATGACTGGAGACGGGTCTTCACTACTTCCAGAGGACAAGTCAATATGGCTCCTACCGTGCCCCCACATCTGGTGCAAAAACAGAGAAGGCTGAGGTGAGCCAGCAAAGCACAACAGATAAAATCGGCACAAACAGTTCCTGTATTCTTTACCAAAAGATCCGCAAAGCGTTGCCTAAACGAATTACCCGGTGTGGTGAGTGGAATTCTAAAGATCCCAGGCATGTAGACAAGAAAAAGCACAGTGTTGGGATAGGAAGCCAGCCAGGAATGCTTTGTGTTTCTTGGGAAGCAACAGCATGCTCCCATTTAGCAACACACTATATTAAAATTCCTAAATATGTGGATTTTAATAAACTAGGAACCGTCCGCTCTTTAAGTACCAAATAAAAATACTTCTGTTTTTTAGCAGGCTTCAAAGTCAGGTCCAGCCAGCCTCACTTTATATACATCGTGTCATACATCAGGACAAAGATTTATCATTAGTTTCTCTGAAACATAAGTAATCGTATATGTTTGGAATACTATAAATTCTTCCTAATCAGCTGCCTCTCCAGTGAGCTTTTCAGTTGTACCCCTTGTTCTCCTCTGCAGCATCAATTACACTGCTGTAGTGCCATGTGAACCAGTTCTCCCCTAGCTGCCGGTTCCGATTGGAATGACTCGTAAGCTTATTGGATCTCAAGATCACAGTAGGATCAGCACTGAAGTCAGAATCACTACAGCGACCTGGTTAGTCTGCCAGAGGGGAATGTGAGAAGGGAAACTGCCAAGAGTAGCCAGTTTGCAGTAACTAAACGTTTAGAATTACAACAAGGGGATTTTGTCAGGCAGATTCAAATATAAAAATAAATCTCATTATACTTGAGTGGCCATTAATATCGGAAAACTAAGTGCAGAAAACATTGGAAACCTGGTTTAGATCATCATGGTTAGAAGAGGATTCCTAGAACAGTGTAAATGTAGTAATACAGCTTGGTTATTTCAACCAATGGCAGCTAATTATGTTTTACTGAAACTAAAGGCTACCTCATTTTATGTGTACAAAGCTAACGTTGCAGTCTTAGATTATGGAGATGCACAAGTTAAATGTATGACTTTTTAGTATAATTGTAATGAAATTGAATGTGAAAAGAAAACTAATATATCATTGATGTTCTAAGGATCTTAATGCCTACACCATGTTCATTGCAATCTTCAGGACTCCCAGCAACACACAAAGTATTGCTGATTTTGAGTTTTTAAGACAGACTTTTTTAAAGCATGAGGTACAAAAGATAAGGTGGCTAATATATCTTGTAAACATACTGTTGTTATTTATTTTTTTACAGTTGTTACAAATATTTAAACAGCAGGTTTAAACCACGGCTTTTACAATTCACTCCAACTGCATGATCTAAGTGTGTACAGGCAGAAAGACCAACACTGTGTGTACACAATCTGATTTTACTGTACAACGTACAGTCAGGTACGAAAAGTAAAACAAACTGCATCGACAAAGCACAAGAATATTATCTACATGAACTCGATAAATAAACTGAGCCTAACAGGACTGTATTGGTCAGGTCCTGTTAGGTTTAGTTTAGGCTAGGCAATAGCAAAAGAATTGGAAACAGCAGTTATCTACACTTAAAGTTAATTTTCAACTGATACCAAAACAGAGAGTGTGTGTGTCTGTGTGTTGGAGAGAGAGAGAGAGAGAGAGAGAAACAGGGAGAGCAAGTCCCCAAAACACAGTTTTTAGCAGAGGTGATGTAATCAAGAGTCAGATAATTACTGTATATACAGGGAAAGCAGGACATCAGAGACATCATAAGACTACAGCTTAATATGCAAAAACTGACTCCTTTAACGAGATAACACCCACTCAACATGTTCAGGCCTATAAAAGCAGAAGAACTCTTATTTGTGCTTTTCTTAAATATGGTTTAGTTTAGGGTATGTCAGTGTAATAAACTGTTGCATGTTGTTAAAAATAAGCAAAGAGCTCATTTAAACTAACAAATGATCCCTTTGCTCATTTCTAGTGCTGAAACACTAGTACTTCCAGTGTTTCACTGTGTACCAGGTCAGTCTTTCATGGGGAAGATGAACGTTTCTGCAAAATTCACGGATCTGCGAAAAGACAGGATTGCTGATTCACACCCTTTCGTAACAGTCTCAGACTGTGATTCAATGAGAGTTGAACGTGCTATAAAGCGAGTATGCTTTGGAAAACGAGTTTGATACAAGCCTATAGTTAAGATACGCTGACATAGTTGAGATGTCACTATTTCGAGTGACTTTTACTGGGAGTCTGCCCACATTTGTTTTGCTGCACACAGACGTTTAAAGACGCCGGCTTTCTAAAGCCAAAATTTTCCTGATCGTAGCTATAAATAATATATGATAATACACAACTCTGACAAAGACTTCCGTGTGTTCGTAAAAAGCCATTTCATTCATACATTGAACTGTCATTGAGAAAACTGCGAGTGCGCATACGTGAGGACAAATTAGCTGACATCTAACACAGTGATGCCAAAAGTTATCTGTGGGTTACCTTTACGCAACTACCCAAAGCCAAAATACACAAAACATCAATACAGATATCGCATAATGGACAGATACAGCGTCTATAGCGATAGCAATTAACTCACAGTGTGTGGCTAGCTAGCCCCGCTCTGACGACATAGGAATATACTCACCCTCCAGCAAACAGATGAACTAAGGTATCTCTTTGACTCATTGTGGATCATATTCGGGAACCGTCCACGGGGCACCACACGGGGGGCAACGGGAACGTAAGTGAAGAGACGGGGGAATGTCAACCCCGTCGTAGCAAGCAAATGTTACTCAGCACGTCTGTGTTGTGGTGGAGGTCAGCTGCGTGTAAAAACGAGGGTATGTAACAGCTAACTTAGCTAGCTCGCGCTAGCTGCCACGGCTAGCGGGAATGCGTTGGTAATGGCAGACGTCAGAGCGACAGGACAGCGTCTTCTCCTTTCTGAACGGGACACTGCTTCGCCGTAAAAGTTTGCGTGTCTTTAATGTTGTCGGGTAATTCCAGTCTTGTGGTAATAAGATCAACTGTGGACTACACTCGGCCTCCCTCCCGCTGACGTGCTATTGCCTCACTGAGGAGCTCTGCGGGTCACGTCGCAATGTTTATCGTCGAATGGGAAGCCTCAAAACAGAGGAGCCGATTGGCTGAGCGATCCCGCGAGCCCGCCCTGTCACTATTCTTTCACGTGATGTCGTTTGAGGGCCAGAGATCGTCACTGGACTCAGAGAAACGAGCTGAGCTGATTTAACGTAGAACAGACACGAAAAAAGGCTGATCTAAAGCTTTTATTTGGATTCGTTCAGGTTACAGTAGGACACCAGTATAAAGCACTCACATAAACGAATACAATGGCTGAATACAAGTCACAGCATGAGTTGCAGAACTACATAATCACGACTCCTAAACTTTGTAGCATGTAGTAGAAGCATGTGTATTTCCAGTTTTCGTTTTGTTTATACTCAGCATCCACCAGCATTGTGTTTAGTCTCCACATTTAAAATTTCCGTCGCCCGAACAGGGACTTGAACCCTGGACCCTCAGATTAAAAGTCTGATGCTCTACCGACTGAGCTATCCGGGCTCTTGTAGTAATAGTTTCAACGTATTTAATTCATCAAATCTGTAGTTCAACTTCTAAAAACGAAGCTCCCATGGCTAAAAATGCAATAACACCTAGAGCAGTTTTGTAGTTACAAGGATTTATTATTTCCCTGCCTCCCATTTTTTGTTTAATGCAATCATCTATGCAGTAACTTTTGTTAGTGTTGTGATCACAGACTGTATATAAAAGATGTTAAGTAACCACAATGACCTCAGCAATTGCTTTTTCTGGGGCCTAAGTTTTTATGCTGTGTTCCAGATACCTCAGAAGTCTGACTGCAGAACGAGGAAGTGACATCACTCCTGAGATAAGTCGGAAAAGTAGTCCTTGGATTTTTGTGCTTAGAAACCCAGCTGAAGCACGTTTATGACTAGTGCTTGGACTTTAACAAGTGACAAATACGCAACAGTGGAATAAACAGTAGTTTAACAGTAGAATAAAGTTTTTACAGTTCTACTACTGTTTACGGTCACTGCCGCCATCTGACTTGAATCATCACCGTGCTTTTTTTTTTTCAATCAGTTGTCACGACTGAGAACACAACACGTTGATAATTTAGTGGCTTGTCAAATAAAAGGTAGCCATGATCCAAACCTTTTTTTGGAGATAAGTGAAATCATGTCACAATTACCTTGTGACACTTACTATCAGCATGCCCATCAAGCATTAATAAGCAATTGTAAACAAACAACAACAACAATAACAAAAACCTACATTATATCACTATAATATATATACATATATATATACATATACATATATATACTATATGTATGTATATATGTATATAAAATAACACACACATATAACTGACTATGTGGGCATTGGCTATCAACTCCTAATCACAACTATTTAGTACATTCTGAATGACCTGTTTGTTTAACATATATTCCTTATGTGACCCCTTAAAGTTAATGTATCATGCCTCCAAACCCACAAGATAGGCCCCTTCTAGGTGTAGGTAGTTAGAAGGGTTCCCATTTGGGGGGGGTTAGAGGCTGCTAAAGGTGGTTTGTGTCTTCTCGGGCTGTAATGCAGTAGCTATGTTATGTAACTTCTAGATTGGATCCCACAGTCTTTAAAAGAAAGGGCCTTCTGTTGCCACTGATGTATGACATATATGATATGATGAATGCAGACGCGGGGAAAATGTTGCTCCCCTATGGGCTCATTGGATCTCAATCCAGTTTGGATCCATGTGCAACCCAAGTATTTCATAAAGAGTTTCTTTGTGCATTTACTATGGGCAACTGTGTGTGTGAGTGTAAGGGAAAAAGAAATAGATAAACTCTCACCAGAGACTCAAATGAGGTTTTCCAATTTGGGCAGCAGAATAAAATCCATACGCCACTTAATTTCTTAATTAGAGATTAAGCTGAACTTAAGGTCAGATCATGTGCCCAAGTTTCTCGTGTAATCATGTTACTGTCTGACTGTTAAAAGGGAGGGAGGGAGGGGAGGGGGGGGCATAAAAGCAGTTGGTTTTCTTAAATTTTCTGGACACAGAGGAGCCCTCTATCTGAACTGCACTACTCATATAGCATTTTTGTCATAACTCAGTAGTCATGTACATGACAATATATGACGTAAAACCACAGAGACTTTTGTAGGGCGATTTGCCCTGGTAACCTTTATGAGATTTTTATTAGTATAAAATCTAAAACCAAATGTTATATGTTGTTAAAAGGAAAAAAACTAAAAAACTATGTATAAAGCTGATGTTCACTGAGTTTTTATTAGATTACAAAGATTAAAAGATTACATTCACTTCTTTTAATCTTATTTTCCTGCTCTTTAATTTGCAGTACGATCGGTACGAACGGTACGATCTGATAAGTCAGTAGCTACAGCCACACTAATGGTTTTATGAGGCTGCGTCTTATGTCAACTCTTAAAATATATTCTTTCTTAAGGAGAACACAGGGAGTGACAAGTGACTTATGGAAAGTTGAAGGACTCACAGCGTTAAGTGTGGAATGCTGTACACCTTCATTCACAGTGGTCACAGTTGTAACTATGTAACAGCTATGTTAGAGGAGGATACTTTGTCAGTAGAGACAGCGAGTTTAGTGCTAGCTTGCTAACAGTGTCAAGTTTTTACAGGTGCTGGTGTTACATGTGTTGGAATAAAATTATGGTCTTTACTCAAGAAGAACTTAATGTTATGTAAATATATCATTTTCCTGATGTTCTCAAAATGTGGCAGCTACCATGAATTTGTGATCAGACAAACATTTGTCATTTTATGCAATTTAGAAAAGTGATTTTTATTGTGACATGCATCAGGCAAACCTTTTTTATTCAGACTTCAGTCCAATGAATGCATTAATACCCAGTCCGACCAAATGGTCGCTTGCTACATTGGAGCATACATGACTGCAAAAAGCTACTGAGATTCACTATGTGGACCAAAGCACAGGGCCGCATACACATTATACTTACACGAGCTGATCAGCCATGGAAACCCATGCAGTGAAGCTCCCAGTGCATAGTGTTATTTGCCGATGTTAATGCCAGAGGTGCCTCAGCACTTCACTCTGTAACTTTATGTGGTCTGAAGCTTTGTGGCTGAGTTCCTGTGATTCCCAAACACTTCCACTTTGTAATGAATACCACTTAAAGCTGATCCTAGAATATCTAGGAGAGAAGAAATTTCACAAACTGACTTGTCACAATGCTAGCTTAAATCCAGTGAGCCCTTTACAATGACTCTTTAACAAAAAATTACAAACTGCATGAGCAAGTGTTTGATTTTGTGGGACTGAAAACACTTGAATTCGAAGATTATGCAGTGGGGTCCAATTTTTTTCTCCATATTGACTATTTTAGTTTTGGTGAAAGTAGTGAGCCAACTTGTGTTGATCTCCCTGGAGCCATCCAGCTACAGTAACTTGGCCTTCAGCTCCCTGAAATCAGTGATAACTCAGTCTAACCAATACTCTCTGCAACCTATTTAACTTTCTACTACACTGCTCTAATGATACACATTAAGGCAGTTAAACCATGATTCACTCCGCGTGGGTTCTTATTACTACCTTTATGTGATCTATCCTGCTCCCACACACTGCTTCTTTACTGGGACATCTTTGAAAGGTTGTGCATTTACTATGTCCATTACTATTTACAAAAGTAAATGCAATTTGCCTCTTAACAAGATCTCTTGCATAGTAGGAAGACCTGTCTCCCAAAAGTCTGTCTCTACAGCAGTAAGTTTTGACTCTGCACAAACTCTTCAAACTAGACAGGCCAACCCTTCACACAAGCCGAGTACAGATTTTTTTTCTTTGCTGTCTGCTTGTGAGGAAAATGTATTTTCGGTGTGTTTGTGTTGGCTGTCAGTGCAGAAGCAAACAGCGTTCGGTGGGTGTCTTCCTGCTGGTTTGTCTGGAAATAGTCAAATACAAAGTTAGTCTGACCTTTGAGAGCAAACATTTTTTTTGTGACTCCTGGTTAACCTCTGAGCACAAACACGATAACAACAACAAAAAAAATTCTTGAAAAAAATGACAAATGACGTACAGAGCGTGCAAAGCAGTCCTGTGGCCAGTCGGTTATTTTATATGCAGACTGGGGATCAAACTGACTGCACTTATCAGGATTTACTCGGTTTCTTAATATTGCTCTTGTGTGACCCCTTTGTGATCGTAGCTGATGTTAGCCAACTTAAGCCAACTATTTCGATACATTGAACATTACTTTTCCTGTCCAATCACTATATGACGTTATTTAACTATACGGCATGTTAGCACATGATTGCTTTGGTTTAGCAAAAGTGTTGTTGTCCTTGTTTAAACCATCAGGTGCTCACTTTTAGGGTATGTAGGATCTCTTTAGCTCTTATTTCTATCCAACTGCAGTAATTTAACGGAAAAGAAAAAGGCAGCACTTCATCCATTTGTGTTAGCAGCTGAAAAGGTGACTGTCCCTCTGAGTTGACCCCAGAGGTTCCTGCATCCACTGTATTAGGGAGACACAGTGACTGTGTAGCTTGGCGGAGACCATATTAGGGTGCTCCCTTATAAAGAAAATTGATTTGGGAAAACCCTCTCTGAAGTAATCCCTGGCAAGATCTGTGCACCATATAAGGAGACTAGTTTATATGCTGTATATGTTAGGTGTAGGCTGTGTGCAGACAGGAAGAGGACCCAAAGCGCAGACTACGGAGACAGACGTGAACTCAAAACAGCTTTAATGCTGAACCCAAAAGTGTAACAAAACTAAGAATACAAAATACACTTACATAGACAAAACACACAGCAAGTTAAGGGTAGATCGCAACAGAGAGCACAGGAAAACACAGGGCTTAAATACACAGAGGGAGCAATCAGGGAATGGGCAACAGGAGGGAAACACAGCTGGGGCAAATCAGGACTAACGAGACAAGGAGAGCAAAACCAGATACACGAACATGAGACATGGACTTTCAAAGTAAAACAGGAAACATAACACAGACTCACAGGCAGGCATTATAACAAAGGGAACGAAGACGTGGGGCAGACACAGACACTGACTGGACGTGGGGGTACAGCAAACAGGGGAGACAGCAACTCAGAATCACAGACAGAAAACCAGAACACTAAAACTCTAACAGAACCCACCCAGAGAACCTAAACTAAGAATAATCCAAAAACCCAAAAAGCAAAACTAGAATATAATGAAATAACAAACTCAAAGAACCAAAACACAAACCACTGGGTCGATGACCCAGGGATCCTAACAGTATATAGGAAATACAGGTATTCGTGTATGAATGTATAGTAATGTACAGTTATTTGGCCACCACAAGAGCAATGAATGATGCGTTTACTACAGAAAATATTTGTATTCTACTCTGAATACTCCCTCTTTTTTGCAGAAGAAGAAGAAAAGCAGACCTTTCACACGACTGCTGTTTAAAACATGTCGGGAACGCACATGCTCAGTAAACACACGAATGATCAAACAACAGTTTGATCACCTGAGCAGCTCAACTTCTATAATTAAGACAAATGACATAGAGACACACATGCCTTTACCACTTACACAGTTTACCTGCAGTATTTCCAAGAACACAGTTCACAGAGATTATATGGCCTGAAATCGTGTGTTTTGTTTTGTGGAGATAAGATAGATGTTTTCTTTTGTACATGAGCTAAATTTATTAGGGTAATGCCAGTTAAAGTTTAACCTTTTCCAGGGCACTGGGTTTATGTGTGGAGCACATGTGACGCTCGCATAGTCACTCATTACAGAGATAACCACGCTGTACTCACATGCTGCCTGGCATCTTTAAGCCCTGATTAAACTCCAGGATGGCTGGCATCTTTTTTTTGTTGTTGTTGCTAATTTTATTGTTCCGATTGTATTGATTGTAGGAATTCAACCTAGGAAGAGGCTACAACGGAGCAGCCATCCAAATACCCAAACTCCACTTAGCTTGCTGTGCTGATTCACGGGTAGGTAGGTATCTGGTTGAAAATTTGGCTTGAAAAGGAAAGAAAGAAACCGAGATGGTGACCAACATGACAAAGTAGTCTAAAAGCAAAATGTAATCGAAAAAGCTGAAGAAAACCAACAGTTTTCATTGTTTTTAACAATGGGATCCTCTCTACTACAAAGAACTGTATAGAGCGCTGCAGGGATCATGGTTTTTATAGGTCAGCCTCAAAGTTAGCATTGTCCTGGTTTGTTTGACAAAGGGCTAATTGGTTATTCTCTTAGACTTTAAGAAATAAAAAGTTATGATACGTACGTTTTATTCAACAAAATATTTTCCACAAACTTACACCAAGTTTATGATTTCTGGAGAGTGAATATAGTTACAAGAGATAAAACACTGAGTATAGTACAGTTATATAACATCATCACCACTTATTCCCTGAATTCAACATCATGACTTTGAATATCCCACGCAATTTCAGCAGTTTGATTTAGTCTTATTTTTACCTCTAACACATCAAAGCTTCAGTGTATAACTGGGATATTTACTCGTGTGTTTTATGTGGTATAACAAGATGTGAAAATGTCTTTCATGTAACTGAAATCACATTCAAAACAAAAAATGTGTTTGAGAAAAGGGAACAGGAAGTGCAAAATGCTAACTTATTTGTTACGGTCCTGGGTTGTGTGACCCAGTGTTTTGAGTTTCATTGTATTTGGTTTTTCATTGTTTATGTTTTGGTCCATTTAATCATCGTTAGCTCCTAGGTCCTCAGTTATAGTTCCTCCTTATTAGATCCTTTTGTGTCTTCACCCCCAATGGTTTGGTCTCCTTTGTTGGTTAGGAACAAAGGAGGTAAGGTAAGGAAAATCCCAGAAATTGGATTCTGATCATCTGGACAGAATCAGTTGTCTGGGGCTGTTTCAACATCAAATTACTGATAATATATTAATATTGTACTGTTTTTTTTATTGACAGGCACAACGAATGGTGTAGTTATGTTGACTTAAACATATTTAACTTTACTACTGAACATAAATTCATTATGTAAATTTAAAGTAATTATATGTTCAAGGCTTTAGCTAAAGCATTAGCTAAAACATTAGAATTAGCATTCATGCTAATGCTGCCCAAATCAGCCATTCAATTATCATAAAAGTATTCCAGGTGCATTATGCTCGGCACTCTAAAATCAATATGTTAACTAGTAAACAATTTTCAATGCTAACACACAGTTTCAGTGTTTATCGTGTTCACAGTCTTAAGTGTGTGTTTTAACCTGCTAACATTTTCAAATTTTGGTTCTACTAATGGGACTAGGTAAAAGGTTATGACATCATCTGGAGACCGCAACATCTGTTTAGCTCACAAACTAAGCCCAGTTATACAGGCTGAGAGACCAGTTAGCGAACATCTGGCAACCACTGGTCAGTAAGGAAAAATGTAAACTCCCCAACCAATTAGTAAGTGATTGCTGCAGGTTGCTGGCAGTCATTAGCATGAAATTGGTTGCAAAGCGGTATATGGTGCTGGACCCGAAATCTCCATGCAATTGCTTTGATTGCTAGCATATTGCAGTGGTTCGCAGTAATGGCTGTAGTGGCAATTCCAAACTTTTACTTTGAATGCAAACATCCACCACTTAAAATTTTGATTGCACATTTTAAATTTTCTCTACAGCTAGTTCTGGGTGAAAAAATTCAGCATCTCCACTGCCGACATGTCTCTAGGCCTGTGTGACTGAGATCTAACGCTGCCCTCTCTAGAGCTAGACTGGTAACACGTTTAATACAATCTAGAACAGGGGTCCCCAATCCCAGTCCACGAGGGCTGGTGTCCCTGCAGGTTTTAGATCTCACCCTGGGTCAACACACCTGAATCACATGATTAGTTCATCACCAGGCCTCTGGAGAACTTCAAGACATGTTGAGAAGGTAATTTATCCATTTAAATCAGCTGTGATGGATCAAGGACACATCTAAAACCTGCAGGGACACCGGCCCTCGTGGACTGGGATTGGGGACCCCTGATCTAGAATCTCAAACTAAGTTAAATATAAAGATGTTTTATTTTCTGAAGGTAAAGCCATACTTTTACATTTATTGAAAGGGGAGTAATCATATAAGAACATTCTTGTAGTTTAATTGGAGAAAAAAAGAAAACAAGAGAGACAGTGTTATATAATCTCCTCCATTCACATAGCGAAGAATGAAACTCGTGATTCACTGAAAATCAATCAGGGATGTCAGGAATTCACACACACTGCAGTCTCTCAGACTCAGTGTGTCTCTTGCCAACCCATATCTCATGATGTTCACACGCACACACACATCTGATCCCCAAGCGTGATTTGAATTCTTATGAAATCATATTAGCACAGCCTTAGCATTAGATTGCACTTACTGTAAAAAAGACACACTCAAACATAGTACACATTTGCTCAGTTAACTTCTTAAAGGTTTTCACGTGGCAACAGAAATGCACACACATGAGCACAGACATGATATTCCCAATCACCCGCATAATCCCTGTCATCCCCATCCCATGACTTCCATTGGTGCAGAGTAGAGTGGGAAGGAAACTGTTCAAGTTAAGTGGTTGCACGTTCAACAGCTCTGCTCATATGACTGCCGTACCTTCAGATATTACTGCAGAAGAAGCAGGAGGAAGTAACAGACAATGAGCCACTGAGGGCCTGAGAGCTTCCTCCAAGAACGCTGATCCAATGGCTGACAGTCGTTCCAGCTTGTTCCATGAAAACGTTTCAAAGGAAGGGTTATAGAACAATGGTGTAACAGAATTTGGGGTTACTCATCCACTTTATTAACAAACATACACTGAAGTGAGGGCAAGGAACTGCCTTCTTACATCTACATATTAGCTGTGCGGGACAAAGTTTAAGGGTCACCTCATTTTTTTCTCTCCTTGCAATTGTTTTGGTTGCTAGGAGGTTGCTCTTGTAGTTTGTATTTGACTTGTCTACAAACTAAGAAAACTGTGAAACATGCAACACAAATTGAAAAAGAAGGTTCTACCTTAATGGTGAATATTCTCCTCTTATGGTTTGTGTTTCTTCAAGTTTTATTACGACTCTGCTACTAGCTGGTGAGTGAGTGCTTGCATATAATTTGGCGTCTTCCATGCAAACTATTGGCGATCAGGGCAAAGCAATCATGAGGTGGTTTTTAGCATGGCAACTCCTTTGTGACCGATTTCGCCTAGCAACTGTGAGCCCCTTGCAGGAACCAGAATAGCAGAATTTTAAATTGTGGTTTGGCTCTAGTTACAAGAAATCCTCATTAAATAGGAGTGAATGGAGCTAAAAACCTGCTTCCAGACAAAAAACAATGCTAATGTATTTTAGTTTCAGAAAGATCAAGAAAGATATTGATTGCAAAATTGGCATTTTGCTAACTTATGCTAATTGGTTGATTAAGGATTTGTGACAAGACATGTCCTTGATCAGTAAAAAATGACAACTACACTAAACATTAAGAGCAGAAGATCAAAACAAAAACACATCTGTAAGAAACATTGATCACAAGTGAACGCCATAAAGGGGATGTTGACACTGGAATGTCCCTAAAACTTCCACAAAGGTATTTTCCTACAGCTAAACCACTGCAGATGATCCAATAGTGAAACTTTTGTTGAAAAAACTTTTTAATGAAACTTATTGTTCTCTCAACCACGAGATGAAAGTGTGATTATTTTTGACTTTTAATTTAACTTAACTTTATTCAAAGATCTCTAGGATCCCTTCCATTCTTGACTATCTCATGATCACCGCCTTAAGAACAAGAGTGGGAGTTTTCCCTTTTAGAGAATTTTTTTTTGTATTTTTTATACTCATGTTCTTATATTCTTTATCTTCTGTACAGATATTTGATGAATTTAAATTCGATTGCGGCAAAATTTAACTTTTCACTCTTAAAACACATTGATGTGTCTACTAAATCCACATCACATTAAGCGATGAACTGACTAGTGTGTTTGTCTTGGTAGACAAAGGCTGAAAACATTGAAATAAACAATGGAGCTGTGAGTTAAGCAGGTAAGCAGACTGAAATAGGATGTTGTTATCAGTAAAATTCTCAGCGTCTCGCCTCGGCTGAGGCTGAATGCGAGTTAAGTCATTGCAGAATTCGTTAACCACATGAGCAGACAGTGGTGTGCTGCAGGCAGGATGACACTGATTAGTGGCAGCCAGACGGCAGCGCTGCAGGACACTGTCAGCAGTAGTCTAGAAAAAAACGGACCGTTAACTTTGAACCACTTGTGTCATTTTTCAAAACTTTTCAGTGGTGACATTTTCATTTAAATCGTAAAGGAAGTGTAATGGCACTTTTAGAACTACATCAAATATGTCTGACTTTGGCAAAAAAACAAAGGAAACGAAAACACACACAAAAAAACTATGTTTAAATTTTGATATTTCTGAATAGAAGTCTGAAAATAATTCCTAAGAGTGGAATCTTTGTGCTTTCATTCAGTTTAAACTGTGGCTGTTGTTGTTTCCTACATAAAAATAAAAATAAAATTTCTGAATGTCTTTAACCACCTCTACATGTTGACTTTTGGGCCATTCATGCTTATTCTTAGCATGCTTTAGGCTTACCTTTACAAAGTATGGGTAACCCTTCATAATACAGCCTATGATTAAGGCCGTAATTCCCGTGTAATTACACAGTAATTATATTTAAATACAGATACTTCAAAGTAGGTACACTAGAGTAAGGGGGTAACAAATCAGGTCTCTAAAGGAAACAAATAAATATACTGTAAGTAAATTAAGTACTGCATAATTTCTTGGTAATTTTGCACGAAAACAAACAATATTTCCCCATTTTACATTGTAAGTACACTGTACTTTTCAGGGTTCAGGCTGTATTATGAAGCTTAATTTTGCTTAACTTGCAAGTATGTTTCAGGAAAGGAGTGTCTGTTTTCCTGCGAAATACTTAAAACTACTTTTGAAAGTTACATTTGAACAGTGATTGTGAAAGACAAAGAAATTAAGTTGGACTTGTCTCTATCTTTAGAGGGTCACACAGGACTGCAAATTTTGATGATATTTATTTTTCTTGTGAGCTGTGGGAGGAAGCTAGAGTAAACGGAAAGAACCCACGCAGACACAGTGGGAACATGCAAACTCGCCTTATTGTTTTGCTATACACTACTTACTGATATTCTAGGGCAGGGTTGTCAAACTCATTTTACATACTGGATGACATACATCCCACTCTGATCTTAAAGGACCAGTGAAGCGCTTCCTTCTGTCATTGTAAAGAAGATGAACTATGCATTTAATGCCAGAGATATGTTTATATTAGAAAGGAAAGAACAATTTCAACAGCATGTCTGGATTTCCATGTGATAAAGAAATAGTGCTCTAAGCATGATTTTTGGCCTTAAATTGTAAAACAAAATTTTTCTCTCTGTGAAAAAACATTTCTATAAAAGCTGCTGTAAAATTACAGAAAGATTTTATATTTTATATTTTATAAAATCTTTCTGTAATTTTAAATAACTTCAACATTATTGTGATTTATCTACTACTTAATTACTTTGGTGAAGTATATTCACGATAGAAGTCTTTATCTGTAGGGAAACCTGTAAAACCTATTGAAATACAGTTAAATGTTCAAAATTGACAGCTTCCTGGTTTTTCAAACCTGTCAAGTGGGCCGGTTTAGGGTGCCTGCTAGGCCGATTGTGGCCCCCAGGCCTTATGTTTGGCACACCTGTTTTAGGGTATTTATGGGACCTTAGGCCAATGTAAATACCAAGTTGATGTTATATTCATTTCTTATAGGCAAGAGCACAACTAATCGAAATGCTTAAGTAGCTGGAATGTAGCTAACTAGCTAGACAATATTATGTCTATGACATAAAGAGCAGTGCATGGGCCTCCAGCAAGTTCAGGGAATGTTTGCTTGTGGGGACTTTGATATCACATCCAAACACCCGTCACCAAAGTGAAGACTGATGGTGAAAGAAAACACTCCTGCGAGATAGGAATGCTTAATTGTCTGCATCACTATGCTTCAAACTAACAGTGACTTAACATTCCAAAAAATTCCAGTAGAGGAGTGCTTTAACTAATCTGCAGTGTCAGCATTGCCACCTATAGAAGCACACACTCATTCAATAAATACCCACAGATGTGTGTGGATGCTGGCATCACTGCATGAGCCAATCAATAACTTTTAAAGATAAAAAACCTCTCTGATTAAAAAAAATCAGTCATTCCCTTTTGTGTTGCAGTTTTCCTGCTCTATGCTGAGCTGCTATTCTTTATAAACTTAAAAATCTTTATAAATGCCCCAAATACAGCTCTGTGCATAAGTGAGATGCAGAGACAGATAGTGTCTTGAATAAAATCACATTCAAGACACTATCCTCTTTGGTGTTGTGTCAGGGAGAGCATCAAACACGCGGAGCTACCAGCTGTGAGGGTCCCTTATGGAAAGGGAGCAGCTGAAAGTAGCTTACGTGCTTGCTTTGTAGCCTACTGTTGAATATTACATGAATTACATACGATTAAATAAATGACTCTAATTTACAATCAAAGGTATTTAACTACACATCTCATAGGCGGCAACATGCATTGCTGTTGCTGGTCCAGTAGATGGGGCAGTCGGGCTACGCTTTTGACTGGCTTTACACATTTGTTAAGTTAGAGAAAGAATGCCAACTTAAAGCCGGAAACCCATCGATTCTTTGTACCGGAAAAAAAGGAGAACCATTTTTGTTCTGACGTACCTTTTAATCATTCACGATTTATATTCACGGTAGTTATTATCCTGCTAAAATTCATGAATTAGAAAAAATCGGCATATCTAAAAATAAAGCACACAATTGATCCCCTCAGTCATGTGCGAAATGTGGCAGGATATTTGCCATGGCTGTTTGTATTTTGAAAATTCCGACAGGAAGTCGTGCTGTACATCGTCTCTGACTCGACGCCGGTCTCTTCACACTGTCCACAGTCAGTCGTATCGCAGACACAGAAGCGCTGGATTCAAGTGCTTGACCCTGTTGTCCGTGGCCCTGACAGCGTCAGTTCTTCCAGGTAAGGAAAACAAAAAAACAAAATATTCATTTGTTGATGATTGTAGCTGTTCGAAAGTGTGCAACTAGTGTTTTCTTGTTCGTCTTTTTTCAGCGAGTCGGATTGTTGATGTGGCAACTTAATGTATTCATGCTTGGTAACACAAAGCTACGCTTTAACATGATAACTTGCCCCTTTTTCCAGCGCTTTGAAGCAACAGGTATAGACGAATAAAGTGAAAGGAAGTCGAGTCACAGTAACCCTGATGACACTGGCAATAGTACTGTATTGTCCATAAAGCTGTCAGTCAGCGGGACTGCTGAAGGAACATGAAAGATTGATGAACGCCAGCTAGCTAAATGTTAGCTAACTAGTTAACTAACGCTAACAGACCCTTCTGTCCCGCATCTCTCAAGTACTTTCGTTTTTTTTCTGTTAGTTAAAGCGTGACTCCAGATAACTCGAATGTTATTTGACTCCTTTATTTTGCATTCTTTGAGTTCCACATGAAAGCAATGTGCAAGGTAGCACCCTGTTAACTTAAAATAGACCTCCCTTGTTCATTTAAAAAAACATGTATGCCGAAACAACCAGTAGACCCCCCCAAACCCTAAAATTCAGTCATACTGAATTATGTCATACTTCTGTTTTTAAGACCACCTAAAAAAGGGGCGATTCCAGGAAACCTTTAGGTGGGCTCAGCATCTGATCATAATGCCAATGCGTAAAAGTGCCTTGCAGTAATATTAATTGAATATCCTGTTTGCAAAGGTAGTCGACCATTTTTACATTTGCAAACCGTACGGTAATTTAGGTGGTTGCACATTACAGTCTTGCCTTAAAACAGTCTCATTAGTTTAATGACCTATTGCAGTTTTTAAGTATAATTCAGAATGAATAATCACAGATTTCAGTATAATACATCGGTTTTATGGTGGACTCTTTAGTTATTGAACCCGGAGCAAAGGATCAGCTATGTTCACCAGACACTGTTTCAGTTTCCTAACCACATGCAGTAGAGGTAGTCCACCAAATCATTAAGAATTTAAAGCAGCATTACTCCATACAGACTGATCCATATTCATTTACAGCAAAATTCAAGCTGGATAAAGGCTGCTGCTGGCCAGTGACATGTAACATCCTTTTGACTTGAAGTCACCTGGAACTGTAGCTGTGCTGTAAACAAATAATGAAGCCAAGTGTGACCAGAATAACAACAGCAATCTTCAATATGCTGAAATAATAAAGTACAAAAGCTCGCTGGCTGGTAACTAGTAATAAGCCAGAGGACTGATGGCTCGGGAGGCTCATTAATATAGCTCATCAATAGCTTAATATTCATTAAGCTATTTAGAGAGCAAATATGCATAAGCATACACTTTCTAAGTGACAGTGATGCCCCGCATTTGCAAACCAGTTCACACTTTTGCTCTGTTTCAGGTAAAGTGTAAATCTGCACCACGGATTTGTGTGATGAAATTTTGTCTTTGTCTTTTTTCTGCTGCAGCAACCAAAGTCTGATTTATTAATGACAAACCAGCAGTAGATGCATCATGACATCAAGAACACTGGACAGTTAAATGTGTTTTCATTCTGTCCCATCTCCAGTAGATGAGTTGAAAAATGATCACATTAGATGACGATGTCAGAAAAATTGGGGGTGTTTGAGCACCACAAAGGAAGGGTCTAAACTTGCCTGTGCTGAAAGAATTGCTTCACCCCAGGTCAAAGGTCAGACCTTCATTGTACTTTCTGTTCCTTTCTCCTTATAGAAGTCTTTTCCATATATAGCCGGGAATTGAAAATGGAAGTGGCTATGCCAGAGTGAGTAATTTACAATATCAGTTACAGGTTTATGCAAAGATATTATTATTTAGTCTTGCCTCACTTCCACATCTTCCTTCTGTGAAGTATGAATACAACCTCATGGAGTGCTTAAGGTAGCACTTGTATCTAATATATTATACTGTTTGTCTCTTTTTCCCCTAGAACAACTTAGCGCTTGCTGTACGGTTTTCAAAGGACAGTTTTAAAAAGTAAAGCTCTTTTCACACTAATACTACAGCCCTAAACATTTCTCCACATAACCAAATAAAGCTGTACTTGTTGGAATTGTGACTCAGTTAATTTTTATTTTATTTTTTTTACCGTGCAGTGTCTTAGTACTACATCTATGTGACAGACAAATGTGGTTGTCTGGTGTAAATTCACATCAAGCGAGTGGACATGGTGTGTTCAGCTCCCGCACACTCTGTCCAGTTAGCCTGAACCGTTTGGAGTATTTCCAGCAGAGACAACACATCTGATGCGCGCTCAAATTGATTCTCCTGAAACAGTCTGGAGCTTGTGTCACAATGGCTCAGCTGTGCTTTCGTGAGGTGTGCTTCATTCATCAGCGTTTGTTTCATATGAGCAAATGTATTTTATCTGTGAACTTCATGACATAAAGGGTGGAAAACCTTTATCTGCTGATATGTTTGAAATATTTGAAATGTGAAGCACAAGGAGAAACAAGTTTATTGCATGAAACTCTCAGGGATGTCAGGCAAAGGTAAAGATAGTGTTTGACATGAATTCCCTGGCTCTGTGTCCAGACTGCAGGGGATTGGACTTGGTCTGGATGGCTGACGGACAGGGGCGCAGCAGACCAATCACATGATCACATGACAAGATGCTGGCTCGTAACCGCTTCCTCCTCCTGGTGGTGGTAGGTGGAGCAGCGCTGGCCATCCTCAGCCTGAGCCTCCAGTTCTGTAAGTACAGTGTGTTTGAAGTGTGATGTCTGATGTTTAAAGGTTATTCATGTAATGAGTGAAGTGAGTGATTAGTTTTTTTTGGAGGGGTCGGGATCATGGACCATTTTGCATTTTGAATTTTTGTTGCTATTAATCCCTTCTAAAGAAACACTGAGGTATAAACTAGTGTGTTTTTTCTGCTATTTCCTCTTAAGTTCCTTTTGTTATTTTTTTCTTCTGCTTGTGTCTTTGTACATATATATCCTGTCATTGCTGTCCCATTCAGGAGACCCTATTTGTATCTAAACAAAGCAGAATCCCCCATTGACTCTCTATTAATAACCAGCAGCACCAGTGGCCCTCTGTCGATGCTCTGTCGCCCACATCTGCTGTGGAATGTCTAGGTGAACTCAATTGTGTCTTTTCTCAATCAAGTCATTGTTCAGCATCCCCTTCAGGTATTGTCTAGATAGCATATCCCGGCCGGCCGCAGTGAATGCAAGGAAACCACCGCTCTGTAAAAGGAGACAAGCTTGCCCCGCTCTGGATGTGATTTGCAAGTCGTGCTGGTGAGAAAGGGAATATTGCTGCTTGATGAAGCAGATGGGGTGTGGTGAACAAATTGTAAAGCTGTTTTGCGCTGGCTTCATGAAAACCCCCAAAGCAGCACAAGTGTTAATAGTGACTGCAAGCTTGTGTCTGGACGAGCGTATAGGATTAGACTGCCATAAATCACACTCACAGGATTATGCTGGTATTTTGGACTTTAAAATCTCCTGAGCTGTCCTTCATCAGCTGTTTTAACATTTTGTCCTCGTATAAAAAAAAGAAAGTCAAATGTAAGATGGGGTGCTGAAATGACTGAATTTACTGCTCCTTTATCTTTCCTCATATGTTGCCTTGAATGACACAAATTTGGAGTTTAATCTTTGGGGAAATAATGCAAGAGCAAGCTGGCTCTGACTCTTGCTCATCTAGTGATTGCACTTTGGGACCTTAAATCCAGACTGTTTTTCTGTGCCTCCCTCCCCTTCTCCCACATAATAATAAGTGGTTGAGTATGTTGGAGGAAGCTGCTGTATAAGTTAATATTAATGCCATGCTATCAGTCTCACGCTTGTCTCCTAGACTGTAATTTTCTTGTTTTTAAAAGTCCCAGACACCCCTCTATAACTCAAAGTGTATTTAAAAATGTTATAAAGTGGAGATGCACTAATATATCAGTTAATATCAGCTTTGTTGACTGTGTGTTAGCAAATGATATGACATTTAGTGTTTAGTTGAATATTTTTACAATGGTCATTTCATTTTGTTTTCCCACAAAAAAACAGTAGAAAACAAAACTAAACAAGCAAAAAGACATTTTTTCATTTTAAAGGTACAGTGAGTAATTTGTTGAGGTTCTTTGATAGACAAAAAGAATGTTGTAAGCATAAATATACATTGATTAATGTGTCTTCCAACAAACTGATGCATTCTTATTAACTTAGAATTATTCTATTGAAAATATATAGGAGCGGTCACCAGTTTGTGGAAACCACCATGTTGCTCGACCATCTGGAATACACTGACTGAGTTGGATATCAAAGTTCCCCCTAATCTGGTTTTATTTATGTGGTTAGAGACGGGCACATGCATAATATGCCTTTTAATTAATTCAAAGGTTTAATATTTGTACATGTATAATTTTCTCATTATGTCTTTCTCCTTGTCCTCGTCATCTGCCTCCTTCACTGCTGTCTCTCCTTCCTCATGCCCACCTCATCCTCTCCACCTCAAGCCTCATCTCCTGAACTGAAGTCAGAACTCTAACACATGAAAACGTGCATCAACATGCTTGCTTATTTTGTCATAATTACATACGGTCAGCAGATTGGACATGTGGCCCTCCTGCCTCTGGACGCCTGACAACAAGCCAGCTAAACAACAATAACAGCTGGTTATAGGCTAACATGACGCCAGCTAATATTAGGCTTGAGTGTCCTGAAATCACACGTATCTTCTGATAAACAGTTTGACTACATTCTCACATCGTATGATACTTTATGCACCAAGTGTGATTAAGATTTTACACAGTGTACATTTAATATTGGGATCAGCCCAGAATTTCACTTTCATGACATCCTCATTACTTGATATCGCCCTTTTTATTGACGGTATTAAATTTACTGGTTTCTTAGCTAAGAGACAGTTCTTGTGGCTTATCAGGACTTGAATTTCAGTGTGGGATTGCAGATGTGACCCATAATTCAGGCAATTCCTACACCCAGCTACATCGATCTAATAATGTTCAGCCCAACGTTTATACTGGTGCAGAACAGCTGGCCAGAAGCAGTGCAGAGGTAAATCGACATTCGTCTTGGACAACACTTTGCACACATGAGTATCAGCTCTCGGCTTTTTGATACATTCTTGCTAGCTTCAAAGATCTGAACATGAAGGAATACAAACATGGACTCACTGGAGGAGTCTCACTGAAGGCCAAGTCAGCAACTTAAATCCACAAGCTCCTCAGATAGCTAACTAGAACTATTAAGATCAACCAGTATGTCAGGCTAACTGGCTTACCAGCATATCCATGGCTTAGTCTTATAGCAGTCAAATGAATGGTTGAATTTGTAAATTATACAAACTATAAACTATACTTGTGCAGATGTGCCAGATTACTGGGAAAGAACAAAGCATGCCATGGAGACCAGAGGAAAGACAACCACCGAGACAAAGATAGACAAAGCACAAATTACAGCAGTGTTATAGTTGGGAGGAGTGCAGCAAAACCCAGGGGAAAAAAAAGACCTGTAGTTAAGCTCACAAGCAGCAATCCTCCCAAGAGCACTGTTTATGTTTAAAACTGCCCTCACAAACCTTTTTTTGATCAGTAATACTGCTGAAGAAAAGCTGCCATCATCATTTATTCATCACAAATAGAAAAAGAATTGAGCCATTATCCAGAAAAAGCATGGTAGGAAAGCATGAGGGATTTTCTCCTCATGTTTAATAGATGGTCAGCTTCTGTTTTTGTTCCACTTTTCTGCTATTGCTCGGTAGCCTGTTCATCTGTTCCAGTGCAGCTCTTCCGTCTTACCCCCAGCCTGCTTTTAAGAAAAAGCCCATCCTTATGTTTATTGTTGTTTGTTGACCATTACGGTGAGAGACAGAGTGACTGAGGATTATTGATGGCGGAGTAAATGAGCCTGTCTGGCTCCAGGCTACCTCAAATTAAAACCAATACATGCTTTAGAGCACGGCAGGCAAAGGTAGGGGAAGGGACTGACAGGGAACTCCCAGAGGACGGTGATGACAGTGTTCAGGGGCACGCCAGAGAACTGAGAGTAATCTATTTTGAGATGTAAGCAGCAGTAGTGAAAGGAAAGGTGATGCAGAACTTTGTGAGAGTCAAGCACTTCTAGGGTGTCAGATTTTGTGAGAGAGGACTGCCATGGGAGGATATAAAAGAAGAAGAAAGGCAGGTTGTCTGTGAGGTTTACACAACGATAAAAGAAAGTCCCATAAGTATACCCTTCAAACAAAGTGCTGTTTGGACGGATCAAAAAAGACTAAAAGCTTCTTTTCAGTGTTTTAACAGGCACGTGAATCACTTAACTTTTTTTTTTACTTTGGAAATGATCATCTACCAATGAGTGTCCTTAAGGCATACCTCCAAGCACTTGTCAAATTCCTCTCTCCACATTTCTCACATTCCTTCCCCTGCAGTCACTACCAGCGACAGCGATGGTGTCTGAGCAAAATCTGGATATGCCTTTGAGCTACCAGTACATGCAGTGAAAATGCTATGGAAAAAAATCTTGTGGAAGGGATTGTACTCAACAGCCCACTTGGCTTTCTGAACATTTCTGAACAGCTGATTCTGCTCTATAATTTCTGTGGTCATTAAAGTTCCACTTAAGAAACCACACCTTCATCCAGCGTCTATAATTAAAGCATTGTCTATCTTTTTGTTCTTTTTATATATATTCTCCAAATAATTATTTTCCAGTCATTATCAGCCCACATGTGCAACAGGAATCCTGTCATTTCAGTCCATTTCCAGAGTTGCTGGAGCAGAGCTCACCAAAGCAGGAAACGGTGAACTGTGACTCCATCGTTGAACTTCAATTCATGAGTCTTAGTGTGGTTTTCAACACCATCAATCTCGGTATCTTCTTAGCTGGAAATCAGCTGGAAAATATGTGGTCTGGCTCTCGTTTAGAACTGTTAGAACTGCTAGCCTACATCTTAATTTTTTAAGGTTAAATATGGTGTAGCTCAAGGCTCTGTTCGTGGTCTTCTGTTTTTCTTGCACTATATAAAAGCGTTGCCCTTTGGCTATGGTAACCTGCTGATCATCATTCCCTGAGAAGGAAAACGGAACGAATAGAGTGGAAGTCATGGCTGTATGAATACAGTTGCATTACCTTTGTGGTGTAAGAAAAGCTGTGCAAACAAGTAAAAGTCTTTCTTCTGCTGGAAATCATAATTGAAATGCAAAAAACCCCCCTAACAAACATGTCCTCTTACATAAAAGGCAGAATCAGTCATGGAGTCAGTAATTATACATTACTAACAGCAGCATCTGGCACTTTTATTACAGTAGACACCAAAGACGGCTGTTAGCAACATTGTCATTTTTATCATCATGTAAAGAAGCTGCCCATAGACAGTTTATCTCTTCACCTGCTATTTTTGCACACATTTTATGAATGAAGCCTGTATGAAGCGATACCATCTCTGTGATATCACATTCACGTTACACTATGACTGAACACAATGCAGCTAAAGTCTCGGACCATATCATTTGCATCCACGTGATGATATCTTGCAGTACGGGCATCTCTGGATACACACATTCCACACTTTTTTTGTTCTACTTATTCTAGACAGAGTTGGTTTTCAGAGGCTCTGTTATTGGTTTATAACAAGTGACGCCCTCCAGAGCCGAAAAATGAAGCTAACGCAGAAGAAAAAATAAAAGCAAAACATTTTGGCCTCTTCGAATAGTTTTCCCCGTTATAACAGCTTGTTCACCTGCCCTTTATGTTCATTATTGTTAACTGGTTATAGGCTTTCAACATATTTTGTAGTCATCGGACATGACCACAAGGTACGTAACTGAACATGTATATAGACGTCTGTGACTTTTTTTGGGCATATAGACTGACTTTTTATGCCAAAGTGCAAAAATTGTTACAGCAAAAGTCACTCTATCCTAGAGTGTGTCCTATCCTAGTGTCCAAAACACCCAGCATTTATAGACCGTGGACAGAGTAGGCATCATTCCTCTGTAGCAGGAATGTCAAACTCCTTTTACATTACCCACTTTAATCTTAAGTGGGTCAGCCCAGTGAAACTCCCCTTTCTGTCATTCTACAGAGGTTTCTCTGCAATTTAATCCTAGTGATGTGTTAATATAAGATAGTAGTGTATATACACGTTATAGAATATAGACTGAAAAACAGGAACTTTTATGTCATTTAATTGTTTCTTAATTACTTTGGTGTAGTATGGTCATCTGAGCAATTTTTATAAGTAGGAGAAGCTGTAACACTTGTGAAAATACAGTAAAAAGTGTCAAATGTTTGCCCTCCTTCACATTTTTCAAAGCAGTCCAGTCTTTGTCAGGCCAATTCTGGCCCCCAGGCCTTACGTTTGACTCCCCTCTTCTATAGGCTTAACTGAGGCTAGCCTTTCCCGATAGTAAAAGCCCATCAAATACAGGTGTTGCCCTTAAAAAACATTCATTACATTGGGTGGATAGAAAATCCAATCTTCTCTACATACGGATGTGGTGTTTGTGAGTGTTTGCTGTGGGGCTGTTTAGTCGCTTGAAGTAAAACAGGCTGATGTATTTTGATGAGATTGGATTTCAGAGTAAGAGTCAGCTTGCTGCAAATGCATGACAAACAACATTTAGACATGCATTGAAAATATGACTTTAGAGAAGATGTTCAGCCTTTCCTGCCAACATTCAGACGCTATTACTCCTCCTCAACAAAACAGCTCAAAATACTGCAGAGCACAATACGAATAGATCTAGTGTAGTATAGATATGCATTAAAGACAAATTGTGGTGCAGCCTACATTTTTAATGCAAAGCTATTCAACTGTCAAGCATACTAAATTAAATGGCTTCACTAATTATTAAAGTGGCCTGTTGTAGACTAACTGTCTGCACTGTTCAGACATATTAGCTGGAAGATGGAATGAGAATATTCCCTCACTCTATCCATCAGCTTTCTCTAGTGCTTATTTTATGCCAGATTGTATGAGCTGAAATGCATCCCAGCATGCATTTGGCAAAATGCAGGCTTCTGGAACAGTGCCAGTCTGTCATAGGCGTAACACCCTGACAGACTACCACGCTTTACAGTACATGTGTGTTTCACAAATGAGGTATCCTGATGATTTTGATGATTGTTATCTTTAAGCTTTTGTCTAGTTTCTTGCCTGTTGCATCTTAATGGCCTTGGGGTCTTGCATCCCTAAGGCCAGCTAAACCAGACCATAGGTGGAGTAGAAACCTAACACACATATTTGCATTTACCAATGATTTAGCATTTCCATGTTTTCTATTTGGTTTCTCCAGATGTTTCAGTTTCCACTAACATTTATATAACAATGCTAACCAAAGAGCTGCTGTGCTACCCTAATGACAAAATAAATCCGACCAGATACTGGGTATTAAAAGACTCAGATCTATATCGGGGGCAATCAGGAGCTTATCGGTGCTTTTGCTGTAACACTGACCATTAGTGATTAATGAAATGCGAGCCACGAGGATGTTAATCTGTTTCGTCCCTGTGGATTGTTTGTAAAGCCACATAGCGCTGCCTCCTCCAGCTGTGAATAATTTCATTCTTGATGGAATTTTCTGTTACGAGTGTTGCTCCATTCGCGTTCACTAGACATAAGGTGAGGATGCAACAAGTCCTGGCTGCCTGCAGCTGCTCATTATGTCTGTACTATGAGTCAATATTTGCTCCATCTTTTCCACTGGGCTTTGGTTACAGCAGTGCTGACAGTACAGTGTGCTCTCAAGTTGGGTACTATAAGTGGGCACCCACCTTCTTAATTTGAGGCCAAGCCACATTCTCTGAGTATCTTTATACTTCCATAATCACAGCGGTGCTCTACTTAACACAGACGTGTTTGTGTGCGTTTTTTGAGGCAGAGCCGCTTGTTTGCCTTGAGGCTGCATGTGTTTATAATGATGGCCTCACACATACTCAGAGGTGGGAGAATTAACAGGGCAGACTGTTTAGCTCTGAGTATCTGAGTCAGGATGCGTGTATGTTTGCATGCTGTCACCTTTGCTGAAAACACTCAGGTAGCCCTCTTCTCAGGTCTGACGGAGGTGGAAGGATACTTGGAAGGCATGTTAATTGAGCCACATTTAGCATGTCTGCATGAATTTGTTGTGTCCCGTGTGCGTAATGCTCTGTTTGCCGTTTCTGTGTATGCACGTGACCGTGTTGGGCAGGGAGTAACAAAAGCCCCATTGTGGAGGCAACTGTGACTGAACTGGCCTCCAAACGTTTGGTTTGTCCAGGCAGACTTGTGTGTGTGTGTGTGTGTGTGTGTGTGTGTGTGTGTGTGTGTGTGTGTGTGTGTGTGTGTGTTGCTGGGAGGTGGTGGGGGGTAGCAGTGTATGGGGCACAGTGAGTGGAGGAGGACAAGTTATGGTAATGAATGAGGTCCAGTGTGTGCAGTCAGACATCGAGCTACTGAACGGTCGTCAAAATGCTCTCCACTCGTGTCGCTCAGCTTGTCGTTTTTCTCATTTGTGGTGAGTTTTTGTCCAAATTCAAAACTTTTCATGAAGACTTTCATTTTTTATGTACCAAGACAAAGACATCTGGCTTTGTCTTGGTAAATAACTGTTCTTAGATGTTCTTGCTTGTTCTATGTTCTAAAAGTCTACCAGCTTTTCTAGTATTTGTGTACTACAACTCTTAGACGACGATTATCATAACAAACCTGTTAAGAAGCATTACCAAACACCTGTGACAGGTTGTGCTTCACGTACATCAGCTGCACTGATTGTGTGTGATAATATTGTTGTGCTGCTGAGGGAGATGTGAGATAAGGCTCCATTCAGCTACTTTTACTAAAAGCAGAGCCGTTTGTCTCACTTTTTAAATATTTATTGAGTGAACTATTGTGTTTTCCCTTTTGTTAATATTTACTTATAAACCTGAGTGGAAAACTCATAATGCACACGCACAAAAGTAAAATATAAAAAAAGGGATTTAAAAGATACTGATGTTGCGAGTCAGAGTTTGTTCTAAAACCAAGGATCCTAAAAGCAAAAGCTCAGGCGCTTTAAAAACAGCAGCCAAAGCTCACATTTGAATAGCTGGAAGCAGTGACAGTCTGGGTCTTTCCAATTGATAAATGCCTTTAAAGGATTATTTAAATCGGGTTAAGGTAATAGGCAAGATTTAATTTTGCACATATGCACAATGGTTACATTGATGGGCCATGAGGATATTTAATGTCCTTTCAGAGCGGGACATCATAAAGTATGGAGTCTTTCACAGACAGCTCACAATGCATGTGGCAGTTAAACAAATGGAAAACATGATCCTTGGAGCAAAACTGCAAGGCAGTTCATTTGTGTAGTACATTTCAATAAAGTGGAAATTCAGAGGGCTTTCTCAGGGTTTAAGGTATTATGGTGAGATATAGAGCAGGCATAAGGCAATCTGAAGTTACTGTATAAAAAAAGGTGTAAATACTAGTGTGAAGTACAAACAGAAGTAAATATTTGAGCAAACTGTACGGTCTTCATGAGCCCCGCTGGGGACAAGGCACTGTGTAACATTGTTTACACTCTGTTGTTGTTTTCAGTCATTTCACTCTGAGAAATGAAAACTCATTAGGTCTTTTATGATGAGGCAGAGAGTGGGCCTCTCTTTTTCTTCCCTGCAGCAGGATGTAATGTTTACACAGTTGACTTGCCAGCCTGGATTGTGTGTGTGTGTGTGTGTGTGTGTGTGTGTGTGTGTGGGTGTGTGGGTGTGTGGGTGTTCAGCCTCTTTTTCTTCAGGATTGGATCCGTTTAAATGATCCTTCCAGTTCCCACTGCTGCTCCGCTCTCTTTGGACCATTTCTCCTCAGGTTCACGGGTCAGCCAGTGCCTAGGCAACACTTTGGTGGCAATGAGGGGGTTTTAGGATACAGAGCTGTTGACATGGAGATGAACTGAGTTGGAAATGATTTTCTCAGATGTCTGTGTCTTGCTACTCCATTATTTTGTGGTTTTACTTTTCTCCTCTATTTACCATTAGATGAAAACCTTTTGAAACATGTGCTGCCAGGTTTTAGACTCCATCTTATTATTATTACTATTATAAGAAGGTACCATGATGGCACCATGTTCAGCACTATATATTTCCCTGTCAGCTGGCAGGACCAGGTTACTGTTGTGAGCATAATTGATATCATAAAGTTGGCTTTACAAGAAATACCCACATCCTGCAGGGACCCACGTAAGCATGTCCACCCCAGCTGCTGCCAAAAATAGAATCCAGTTTTATGGAAAACACTTGAAATGTTGTACACACATTAATGAAATAGTGAAGTCCCATCTTGATCCTTGGGCAAAAGACAAAACGGTACTATTTAGAGTTCTAAGCTGGTGAAGCTGCTCACTATGATGCTTTAGAGTGGTGTTTTTTAGTTTTCCTAATTCTTTCATTTGTCTTTCTACCTTTACTTTTAACTTAAAAAAAAATTATACATATATATATATATATATATATACACACTGTATTTCTAGCTCTTCTCATGCCACTGTGTTTCTCCACAGTGAACCTGATCCCCACCACACCCATAGTGGAGGAGCGCCCTTTCCATGCTGCAGATGGAGGTATCGGGGTGGCTGTGGGGAAGAGCAGAAAGCGAGTGTTCCCACAGCCTCACACCCAGGAGCCCAACCCCATATTTGAGGCTTATGGGTACTGCAACATTCCCAACCGCACTGAACAGGCCTGGGAGGGTGAGAACTGCACAGTGACACAAAATCTGATTTAAGCAAACACTGAAAAAAACCTTAATGCTGTGTGTGATTGTGAGTTTGGTTATGTGAGAGACATATTCTGGAGGCCAGCTGTCTCTTTGCATGAGTCAGAAGCAGATGTGATGGACAGCACAAAAAAATGCTTAATTTAGTAATAATGTCAGCTTTAGTGTGTCAGGGCACGAGGGATGTGTTAATTTTGGAGACGTCACTTCTACTGGTCTGCATCATCTGTAATGCTGCAGCTCCATCTCACTACAGCACAGCTCTGTTTCTAGCCTGAGGCAACCATACAAATATCCTGCACTGCTTGAGACGAGTTACACAAGCAACCACTAATTCAACTTTTCTCTGTTTATCACTGCGTGTTAGTTTCTCTCACCAGAGGAAAATGAATCACATTCATCATTTAGATTTATTAGACCACCTGTCATAAGAACAAGAAATAATAAATAATCATATTTTTAAAAAATCTCCCAAAAACTTGTTTAAAACAAAAACATACATTGTTATTTATTAGGTACATAACAGACACTGGACAATCACTAAATACTGATTTTCCTGTTTGAGTATGCAAGTAAATAAGTGTAATTTTGCATCTTAATCAAAAATTAATGTTCTTTTTTTATATTTTTCTTTTTTCCACACATATAGCATCGATTTATAGCATCTGTGGCATAAACCTAGATTTGACAGGCACTGTGCATCCAAAGTTATTGACACGTGCAGTGGTGTTTTTTTAAGGTGGTGTAATGTTCCCAAGGACATACACTCATTTCCCTGCATCTCCTATCTTCTGATTTGACTTTTAAATAACTCACTTACACTCACAGTCGTGCACTCACAGACAGTGCTCCAATTTCTTTGATGTGTCTCATGTTGCTGCCAACTCCAGCCTTAGTTGATGCCCCGAGCAGAGCACTTTTGCTTCAAATTGTCTCAAATCTTGTATATTTTTTGTATAGTTTTTTACATTTGCAAATGTGCACTATATCCTTACTATCTCCACCCTCCATTTGGTACTAGGTTAAAAGTGTGAATTTATGAGAACTTTAAAACTGAAAATATTTCTCCCTTGTGTGTCAGAATGAGTAATTTTTGGACTATATAACAAAAAACAACTGAGTGATAGTTGGGGAAACAGCTCTGTGGAGATTGCCAGAAACTCTATGGGGGATAATTCGATGTACTTGTGGCTAACAGTCACACTTTGTGAAGTGATCATTGTTGATAGAAAAAAACGAACATACCTGCTCTAATTTCTTATCATCATCACATGCCTGCTACATCCTAATCGAACCACAGTCTTGATGCTTGGATAAGTAATCTGATATCTGCTAACAAAAGGGAGAATAATGGTGAATAATAAAGTGGTGCCTTTTTCCACCGCATGCATTGGAACATTGCTGAAGATGGTCTCCTCTGACAGGTCACAGTCCTGCTGACTACAAGCTGCTGTCTGTCCATGTGATGATTCGCCACGGTGATCGCTATCCGCTTTATTCCATTCCCAAGACCAAGCGACCCGCCATTGACTGCACCCTGTCCACTAGCAGGTACACCCACGTTTCCCATAAGATGAACAAATACAACATGGAGCATTTTTCATAAATCACATACACTCTATAGACAGAAGTATTGGACCACACATGTATAAAATCAAGCACCAAGCCTTGAAGTCTTCCATTACAAACATTTGTGAACAGACAAGTATTCTATGTTTGTTGTAACATGATGCTACAATACACCTCAAGAAATGTTTTCTGGACTGATCTAAAAGCGGAGCGGAAGCTTATTAGTGTGGTGTTTTACTCTTTTAAGAGAAGGGCAAGAGCATGAGTGGCATAACTAAAGTGTTACATTGGTTTCTACAGTGTGAAAATGAAGGCTTTGTGCCCACTGTTTTAATTAAACCAGATCAGAGAATAGTGCTTCCTTAGCGGTAACTATCTCCCAGCTATGAACTCCGGCCCCCTTTGTCTAATGGTTGGCAGGAAGACCTGATGGGAAGTGGGAGAGAGTGAGACACCAATTACTGAACCAGCCTTTGATATCCTCCTACAAAAACTGCTGGCTAGATAACAGCTGTCAGAAAATGAGCTCAATGAGAAAGCAGCTTTAGATTCTTTTTGTGTGATGTTCAAGAGCCTCACAGCAATTAATTTGCATCACACTTGGTAAATCAGGACCTGCATAAGCATTAAACATATGAATACCCGAGACAGTCGCTTGGTTTTGCGGCGATTGCAGGCGGTAGGACAGAAACTCCCTATAGAAATGCGTGGAAGCGCACACGCACACGCACACACACTCACACACACACGCACACACACACACACACACACACACACAGAAATTAATATTGTTATCTTCCTTTATTCATTATGCTCCATTCTCCAGACTTTACAGTGCGTCTGCTCTTCCCGACTCTGCAGCTCAGTCAAGAGGGGCTAGACAAGACTTCCTGATAGGAAGTTATTAAAAGCCAGCTTGCCCCTGTGCTTGAGCTTCAGAAGAGGTCTGATTCTGTGTGGTTGTGTTCACTTCAGTTATTGCAAATGCACGTTGCTATGACAGTTTTTTCTTGTTATTCGGTCAGATGGGTTTTGTGCACTCACTCTGTGGGATTTTGGACCATATGGTCAATAAATTCTCTGTGACCGGTCCTGTGTTTGGGCTGTGTACCTGGCTTCAGATTCAGTCACTTCTTAACTTAATTATGCACCAAGCTTTAAAGCAGCAACATCAGCTCTGCACATCTGGACAGTGCAGGCCACATGCCAATCTCTCAAGCTGAAACAAATGGTTGGATTTCAGATTAGTTAGTTGCAGCTGATATGCAATGAACATTTGATTATTAAATATAAAGCGTCGCTCTGGTTTTAGGTGGTTTATGATCAAGTACCTGCAGGAATAGCAGCCTTCCCATCAGGCAGAGTGGCAATTTGTTGCTTTGTCTTTAATAAAGTAGTTCTCTACTTAGACTGTATTTTTACCACATTCACAAAGACATGTAGAGCCAGATGTATCAGCCAATATTAGTTCTTTGATGATATATTGGTGTCTACAGTGAAATTTAAAATGAGTAAAGAAGAGATGGAGGAAACACCGTTCCACCAGGTTATTGGAGTTTGTCCTTCAGAGGCAGGACTTCCCTGTTGGCAACTCTACAAAATCAACAACCAGCTGATCTAAGCAGAGTCGGGCAGAGCATAAACAGTAATCCATGACTAGTTGTGAGAGAAAAGTAAGAATATATTTAAAAAGCACTGTCACATCATCTTAGTAATATGTCCATGCCCATAGCAAAGCTAGCATATAGCAGCAGATTTTGGATTTCATGCGTTGTCTTGTTTGGTGTTGAACTGCCTTCACTGTGGAAGAAATAAGTGTTATTTGTATTCAAGACTCAACTTGCTAAATATCTCAAATTGCGCCACTACCCTAACTACCCTTTACTGTCATTCCAACTGTGTGCAGTGGTACAGTACACAGTGAAACGTTCCTCCAAGACCATGGTGCTACATATGACATATAACAGACATTCAACACAAGACTACATAAAGTTTCATGTTCAAAGATTGCAAAAATTGCAAAAAAAACAACAACAAAAAAAACAAAGATGGTGCAACACCAGACAGAACAGAGCGATACAGACACAAGACAGTGCAGTCAGAACAGTGCAATTAGAAATGTGCAAAAGGCTGCATATTGTGCAAAAAGTCACAATACTCAGTCTTATACTATAATACTACTACCAACACGGAAGTGTCCCATTATCGGAGTATCCATCTTCATGTTTATCGGTCTGAGAGCATTGCCACTCTTCTTGTTTTGCTGCTGACCAACTCGTCCTGAGTAATCCTGACTCTTCCCGTCTCATTACATCCCGTTACATTCTCCCTGCCGGCTGGAGTGCTGTGCGTTTTGCTGTTTTGAGTTCCTCAGTATCATTCAGTTACACCCCCCTGAGTGGATCTCTCTTGATTTTCACCTCCACCCTCTTGGATCGCAGATTAGTCTTTCTGATCTTGTGATCTGCTGTGAGCTGCAGGGCCACTCTAAGCAGGAGGACGACTGGTTCTTTGCTACGGAATCATCAAAGCTACTTTGCAAATACATATTCACAGAGGAGCAACTAAAAAACAGAAAAAGCTTCATGCACACATGTATACATACCAGCAGACTGAGATAGAACCTTTAAATGTAAAGTTATGTACAGAGAAGCTTGCACAAAACTGCCTGGTTCTTATCTTCGCCCAGTGTGAAATAGCAGCCAGTGACAACACTTTACAGGCCCGGGAACAACTTCTTATGGATGCAGTGCTTCTCTCTTATGTCCATAATTCCACGGTGCCGCTCAGGCTGCCCAGGAACACCACAGAATATGATAAAGTCCAGCATGTGTAACCTGATAAGCTGAGAATGGACAGGTTTCCTAACCATGCTGAGTTTGCTGATAACAACCCTTTGATTGAGAGTGGGCATTATTTAAAAGGTCTAGACACTAAAATGCTACAATAATATGAGTTTCCTCAGTTTGATTTATGTAGGATTACTTTGTGGGGAAATACATCGTGCCTCGCAAAGTTCAGCATTATAAGGGGCATTTTAATGCTTATATATTTTAGCTGTACAGTGGAACCCTGGCTGACGAAGACCTCATTTAACGAAAAATTCAAGTTACGAAGGCACTTAACGGCAATATTTCTGCCCGTGGTACGGCAAAATGCCCGCGTAACGAAAAATCCGCTGGCTCTGATTGTCAGCGGCAGAGCTGCAAGAGTTGGAGGCGATGCAGCACTCATTAGTACAGCAGCAATTCAGCGAGGAGGAGGAGGCCGTCATACCATCGGCCGATATCAAGGACATTTTTCGCGATTATCATTGCACAGTGTACGTATTACGTACGTACGTAAATGTAAGTTTTAGTTTTAATGTTTAGAATGGTTAGAATGTTATGTACATGTACATGTACACGTACGTATGTATGCATGCATACGTATGCTTTCTTAAGCCTCCGCCACCTCCTCCTCCACCAAGAACTTCGTCTTCAGCCAGCATCGTCTCACTCAAAAGGCGATGGAAAAAGGTGCTTCGACTTACAAAAATTTTGACTTACGTCGGGGTTGTAAGTCGGGGTTCCACTGTACCATCAACTTGCTCTTCTATCGCCACATATTTTGCATCTCGGTCGTTAATATTCTGTGTAAACACCTCACCTCTTTTCACTTTTGGCTGTAACTAAATGACCATCATGACAGTGTTTCATTTTTGATGGCCATGTTTTCAGTGTCAGTCCTCAGTCTATTTAGTCCCAACTGAAATATCTCATCTGTTAAAGATTTATGAATAAATACTCCATCCATCCATTCGCTTCCGCTTATCCTTTTCAGGGTCGCGGGGTGCTGGAGCCTATCCCAGCTGTCTTAGGGCCAGAGGCGGGGTACAGATCGCCAGTCTGTTGCAGGGCTAACACATAGACACAGACAACCATTTGTACTCACAGTCGTGCTAACATTTTCTCACGTTTACAACATGGTTTAAATTAAAATTTTTATGGCTGAATTTTGGCATTTTTAACCTAAGAGGTCATGGGGATTGATCCACTTGTGAAACAAACTCCAACTTCAGCTTTGTTTCAAGGGGGGTGGACACTTCCTTGCTGGCTTCGGTCCCAAACATTGCTGCTTGGTTGGTCACCGCTTCAAAATTCCAATCAGGTGTAGATCTCAGAAATGTTCATAACCTAGCTGAAATGCATTTGTCTTGCTTTGTTGAGTCTGTTGTGTGTCTTGGTTTATTCTGGTAATAACATAGGTAGTTCTGTTTTTATTTAGACCAGCATGTAATTACAGGGATCTCAACTAGCATATGCCCTGGGCAGGATCCTTACAGAGAGCTCAGCAGTGTGTGTCCTTGTGTGTGTGTGTGTGTGTGTGTGCACGTCTGTGTGTGTACCCTGGCACCAGCTTGTCGACCCACTGTCTCCGTCTGTGGTTAACTGAGCTCTTTCAGCAGGGAACATCTCTTCTCTTCTTCTTCTGCTTTTCCTTCTTCTACCACTGCAGTCTTTGTCCAGGTTTTTGTCTCCCTGAACCAGTCATCCGATTTGCTTTAATCTCTGCTTTGGACTTTCATCCCAGTTTTGACCACACCATCTCATTCTCTTTTTTATTTACCCCCACCCCCTCCACTCATGCTACCTCTTCTTTCCACATCTCTCCATCCCTTCCTCCCACCACACTAATCTTTTCCCCCCATCCCATTCAGTGATAATAATCCCTGCTTAATGTAATTGGGCTGTGTAATCTTTGGTTAGCAACAATCAGCCTAATAGACAGCCTGGCTGGCTCTTTGTCTGCACTAGTGTCCCCATCCGCTGACATCCAGTCTCCCAGTGTAGCCAATTAAAATATGAATTGTCTCAAACTCCCTACAGCAAACTCATCAGTTGATGGCACCGAACTGGAGCACTGCTGGGCACTGAATAGCACATATTCAGTGTTGTTTAAGGGAGTATTAACTTGTGATAATGCAGAAAAAGGTTAATGGTTAAATGGTGACAACAGCTGCTGATGCAGCATGACAGGAAAAGGCAAAAAGAGTTTAGTGCTGTGAAGCCTTTGTTTTGGCATAAAAAGCAGAAACTACCCGTTGTCATCATGCGATTGTCCTTTGTAATGTAGCTGCTGGCTGTAGAGCTGCGTCACAACAATCACAGGCATGATTTAAGGGTAATGACTGCTCTGTCTGCGTGTTTTGTTTTTTTTGTTTTTTTCTAAAACGGCTCATTCCCGAACCAGTATGTAATCACTATGGAAACTGTGTATGTGCGCATGACCCGTTTTAATCTGAGTGAGCTGAACTGCAGCTCGCTCAGATTTGTTATATTAAACTGTAATCTTCAGTCATCTCTAATCTACTATAACTTGGATTGCTCCTCTCGCTGCCCTCATCCCTACGTGTTTGTGCGTGCTTGTATGCGTGCTCGAGTGGGTGTTAGGGTTTGTGCGTGTGTACATGTGTGCATTTCTCCCAAGGCAACAAATTCTTTCATCTTTTTATATCTCCATTTCCCGTATTGCCTCCCACACATATTGAACAGTGCTGCTGCTGCAGAGCAGTGTTGTGCTGGAGAGACACCTGGTGGTGAATGTGGGGAGTGGCACCACATGCTGCGACTGATGATTATTTTCGTTACAGGTTATCTTATCAGCTTTGTTAAGATTTCTAAGATAGCAAATGACAATTTTTTCATACCCCAGTGTGATGTTATAACATTGTGTAAATTGTATGATACAAAAATATCCTCACATTTTGGAAGCGTGCTGTACTTTTTTTTTTTTTTTTTTTTTTTAAATATAATGCAAACATAATACTGGCAGGGCAGTGAGAAGGGCCTGGTTTGAATCCACCATCCTTTCTGTGTGGAGTTTGCATTTGTTCCCCGTTTCTGCGTGGGCTCTCTCCGGGTACTCTAGGTTCCTCCCGCTCTAGGTTCCTAACATGCAGTTAGTTGGGTTAGGTGTGAACGTGTGTGTGAATGCTTGTCTCTCTCTCTGTGTTGGCCGTGTGTGGCAATCTGTCCATGGTGTGGATCTGACTTGAATAAGTGTAAGAGGATGGATAATACTAGCAGGCTTCATAAAAATTACTGCAAAGCCTCAATACATAGACTTAAGTGATGCATTGGCTTGCTGTTTCAGCTTTACTACACACCACGAAGGTCTTTGGTTTGAGTTCACTGGCCCTCTGGGACCATCTGTGTGGAGTCTGCATGTTCTCCTTATGGCATCTTTGGTTCTCTCCGGTCCACAGGGAGACTCCCACAGTCCAAAGACACATTAGGTTAACTGGTGAATCTAAATTAGCCGTAGATGTGTGTTGGTCCTGTGGTAGACTGGCAACCTGTCGACAGTGTACTTTACTTTTTGTCCTACGACACCTGAGGGAGACCCTGTGACTGTGAATTTGATAAGGAGAACAATGATGGATGTTTCAGCTTTATGAGTGTTTCATGTTTTGAGGGACAAAAGCATTATTATATTAATAACTTTCTTTAGTTATTGTATTATTCCTACTAATTTATTAACCTTGAGGATTTTATAAACAATACATTATGCAAGTCAGATTTTCCATTTAGATTTAAAAGGGAGTATTTGTATTAGTTTGTATGCATTTAAAATCTTTTTGAGTGGACAACAAACATAAGCAGGATTAAAATGAGCAAACATCATGTTAGCAAAAAGGTTGAACACTCAGGGGTCATACAGCTGCCTGCCAATGGTTAAAGCTGAAATATGAACAGGAAGTTCTGTTGAAAGGTTAGAAGCAGTTTAGAGAGTTAACGTTTGCCTTTGCATGCTGCGTTATATGGTTTAATGACATGAGCTAAAGGTTATTCCATGTGTGGGTCTACTGGATGACTAATTTAAAAAAAAAAAAAGCAGCTTTAGTAAGAAAACACTGAGCACAGTTTAATTAATTTGTTCTCACAAATAGTGCTGTACACATTTGCTTGGTAAGTGGAAGGTTGTTGGTTCAGTTCCAGCTGGAGACACATATCCCCTGTGGGGCTGTGTCAGGAAGGGCATCCAAACATGCAGCACTGCCCACTGTGGCGACCCCTTGTGGCAGCAGCCAAAAGTATCTATAAACAGTGCTATTTGAAACAATCACATTCAAATACTCTACTACTGTTTGTCAGCCTTTACTGAACTTGATTTGGATAATGTGTAGAGTTGCTGAGAATGGAGCTCTGCTTGATTATTTTTTAGATGTTACATTGAAGTCACTTATGACTGAAAATATTATGATTAATTTTAAATATTGTAATTGGACATTTTAAGTCCTGAAATGATTTAAACTAATTTATCATCATTTGTCTATTGTGACATTTCTGATCAATTTAACGATGTCTTTAAGATCAAAAAGTGCTCTCCGTTCAGAAACAAAGAGCAGCTTTCAAACTGTCACATATATCAGCTGTGTGGGGAAACAACATCCACCTGAGCAGCAATGCAGGCTTAATTGTGTGTTATGTGAAATTAACATGAGATCATGGATTACATCTTTAACGCCTCTTGTCTTTTCTTCTAACCCTCAGGAAACCCTCCCACCCCCTGCTGGACTCCTTCATCCATCACATGGGCCTGGGGGGTTGCGGCCACTGGGAGTCACCTCTGGGCTCGGTTCCTCGTCTGCCCAGCCACAGTGCCTGTGAGATGGGAGAACTCACGCAGACAGGTGACAAGAGCAGATGATCCGAACTCTTACAGACATTGTTACGTGTTGAGTCACGCTCACGTAATTTATTCTACATCATTCATGCCACATTCCATTTTTCCCATCGTTGTTTAGGTGTGGTGCAGCACCTTCGCAATGGGCAGCTCCTCCACCACGCCTACAAACAACACAGTCTCTTCCCTTCTGATTGGTCACCCCGTCAGATCTGGGTGGAGACCACAGGGAAGAGTCGCACTCTTCAGAGCGGGCTGGCCTTCCTCTACGGTTTCCTTCCGGACTTTGATTGGACGAAGCTGACCGTGCGTCACCAGTGGAGCACGCTGTTCTGCGGCTCGGCCTGCGACTGCCCTGCCAGGAACAGGTACCTGGAGGAGGAGCAGAGGAGGCAGTATCAGCTCAGAGCGGCCGATACCGAACTGGAGAGAACTTACATGGATATGGCACGAACTTTGGGTCTTCCCACTCGGCAGCTCCGAGCTGCAAACCCCGTAGACTCCCTGCTGTGCCACCTGTGCCATGGCCTTTCGTTCCCATGTGTTCCCATAGGGGATAGTGGCGCCGGCGGATGCCTGACTATGGAACAGTTTGCTGTGATCCGACGGCAGCAGCTGGACGATGAGGTGGACCGGAGGAGAGCAGGGCTGTACCACAAATACGCTATCCTGGCGATGTACCCCTATCTCAACCGAACCGCCGCCAAGATGGAGCGGATCGCTAAGAGCAGCGAGGCTGGTCGTCAGCCTCGTTCTGCAGGCGAGGAGGTCTTCACCCTCTCTTCAGCCCATGATGTCACAGTGGCTCCATTGCTAAGTGCCCTGGGTCTGGAAGAAGCCCGGTTCCCAAGGTTTGCAGCAAGAATTGTCTTTGAACTGTGGAAGAGTCCCCCGGCGATACAAGGCCAAGTAAAAAAGAGAAGTGGAAAAGGCGAGAAGTCAAAGGCCAAATACGGCGAAACATTCATCCGGGTGCTGTACAACGGCGAGGACGTGACATTTCACACCACCTTCTGTCGCTCACACGACCGCCACGTCAGCCAGCCTCTCTGCCCTCTGAAAAATTTCCTGTCTTTTGTTAGGAGAGACATGTTCAGCGTTGTCAATGCCACCTCCTACAAGGAGGCCTGCTACAGGCGCCCTGGTTGACAGACGGAGAGGAGGGCGACTGAGTAAAGCTTGATGGCAGATGGTTGTACTTTCATTGAGAACCTGTTTTGAAGACGGTGTACTCTTACTCTGCTCGTAGTGTCTTACAATCACCACATTTTATAACATGGTCCTTTACATTTCTGAGCATGAAGTGAGACACAATCACACACAACATGACCTTCACTTTATAACCTTTGTACAAGCTTACGATCATTTTATAAGGATCTGTTCTCGACTCTATCTGTACAACACAAACAATTCAAGGGAAGTTGAACAGCACTCAGCCACTTTATTCCAACATTCCATGACAACTTGAAATTGTAACATTTCGTTATTCCCAAATGCCTGTAAGAAAGAGGAATATTGAAGCTGGAAATACTATGATGGGAATATTTTGTGTATAATAATGTATTTCAGTGAAAACTTTGGGCTAGTTTGAGCTGTAGAACTCAAGACGACCAAGTTGTGTTTTAACATTTAATCTTTGCAGCAGGCTTTGTTTTTAGCAGTAGCATTCTGACACGTTGCCATGTGTCTTTTTATTCTTTGCTTTATTCAAATTGTTTGCGGTACTTTAATAGTGACAGTTTGGTGCTATTAGTAATCATGCTCTTCTTCTCATTTTCGGTCTTTCTACTGAATCTAATAAAAGTTTTTTCCGAACAGACGTACGTTACTGTAAAACACAAGCAGTAAAATAAATGCCGTCATGTTTTAATGCTCTGTTCTCTTAGTGTTTTTTTTTTTTCAGCTTTGACCCATTTGGTTTGGATTTTGAATACTGAATAAACAAATAAAAGCTGTTTCTAATCTTACTTTGTTTTACTGGTGATTTTTAATTTTTTTTAAGTAATGATCTAAAATCA
Organism: Oreochromis aureus; assembly: GCF_013358895.1. Taxonomy (NCBI): domain Eukaryota; kingdom Metazoa; phylum Chordata; class Actinopteri; order Cichliformes; family Cichlidae; genus Oreochromis; species Oreochromis aureus. The sequence goes on from NC_052955.1 coordinate 33,879,416, forward strand.
TTGTATCTAAAATGTACCCAGTTATTATAATTAAAAGTCGTTAAAAAATTTCTGCAAGAATATCAGCAGATGTCATTTCAGACACTTGTTTTGTCAGCCTGGTAAAAATGTCTTGCTTTAGGTGTTAGCTGATCCTTCATGATCCTTCTCCATCACCATCTTTCATTTCAACTCAGGATTTGAGTCTTTTTTTTTTTTTTTTTTTTTTTAATACTGTCTCTGATTTTGACTAAGCCATTTCAACACCCTGGATTTCCACTTCTCGGCCCATTACTTGGTGGATTTTCTGTTGTTTAGGATCATTATTCTGTTGAAATGGCTCCCTCAGGTCCAACTTCCTGACTGATAACTTGAATTATCTTCAAGCATATGCTTCCAGCTGCCAAATGTGTCCTGTGTTAATGAAGCCAAACGGCTCTTTGTTTCATCTGTGAGAGTAGATCCTCCCAAAAGGCAAATTGTTGCTTTAAAGTCTTTATGGAGCATGAATGTGTGTGGATGGCACACCGTTCACAGAGCTCAAACCTCTTTCTTTCTACACGTTTAGATATAGACAGTTCCAGGAGTTTCCCTTTGATTCTGGGATGGACAGTCTGTATCAGATCTTCTAAAATTGCTTGTCAGACATGAACATCTACAAACATTAGATAATGCTTTGGATCTTGGCATGATTATGCCCCACACTGACAGTGAAGAGACAGCAGTCGCTATATTTGACATTCACCAGGTCACAAGTCACCTCTCTACGGTTGGGATTGGGTTTTATTTTGGCTTAATCTTCAACCACTTACAGAGTTTCCAATTTATAACACCCACATGGAAAGGCTTTTGACAAAACAAACAAATAATAAAGGCAAAATAAATGTATGAATGTATTGAAATGTACAGTGTGAAGAGAAATTCTATTTCTCGGCTGTCCTGGGAACGCCTCGATGTTCACCCTGGAGGAGGTGGCTGGGGAGAGGGAGGTCTGGGCGTCTCTGCTTAGGCTGCTGCCCCTGCGACCCGGCCTTGGATAAGTGGAAGAAGATGGATGGATGGAGTGAAGGTGTGCCTATACAACATGAAGCTAAAATAAAACCCAGTTCCATCCCTAGATGGGTGACGACCTCTTGGATATCAAAAGAGAAATAAGGAAGCTTTCAATCATTCACACCTAACCTACAAAACTTGATTATTATTGTTTTGAACCTAAAGTCGTGTAAAAAGTGTGTCTTGACTGAAATATCTGGCCTGTAACCTTGTTGCTTTATAAAGTTGAAACTACTACCGTCACATCTAGGAAAAATAACTGAACTGAAGGTGATTTCCTTCACTCTGTGCCTAATTTGCTCAGTACTGAAGTGATGAGAGCGGGTTGTACTGCATAGACAGTAAAATTACACCACTAGGTGGCGTATTAGCTCCACAGACCATGCATACCTATGCAGTCTGACCCATCTGCTGCTATCAGTTATCCACTTTGTCAGCAGAGCTGCAGGGCCACGCCACAGAGGCAATCCATTTATATAAATGTGTGCCTATTCCTCACCACCGGACGAGTCATGTGTCATCATCATTAGGAACATAATACATTGATGACAAGGTATCTATTGTACAGCTCATTTTCAAAAGTGCCTCAGCTTGTTCGCTGGGTTTTTCCTTTTTTTTTTAGTCTTTTCCGAATCCTCTGAATCAGGAGAGTATTGACTGGAAAAATGCAATAACATGAATGAGTCGGTAAATTACATTTGCAGTATATGGATGTGATATTTGTCCTGGCGGTAGAGGGCTATTTGGTAGTGAATAAAAGCGTGCACAATTGATGCTGAGGACAGATTACAAATGTCATGTGCTCTAGCAGGAGTTTTTTATTTAGCCACGCTGCAGTCTGAGGGGAGGAGGGCTTGCTGTCGTTTTCAGGAGCCGTGCGAGTTTGTGCTGAGTTTCTCAAAGCGTATTGAACAGTTTCATTGAGTCGCCGAATCTTATTGTCAGACAGGAGTCACTCTGGCATTTGAACAGCAACGCCGGATTAAAAATCACTCGAGTTGCGTCCTGGCACTTCGTGTCTCAATCCCAAAGTTCAGGCAAACTGCAAAAGTCTATGCAAATTTATTCCCAAACTTTTTCCCCCGCTTCCATCCAAGCCTCCTCTGAGGCCATTTCCCATGTTATACCATGACGTCAGGGTTGTTAATGATAGGAGCTAACCTCCTCTGGCCGGCTTGATTCCTCCCCCTTTTGTCCTGCCCTCTCTCACCGACGCCTTTCCCTCCAGGCCCTGACACCCCTCTGCCACCCACACTACTGATGTCATCCTGCCACAGCGAGGTGGAGCAGCAATTTCCTCCCGCCACAACTTGCTCAATCTTTGATGTTGTTACGCTGCCTCCGGCTTTGGGTTATACACCGGTGTCTATCACCCTTCTGTGTGTGTGTGTGTGTGCAGAGGAGGGTAAAGACAGATCACGGTGAATGTATCGCAGTTCCAACCTTGTGTGTGTGTGTTGACCTACCTACCAACAATGTCCACTTGACACAAAAGCTGTTGTATAGATTTCCAAACAGACCCAGAACAGTAACACAGAGGCTGCTGAAAACTGGGATGTGTGTGTGTGTGTTGTTTTGGATAGATGAGGGCAAAGCAGCTGACTGACAGCTCAGACAGTAGGAGAGGAGCATTGTGGTCAACGCCAAGGAGAAGGGAAGATGGAAGAGAGGGAGAGGCTGCGGTCATGGTTAGATATTAACCTCATGGAATCATCCCCGGACTCTCCTCGCTCCCAAAACCACAGTTTACCAGCCACAGGTTGGAGGAATTAAAGAGAGATATTAGATTTCATGTTGTGAAGAGGTTTCAGAGCGGGAACAACAGCTACCAGGCTCAGGGCTGAAGGAGGCCTAGTGCTGACCGAAGGGAGCAACTTCCTCTGTCTTCCCACGGTTTCATTCACTGTAACTCATAAGAAATGAGCCAATAAGAATACATAAGAGAAATAAATATTCCAGGCTCTCAAGGATATTATCTTTACACGTCTCACTGTGGACAGTTTAACAATTTACTTTAAATCGGGGGGGATCATGATTTGGGAAGCTGTGATGTTATACTCTCCTGATGCTGAGATAAAGACTTTTCAAAGGAGCACTCTGACATTTTACAAAGTGCTCCTTTAAACCCCCCTCAATGTGCATTCTTTTTAATGGGGCAACTTTTAAGTTTTTCTGTGATGTTGGTGGACATGTAACTGATGAGTTTATGGATAGCGCCATACTGATAAAAACAACTTTTTTCAGTGATGGTCTTTATTAGAGTCAGAAAGGAATTGGGTAACCAAATGAGTGTGCAGCGTCCTTAGGTTAACGTCTGGTTTCAAAACACGAATATAGCAATGGAAAAAATGTTCATATCAAAGATTTACAACGGGACTTCACTTAGTGGATGATACCATGCTGGCTACATCTATGCTTTATAATATACGGACAGAGGCAGCTTGCTGTTTGCATAGCAGGGTGCTATGCTAAGCTAGCTATCTCCTAGTTGTAGCTTTTCTTCTGTAAAGAAATGACTAAGAGCAGTATTGAGCTTTTTACTCTAACAGTTTGTTCAGAACAACCAGAAAGTAGAGTTTTATGTGGCAAGGTTACTTACAAAGTCTAACTGGGGAGATTCTTTCATAAACTGTTGGTTTTCCTAAAAACGCCAACAATCAGAAATTCAACTCAGTTCAGTTCACTTATATTTATATAGCACAAGATAACAACAACAACCTCAAGGCACTATATATATAGCAAAAATCCCAATAATCTAATGACCCCCTGTGACCAAGCACTTAGCAACAGTAGGAAGAAGAAACTGCATTCTAACAGGAAGAAACCCTGCAGCAGAGCCAGGCTCAGGAATGGACAGCCATCTGCTGCAACTGGCTGGGGGCCGAATCAAGGAAGACAGGAAATAAGACAAAATGGGAAATTGGCTGCTAGCTTTCTGTCTATAGGCAGCTGGAGAAAAAAAGAAACTGTAGGATGTCCTTCTAAGTTGTGCTAACGTGTTGGCGTGGCTGTAGCTCAGGAGGTAGAGCAGTGAGCTACTGACGGAAGGTTAGTGGTTCGATCCCTGGCTCCTCCAGTCTGCAAGTATCCTTGGGCAAGATACTAACTCCAAATTGCTCTCCGATGTGTCCATTGGAGTATGAATGGTAGTTAGGAAGCACTAAGAAACATATCACACAGTGATTGGGTGAACGTGGCATGTTGTATAGAGTGCTTGGAGTACTCTGGGAGAGTAAAAAAGCGCTATATAAGAATTAGTCCATTTACCATGTTGCTGTTACTTTAGGCTGAGGTTATACTCCACTTTCTCTTGGGGGTTAGGTTCCAAAAACTCTAGCATGATTTGGTCTGAAAACAATATAACTCTTTTAAAGGAAGTGAATAGATTTCCCCAAACATCTAAATAATCTCTTAATGGTTATTATGAGGTACGCTATATAAGGTGGTAGTTTTATAAGGTAGTGTAGTATGCTAATGTACAAGCTAGTCAAACTCCACACTAACAGCATGTTAAAGCCACTGAGAAAAGACAATATTAAAGGGTTTTCTTTAAAAAGGGTTTTGAAGTCAAGCAGCAACCTTTCTTGTAAAAAAACTAGGTCTTGGAATTTAAGGATTTCTTATGGAAACCCTCACCTCCTTTTAAGTTATATTGACGCTATGCGTACCCACTAAGCTAGCAAAAGTTGCACTGTAAACACACAGGATTTACAGTCTTTGTGCTAATCTAAGATAACTGTTAGGGAGCTATATCTCCTGGCAAGGAGAAATTATATTCCTTTTAAATTCTTCATAAAATACACACAAAGAAAATTACAGCATTGTGCAGAGTATGAAAGGTATTATCGCGTGGAGGGGGGGTAAGGTGAAAAGAGTGTGTGTGTTGGGGTAAAAGTTAGCTAATTTGCAGTCTGTGTGGTTTGTCAGTGTCTAGACTGTGCCGCCACCATGTTTTCTCAGATGGGAGGCTGGGTTACGCCCTTTAGATAAGCAAACAGCACAGCAACCAAGTATTTGTCCATGGGAGGGGAGTGTGTGTAGTCTTTGTACAGTTTAAATGCACTTTGTATTTTATGCTCCTTGTGTGTGCACTTTACCTGTTTGTGATTTATTGAGATGGGAGCGAGTTCTCATTAGCTAAAATAATCAGGATTTATGAGTCTCTCTGCGCTGTAAGCGACAGGCCGGAGGCTTCGCCCCACACTGGCGCACACAGCCGGGCTAACTGAGTTTGCTCATCACTGTATCGCTCCTCCATCGAGGCTTGTTCAGTCAATCATTCATCACTTACGCACACTTTAGAGTAATTTGTGCTTTTTTACTTTTTCCTCTCTCTACACACATTCTTTGAGCATGTCTAAAGTGTTACTGGCTTCCGCATGGGCAGTTTGTCTTTGCGCGAGTCTTCCCGTGATGTCCATGCTGACATGATTTGCCCGTCTGTGATGTTTGCAACTTTATTATCCTAAATCTTCTCCTGTATTTGTCTGTTCGTATCGTCTTCCACTGTTAGCTGTTACTCAAACCAGGTCATTGTGTGTGTGTGTTTGTGTGTGTGGAGGGTAGGTGTAGTATTTCTTTTTCTATAAGGACCAATTTGAGATTTAGTCCAGGCACAACCAGTTGCTAGACCAAAACGTGACTTCTCTCACCAGTTGGTGAGTGGTTGCAGGAGGCGGCTGTCACTCCCGTTGCTGACTATGAAACCTCCATTTACTCAGGCGTAAAGACTTGTCATAGACACTGGGAACTGCAGGTTGCTGGGGAAAAGTGTATTCCACAACTGGTTGGCAAGTGGTTGATACAGTGCTCTACCAAAAACCTCCTTGCGACTGCATTGTTCGCTAGCAGGTTGCTGCGGTAGTTTACATGGCACATGCTGATATGTCTGCAAACATTTGCGACCTCCAGCCGAGGTGAAGGTGGAAGTTTGCCTAACCAAGTTTGCTAGCATTAGCTGCTAACTAAACTCTCCCCCTTCTTTTCCAGTTATAGTGCTTAAAAAAAAACCTACCACAGCAGTGACTAAAACTCTTAGTTCCAACTTCAATACTTTCAGAAACCAATGTGATGTCACATGAACAACTTCCACCTTTTAAATACAGTCTATTGGTACAGCTCTTGTATGATGGGACTTTTTGGAAAGTACTCCGTGTTTTAGTGCTTTTAGAGACAAAAAATGTCAAGGTCATGCTCACATTTTACAGTTCAGGTTAAAGTCAGGTGTAGGTTAGGGGTGGGGTTAGACTTTTTATTATGAAGCAATGCATTATGTTACAATGAGGCCAAAAAAATTGTGAACTACGTGTGTGTCTAAGATATCCCTTGAAACACCCTCTCGAATGTAAATGGCTAACAACCCCCTTCTGCATCTTTCAAGAAGGAAAAGCAGGAAGAGAAGGGAAATGAGACAGGCAGACGAATGACCACCAAACACAGTGGAGTGATAGACATGCATACAAATATACAGCAAGTCAACGGCGAGGGACTCAGAGACAGAGTGAAGGAGGAGGAGGGGAAGGGATGGTGGGGATAAAAGCGTTCAGTAAAATGGGTCAGGCCTGTCTGCCATACCAGGCACATACACACAGTGTGCAACCCCGAGAGAGAGACCTAGACTGTACAACATGCTGCCGAGAGGAGAGACGACAGGAGGAGAGGGAGAAGTAGAAGGATCACAGAAAAACAGAGATGGAAACAGAGATGGACTCAGACATGAAAGTTGCAGTTCACTCAAATCACACAAACATATGTTCTTACGTGACTTCCTATAGCGCTATAGGCTATAGGCTAAAGTGGTTCTGTTTATCTGTTGTGCACCTTGAGATCTCTGAGATTTCCGTTTACACCAAGAACAACATCATCCCAGGAAAACAAAGTACTTCAATTCAGAAGTGGCACCCTCGCAGGACTCAGGTTAAGGACGTTAACACATAGGAAAGCGCTCAGTCATTTTGATGAGGCGAGGCAGGAGGTTTCGAATGACTGAAAGCTGATGAACTGCAGCTTTGCTGTATTCAATGTGCACTGGCTGTATGATGGTTCTGCAACCTCTCAGTTTTCGCCTCTTTGGTAGTCACCTTTATTTGTGGTATAGTTGTGGGAAGTGGGGATGGTGGAGATGTCAGGTGACTGATAGCGCTGTGTGATACTGTAAATTTGGGTATCAATCCAATACCGAGGGCAGGGCAGTATTGCCGATACTAATACTGATATCAATACTTTTAACATATAAAGGCAGCTTATATAATGAGTTATGAGGTTAATTACTATCAGTTTGCGAATTCTGAACACATTTTAACGACCACTAATTCACTGTAATTTTTACTTTCTCACAGATTTAAATTAGTTGGATTAATTTTGATGACAGGTATTCTTTCATGGGCGAAGGTACAAGAAGATGAAATCTGTTCTTACTAAAGCAGTGTACCTGCTTCTTTATCTGCTGGACAGTATTTTAAAAAAGACAATCTTAGCTTTTAACTTCAAGATCACACCACAGTTTTTTTTCCTTCATGTGTTGTCATTAAATTTCCGAATGACAGGTCTGACGGGACGAGGAGGAAGTTGGTTTTGACCTGTGACTAAAAGGGCCTCGCGTTAGACTCTGACCCGCGATGCTGAATGCAGTTCTGCCGGCTGCTGTTCAGGCCGCGCCAGTCATTTTTTATGGTACGCTGCTCGCCTGATGAAAGGACGCGGGCGAGTTTGTTTGGTGGACTGGAACTGCATCAAAGAAAAGAGAGAGAAGAAAGGAGAACGAGCCAGGCTGTCACTGAAGTGAGAACTGCTCCGCGGCTGCTTGGCTTGAACAGATGAAAGGGTTAATATCATTTGACAACACTCAACAATGAGTAATGACTCCAAAGCCTCCCACTCCCCTCCATACCTTCACGCTGTTTCACTTTTTTCTTTTTTCCTGATGCGTGGCTTTATTTGCCGTACTGCCTCTGCTACACTCTGCCTTGTTTGTCTCCATTGTATGCACAGCAGCGTGCTGCTTACCGTCTGTATGTGCTTAGGTAAACACGTTTTGGGAATATCAGTTAATCCATCACGGCCGTCACGCTGAAAAGTTTCTCCCCCAGGGCCCTGCGGTGCTGCTGTATCAGGTGGAAGAGTTCCACTTCCTGTCTTTGTGGGCTGGTTCCTGGCCGAGAGGGACAATCTCCCCACTGGCCCCTGGCGGATTGAGCATGCAGCCCTTGGGTGACACTACCTGTTCTGCCACGGCCCTGGATGGCGCCACTGTGGGCCTGGTGGAAGGGTGTGTGTGTGTGTGTTTGTTAAAATGGTGCAAAAAGGAAGTTGTGGTTTGTTTTCTGTGGCCTGAAATAGAACTCTTGCTACCATTATTTGCACTCCTGCTGGTGTAATAGCAGAAATTCAACAGTGGTGTTATATTTTGGTGTGAGGTGGCAATCACTTTGTTGTGGGGAAGGATTCATGTCAGTATCTCCCCCTCTCACACACACACACACATTTGCACAGGCGAGCTGCACAATTTTAAATTGAATCTCTCTTGTCTGCGCTGTGGGTGACCTTCCCATTCAGAGCTGAGGAATGTTCCAGAAAGCCAATACGGCCACCGTGATTTCATTCTCATGCAGCCGGGCGGTGACAAGCAGGGAGAGAGATCCAAGAGACAGGGGGGGAGCGAGGAGCCTCATACTTTCTGACCTTGTATATGATTATAGAAGGCGGCCCAGAGGAGCTGGTCAATTCTGAATGGACTCTCGTGGGTTATTAGATGTTATCCACGTGTTACATGGAAATGAAGTAATTTATATTTAATCTGGGAAAAGAATACAACATCTTCTCTTTGTGTGTGGTTAAAAAGTCTCAATGAGCTTCCAAAGTAATGCGCTATTTTCACTAATGTAACATGTTACTGTAATAATTTCATTTCGTGTGTGCAAGGAGGAGGAGCAGCCTACAGCTGGATGTTGCCGGTGTAACGCAAACTGCAGGTATGACAGAAACAACAGCATGCTAACACAAAGCTAGCAAAGAACCCGGAGTCATGTTAAAGCTGAGTGAATGGCGACCCCAGCTCAGCAGCCAGAGCCTGGATTTCAACAGGTATCAAAAAAAGGCAGTAATTAATTTTTTATTTCATTCTTGTATCAACAACTGTGAAAGTGTAACAGTGCATAACTGTGGATACAGCTTTCTAAGTCAGCTCACACTGGCTGATAACTGAACACTCAAATATCTTTTACATACAGTTTGTTTTTAAAATTAATGTTATTACTTTATCCAACTTCTACAAATATAACAGACAACAGACTTTCCACACCTAACAGCAGAAGACATGTTTGCTTTCAGATGTGATTTAATAACACTTTGTTTCAATCACAGTATGCCTTTTAAACATTCAAAATACAAAGAACAGACACTGTGACATGAGGCTACTGTGGTATTTTCACACCGACGTGGCCTTACAAAAACACATCAGAAAAACTCCCACCCCGGTGAGGAACAGCCTCCCCGCAGATGGCTTTCTCACCAGCAGCGCACTGAAACAAAAGTTCACTTCTACCACTGTGGGTGGAGTGAGGAGGATGAATGCATCAGCAGTGTAACAAAGCCTCAGAAGACCAAGATTACTGCATTGGAAGAAGAAAGGGAGGTGGTAGTGAAGACGAACTGGTAGACTTTGATATCAGCATTTTTATCCAACTTCTGTAATCTTGTTTAGCTTTTTGCATCAAATTGCCAAATAGTGTAACGCTTAAATAGAAAGGCGCAAATGAAAATGGAGAATTAGGTAAGTAAAAATCAATTCAAGGTCAAATAAAAGAGAGAACAAAGTGAAAACTCTCAAAAGCAATAATCTCCCGTCAAACCAGCAGGCTAATGGGGCCCAAACTATTTCAGTCTTGACTAAACAAAGGAGAGACAGCGCTTTAATGAGTCTGCCACTCACCAAGAGACAACAGCCCCTTCACTCTGAAATCATTTCCGAGCTACATGCTTGATAGTTTCAGCTGTGTGAGACTCACCTTGAACTCGGGCGATGTAATCACTGTTTATTGTCTCTGTCTCAATACCTCAATTTATTCTGTTTCTGTGCTTTATGAAGCTTGAGTAACAATCATTGGTTTAGTCATATGACAAGAAGGAAAGATGAATCATATTGGTGAAGAGACAAAAAAAGAAAAAACTGCACATCATCATGAAATGTATATTTATGAAATGTATGTAAAGTTTTGTGATATCATGTCTACGGGGCTTGTTTGTGAACTGCTTGGTGAGCTAATGGCTAATGTGTTAGCAAGTCGGGGTGTGTACAACGTAGTATTGTTTTGTTCCATCAGGTTTTTGATCTATGATGTGTGTTTATAAGGCAAGTATATATTTATAAGGTGTTTATAGGTGAGTTCATAAAATATTTTTAATGCATGAAATATTCTCGCAGATTTTACGTGTCTGGTGTGCATGTCTTGTTGGGTATGCTAGCATCAAAGGTAGGGTGACCAACCGTCCTCTTTTCCCCGGACATGTCCTCTTTTCACGTTCTGTCCTGGGCGTCCGGGGGGATTTTCAAGATTGATAAAAATGTCCGGGTTTTCCTATATCCGACAGAGGACCCATGTGTGTGATGTCCTCCCCGAACTGCTGCTTTGTGAGCGCTTGTTGTGCGCTCACAGAGGGACAGACAGCGCACAGCAACGCGCCTAATGATGTTTAAAAGATCCCAAAGCGCAGGTTCATCTTTTCAGACGAACTGCAAGAGAAATTTCCCTCGTACCGACCCAGTACTGGTAATTTTTCTTATGCAGATGAGGGATTATTTCTCCACCATTATTTAATTCCAGAGGCGTTTAAGTTATTTTTTGCACTTGTTGACTTGTAAAAGCCTATATGACATATTTTATTTCACAATTCATTAACCGCACAGAGAAGGCATCGTTTAAATATGTTTCTTTAAGCAAGTTCTTCATGACTGAGCCAAGTGTCCTCTTTTTTGGAAATCAAAATATGGTCACCCTAATCAAAGGGGCACATGGGTTTTAGCTTCTTTTGTCTGGAAGTGCTACAGATTGGTAGATGATGATGATTTCTGTCATTTTCGATCGTTCTTATCAAGCTGATGTAGCCTACATAGTGCAATGCAACCAAAGTCAGCGGCATGCTTTCAAAAGACCAAGATGATGATGGCAAAAATGCTTACTCTCTATGTGGTTATACATCATTTTGCATTTAATGATTAAACTCTGGCTTTCACGGTGTTTCTTATCTTATCTTATGGAGTCTTCCTCTCCTTACTCCAAACTGGTTGCGGCAGATGGCCCCGCCCCTCCCTGAGCCTGGTTCCACCGGTGGTTTCTTCCTGTTAAAAGGGAGTTTTTTCTTCCAACTGTTGCCAACAAGTGCTTGCTCATTCTTGGGGTTTTCTCTGTAATATAGTAGGGAAAAAAACCCTAAAGCCCTCCACAACATAAGGGGCCTCGAGTCAGCTGTTTTTGTGATTTGGCTCTATCTTAATAAAATTACAGTGAATTCAACTGAATGTAGAATTTACCCCTGTATTCCATGGAAAGTGCTATTAATTTAATAGAATTACAATCAGTAATATTTCTCTGTTAGGAAAAAGGAAAAAAAGCATTACACCAGTTTTAATTTGTCCAGATAGAAATGTCAGGGTAATTTATGCGTAGAGAAGCAAATGTCAAAAAGAAAAGGAGGCACATGGAAAGAAAGGAAAAATGAGAATTAAAAATATGAAATAATGGCACTGCTCTGCATGGCTTGTCCCCCCCCCTCCCGCCACCAAATAAATTCTGATGCTCTTTTCTGCCGATAAGAAGCGCCATGGGTGTAAGATCAATAAGTCTCAATTCTGCTAGTGAGCATGGCTTTACAGCAGAAATCTATAGCACTGTTTTGAACTATTATTACAAATCCATTGCTCTTGTTTTTCCCTTTCCCTGCTAAAAGGGGTGGAAGTTTGTTGAAACAATGAGAGTAGATCAATGGCTATTGCAAACAAAGCACATCCCGTGGAGCCCCCAGCATAGGTCAAGCCAAAAAAAAAAAAAGAACTGCTGTATTATGATTAGTATGATTCAATAGTTCTTCCTCTGTTGGCTCCTCTGAGTAGTTTACACTCCGAGTGGCTCGAGAGGAAATGGAGGGATGTTTCTATCTATCTTTCAAGAGGTAATGAAGTCATCATCTCCCGGTAGATGTGTCCTGACCCCGTTGTGTCCTGATGGTGAGTCATCCGCCTGTCACTCTGGTCACAGACTGCACACACATAGGCAGAGTTTTCTCAGCACATGCTCAAAGCCTCTCTCAACACCCTGCTTCCACTTCCCTCCTCCCGTTCTGTCCTCGTCTGGTTTACAGCGCCATCATAACAAATCACCGATATTCGACATAACACCATTAACACAGATATACACACATCAGTAACATTAGGGGTGAATTAAGCGTATAGGAAGGTGATGTTGAATGTAAACGTCCAAACACAGAGGAGTTAACACTGCACACATGTTGCCCTGACAATGGAAACATGACATGATTTGATCTCTGTGTAAACTTAGCTGACTTGAAGGAATTATGGTCATTTAGATGGCCACCCTAGATTAACACTGTACATGTGCACACTATCAGCATGCTGTACATGTAGATATGTGGTGTTGCTTTTTGACACTAACATGGGGAATATGAACCAGAACCATGTTTCCTGGAGAAATCTTTCCTTACTTAATGCCTGTTTCTCTGTGGAATGGGAAATGTATTACTCATTGTGAAGCTTCACGATTGAAATCTCTTATATTAACTCATATGTTTCTGTGCAAAAGTCTTGAGCCACCCCTCATTTGGGAAATAGTTACAGCGACTTTTTGAAACGTGGACAAGCATGCTTGGAAATACTGGGAAATGATAGGGTTTACTCTATTTTTCTATCCCAGTATGATTTTGCTGCATTGGCAGTGTGCTTGAGATCTCCAAACCCCGAAAGAGCCTGCATCATGTTTTACATACCAGTATAGATACTCACTATTCTATATATCTATTCTATGACCTCCTGCTTAAATTTTCACATTTGGATCCATTGCTCGATAGATCTGCTGCCATTAATTTTAAGGCTAGTTTATGTGTAATTTGATACACCTCGCCCCTTTCTTAAGAACAGCTTCTTGACAGCAACCCTTCAACTGAGACCATTTCTGATGAAGGTTTGGGGAACAGTGGATGGATCATCATAAGGACCCGATATGTCTCTCAGCTCCTGTGTCAGGTGTTTGCTGAATGTTTTTCCCGTCGCTTTTCAGGAAATAACTTTCAGATCATGTTCATCTACTATAGATGCCAAGATATGACTTTTTTTTAAAATCAAACAGCTCTTTAGGAATCACCTTATTTTGTTTCACAAAGATGCCTGTTTTATCTTTTGTCTGTTTAAGCTTACGTTGGCTTTGGCAAATTCATTTGTGATTCTCTGGCAGACTTAATTGGAGTTAACAAATTATATTTTTTTAACATTACATTAATTATGACGACTAACTGTAGTTGTAAATAAACATCTTTTAAAGGGAAATAGCAACTTAGACCATCATGATCTCAAGCAACACAAGATGGTCACAAGCAGAGGCATTTGGGACTGGGGAAGGTTGGTTTATGGCAGGGGTGTCCAACTCCAGGACTCAAGGGTCAGTGTCCTGCAAATTTTAGATATCAACCTGGGTCAACAAACCTGAATCAAATGATTACTTCATCACCAGGCCCCTGGATAACTTCAAGACAAGTTGATGAGGTAATTTAGCCATTAAAATCAGCTGTGTTGGATCAAGGACACATCTAAAACCTGCAGGACACCAGCTCTTGAGGCCTGGAGTTGGACACCCCTGGTTTAAGGGAAGCAGTATCACCACTAATACCCTTTTCCTGGTCTGACACCATGAACATGTAAAAGAAAGGGAATACCAAGGTTTGTAAGTGCAGTTAATGACTTCCAAATACTTAATTAATCAAGAAAAAAAAAGAAAACAAAAACCCCTCATTACTCTAATGTGTTACTGAGTAAGGGGATACTGCCTAACTGCAGATCTGACAGCATACAAAGAGCCACAGATGGGGACTCTGGGAGAGCCTGAGAAGCAGAGGACAGCTGAAGTCTCTGTTTGACAGCTGCCGCAGCTCTCAAATGAGCGGAATTAAATAGTTGACATAGTTTTGATGGAGCACTTTCACGCCCCTCTCATTCGCTCTCTTTCACAGAGCAAGCTGGCCGACAGAATATAAACACGTATTAGTCGTATGATCTCTCATCGACACTTAATGCCACAGCGCCGGGTGTTAACCCACCACAAGCCGTGCTAATGCACTGTGGTGAACGCAGTTTTAAGTGACGACATTTAATGGTTACAGTCACTGAGACATGTCTGTATGAGTTACAGGATGTACAAAAACTACCAAAGCGTGGTATCTGTTTTATTGCGTAGTCATGGAGACCGGAAGGAAGGGCTTCAAACGTTTTGTCCACATATTTTCCACAGACCTGTGAGGCTTGATTTAGTCATGGCTCAGGAGGTTAAGTTCCTCTGTAATCACATGACACAGTATGATGGGTTTATGAACACGTATCTATTCAGCTGGGATCAACAGGTTTATTAGTGTGACGGGGCAGAGGGCGGCAGCGGTAAAGTGTCAAGCTCATCCAGCCAGTGTACAGTGTGAGTGTGTGTTAGTATGCTGAAGCGCCTGGGGTGCCTCAACCTTGTCAAGTCATGATGGAATCTGTAATTGATAGACCCCAATAGTTGCCACTTCAATTTTCTTTTGCAGTAAAAACCAATAGTGAATTTCTTTTTTTTCTGTCCTCATATCTGAAAGTACAGATTTCGTTTTTTGGCTGATACTCTTTCTCGCCCACCCTCTTTCTATTTCTCTCTCAGTCACTCTCTCTCCATCGTCTTCGTTGACCTTGCTGAATTCCCTCCTCTCCTGATTCCGTCTCTTCCCTAATCTGGCGGCTTCTCTCTCTATTGATCGTCCCTCTCATTCGATTTCTTTCTCCCATTGTGCCACATCTGATCTAACTGCATTTGCTGACAGTTTTCCATTGCTGTATTTACACAGTTAACAATTCTTGTCTTTTCTCATTACACGGCTTTATTTCTATTGTTCCAGCCCCCCATTCCCAACATGTATATTCCTCCCGTTGTCATGATCACCAAGTCTTTTTGGTGCTAATTGGATGATTTCGTGATGGGAAATAGCGAACCATGCTGCTTTGATCCCAATTTGTTTTTATGAACTTTTGCTGAACGGTAGGAGGAAAACACTGATTATGTTCCCTCCAGGGTCCGTAGATGTTTTGAAATGTTCTCTGCTTCATAATTGATTTCCCTTCTTTGTCCTACTTTGTGTTTGCTCAGAAACGCTGCAGAAACGTCCATCTTAGGACGTCTGGTGGTGAGCCAAACACTTGGGTCCCATAAGAAGTTCCACCAATGCTTGGACATCATTCATGTAGTTTCAGTGGCAGTTTTGTGAACAAAAGATAAGCATTAGAAATCTTTAATAAACCACTGCTCTCCATCCCTCCTGATCCTTAGCTATTTGTAGCATCTCGCTCAGCTAGAGTACGATCCATTCAGTGATATTATCTACCCACTTCTTCTGTCTCAAATTACAGTGTTTTGCAGGATGATCTTGGCAAGACCAGATGAGCAGGTGATGTTGTGATGGTGCAAAACCATAGGAATGTGCCACATCATACCATCCATGATAAGTGTATCTCACAATATCAATGATATAGCAATGCCATGTGTTTACGTTCCTCAGCAGGTCCAACAGTGACATAAGCCCAAACATATCCAAGAGCTTGAGCCTTGTCAGCCTCCAACGAGAAGCTCGGATCATCTTCAAAGCACAATACTTTGTAAAATATACAGGAAAACTGTTCCCACTACAGGTAGAAACAACAAACTTGAGGCCAGGCTATGAAGCCATGCAAAAGGTAAGCTAAAAGTAAACAAATGAGCCAACTGAGCATTATTGGAAAACTTGCTGATACAGTTGCATGACAGTAAAGCAGCTCATTAGAAAAACTCCACCAAAGATAGAACATTCCAGGTAGAAAATGTCATTTTCAGCTTTATTGTGTGCCTCCTGATGAACTACAAGGTTAAATGACTCATGCTATTGTTAATGTAAAGTTTTAAGCAGGTATAGTATACCTTAATTTAAAATGTCCAGGAAAACACTACCTAGGCCACTTCTGTGCTTACATTTCTATGTAATGCTATGTCGTTAGACTGCTGCTGCTAGCTTCTCGTGGTAGTAGAGTCATAAAAAATTTCTTTCACTATCAGTGAAGATATCGTTAGATTTTACATTTTTATGGCTAATCAAAAGATTAGCAGCAGTTGCTTCCAGTCCCAAATTCTCTTCTTCTCTGCCATCTCCAACTTTGGGTTGGCTACATAATGAAACAATATCTGTTAGCATTATCTGTTTAGCTAACCAACTAGCAGGTGCAATCCTTTAACCAAATTTACTGCTTACGTTACATTACTGCTTACATCATTATTTTGAGCAATATCAAACAAATGCTACCTGGTTTCATTATTGTAACATAACCACGGCAGACCCGATGATGTTTTTATGCTTTTCAGCATCTTTATTAACACTCCGGTTGCTGCTACAAACGCACGGCTTCAGCTTTCCAGCTCGCAACCGAACATACACACGAACAACAAAAATAACCCAGTAGTTAGCCCACACTTTAAGCCGGCGAGGCGTGATTGCGAATGCACCGCAGACCACACCCTGCCACAATTATCTTTAAGAACTTCCAAACTGGGAAACCCATACTAAAATATTCATAGCCCATTTTATTGATGACTATAAATAAGTAAATGATAACACTCATAGATAGTTTTCAAATGATTCCATGTTTGGCAGTTTTATTCAGTGTTATAATACAGTCCATGTGTTAAACACAAATGATAAAAAGAGTAGCTAAGCAGTCAGTGGATTGCACAGTACACACACATGGGAAAATACTGCTCCTGATGTCCTAAAAGAAAAAAAACAAAAATCAATAAAAGCTTCAGCAGGTTAAGTGTGTGAGCGAAAGGAGGTATCTACCTGGGTGCTGAGCTCTAAAGACATGGATTGTTAAATTCCTCACACCAGTGTTGGTGAATAGTCGTGCCTATGAAATCTAATTATCTGTGCTTGGTTACGTTTTTATCTCACAGACCACTTTTGACACAAATATAATTCCAGAATTATCCACTTTTGCCCAGCTGACTGCTCATGTAGTCGTAGGTAAAACTGTTACATGTGGTTAACCTGGCTGAGTTTTTTTTTTTTTTTTTTTAACTTGTCTTCCAGGTGGAAATGATTCAATTTAGCTGAAAAGTATTTATATATTAATGAACTGGTTAATACAGGGTAAATATGTAATAATATGGCAATAGTAATCCTGCAGTACTACAATAGCCCCACATTCAGCTACTAGTTACATGGGTCAAGTCTAGATGGATAAATAGTACTAAAGATAAAAATACCTGATTTTTTGCTTTGGGTTGAACTCCCCTTTTAACAGCTCACTACATTTGTGTCAGAACGGCCGATATTCCATCAAACGGCTCTTCGAGTTCGTGAGTGTGCTTGTTCGACAGCTATAATGTTGACTGAGTTGTTCACTTTGATGCACCCGTGCTGATCTCGAGAGAAATGCTTACAGAAAGTTGGAGGGAGTAATTATAAGTTTGCCCTCCTCTCCATAAGAAAGTTGCAGGTCTAGTTGGTCCAGTCATCTCTGATGGAGAGATAAAAGAGGAGGAGGAGAAGGAGGAGGGCTTGATCTCAGCATACATGAGAAATAGATGACTAACCAAATAGGAGGGCCCAGCCAGCCATGACCACAATCAATGAGCTTTTTCTAAGTGTCTTCGATTTAGACTCACACTCCTCTCTCCAAGGCAATCTCATTCTCCATCTTTCTTTCTATCTCTCTCTTTAAATATCTATATCTATATATGTATATGGCCATATACTTCACTTATTTTCACCAACTTTTCCATTCTGTATCCTTACCTACTTCCCTTTTCCTCACCTACATGATATCACTTTATTTCAGTCCCTTTGTCTCTCTTCTTATCTTTTTTCTTTCTTTCCATTTCCCTTTATCATCTTTTTTTCTCTTTAATTTCCCCTCCTCATCTCGTAGTCTTCCCCTCCTCTCAACTCTCCTCTTCTGCCTCATTCATCCATCTTCTCCGTCTTTGTACTTCACTTTTCCTATGTTGTGCTCTGCAAATGCCCCCCTCCCCCCGTACCGAGTTGGTATTGATTGAGTCTTCACAGCTTCATTAGGATTCTCCCATTCACCTTGTTGGATGCAGCCCTGGGGCAGTGATCCAGCAGGGCTCTTGAGAGCGAGGCGCGCTCGGGTTACATGTCAGCTCTTCCCATATTTCACTTTTAGCTGACTTACTTTGCCTTATCTGCTCATTCCAGGCTGCTGGAAGTGTGCTTCAAGGGTGTTCCTGCCTCACCCCCTGACTCGCCCCATCCTGGGGTTTACTGTCATGAAGATGTGTCACAGGTAAAATGGAGGTGAAGACTCAATTAAGGAGTGTGTGTCGGGGGGCTAATTTGCATTCATCAGAGCTCAACTTCAGAGCCTTTTTTAGCACTTGTCTGTTCTTCTTCAGAACTTCATGTGTTCACAGCGTTCTTTGATGTCAACAATATTTTTTTGTGATAAAAGGTGGATAAACTGATGACATGAGGTTATTGAGAGCAACATTTAAGGACCGTTCACCTTTTGTAAATGCGCAATTCAAGCTCATGTGCCCACCTGAATTCACATGACAAAGATTCAGACACAAAATGATGTCTAAACCACAATAACGAAGGCTGAAGGAAGGCGGCAAGACACAACATGCTATTACATTTTTCTCATCACACCATCCCATTAATTTAATTTATAATTAATGAAAGAACAGACCTGAGATCATCAAAATTACTGTCTGATTACGGAAAAAGTCAGGAAAGCTGTGGTGTAGTCAGAGGACATGCAGAGACATGGTGTGACAGGTGAGAAAGAGGGAGATGACACACTGTGGCGAGCCCTAAAAGAAACAGCCAAAAAAGTAGAAGTTAATTACATACACTTAATGACAGGGTGAAAATAAAAGAAATTACATAACATTTTTTTAATGTAAGTATCACAAAATACTTTCCCAAAAGCAAGCTTAAAAAGACAAGTTCTTAGCTGCTGTTTAAAGACCACAGAGTCCATAGAGCCAGCAGGTCCTGGTCACATGACCTTAGGATCCTGCTGGGGATGTATGGATGTAAAAGTTCACAGATGTACACCGGTGCTTGATCATGCAGGGCTCTAAAAGTCAGAACTAGAATGCTAAAATGGGCTCTGAAGTTGATGGGGAGCCAGTGCACCATAAAAAACATCAGTGTGACATGTGAAAGACTGAGTTAGGAGTCATGTGGCAGCGCTCTGAGGCTCCAAGTGAACACCAATAATCCGAATGCCATGGAAGCTGCTAAGTTGTACACCAGACACTCTTGCTGACATACTCGCAAAGGGAACTTAGGGGGATTGAACCACCAACCTTTTGCTTGCAAAGCAAATGTGTTTGCCATTACACTATTGGAGGAGCTCTAGTGAAATAAAAGCATGGATAGAAACCTCCAATTAATAAACATAAACATGAACTGTATTCCCTGATGGAACATTAATTGTTTTCTTTATGTATTTCAAAGCGGAGTTTCATTATCTTTCTACATCAGTCAATGTTATTCTGTAATGTCTACTTAAGGAAATCCTACCTATTACCTGCCCACCTGGTTTTGCAGTGTTCTTTTAAAAGAATATTCAAATGGTTTAAATATGCGTTTTTTCAGTTTTGACCTAATTTATGTATAATCTCAAGAATTAAGAAAGACTGACTCCCAGCTTTTGTTGATGCTTTAAGATGCAAGTTGTAAATTGATTTTTGGAATCCCCTCCAGAAGGGGATGTTGGATCTCAAGCGGTTATATCCAGATATAATAACAGATTTGCAACACTTTTCTTTCTGAAACACCTGTGCAAGCCTAATTGAAATACACTGAACACTGCTATCATATTTCTTGCTACACTAATGGAAAAAAAAATCATAACATATGAAAATTATGAAATATTTAGTAATTAGTCGTGCTGTATAAACACACAGATGAATCATTTAATTTTCCTTTAAAAGCCTGTGATAATATATATGCAGTAGGTATGAGGTGATCATACCCTGTTCGGGGTCATCTTCTCAGCCGTGTTCTCGTTACTTTCGGCACAGCTGGTATTTTTAGGGAGCTTAGGCAACAGATCTGGGACGCATAAGCATAACATACACACTGCCATGACACCAGGCAGTCAGAAGTGCAAGCTTGATGCCCGATCTGGGCCAGACCTGTTTTCTATGGGCCTGGGCCTCATAAACCAAACCACAATCGGGCCAGATGTGGCATGCCATCACATAAACAGTGTCATCTATGCCAGGCCTGGCCCACATCGGGATGACATACCACTTACTATGCCAAAAGTCCACCAGCAGTGCCAGCTTGACACCAGATCCCAGCAAGACCTGTCTGCTATGTGGGTACAGGTTGAACCATCCTTCGGCAAATGGCTGAACTCCTGGTGCACTCCTGTGTGAGTGTGTGTGACAGTTACAAAGAGCTTAAAGGCATACAATAAAAAACCACTGTATGAATGCGAGTGTGAAAGGGTGAATAAGGCTTGCAGTAAAAAAAACAAAAAAATGTTTTAAGTGCTTACAATAGCACAATAGACCTACGAGTCCTGTCCATTTACTGCTCGTTGTGTGCAGTTTTACCAAAGATCTGACACTTTTGCCATGATCAACTTCACTTCGCTTTTTTGGAAGCATCATGACTGATGGTGAGAGCTGAGAAGGTACTATCAAACAGTCCACAGTTTCCAGAGGAGGCGTTTAAGCAATATTTACGGGGTTAGACTTTGTTTAATGCCTTGTGAAATCAACTTACAGCATCACCATTTTGGCACACTGGATGAGATCCCATAACAGAGGCACAAGTAAAAGGCGATGTAAGTTTCAAACCAAACCATGAACCAAAATGTTATCCGCTAACCGAGGAGGTAAATAAAATTGATGGGATGTATCATTTGGTATGTCAGCGTAGGTCATATAGTCAGGATTCAGGCAGACCTGAGAACGGTGGCAAGCACTGAGCGCTGTTCTTATTCAGAGTATATCTGACAGGGCTTGTGGGGTGCTCCTGTCAGCAAAGGTGAGCATTTACTTTGTTGCTCAAGGAGCTACGCCTCATGAATCAGAGTGTTTCGAGTGCTGGTATAGAATAGGGCAAAACACGTCAGATCTCTGGTGTCTCAAACTCTTAACATGCACAGTTTAATAAGATCCACTGCTAAGGTCTGCTTATTATTGCTTTTGCTTTTAAATGAATGAATGCTCTGAATAAAAAAGAGGAAAAAATGTGAGTACATTTTAAAGGTCCATTTAACACAATTTAATAAAAAGTCAAGAGAGAGCCAAGAAAAAGCCCCTTTTTGCCCAATATAGAAGCAGATTATCCGTCTTTACAGGAACTATCTCTGCTAAAGCTCATGTCTTATAAATGGAAACAATTTCCAATATGACGTCTACATACTTATGGAGCACTTACAGCAGGGCGGGTAAGAACACTCAGCCTGTCTTAACACTAAATCCAAATATAACTCTGTTGCTGCTGTTTTGGTGGGTCGTCCCCCCACCACCCACCCCGCCTCTTTGTTTTTCGATATTGAGCTTTTACACCCTTTCAGCTAATGTCTCAAGCAGACGATTCGTCACGCCTTTGCCTAAATATGTCAGAGTGCGGCGGAGAGACAAAAAGCAGAAGCAGGAGATGGAAAGTCTGTCATGTGGGAGTCGAACTGGGAGAAAGTTGGGACACCCCTCCCCTCCCTCCCTGCAAGACACATGCCGATAACACATACATGCACGCCTCCCGTCCTATCAGATGTGTGTAAACACAACAGCATTAGGACATTCATGCACAGACAGTGGTCTTGGTAATGTGATAATGACATGGCATTTTCCCACAAAAGAAACATCACCGCCCTGCTTTGCACTTTCTTTTCCCAACATTGCTTCATTTAAGCGGCTGGGCTGTGATGTTATGCAGACCCTGTATTTGAGATGTGTGTTTGATATGTGCAACTGTATGTTTTCACTGGGCAGCTGCCGTCTGCCTTCATACGCAGAGTAGACTGCTGGATGATATATTGTGGCGCTGTAAATGTAGAAATTGTTTTTTTGTGCTCTGGTTTGAACCCATATACTATGCCGAGTAAGGGGAGAGAATAGTGCGGTTTGTTAACACTGTACACAAGGCGCGTGGTATTTCAGATAAATTGATTTCACTATTCACATTTCATTAATTCATTAAAAAATTTAACTATCAGGTTAAGAGTCCAATTGGTGGACTCTTAATGTGCTGATGTAATCATTTTTATAAGATTCAAATGTGATTAAAGTGAAACAGGTCTCCTCTAACTCTCTTACAGTAAATCTTCCCACACATCTGCAGGAGGCCAGGCCGAGTCAGGATCCATTGATGAATAAATAATTGACTAACTGAGACTGTCTAACCAATAAGACGAGGATATAGTCGTATCATTTGCAGCAATTAGCCAGGAGTGTGGCAAATGAATTCAAAAAGCCTTTGACTCCAGTCAAATCATGAAACGTTTACAATGTCATTAAAGGTCGAGTATGTCAAATCCCACCACTAGATGTCAGTAGATTGCAGTCAACTGAGTCCTGTTTTCTTACACTTCCCAATTCAAGTGCATAAGCCTAGCTACATGGATGCTATAGTAGAAAAAACTGTAGTTGCTGTTATGCTGTAGTGAGAGTAGGCTGTGAGTCCATCGTTTACCTCAGCTGTCAGTATGTGTCCCCATCTATTTACTCTGGAGGATGGTGTAAAACTGTGAATGGAGTCTGATATGAGTCGATTAGTCAGTGAAGCTCACTTCTGTCTGATGACAGTGATGCTGAGGTGAGTTGTTGAGGACATCCTGAACTTTTCTGTCAGTTCGAGCTGCTGTTTTTGCTGCTGTTAGCCAGCATTAGTGAAACTTACTCTGAAGTACATCTAACATTGTTGGAAACATCTGTCTAATCTGCTGTAATTGTGAAAATATTGGGATTAAATACAGATGTTTATGCATGCTTTCATGTGTAAGAGCACTGACTTTAGTTCAGCAGATGAGGCCGGCGGTGAGGAGAATGCCTATGAGTGATGAAAGTGTTAAAGTCGATAGTCTCTGTCTCGCCACATACATAAAACACAACTATGTCCATCGCAGTCACTGTATTCAAGTTGACGAGGCAACGGTAACATGGTGACTTCCACAAAGCGGCACCTGCTCCCGTGTATATTTAATGGATTCATTCTAAGTTTGAGAGAAGGCAGCTATTTGTTGGAAGATGTAATTACACACTAATCTATGTGTATTTAAGAGTGCAAGAAGTTAAAAAAAACTGAATGTACCTTTCAGTAAGGTACTATTAGCTATTTTATTAATCAACATCAGCAATTCTGGCAAGAATAGTGGAGATCTGAAGTTCTGATTTGAGGTAAGGATTTTACTAAACTGAAACTATGGCAGCAACTTTAAATTAAATTATACGAAGAGGAATTCAGACTCTGAACGTGCAGGAGCACAAAGACTAGTTAGGAGACAAAATCTCTTTTTGTCAGAGATTCAATGAGCCATCGAGCATTTATCAACCTAAAAAAAACGTCATGTCAGAAAGACTCAGAGAGACTTAGCAGCTTAAACAGCCACAGACTGTTATTTTAGAAGACTTAACAACATTCTTCTAACAAGAACTTTCCTCTTCAAGTAGAGTGAGTGAAATGTGCACATCTCCTTCTCTGTGTGTTGTTTTAATATTGACAGAACTGCTCATATGCCTGTGTGCATTTCTATAGGTTAAATTGTACATTGAGTCTTGCTTGGCTGTGTTTAGCTGCTTGGGCAGGCCCAGATAGGCCAGAAAGGCAAGAAATAGACAGTTTTAAATAATAAAAAAATGTTGGACACTATTTTTATATTTTTAGAAGCCAAGTAGTCACAAATAAATCTGTCAATTACTGATACTTTGTCCTGATTTTGTTGTAAAATACATACTTCTCCTTTAATTTTGATGAGAGCCATAGAGAGCTGCAATGACTGGTTTGATAACACAGCATGTGCAAGTCCTGCATGTGCATGACACAGTTATGTGTAAAATTATATCACTGACCTCAGCAGCATTATTGTCTGACTCGACCTGTTTGGGTTTGTTTTTAAAAGAAAAATTCAGCTCACTTGCCATGCCACCTGTCGCCTCGCCACGCCACGACTCCAACAAACAAACAATGCAACTTAGAGAGGATCAGGATCAGAAAAAAAACTTATGATTTTCTTTTAGGGCTTAGGTTTTCTCATGCACTTTCTACTTTTGGTCATAAAGGAATTGGAGTTCAATTTATTGTAATTATATAGACATATAAGGCTCAAGGCACCTTATATTGTAAGGTAGAAGGTAAAGACCTTACAATAATACAGAGAAAACTCCAACAATCAGATGAGCAAGCGCTTGGCGACAGGAATTAAAAACTCCCTTTAACAGGAAGAAACCTCCAGTAGGACCAGACAGCCATCTGCTGTGGCCGGTCTCAGATGAGCAACAGTCCAGGAATGACTTATGTATATTTTCTCTTTTTCTGGTTTACATTTTCTTTTATTTTAATGTTTTTTTTTAAAAATATTTTTCTCCCTGCAAAGATCCTTGTTAGTAGAATAGATGTGCAACAGCAGTAAAACACAATGCCGATGCTAATGAAGACAACATGTAAAGATTGTGCAACAATTTTTGGGAAAAAATAAAAGTATAGAATGCATAAAATAAATGATTTCATCTAAAATGAAAACAAAAAATAGCTCACTTGGTCACAGTTAGATGAGTAAAGCTCAGGTGCATACAGATAGACATGTGTACTTTAGTAACAGACACACTATAACTCATATACCCTGGTTATGTATATGGTTACGTTAGTGTAAGTATCCATGAAACATTTCACAACAATTTATTCTCCCAAAAGAGAGAATGAAAAGAAGTGATTTGTTCATTTTCTAAGAATACAGCATTTATCACCTTTTCAGTCTGCATACACAGCTACCTGCCCTCGAGCCTATATCACTCAACCCCCTTGTGTGTCTACGTGTTCCCTGACATATATGCGCTCTTGTGAAGTGCTGTTTAGTGTTAAGTACCTTTCTGTGCCGCCCTCCGCCCTTCCCTTCTCCATCGCCGTGGGGAATGATGTAGGGGAGTTCGGGAGGGCTGCCTCAGTTCTCCCGCAGACACTGTGTTTATTTAGCCTGACATTCCTCCACTGCTCTCTGAACGGGAGAGCCGGCTACTCTGCCTAGTCTCATCCTAACTCATGTCCACCCCGTCAGAACCAATGACATTTGAAGTGAGTGTGTGTGTGTGAGCAGATGGCAGAACATAGACAATATTCCGGCACATATGACTATCTCCTCTAATTGTCATGGTTACCAGATCTTGAGCGTACGTTATGGTCTTTATGCTGCTGTGTGATGAGCAGGAAGCCATTACGCTTGACGACAGATGTGTTTATATGTCGGGCTCCTCACCTCACTATGAGCTTCATGCTAAAAGAAGAACCAAAGCAGCGGTCAGGTTGGTCTGTCCTGTGTCACCGCAGTGGGAGTTTATTTATCCTTCAAGTCTCATTAAGCCGCTGACTTTGCCCTGTGCGCATTTTGGATCATCGAGTAGCCACAGTCCACGGGGGCCTCTAATGAGTCAGTGGAGTTTTCTGTCGATGCCTTTCACGTGGACGTCTTTATTTGCCCCTGTTCAGGGTTTCTTCTAATTGATATTGAGTGCCGACTCACAGTTCAGTTAGCATGTGTTGAACTGCTTGTCGCTCAAAATTAGCAGATTTTTACAAGGCAGCCCGGGCGCCGATGTGTGCGCCCAAACCCGTCCTTATTATGCGGTCAGCGACACAATTTACAATTCACTTTCTTCACCTCGACTTTTGGCTGCACGGGTGCATTTCTTCTGTACCCTTTTTGGGTGAACTTTCTGTGTTTTATTCCTTCTGGAAAGCTCAGTGACATATTTCACTCCGAGTTTGGGTTCAGAGTCAGAGTATTGGCTTGCTCATTAGAAAAACTCACCCACTCTGTGTTCGTGTTTCTTTATTGCTGTTACTATGTGTGAAAATGTGATTCAAATCTGTCATGCGCCGTAGGTATGTGTCATTGCCGCAGCGTGCGCGTGTTTCGTTTTTCTCCACGACCAGTTGCTTCTGGCCTGTCTCACTCGTTACCCTGTCATAACAAGCACTTTGCCGCCGTATTTCACCTTACATGCACACAGCCAACACACACACTTACACACATACTGACTTTTCCTCACCTCATTAAGCTGCAGAAGAGAAGAGGCAGAAATAAGGGAGCAAGAGGGCCGTAGAAATGGACAAGAATGAGAAAGCGCGAGGCCTTGAAAGCCCGTGTTTTATGTTTAATGCTTTTCTAGGTCATCCTCTAGTGCCGCAACCTGTTAAGTCATCCTCTGTTTTGAAGAACTCTTAAATCCAAAGTGCCAGGTCGGATCTGTCTGCCGGGCTGTCAGGAGGGGCCCGGGCATGAGAGATAGTGGATGTAGGTGTGCGTACGTCAGACAAAGTTTGTGTGTTCACTAAAAACTCCCACTCTGCCTTTCACATATACAGGCATGCATGGATGAATGCACAAGACACACATATACTATATCATCCCTTCCACCTCTCAACCTCCAGAGACACACACACACACACACACACTACTTCTCTGAAAAAGCCAAAGGCCCGCTGTGATTTTACAGGGAATGCCTTTCAGCCTGGTAACTCAGTCTGACTCAGACTCTTTACAACAACCGTGCGATTCCGTCATGCGTGGCCCGGGACACACGAGCAGCCGCTGGATGAGAAGCTTTGGCAGCTGTCCTCCCCTAGCCGTGGACGCTCACAGTGGGAATTGACTGCGGGGAATGTGATAGCGACCTTGTCTTAGCGCACTAATGCAGCCTCCGCAAACACAGGATGGATAGCCTGTCCGCAATGGCTGCCGTTCAGACTGGAGAGCGCTGCTAAACGCATATCCTGCAAGGCTCCTTATGTGTTGCACCGTTCCTGTGGCTAAGTTATGGTGTGGTTATTGAGCATGGTCCCCAGACATGGAGACGAATAGATTTCACTTGTTTTTTAAGGATATGCAATACAGTCTGGCCTCAAGGTCGGCCACATGGCTTTTTCCCTTTGGGTCTGTTACACTGATTGGGGGAAAGTTAAATACTACCAAGTATTCCCCAGGTTAGGTTAGATGTACACATTTTAAAGGTTAAGTTCCTTTTGAGGCTGGGCTTTGCTATGAAAGCTAGCCAGGAGTCTCCTGCGGCTAAAAAAACAATCAATGAAATAAGTCATAACCACTCATGACAATTATCGAGACCTGCAAGAAATACAATATTCTTCAGGATTTTGTGGATTTAATGGACATGTAGTGTTTTTTAAATCAGTAATTCAGGTCTTTTAGAAATATGGAGACAGCATTTCTTGTAGCTTGTGAGGCTGCTGACATTTGCTAATTGGTCCTAAAGGTATATTTGGAGGTAACAGAGATGTGATTAGTCATTAATAGGGAGGTTTTGGACTCATTTTTCATAATACAAGTACTGGACAGTTGACCTGATGATAGTAAAACATTAAAGTTCATTACAGTACATTCATACATACATAAGTTCAGTGATATTTATTGAATCCCAGTCCGATAATGGGCCAATTATGAAATTCTGTGATGTTGTATGTTTAGTATGTCACGCTGCAGCAGTGTGTTGGCAGAACCATACATTTTGATAGAAGGAGAGCTAACAGCTTATCGGGCTAACATGCATTAAATGCAGTTTATTAGCAAACAGTGGTCAAGGAAGCTGATGATACTTGAAAACCCAATAATGGCTATTTTTTCTGTCTCACCTTGTGGCGCTCGTGTCTTGTTCTCCTTATATATGGACTGTGGCTTTTATGGTGAAACAGAAATAGCTTTATCCCACCTCTCAACCTTAAAAAACTATTAGACCTCCTCCCATAAAATGATTTTTTCTGTTTAGAAATGTAAAAAAAATATTACAATTTATATACTGTAATCATAAAGGCCATAAAGGGATGGACAGATTCTGCCACAATACTGTGGATCTTTGCTTTCATGCTTGTTATGCCAAATTCTGACTCTGTCATCTGAATGCTGCAGCAGTATTTGAGCCTCATCAGTAGGGATGGGATCTTCTGTTCTCCTATTTTGGTAAGCCTGTGTGAATTGTAGCCTCAGTTTCTTATTCTTAGCTGACAGAAGTGAGACCTGGTGTAGACTTTAGCTGTTGTAGTCTATTAGTTTGAAGGTTCAGTGTATTGTACAGTCAGAGATGCTCTTCTGGATACCTTGGTTGTAACGAGTTTTAGTTACTTTCCCCTTTCTATCAGATATTAACTGTTTTTCAACAATTTTCTGTAAACCAAGGAGATGGCAGTGTGGGAAAATCCAGGTAGATCAGCAGTTTCAGACTCAGCATTACTCAGACCTGGCACCAATAACCATGCCAGTTCAGCAGGTTGCCTTGATAATGCCTAAATCCACTAAATTGCTGCCATGTGATTAGATATTTGCAATAATGAACATTTGGACAGGTGTGCTAATGAAGTTATGTGTAAATAATGTGTCTTTCTATAGAATTATTTTTATGGTATTTTAATCAGGATCAAACTGAGAAACATGTCAGCATAGCTAAGCTAATAGCATAGAGAACTGAGACCATTTTACTACGCAGTGAAACATACATACTCAATTTGTACTTCTAAATAGAATAGACTGAATTCCAAGCTCATTAAATAAAAACCTGCACTATGGCAGCTTTCCTCTTGTCAGGCATCTGGTTGTGCCATTGTCACTGGCTGTCAGGGGGCTGGGGTCACCGTAGCCCTGGGGCTCGGATGCCAGTGCGAATATGTTACCTGTTTTGCCCCTGGGTTGCTCTGGCTTGACAGGTTTCTGTGTGCAAACTACATATTTCCCCTATCCTGCCCACAGCGAGATAGATCAATCAAGCTCAACCAGAGTTTGGTCTTGGCAGCCACAGTGACAGACATCTCATCCTTTATCAATGTCGGAGTACCTGTGATGGATGAAGAGCTAAATTGCTGCTATTGGATGAACTGTTGAATCATTAGAAGTGCATTCATAAGATTCAGTGGTGCATGAAGAAAAAAAACATGTCTCTAGAAACAATTCTAGAAATATGACAAAAACAGAAGATAAAAAAGAGAACAGGTCTAATAACTGAAAGACGACACAGAAACACTTCGACCTCCTCTATTGCTCAACAAAAATTCCACCTTCATGCTATCCTTGAGCCCCCCCCAAAATGAAAGCAGACCATTTCAAATTAAACTCTACATTCTCCTGTCTTCCTGTTCGCTCCTCAGGAATTCTCCGCTTCGTTCCAATCATAACTACAGGAAAGAGAGTTTTGAAATGGGGGGGGGGGGTTGGCGGCAGGAGGTGATGGATGGCTTTTCAGCGCCATGTTTGCACAGTGCATAGCTGGAGCTGCTGATGGGAGGGGAGGTGACCGTCCACCACAGATGAAAAGGGATACGAAGAAGAAGAACAAGAGTTTGGAACACTTTAAGTGTGCCCGCTGATTGCACAAATATTGCTGTTTATGTGTTAAACCAGTACACGAGCTATGTTGTGTGTACAACAGTCTTTGGTAAAAATGAAATTAAATGAGTGTTGTGTGTTTTGTGTTTGACGTAGAACCAGCTTTGGGTTATTTGTCTCTTGGCTTTGGCCAAGTGATGGGTCTGCAGGGGTCTAATGTTTCTGCCAGATGTTTCTCCCTCTGTCCTGATAGATTTCTTTCTTTCTTTCTTTCTTTCTTTCTTTCTTTCTTTGTAAGTTCAGTTGAATTCAGTGGCATTTTATTAGCTTACTGTAACTCTGCAGTCTCATCTGAATAAACTCAATACAAAGCCTGCAGGATGAAATATATCCATGAATCATATTAGTGTCAATCTGATACATTTTCATATCCACAAACAGTTTGTTCTCTGGATGCAGTACTCCCTATCTCTATATGAACAATAGCAGTGTCATAAAATAATGCAACACCAAATATGGATTATATTCATGTTGTAATGGATTTAAAAGTATGAACTGTTAAACTTGAAGTCCAAATACACTTTCCTAAAATATCACTCAGAAAAACACATCACTTTGACCTCTTTCAGGGCTGCAACTAACAATTTACATTGACTAATTGATAAACAATGTAAGCTTCAGTCTCAGTTTTGTAATTTGTGGCCGCTCAGCTTCAAGCAGCAAAACGAGTATTTGCCAAGTGCTGTGTTTTACTCTGGACAAAAAGATAAATATTGCATGTTGACACAGCTACAGAAAATCTTGATTTTCCATGTTTCTCTTGAGAGAAGCATCAGCTTTGGCAATCAGAGGGAGAAAAACTGGCTGCACTGCTTTTCGCAGTCACCGTGCATCTGCCATAGCTCTGAAACAGAGATAAACCCTACAAGCTATGTAAATATCAGCTTTACTCTTTCCTTTAGATTTGTTGGCTACAGACTGGATTAATACATGGACCATACATCAAATGGATGGCTTTTATTGTGAACGTGTTTGTATTATGAGATGTTGAATTACGTCTCTATAAACCCAGTTAGATGCTTATGTTTGATTTTATATTTATCCTTTGATTTTATTACCATTTATACCATTTATACCATACATGCTTGTTTTAGCTCTTTAAGAAAAATAATGCTTTTTATTAAAGTATTTCAATGATTTTAAATAAAATATATAAAGTTTTAGAGAAAACTCCATTGTTGGAAAAAAAGATTGATTTCTGGTTAAGTATCAAAAAAAGATAAGTTATGACATTTTGCTGGGTTACATCTACAGCTAAGTTTCTACAAAATTTTCTATATTATACTAAGTTAACAAGATTCCCACAAATCCTTAAAAAGTTTCATAAGCACTGAAGTAATTAATTTAAAAGTATGGCCTTAATTGATGATGAATTGGTGTCTTCACTTAATCTTTTAAAAGTCTAAAAATTCTAAGATGTATTAGGAGGGATTTTATTTTTAAAAAATTCTGGTATTTCTTTATTCAATATGGTAGAAAGTGCTTCAAACTTGGTATGATGGGAGGGAGTGGGAAAAAGGTAGAAGCAGGGTATAAAAAAAACAAGCATACCATGACAGCTTTCATTAGACGGTAAGTAGCAGCCAGTTGCTGCTAATCAAATGCATTTAATTAGTTGATCATCAGCAAGTGTGATCACCTCTATAAAATCTGAGGTTTTGACAGTTTGCTGGTCTGGAGCATTCAGGTGTGTGTTAATACAATTTCATGGAAGAAATACATCATCACTGATCTTAGAGAAGCAAATGTTTTTTCCCCATCAATGCAGGAAGGGTTTTAAGACCTTTATAAGACCAGAAACTTCGTCATTCATCGAAAGTTTATCGTTCGTGAAAAACATTTAGTTGCCAGTCTTCCATGGAATGATGTCTGAGCAAATTCGACCCAAGGTCAGACCGAGCAATCCTCAGAGAAACTGCAAAAAACCCAAGAGCTCCATCTCTGACTCTGCAGTCCTCAGTTAGCATGTTAAATTGTATACTTCATGACAATACAATTAAAAAATGACTTGAACAAGTGTGGCTTGCTTTTAAAGGTTGCAGGAAAAAGCCTTTTCTCTCTATAAAGAACATAGCAGAAGAGCTTAGCTTTATAAAGTTGCATCTGAACAAACTGCAAGACTCATGGAACAATGTCCTTTGGAGAGATCAGACCAGGCAACGAGGTTTGGCTATAATCAGAGATGGGCAGTAACGCGTTACTTGTAACGTGTTACTGTAATCTGATTACTTTTTTCAAGTAACGAGTAATGTAAGGGATTACTATTGCAAAAACGGTAATTAGATTACGGTTACTTTCACGTAGGAACGCTGCGTTACTGCGTTACTAAAACCGTGATTTTTTTTGCGAGCACGCCTCATGACAGTGACGTAAGCGAGTGCGACGTCGTGACAACAGCTGTCTGCAGATCATAATATATCGAAAGGGACAGAGTGTAGCATGCAGCGTTTAAAGCGTGGAAGTACTGACCTTATTTTGAGTTTGATTCCATAAAAGTGACAAAACATTAGTGTCCGTTGTGCGTGGGAAGAAAACTTCTTTTTACAGCGAAAACCCCTAAACTTCCAAGCAAGCAGCGAGTGCGCTACGACGTAATGTGAAATTCACAGAGAAACTCGCGGATTCTTCCACTGACCGCTGCAGCACACCTGCACCAGGGTAAACCTCCGTCTACCCCACTCCTGCTTCACAGGTGAAAATAGAGCAACAGGACCGCTAGTCTTTGATTTTATTTATTTTCTGCTGTGTTTTACTTATCTATCTTTGAAAGAGTGAGTGTAAACACAAAAAATATTTTATTTTATGTGCTGGAATGTGCAGAAAATAGGTTTAAATGTTAAACAAATTTCTTTCAGTCAGAGAATGTTGCATATAATTTAATTTTTGCTTGATGCATAAAGTTAAAAGATTAAAACTAATAAAACAAGTTTTAAAAAGAGACTTTTCCATTTGATTACATTTTGTATGATGAATTATGCAGAAAAAGTAGAATTGGGCTGAAAGATCTATCGCTTTATCACCTATTCAGGTTGTAAATCGTGTTTTTAAAAAGTAACTAAGTAACTAAGTAATTAATTACTTTTGAAAATAAGTAATCAGTAAAGTAACAGGATTACTTTTGGGGGGAAGTAATCAGTAATTAGTAACTGATTACTTTTTTCAAGTAACTTGACCAACACTGGCTATAATGCACAAACACCTCCTACCAACTGTCAAGCACGGTGGTGGCAGGGTGATGATTTGGGCTTGCTTTGCAGAAACAGGACTTGGGCACCATGCAGTCATTGAGTTAATCATGAACTCCACTGTACAGGAGTCATAGGGCATCTCTCAAAAGCTAAAGCTTGACCAAAAATTGGGTCATCTAACAGGACTATCACATCCAGGGTGTATTTTCTTTTTCACATGACAATAAGTCACTCTTAGACACTGAGTCTAGCTTCCTATTGGTCTGCTACATAATTGGTTTATATGCTGCCTGATGAGTAGGGATAAAGTTTGGTATAGTACTACTAATTTAGAACATTGTGACCCTTACATTGTTTAAAATAGATAACAATAAACAAAATCACTGGAGAGAACTAAATATGTGCATATTATATGTAAACTTATTAAAACTATTAAAATTAATACAAGCTCGGCAGA
The DNA here is from genome assembly GCF_013358895.1 of Oreochromis aureus. Taxonomy (NCBI): domain Eukaryota; kingdom Metazoa; phylum Chordata; class Actinopteri; order Cichliformes; family Cichlidae; genus Oreochromis; species Oreochromis aureus. Next base: position 33,912,957 of record NC_052955.1, read on the forward strand.
GGCAAAAACTGAATATCTATAATCACATGACACGTTCAAATACTAGTAACAGCTTCTCTCTCCCTCTCTCTCTTTTCCTATTAATTCCTCTCTCTGTCGTTCCCTTCCCTTTCCTCTCCTCTCCACAGCTGAAAGCGAGGTGATTAGAAGTGACTGCATGGGGTAAGAGAGGTTTCCGCTGACACGGGACAAGGAGAGGTCTGTGTGCGTTCACATGTGTGATTCAGGTGACTGGACTGAATGTGGCTTTCAGAGTGTCAAAGTGTAAGGAGCCCCCACCGGCTACTTGCTAACCAGGGAGGCGGATGACAGAAAGCAAAGCAGGGAAGGAGTTGACAGTCCGTTCTTTATACAATCAGGAATGAATGAGTGATCAGGGGGTCAAGAGGTCAGAGCTCAAGAGAGGACTGCAGGGCTTTAACGCACATTTGAACTTGTTCAACGCGGGGCCATATAAGTCCTGCATGAATCACATGTCTGAAAGAATGGCGTTATAATGGAAAGCATGCTTTGTGGTGTTTTGAGGGGCCGGTTTAGGAACACACCGAGGTCTTTAATTGCCCTTCAAGAAGAAATGCCACGCTTTTATAAGCGCTGGCTGCTTTGTCTCTGTGTGTGACGACTGTATAGAATCAGGCCCGGTGGGTGTGTGGTTGGGTTTCATATAGCACATGCGGTCAAAACAACTTTATGAAGAGAAACAGCTATTGATTTGAGCCGCAGGCAGCCATATGATATCAATAATGGCTCTATCACACACACAAACACACACACCCCATTCAACATGGAATCCATCAATTCTCTGCTGTGAACCGCCAATTGATCACACTGTGGGGACTGATACATCCTTCCCACTGTGCATATTTGTGTGTGTGTGTATGAGTGAAACACATGCTGCCATAACTCCATTGTGTTGTGAACTACATGTAGCCTGTCAATAATTCACAGTAATTCCACAGTTGAATCTTATGGTGTGGAATTTTTTTGATAACACTTACATAATAACTTAATTTAGCGGCCGGCGAGAAATGTCGGATTTGTTTCATTAAGTAATGAAGTAAGTTCCTCGCTTGGTGTAATTATCTTTATTTAAACAGTATAAGAGAAAAAGTAATAATCCATTTCACACTGCAGGAAAAAATGCTGATCTTTGGGGCAGTGATATTTGGGCTTTGGCTGCAAATGATCTGATGGTGTTGGACTCATCTTCAGGATATTCTGTGAATCTGTGAAATACAACCCAGCTGCTTCCTCCCTAGAAAGGCATTAAAGTTTTGCTGCATGCAATCAAGATGATGTGCAATAGGACTTTTTTAGCCTTTCTTTGATACAACAGTACTGAGGATGAGCAGGGATGACACACAGGAAATGGTCTGCAGCAGACTTGAACGCAACAACTTGTAGTAGCCTTTAGCATATGAGTTGGCTGCTCAACCAGGTGAGCTTTAGCAGTGCCGCCCGGCATGCTCACTAATGACTAATGAAGTTATGACTTAATAAAGCGTGCACAGCCTTGCTTTCAGCTTGGAGGCAGTGCAAACCCAGCCAAAAGTAAGGATTATTTTGCACTGAGAGTCCAAGATAAAAATATGGAAATGAGCAGAACGGCTAAAACAGCAAGTAAATATTACCAGACACTCACACCTTAGCAGACTTTGATGCTCAAGGTGGTTCCAAGAGTCTTAAAGTTCTAATTCTTTAGAGGCATTTTATTTCATTTATATAGGATAATGTAGATCACAACCCTTCCATTTGTCAGTGGGTGGTGCTTTGACTATCACTTAAAACTGGCATGTAAATTATAAACAAAAAATAATATAAAGATTAAAGTTCAGACACTCAAAATGGCAATGGAAAAGTAATAAAGGCTTTTTTTTTTACTGGGGTAATTGTATTAAAAATTAACCGCTGCATATCGTCTTGCACTTTCTTCAGTGTGTGTTGTATTTACACTGCTCAAAAAGATTAAAGGAACACTTTGAAAACACATCACACCTCAAGAAGGAAAGAAATCATGTTGGCTACCTGTACTGATATGGACTGGGTAATCTGTTAGGAATGAAAGGATGCAACATTGTTATTGTTTGATGGAAATAAAAATGATGGACCTACAGAGGACTGGACCTGCTCCCAGATCTGAACTCAATGAGCTTCTGGACTGTGTGAGGTGCAACCTGGCTGCGTCAGATGGACTGAAACATAAATGTCCCAGAGGTGTTCTTCTGGATTTAGGTTAGGCATGCATGAGGGCCAGTCAGTGGTATCAGTTCTTTTCCAGGAAATGCCTGCATACTCTCGCCGTATGAGGCAGAAATAACCCAGGAGCCACTGCACCAGTGTAGGGTGTGACAGTGGCTCCAAGGATTTAATGCCAATACCTAGTGGCAGTCAAGGTGCTGTTGCCTGGCCTGCAGAGGTCTGTGTATCCCTCTATGGATATGCCTCTCTAAACTACCACCACAAAACACTGAACGATGTTACAGGCAGCATAACATTCTCCATGGCTTATCCAGATCCCTTCAAAAATTTCATATGTGCTCAGGGTGAACCTGCTCTCATCTATGAAAAGAACAGGGTGCCAGAGGTAGACCTGCCAATTCTGGCGTTCTATGGCAATTCCAACTGGGCTCCACGGTGCCGGGCACTGAGCACCGGACTTGACAATGTCAGGCCCTTAGGCCACCCTGATGAAGTGTGTTTCTGATTGTTTGGTCAGCGACATTCATACCAGTTACCTGCTGGAGGTCACTTTGTAGGATCATCCTGATCCTCTCTGCATTAAGGAGCAGATACTGGTCCTGCTGATAGGTTAAAGACATTCTACAGCCCTGTCCATCTCTGCTCAAATAACTTCCTGTCTACTGGAATCTCCTCCATGCAGTTGAGACTGTCCTGAAGACAGCAAATCTTTGCTGTTCTTCAGATAAGATTAATCAAAGAGGATGCAAGTGTTGTTACTGCACTAGAAACTGCAGCAAAGTAAATGATAGACATTCTGTTTGCTTTGGAAAATGGTGCCAAGAGCCTTCTGTACATCTTGGAATGTCATGTATGTCCCAAATTTCATGTGTGTGCATGTAATGGATAAAAGTAGGCCCAGCATTACTTACCCAAAATTTTGTAGGGGCACTGTGAAGCTATTTCCCTCACCTGGGAATTTCACCTTGTGCAAGTGCAATTAAACATGTCCATTTTCAGCACGTGTAATTTAGAAAATATATTTCAGCCTTTCCAGAGACTTAGCAGCTGTTACACTTAAGAATCCACAGTCAATATTTACAGCTCTCTGAAACTGCTCTGTGCTGAAGACAGGGTCCCTATTCTGCCTACAGTGTGTTCTCTTTGCTGCGGCTTCATTGGACAAGACTTCCTCCACCACACAAATCTCAACTTGGGCTAACCTAAGGGCAGTCTGACCACTGCCTTTGAGTGTTACTTGTATGTGGTTTTGAATGGGATCCTCGGGGATGCAGTAAACTTGAAACTGTGCTTCCAATTGCTCCAGAAAGTCAGACACCCTGCCTCTGAGAGTAGAGGTGTGAGGGGCTTTCATAACACTCTTAGCAGAAAACAGTTGTCAACAATTGACCAAGTGGGAAGATGTAAAAAATTCCTTCTAGGATTTCATTGGATATATGGTAACAAAAACGACTTGGCTAAGGTGGAACTATAACGGTGGCGCTGTTAAGATTATGAAACCTTTATCAGTAGATAAAGTAATTACTTAGTTAAGCTTAGGTAAAAATGATAGTTACAAGTATCCAACAGTCATTATTTGGAGTAAAGAAAACAAACTGGTGTTGTCTCTTTGATGAATTCCGATGTTTCGCTGACCCATCCCACCTCCTATTGAACTTCATGGTTCCGTAACAGGGACACTCCTCTTCAACTCCCGGTGGAAATACAGTCATAACTCCTACAGCTGCTAGGGGTCTTTGCAACTTAAACATAAACATATGTCATTATTGGACACTTGCTGAAATAACTAATACAGCCGAGAGGACAGTCTCTGTATGACCTAGTTCCACATGAAATATGACTTGATGGCCTCTGTTTGAGTTGGAGATAGAGAAGCCAAATGTTTTTGAAATGATCCAAAACAGAACAGAACAGAATTCACTGACTGATGACCAAGAAGAGTCCCTTAATGGTAAAGTTACTTCCCTCCGGTTGTCCCTCTCTTTTTGCCATTTCTATGCATGTATGTGTGGCCATAACCTTTCCCAAGAGGCACTACGAATGGATGATACAACCCCAAAATCATATCATGATATTTCAAAATCAGCTATAATTATATCTCTGATGATATAGAATACTGAACATTGTTGTATTGATGCTTGCAGACTGCAGGTAGCAGTATTTGTAAGTGTAAGTAAATGAAGGGAAGTTTTCATCCTTTTCCAATGAGTCTCTGTCATTGATGTCACACTTACTAATAGTCAGAATCTGCTGAAACACGGTGCAAGCAGCAGCATCACAGTGCAATAGCGGCGACACAGAGGCCAAACGCAAGCAGAAAACCAGCCAAGGTTTTGTTTTCCATAGAAATTTTAAGTAAAACTCTAAAATGACTATTCAAAACTTACTAAACAGCAACTAAAGTAACTTAAGGTGCAAAATATCACCACATAACAAAACCAAAACTATTTTCTACCTGGGATGTTGTGACTTGTTTCAAACTTTTTAACCAGCTGCAACCATATCAGTAAATTGCTCCTGAGAATCTCTAGAAAGTGGAGACCCTGCTGGGCCTTCCTCACAACCTCTGATCTATTTGAGTTCCATTGGAAATGTCGTCTGTGTGCAAACCCAGGGATCTGAAGCTGGACACCATCTCCACGCACTCCCCATTTATGCAGTTGGGCTGCAGGTTGGACTTCCTGGTCAACGATCAGTTCTTTGGTCTTAGAAGTGTTGAAGACCAAGTTGTTGTCCAGACTCTGGACCTCATCCCTGTATGCTGTCTCATCACCACCACAGATGAGCTGAGGTGTTAGAGTTGGTCTCGGGTAAGAGTGTTTAAACTCTTACTCCTGTCCCTTTTAGATTAAGCAGTTCTTTCTCCTTGTTTCTAAAGTTCACATCAGAGGTGACATAGGGCAAAATTCTAGTGCATCACAGTTCATGACCACACCTACAAACTGAATACACCAACTAACACCTCTTTGGACTGTGGGAGGAGATGGGCTGCAGGCACAGATACAGATACACAGATACAGTAGAATATCCAAACTCTTCACAGAAAGGCTGTCGAAGAGGTTTAAAACAGCCCTTTAGCTGTGAGGTCATCGGTAATTACTAAACTGCATCCTTGGTTTATCTACCCACTTAATGTCTGAATAAAGACAGCTAGCTAATGCTAACAGCATTCAGTTTCCAGTCAGTCTTTTTTTTTTTATTGTTGAGTAAATCACTGGGGATGGGCAAACTGTTGAGGACTTAATTCTTCATTAAAATTTACTGATTTGTTTTTCACTTTTCCTTTTGCTTCTCTGCTTTTTGTTGCTCTCTGAGCATTTGCGCTAACGCTACCTGCTCCGCTAAACTTTACAACTTTGCTCTATGTCTGGACTGACAGGCACATCTATGAGTTAAGGCTGGCATGATTGACTCACTGGAGTTTGGAGCATTAATTTAGCTTCATGTTATTTAATATACATGATTTTTGGTTAATAGCACTTACAGTACAAAAAACAAAAATGAACAGCTGTTATTTTTCAGATAAATGAAGATAAAAAGAAACAACCTAGTTTTGCAGGGCCTGTGGACTAACAGGGCGTGTCACTGAGAGCCTTTTCATTGCTCTGTGTGCTAACGGCCTCTGGCCTGCATGTTTCGGCTTTGATAACATTGGTTTGGGTTTCTTGCAGTGTGGATGCACACTTAACCCAACAACACACTTCGACTTTATAAAAACAGCTCAGAACAATATCCGGAGGACATCAAATATCACTGAGTTGTGGGTTTTTTTCCACCTCCCTCCACGCGGCTTGTTTTGCAGTTACGTATCACCCTGTGCGTTGCACTTCCTCTGCTCTTCGAATGAGATTCTCGAGGACTTGATTTGATCTCCAGGCCTTCATTTCTCTCCCCGCCGTCTCCCTCAGGTGCATTGTCTCCCATCTGCTAACTCAGCTGTTTAAGTTGCAGCGCAGCCTCCTGTACTCCTCATAATTCACAAAGTTTGCTTTGAACCACCCCACCCCACACACATACACATACACACACTTATTGCCTCTGTGTTCAACCTTGGGAATAGACTTAGGGAAACAGGGAAGTAAAGACAGAGGAGGGATGGGAGGAGGGAGAGGAAAGGATGACTGTTCTCCTCTATTCTGTCCCTCGGTTCATAATTACCTGGTGAGCAAAATATGTATGTTTGTGTGTGTGTGTGCTTGTGCGGTGTGACCCATTGGGGTGGTCCTGTAGCCTTTGTGTAGATTAAATGCTGATGCAGAGTGGAGACAGCTGGGCAAAGTGAAACTCAGGTCATTAATGCTCTACTAGCAAGAGCAAAAACGACTACCAACACACACGCTCACATTTACCGCACCGCTCAATGAGCCTTTTATTTTGGAAAACGAACAGAGTAGTCTTAAAAAAAAGAATAAAAACAGTGCCGGTGACAGGCCCTCTATGGGGTCTGAGGATAGAGGGATGAGGGAGGAAGGGGGAAGGTGTCTTAAATAAGCTAGTGGGTTGAAGAAGTGTGTATTTGTTCAAGCAAGCGCTTTCGAGTGGGTCCAAAACAAAGTAGGGGATCAGAAGAGACCACTCTGCCCCCAACACCCGCTGTCCTGCTCTGCTCCTCCCACCCCCTCCATCTCTCCCCTGTCAGCATGCATGTCCAGTTAAAACCCAGGGGTCCTGTACGAACTGTGGGCCTTTGTGCTGCGAGGATACACTTAAGAAACCGCATGCAAGCACACCCCGGTGTATCATTCCTGAAAGGACACTTTCACAATCTGTTTAAAAGTATGTCTGCTGGAGATTCACTGCAGTGGTTCCCACACTTTTCCCTATCAGGGCCTGCTGCACCACAGATTACCATTTAGCTAAATGCGTCCCACCCAGCAGATATGCGCTGCTACTCAATTTGATATAGTGATGAATCTGTGGCAAATCTTCAAGGCAGGAGCACATATTACTTCTGTGCTTTGCTGCAATAACAGATTGGATGTTGGACTGAGTATGTTCCAGTCAAGGACAGCTGGTGCTGACAGTCGGGGGAGGAAATATCATTATCCATACGCAACATAGAATTCAATGACGCTGCCTGCTTCATAACTTATCCAGCCACTATTTGTGCTCAACTTTTGTAGCAAATTGTTGACGTGGTATCAGGCAGAAGAAGAAAACTGTTGAATATGCCAAGAAGTGTTAAAGTACTCTGTCATAGTACAGTACAGAATTAAACTCACCCTAAACCTCAGTATCAAAGTCAGAAACTCTGCCTTTGCTTTCCCATGGATATCTGACAATTTCATACAAGTGAGGCGTTCATTATTTTATTCATTCACTCTATATACTAGTTGTTCCTATGCCTTTCTGATAAGCTAATGTTAATGTAAGGCTGTTGGGATTTTGCATCAGGAATCACCCACTTCATGTCATAAAGTATTTCCCAGTTGGTTTGGTGTCTGTTTTTCTTTAATAAGCATCGCATTTGCTTGGTTTTAGTTAGGCCAAGAACCACAACAGACTGGTTGCCCTTAAAGAAAAGTCTGGAGCAACGTACAAGGTGCAAACCATTTAATGTCTTTTCATGCAAAAAACAAAAAAATAAGTAAAAAAAAGGGAGTGAGCCTCCCAGTGTCTCAATCAGCATCTGCTAGGCTTCATCCACTACTTTGATCATTAGACTTCTTCTATGTTTATCTGCTCCTGATGTCTCTTGGAGCATTTTTAATCTTAAATCTGTGAACCTGAATTTAAATTCAAGTTTGCTGTTATCCAAATTTAGGTTCTTCATGTTGGCTTTTAATAGCTTTTAATGACATTAGCTAACTTCTTGGCTAATGCTAATCGTATCCTCAGACAATGACACTGATCAGTTGCAACGTTGATCGTGGATATAGGAACAACATTATAAAGGATACCAGATCGTGCTTCTGACTATCATCCAGTAAAACAAAAAATAGTATCCAGAGTAAGAGCTGCACTGTTCAGACTGAGGAGAATGCATCAGGTGGGGAGGGTGACCTTCATGGAAGTGTGTAACATGGTTTTGACTCTATTATAACTTCCTGAGAAATCTGAGAGAAAAGACTGGCTCACTTTCCAAAAATGACATTTAAGTTGATGTGTCACTGCTTAAAGTAACTCTGAGTGGGCATGCTGAGAATAGCAGGAGTGCTGGGAACAGTGGACAACTGCACAAAGAGGGTACCGTGAAGGGGATACTGACTACATTTAAATTGGCTATGCAAATTTTGATATTAAACAGATTGATTTTTTTGCCCATGTTCAAAAGGTATATGAAAAAAAGATGTTTAATAAAAGGGAAAGCCACTTGTTAGGACTCAGTTTTCTTTACATGTCTGTCAAATTCCAGAATATTCACCATGAAGGTTGTTGATCCCCTCTCAAGGACCCCTTCTGGTCCCAGGGCTCCATTTTGGAAACCACCGCCTTAATGATTTATCCTCCCCAAAGGGCAATTTCTGCAAGCTACGTGCCTGGATGCAGTTTTCCATGTGCGAACAGACGAGTGGGTCTGAAACTTTCTTTTGGAGGAGTCATCTGGGGCCATAGATTCAGTCAGGTGGCTGAGGTGCACCACTGCGGCAGCTGTCAGGAGATGTGAAACAAACGCCCCCTACGGCAGGCCTCCCTCCTAACTTAATTTCATTAAATCTGTGATTTGTTTCTGTTTGTGTGCCGCAGTGTTGGGAGAGCGGGGGGAGAGAGTGAGGGGACTGAGACTGAGGGAGGAAAAAAAAAAGGAGAGAGATAAATGAATGAGTGAGAGTGAAGCAAAGTATGTGTGAGAGAAACAGAAGGCATCGGAGGAGCGATTAGTGCGGTGGTATCCATCATTGGAGCTGTGCTGCTCTGGTCGATTGCCACGGACACTGAGGAATACTTCATCTGGTCCCACTGAGCGAAATACACACACGCGCGCGCGCACGCACATATATCCATTTATTATTCTGTAGTGCAAAACACCAGCCACAGCCTTCCCACTTCTTTTTGTCCAAAACACTTTTTTTTTTGCAGTTTTCCTGCACTCCTCCACCCTCTGACCTTCTTTCAAGCCCGTCCTGATACCGCTCTCTCTCTCTCTCTCTTTGAGAGCCTGTCTGCAGCAGCACCACTTCCCATCTCTATTTATTATGCCAGCATGCATATTGCATCGGCTGGTGTGTGCGTGTGTTTGTCGGTGCTTAGGTCTGTGTGGGAGTGTGTCTGTGCGAGCGCATTTGTATGTCACTGTGTAGCAAGCTTGCATGTCTTCATAGACGCATGTGACAGCTGGAGACAGATGTGTGAGTGTGAGGTCATAAATATCATTAAACTTACAGCACAGCACTTTGCACAGTTCACTCAGGCTATGAAAACAAAGGCAAAACAGACTCAACCCCTGATCTTTATTTCATGAGGGTGAGCATATTAGTATCTGCGTGTGTAATCATTTTGGGTTTTTTTCTTCTTCTTCTTTACAGGTTCGAAAAACCCCCTAAAATAGCACATCAACATCTATGGCAGTCAGAATGGACAGAGTGAGTGTGGCTGACCCTTTGGGTGAAAATCAGACAACCTTGAAACAATTAGCCTCGCTTCTTACTTCTTCTCATGCCGACACCTTTGTCAGATTTGTTCTGTAAAAGCACTGAAAGGAGAAGAAAAATAGACACTTAATTTCTCTTAATTTGCTATTCTCAGTTCTGCAGTATGTCATCATATGAATCAGATTATCGAGCTACGTATAATCATTTCAGTATGATTTGCAACCACAACACAACTTGATTATTCATAGTTTTCTTGTGAAAGCATGTTAACGCCCACCTGTGGGACAAAAACAAGGCTGGTGAAATGGATCCACCAACAAGCCACTTAGTTTGTTAACAACTGCCAGCCAAGGGTGGGTATAGCCTTGTTTTACAACCACAGCAGCCACATCACACCAAGCCATAATTTTAAATTCGTTGTGGTCACTGAGACATAAAAACGTGCAAGTACAAAGTGGATTTTGATTAAAAACTAAGTAAAATTTTGTGAATTTGCCCCCAAATATGGTTTTAAAATTCTTTCACCCTGCAATTTCTGCTTTTATTGTACATAAAAAATGTTACAGAGCACTACACATTGCCTTGTCTTTCACATTGCAAAAACCGCCACCATTGACCCATACAGATAGAAAATACCTAGATCTGCCTGCACATTTGTCCTGGTGTGAGGATAAGGGGTGCAATCCTCCAGAAGATATATTGCTGAAGAGGTGCTTGGGAGCGACTGTTTTCAGTGATTTAAACACAGTGTTTGGGGCAGCTATCCAAAACACTGATGCTCATCATTTTAGAGAATGATCTATGCATAGGCAAGTTTAGACCCTTTTTATAATCATTATAAGATTATATTTTTGTCGTTTTCTCGTTTCTAGTTGAGTGAGGAGGATGGAAAGAGAGAGAGAGGGGACAGAGAGGTTGTACAAGAACAGGAAGAACGAGGGAGCAAATAGTGAAGTTAGCTGAAAAAACAAGTTATTTTCAAGGAGGCTTTGCGTGCTTTCCAGTAGCACACTTAAAAAATGTCAGTGGACATTCTAAGCCTATTGATATGAATGGCATGTGAAGGACTACAAACTCGCGAAATTGGGGTACATGATGCTCTGTGCATAACAAAGGGAGGGTTTTTACTGTATGAGCTTAAAAACGTTAATATAAAACAACTCTGTTAACAGGTCTATGGAGTGGCAGCGTGATTTTTCCAGTAATGTTACTTTAAGTACTTGATGATTTGGTGGACGGCCTCTATGTGATTAAGAGACTGAAAATATGTGCATGTTTCTCATTTTATCTGCTTTGCCACAAATAGTTCTTTAACTTCTTTAATGACTGAGCCTTTTCCTCAGGTTTGATAACTAAACACTCCACCTTAAAACGAGTGAAATCTCTGATTATTCACTCTGAATTATTCTTCGAAACCACAAAAGGTCATCCAACTAATTAGGCTGCTTTTGAAGGTAACATTGTAATGTTTATCCAACTGAACTGAGGTTTGCAAATGTAAAAAGTGTTGATTATATTTGCAAACGGCATATTCCATTAATATTAATTGTTTCAAATGCGTTTCTGTATCGACAAGTATAAAATGCTGGTGGAAAATCTGATTTTTAGAGTTTATATTCCATATACACACAGCATCAGCTAGCAGCACTTTCAGTCCTGAAATATGTTTTGGATTAACACTGAAAAATCAATCAAAGTAGCTTTTGTTTTTCTTTTTCTAATTAAAATTTTCTGTCCTGGTATGCGAGAAGTCCCTGCTTAATATTCGTGCCAAAAGGAATTGATGAATCAAAAAAAGGAAAGATGGGCATAAAATGGAAGATAAAATCAATTCATTGCTCGAGTTAAAGAAAACACAGAGGGTGTATTTCCAAGAAAAGAAAACAAGAGGGGAGAAAAAGTTTGTTTGCTCACTGGCGTTGGCCGTGGCGTCTGAGAAGGATTTATATCCCAGCAGGGGCCAAGCCTGGCAGAAGGGAGGCGACAGAGGCTCGGTGGCGCATTGGGGGCTCAGCGCCACGCATAAATCACCCACCTGGAAGAGCTACAAAGACTGGCATTGGCTGTGGCACCACGCCATCGACCGTTTGTGTGGAAATGAGGGGAAAACAGCCGCTCTCCTAATGGCATGAAAATAACTTCTTTTTTTTTCTTAGAGCTTGCCGCATTAAAAGGCAATGCTTTGCATTGGGGTTCCGACAGGGAGGAAGTGAAGGAAAGAGGAGCTAAGGGGGCCGCAAAGGAAAAAGAAAAGAGAGGATTGTAAATGCAATGGCACCGGTTACACTCAGAACTGTGGACAAATCACCGATGGATGTCAAGCAAGACAAATGTGGTATGATCTCACATCCACGTCCAAGTGTGCTTTCTGTTCGATGTGTCGGACACAGAGTAAACTTCTGCTCCGGTCTCTTGAGTGGAGACCTGGGGAGGGAAAGTTGGACGCGGCTATGACCCACAGTGCGTTCCAGAGTTTTCCACCTTCCAAAGACCTGGGAACTGGACTGAGCACAGACACATGTGGAAGATGTCAAATCCAACAGCACGGCTCCATCAAAAAATAAACACTCTAACGAATATTACGGTGCTTACGTAATTGTCAAGGGTCAGGTGTTTACTTATTTTAGAGCTTAAACATATTAAACACAATGATTCCCATGCAGAAATTAAAGCATTACTAAGACTTATCCACAGTGTAGGAGCATAAATAGAGAAAGTGGTGAGAGAACACATGCAGGCAATGTTTTTGTTAAGTTTTTAAAGTATTGGGAGAGAATCTTTCTTTTTTTTAACAGAGCGTCCCAGGTTTGTTCACAAATGGTCACAAATGACCATGTTTCAGAACTGTGTTGCGTCACTTCTTTGTTTCTAAAAACAACATCCTATAAGTATCTGCGAACTGAAGAGATTACTCGTCTTGTTTTCCCATCGTTGCTTGATATAGAATTTCAGCTCATAAACAGTTCGGGGCCTCCTGTGTAGTATTTTTTGGTTCACCACCATCCAAATGTTTTCACTGGGTGACAGGTCTGGACAGCAGTTTACCACCTGGACTCTCTGACTACAGAGTCATGCTGTTGGAATACATGCACAGTGTGTGGTTTGGACAGCATCTTGCTGAAATAATGAAGGCTTTCCTTGGAAAAAACAGAAGTTATCTGGATGACAGCATTATGCTAGTGTTGTTTCCAACGCCTGTAAATATTGTTCGGCATAACTAGGGCCCTTTACAGATTTACAGGCTACCCATTCCTTGTGCACAACCGTCAAGGATGCTGGCTACAGACTGGAGATAAATAATGGGAAAAACCAACATTTCATGCCTCTTTTCCACTATTACCTATTTGGCCCGACTCGACTCAGCTCTACTGGTCTACTTGGTCATTTTCCATTACAACTGTATATCACCCACTGTGGGTGGGGCCATTATAGTAAGGCAGCCTAAAAGTCCCATGATGCCATTTGTATATGACACAAATAAATGCTGCCTGGAGATTTTGTGGTACACTTTCACATTTTGGATCACTCCATCTAGCTCCTTCTGGATTCTGTTGTCAACCACCAAGCACAAAAACATCTTCACTTTGTCATTCGACGTTGGTTTGTATGTAGCCATTTCCCTTGTTGCCAGGTTTTAAAAATGGTGGGTTTGATTCTTGTAAAGGAGTCGCTGTCATGACCCCATCTAGTGACGTCACTCACAGGGCAATCAGGTGCATGCAGTCTATTGATGTCACATTTTTCAGTTAAACTTAGATACTAAAAATACCTTGACCTCACAGGGATTCAAACTAGCTATGGGATGAATTTGAAAACCCTACACTGCTTCATTTTTGAGTCAAGTATTCAAAAAAACTTGACTTATGACCTTTACTTTGAGGTTGAGGTCAAACTTTGTTGCTGATCTGGCTAGGTGACGACATTGTCCCATCACTCTCTTACAGCTCAGGGGTAAAAAGTACTACGTCTAAATGGTAAACCCTAAAAAACCCTAAAAAGTTGAGTCTAGCAAAGTAGGTGCTAGTTGAAGAGAGGCATTAGTTAGCGGTCGGGATACCAAGTGCTGCCTTGGCATTGATTCTCATAGTTTCTGAAACTCTGCTGGAGAGATAAAACACCATTTGAAATGACATTTCTTAATTTGATGTCGGTCGGGAGTGCTGTCGAGCAGGTCAGTCTTGCACAGATATTCAGCTGTACTGTGGCTGTCTCTAAGAACTTTGTATTGATTTATGGTGACCCTTCTCTCTAAACGGTTGTGCATCTATGCCAAGCCAGAAAAAAATTTACTCAACAATATAGGAATAGCACTACAGTTCCTTCAGTGTAAGGATTTTTCCATTAGTTTGCTTAGTCTGCTTCTTTGAATGTTCAGTGTAAATCCAGTAATCCTCTGGGCTTTGAATATTACCTTTTACAGCAGACTTCATGAACTCCTGTATTAGAGTAGCTAAAGATGCTATATCACATACAGCTTGTCAGTAGATGTCTGTTGGGTAAAATACAAATGAAGACATGAAAATAAAAACATTTTCTTTTGTTTTTTAAGGAAGACACCAGGAAAACTCCCCGTCACGAGGAGCAGAACACGAATACATGGATGACCCATGACTCTGTTCGCTGACATAAATATGTAGCATTTGCAAAATCAAGCGCAAGCACACAAAATGCTGAAATGCCATTAACATTCAAGCGGTGCTGAGTCCAGAGTGGGTCTGTGTCAGTGGTCAACTAACATCAAAGACACAGAGAGAGTCAGGAAACAGCAACAGAGAGGGGAGGGAGAAAATAATGAGAAGGAAAAAGACTGAAGAAAAGAAACTCAACCTTTGTGAGACAAGTGAAAGACGTCTATATGTAGAGCGGTGGGGACAGATGGGGAAGAGCAGGGGAAATGACATAAAGATATTTCACAGAACTGAAGCCCAGGGCACAGCCGTGACAAGCTCAGAGCGCCTATCGTTACCGCTGTCGGACAAAAACAGATGCAGCTTGTTCCAGTTTTCAGAATTAAATCAAAAACGGAAAAACACGGAGCCTTGTGGATCACAGCGACTGTAGAGTCACAACACGGGGTCGGAACAGCTGCAATTACTTTTGTCTTGCCAGACATCAAAGTCAGCAATCACAGTAGCTGTCGCTCCGGTTAGCTAAGTGAGAAGAGTCGCAGGTTTTCAGGCTGCACTGCAGTTACATAACAGGTCTATATGTGTGTGTTCTAGATGTGACAGCAGATACCCCCCCCCAACCACCATTCCTAGGAGCCAGACTCCCTGTCTCACTGTCATCTCGTCACCCAGATGATGCCACCTGTCTGTTTGTTTGTACAGGTGATATCTGTGAATCTAACAGAACATTTCCCCAGGTTGGTGCAAAAGAATCTATTAGCAATGCGAAGACAGAAGCGCTTTAGGCAAAATTGCACCAGAGTGTTTTTGCGAAACTGCTGTTTCCAAGATGCTCTTCACCTCACCAGAAGTCTGACTGTGTAGATGTCTTTAAAAAATAAAAAAACAACTCTGACATCAATAAACATTTCACCCACTAGCTTTGAAGTGCTAGTTTCATATCGTATTAAATGCAAACGTGATGTTCATTTTGTAAGTTATGATCAAACATACAGTGAAAAAAGGACACTAAAGTTGCCATTTTCCCTGTCAGGGTTGCAGAGGCACCAATACAAGCAGAGCTGCACAGATATCCCTCTCTCCAGCTTCCATCTTCTGTTAGTGGGTCGATGAGGTGTTCCCAACCAGTCCGTGTGCTATGTGCAGCCCAGGTTATCCTCTCAGTTGGACTGCCTCTCAAATGAGGGAGCTTCTCAACCTTCTCAAGTCATTTCTGCTGCACATCCTCGTGATTGAGGATTCCAGAAACTCTTAGGTTGGAGTCAGGCCTCAGACTCAGGGCTCACTTGGTGTTTGGGCTCATAGCTGTAGAGCCCTGACCAGGTAATCTAACCTTATGGAAGAGCACTGTAGATCAGGCAGTTTTCAGAGATTTGGTTCTAGATTATTGGTTTCTTCTTCTTTTGTGTTTCTTGTTTATATTATTCATTTATTTTTATGTACAAGCCACAAGCTGTTCAAAACATATTTTAAATTATTAAACTATTATTATTGATGTCTATTTTTAAGTGAAGCAAACTCAGACGCTAACCCCATAGCTGCTTTGTGCTTCACCAGTGACTCGTACTACCTGCCATAGCAGTGTACAGGGGTTTGGTCTTTTCGTCCATCTCTAATCACCTCACGCGCATAAGTGCGGCTTGAGGGGATTTTTTTCCTCCATTTTTTTTTTACACATGTACCTACAGTAACTTTATACTGGGATCTGAGTTCTTGTCGACGTGGGTGACCGCACTTCAGTTTGGTGGTGCTGCTGCTGACATGCTGCTTTTGCTGCACATGTACAAACATGGTGGTATCAGAGAGGCCTTGTCGACAGTTTCCTCAAAAGACAGAAACGTATTGAACTTGAAACTCTTGAGAAAAAAGCACAGGTGACGGAAAATTTTAAAGATTTAAAGGGCTGTGTGGAGAGTTTCCAGAATCACATGGCACATAGCAAAGATGTGTGGATCGGTGTAACTGTTGGCACAGGCTCATTATTTAGCAAAACAGGCTGTCGACTGAATGCATTAGTAGAGGTGGGCAGCTTGAGCCATATATCGATACCAGTGCTGCCCCTCCCTGAGGCTGGTTCTGTCGGAGGCTTCTTCCTGTTAAAAGGGAGTTTTTCCTTCCCACTTTTGCCAAACTGCTTACTTATAGGGGGTCATATGATTGT
Organism: Oreochromis aureus; assembly: GCF_013358895.1. Classification (NCBI taxonomy): domain Eukaryota; kingdom Metazoa; phylum Chordata; class Actinopteri; order Cichliformes; family Cichlidae; genus Oreochromis; species Oreochromis aureus. The sequence continues at coordinate 33,929,477 of NC_052955.1, forward strand.
TTGGTTTTTCTCTGTATGCATTATTGTCGGGTCTACCTTACAATATAAAGTGCCTTGAGGCAACTGTTGTTGTGATTTGGTCCTGTATAAATAAAATTGAATTGAATTGAATCTCTTAAATCACGCTGCTCCCTGTACATAAGCTCTCTTTATAGGATACCTGAATTTTATTTGGTATTGGATCAATAGCAAAGTCTTGCACAACATTATTGACTAGTTAGTATTGGGCTTTTATTGATTGCATTAGTGACTTAGATCAGAGCACATCATTTGTGCTAAGGAGTCCCCATGTGGCAACTCTGCAAAGACACAATGAGGTGTTTGTGGGTAATTTAAAAAAAAAGTGATAAGGGATTTTAAGGCACTACGTTGCTGCCTCCAAGCTAGTCTGAGGCAATTCTCAGTTAAGTGACAAGACTTAAAAATCACAAGCCATGACAGCTGGGGTTGAAAATCAGATGTCGGTGGAGCAGGGCAAGCCACGGCGATCGATGCTTAAGAAACACAACAACAAAACAAAAAGTGAGTCCTCGGCAGCTGACGTCATCCATCACACCGTCCGACACTCCTCTGAGCCCAAAGGGAAACTGCTGGATGCAGCATCAACATACAACGGATTTGATGTCAAAACAGTTGCAGATGGACATCATATATATTTGTGTGTGTGTGTGTTTGTGTGGTTGGGTGGGTGAGGATAACTGATTTTAGTTGAAAAGGCTTTGCAGCTCAACCAGCACATGTCACTCAGGCAGCTGCAGCTCAGCAGGGGATCCAGAGATCTGCAGAACGGCTGACGGTCCGAATAACATGCAAGAGTGCACACACACACACACACACACACACACACACACACACACACACACACACACACACACACACACACACACGCACACATGCAATCCCTCTTGTATCATAGTCTTAATGCTCCAGTCTTGTTGTATGTGTTTAATCGAGGTTGCTGTTCTGCGCGCGTGTGTGTGAGTGCATGCAGACTAAGCAGTAACTCAACACTCTGCTGCTAGTCTCTCGTGTGTGTGTGTGTGTGTGTGTGCGTGTGTGTGAGAGAGAGAGATAATAGGCTGTTAAAACCTAGCTCAGTCAATAGAGGGCACTCTAACACCTCTCTCTGTATCCACTTTGTCCTTCCTCACACACACACACACGCACACGCACACACACACACACACTGATTCCCTTTCCTTCCTTTCCTTCTCAAGCTTCACTTCTCCATTCTCTCCAGTTGCATTGTTTACTGAGGCACTGATTATATTTTTAGGTTCTAGCAGGCAGAAACTGAATATAGGAGTTATTTCAAAAAAGAACAGGAGAAAAGCACAGAGCTTAACTTTTGTTCTTGCAGTCTGGCTCTGTTTGTACTGGTGGCGATGCGGGTCAATCTCCACATGTTTAATGTTGTTTACGAGCTATAAATAGCAGTGCATTAGCTGGTGGCGAGGGCTCTTGTGATGGCCCGGTGGACTGGTGGCATGGCCGGGTAAAAAAAACACACACTGCTGCCATTAGGAGCACTTTGTGTGAGTGTAGGAGTGAGAGAGAGAAATGTCTGCTTTTGGTCTACACCACTGTTTGTCTGTCTGTCTCCTCTTGATTGCATGACTTGTGTCAGCATATCCGGCGTCGTGTTTACAACTGAGACTCAATTCCACAGCCAAAATTTCCTGCCTCGTGGCGCGCTATCACTCCGTCGATCTGTATACATGCGCATATTTATGTATGTGCGCGCTCAAGTGTTATCACCAAGCGCTGCCAGTCCCCACTGTCGTCTCTCTCCAAACCGTGTCTCCTTCCTATTCATCCATTGTGGCTGAGAGGATCCCCCCCAACCACCACCTCCACCTTTTCACTCATCTTCTCCCTTTCTCTTTTCTCTCTTGCTTCCACAGCCCTAATTACCCATACTCCTCAAAGTGGCCCCTCCTTCGGAGCCTTTGAAGTTATTTTAGCACAAATTCTACTTAGCTACACTGCAGACAAAACATGGAAAGGTCTTTGTTTGAGAGCCTCTGGAAGTGTGCAAGTGTGTGTGTGTGTGTGTGTTTCTTTTTGTCAATTGAATCAGCAGTGTCTCCTGTTTCGTGTGTGTTTATATCTAAGTGAATGTGTATACAAGAGAAACCTGCAAGGCCGAGTTTGAGTGTTTGCATACGCTGGTGAAATTAAGTCCATACATACCACATTTTTGAGATTGTATCTGTATATACTGTGTATGTATGTATGAGAGTCTATGTATGCAACTTTAAGGGCCAGGCATGAATGCAGGCTTTCTGAATGGTCCAACTGCCTGCCACAGTTGGGTTGGATTGAATGCAGAGCCATCTTCTTTGTAACTAATAAAGAGCATGCATTGTATTAGACATAAACTGAAATGATGTACTTGTGAACACTAGTCTGTTTTCATACGAGGAACTAAACCATTTTGTGGAAGCAGGTTTGTGAAAATAGCATTTTCAGGTTTAAGCTTCAAGGCCTTCACACGCTGCCGTGAAACAATCTGTTCACAACATGTGTTGCAAAAATAACACAACACAAACTTCTGATCCAAATTTTCAGGATACAAACTTTTTGTGCAACGTATATACACACAGAAAGTTTCGTGATTTTGTAAAGTAAAAATGTGTTCTTGAAAAATTTACTGCCAAAAAAAAAGTTGACAATAAATGATGAAGAGCTTGTCCTGATGTTTCTGCACAACAAAAGCAAGAAATAGGTTTGAGGTTGATTCAATTCTCATAAGAAGGCAGGGGCAGGGAGAATTTCATGGTTTGATCCAGGAGGTGACTGCTTTCGTACATATTTCAGGATGTCAGTGGGACAGTTTGAGATCTTGTTGGCAGAGCTGGAAAATCTGAAAAACTGAGCTTGGTTTGAAAAAGTAAATGCAACAAGTTTTTGTGAACGGCTGCAGTAAGAACAGGTGAGTCTGAAAATAATTTTTAATGCATGAGATATTCACATGGACTTTACGCTTCCAGTGTGTAAAAGCCTCAAGAGCGAGGGCTTTAGTTGACTGCACTTAATTGATCTGATCCCTTATCTTTGCAGCTTACTGAACAGCTTTCTCACTCATGAACCCCTTTTTATGTGTGTGCTTATGTAGTGACAAATGCAGTGACCTTTTGGGCATCTTTAGCCAGACAGAAACACAAATCATGAATAATTTGCTTGGCTGGGGAACGTCACCTTTCCCCTCTTGTTTCTATTATTTATTAATATTACAACCATTTGCCAACATTGTGGTAATCCACGGTACCCGCTGAGGCCCCTGGGGAGAGTCCTGCAGTATTTGGCACCGCGGTAGTGCGAGTTTGTTTCAGCACTTCCTGCTGATGCTGAATCAGGGTTGTTGAGTTTGGAGGGCGAGCAATCTTGGGTTCTTTGTTGTGTCTCTTGAGGGTTCAGTGGGGTGCATTATTCGCCTGGGAGAGACCAACAGCATCACTGAGTGGCTCAAATATTAGAATATTAGAACCACTTGCCTAATATTGTGTAGGGCCCCTGTGGTCTCATCTGAGGACACGTTCTCGTTGTGTTCTTGTTGAAGGTTTTTTTGCAATATGGCAGGAGGCACTATTTTCCTGTGAGACTCCAGTGCTGTCAGAGTGTGCTTGGTCTGCGGCAATGTTAAAGTGTGTGTGAAGCTGAAATCATCATCAACTGTAGAAGAGAGAAACGAGCTTTATTGGTCACATACACAATCATATAGAGTACAACATGCAGTGAATTGTGTCATGTCCAAGCTGCAGACGTAGCCGTGGCATTCCAGGGCTTGGTGTTTGGCATGGGGGGACTACCCAGGACCCTTATTGGATACTGGGAGGGAATCAAACTTGCAACTTCCGCTCCAAAGGTGTGTGGTCTTACCACTACACTATCTAGCAACAAAGTGTCATTCACTTTTGAGTGCTTTTAATGTTGTGGCTGATCAGTGTATTTCACTAGAGTTTTGTCAAAGAGTTTCAAAAGTGTTTCTGACATTTCTGCATTAAAATGAATGAAGACACAATGAGAATGTAGAGAAATCTTACAGTTTGATTGGATGAAATTAACACTGCCGCATATGTATATTAATAAAGGGATGTCTACAGAAGTCTCTGTCGACTCTGTGTTATATTATCATTTCTATTACATGTTTGCCCTTAAAAAGAAGGAATAATGATAATAATAATAAAATTATTAGCAGAAAACCTGCTAAAGTTAAAATAAAAAGTAAATAATAAAGTGTTACACCTCTGCCTCCTAGCAGATACACCTATGGTATAAATGTGAAAATAAGTGATTTTCAGAAAAGTTGACCTTTGACTTGGGTGTCCACGTCGCCAGAAGGTAATTTACTTCAATATTCCTGAGAAAATAGCTGCTTCAAAAATAGCTAATTCTGAAGTAAATTAGCTTCAGCTACACGATAAAAAAATACTTGTTTCAGTTACATCAATATGTCACATATATCCATGATGAATTACATTGTGTTGCAATGCGATTCATTAACATTTCTATTGGTTAGTCTGTAGAGGTGTATTAACTGTATTTTTTTTCTCAGAAAACATAATTGAATAAATTTGACTGAATAAATGTAAAACTGTTATTCAGTTTTTTACTTCATGGGTTTAAAGCTTGTAGTACAAAAGTTCAAAAGTTGTGTTCAAAGTCTTCTTGGGTGCCAGTTCACACTCCATTAGATTCATTTACCGGCACTGGCAGTGCCAGTCGTTACCTGAAATTAGGTGAAAATTGGAAAAGACTAACTCCAGAGGGAGTATCCTCAGACCAAATGACATTTGCTTAATGACAGTCAGTGAAAGAATACACTCTAATGTCTTAGCAGTCACGCTTTTTCACTTCTGTTCAGCTTTAAACACACTTTCAAGTTGGCAAGTGAGAGACGTGGCGCCTGCTGCCGTGCTGCTGACAACGCAGACATGATTCCACTAGTCTAGTTTCTGAAACGGCAAAAGCATTTTTAAATTTGTTTCTCTTCCCACAAACACATCTCAAGCAGCTCGTAGCTGTGTTTTTAGAGTTTCACTGGGTGCTAATTATTTCCTAAAGCATTGTATGTGTTTTGTCTGCAGACAGCCTGGCGGAGGGAAACTCCAGGGAAGCGGAAGAGTTGACGAGTCCTCCGTGGTGCTGAGAGAGACGGCTGAGGATGAGGGTGACACTGAGATTGGTGGATAACTTGTGAAATGAAGACAAACGAAAAAGCAAAGAAGGGGGGAAAGGAGATAAAGGAGATAAAATGACACAAATGAGAGTGCTAAAGGGGAAAGAGAAGACTGGGTGGGTGAGGGGGCTGGCGGGCTGGATTTGCGAGACAAGTGCTGAGGCGTGAAGGGGGGCGTCCAGCATTTCCCATCTGACTCAGCCCTCTGCCGAAAAACCAAATTCAAATGAGAAACACAAACATTTGCAATGCAGCATATTTCCAGGCTCGTTGTTACCTGGTGTGGCCTCTGCGGCCTGCACTTACAGTAAGTCCACACACAGTGTCCTCTGAAAGAATGTCTGTGGTCGGGACTGATTGACGAGGACGTTCACCACATTGGAGAATTACACAGGGGATCAATCCAGTTGTGTGTTGGGCTGCGTGCTGATGACCGTCTGCCACCCACTCCTGGGCGGGCTACACAGTTGGTCTCTCAGCTGCCGGTGCAAAGTGTCCTGACAAGCCTCCCCGCTGCGTGTAGCAACATATGGAAGCTCACATGTACATCTATGCAGACACACATACACCCTACTCCACCCTGCAAAGCAGACAAAAGCATTTGACTGATTAACATTCTCTTTCACACCCACTTAAGCCCATATGTAACTCACATTTCTGCGTAAAGGACACATGCTGGCTCCATAATGCATCACAAACTTATAGGCTGCCTGTAATAAGACACAGGCCTGCATAGGAAGAGTTCTGCTTCAAGTGCCAGAAAAGGTGCAACACATGGGAGGAGCTGCCTGCGCGAGACACATCATTGACTTATTATTTGGTTATTTCTGATCATTCTTTCCCCAGACTGTCAGATCCAGTTTTATCAACGCCACAGCCAAAAAAAAAGAATGGAGCCAGGTTATGTGACTCATGGAAAATCGTACTGGATTTAAAATAACTAAAGTAAATACTCACTGTGCTTTTAAATGACTCTGTAAGAGGGTTTGATAAATCACATCAATAAATCAGAAGAAAACTGGTCTTTCATTTGAAAAAAAAATCCAGTAAGTACCAGTCAGTTTAAAGTAATGAATGTTCGTTTCATTTGTGTATTAAACTCTGACCAATTTAAATATGGTCCCAAATCATAATCCAATTTAAAAGCGCTTCACAATACTTAAATGAATACTTCTATGTAATGTAATACTTATATGAGCTGTCATTTTTAGAAGAGACCGTGATCTAACTTTAGCCTCAGCTCAGTTATTCATCTGACATGAATGTGAATGGGCAGCATGATGCTAGTTAGCACTAGCACTGTTGTTTCACAGCAAGAAGGTCCTGGGTTTGAGTCCACCATCTGGACGGGGCCTTTCTGTGTGGAGTTTGCATGTTCTCTGCTGTGTGGGTTCTCACAGTGGGGTTAGGTTAATTCACTCACAACGAGTGTGTTGCTTTGCGACAGACTGGCGACCTCTCCAGGGTGTAGTGTAACCCCCCTCTCACCCTATGGCAGCTTGGATAGGCTCCAGCTACCCTGCAACCCTGAATTGGATAAGCAGAAAAAAACGATGGATGAGAAAAGATGCCTTGACCGCTGACAGTTCTGACTGTCTCCCAGTCCGTACTGTCAGCAGTATTGATCTTGTGTCCACTGAAAGCTGATTGGTGGAATGAATGCTTTTTCAAACATAATGAAATACATGCTGAGTATGTGTTTATTTCATCTCATTTCCACTTTTTTTTGTACAAACAAAAAACATTCATCTCCTAAGAAACATCTACTAGCTAATCTGCAGTCTGCAGTCCCTGGGCAGGTCAAATAACAAATAGAAATACATAAAAACACATCCACAGAAAGCAAATTATGCTGATTTAAATGTAGTATTTATTTATTTTTGTTTATTCATTATATTGTTGAGATTTAAGAACCAACGCTCGTGTCTTTAAAGTAAATTTAGTGTTGCTGGCAGCAGCGAATTAACTTACTGTAAGATAGGGTAGCTAGCCCAACTCTTTCCAAAGCAAACAGAATCAGTCTCACCTTTAAAGAAGTAACTGACATGTTGTATCAGTATATGTTTAATCCACCTAAAAACTGTGTACTGTTCCCTCAGAAAAACCACAACATTTTCTTCTTACCTTTTCCATTTTTGTAAGAAATAAGAACTATAGCATTTCCTGTTAACCCAGCTCGGCAGGTTTCTGTTTAATATTTGAGGCATCACAGCCATAATAGTGCTAATCCTTGGAAATATTACTTATGCTGGTTATAATAATACTAAAATTACTGCACTCATGAAAGCAGTGTGATGTGGGTGAAAGCTTAAAAAAATGTAACCTGACTGTATTCAAACATGTAAGTGTTGCAAATGTCTTTAAAGTCTTTAAGAGGTTGACACAGGAATGTTTCCAGCTGAAGAATGACTTTAAGGCAAAATGCCTTTATGACAGACATATTTTTGCCTAAAATTCATCCAATAAAACACTCACTTTATTGCAAGGCAAAGCCAAGAATGGGCTTCTTGGGGTTTCCTGTGTTGGGTTTACAGTCCTGATAGCATCTTTGACTGCAACATTTCATCTTTAACGATGTTTAATTTGCTCGGTATGTCTGTGAGCCCGATGTTGTGTACCTCCCAAGCTTGGTGTATGGTGTGTGTCAAGATGAAGGAGATAGAGGGGGATAGAAATGCTTAGCGATAACCCAGAATATATGATGTGGTAAAGGAACATTTACGCTCTACTTATCTTTCCTCTCTGTCCATATCTCTGACTGCTACTCTCAAACAGACAGCTGAGGATGAGACTGGATTTGAGCACGTCAAACAGAATCGCATTCTTTCTCTGACTCTCCCGGTTGCTGTCACTTGGTTGTTTTCTCAAACAGAAAACCCTCAAACTCACACAAACGCACCAATGAACATTTGCACAAAGCCTGACTTTCTTCAAAATCAAAATGCACGTAGCTGTTGTACCAACAGAACTTTTGCACACATGTGGGTAAACTCCAAGTGTCGCTGAGCAATGAAACACTGCTTTAACTGCACAGGAACACACACAGTCTTGTCTCCTGACTGTACGATTATGCCAACAGCTTCCCTTAAATTTGTCTGCGGGTCTTTGGTTGTGTGATGCGTGAACAGCTTTCCCTGACAGCATCGTCTTCCTCCCATCGTGACTGCACACACGGGGTTAGTCACACTAAGAGAAAGAGGGGGAGCGCTCACTTTGTGGCTCATCTCCTGCCCTAATTTACGGCAGTTGAAAATTCATAGTCATATTTTAGTAAATTTAAGCCTTGAGAAAGGGCATCGAGTTTCTTTCTCCCCCATTTTCCCGTCCCCTCCTTCCTGCTCTCTCCTGTTAAATATGCAGATACAGCAGCGCGAGGCTCCTCGCAGGTTCGTTGCAAGAATTGGGTCAGCGACGACGTCATAGCATTTTAACGCGAGGCAGAGTTTCTTTACAGATTCCCAGAGAAGGTCTGGCGCTTAGAGGAAAGGGAGGAAAACTGTCTGTAGCTGAACTGTGATCTTCATTCATGAGAGGTTGATGTGATTTGGAAAGCACTGCTCAATAAAACCCTCAGTAATATCAAAGCTATACTGATGTTCTGTATGAGGAAAATAAACACTGATATTTTAACATTCTTCTTTCCCTTACCCATATTTGTGAAACAATGATCAGTTATTTGGATATGAACTTCAACCTGCAAGTTACAGCAATAAAAATAAGACAGATTAGATTGTCAGTGGATACTAAAGAATCACATCAAACTAGATAACATCCAGTCTGTGATTTGATAGGCTTTCAAGACTCCCAAAGCCATAAGCTTGAATTGTTACCAGTGACCTAAAGGCTCTGACTAATGTTACTCTCATTGTTCTGTATCGATTGTTCTCTCTGTGATTAACATTGATCACCTCGTTAACACGTGACTCCAAGCATTGACCTTCCCCTGTGAGTACAAGAGAGAACATATTGGTGAGGCAGCTGTATGATGTTCTTCCTCATCTTTGACCAGTTGTCTTTTGGGAGGACCTGACATTGAAATGGTGTGTTTGACACATAATTCTGCTATTTGGAAAAGCAAGGAAACACTGAACTAAAAAATCATGGATAATAGTATCTATAGTGTGTTCATGTGATATGATCAAAGCTGAAATGAATGGAGGGTCATCTGTTAAAGGGACAGTCAGTAATTATCAGTCTTAATTCATTAAAGATGCATAGGCTGCCATGTTCCCCAAATATTTGACCACAGTGGCCGAGAAGAACATCTCACTTCCGACTAATGGTGGTTTATGTATGTGGTTTACATATTTAGTATGCCAAAGACGTTGAAGTTGTAGGCGTTATCGTGCCGTGCTGGGACATTTATACCTAGAACCTTCAGATCTTGCTCTAACGTCGTGGGGTGGCTGTAGCTCAGGAGGTAGAGCAGGTCCTCTGCTGATCGCAAGGTTGGTGGTTCAATCCCAGGCTCCTCCAGTCTACATGTCAAGTATCTTTGAGCAAAATACTAACCCCAAGTTGCTCTCTGATGCATCCATCGGAGTGTGAATGTAGCTAGGAAGCACTCAGTTTAGAGTAAGTGATTGGGTGAATGTGGCATGTTGTATAGAGCATTTTGAGTACTCTGGTAGAGTAGAAAAGCACTATATAAGGTCCAGGCTTTTCCTTTGATAAATAATTTATTAATAAATAATAACATTACATTCTCACATTGTAGTTTATTTTCAAGTTTCAGAGTCCAGCAAAGTTACATCCACTTCAAAGACAGTTTCAGTAACGCCGGCTAACAGCAGTCAACAGAGGCTAATACCAGCAAAAACAGCAGCTCTCACTGAGACAAAAGTTCAGCATACCCTCAACAACACCTCAGTATGACTGTGATTGGAAGTGAGCTCCTCTGACTCATTAAGTTGGACTCCTTTCACAAAATTTTACAACCTATTCCAGAGTAAATAGATGTGGATGCTTCTCACCCAGCATTGGCAGCTGAGGTAAACAGCCTTCCACAAGGGAAAACTCAGGGGCAGATTCAGATCTGGTACAAACAACAGTAGAAACACTTTTACTGCGGTCAGTGTGTGGCCAGTACAATTTTAGTGTTTCTATAATCTTTTGGCTGACTACAACATAGTTACTAGCAGTCACCATAGCTAGGATTATGCACCTGAATTGGGAGGCATAAGAAAAAAGAACTCAGCTGACTGCAATCTACAAACTATGCACAAGAGCCAATGATTTTGTAAGCTCTGAGGCAGTGACCAATAATGTGAACATATGAAGTCTAGTAAAAAATCTTCATGATCGTTTATTTTCTTCTTTCCTTGCTTTGATCGGATCCCTTTATTGTTTGCACTGTTTGACATTTATTTACATTGTTTGTTGTAGAAGTTAGGTGGTGGGGCACCTTATTGCTTACTTTAATGGCTTCTGAATGTGCTTTGTGACAAAGCACAGATTAATTGAATCATCTATTTGTAGATGTATTTCAGTGCAATGGACTTGCACTGCAACTAGCGACAGTAGTCCTTGTTCCCTTCTGAAGTGGCTGTGAGCTTGGAGTAGCAGCACATGAATCAGTTTGTGCTGGAGGTTGTGCTCAAAGTGCACCTCCAGCTTGCAGAACAAGGACTGGTGTCGCTGGCTGAAGTCAAAAATGGCTGAGTTAGAGTTTGACTGTGCGATGAAAGACTAACTGGACAGGCAGCTGAATGATATCAGGGGCCACTGCAATCGCACTATAGCTGGCGATCCTGGTAGGAAAGAGAAGATGGGAAGTGGCAAGGCTAGCTAATCAAGTGCAACTGAACTTTCAAAATAAAAGTGGATGACTCCAAACACACCTATAGTAAATCAGTTGCAATTGGAAGGATGAAAAACTAAAATTAAAAACAGCTAAAACAAGTAGCAAAATATTCTGGGCTCAAATAATCCATGTGTGGAAACACCACAGTGAAAACAGCATTGATAGCTTACATTGTAGCTGCCAATACGCTCTTAGTCTTTCTATCTTTTTCAAAGTGGCCATGTTTAACATGTTCCTTGAGCCACTTCAAACCTGTACTGTGCAGTTCTTTAAACCCAGAACATAGTTTTGTCTCACTTAAAATACCTGCTTAAAGAATCTGGAATCGACTGTCTCTTCCAAGCTCAGGCAAAACAAAGCTGGACTTAGAGGTCATGTTGGTGTAGAAGTTAGACTGGGTTCCTTTATCTTCCATGTCCATCACATTCACTGGCAAATTTTGGACTCTGGACTTGAGCACCAGACTCTGCAATTAGATATTGGATATTGGACTTTGGACAAATAGACTCCAGACAGTTTGAATTGGCAGCGAAACTTCCTCAACTGTGGCGCTCAACACCGGAGCCTCCCAGACATCACACACACCCATCTACTGAGAACCAGTGATACTGTTAAGGGGAGGGAGTGGTGGGGTCTGCACAAAGCCCAGGATACTCCTGGACAATACCCACCCCAGTCACAGCCTGTTCACCCTTCTGCTGTCTGGCAAGTGATACCGAAGTATCCACCAGATTTCAGCAGTTTTTTTCCCCTCAGGCTGTGAGATTACCAAACTCATCCTCCACACTCCACCACACAGTTTTTATTACTTGATTATCCATTTGTTTATTTCTAACTTTTTCTCATACTAACATTTTCTCTCAGTAGCGTAAAACATCCATAATAATATTAAACAAACTTGTATTGCAGAAAGAAAATCTGACTCTTGTTGAAATTACCATGGCTCCCACTGGTATAATGTTTTTTTTTATTTTTTTTTTTATTCACAATCAGTGGAAAAGGAGCTGCTGCAAAATAGTGAATATATATATTTTTCCCCCGTGTGCTTCAAAGACATTTTATTTTCATTTATTTTCAGAATTTAATCTGTGCCCTCCAGGAATTTTAGGAAAATAGTCGGCATTTGGTTTTGAAAGCATGATTGAGCGGGGTTGCCATTCAAAGGAAAATGTGGCTTTGGTTAGTTAGTAAGCAATGGCAGGAGAGCGTAGTTTTATAGTCTGAGAAATATGTACTTGAACCTTTTAGCCTTGTCATTTCTTCCTCTTGTCTTTTGTGAAGCTGGGTTCATTCAGCACAGCTCATCTTAGGCCTTGTCATTCCCGTGAAAACAGTCTGCTGACTGCCAATTTAACATTATCAGTTGTCTAATAAACTTCACCAAATTGAAGTGCCGATCATTTACTGATGTTTTCTAGTAAATGAAAAAAACAAACAAGAAAAAACCCCAGCTTGTTTGTTGGTGGAACGCGAGCAGGAGTCTTCATCCTTTTTGCTGCAATACTGAGTCATACTGACTAGCAGAGCACAGTGTGGGATAGGACTGGGTTGAATGCTGTGAACCTGATATATAGGTTACTGTAGCTTCTACAATAACTGGCAAGCATAAAGAAGCCATTTTTGTCTTGGATACTCCGATTCTCTTCTTGAGCAACACAATCATGATCAATTCATAATTTCTAACCACCTTAAACCTATCCAACAAGTTTCCATATGAATAACTGCTTAGTCTTGACAAGTCTTGACATTTTTGATGAAGTCTGTGTAATATCTATAATGACATATCATCTCACACTGAAAGACACATTTGGTTTCTTGATGGAGGAATGGATTCTGTACATAAAGACATTAGCTATAAGCTAACATTAGGCTTGCTAATTTTAGCCTCAAGCGTCCTAAAAATCAAACTTTTCCCTCTAAAAAAACAGTCTGACTACATTCTCAGGTCGTAGACGAGTTTACTCTATAAACCTTGGAATACAACAAAGTTACATTAACTTCAAAGACATTTTCACTAACACAGTCACCAGCAGTTAACAGCAGCTAACAGAGGCTAAATAGCAGCAAAAACATTAGCGCTTACCAAGAAAAAACTACAGCAAATCCTCAACAACTCACCTCCATATCACTGTCATCTTTACTGTGCAATGGTGGAAGGGACTGTGTCGGAGTTAACTCTTGTACTGGTGTAACTATTGTGGGGAGGCACAGAAAAGGCTAATCCTGAAAGAGTCCAACGACAGGTCTTCTCTTTGTTGCTGTTTGCTTTGGCACCGTGCAGGGCCTCGAGCACAGCTTAGCTCCTGGTTGATGTCCAAGATATCTTGGTCCACGCTGTATTTAAACTGCTAAACTCAGTTGCTCTTCACAGATGATGAATTTTAACTTTAACAAATGCAGTTTCACACATCATTGACTTACAAGACCATGAGTGAAAATCCTAAATGCGCCATATGTAATGTGCTTAAACAGAATCGCACTGCACATGACATAGTTATAACTGAGCAGATGATCATCTGTCTCTCCAGCCCCTTCATCGTCTGACCATCTTCATCAGCCTCTACATCTTCCACACATTTTATTGTTCTATCTGGATAGAACTCCTGTTGGTTTTTGTCTCTCCCCTGCTGTTAACACTTTAACAATCTGTTGTCAAAGGGTAATGCCCTATTCACAGAATTTCTACAACAGGTTCCTCCAGATGTTTCTCAACTCTCCTTTTTGTCTTCACTAGTCGATGCAAAGATAAGAGAAACAGCACTGAATCCACTGCAGAGCACCACACCTGTGCAAGTTAAGAGAAGTGTTGTGAAATGTATAAATTAATGGAAAATGGCACATGAACCATAGCTGCAAATGCTTTAGGCTACTGCAACAGTTTTTCTTAGAAACAGTAAAATATCAACTTGCTGCATCTTATTGCCTCGCAGTGTGAAGACAAGCAAGATGTTGAAATGAATCATTTGACTTTCCTTGTAGTTTTCTTGAGTCGCTAAGAGCAATAGAGTCATGCAGCTTGCGAGGGTCAGCTTAAATAAACAGTCTATCCTGGAGTCCTGGCAGGAGCTCAGTGAGTCACCGACATAATGCAGCGAAAGGTGAAAGCCCGTTATTCTGCCATTTCGGGGGAAACGTTTCCAAGAGCAAAAGTCTTGCCGTGTTTAGTCATCACCCGTCTCCAGCCCTTTAGGTAAACCCAGCACAGCTTAACAGCTCACTCCCCTGCCTCGTCTGCGAGCTCAGCCCTCGTCACATGAATTATGGATCAGAGAAATATCCTAGGACCCTGTTTTGAGACTGAGCTGTGGTCCTGGACTTTGTCCGGGTCCTTCAGAACTGACCTGAGGACAACCAGATGGTCAGGTTGGAGCTCGGCCAACCCAAACACCCTTGTAAGAGGAACAAATATATATATCTATATTTATATAAATATTAATCAAGATGATAATGTGTAGGGGCATTTGCCAGTGTAAATAAAGAGCTCAGGGCCCTAGAACCCCCTCCACCCCCAGGTCTCCTCCGGAGGACATTTTTCAAACCTGTCATTCATTTTCTCCTCTTTTGTACGATATTCTGCTAATCTTTCCCGTCCAGCTCTAATTGCCTTGCACTTTCCTGTCCTCTTCTTTGTCCATCCGCCCCCCTCACCTCCTCCTCTATCTTTCCTTTTGCTTCCCAGATGTGTTGTCTTCCTTTTTTTTTCCAGGTCTGGCTTCCAGGCTTCTGGCTGACATTTCACACGGCTCACTCCCACCTCGTGCGGTATTTTCTGAAATTTTAGAGCAGTAGCAAGCAAACCTGATGTCCAAAGGTGAAGTGACTGACACGTTTCAAGCTGTATTCTTCCTGGCCAGGTGGACAGGGGAGGGAAAGCAGGGTGGGGAGCAGGGTGGTTGGATTTGCTTGGCTTCTCTGTGTTTATTTGATATCTGGGCTGAATGCACTGCCAGCATGAAAGAAAAAAAAAAAACAGAATAGAAAGAGAGTGAAAGGTGAGATGGGTGTGTTTATCTCATGTTTGGCTGAATATACAACACATATTTGAAAAAGGGCAGAAGAAGACACAATGGATGTAAGAAAGTCGAAGAGGGGAAAATGAAAGACACATGCGCAGCGAATCTGCTCTGGATGTCAGCACACGTGTGCACGAGTGATTTGCTGGGTGAAACAGAACGCAGGATATAGGTCTCTCCAACGATCTAAACATAATGACTTAATATTTCTCCCTCTCCGAGCCCTCCCATAAACAAGCCGGGGATAAAGCAAACATGTTAAACCGACTCCTAAATGACGAGGGCCTCTTGTCCTCCCTCTTTGAAATCCACTCTGCCCGGGAATAATTAAGGCGGCTTTATGGCCGAGTACAAAGACAGAATATTGTTAAGTTGTATTGTGCTGCTGTGTATGCATGAGAAAGAGGAAGAGGCCATGACACCTGCATGATATTCCAAAAAACACAGGAGCTGTTAGCATGTGAATGAAGTGTAGGTGCTCGTGTGTGTTTCCTGCCTATTGTGTGTGTGTGTGTCTGTGTGTGTATGTGCATAATTATTGTCTGTGTGTGAGAGAGAGAGGCAGAGAGAGAAAGAGCGCATCTCAGTCTGAGAGCATTAGCAGTGAGCCTGTTCTCTGTATCTCAATGAGGGGATTAGAGGACTATTCATTAGGCGGGCTTTGATAGGTGACTGGCCGAGTCCATCCACTGTTGCCGCTCATGTACTGCCAGACAGAGAAGGCCAGGGGGTAATGGAGGGAGCCCAGTCTCTAGTCTTTCACTGTCTTCATCCTTTTTTGTCTATTTTTTTTCTTCCTGTTGGCATCTCTGTCCGGTCCCTTTCAACATCACTGGAGGGAGAGTTATTTCTTTCCAAAATGATGTAGTCAGACTCTATAGCCTGAAGTCTCTGGGTTGATACAAACAGGGGAGGAAGGAAACATATTTAAACAATTTGCTGTTACTGTAAGTCTTTCAGGACATGTTAATGCAACTCTATATGACACCATGGTGCCATTTTATGGGGCAATGGAAAATAAGCCACTTGAAAGTTAATGAAGACCTGGTAGCTAGGGTACACATGTGCCTGTTAGTCATTATTAATGCCTCAGTTTAAGCTTAAATAACTAAAAGTGATTTGCAATATCCATCCATCGATTTCTGACTGATTATCCAGGTTTGGGATGCAGAGACAGCAGTCTAAGCAGAGAAGCAAGGACTTATCTCGCTATCTTACAGATCATTGGAGGGACCACAAGTTGTCTCCAAGCCCTGTGAGAGATATAATCTTTCCCAGAAGAACATACCTGAAACATCTCACCTAGGAGGGATCCAGAAACCATCCTAATTAGATGAACCACATCAACTGACTCCTTTTGAGGGAGACAGGGGAGTAGTACTCTACATCCCTCTCAAATGGCTGAGCTCCTTATCCTATCTTTAAGGGGAGCCCAGCCATTCTGCGAGGGAAACTAGTGAGCGTCTGGTGGCTGGGCCTTAGTCCATGTGGCCCAGCCAGGTTTAATCCAAATGGGTCTGCCACATAGGAGGGGCCATAGGGTTTGGTGCAGTGTTGAGAACTGGGTAGTCGTCAAGGGTGGTGGACAGTGGCAGAGGTCCTGGCCCTCTGATCCCCAACTTCCAAAACTAGCTTGTGGGTCATGTGATATGCAATAAATGTGCAAAAAGGCCCAAAAACATTGAAATGGTTTTTAAATTCAAGTACTGTAGTGCCATTTTAGAGCCAAAAAGTCAGAGGAGTTCTTTGATATACTTGCTAAGGCAATATTAGGCACCAGGCTAATTGCTGTGTCGAAAACCCCTTTTTGCATGGGACTGGTACTACCTGGAGACCTCTCGATCCTGTGTGATCTTCCGTTATTTGAGAAGAAAAGATTCCACTGCAAACATGAACTTTGTTCAATTACATACAAAAGTTCAGTCCTGTGAGAAGATTTGTCCTGCACAACTTGGCATCCGATTTTGTCGTTTTCTGACTCTTTGGAAGAGGGATCTGGAGGCTGTGTTTGAAATGATAAATTAGCTAAATACATAAACCCCTTTGTCTTTTACTGTGAATGGCACAAATGCAGGCAAAGGGAAAACATGCAGAATCCACACAATAAAGCTCAAGCTGTCCTAAACAGAAGAAAATTCATATTATCAACAGCTGGCAAGGGTGGAAGTCAGTAAATCTGTTTAGAACACATACTTGGTTCATCTTGTCTGAATGTGCTTCATGAAACACAGATATAAGGGGACATTTCAAAATCATATGAATTCCCTAGAAGAACCTAGGATTACTAGTTTATTGCCAATAGCACTCATACACTCATTTATATATGATATCAGGAGGTCATCAACAAGCATCTATATACAGTATATGACAAGAGTGGCTAAGAGCCATCCCACAGCTGGCATGACTGGATTCATCATGGCACAAACACCCACAGAGTATAACAGAGTATGAGGTGATCTGACAATGGCTTGTACCACAGACTTTTAAAAAATTTGGTCTGTTTTGATTCAGACTCTGTTATTTGGATAAAGTGACGGTGAGCATCATTCCAGGACAAAGGGGCTTGAGAAATAGCCACATCTGTCAGCGTTTTACTTTATTTCTGACAAGCCATAGGCTTTGAATGTAGCGCGGAGCATCAGTGAGGCGAACGGAAAGATAACATTTGCCTGACTAAGCCCACTGATGGAAACATATGTTTCCCCCGCCCAACAAAAGTTTCCCTCCCTATATAAAAGTACACAAACTCTGTTTGAACGATGACAAGAAGAGGCGACTTCACGCGTGGTAAAGATGACATGTTTGTGAACGGCAAAGAATCTTCTAAAGCAGGCCACAGGGACAGAAAAAAAGAAACACGTTCTCCACTCCCATCCTCTCCTCCGTCTCATCTCTTTCTTCATCACCTATTTCTCTCACTTTCTTTTAGGGCTCAAGCATATAGACTTGGGCCATGGGACAAAGGGAGAGGGAGGAGGTGGAGGTGCTGTCAGATGATGAAGAGGAGAAAGCAAGGGATGAGAAGAGGAGGAAGCTGGGGACTCGTTCTGATCCCAGCCTCTTAATAAATCTGTCAGAGCGAGACAGAAGGAGAGCATGAGACACAGAGAGAGAAGGAGAGAGAGAGATGGAGCCGTTAGCAGAGGTCTTCACCAGGTGGTTTGAAGTGCTCCTCCTTAAATCTCCAATCTCCCGCCTTGATGTAGAACTGTGTGGATTTTCCCTGCATTCGTTTACCTGTTTGTGTGAATCACTGTGAGGATGATTTGTTGTCACTGAATACAAGGACGATTTACCATATTTACAAGATATATGCATTTAAGCCATTTCTCAAATATCACTAATGTGGTTTCCATTAAGCTAAAATTTGTAGCTGCTGGCTCTCACCATACAAATAGGGTAGAATGCTCTCTGATACTTCTTAAGCATTAGATAGACAACAATGGATACATGCACATAGATACATTACTGTAAGTCATACTACATTAAATAAGTAACTACCTGATTTTAGATAGAATAGTTCTCCAGGCTTCTCAAAGGATATTCAAAGCTCTTCTTTGGATGTTGGCTGCCTTTTGTTCTGTTCCCACACTGCTTCAGTAATGTTGATGTCCAGCCTCTGCTACTGATATTGTTCCACTGTATGTATTTTGATCCAGGTATGTTTTTACTGCAGTGGCAGTGTGTTTGGGAACATCAACATCCTGAAGTATGAAGTCATTGCAATCAGAAGCTTTGCAAATCTTATCACATAGTGGATGAAAATCTGATACTTTTCTGTGTTCATAATTTCAGCGATTTTTAAAAGATCTCCAACAACACTGGCTGCTATCCAGCTCTAAATCATGACAGAGCCTCTACCATGATATACAGATGGCTGTAGACACTGATATATCTCCCTCTCCTGACCTTCTGGGTACATAAAGAGAGCAAATTTCAAATTTGGATTCATCACTCCATACCACCTTTAGCCACTGATTTTCAGCCCAGCTGCGGTGTAATAATTCTCCATGTTTCTCTTCCTTAAGAATGGCTTCATGGCAGCCACTTTTCCATTAGAGCCGTTTCTGAGGAGAACAGTAGATGGATCAACTCAAGGGCCAGATGTATCCCTAAGGTGCTGTATCAGGTCTACCCATGATCATTTCTTTTTTTGTGGTATCTACTTGTCCAGTTTCATCAACTATGGGTGCTGTAAAACTATGAAAACTATGTGGAACACATGGACTAGTCTTCTTTATGTTTGTGCTATCTACTGCAGCACTGTTCACTTTCTCCTTCAAGCTACTGGTCACCTTTCTACATATAAATAGTGTCATTGATGTTGGGCTACAGAGCAGTTTGTACATTTTTGAATTCCTGCCTCTCTGCAGATAAAATTGCTATGCAAGTGTACATAGATCTACGTTATGTAGAACCATAAATCCCATTCGATACACCATTTCACCTTCAATCTCTTTCTCTCAAGCTAACCAAAGAACTCTGACACCAAAGAAGAAAAAGCCTCAAAAACCTATGAAAGATTTGTTTTTCTGTACATAAGACAAAGTCTAAAAATCAGATTTTCAACATATTTCATGGGATGGATGGATGCATGGAGCATACTCGTGGTTTTATAAGAATTAACGCAAGCTGAAGTTTGAGCTGTGTTGCTTTTAGCTATTGGTAGAAATACTTTCAGGGTTCCCTACCAGAATTATCTATGTGGTCATTTCCAAATTAAGACAGCTGAGTGCATTTACACATATACCCACAACAGTGGTTACTCAATATTAACACAGAGATGAGATCATTCAGGGGAAATCACTTGTGAGTTGTCACTCTCAAATAAACCTTTAGAGATGAAAATGTTCATGTAATGGCGAGAACTGTTGTACATCTGAATCATCTTGCATTGCACATCATTGAATTCAAGTGAGTGAACAATTAGCTTAACTTGTAAATGATGGTTTCATATGTGTTCCTGAGCAATGCGACATGCCATCGCTCATTTCTCACACAGTTATAGAAATGTGATTACTGTTCACCTCATTAAAATACCGACTGTGAGCCGGAAATCCATTAGCTGTTTTTGAACCAATCGCATGTGTGAGCCTTCATTCTTCACGCAAGCTACAGCGAAACAATAAAAACGTGCACGCAGCAGAGAGTAAAATTCACATATCTAAACACACATGCGTCTTCCTGCAAACACAAAGACACTACATGTATATTTGCTCTGTTCCTCCTTTGAATTGTGTTTATTATTGTTTCATATCGATGCTAGTTTATGGTGTCTCTGTGACACAGTGACTCCCAGTTGGGGAGTAAACACTAGATAAGATGGATGCGTGTATACATTTGTGCGGTCATGAGTGTATGCATGCGTGTGTGCGTCACTAGTTATGGCACTTCCCGTTGGCAGCCCATATAACTCAGGTTAATGTTATCTTATTTCACACAGCTTCGAGGCAACCTCAGGGAGTAGATCATTTGGAGCGCTCTTATTACTTTTCATTAGGCTAATGTGATGGATGGAGGGGGGGATTTACAACAAGGAAGGAGGGCGCGCGCGCACACACACGACACACTTTACTGCCGCCTCCATATTTGTGCGCAAACCTTTATAGATGCTCAGATTGCACTGATAATCTAAACTTTCCACCCTCTGTTGGAATTGTGATCAAAAAACCAACCAAACAAATAACTTCTCACATATATTGATCAATGTTTGAACCATCTGCCAGGGAACTGGAATGAGAATTCAAAGCACTGCCTGGGGGATTGTGGGCGTGACCCTTGACCCCAGGCAGTGGCTCAAGCCGTGAAGGGTGTGACTACAGCAGCGAGCAAGGAGAGGAAATGAGGGATGTCATAAGCAGATGAATGTGTACATGTTTCCTACTTTTTTGTGTGAAATGGTATTTGTTTACATTAAGGTTAAATGTCAAGACAATTGTGGATAGATGAAGAAAATCCTCCATGACGTTGGCAGGGATACTAATGGCACTGATCTGGGAAATGAGTTTGTAGTCTAAAGTATCCTTCCACGCTAGCATCAGCAGGCCACTTTGGCTCTTTTTGCAGCCAGCATGACGCAAATTGGAACCAGTTGCCTTACCAACTTGAATCCAAATACACCCCCACCTTACGTGAGATGTGTATTTACAAAACTGGCTCGTATATGTGTGCGTCTGTATCAAAGATAAAATCTATTCTAAACAGATCTGAGGCATTTTATTCATCAAATGCTCTGTTTTTATTTCTACAAATCTTCCATTACACACTAGATTCCCCTCTGTCCTCCAGCAGGAGTTCATTAGGTGGTATTCTGATTGGCTGGAGGTGCAGCCCCAGGTTCACTGCCAGTTTAAATAGCAGCTAATAGGAATTTCACACCACATCTTTATTGTAAGTAGCTGCAGCTGGAGGAACCTGTTTTTAGCCCCAACCTGTCACATACTGACACCTGGTCAGCACCCCTGGGCGTCACATTTTAATGTTCCGAGTACCCCTTGATATCATTTTTCAGGACTGAGACGAAGCATATTCTGCTGTCGCTGCTGCAGGACATATATTGGTGATAACCAAGCATGTATTGGAGAAGCTTGTTACAGGTGGTTAACACTTTTAAAAGGTATTAGTGCAGCAGATGAATGAAACATTTCAAAAGTGGAAGCAGGCTCCAAAATATGCATGTTTGTACTTAATTTAATATAGTTAATGTAATGTAGACTATCACGTTCCTAAGGTTAGTGTTTGATGTGATTGGAATTTTATGATTTCCCTGTTAAGTAATCTGCTGCAGTAATCTTCTAACTAAAAGCATTAACTTTATCTAAGCCTAAAGCGACAGTGATGACCTTTGGTACCTAAGTCTAACCAGATTGTGACCGAAAAGAAAAAGTAAAAAAATAAAGCTGAAAAATATCAGCAAATCATACCCTTTCTTTCATGCAGTTATGCACTCTACTAGACGAGGTTGTGATGCAATCCAAAAATATTAACAAGGGAGAGAGTGGTTGCTAGCTTATGGTGAGGAAGCAGTCCGAAACATTGCTTTTGCTGATATTTGGTGGTTGTATCTTTGCTGTCGTAACAAGTTTCAATTAGCAGAACCAAGCTAGCTGCCTATAACTACACTGTTCTTGCACAGCACTGCATTTCACCAAAAATAACCATCTTACTCTCAGGTGTCGTCATTATGCAGTCTGACTAGGCGGCTGCTTTTTTAGAGCACTTAAATGAATGTGATTGATTGGCTATTGCCTGCACTATAGCTTGAAAAGTTAAACTCTTCTCAAATCTTCAGTGCATGTGTAAATCCCTACTATTTAGCTTCTCTTTGCATTGTAATGCAGCAACAGAAAACACATTAAAGAACTCACTCTTGAGGAGAGAGTCTGTTATTATGTAAAACATACCTTTATGGCCATCCAAGATATGATCTAACTGAACCATACTTCAAGTCCAATTATTTTTCTGACAAAAACAAATGTACCTTTTCTTATCTTTGTCTTACGTCACTAAGAATTATATCCAAGAATTTTTCTATTTCCTCCTCTCTCACACACACACAAATTATTCTAACTGTACCACAGTGGAGGTCTGGTACCGGCCTCTGTATATCTCCTTTTCTGGAAGTTCACCCCCCACGTATTGGGTGGTCTGTAGCATCACTGGGATGAGATTCTTTCCTTTTCCCCTTTTTCTTGCAGATAGAAAGACAACATTTGGTTCGGGCTCTGCTCATAACTGACCCCATTCTCTCCGTCTCTCTCTCTTCATCTTTGCTTTATTTTACTTTGCTTCTTGCTCTGGGTCTCTCAATCTCCGTCCTCCTCTCCATCTGCTCCCCAGGCATTGAGGCCACTGACATTTGTTTCCATCCCTTCTTTTCTTCCCCTCCTTACAGTAAACACCTGCACGCTCTTCGAATGGAAAAACACAATGAATAGCGCTGCTGAAAGAGTGGTGACAGCTCTGAAGAGATCCCTTTCACATGCACAAACACTAAGAAGGCGGGGGGAGTGGGCGGGGTACCATGTGTGTGCGTGTGTGTGTGCGGTCAGGGCCTAGGTTGGTAAGCTTGACCTTGATTTACATTCTCATTCAGTCATTATTCCTATTATCAGTCATTCAAATGTTGCGCAGAAACATGTTTGAGCTTTTGTAATCCATCATAAGTTCCTCAAACTAAAAAAGTCTTATTATTCTAATCATACTATTCCTTTTTTGTCCATGACTTTATAAAATTGTAATTGGGGAAAGCCTGCAGTACATCATCAGGCAAAATGTTGGTAATTTATTATTACTTTTTTAATAAACAGCAAGTCTGTAGCCTGGGCGCTTATTTAACAGGACCGTGCCAATGTTTTTACATGTTTCAGCCCATTAAGTACAAATCGCCTGTGTTTTACATTCCTGCTGACTGTTTTCCAAAGCATACAATAAGTTTTTAGATTGATTTCCCACCCTCCAGGCAACCGCTGGTTTCCATTCATTTCCATATGAAAATCAACTTGAGAAACTTAGAACTTGCTTGAGATAGGTAATCTATCATAGTGAATAATATGTTGCATTTTCTTCTTTGGCAAAGTTACTTCTTTGACATGCATGCTATAGTTAAGGAGAAAGACTAATTCGAAAGTTTAAATGAAAATAATATGTTGGCGTCAATTTGGAGCATTGGCTGTTGAACTGCAAGACTGAGAGACCACAAAGACTCTGTAACTGAGTTTTACTGGATTTTACTGAATAGAGGCCATAGAGACAATTGCAAGGCATTAGCGCTTTTAGTTTCTTTCGATTCCCCGTCATTCATTTGAGTCATGATGCGGTCCTGCATCTTTTCTTTATGTACGAGCATTTTCTGCATAGGTTTAGATTATTATCTTCCAATGGAAAAAAAATGGTTTGTCACTGCCTATCTGCTTAAGTCTGATGTGATTCTGGGCCCGAATGTTTCCTAAAAGCAAAGCACTGATGCACTGCTGACAGTTAAAAATGGCCCATGTCTTTCCAGCTCCAGTAAAACAATCAGAGTGGCTGCAGAGGTTCATTTGGCAGGAAGAAGCTAAGAGAACTTTGAAATGACACTGCCCACTAAACAAGGTTAGTCATTGATATCTTGCTGTGCGGTTTGGATTATTTGTTATATAAAAATTGTGCTACTAAAGAGTGATTCTTTTCTTTTCACTATAGTGTACACTGTGAATTTTTAAAAACTTAGCTTAAAGATGTGTTACTGTAGGCAGTATAAAAGGTGGACATGGCCACCGTGACATCAGCCATGTGTTAGCGAAGTCCTGTTGTGAAGCATTAAGCTAAACATTTTCACCGACACCATCTTGGTGATTTGAACATGGTTGTGATGAGCTTGTGGCAACTGTAACGTGGACGTGAGCTCACATGTCAGTGTTTCCTTGCGTTTACATTTTATCACAGATTAATATAGAAATAATATGCACTATGAGTGCTATCATACTGTATAGTGATTGTCATGGCAGAGGTTTCTTCCAGTTAAAAGGGGGGTTTTCTTTCCACTGTCACCTGTTCACTGCTTGTTCAAAAGGGATCGTCTGATTGTTGGGGTTTTCTCTGTAATATTGAAGGATCTTTATCTTACAATTATTAAGCGCCTTGAGGCAACTGTTGCTGTCATTTAGCGCCTTATAAATAAAACTGAATTGAATGCCCTTTTATAATGTTTATGCCACACATGTATAATGCTAACAAGAAGCTGTAGGGGCTGACAATGAAAACTGAACAGTGTTGGGAGCTTCAAGTCTTTTTAAAAAAGCAAAGAACAAATCTTTTCAGTAGGTCAAAAGAGCAAAATGCACCCGTGTAGATATTTTGCCAATGGCAAAGATGTGCTACAAGCTCTGATTTGTCAGATTAGTTTTAAGGAATAAATCACTGCAGCTCTGCAAAAAGAGGAGCCTCAGTTAACACAACAGACACCACATTCAGGAACCTGGGTTAATATTACATCGCTTCACAAGCAGATAAACTTTGCTATGTAATAAGTTTAAAAAAATGGGGCCATCAGATTGGTTTATTATTAACGATAATTGTGGTACTTAAAAGAAATAGATATTAGTATAATTTCAGTAACTTGATTATATTGTAAAGTTCTGTTGATTATTCTTTTTGTGTCCAGTAAAAATGTTTGCTGTGAAATAGATCTACCTGGTAAGAACAGGTGTGCGATAGTGAAGGCGTGCCAAAGGTTTTTAGTTTTATTCAAAATCAACCTGTTGACTTAAATTTGTAAAGAAGTATGAGTATTGAATTTCAGAAACTTTACCAGGCAATAGAAATATTAGGGACATCTGCGGTAGTAAATACTCCACCAATCTGAAACACAGAAGGATACACTGTTACTAAAGTAACATTTGAGCTTAACTACACATCAGCAGAGGTGGCAAAAGTACAGACATTATGTACTTAAGTACATAGTGAGCTCACAGATGCCGGTGTCAAAAAAATACTTCAGTAAAAGTACTGAATCAACTTCTTTACTCAAATAAAATTGAAAAAGTATCCACTCTGAAATGTACTCAAAGTAAGAAATTTAAAAGTAGCTTCTTGAAGGACAAGTCTACTAAAAATGTTTGCACAAATGAACTGAACCTTGTGCTATATTAATATAGTAATACAATAATATTAGTACATGAGAATACAAATATTAAACCACTCTAAATCTAATTCTAATGAATGTACTCATTTTGAATCTGTTATGTAGGACAAATGCAGTGAAAGAGAATTGTACAATTAATAACTATTTTCTATATTGTACATGGACTTTGCCTTCAAACCTAAACAGGAAAATGAGAACAGTCAGTGAGTAACTAGCACAAAAACAGATTATCTTTCAGTTTCTTTAATTGAGTTTCTGAAAACTGCCAAACACAGTTTGACAGGCATAATACAATTTTTGAACCAACAAGGTGATTCCCAAAGAGCTACTGGTCTACAGCTTGGCATATCTCAGTATGCTCTCCAGTGTGTCCTCACTGGACACCAAATTTGAGGACAAACCAGACAAGTGGAAAACACAAGAAGAAATGATGGACCTAAAGGTATCTACAGCAGATGATCAAAATCTGAAAGTCATGTCCTTAAGAAATAGGGAAAAATCAGGACCTGAGAGATACATCTGGCCCTTAAGTTGATGCGTCTATTGTTTGCCAAAACCTCATTAGAAAAGGTCTCAGTGGAAGGGTGGCTGTCAAGCAGCCATTCTTAAGGAAAGGAAACAAAGAGAAAAGAGGTTTGCCAGTGATTTTCAGTCCAGTTCTTGTGTAATTTGGCAATCCCCATATTGCATATTTCAAAAAGTATCTTGACAGAGAACTGAAAAAAAGGCAGCCAACATCCAAGGAAGAGCTTTGGAATGTTCTTCAAGAAGCTTGGAAAGTATTCCCTGAAGGCTGCTTAAAGAAATTACAAGAAAGCGTAAGACTTCTTGCAGAAGTATTGACGAAACAATACTTGGTCATACCAAATACTGACTTTTAGAATTGTACAAATTCAGCCTTTGCCATATATTTCTATGAATGATTGCACACATTTCAATAAATCCCTGCACCCGTTTCTAACTTTTCCTCACAAAATCTCAAGAAATGAGGGGTGATTCATAACTTTTGCACAGAACTATAACTGGTTCAGTTTCAGTCTTGTGCACACAGGCTCTCTCAACCTGTGATGGCGTACTCAGGCACTTCATTAAACAGACCCATTTCCCTGTAATAAAACATATACCACTGAAAAGACCTGTCCTGCAATCAAGCTCCAGCCCTGAGCAGAGCTATAATCAGCTGTACCGACTGAAAACACCTGTGCTAGTGTGCCTTCCAACCAATAAAATTACCCCCTACTCGGATTTTTATTGCTTCGCCTTTGAATTCTAAATGTTAGAAAGATAAAGAGGGAAAAATGTTTTGACAATAAAAACAGACAGAAAATAATTCAATAGTTAAAAAAGAAGAAAAAACCCTCAAAATCCAGGGAGAGGTAATGCAAGGACACAGATACCTGCTAACTAACAATTAGGCACATAAAAATAATACATATAAGTAACATATTAGAATTGTTACTCCACCTGTTTTGGTGGACTGACAGCAAGTCAGTCATCTTATTGGTCTGATAATTCCTCTAAGAGGACGGCACAGCACAAACACAGTGGAGAGGTGTTTTTCCGCGACTCCTCAGACAGTTAGCAGCTACAGCTAACCGTCTGCTAGGTTAGCTGTAGTTGCTAGGTTAGCACGCTACTCTTGGACAGCCTTGAGTGGCTGCTGGCCATTATGTGATCTTTTGCACTTCAAAGTTCACTTTGTTTCTCAGGTATGAACAAAGAAGACACTTTCATTATTTCAATCTTTGTTTTTTATTTCTATTGGTAAGATGCAATAATACCTGATTCACTCAGTGAGTCACTCACTTTTTGTCTTATTCAACTCAGATCTCCAGAAATCACAACAATAGACAACTTGAGGTAAAAACTCTTTGTAGTATGCTGTATATGCTAGTTTGCCATCAAGGTTGAAGTCTTTTTAGTTTTATATAACCTGATTCTGTAGGAGACCAAGTTAAAGCCAGTTAAATGAATAGCTGGAGCAACTGGTGTCGCTTCTTCATGTTTTTTTTTCCTGTGATGTAGTCTTAACCGGGGCCTCGAGATCTTCCAATTTGGCCTTTCTCTTGTTTCGCTAGCAGAGTCTCTGCAGTCCTCTGCCTGTGCTTCATGCAGTTGGTTTGCATCTTTGGTATTTTCTAGTTCTTGTTTGAAGTTTAGCGCTTTCAAATCATTTTGCTCATGAAAGGCCTCACTGGTGCAGAACTTGGCTTTGAGCTATGCAATCTTACAGTGGGCTCTCTCTTCTTCTTCCTTGTTTTCAGCAGCCTGCTCACCCAGGTGTTTCTGAGCTTTTAGGAGCTCTGGTGGAGCTGGTTGATCTTCTCCTGCTGCTTCTTGCATTGGATCTCTAAATCAGCCTTTCTGGCTGTTTTCAGTTCTGTCGAAATGTGTGTGAAGCCTATGTTTGTGCTGAAGACTCCACACACAGCTCTGAAGCGGGGTGGCTGCTTTAAACGCACTAAATATAAATGAACTAATGTAATGTAATTAAGTGCTAGCAAATCTACAATGCAGCTTTACAACTTGAGTATCTAATACCTATGGAGACTACTGACTAAACTGTTAAGCAGAAGCCTCCCTCACTTCCATTTTCATCAGCATGTTAAGTCTGACACACAGAACAGAATCATATTCCCTACAGTATAAAAAAAAAGAGCGACTGCAGCGAACAAAGAGTCCCTCACATCAAGCAGGAGAAGCATTCAGGCCGGGGTGTGCTGAGTCACTTCGGTTAATGCTCCAATAGATGGACCCAGGGCTCTTATTTTGGCAGTGGGCTCTCAGAGCAGTCACTGATATGATATACAGCAGCTCTTAATACACTCACTGCCTCTCAAATATGTAATGGAGCAAATTAATGCAGTCGCTTCAGACGGAGAAGCCCAGAATTGAAAACCAATTTAATCAACCTTTGTCTATCTCTGTCATTTTTCTCCCCTCTCTTTTCCATCAGCTGCCCCCCCCCCCCCCCCAACTCCTTGCCTGCTTGCTCGCTCTTGGCTTTCTCATCAAGGGGGGAAAAATAGGGTGCGGAGGCAGGCTGGGAGAACAGGGAGGGGTGCGGACAGGGTTTGTATGGCCGGGAAGAGCTCATCCTTAGCTTTCCTGCCTGGAATTCATTGCAGGTTCATTTGTTAACTTCCTCTAACATTATGGTAATGTGCTGCAATTTTCATCGTTGGCACAAAGTCGCAAGCAAATACAGGATGAGTTTTCGAACGCTAGCTTTCAATGCGTCGTACATCATCATTAATTGGAAACCGTTGAGTTCTAGGCTAGATCCAGATTGGATTTTTCTTTATCAGGGTCCAAAAAACGTGATCCGCCTCCTAATAGCCAACCTCTGGACTGGAATGGATTAGTGTTATTGAGAGATGAGGAGAAATCCTCAATAAATCAACAATTTTCTTCTAATCAGGGACTGGCGAGGGAGAAAGGGTTGAGTGCTCAATCAGGGGATCAAAAGTATGAGGGTGTTTTTTCTTTCCAGTTGGTAGCAAACCAGTGCAGATCAGCTGAAGCCAGGGAGAAGACTGGAATGACGTGCCACTTCTTACTCTTCATTCCTCTCTTATGCAGCTTCTAATATTCATCATAATCTCTTTCAGCTCTGTCACACACATCACGCACTTCTAAACCCCCAGCTGCACTGTCCCCCTCCTCGTTTGTTCAGCTCACCCCCTCTTTTTTCTAAGTTAGAGGACGTGCATCACATGCGTGCTTGATGGCCCTCTAATAGCTTTAGTGGATTGGCATAATCTGGCTAGCCTGGTGTGGTACACGTTAATAGCATGTTGTACACCAACCCCAGCGGCGATGGATGTTATTAGTGTCTTGTCATTAGTGTGTCGCTGCCTGCCCTCCATCTGCTGCCCCACCCCCTCAGTCTCTCCGGGGTGTTTCTGGGATACCGTCCCGGTGACCTCCGTGGCAAGGCTGAGCCGCTTAGCATCGCCACCTGATGGCCACCCTCGGCAACGTGACAAATCCTGTTACCTGAAGGACATCCGTGAGCGTCAGCGCTCCGTGATCTCATCTCTCGTTCTTTCTCTCTCACTCTCTCTCATCCACACACACACACACACACACACACACACACACACACACACACACACACACACACACACACACACACTCGGCTCGGCTAGGTATGAGCTTAGATGTATGCCAGGATACACAAAAACACAAGGACAAAGGAAGTGTACATGTTTTAAGATGGCATTTGACAATATCCCCAAGTACAACATTTACAAGAATAGACACACACACACAAACTAAAATTTGGTGTTTGTGTGTCTATAAATCTGTTAAAACAAAGCAGTAAAAGGGAGAAGTGTGCTGCTTGGCCATCTGAAGGATCCCACTTTTTGTGTCAGTGTGGGCATCTGGTTGATTTTGAATTAAAGACTCTAGTCGGAGATCTGAAATGTGAAATGAATGCAGAGCTTACTTAAGAATGGCATTATGCTGGGGTCTATACTGTTGCTTCTCTAGATGGTGATTGGTTCTGACTGGTTCCAGGACTAGATAGGTGTGCAAACAGAAACCAAGTTTATATTAATGGCTGAATGCACACTTTTACAAAAGTAAAAGTGTCTTGCCCCCTCTGCAGCCATCACTATCAACGCCTTCACTGATGTAAATTAATGCTCACAGATACACAGGAACCCCTGGCAGCATGGTCATTTTGTGCCACCTGCAGCCTTTTATTCATTCCCCTTTCTATTTTATTCCACTTGGCTGAATTTTTCTGCCTGGCACCAGGGCTTGAAATAGAATCGCAGCAAAACACATTAGAAGAATAATCAAAGTATCTCCCACAGTAATCTGGTTAGACCCCCACCCCCGTTTAACTCGTTCTTTTTGGACTTTTTTTTCGTTCCATTGAGTAAGAACTGTCACCACTTGCGTCACATCAGAGTGGCTTCAGAAGGAGGGTACAGTTTAGTAACTGAGGAACAGTGACAGAGGAAAACTAAACGATAGATGATACGATTAAGTCAGAGAGAAAGGGAGCAAGAGGACAAGAAAGACAGGAAACATGGAAGAGTGAGAGGTAGGGAAGGAAGAGTAGGGATAAGAGGGATTTCCCAAATGGAAATGTAGAAGTCTCATGGACGGGAGACAGAAGCTGAAGAGTTTTATCTCAAAACTGATAAATGGTGTGTGGCGGCAGTGAGCTATTTGAGGATCAGTTTGACCTTCTGAGGCATTAAAGGGAATGAAAACCTCAAATCTCTAATAGCCTATACAAATTTATGAGGTCATTTATGAGCATAATATATATGTGAATGCAGATTTTTTTGTAGATGCATTAAAACACACACAACTTAATTTAAGGCCATAGGAGAATAATTAGCATCTGTCATCGTTTTGCTACCAGTTCTAATTTTAAGACATTTTTTCAGACATTAAGTGTAACTTGGCAATGTCCACAACCATGAAAAAGAAAAGAAAAAGTAAAATTTCATAAATATGAATATTATACTAGACAGTCAAAAAATAGCATGTAAAGCCTAAAAAACATTTTGAATTTGAACACCGACTTTCAATTCAATTTAAATTATTTTTATATAGCGCCAAATCCCAACAACAGTCGTCTCAAGGCGCTTTATATTGCAAGGTAGACCCTACAATATTACATACAGAGAAAAACCCAACAATCATATGACCCCCTATGAGCAAGCACTTTGGCGACAGTGGGAAGGAAAAACTCCCTTTTAACAGGAAGAAACCTCCGGCAGAACCAGGCTCAGGGAGGGGCGGAGCCATCTGCTGCAACCAGTTGAGGTGAGAGAAGGAAAACAGGATAAAGACATGCTGTGGAAGAGAGACAGAGATTAATAACAACTACGATTTAATGCAGAGAGGCCTATTAACACATAGTGAGTGAGAAAGGTGACTCAAGAAGAAACACTCAATGCATCATGGGAGTCCCCCAGCAGCCTATGCCTACTGCAGCATAACTAAGGGAGGATTCAGGGTCTCCTGATCCAGCCCTAATTATATGCTTTAGCAAAAAGGAAAGTTTTAAGCATAATCTTTAAAGTAGAGATAGTTTCTATCTCCCAAATCCAAACTGGAAGCTGGTTCCACAGAAGAGGGGCCTGAAAACTGAAGGCTCTCCCTCCTCTACTTTAAATTACTCTAGACTTCTTGATTTAATTTTTTTTGTACCTCACTACATAATTTTGCTTGCTTACTATGTATACCAACAAATATGCTCCTTAGGTTTAAAAAAAATCTATATTTGAATTAAAATAAGGCTTTTATTACATTTTGTTTAAAGTTTATATTCCCACTCATAGGGAGATACAATCTCCATCCAAACTTAGAGTCTAACTTTAAAAATAACAGCAAAGGCCAGTTTGTGTACTTTTAGTCTGGTCTCTTAGTTGCCAATACTGCAGAATAGCATTATATTTAAACTCACAGCTTGGCAAAGTCTTTCCTTTAACCAACAACCATGCCCCAGAGAAAATACTGGGCTGCTGAGGAAATGTTAACCCCCAGTTTGGTTTGGTTTGGCTGACATTAACCCCGCCAAACGCATTGGGTATGCGAGCCTGGCCTTATCCCCCAACATCAGTGGCCGACCTCACTAATGATCTTGTGGATGAATGAGAACAAATCCCCGCAGCTACGATCTCAAATCTCTTGGAAAGCCTGAAACAAAAGCATATTAATTATTGCACATGACTTTGGAGCAAATCCATCCATCATTACCATATGGGCTAACATACTGGATCCACATAGTCGGAGTGTCATCATAGTTTTGGCCTCATTTTTATATTTCTAACGTTGTAAATATGTTCATAATTTCCCACTGCTTGTACTTGAAATGGTTTGATAAGATCGCTCATTATCTAAAAGAAAACCTGACGATTTCTTGCCAAAAAGATATTAGCCACTTACAGCAAAGAGCACACTGGCCTCCCTGTCGTCCACAGAGTGTGACTGAGATGGGGAGAAAGGCTTCATGATGTGGGCTACAGGAGTCTGACATTCTCCTCTGTCTCTGTGGTGTAGATGTCATATTCAGTTTCTGGTCCCTGTGGAGTGAAAATGGCAGCAAGTGGAGAAAGGGAAGTAGGAATCTCTGAAGACCAAGCTGTCTGCTTGGGACCGGAGAGTGACTGAGGCAGATAGCGTTACACTGCACCCGTGGGAGACGGCGAGATATGACCAGAGGGATGGAGGGATCTGTGTCTGTGTGTGTGTGTGTATGTAGCCAAAAAGGGGCACTGTCATGGAGAAACAGGAGCCTGATATAAATTGATATGGAAAGCAAAAACGAGGCTGGCGACTGCCATTTTAAAATTCTAAAGCTGAATCACATCAGCCTCACCTCTGCAGTCTGAGGTACGTTTCTCAGAATCGTGCTCGCAAATAACTCAATTCACCTGGATTCTGTGGACAGCTTGTTGGCCCCTCCTTAAATCCTTTGCCGGTGCTGAAGGGTTCCCATGCTCTTTCTCTCTCTTCCTGCGTCCTTCTCGTCAGAGTGGGTGTCAGCGCTACTCTGAAGTGGCTTGTCTACAGTGCAAATGAATAGAATCGCTCTTCCCTGACAGTAAAAAGACAGCGACTGCGTTAGGCGGAAGGAAAAGTTGTAAGAGAAGAGGGGAGACTCTAGAGGTTGACGAGAGTGTTATAAGAGGAAAGATGCTTAAAGTGGAGGTTTAGATTTAAAAGCAGGGTTTTAGATTTGGAGGAGATGAGGAGTGCTATTAAAATGATTAACAGGGTGGCAAGAGAGAGGGTCGAGGTGAGTGGAAAGTATGGAGAGATGATGGGAAAGTGAGAATGGGGGGATAAAGGGTGAGGTGACTGCATGCAGTGAGCTCTTTCAACATTTATTCCCAAGTTATAGTTACTAAAACTTTGGTTTTCAAATACACTGCAAACCTAAAGTAAGTTGCAGCATTTAATAAACTAACATACTTTTTAAGCATATCTAAACTACTCTTACATTGTATTTCAAGTTAAAAACCATATAAGGGATTTATGTTTGCTAAATTATGGAAAATTGCTTAAATGTCACTGAAAAAATGTCCAATTGCAAAGACAGAATAAAAAAGTAAAAACAGGATCATTTAAAGATGTTCAGCTATGTTGGGTTCTGAAATCTTCAAGCATTTTAAAGTTTTATCCAAACCTTGTATGTGGCTTTCTGATAAATGTAGCTCTGTGTGAAATATTTAAACCTTGGTTTGACGTTAACAAATGTTTAGTCTTTACCTAGTGGCCGTTACTGTTGACCCAGAGGTAGTACTTGGTCTTGTTGAACAAGAGACTCAGATAGTCGACCTCTTGCAAATGATGAATTGAGGTTCCCCCTTACTCTACTGTGACTGAGGTAAACCATCTACAAGGCCCAGTAGCTGCTGAATGAATTGTTGCCATATCGTAACTTTTTTTTTAGATGCGTTGCTACCCTTAAATTCATCTATCCATTCATTCTCTTCCACCTATCCTTATCAGGGCCACAGGCGGGGGGCTGGAGCTATCCCAGCTACCATAGGACGAGAGTCGCCAGTATATTGCATGGCTAACACATACATACCAATAACCATTCACACTCACGTTCACACACATCAAATTGATAATGCTCAAATGTTTTTCTTGAAATTGTAAATTTTTCTCAGTTTCTCATTGATATATGTTTTAAGTTCTATTGCGAAGACAACAAGAATTCATGAGATCTGCAAATCATTGCGTCTTGTTTGTATTTACATTCTGCACAGCTTCCCCACTTTTTCTGATTTAGACTCGTCCATCACATGTGCGCAAATCAATCAAGTTTATTTCACAACAAATTCATCCCCAGAGGTACTTAATCATCAAAACATGTTAGACTCAATGTTGTGCTGTAATCTGTTTAACACTTATACTGTGGCTCGGGAATAAAATCAAACGTGCTGAAAAAGTTGCACCTTTAAACAGCCCATATTTGAATTTTCATTCCACATCAGCTTTTCTAATGAAAAAGAACAAGCAGACATTTTAGACTTTTGAGTTATTTTGAGTAAACAGTAAAAGCAGTTGTCATAGATTCAAAAAAGGGAGGGTAGTCGTAAAGAGGACACACGTTTTATGCCCACACATCTGCTTCAGGTCGCTATGTGGACCACTAAGAAGAGTGTTGCGCATGCAGAGAAAAATGTCTGTAATATCAGATTTGGCAGGACGAGAAGAGGAGGAGGGAGAGAATGAGAGAAACGAGGAGAAGGGAGGAAAAGAAAAAAGCCATTGTACCTTCATCTGAAGCACTCCCAGGACATTTCAAGCCTTCAGAATGGACTACATCTTCCCACTGGTGTAATAAGGGTTATGATTTTCCCTTCAGGGGGTGGGAAGTGCGACAGCCTCCTGGTGTGAGAAGTCTAACCAGTGGCTTCGAAGCTCCCAGAATCATCTTGTTTGTGTTTCTGCCATATTCCTTACCTCCCTCTCTCTACACGGAAGCTTTGACTCGCTGTGCTACCGGGTCAATTCTTACTAATTGGGGTCAATGCAGAATCGAATTGTGCTCATATGGGCTAATTTATATGTCTATTTCAGTTGACAGGCGAGGGAATAGGATTTTTGCTCTGTTAATCTTCTTAGGTTTTTGTGTACTGCTAATATAGTTTGAACTGTCAGCTTTAAGCCCTTTCATTTTCTCTTTGATGCACGACCTCGCAATGTGGTCTCTCCTCTGTTACAGACTGCGTCAAAGAAAATTAGTGCTCTCTGACAGTCTATCGGTTATTTCTGTAGACGTAGCACTTTCTCCTCTCCTACCTCTCCGGCTTTCCCTCTTTCTCTTTACCTCATTACCCCTTAATAATCTTCGCTTTCCTCACACCCACAGAAACACACACACACATATTGACACCATAATGTATAGGGTTTGTTTGGTGTGCGGTGGAGGCCATATGTTCTCTTTGCGGCTAAAGTTTCTCTTATCCTGCCTCTGCAGCAAAGTAAGAGGGGAGTCTGGGCCTATTGTAGCCTGACTCCCTGGAAGGAGGGGAGTGAGGGACCGAGGGAGAGGAGAGAGATGGATGGGAGGCAGAAGAGGCAAGAGATAAATTCTAACAGGGGGCCCTCCTATTGTCACTGTAATTAGGAAATGAAGCAAACAAATTATAGTGTCTGTGTGTGTGTGTGCATTTGTACATCCTTGTCTATTTATTTTTACCCGTCTCCCAAATGATATATGCTCTCCCCTGGCACAGCCTTTAATATAAGTCCTAGCTACTTTAACCAAAGTCATCAACTCACGCATATGTCGTGAGGGCTCAGTTTGCGTAGTGGACGCTTTCAGGCTGATGGTCTCCTTGAAAACATGAGAGGGGCTTGGAAAGATTGGAGAGACGTTTTATAAAAAATGGCTTTGACGATGTTATGTTGAGAGCGACTGCAGGGCCAGGAGGTTATGCATAGTAGTGAGTAATTGTGTTCATTTTTTAACATCTGGGGCACGCTAAATGCTAAATGTGTTGGTGTCACAGTTTCTGCCTGCCTGCTAAATAATTCAAGAACCAAAGCAGGAATTAGTTATGTCCTCTGTCTTGTTACCTTAATAGTCGGGTGAGTTTACTTTTGAAAATTCCGCTGTGGATTTATATGAACAAATAAATCTGCAGAAGTTAGCATAATTGTCACAAACACATCCCGCTAACAGCATATTGGAGATGACTGGCAGCCTTACACTGCCACTAAAATTGCACTTAATGTTCTTGCTAAATCATGCAGATGGAAATTTCTCGTGTACTTCTCGCTGTCCCAGGAAACACTGCACAAATTCGGCAGCTTGTGATTTGTGCTAAATGGCAACATTTAGTGCAAATGACAGAAGTAGCATTTTTTGCACGTGGAAGGATTGTGAGGGTTTGGGAGGGACCTGTATTTCGCTTTGCATACATTTTATAAAGAGTAGCCAAGATCTTCCTTACCTTAATTGTGTTTTAATAATTCCCTGACTTTGCCACAGTGTTGCATTGTATAACCGGATTTTATCAATTTATCAGTGCGTATCGTTGTTATTTCCAGTGTTCAGGCTGTACAAATAGTGTGAAGGCCTGTTATTTGCAAAAATTGACTTAATCTTGTAGTAAGCGATTATTTAGCTATAAAAATGCCACATTTTATACGTGCATATGGTGAACTTGTTAGCAAGTTCATAAACTGCAGCTAACTGACCCTGTTCACTCCAAACATTTTGACTTCATTCTTTTAACCATCCAAAGCTGTTACATTGAGTTAGTATTCACATTACTGAAAACCTGGAACTGTTCAGCTACACTGAGTAATGATGATGAATTGCCATAGATAATAAGTAAAGGATGGATTTATATGGAAACACTGTGTTTCCACATAACTTTGGTCAACACCATCTTGGTATTTTTAAACCAGACATGAAACATGAGGCATGAATCTGACTGTGGCAGACCAAGGGACTTGGAAGGTGTGTACAGTAGTGCTTTGTCAATCACAACATAGGCCTTAAACGATGCTCTGATTTTTGTTCTCGCTGTATTCAGTAAGGCTAGTGATTAATACCATAAACTCATCAGAAAACTGTTAAAAGAGGTCATTAAGTAAGCCAGCATCCTTGGGTTAGAACATTCTGCTTATGCTTAACCTTTCAGGCCCAGAAGCTGCATCCATCTTTTATATAATCCTTTAGTTGTTTATGCTACCAGTGCTTGAAAATTTTAAAGGCCTACTGAAAACAAGGTTGTTACCATTTGTAACAGTGGCTTGGCCACATTGCAAATCCAAGTCAAATATTAGCTCTGTTTCACCTCTGGATCTACGTATTCAGCTGCTGAATGTTTCACTCGGTTCATCACACACTGGCTGCTCCAAAATGTCCTTGGGCAAGATATTGAACCCAGAGTTACTGTATGATGAATCCATTGGAGTATGAATGTGTGTGAAAGTTACATAGAAAATGCTTAGGCACTGAAAAAAGTGCTTGTGTGAATAGGTGTAAATGGGTGAATGAGGCATGTTGTATAAAGGGCTTTGAGTGTTCAAGTAGAGTAGAAAAGTGCTACATAAGAAGAGGTCCATTTACCATTTATTTAAGTTGTTGGTAAGTGCTGACAGGCTGGAACAGTTGTTATTCACTACTTGCCAGTAATGGAGGTAGTGCAGGATGCACCAGGCAGTCTGAATAAAGCGATCTAACACTAATAAGGTATGTGCTACCACTCCTCCCAAGTGTGGTTTTGCTTGTTTACAATAATTACACCCATGCATTGCAATTCATTTGACAATAATATAACGGCGTGGAAAAATGCTCCACGTACCACCTAATTATGCCAAACAAATGAAGTGCAAGCTGAAACTTGCGTGGAGTCAAAATTACTCTGTCACCATCAGGGCAAACAGACTTGAAATTAA
Organism: Oreochromis aureus; assembly: GCF_013358895.1. NCBI lineage: Eukaryota > Metazoa > Chordata > Actinopteri > Cichliformes > Cichlidae > Oreochromis > Oreochromis aureus. Next base: position 33,967,501 of record NC_052955.1, read on the forward strand.
GAAATGAGCAGGTCAGCTCGCAGTGATACTTTAGCAGAGAAGCCAGATGTCCGACGCCCACCTGCGCTCTGAATCTGTGCGTAAAATACGGGCGGGATCAATCCCGCAAGCATGCGAGTTGTAATTCTGCTCTTATTGATCAGGCCTGTTTATGTGTGTCTGCACAGCAAGTGGTTAAATGCATCTGTGAAAGTGTTTGCATCTTCTTTTGTGTCTCTTGTGCGTTTTATGAGAAAACAATGCCTGACATAGACGGATAATGAGCACTTTAACTGGTTTCCTAATATCCCTGCCGCTCAATGCGCCCTTTGTTTGGGATCGTTAGCAACATTTGTCAAAGTCGATCTCGTGTTTAGACAGTCCCGTGCCTATTTGGACATAATCTAAATTCCTTTAACGTTCCATCATCATCATCATCATCATCATCATTGCTCTTTAATTTTTCCCCCTCGGCTCAGTTTACTTTGCTGCAGTGGAAGCACCTGCCAGCTATTCACTCAGCCACTTAAGACGGGTGGGGGGGAATCCAAGCAGAGAATGACTCATGCTTCTCTTATTAGCTAGCAGTGTGTTCAGGCGTTTCTACACGACAGAAAAAGTGAAGAAGAGAACAAGAGCTTTGTGATTTATGCCCACACTCAGTGTCTCCCGGTCTCAGATCTATGTGGGCCCTTGTCAACTCTCAACATTTATGTGTGCACTTAAAATGTATTTCTACAGCCGTGTGTGTGTGTGTGTGTCTATAGGGTGTGTGTCCAGCTCCTACAGCTGCGCGCCGATGACTTCCAGATGTCCATCCGTCTTAAGGTAGCTCACGTTGACAGGTGAACTCTCCACTGTCTGCACGGGACGGCCGCCATCATTCATCCTCGCTGCCCGCCTGGCGATTAGCTGTGACCACACACACAGAAATGTTGGACAAACAAGAGTCGCACTCAAAAAAAAGAGAAAAAAAAATCAGCACCCACTTGTAAGCTCGCAAACTAAAGCACACAAACACACGTGCGGTACAAGCGGTGATGCACTCCATCACAGATTTACACACACACACACACGCATAAACAGACATTCAGGCATGCCAGAGATTCCCTCCCCCGTTCCCTCTTTTACTTCATCACGTGTAGAAATAGCCCATCTCCTCCCTCCCCTTCTTTTTTTTTTCCCGAGCCATAAACTCCTTTATGTGAGAATAAGTGAGCGCCAATGGAGACCAATTCATCAAACAGATTTTAGTGGGCCTCTGCGGAGAGAATGAGCTAAAACATTTCTTAAGAGTTATCAGTCTAGTTCTGGATCTGAGACAAAACCCAAGGTGCTAAACATGAGTTAGGGCTCACTACGTGGCATTGTTTGAAATTTCATCAGCCTCGGGAGTGAGTAAAATAAAACGGATGGCGCCCGTTTTTAAAGACACCAATTTTCTCTTTTTCTTTCTTTTCTTTTTTTTTTTTACTGCCCTCACTTACTTGTTGAATTTATTTCCTTTGCTTCTTTTTTTTATCAATGGGAGGGAAAGAAATTAGCTCCAAATTGCAATTGTAAAGAGGCAACAGGCAGAAAGTGAATGAGGAGCTAAGAGAGCTATACTGAAGGAGTGTATGTGTGTGTGTGTGGTGTTAGCGATGAAAGAATATATCAGCGAGTGCCTAAAAGAAATAAGAGAAGGAGGGGAATGAAAAAGAGAGAGATAGACATGGAAAAACATTAAGGAAATGAAAATAGGAGTAAGGCTGACAGGCTCTGTGTTAGCTACCTCTGACTTAAACCACAATGAGAACGCGTGGCACACACACACACTCACACACTGGATTTGGACTGGACTTAACATATTTGGTCAGACGCACTTTCTTTAAAAAAATCACACACACACACAGACACACATTGCTTTTCACACATGTTTAACACTGTGTATGTGTGTGGGTGTGTGTGCATCCTACAGTGGCAGATGCCGGCAGGCCCCAGCCAAATGATGGAGACGATAGCTAATTGCTCAATCAGGCAATCTAATCTGGCCAATCTCATTTTCAGTTTTGTCTGTCACCCACTCCCTCCCTCCGCCCCCCCTCATACATTTCCTGACCTATCTGCTCAGCAGCTGCTGGACCGAACCAAAATGCAGAAAGAAGAGGGAGAGCAGGAAGGCATACACGTAATCAGAAAATGTATTATTCAATTCATTTCATTCGAAAGTTTAGTAAGTTTGACCTGGCTAATGTTAATACTTCAGCAATCATCTGCAAAGGTACTGCAGAATGACAAACCAAACAAAAGAGTGTGTATGACTGTGTTAAAGGACAGACACCAGGCTGTAGCTCAGGCGATGCAGCGGGTCATCGACTAATTGGAAGGTTGATGGTTCAAGCGTGTCCCAGCGTGTGTTTAAAGGTATCCTTTAGCAAGATACTGTTCTGATGCAGTTGTCGGTGGATGAACAAGCCGTGTTGTATAAAGGCCTTTGAGTAATCGAGTAGAGTACAAAAGTGCTAACCACTCCAGTTTCTCAGCTGCAACTCTTAGCACAAATGGTGCAAACAAAACAGGAAGTGCCAAAATATGCGAAACTTGGTTAAAACAAACCATTAAGGCAAATCAGCCGAGCACAGGAGTTTTACTTTACAAACTCAGCTTGTGTTAAAAGGAAAACATTTAAAAAAGCAGATGGATCTTTTTTTCTTTTCCGTTAGGAGCTGATTCTCCGTTCCTTGTTGCACATTTCTATTCTGAGCTTGTACACACTTGACAGTATTTACCTCCTGTGACCAATCTCTCTGCCGGCATTTTTCTATTTTTGTGTCTCTTGTGGGAAACGCTGAATTCGATGGTTTCTTCTTTATGATTGGTTGGCTGAGGGAAAAGCGCATTGACCTTTCTCTTACGCTTTTCTCGTAAGTCGAACACTTTTGGAAGCACTCCGCTCTGCCAAGAAAGCTGCTGGGTGCGGCGTCTTTTAAAGAGCACCTTGCGGCCACTAGCCTTTGCCTCGTGTGTCAAACAAGCAGCAGGAGTGTGGAAAATGCTGCAGCTTGGCGTTAGGATGAATGAAGAGCTGGATGATTCACTGGTGCCTTTTACTGGTGCTTATTAACTGAAAAAATAACTCAGTTGATGGTATGGTGATTGTTTAAATGAAGTTTTTGTGTAAGTTCAATAAGGAAGATCTGTAACCATCGATGTGCCTGCCTTTTTGGGTGTTAGGCTGCTTCCACGCTGTAAATCTCAAACTCGTCTTCTTGCCTGCCTTCTTCAGGCCAATCAGTCTCCTCTGTGCCTGGTTTAATTCTGTGCTCTCCGTTCTCAATCCCTGCAATCCACCTCCTCCCCATCTCCACCTCACAGACACCTCAGTCAGAGCTCCAACCAAGCTTCAGTCTTCATCTTCAACACCACCAGCATCTACACTCTGGGGGGTCTGGTCCTAAATCTTATCACTCCATTCTGCCATGATGGGTGATTAGAGTCTAATCACTAAATACATTTATCTCAGGAAATCATATTCAGTTCTACCAAGTGATCTCTCCTTATTGAACTGCTTTAAATTGGACATTTTAAAGGTCTTCGAGCAGAAGAGGAATTTTTGTGAATTAAAGCACAACTGGAATGGAGAAGTTATCTCATTGCACGAACACCTGCTTCGATTGTGGGTGAGACCTCTCCATAAATGCCACGTCTCTTGGGTGTATCAGTGACGTGTAGAGAGGCTATTAATTACGCCATTGCTGTTTGGTGTGTGTGCATTTGTGTGTGGTAATCTCCATATGGGTAGGGAGATTGTGTGGGACACTTATACACGTATCACCATATCACCCAGGCACCATTCTCCTGTGACCTGGAGTAGAAGCAGTCACGCACATTAACCCAGCTCCCGGCAGATGAAAGGGAACCACACACACACACACACACACACACACACACACACACACACACACACACACACACACACACAAGCTTTCTTTGTATACACACACAGATCATTTCTAAATCAGGAATGCAATGAAAGGCTACCTCCAGGGCAGATTTTGAAAGCTAAAACAACAGTGCCAAACACTGCAGTTCCTCTAGTGGCCACTTGGCTCTGGCTCCAAAAGAGAGTCAGCTATGTTGAAGGTTCAGCATTACAGAAATAAACATGTTTACAGCCTGTTATCATAAACAGCTTTGACTCTATAGCAACTGTATAGGGGTGTGCAATTTTATTACCACTTGCTTCTTTAAACTGTATTCTTCAAGTTCGTAGTGTTGTAGTAGAGCTACCACTTTTAGAGTCAGGTGAGCAACAGTAACAGTCAATTTAAAACACTGACTTTTAGAGCATTTTTAAGGCAGAATATAACTAATAGGATATTTTACCTTATAGCCTGTCCAACAAGACTGCAATATTTATTATTTACTTGTATGTTAGCACATGTTAGCTGTGTCTGTGAGCTAGCATAACCTAAAACCTGTCCAAATGTGGTCAGCTCTGCCCAGAATACCAAACCTGAACCTTTGAAAGAGTAATCCCATGTGCTGAACATAGTATATAGCATATTTATATTGTAATATTAGTAGTTTTATAAATATGTAAAACTACAAATATATGAAATACTCACTGAAAGCATGATTTGATATTGTACTAACTGAAGATACACCAACAAATATGTGCAATATGCACACAGCTTCATAGACACAAGTGCACTGATAAAAAGGCAAAGGGAGGACATGATATTAGACATTAGTTTTCTGTCTGCTAAAGAGAAGGGGTGTAAATATGTGAGATTAATTTGTTTATGTATATTTGAGGTTGTTTTATGCATAAGTCTTTGTTCTTTTAATTGTATTCTGTTTGAGTCTGTGAGTATGCAGTATCGAATTATGCGTGAGTCTGCGGGTCTCGATGTGTGTGCATTTGAGCAGGGACACCTGTCTGGGAATAACAGTGAGCAGAGCAGGGATGTGATCAGGAGATGAGTGTTTCCAAACGGCGTTCTGTCAGCGGGCTGGAGGGGCGGCATACAAATGACATGTGTTCTGACTGCAGAGGACAAGGGATCTGGGGGGAAATCATATGTGTATGTGAGAGAGGAGGCGTGTGTGTCCACAACATCCCCTGTGCCAATCTGCAGTCATGATTGTGTTTGTGTACCACAAATCCATGCCAAAGCTCTTTCTGTAGCATATGCATTTGGGCCAATGTATTCCTCGCTTCTACGCAATTGTTCTTCTGCCAGAAAATACCTTTTAGCAGCCTGCTGCTCTACATATGGAGCTTTTGTACAGCACAAACAATCCAAATAAACTCCGATGTTAATAAGCAAGAGAGAAATAAGGTTAAAGTGCCACAGGTGGCTGAAGAATGAGACATTGCAATGCTACAAAATTGTTGCTTGATGAGAAAACACACTTTGACGACAGCACTTTCGTTGCTCTAAAGAATAATGATACAGGGAGCGGAAACTGCAATATGATAAGCCTACCAACAGAGCCCTGTGCTAGTTGAAAGATTAACTACCACAATGTATGACTAAAAATATACCATATGGGATACAATCTGGTGATTTTGATTGGCAGTTCACCCTTTCACCAGTCCATGAAGGCTGACCTTGCTTCCATAGAAAATCCCATTTTTGGATGTTCTGACTGACTGATTAATGTCCGTGATTTTACGTTATATTTTATATTGTAGCAAATTTTAACCCCCTTTTTTAACCCGTGAGGTCTTAGTCCTCCTTAGTGATAACCATAATCCTGAGTTCTTGACTACTTCCAATTACCATAAGGTTACAGTTAGGCTTGGTGGCTAAGTTTGGGGTCATCGCCAATGATGACTTGCATCACAGCAGAACTATATGTTTCCAACACGGTCAAACAATTGGTTTTGTCTTTATAACTAATTTAGTTCTTTTTCAAGACGGTGTGGAATGTGAATTTTCACACACCGCATCTGTTTAACACTAGAACCGCCAATTGCTTGCAATCTATGTTTGATGACCCAAACTTCCATTTTGCTTTTAACTGTAGAAGGATTTTGGAAAAGGCCGAGAAAATGACCTCAACCTGACAGCCTTGTGAAACCTTTAAAATCCATTAAACGAACTGCATTCGGGCTAAAAGGTCGACAGTTTAGAGGATGCAAACTTCTTGCCTGACAGCGACAATTAGCCAAACTGCCCTCCATTTGCATTCACGTTGCCCTCCATTAAAGGCGAATAATTCTATGATACACTCGAGCAGCGTTTATTGCTTCAGCGTGGCAGGTAATCACCTGGTTTCATGTTCTGTTTAATAGAAGTAATAAGAGGCTGGTGGTTGAACAACCTTTTACACGGATTCATCTCCCATCATCATCATGTGCTGGCAGCTGCTGAGAGATGAGCCTGTGTTTTGGTTCGTGTCTTGACGTGTCACGTGGAGTGGATTTACTGTATGAATGTCCGGGCTCAGTAGATAAGGTTACTGTTAATGATGGCTATTGATTCACACTATATTTAGTTATGCTTGACATGGGATCAGTGTGAGGAATGGCATGTGATAAGCAGCCCCTCTGAAGTCATCAGAGATGCTTGTTGTTCTTGGCTTCATCTCTTCTGAAAAGCACTAAATCACAGAAATGAGTTTACACTGACAGAAGCGGCTTAGCTTGTGTGTACATGTCTTAAAAATCTGACAAACTGACAGTTGATAGTTTGATAAACTGTGTTCTGGCCTTTAAAGCCTTGGCTAGTCTGTTGGGATTGATTTTATTTATTGAATTCATATGTAATGTTCAATGTATTTGCTTCAGTTTGTGACATCTAGCATATCCCTGATATATTCCAAGAGTCAATGTTTTCACATCATGCGATAGAGATAAAAACTCTAACTTTCGTCTCTTTCTATGGACCATGTTCAAAAACAATGCTCTGGAAAAGTGTTAAACTCAGAATTGAAACTACATATCTTTACATTCATGGATGTGTATCATCTTGTTGTAAACTATTATTTTGTTTAGAAGATTTTATTCTTCCTGCACCTTTTTGGTTTTTTAGGTGTGTGTGATAGCTCGTGAAAAATTGTATTTTTGCTATATTTTGAATTATATATGGAACGAAGATACTGCTACATATACATATATTATGTTTTCTTTCTTTCCTTATTCTTTTTTTCCTGCTGTCAAAAGAACAGACCAAAACTAACAACCAGTTTCATCTGAAAGAAGACAAGCGCTGGATCTAAAAAGTGGTAAGATGGTTTGTTAGAGTGTTTGGAATTACCTGATGATGTGATGTGGGCAAGGTGTAGCCTAACAAAAGGTATAGTAAATACATACAAATGTAACACTAGATGGGTTAAACCTGACGACACCTGAATAATAAATAGATAAATAATAATAGATGTGAAAATAGGTGCACCTTAAAATGTGCTTTGTCCTTTGGTGTACCCGTGTTGTACAGTGAAAAGCACTGGCTTGTGCAGTTTGGCTAAGCAGTTTCAAACCTTGAACCTGTCTTTTACAATGTAAACATTTGCCTTTGTGAAAAAGAATAACTGCTGTCATTTAAACTGCAAAATGTAGTTTGGTCGTAAGCGGAGAAGAGACCTGACGTTAAAGATTCTTTAAATGGAAGAAAAAGAAAAGAAAACAAGAAAACTGGCACATAGATGCTTCAGATGATCATGAGTTCATCTTTTCTGAATCAAAGTGTAAAACCTAATGGTCTGGTAAAAAAACAAAACAAAACATAGTTTTATCGCCTTTATAGTAAAAACGTCTCTTAAAAACATGAATTTAAATGCATAAAACATCCGTGACGGAAAAATGATGGATTGCTTCTGTTTGGATTCCCACAGCTGTAAAACATGGTTAAATGTGAATTTTCATACGCTTTAAAGCTAGGATTGGTGTCGACAGTACTTTTTACGCAGCATTACAAGGAAGTAAAGCCAACGTCAACATAACAAAGGGTAAGAATCCCTTTCTGAGATTGGAAACTTGTCCACCTCTGTATATTTACTTGAGTTAATCTACATTTTGCCTCTTGTATCACATCCCCTTGAGTCATATCAAATTTAAAATACACCTTTGCAGATCCCTTTTCCCTCCCACTCTATATATGTATCTATTATCGTTGAGGAAAGCTAAGAATAACATTCATGTCTCTGCTTTTTTCCCTCAAGTGTTAAATCAACAAGCCCTTACTGTTAGCACTACTGTATACATCTAGGGGCCTGCTCTGAACATTTGTTAAGGGAAGTCGATGTGGGGAGAGTGTGTGTGCGTCGTGAATATGTGTCAGCAGGGCAGGAAATACCACACTTCATTGGCAATGAGTGCTGCTGATGGTTTGTTTGCCTGTTGCGAGTGTGCTTTTAAGGTTTGGGTATGTGAATGGTATAAAATTGGCCAGTGTGAATGTGCCTTTTCTAATGCACATGTGAGTGCACGTCCGCGTTTGTGTGTGTGTGTGCGTGTTCTCCTCCGACAGCTGGCTGATCTTGCTTGTCACACACGCTGTTTCCTTGTAAATAAAAGTTTGAAGATGATTGATTATGGCGGCCTATTTCTCATGAATCCGGTTTTGTTTGTGTGTGGTACACAAGGCAGCGAGCAGCACGACGCTCCCATATTCTCTGCCACATATGGTGAAACCCCATGGCACATTACAACTATTCACATCCCATAAAAATCACTGCTGGGTAATTATACTTACATTTAAATCACTGCTTTTGACAAGTTACTTGCCGAATCACTTTTTCTTTCATTCTTTTTTAAATTTCCTGTCACTTAATTAAATTATTAATAATTAAATAATATAAAACCATGCACGTGGAAAAGCGTGTTCATTGATACACATGAACCTGCCCACGATGTATGTATAATAGGTAACACTGGCACTCTGTGTATCTGCTTAAAATTCACTTAAAGTCTACAAACCATGCTTCATCAACTAAATATGAGATTAAAAACATTTATTTATCCATAGTTTTTCCACCTCATTTGTTCAATTTTCCATAAGTTACATTTTACAAAAATAATGACCACCCATAACAAAATAGACAATGTTTGCAGGTGAGCAGAGAAAAAAAAGTCATCTCCCTCAGAGATGACTGTTTCTGTACATAATAAACAAAAAACCTGAACATGTGAATGTGCAGCAGCTACATGTTCGCTCAACGTATCCTGCAGCTATTCGAAAAAGATGTAAATGAGGAAAACCCCAAGTTTGTTTTATGGAAGCTCATTTCTGACACACACACAAAAAATAATTTTTAAAGTAATAATAACCAAGTCAAACATTGGGGTTACGATCTCAAACTTTTAACTATATAACTCGAAACAGCAAATTATTTTCTCAACTTTGTGTTTTAACTTAGCAATCCAAATTTTGGAGATAACCTGAAATTTTGACTTATGGATGGCAATGAATGTTTCCATGTTGGCAAAGACCTTCCAGACTGATACATTTCACACTACTAACCTTTTTTTGCCACCAAACAGTGCCCCCTTCAGGCCACATCCATAATTCAATTCAATTTTATTTATACAGCGCTAATCACAACAACAGTCGTCTCAAAGCCTCAAGGTAGACCCTACAATAATAGATACAGAGAAAAACTCAACAATCATATGACCCCCTATGAGCAAGCACTTTGGTGAAGGTGGGAAGGAAAAACTCCCTTTTAACAGGAAGAAACCTCCAGCAGAACCAGGCTCAGGGAGGGGCGGGGCCATCTGCTGCGACCGGTTGGAGAGAGAGAAGAAAGACAGGATAAAAGACATGCGAGAGCCAGAGATTAATTACATATATGAATATAAATGTCCATTGTTGGATTAAATGTGGTAGCTGCTAATATCTGAGGAGGTGAGCAAGACGCCTGTTTGGTGAGCCGAGGCCATTCATGCAGTAGTTACAGCTATTTCACTGAGACTTGATATTGAGCTCATGTATGTCACGATCTTATGGAAAATGGTGTTTGCTAAAGGCTGTACAAATTTACATTTACACATCATTAAAAAAGGCTCAAGGCTCAAGGCTGTAGCTTAGAACTGAACAATTCATCAGATTCCAAAAGATGTTCACATGTTTTCCAAACGTTATCAACCCTAATGCATTTTTATAGCCTATTATAATATGAGCATACTACTGTGCTACTGCCATAGTATGCTTCAGTTCAGTGGTAAATTATTATTCCAAACTACTCTGGACTGAGGTTCCACTGCACCAATGTTCTACTATCTCAACCACTACAGTAACTACAATTTTAAAAATACTAATGTAAATCATAAAATGCTCTGTAAAACTTGGATTTTCATTTATTAGCATGGCACAAATTTCAGAGGTTTTTTGAATGACTGACTCCTAGAGTACAGGGTGACAGATATACATGTAGCTCTCTAGGTAACTGGCCAACAACGCCGTCATATGTCGTGATGGTTTTGAGTTGGTGGAGCTAGAAGTTCTATTGTAATAGCCTTTGTTTACTAGAAGCAACTGTCTTAGCTAATTGTGGTTAACCTGTGAATTGCACATGCACATGCTAATCACTAAATCACTTAAAACTTTTATTCTTAAGAGTAACCACTAATGCTAACGACTAATTTCTCTGTTGTGATCACCACAGGGAGTTAACCTGCTAAAAAACAAACTGTAAATCCATTCAATTTCGCATTTTCTAAACAAATCCCCAGAAGCTATCACCTGCCCTTTATTTTCCACACTATATTCCTTTATTTAAAGTCAAGTCTCCCCCAATTGCTGTCTTGCCTTCTATGTTTTTTTTTTTTCTGCCAGCATCAGAGCCCTCCATCAATCTCTCTCATCTCCTTTCATCTGCTTCACTCTCCATCTGTGTTTGTCCTTCCATCTCACCGACAGCATCACTCTATAACTTCCTGACTGAACCTTGACCTCTGCCCATTTTGTAGCTGACAGAAGCCAGGCCTTGCTGTCATCTCCATCAGTCAGTATCTGTGCAAACATGCAAGTAATAAGTAGACTCCCATGTACGTTCACAGCATCTCTGTGTTTTTATCCAGTCTGATAAGAAGAAGAATCAACCTTTCCTCTCGTTGTTAATTTACACCTGCATGTTACAGAAACAAGTCAATATGTAATGCAAAATTCTCGCATTCTTCCTCACTGATTTAAAATTTCTTTTTAAACATCGTGTGCACATTTTTTTAAACAAACCTATTCTTTTTTTCCTACAACCCCAAAAGTGAGCAAGTTATTCCAGTCAAAGGAAAGCAAACTCATTCCACTTATTTAAAACACACCATGTCTTGTTGTGCTGAAATATGTAATAGTGTCTTGTCAACATTGGCTTTTCCTCTGGGGTTGTTGAACCTCTGTTGAAAATGGCTGCTCTACAAGGAAGCCTTTATTTCTTGACCCAGAAGCTGACTTTTACTGCAGCAATGATAGATAGCTTAAAAAAATTACATTGCTTTTAACCTTTGTTGTCTTTAAAAAAACATCTAGACAGTGTAATTATCATTGTTTGTGACCGAGCCCACATGAATGAGAAAAATAGCAGCATAGCACATTCAGATATGCAGTAGACTGTCAAAAGCCTTTCTGTCCTTACTGCAGTGGGTGGTCCTGCTGAGATCTTCGCACTGCTTGCTTTCACAGATTAGTGAAGCTTAATAGGAAATCTCCAGCCATGTATCCAAATCCTCCGACTAACTTTCTGAACTGTATTAAGAAATGGTCAGCTTACTTTTTTAAGTCAGAGGAACTCCTCTGTGATCATCCTGCATAGATTAGTAAGGAGTTGTCTACTCTGCTCCCTTAGATCTGTGTTGAGTCACAGAGACAACAGATCCTCTGTATACTTCAAAATGCAAAATAATAACCCTCTCTACAACTGAACAGCAATCATGACAACAACAACATTTAACTGTTCATATTTATGTATTTACTTTGTTAAACTTATGAATAAGATTTAAAATTATGGAGTTAAAATCATGAAAAGTGCTTTGTGTGCCTAAAGTGAATGCGACGTGAATATATGAATGAACCCCATCTCTAACAGAAAGATTTAGATGTAACCAGAAATCCCTCCTAATCTCTTGCCACGACCTTGGAAACCATCAGAGTCGTTGTTGTCTGCATTGACCTGACGTGTAGTTACATTTCTTGGGAGGTGCATGTCACGTTACCTGGAAGGATGGCATAGGCTTAAAAGGGTTTTCCATCTAGGTAGTAAATTATCACGTAGATTTCCCCCTGAAGCCGTCTGAAAATTATTATGGGTGCAAAGTTCTGCAGTTCCTTCTGTGGCCACATGGGGCTGGTTCCAAAAGTGAATCAATCCCCATAGACTGATTTTACATCGTGGGCCACATTACACCCCATTTTGATCTTAAGTGAACCAGAAAAAACTGCCCTTTCTGTGAGATTCCCGTCATACCCTGAAAAGAACAAGCTGCAACCAGAAAGAACTACACACTTAACTGAGATGTCTTAATATAAGAAAGATACATGTAATTTCAATTGTGTTTTTCTACATGATAGCCTATATAGTTTATTAATACACAAGAATAATCAGTGAATGAATAATGTCCAGTGTTGCTGCTTTTCCAGGTGACCCCCACACTAAAGGGTTTGTTGTTAAAGTAGTTATGTTTAGGCAATGAGCAACCTAACAGCAGCTAAAACTGTAGCCTCAAGTGTACCTCAGCACCTCGCTGCAAGGATGTAGAAATCTACATCAGGGTGTAACGGTGCTACGTGCTGTTTTTGTGTGTGAGCTCCTACGTAGAGGAAGCACCGCAACACTACTTTCCTCCTAGCATCAAGTTACATTTAAACTTTAGATAAATGGTAAAAAAAAAAAAAAAAAAAACCCTATCGTGTTTGCAGTTTGCAGATCTATAAACATTACTTTACTTTGTTGACCTTTCTGGCATGTTTGCCTACAAGAACATCTGTTTTCAGAAAAAGATAGCAGATGTTCTTCTGCAAAAGAAAAACACACACACAGTCATGATCTGGGTCCTGTATGTAAAATGTATACACACTTTTGTCTAGTAGTATAGCCGATATCCACTTGTTCCAACAACCCAAATAAGATGCCTAACCTAACAAGAATATATATTATCTCTGACATGAAAACAGATCCCAGTTCTTCCAAAAACCTCATCCTGTAAAATACTAAAAGACTCTAAATGTCCTTAGCACACACTAAGCCTGATTTATTCCTCAGGTTAAGGAGGAATACTCACTGTTAGCAGGCTTTCTCTTGTTAAAACTATAGCAAACCTCAGAGGTGCTTAATCTTTGCACCAGTTGTTTGGACAGGCCTCAGCCCTCACACTGTGTGCTCCTTTTGTGCCTTCCTACTGGACACCGGAATACATTAAAGCAAGACACGAGAAAACACAGGAATAGGCCAGACGATCGGGCTGCAGGAAGCTGGGTATGTGTGTAATTGCTTACACATTAATGGGCAGGAATGGAAAACCAAAATCTCAAGACAAAGTAAAACAGTTAGTCATAAATGTGTGATCAATTGTTAAAGATAGATTGCATCAGGAAATATGCCTTCTCCTAAAATCAAGCCTTCTTGATTGCACTGAGGAAGGACAATCAGACCCAGACAATGTACCCCCCTGTCACAAGCAGCAACACGCATCCTGAAGCTCTCGTCACATCCCAGTAAGAGCAGACTGGCAGAGGAAAACCAAGCATGCTCACTTTCCAAGTACAGTCAGATAATAATCTAAATTGGCAGACTGGCGGCATGAAAAATAAGCCAACGTTCTGGAGTCAAGTGTTCCAGCTTGGAGAGACATAAAGTGACTCCTGAGTGCACCACGCTTCTCTGAGCTCTCATTTTCCTTTTACGCTCTCTTTCCCTTTCTAACTCTGAACTTGACACGTATGTGCGCGCACAGTTCGGGTCATGCGCAGTGACACATGCAAATAGGAACGTTCTCGAGTCGTGGTTTTCAGCACCTAATGGCAGAGATAGGGAGTGTCTGAAAGGAAACGAGACTGATCTGCTGCCATGTATGTATGAGCGAGACAGGAAACTGCCAAAGGCTCCAATTTGGAGAGACATAAAGTATAAACTTCTCCATAGAAGAATCCCAAATACCCCCTCTTTTCTTCCTCGCTCCATCGCCATCTGCTTCACTAAACAGACGTCCTTGCCCACACACACACAGGGATACGAGACGCACAGTTACATAAAAGTAACTGTGTGCTTGTATTTGCGATCATATGAGGACTAAATATGGCTAAAAATGATGCTCTTTCTAATACAACAATATGCTGTAGAAACACGTGTATGTGTCTGTGCGTACGCCTCTTATAGGCTGACATGTATAGCTATAAACCCCGCTTATGCGCTTTAAATAGAGTGTTTTATGTTTCAGCCTGTCAGGGTCAGAGCACACAGAATTATGGGCTGTCGCTACAACATGTCATCTGTATGTGTGTTTGTGTGCACAGGCGGATGTGGATTGCATTAAAATTAGCCGAAGTGATGATGCTGTTCGTGATGATGGATTGTAGAGATGCACTAAGGGAAAGTCTGGCAGGGAGAGCGAACTGAGAGGGAGAGAGAAATGGAGAGAAAGAGAAAGTGAGAAGCTTTCATAATTGGACTCAGGAACGTCTCCTGTCTGCACCTCAACGTCTGATTGTCCATCTGTCGGTGCTTCGTCCAATCAACAGCCCGGCCCTGCATTCATCCAAAGGGCCGGTCATCAACCCCGTCTGGACATGTAGTTATTACTCTGGGTGTAAAAGAGAAAAAAAGACTGGAAAGCCGGGTTGTAATCATATAGGTGTTTTGGGGGTTGGCCTCCACTCACATGGGCTCACAAATACACACACACACACACACATACACACAGGCTGCTACACACACACTTAACATTAAAGAGTGAGCAAAGCCTGGAAGAGCTGCCTGTGATTGCCCATCAGGAAATAGTGCTGTGGTGGAGTCTTTACATTTCAGACTGAGCTCTTTCTCCTTTGGTTTTCTCTCTCTGCAGCCTATTTAGGGTTTTATGGCAAAATTACCCCATGTTACTGGGAAGCTTTTGTTGTGGGACACTGCTTTACAGAGTCGTAACAGACGAGCTGAATAGAATTTGTTTCATCTTCATGTCTGTCTTCAAGATTTGAAGGGTTGTTTAATTGATGAAACAATATAGTAAATACTTTATATCCTTGTCATAAATTTTAAAAGTCCTGTTGAAAGGTCTCCTTTAGCTTTTGGCCAGACTGAAATTGCTGCGCCATGTGGATGGTTTTGAAAACATTTCATTCTCATTGCGTCTTTATGGAACATTTATGTCTCCAACTGGGAGAATATTTTATTTTAAGTGGCTACTATATGTCTGAAAAAACATTTTTAATTTAGCAATAATAACTACACTTTGCTAATATAGCTTTTTAGCTCCTGGTAAAAACTCTCAAAAAATTTCAGGCTTTTAAAAATATTTTCTTCTTTAAAAAAGTAAGTTAATTTAAACCTGGAACAACTTTCACCTGGCTTAGTAATTACTGTAAGTAATGAAAAAATCAGAAGCACACACGAAACAATAACAGAAGTATTTCTTAAATTCTGAAACACAGTTAAAGGCAAACGACAATAACAAAAAATCCCCTTGTCACACTGTACAATTTAGGAATTATTAAAAATATTTTAGCTACTTACTTATTAAAATGTGATTTTTGATATTTAGCTAAACACTGAATTTACTACTAGCTTTTCAGTCAGCTAACTATAGCTATAGTTTGCATTCACTGATACATAATTAAAATAATGTTTTTCTTTTCCCTTATACTTAATTTTAAGTGAAGGTTAGCTTAATTTAATGTCAGATCCCAGTTAAAGAGCTAAAATAGGGTTTACTTATTACGATATATCAAATTTAGCATAAAATACCAGCTGTAAAATGTTATTCTCTTGTTTGGTCCATGCAAAGTCTGCGATTTAATCCCTGAGTGGCAGCACATGTTAAATCTGTTAAATCCAGAATTGAATTCAAAATCCTGCTCCTCACATACAAGGTCTTAAATAATCAGGCCCCATCTTATGTTAATGACCTTGTAGTGCCATATCACCCTATTAGAGCACTTCGCTCTCACACTGCAGGCCTACTTGCTGTTCCTAGAGTATTTAAAAGTAGAATGGGAGGCAGAGCCTTCAGTTTTCAGGCCCCTCTTCTGTGGAACCAGCTTCCAGTTTGGATTCGGGAGACAGACACTATCTCTACTCTTAAGATTAGGCTTAAAACTTCAGTTTTTGCTAAAGCATATAGTTAGGGCTGGACCAGGTGACCCTGAATCCTCCCTTAGTTATGGTGCAATAGGTGTAGGCTGCTGGATTCCCGTCATACCCTGAGTATTTCTTTTTCATCACCTTTCTCACTCACTATGTGTTAATACACCTCTCTACATTGAACCATACCTGTTATTAATCTCTGTCTCTTTTCCACAGCATGTCTTTTATCCTGTTTTCCTTCTCTCACCCGAACCAGTCGCAGCAGATGGCCCCGCCCCTCCCTGAGCCTGGTTCTGCCGGAGGTTTCTTCCTGTTAAAAGGGAGTTTTTCCTTCCCACTGTCGCCAAAGTGCTTGCTCATAGGGGGTCATTTGATTGTTGGGTTTTTCTCTGTATGTATTATCGTAGGGTCTACCATACAATATAAAGCACCTTGAGGCGACTGTTGTATATGTGCTAAATATATATCACCTTAGTTTTAGCATGGTCTGCGTTCCCAAGTACAGGTAATCAGCAATTGAAGTATTTCCTGGTATTTAAGAACCCAAGGAGAATTCCATAAGTCCATAAGTTATCTTTTTTCTGTTTTTTCCACTCTCATTGTTCTTACTTCTAATCATAAATACTTGACAAATACTACATGTTTTCCTTAATAGTTGACAGAGAATTAAGAGATGATATTAGTCTTGGCTTTATAAGAAAGAGTAAAAAAGCACACCATATTAAGGGCGGCTATTGAGGGACTAAAATTCAAACAATGTAGGCCTGATTGCAATAACAATTAACACTATGGCTCATTTAATTACTGACATACGTCGTGTTTGATTATTCACAGCTTGAACTAAACTTCTTGCGACACAATTACTGAATCATACTCTTCCATTAGTGAGCTGCTCCGCCCATTAAAAGTAAGTTAAATCTCAGTTTAAAATGGAATACAGAAACAAAGTGAGACACAGTTAAAGAAAAAAAAGACAAACCACTGCAGAGGAAGCATGATGACAGGGTAAACGAGTGGGGAAAAAGAAGGGGAGTGTGATAGATTAATAATGTGGCTGATGGCCCTCAGGCTGAGAGAGCGCGGAGGGGAAAAAAGAGACAAACACGGATGGAGAGAAAACCACTGAAAGAACTGATGAGAAGAGAAAACGAGCAAGGGGAGGAAAACAGAAATAGAAGACATGAATAGTATTTCCATCATTTCCTTCCCATTCACGCTCCAGCGCAGACCTGGGCCTCTGACAGGGTGACTCGACGGCACTGCTGAAAACACCCACTCCCACAATCAGCGGCAAAGAAAAACAGCTCTGCCAATTTGTTACCTGACTCGCCGCGGCAACTCGTAGCCCTGCTTTACTGCATGCTGCAAACTGCTTTTTAACAAGCCCGCAGGGTGATGAAGTGAGAAGTGTGTGTGTGGTGGTTAGTGCGTGTGTTTTGTTGAGGACTGGGGAGCGCATCTGGTTTTGCTTGCCATTTTTTATCAGATACAAGTGTAACGCACACACTGTAATAGTGAGTCGCTCATGCATGCGTGCGTGTATGTCTTGTTTCTCTCTAATTGCCCGGGCTTGTCTTAAGGGAATCTGATAGTTGACCCTGTTGGCCATTTAATGTCACCGATCCTTTTACACTTCCTGGAGCTGCCACAATAACCGTTTGAACTCCTTCACGAACACACACACGCACACACATAGGTTCCCACTCATTTAAAAAATAAAGCTCCACAGCACTTGTAAGATCTTTATCTCCACTTTGAATAAAGGATGGTGCAGGAGGGCAATTTGAGGGATGAACAGATAAACGAGGGGTGGAACAAAAACCAAAAGGAGGAGGAGAAGAAGGAGGGTGAAATCTCTATCTTCTACATTACTCACGAGTGAAAAATGCACGTCGGCTGGCGTGAGAGACCTAGGGAGCTAACGAGGCGAATCGCTGACCAGTGCCAACGCTCGGGCCTTTTAGTTCAGATGAAATTAAATTACTCCCGTCTTTTTTTCTTTTGTTGTTTAATACCCTTGTATAGTCAGTGTGTATAAATTTTGTCGGTGACGTGACACACTCGGCCAGTATCTTGTATTTCGATCCGCCTCGCTCCAAGGCAGTAAACCTGAGATGATAGTCTGTTCTCCCTTTCTTCTTTCCTCTTTGTCCTTTTCTGATACAAGTTGTTGCTGCTGGCAGCTCTGATTTGAGTCGTGTCTGCCAAGAAGTAGACAGTGTGTTGAAATCTTTTGAGGACAGCTATGACAGTTTTCTTTTTCCATGTACAAAATTAGCACGTCAGCAGTAACTGTGAAGTTTTATGGAATTTGGAGGAGTTTTTTTTACCAGCTATGAAGTGTTTATAATTAGTGAATATATAAAAAAAGGGTCAATGTTATGGGAAAGAAGTTGGCCTAGGGCAGAGGAAAATGGAAAGCAGAATCAGGAAGGCACCTTTGCCAGAGATGGACCCTGAAGCAGACATTAACCTTGTTATAAGCATTGGTGGCCTTTCTTGCAGTTTGCGACCATTGCCAAGTCATATGTTTCAGCAGAACGAATGCGCTGCTACTCGAACAGCTGTTAAAGGTCTAGTCTATTGCTCCAAGAGATTAAATGATACAGTAAATAGGCTAGAGGGTTACAGAAAGAAAAGCAGTACAAACACTTGTGAATGATAAGCCTCAATCAGTGGATCACTGACTCCCACTCGAAGGGCTGGGGAATGTGGACCTCCCACATCTAATGCAGAGTTACCAGGTCTGTGTGATAAAACCAGCCCAATGTTTTTTGAGGGAGGGTTTTTCTTGTTTGTTTGTTTTTTTATTTATAGTCATTCTTGTCCATGCTTTTCTTTTTCTTATCCAATTCAGGGTCTCAGGTAGCTGCCATAGCGAGAGGCAGGGTACACCCTGGACAGGTTGCCAGCCTGTTACAGGGCTAACACAGAGAGACAGACAACCATTCACACCCACACCTATGGGCAGTTTAGAATAATCAGTCAACCTAACCCCACTAACTTCATGTCTTTGGGAGGAAGTGGGAGTGCTACAGAATGGCCTCTGATGGATTCAAACCCAGGACTGTCTTGCTGTGAGGCAACAGTTCTAGTCGCTGTGCCATCATGCTGCCCGTCATGTCATTTTCATTCAAAGCCAAGCAGGAGCCTTCAGGTTGTGCACAGACTGCCAAAAGCTGGAGTTTCCTTAATGACCACTGGCTTCAAAATTGACTCAGGCCCCATGTTAATTTTCCCAACTGCATTAAAAAGGATGTGTACAAGCTTTTACATCCTTTTTCTGTTCTATAATGAATTATTCCCTTCATAAAAACTAAAAAGTGTGGGGGTTTTTTAAAATAATTGTTTGCAGACTTTATGAATGCAACATGCTAACCACGCTTGGTAGCTAGATGATAAATTAGGACTCCACCCTCTTCTCCAAGTATAGTAACATCTGGCACCAAGAAACCAACATGGCGGTGTCGTGCAAAGGTAGGTAACCCCAACAGAATTTGTTTCCCCTACATCACGACCACACACTGCGCTTTCTGAATCACAGACAAACAGTATCCCTCATTCTTGATTTTTAGTTTACAAACACTTGTTATAAAGACTTACTAATCCTGAAATTTTGTACAGTAATTGTACAGTAAACTTACAGTGGGATACAAATAATATCAGGATGATCCTGCCGCATTCGGTTCCCCCTGTCCAAATCATGGACACACAGTATCCCACATTCTTGATTTTTTTTTCCACAAAGACTTCTTATGATAAATTATTACTTCTGGAATTTTGGAGGTTTTAGCTCTTTATACAGTAAAGTTACAAGAGGATACAAATCAGGCAAAATATCCTCAGTTTTTTTAAATAATCCCGTCCAATAACAGGTGGGAACAATAAAAGTATCATTTTCTGTTGTAACCCACAAACTGAACGGTAATATAACAACACTCATCTTTCACTATTTCTGTGTCTAGTTAGTTATGATGGAGGCGGAGTCAACTGGTTCCGCTCTCCCTGCCCAGCGCGTGTTCCCGAGGCAGGGGAAACAAATTCCGTCGGGGATAACTACCTTGGCACGACAGCGGCAGCTAAAAAACACTGACATTTTAAAATCAAGAATCCATTTTTCATTTATTTATTTAGTTTATTTTTGCTGTTTGCCTGGGATTACAGCAATGATGACTGAAAAGCACAGAGTTGCTACTTTTAAGCACCGTTGGAATTTTTTGATTACGTCAGTGGTTCACGAGTCACATTAGTTTGACCTAAATGACATGAAATCGATGGGATTATAATGGGTTAAAGCAGTAGGTCATAGATATTTTCAACTATCATTTACCTAATAGATTTATTAATATTAAAATAATAATAAATTTTAGCTTCCATCCTGTAACTGTGCTACAGCTGGATAGGTTAGGCTTATAAACAGGAAGAAACAGTTAGCCAGGCTGTGTTCCAATCTAACAATGCCAGCAGATTTGGATAGAGCTAGACTACATGGTATATTAAGCTAAACTTTGGATATTTTGTCTTCACAAGAGAACAAAGGTATTTCCAAAATAAAGTCAAAGTTAATTTACTGATATTAGTTGGCCGAGGTGGAACTGACAGCTCTGACTGTGCTCTAGTTTCAGAGTCAAACACATGCACAACAATTTACATTCCCACATCCCTCCAAATATATGCAGTATAATTACCATTGTTCCAGCCAGATGCTGATAACCACATGAACTCTATTTCTGGAGAGCATTGGAAAACACTTTTGCATCAAGCCTATAGATTCCCTGTAGATTGAACTGCAATTAACGTAATAAAAACAAACAGTTCCCTGTTGAGCACGAGGGCTGTTTTCATCTCTCTGACCATTTCTTTCTTCTTCAGCTTTTTCATTTTTCACTGAACCCCTATAAAATGTTATATATGTCTCCTTCTGTCTGCGTGGTCACATCCTGTTGGCGTAGACATTTTACCAATGGCTGACGGAGAAACTGCTCCGAACCAGCTGAATGAGCGAGGTGAAGGGTCAGCTCTAATAACAGCTGCAGGGGAAAGAAATGAATAAAGCAGCAGGCCTGTGAGGAAAACCAGCAGGCTGTTATTGGGCTTTGTGGTTTTTAGCTGTCCACCATTTTTTTGAGAGGGGACAATTGCTTTTCAAAATGTCGGCTTCAAATTCTCTCAACAATTGGTTGCAAAATCCTGAGAACTCGGCGCTGGCGAGTAGACATCTGCTCGTCGGTGCTGCCAATTCATGTAAACGAGCTAACGTTCTTTTATGTAACGTGTCAGGCCTCTGAGAGAACTTTTAGTATCGGCCTCATTTCTAAATGGATTTGATTGACGGGGGCTGAGTGAGCAGGACCCATGTGCAGGTCCTGGAGCCCTTTTTTTTCTGTTAGCTTGCTTGTGGCTGAGAGTGGCTGGTAAGTAGTGATTACTGGACTTGGCCTGAGTAGCGGCTGTAGTAGAGTGAAATGTGGCAATGTGGCCCTGGAGAGCCCACACTTAATGACATAAGGAAACACCGCCCAGGTTCACCCACAGCACAGCGTCTGGAGCGTGTGTGGGTGTAACACAGAGAAAGGAAAGTGGCTGAAAATAGGGTACAAAGAGGCAACCGTGTGTTTACACATGTTATGACTACAACAAATACATTATAGTCTACGGACACTGCTTACAGTACATGTCGTGCATGTTTAGCAGCTGCACAAAGCAGTAGGTGTGTGCTAGAATTTGTTTATTCTAGTTGTATCAGTTGTACATATAACCCTTTCCTCGCCTACGTAATTGCTTTGGTCTGATGTAACACAGTACAATAATAATACATTCTCTCATTGCATGGGGAGTAAGTGCACGGGCATGGTTAAAGTCAATATTATCACAGACATACTTGCTAATAAACTTCTTCTGCTGAACCCACAAACATCAAGGTCTTGTGGGAAATGGTGTTCACTGATATAAATGTAAGAAAAAGGAGTAATGTGAGATTGTTTTAATTCTTCTAGCACATGAAGCAAGACAAACAGCATCCTCTATTCCAAGTTAGTTATTAACTTGGGTTTGAAAAGTGGAGCCAATGAGGAAGCGCCTTTAAGTCTGCATAACCCTGTAACCCTAACCCTGCAGCATTCCTGATAGCCAGCAGGGGGTTACTACAGTGGATGCAATACACAATGTACAACTCTGTTGCTTGTGAAGCTCGCACACAAGAATTTCACTCGCATGTACTGTACCAGTGTACCTGCACATGTGACGTGACAATAAAGGTGATTTGATTTGATTTGATACGATTTCTGATCCATCGAATGCTATTGTCAAAATTCGCCTCAGTTTCATTGGTCTCATCGCTCAATAAACAATTTTCCGATGAGTTTATGGACACACTCACCAGTTTCAAGACATTGACTCAGTGACTGCAAGGTGCCTAAAAGAGATCACCAGTCCTCTACCACCGTGCTTTGCAGTTTTTATGAAGTGTGTTTGACTTTCCCCAACCATGGTGCTGTGAATTATGGACAAACATCTCCGCTCATCTGATCAAAGGACATTGTTCCAGAAGTGTAGCCCTTTGTTCAGATCCCATCTAAGCCATGCTGACACATTCCTTTTAGAGAGAAGAGGCTTTTTTCTGGCAACCCTTCAAAATAAGGCATACTTCATTTTATT
Organism: Oreochromis aureus; assembly: GCF_013358895.1. Lineage (NCBI taxonomy): Eukaryota > Metazoa > Chordata > Actinopteri > Cichliformes > Cichlidae > Oreochromis > Oreochromis aureus. Next base: position 33,990,361 of record NC_052955.1, read on the forward strand.
TTTTAATGTACTCTCATGAACTTTAGTATTTGTTAACTGGGGCATGTGGAGTCTGAGATATAGCTATGAAAGCAGTAATGGTGTAAGTCATTTTTCACTAACATGTCTTTGTTTATATAGTTACAGTTTAATACGTCATGTTTTTTTTAATCATGTCCTGCTACCTCAACGCTTAATATTTAAAGAGAGTTTACTTTCCCTTTACCATAACTGTACACAACTAACATACTGTTAACTGTGCTGATAACCACAGCTTTAGTGTGGAGGATAATACAGTTCGCCATACACTCTGAAACCCCGTGTGTGTTACAGATGTGGGCTGTGATTGACTTTGCATGTCTGGAGCTGTCGTTCCCTCTTAACCACTTTGTTCCTCTAAGCCTGCCTGGCTTTTTTAATGATCGGAAAGAAGCACTTAAAAAGCAATGTGAGTGAGCAATTACCATTAACAAAATATAATCCTAATGGTTTTTGGCTTCATTAAACTTTGCAGAAAGTTAGCCATGTCACAAGTGTTTTATTGTACTTATTTCTTACCTTTTTTTATGTGTATATATAAAATTAAGTATTTTTTCCCATCCCTGTTCTACATTTTATCCAGTGTCTTCACGCCAGGGTTTTCTTCTGATGGTCCAGAGCAAAAGAAGGGCCTTGGGTAAGCATTATCTGTATTGCTGTAAAGCAGATGCACCGACAGCAAAAAAAAGAAAAAAACAAGAGTGAAAAGAGAGAGGGAATGAGAGGTACAGAGCACGATCCCTCTATCCCCTCCCCACCCTGCTCCCTCTTGACACCACCTGTCTCCCAGCATGTACAGGAGGCCTCGGGGACTGTTGAGGCAGAGGAGGAGGAGGAGTATTTTCTTTTCGGGGAAGGGAAGGGGATCGATATCTCTCGTAATCGTCCTCGCCACGTTGACATTTCTCTGCCTCTCCTCAGAGGCCGTTTAAGCGTCAGATGAATAAAGCTGTCACGGCCCATTCCACCCTTTCGTCCTCTAAAACCCCCGCATCCCTGGCAGTCTGCCCTCACCTCCCTCCATCAGACAGTTGCGCCATTGGCTTGGGCGGCCACAGACGGTGACTAATGGAGCTTCGCTATTGGTCGAGTCTGACGTGAGGGCTGATAGATTGCATCTGTTGATTGGTCCCTGCTAATTAGAGACCTTTTGAGACAGGGTGATGGATGGGTTAGCGCCGCCCGGTTCCCTCCCTTCCGCCCTCCGTTACGAGCTGCTCAGAGCGATTTGTCTCGGGATGCTTTCTGGTTGTGTTTGCCACTAATTAAAAGTACCTAATCAAATGATCAACATTGACATGTCTGTAGGGAGGTAGTTCCACAGTATCTTTGCTTTCCAGGCTCTTCTAAACAGACGTGCAACATTAATTGGATTTAGCCTGATGCAATGTTTTGCAGTGACCGCCATCTGCCCTCTCAGAAGTTCCTGAGGTTTATCTCACACATCTTCATGTCCAATATAATGTTGTTGACTATGTATCTAGCATAAAAACACAACTGTATACCCAACAACATTGAGAAACCTTTGAAGTTTCCCACCATAAAGCTTTTTTTAATCCAAAGGTAAGACAGGATTGACCTGGTTTAGCATTTTTTTCCATAGTTTGAGATGTTGTGTTTGTATTTTTGCCTCTGTACACCACCACACTGAATTATAATTCAGACAGTCAATCTATGAAGCGATAGTCCAACATTTTCAGAGGCTCAAAAGTAATGCACTCATTAAATGACCTTAGTGCTGACTGTGCCTGTGTAGACGATAAATTGATTCATGCTCTAGCTGAGCACTCAAGATGCTTTGAACAACATGTGAACATCTCATTTTTCAGCTGCTTTTTTTTCCTTGTCCGGCATATTTTATCAAACAAATGCTTTCCAGGCTCTATGTTTTTTGCTTCAAAGTTCCCAATTTAAGACGCCTTAATTGTGTCCCCTTTGCACAAAACTGGTAAAATTTAAACTCTTTTGCAGCAGGGTAGTTACACCCTATATAGCATTATTAGGGATCTTGTGTTTCTTTCTTTTTTCTTTTGGGACATGTGCCCTCATTTGTCTTCATTTCTGGATTAAGCGTTAGCCCGTCTGACTTTTTAACGTCCACGTGCTTCGACTGTTAGTCCTAGTTAGCGTTCCCAGATATGCACCCTATATCTAAGAGTTAAATGGCATTTGCGGAGCCTTAATTGAAACCAGACTGTTTTTCTTCAATACGATTTGGTTATTAGTGGATCATAGAGCTCAGATGACATAATGTGGTTATCCTGGTCACACTCTGGTTTACCGATCTCTCTCTCTCTCTTTCTTTTCCTCTCTCCCTGCTCCTCGCTCTTTGGTCGCAGCAGTCAGCGGCCGCATTCCTGAGCCGCCCGTTGCAATAACAGCTCAGCGCTTTAAGCAAACTCTCCTAACCGCAAAACTCCCTCCTCCTCCCCCTGCTCCTCACCCTGAAAGTGCCTCCTCCTCCTCCTCTTCCTTCATCTCTAATGTTCATTCTATCGTCTCATCTGATGTGAGGGCAGTTTTTTTTTTATTATAGCCCAATCATAAAGCACCAGCGCTGGCTGCAATCCAGAGGCTAATGCCTTGTTTCCGACACACAGATAGGAATGACAGGCAGAAGTTAGGGACTGTAATTCTTTCTTTCTTTCTTACTTTCCATACCAGCCTCAGTCACAAGAGCTCCACCTAAGCTTCCTCATCAGAATGAAGGAAAAGTGAAGGGGGGGGGCATAATGTCTGCACTATAAAGACAGCCTGTGGAGTGTTACAGAAGGGAAAAAACGAAGATAGAGGAGCTTGGTTCACACACACACACAGACGCACACACACACATGCTTGGTATACTAGAAATGAGAGGGCCCCCACTGTCTAGCGTGCAGAGTGGTGGAGAGCTGGGTATCTCTTCAAAGACCCCTGCAGCTTTCCCAGAAGACATCATCCGCGTGTCTAACTCCCTCCAGACCCTGCAAATGCTGCTGCTTCTGCAGTGTGTGTCAGTATCAGTGTGCACACACACTTCAATACTATGATTAAGCTCCCAAAATTGGGGACAAATTGCTCTCAGGTGCAGATACTTTGGGATAAGAAGATTTTTCTTCGCAGACTCTCCGCTTCATTCTACCCCCCACTCTCACCCCTCCTCCTCCATCCTGCTCCCTTGCTACCTCTCTCATCCCATCTCCTCTCGCCTGGTTCCCTTTCTCTCCCCATGCCCCTCTTTCATTCCATCACGCCCTCCATTGCTTCTCTCGAAAGGCCCTCCACTGCAGTCTGGAGTGCGGGGCAGGGAAATGGCTCTGTGTCTTTATATGTATAGAATAGATTACTTCCAACTGAGCTCGGAGGGAACTTCACCAATATCAAAGCCTGTTTTGTAGGGACACAGAGTGGAGGAGCTTTTTCTTCCCTCTCTCTCTGTTTCGCTGAGAGAAGAGCTCCTTTATTCACCGAGTGGGCGAAGCCAGTGTGCGCGCTCCCCTATAAGTTCAAATCTTGAAGTGCTCATAAGGCATTAAAAGCTCATTGTGAGTGCAGGGCAATTATAATCGGAGGAAGACACAAGAAACATAATGTAGGAAAACTGTAGCATTGTTCAGCTTAAAGCGATGAAAAAAAAAACTGCACTTTGAGAACATTAGTATCCATCAATCCTGTAAATGTTACCAGACACAGAGTGAGAGTGATCACTAATTGCTGTTAAGGGAACCATTTGTCATTTCCTAACTGATGTGGTTTCTATTATTGCCCCACCCATTGAGCAATCTTGTAAAAAAAAAAAAAAAGTGCTTGTTTTTCTTTCCTTACTGGGGTTGGGGGGGGGGGTCGGGGACTACAGCAGACTAAGTTTATCATTCTCTTACTTTGTAGTGTGAAGGGGAGAAATATTTTACTGCTATTATTTGCTGCTATTTTATAATCATCATTAACATTTCATGTTAATAGTGATGTTGCATTCAGATGCATTCAGATGTTCAAATATATTGGTATTATATTAGTCTTTATTATAAATACACAGGAGCTTCCTTCCCTAAATTCTAAATCTTTGGTGCTTGTACGACCTGTATTGTCAAAATAAAAAATGGAAATCAGGATCTTTTGATTTTGTAAAATGACTTACTGAATGGCAATAACGTTACCAAGCAGACTAGGATAACACTTAAGCCTAGTTTATACCCTGTCGTGGATTTGGACACAGACAGCTGGAGACCTGGCGGCTGACCAGTTGTTCCTGTTTTATTTCTTCAATGTACACTTGAAGTCTTCCAACCTTGGCGCATGTGTAGTTGGTGCACTGTGATGTAAATTGTCCATGTAAGGCAGGCATACAGATGTGTACAGGTCTGATCACTCAGTACAGGCGGGCAGGTTGACCCAAATATCGATCACATCGATACCATGCGATATTGGTATCCACTCAATACTAATGTGACTGGATTGATACTTTGTTTCTATCTTCTAAGTTCAGTACTTCAAACATGCACACTGATCTCCCCTTCATAAGCTGCCTTACTTCGTTAAAAGTACTGGTATTGGAATCTGCAATACTGGGCCTCGATTTCCTTAGTATCAGATCGATAACAGAATTTCCATCATCGCACAGCACTATCAGTCCCTGTGCTAAGCTAACTTGTCCATGACCAGTTTTCCACCTGAACAGAAGTCAAATAAATCAGAAAAACTACAAATTCAGTTCCAAAAATAATGACCCAGCCGTAGTTTCAGTGAATGTGTTTTGTTGCAGTGTATGAAATTTGTATTGTGTTCCACATCCTTTTTCCTTTTCTCTGACGTTGTTCTCTTTTTGCCTTTTTTTTAGCGTAAATTACTCAAAAATAAATTAATAAACGGAGCAGCTCTTCCACCTGATGTCACCATCAGTAAGACTCGGAGTACAAACTGAAAACAGAACAACTCTGTAATTTCTACATCAGTCTACAGAAAATTTAGATTGCTCTTAACATGTTATTTCATTATTATTTTACATTGCATATAAGCATATGCATCCAGTTCAGTTTTAAAAATCTTACATGAAATTTTGTCACTGCCCTTTCTTTGTAAATACAGATGGTACTTTAAACTCTACAGTACAGGTGCAGTAAATCTGGCACTTTATGTAAACACATGTTAAATATAAATTCACCAAAGTTAAATAGTAATACAATATTGTACAATATGTGCAAGATACAGCAGTGAAAATATTCCTGGTGTAATAGGGAAGAGTTTTAAAGTTTGATGTCCACAGTAGGAATGATTTCCTGTGGTGTTTGTGGACGGGTAAGACTTTTTCCGATGGTCCTGTATGTCACGAGAAGAAGCAAAGGACTGGATAATGTTTTGAGGTTTATTTTGTAGATAGAGACCAAGCAGTGTGATGCAAATACACCAATTCATTCATTCATTTGCAAGGTTATATACAACACGTTAAACTCATATCACCTTAATTTATAACAGTATTTACCTTATAAGAAGTTACTTATTTCTGGTTATGCTTGCCCAAGCTATCCCGTAGCACCATCTTTCACCTCCACCCTGTGCATCTACTCCTGCTGCTTTTTTTGGCTACTGGCTGACCTCTGACCCCTGGAGCTGATTTGCTACAGAGAGGCCTAGGATGGCTATCGACCGACTGAGGTGCGTGCTCTGTTCCCAGGCAGAACTGACTGTCATCTTCAAAGAGACACTCTGTCTCCTTACCTCTAACCCCGCTATCTCTGTACCCGGCATTTATCTGCACTTTTATCGCTATGCGTCTGCGGCTCTCCTTCGCTAATAGGAGCTATTGAGGAGATGCAGCAGCGATTTTTGACAACAAACATTTGTGTGAGTGCCCTGTGAGATAGTAAGTATACACATTTCTATACTACATGAGAGGATTTGTGGCTTTAAAGCTTTAAGAGCTCAAAGTTTGATGTGTAAACACAACAACCAGCCATTTTGGTTTGATAGCATTTTTGCTGTGGTTTAACACAGCTGTACTTTATGTACGTAAAGAAACATTTTTGATATTGTGGATTTACAGTATAACTATATAACTGTGGCTGCATTTCTATTTCAGGACATGTACACTTTTGGCTGTGTTCTAAGTAGCACGGTGACTCAGGTGCGCCTGGGAGTCCGTTACCATGGAGGCTTAAAGTTCAAAGGTCGGATACCTTCCCCGCAAAATCTCCACGGGAGGAACCTCTTCTAAGTAAGCAAGATAAAGGCCCCATCTGATCCTCAGTGGTCCTCAGCAACTGAACTCTGGCTGAGATGAAAGCAGAAGAGCTTGTTGAAAATGACTTTCTTGTCGCTGCTTCAACTTTTAATTTCCTTAATTGATTTTCCCTTCCCGCAGAGGTAAGGGTTTGCAGACACAAAACTAATTGATTTCAAATTTTAATCCCTCTTACCGCTGAGCAATCGAGGGGCCTCTCCGCCATCGATCTCCAATCCATCCAAACTCAATTAATGTGCTGGAGACCGATGGGAGGAGGAGGAAGAACACCCTCTTTTCTTAGATTTCATTCCGTCTTGTTTTCTCCTCTTCTATCACTCACAGATGATACTCATTCCTCTTCTGCATTTGGTAACATTTTATTATACAGCCATGATGGATGGTGTTTTGCACACAGCACATTTTCACCAATGATCCTGCTCTGTATCAATCATTTCCCAGCTTTATGTGTTTCATAATACATTTTCCTCTTCTGAAAAATGACGCTGATCCGACAAATCTAGATGCTGCCAGGTATTGTCGCATGCGACACATATTAATTGCATCTGGTTTATAGCTTGTAATTTTAAAAGACTTTTGAAAGATTGTGTTTTAGACCAATGGTTTGCTCATCTATTAGCTAGCTAATGAACTAGCTAATTAGTTATTAATTCTGTAGCCTACTAGCTAATTAAGTTAACCTTAGCTTAGTAATGTGGCTAAACGGTACTTCAAGGAACCCTAAACAGACATCAATGTCATGCCCAAAGACCAACACGTACCAGCAAGGAAGCCAGCCCTCTATCCTGTATGATTATGAGGAAAGGCTGACAACTATGCCTTTGTATTTATCAGTGGGTAAATATGGATTGTGATGTATTCTATCTGAATTTTGTAAAATATTCTAATATTTCTTTACTTACCTTAACATATTTTCATATTTTTAGCATTTGTGGCAAAGGCTCATCCCTTCCAATAACTTTTACATTGTTATTTTTTAAAATATTTTATGTTATATTTTTTCTAGATGTACATCCCAGAAAAGGTTAAGCAAAAGTGTCTCATATCAAAGCATTAAACAGGGATTTCTCACTTTTGTTATTAAAAAAAATCTTGTCCACATCAGCTGTCTCTGTCTACATGAAAATGCAAAAAGTGCTCTCAAGTGCATGCAAAAACAACATAACCATAACTATATAGAAGTGCTGGTCAATCAGAAATCTAGAAACAGAAAAATACAGCAGATAATCTGGTATTAAAGTTCTATTTTTCAAGTTTTATTTATATCGCACCAAATCACAACAGCAATTGTCTCAAGATACTTTATATTGTAAGGTAAAGACCCTGCAATAATACAGAGAAAGCCCCAACAATCAGACACACCCATGTGAGTAGGCACTTGGTGAAAACGGGAAAGAAAAACTTCCTTTTAACAGGAAGAAATCTTCAGCAGAACCAGGCTCAGCCATCTGCCGTGACTGGTTGAGAAATAGTGCAAACTGTTGATGTTGCAAAATAAAAGCTTTAGTTTCCTCGTCATGAACACAGAGCAACAAAATTTAAAATTCTGCAAATCAAATATCACAATATTTGTTATATTTTCGTATTTTACTCAGTTTTCACTTTAATCTTAACTGTTTTTTCTCTGCAATATTTCATTATCGTTTTCATTTTAGTCCATTTGTGTGTGTATAAATAGATATAGATACAACTGTGTGTATGTGTGAGTGAGAATTATCATGAAATTGTATCCAACTATCAGAAATTGTTTTGCAAATTGTATCTTAATTTGCATTTTGATAACAGGGAATATCTTTTTAAATCTCTTTTGAAATTTCTTCTGGTGATGAATCTGATTTTAAGAGAAACAAATAATTTTATCAGATTACTATCCGGAGATGACTCTTTCTTTTCCATTACCTTCATGCTCTACTTTTTTGTTTCTGTATTCATCTCAATATACATCCGTCACATGCCTTCCTATATTTCATATCCTGTTCCCTTGACCTTTCATTTTTCAAAGCCGAAGGAGAAAGAGAGAGGGGGTGATTGGATATTGTTTCAAAGCGATTTAAGTGCAATGCATGCCAGAATTTTATATCCCCAAAGTTGAAATCCCCTGCCAGTTTGTCTTTGTCTTGGATCTGTTCTTCATTTCACAAACTGTACCAAGCTTCTTTTTTTTTTTTTATCCTCCGAGGCACGGTAAACAGATGAATATATATCCTGCTACAGATTTGATAAATGTTTTGAAATGCTATCCTACAACCTGCCCTTAAACCTTCCTTTTTAACTTCCCATGTAGAAAACCCTGATCTCTTTTTCCTTTTTATTGAACACCCCTTTTTTTTGTTGTCTTTTTTGCAGTGCTTAATTTTATAGCTGTCTGAACGCTTTTTAAAGTCCTTGTGAACCTTGGAAGCCTTTATAGTATAGTGAAATTAAACTAGTGCGCTCTTGGACTTCCACTCAGACTTCAAAGGCCCCAAACTTTGGCACTGCAAAGGCATTGAAATGAATTGTTAAAAATATCCTCCTGCAGTAGTGTGTGATGAACCTTATGTGTGTGTGTGTTTTGGGGATAGAGTTGACATCAGAGCCTGGGGGAGAAGATTTATGAGTGTGTGAATTAGGGTGTGATTATGGCCCAGATTTAGTGGTGTGCAAGGGGGAGTCGGCAGATCTATGTATGATAGCTGCAGGTCAGTGTGACTTCAGACTCAATTGTTCCTTTATATGGTGTACTCAAAGAACACCCTAGGACTAATGTGATAAACTTGTACATTAGATTAAAACAATATCAAAAATTGATTTAATAAAGTGTGTTCTGTCGTATAACTGATTCAGTAAAAGGACTAGATGTTACAATCCCTGATAATGCATTGCTTTAAATGGAGAAAATCTTGATGGCTGTTATGAGGAAAGGCAGCCCAGAAACTTTACTAGCAGGACACATTGTTGTGTCTTTTACCCAGGCTAATCTGCCATTTTTTCCTTCCTTGGTTAGGTTTAGGGATTAGATATCTGATCTAGATTATCATATTCAAATTTGGGACACATCATCAGTAGTGGACCTTGGATTGATCGGCTGTTTCAGCCATTATCACTAGACACCCTCATCCAAGGAGGCCCTGCCAGGGTTGATCAGGCCCTGGAGTGTGTCACTGGTTTATGTTAAATTGTTATTTCTCTTCTTCTTTCTTCGGTTTAGTTTTCTACAGTTTATTTTCTTCTATCTATTCACTGCAACTGAGAAGTAATACTTACCTCTTTAACATTTCTGGAGCCTCACTTCTTCAAAGGGATAGAAAAGGTGATAGAGAGAAGTAAGACAAAAAGGACAAGATAGGGGAGAGCAGAGAGGAGAGCCAGAAGGGGGGCACCTGATCTGGCATCCCACACCCCCCTGCCGGATTGGGCTGTATGCTCTACCTCCCCACTGCCTCCCAGAAAAGGGAAGAAGAGCAGAAGGGAGAAGAGCGGAACATTTTTCTTTTCCTGGCAACCTTCAGTGGGCCCAGGTCCGGGGTTGAGGTCCCCTGGATGTGTCTGTGAGCGAAGTAGATGATGAAGACATCAACCCTGGTGATACTGGGCCTTCCACTAGTTTGCCTCAAATCCTTGTCCAGCCAACTTCTCAATTATGCCCTGAACTTGCCCTGAACACATAACCTGATCAGGAGCAGGTGTTGAGTTTAGGTTTAATTGTCTGAAAACGCCACGATTTCACAGATTCTTTTGTACAGCATGTTTTAAGTTCTGGGGGGACATGTTTCATATGTAAACCTTATTAAGCTGTACCTTACTAACACCACTAAAGCGCAGCATTGTCATGGCAATGTGCACTTATTAATTTGGTCTCTTTTCCACTATCTGCTATTAGAACAGAGGACACACACAAAGCGTTCAATCATTAAAATTAATTTCACTTTCACTGCGAAAACTAAAGTAACTTCCAAATCTGCTTTATGGGACAGTAATCGTTAATATTTAAATAGATTCAGTTTAACGTTTCAGAGCTCTAATGTGCGGCCATCTCTTTAGAAATAAACAGCAGCACTGAGAGCACACTCAATGATAAAATAATTAACTGGAATTAACATGTTTATTTGACCACTCTGTGTGATAAATCCAAGATTAAAACTTTTCTGCAGCATTAGTCTCTTGGATTATTTGCAACAGTGATTAGATTTTGAATCACCCTTTTATTATCATCATCTGATAACAACTCTGGAGTAGATGTCACTCATAGGGATCGTTTTGCAGAAAGCAGAAAGGCCAACCGTCAGGGCGATCGCTGTGTGGAAAGAAGGAAGAGGACCCAAACACAGGACCTGCAGACTGATGAAGGATGTGAACGGTGTTTATTATATGGGCAGGATGAACAGAACATGAGAGATTGACTGACTGAATGAATCGCTGGCTAACTGATCTGGAAACACACATGTGGGTTTGACAATGATAAGACAAGGAACTGAGGGAAACTGAGAGCTTAAATACCAGGCTAATGACGATGATAGGAGACCGGTGAGTACACAGCTGAACTTAATCTAACTAATCACACACAGGAAGTGGAACAGGATAAAATGCACACACACAGAGGCTACCGTAATAAAACAGGAAACATGAACATGTGTTGATGAAGTTGATGACCACTGTTTTCGACACCTAGGTTTTATTGAACCAGTTAACACAAAGAAAGCCTAACCCTTTTGTTACCTTGGCGACTTTCCCATCTTTTAGCCTGTGGCGATGGTGCTGTGTGGATTATGATCAATCAGTTGTTTCTTGTAAGCCTAGTGGAGTTTTTAGTAAGAGTTAATAATTTATGAAAATGCCACAAGTGAGTTTTTATCTATTTGAATCATTACTAAACCACAATAATTCAAAAAGCAGACATCAAGTTTTAAAAAGTAACGGCATGATGGGTTAATCGGTTAATTTTGTCTCTTCAAAATCTTTTCAGGAAAACAAGATTTAAACTGATGTTCTGTTAGATCCAAACTTGTCTTTTGAGATAATTTTATGAAATGTCACTCTGACCGTTTACTATTTAAAAAAATGAATCTCTTAGCACTGCCAAACACTGTGGATTTAGGGCATGTCTGGCACCTTTTTATGATATCAGTTTGACTTGGCAGCAGTTGCATATGTTCACATTAAGCAATTATAAGGTGTCAGTCTGAGGTGTGTAGTCGCAGTCTGCATATGTGTTACAGCACAAGCAAATTCCCAATCTTCTGCTGAGATTTCACTTTTCAAATCTAAGCACTCTCTGATGAGCTGTATATACAGAATATAAAATTCTTATGCAGTGTGGTGCCCTTTCTTAAAAAGTGCTTTGTAATCATTATTTCAACAGGTGCTTGTGCTGGTTTGAGGAGTGAATTGTGCTGATGTGCTTTTATATTCCAGTAGCATTTTATGTATTTATTAGCTGAAGGATGACAGGAGAAGATGGAACAGGACCCACTGTCACCTGTCAGCTATGGGTCTCATAAAGCATATGCTGTTTTTCCGCCTCAGGTCTTTTAAATGGATTTTTTTTACACGGTACATTTTAAACCATTTCTTACTGCAAGGCTGATGTTAAGAATATAATATTGTCTTAAAATAGGACAAAATTGATGTGGCTCAGGAAAGTCCTGTATGAAAACAGGAAGGTGTCATGATCCTGGGTTTTGTACCCAGGTCCAGTTTCCTGTTTGTGTCTTAGTCTCTGTCTCTGTGTTAGTTTCCTGATTTATTTTGATAGTCTTTTGTGCATGTGTTGTGTTCAGTTTTGGCTCGTAAATGATTGTGTTTACCTGGGCGATGTTTTCCCCAGCTGTGTCTCGTTCCCTGATTACCTTGTGTGTATTTAATTTCTCAGTTTTCCTTAGCTCTGTGTCGTGTCGTACTGTTTGTCTGACTAAGTGTTTGCCTCGTGTATTACCTGCATGGATTACATTACTTTTGAGCTCTGCTTCTTTCAGCTGTCTGGATCTGCTGCCTCACATAATAAAGATTTGTTTTTTCTTTATTAAATCCTATCCTGGAGTCTGCATTTTGGTCCAGATCTTCCATAACCAGGGCAAAGGGACCAAACGTTAAAACAGAAGTAAAATCACATTAAACAGTTAAAGACAGATGTGCAATTTTTTTCACCCACACTTCACCACTGAAAACCAGTCTTTTCGATTTGTTATTCAATGTCTTCATATTCATATTAAATCTGGGGCTACAACAATCGCCTGCTTGTTTGAGTGAGTGCACTTTTGTTTCTTTATAATACACAGCTGAGCCTTTATTGGTACAGTTTGTATGGTTACTGCTTAGTTCTTTCACTATTGCCACAATTTAAAAATCCTCTAGGATTCGAGCTTTCCACTCCCGCGCTGTATTTCTTTTCATTATGCATCCAATAGCTCTGTGCTTATGGTTCGATTTCTTCAGCGTTACACTGTTAAGGACTCTATTTCTGGAAGGGTTTCTGCTCCATGTGACGTTTTCAAAATTATTCAGTTCGCCTGCCAACTTCATCGCAGCCCTCCCTTCTCAGTTTCTCTTGGTGACGGGAGCAACAGAGCTGGATGGATTGGAGTTGGGATTAGGAACGACGGGACCATTTTAGCTCACCATACAAGCACTGTCTCTAGAACCATCCCTGTCCTGAAGGCTGTTGGCACACCAATGATACGAGATGAAGAATGACAGTAACAGCAGCACAGATCGTGCACTCTGTGTGTGGAACTATTGTCTGAAAGTGTACAGGAATGCATGTATTCACAGGTTTTCATTATGCATGTGTCTGTGCATGCCAGCGCCTCCAAGCATCTGCTCCAGTATGGCAAGATATCAGCCACCGTTCACACACTGATCCTGATTGCAGTTCCCATTATATTATAAGAGGATACCCACTCACATGGAAGCCATCAAATCATGGCCAGGCAGAACAATTGGCTCAAACTAGGAGACTGATGTTGATGGATCTATTACGATCCAAACTTGGGGCGAATTTTGGGAGATTTTCGGGTTTTTTTAAACTTTTTTTATTTTGCCTTGGATTCCAAACTTTAAAAAGGATGTCATTTGTTTTTCCTGGCTGTAGTTTGGAGAGAGGAGTGTAACTCTAGCTCTGGCTGCAGCAGACATAGACCGGCACACAGGGAATGTATGTTCTCTCCAGTTCGGACGCCCTGTTGAAAGAACTCCTGGGAACTCGGAGAACAAGACCGCGGACGTGCAGGCAGGAGAAAAAAAATGCTTGCCTGAGAATGATGATGGATTCTGAATATCTCGCAACTTTCCACTGGTGATGCTGTTGGGGTTTTTTTTAACAGAGGACAACACTGCTGCATAAGACTTCTTCACTGATCAAATTTCACATTTTATTTGATGTTCTTGGAAACAGCTGTACGCAGAGTTTACATAAATTGCTTGATACTTGGCGTGGCAGCGTTAGTATAAATACGAGTAAATAGATTACATGCTGTGCAATGAACTTACTGTTTGTTTAACTTACATTAGTGCTATTGGCTTAAATTGTGTGTCATACACTGTTTGTGTGTTAAACTCTGTTTGCATTCTTCATCAAATCCCATCAAGCAGAATATTTTGAAAATCTCATTCTGTGTATGCTCTTCAAGGTTCATGCACACATAACAAGAATGCTTAAAAAGAGAAAAGCAAATATTCATCATCTTGTTTTTGTTACTCGGGGCTTTGTTTTATGATTACGACTATTCAGACTATTCAAAAAAAATTATGATCTATTATTATTTAGTCTAACCATAATCATAGTACATAATCATAGTAAATGTATGTCTGTATGTATCCAGTCTCCTCTATAATGGGTAGAACATAACTTTGCATGAACATCCCCCCTCATACAGCAAATATTAACATCTGCAAAAAAAATGCAGGTCTTTTGAGTTTCGTATGTATTTTGTTCTCTTCATGATCCCCCTGCAAATGTAATGCTACATTCTCCATTTGTGTTTCTTTCACATCATCGCCTCTACTGAAGTCAACAAAATTTCTGTTTGCGATGGAATTTTTTTGGAGTCACCGCTAAACACAGAATGAAGAACTTGAAAAAGCACCGCAAATTGGCACACAAGTTATGCTAAAACTACCATTTACTGCTATGTGCTACACACTTACAGGGTAAAATAGTTAACCAAATAACATTCTCTATGTTTATTTATTTATTATTTATCTTTACCTTTGAATATTTAATTATGAGCCTGATTTAAATGGTTTGTAACTGTTTTTTCATTTGCATTGTTGTGCTGTGGCAGCTGTTTTTCTATCTTCCATATTTTCCCTATAAAATGGATTATTCGTGAGTAAATTCCAGCCTTAAAATATTTAGAGAATACCTTTTGGGGCATCTTGTAGTAGGAATTAAATGCTTAAAAAACAGCTCCATCACACCAGAGTGTTCTGTAGGCAGGTAACTGCTGTGTGAGGGTGATAAATGAAGCGCTCTGTGAACGGGGTTTGTAGCGTCTTAAAAATAAAATTACCAACTGTATGTTTTTGGATTATTTTGGAGAAATAAAGAAGTTTTTTTTCCTACTTTTTTGTTGTTATAGCTATACTCTTACATTAGTTTTTTTCCCCTAAGTTTCTTTCGCTCAGTTCTCAAATGACAGGTTAGGTTTTCAAAACACTATTTGAAATCTTTTACAAGCATTTGCGAAGGATTGAGGAGATTTAGGCAAATAATTAAGTACAATTGTCTACAATTTGGGAAAAAAAATCCTTGGATGTGTCTTGAGCAAAGTAGATGATGATCATTGTGTCAGAAATTACATGCAGAATAGTTCATCTAATTGTCTAAATGAGATGAAGCATATTTTAGAGGTTGAGACTGCTCCGATTTTATAAAGGAAACAGCCTGCCTGTGGAGGAGGGAGTGGAGTAAGGATATGTGGCAGTGAAGCAAGGAGACAATTACAAGGAAGATGTAGAAAAGAGATCTGTCACATTTTGCTGCTTGTATAAGCTCTTTTCATCATCTCATCAGCACTGAAAACTTCAAAAATGTTACAAGAAACTTGCCAAAGCAACTGAGAAGAAACTTAAACATGGCCAAAGTTTTTTTTTCTTCTTTTTTTTTTAACGAGACAGCTTATGTGTATCTAATCCTGGTGGGCAAAAAGCTATCCTACTAAGTTATCTAAGGCACCCAGCTCTGGCTGTCAGAGCAGAAGCCCCTCCCACCTTTCTAATTAACATTGTGGAGGGGCTTCCAATCAGATAAAGGTTTGGTTAGAGGGACGGGGAAAGGAGCTAAAATAGCTTGTTTCAGAAAGGCAAGTGGATTATGAGTTAAAAAAGAGCTAGTTTCACTGTGTTCATACCCCACTCTGCATTTAATCATGAGTTATTATTATTCTTGGGCTTTCTTACACCATGTGTATTTTGTCACGCCTTCCTTCCTTCACCCCCAAATAGTGTCAGCAGAGCCTGGGGCTCTTTCTGCTGGAGGTTTCTTCCTGTTAAGAGAGTTTTTCCTTACCGCTGTTCCTAAATACTTGATTGTGTTTGATTGCTGGCAGTCTTAACCTTACAATATAAAGCGCCTTGGTGCAAGTGTTGTAAGTTGGTGCCATATAAATAAAACTGAAGTGGATTTAATTAAACTGAGTCTGATAATATAACTTTGGAGCTTGAGATTAGTAAAATGGCTCCCCTTTAAATACCTGACAGATTAACCTTACATATGTCTTTTAAATGATGGACATCAATGCTTGCAATCAGAGCCCATTATATCCATATATATTAAATGGATGGCAGTAGCACAGTAATAGAGTCCTTTCTATCATCTCATGGTATGTGTCATCATTCATATTGCTAAGCCTTATTCCCAAGCTATCAGTGGTATGGTAAGAATGAAGTGTGTCACCCCTGACTGACCCGAAAATGGCCTGAGATAATGTCAGCAGCATGGTGACAGCACTGTGGTCTAAAAAGGAAAAAAATAGTTTGGCTTTGTGCTGTGTCCTTGTGAAAACCAATTTTTGCGGGGGGGGGGCAGATGATGTGTTGTCTGATTTGGACCAGGCGTGGAAACAGGGGACAGGGAGATGTGAGGCAGGGAGGATGAGAGGAGGGAGAGAAAGGGCTATGGGGAAAAAAATATATGGGAGCTATCAGCACTCACCTCAGCAGAAAAAACAGAGCCGTGATGAAAGCAAAAAAGTAGAGAGGAGGGGAAAGACTGACAGGCACAGACAGACAGAGAGTGAAGGTTAAAATGACAGAGAGACAAGCAGGCGGGAGCACGGAGAGAATGAGGGGGCGAAAAGTGGACAGCTGCGATGAAACAAGAGCCTGAAAAGAGATGGAGGGAAAGACGGGCAGACAGACAGACATCTCTAGCTATCAAACCCTTGTGGATTCACCCTGGGAAACACCGGCTCATGTGGCTGCAGATAAGAGCGGGAGGAATAAAACAGACATCAGGTATGAACAGAAACAATCCAGACAAGAAGAAAGACAAAGCAAATGAGCTGATAGAGGTGGAGTGTGTGTGAGAGGCGGGGGCGGCCGGGGCTGCATGTTTCCCAGAGCTGGCTGTCAGGCTGGTGGCTCCGCAGTCATCAGTGCTCCGCTCTCAAAATGGAGGACCAGACCACAAGGACCACTTCAGCGTCCAAACACAAAGAAGAGCACGAGCACGAACAGCCAACCACACCGTAAAATGAATATGAATACATTATTAGATTATGAAATGATAATACGCACTGAGCACACATGAAAAGCAGTCAAGATTTTTGCTGTGATATTCAAACCACTTCTTGTCAAAGTCAATCAGATTAAAACACACACACACAATATGATCCCCATCTTTCCCCAGTTCCTGTCCCTGTTCCTGTTTGTGCAGGATTTTTTCCCCCTGTGGCTGTGATTTCTGATCCCTGGCTTCCACACCTGACATTTGTTATGTGATCATTAGCTACATGATCATGTAGCTACACTGGCTCATCTGTCCGCTGTCTGTTAGGTCCTTCCATCATTTCTACAGGTAGACACAATGAAGTTGCTTTAAGGTTGTTGTAGTGCTTGTTTGTGACCATCAGTGTCAATCCAGCTCTCTTCATGTGCTCCAGGTTCCCTGCATGTACCAGGCATCCTTTCTTCACCAGCATCTGTGACCATTTGGGATCTTCGTGGATGAATCTTCTGTTTACAACCTGAAATGAATGTATTAGGTCAGCGATCCCCAACCTTTTTTGTGCCATGGACCGGTTCATGTCAGACAATATTTTCACGGACTGGCCTTTAAGGTGTCGCGGATAAATACAACAAAATAAAACCAGTCCCGGTACGAAAAAAAAAGAAGATTTATTCATAACACATGGGAAAAGACCCAGGGAAACCGAGTTAATGATAAAAAACAATAAAAAAATAACGATAAAAACCCTGAAAACCATAAATTTCACACCTGAGCCTCAACTCAGCTCAGAGACAGGTACCGGTCCGTGGCCCGGGGTTGGGGATGTCTCTATGACATCATACATAGCAAAGTGTAAAACAAACTTTTAAAAACTGGTCAGTCTGAAACCCGAGTTTGTATTTAAAACTTCAGTAGAGTTCAGTGAGTTTCCATATTCCCAAGCTGGAGCTCAAAGTTTGTAACTTTAAGACAGGTGAACTTACAGGATGTGTGCTATTCTTGACGTTTTCTCTGACTGTCTGTTTTATCTCTGTTTCCTTTGTATAGCATGAAACAGCAGCATTGTTTCGTCTGCTTTTTTTTTCCAGCACAGGGAGTCAGGGTTAGCTAATGTCTTGTCTTTTGGTTCTGTTGTTCTCTTAGGGAGTTATTCAGATTCTTGTTGGGAGGATACATTGGTTTTGTTTATTATTTTGGCCTTTGGTTCACCCTGAAGTCCAGCCTTGCTGACTGTAAATAATATTCACAGTGTGTTGCACTGCTCTTTGTCTCGTGTCCTTATTGTGTGCTCTTTTACCCCCACACTAGAGCATTACACTCACTTTTCACTGTAGATGTTGTATTTAAAGTTTGACTATTTACTTGTATCCAGAATGTAAACAGGATCAAAAACATGCTTAACGTTATTTTTTAACTATTTTTTTGTGCACCTCAACTAATATATGTATTTTGCTCTGTTTACTTCTTGTGTTTGCATTCAAATAAAATTTTTAATGCAGACATGTACAGACTGTGGCTTTACACCACGTACATGACCACAGTGGCCCCCTGTTTGTTTGTGGATTCTAGATTTTGGGGCCTTCAGTTTAGCATTAGGGCCATCACTCTCTTTCTAAAAGTGGCTACATTTAGCTTACATGGTAGCTAGGAGGTTTGTTGGTTAGTTAGCCATCACCAGTTTGTCTACCTGTATCTGGAAGTCCCACAGGATCCTAACTTGGTTGTTCTCAGCCACCTTTGGGGGCATATCCCATTTGAACCTATGGACTAACCGATGGTACTCAGTACAAATGTTTCTGTATACTCTGTAAGCCACTTTCCATGTCTGCCCTGCCTGCTAGCATCTTGCAAACTGCTATTATGTGTTGGACTATCTCAGGGGCATCTTTGCACAGCCTGCACTATTAGTTTTTGGGATTAGCATCAAGTGGCCATTAGTTGAACTACAGTTTTCATGAAGCTTTGATTGCAACAACCACACAGACAGACATGAACACTTTTTTGCAACTTTGTGTTCGGTGCTGATCTTTCAAAGATCCGGTGATGGTGGATGGGAAAAAGTGCGAGACCAGAGGACAAATCTGGAAAAGCTTTTTGTTAATGTATGTTTGTATTTGTGTTGTGTACTGAGTGCATTCATGTGCATGACCTATCCCGAAGAGGTGTTTTCACAGGGGAAATGTAGGGCAGCTGGTGTGTCTCTATTCATGTGTGTGCGTGTGTGGTCCCCCCTTAATGATTATTATGGTTTAACTCCCATTTCACGGATAGAGTCATTACGTCCCAGATTTTTCCATTCTCCTGGCAATGGAAAGGAAAATATATTCCCTTCTGTCGCTTATTACTGAGACCTTGTCTTATGCTCTCACACTCAAAATCACACCAAGCCACCCGCCCACACGTGCTCTGGTACACACCAGGGACATGTGACAAGCCAATATTTGGGTTTGCATGGTCCTTCACACGGCCAAGGATTGCAGGGTGAGTCTCTCATAGGTATGTGACAGCGACTAATCTTAATGAAGGCCACTGACACACTCAAACCAACACATGTTCACATAGCTTGCTGTGAGGTACCGCAGACACCAACTACTGGCCTGTATTTAGAGACAATCAATCACACTGACAGGCAGCTCCTAGCACCTTGCAGGATATTTGATGGGTGGGGTCACAGAGACATATAAGGGATTTCCTGATGGGAGTGGGTCACTCGTGGCATGCCCATAATCACTGTGACCTTTGACTTTCCAGAGGAAGGCTACTTAACAAAACCAGTTAAATGATATTGATCACAGTGTATTGCACAGATCATAAAATGCCTGAAATTGAGCGCTGGGGTCAGAGTGCACACTCGGGATGTGTTAAAGCCTGACCCTACCAGAGCTCTCTGTGATGTGAAAGGACTTGGAAGACCAAACAGAGCTTAGATTCCTCGTACAGATGACCCCGGGTTAGAAGTGAAAGGTCAAACTTGAGGCGAGAGGAGATTTACAAAATGTTTGGAGATAGCTTAGAGAGTTGGCTTCTGCACATCTGTTTAGGTTTATATTTGCTACTATTGACGCTACTGGGAAAAGGCTGTAAAGAAGCTTAAAGTTCCTCATAAGCAAATTTTTCATGTAGAATTTATTTTACCTTAAGCTTGAACTGGACTAACAAACTAACAGAGACAATACATTCTCATATAACAGCTTCTGAAGCAATAACAAAGAAAAATAAATAATACGAGCAAGATGCTGAATGATGAATGCTGAATGAAATAATAGCTTTGTACAAGCATACTTTATAATGCATACATAGCATAATGTATCTGTTTAATCTTAGTTAATCTGTATTTCTTTCAACATCAGTAGCCACCAGTGAAAAGCTGGGATGCTTTTATTGTGAAAATGTACAAAGAAAACTATAAAGGGGAATGAAATGGTCAATATAAGCAGAGTGTTTTTGGAGAAGAAGTGTAATGATGGAACTGAAATGTACAAACATTTCTTCATTTATCTGGAAAAGTGGTAAACACGGAGGATGTTTGAACTAAGTGAAAAGTAGGTAATCTTTTTTTTTCTTTTATTCTAATGTGTCCTTGTAATAAATGGAAGGATGTCTAAAAAGCACCTTTCTTCTCAGTTGAGCACTCAAAGCACTTTCTAATGCAGGCCTCATTCAGCCAATCCACACACACACTCATGCAGTGCTTTTATGTAACATTTGTACACACACTCGAACTTCATCAGGAGGAACTCGAGGTGCGGTAACCTGCATGAAGATACTTTGGCATACAGACTGGAGGAGACAGGGAGCAATCCTCCGACCTTCTGATTAGTAGATAACCTGCTGCACCACCTGAGCCACAGCCGTCCCTGTGATATGAGACTACAGTATTCAATATTTGCATATTAAAGAATATGTGAAGGATGGTTCAGTTCTCTTAGTAACTCATCTGTCAGTATAATTTATTGTTCACAAAATGGACTTATGATCCATTAAATGATAAGACGTGTTTCAACCCCCTGAAAACTGAAGCTACATTTGAGGTGCCTTAAACTTCTTTCAAATTCATTCTTTCAAATAGCCAACAGGGGGAGACTGGTTGTGAAAGGATTATATAAAAGTTCATAGGAAAATGCCCCTACTTTTTGTAGAATGTAGTCTTGATCATTATTATCAGGTCTACTTTAGAACAGCATGAAATTCACGTTTTGCATTATGATACCATTTAAAGTAAAATAAACAATAAAGGCATGGTTACCTTGTTATTGATGAGTCTTGTTTGCACATCATCTCATTAGGTTTCAAAAGAGCAACAGTGAACAAAATAGTTCTGCTAGGCTTTAAAAGGCTACAGCCATCTCTTATGTGACTATCGTGGTATCTTATGAATGTCAATAAAAACACCCATTAGAATTACATGTATACAAACGATCATAAAAGAATTACTCAAAAATCCTTCTACTAAACCCCATAATATGATGTAGATCTGGTATGTATGGCATGATGTAAACTGTTCACTCTGCAGTGTGTCAGCCAACAACACTGCAGCTAATTGACTGTCTTGTCTGCTTCCCCCGCCTCTTTTGGCATGATCCAGGGGAAATGGTATTACAGAGCAGAGGTTGTGTTGACAGAGGCCAAGACAGCACCCAGCACAAGGCCAACCTTTCACCTCTCGCTCCATTCCCAACCTCCTTCAAACCTGGAAACACAGGAAGAAAGCAAGGTCGCCCAGATGAGTGTGTCTGTCAACGCACAGGGGGAATTGAAAGCAGGTTCAGAGTTGTGTGGGGGGAATCGGGGATCGGGGAGAGAAAAGAAAAAAATCAGCAAAAGAAGGAACAGCATGGGTGCTGACATTTACGCAGAGATACAAAAAACAAAGTGGACATTTTTCAAATGAAAAGCATGCTGTACGAATCAGGCTCGTCAGACCAGTTGGCCTACAGTTTAAACAGCTCCCCTGGAGAATCAGACGAACTGCCCTCGTTTATGTTCGAGATTTAACAGAAGGACAGTCGTAATGGAGACAGCCGGCTGACTTCATTCACACTGATCTTGCTATTACACAGATGACTGCAAAAACGAGGCGGGGAAGGAGAGATCTGGGTTTGATATACTAGCCACCGCTCTCCCGCTCTGCTTCATATCAAAGTCTGAGACGGTAATGGGGAAAGCAACGCTGTCTGTTTTCTTTTGGGTGGTTCTGTCCATCTGTGACTCTGCTACTGGTCCCCTTATTTCTTTCTCCAGCTTTCTCCCAAACTCAGGTCAGACACTTTGATTTCCTTCGAAAAGAAGAAAGCTGGACCCGAACATAAATTCATCTGCAGACAGACAAACACTTGACATGCCTTTGCCTACACAAACATTCAATGCATCCACTATTTTAAATGAAACATGAGTCGGCGGGCCTCGCTCTGTCTGCCTTTGATGCACTGCTTTACTAAGTATCCAGTCTTTAATCATTCAGCATGCTGCTAAGTCTTACCTCATGCCAACTGGAATTTAGTGCCGAAAGCACTCAGCCTGTGTTTTTTCATACATTCTACCTTCATTAACTGTCTTAAACCACATGCTTTTGTATTGCACCCCTTGTATGCTTCACTGCATACGCAAGGTCGTTAGGGTCACAAATGCTCATGGCTTCCCATACTAAGAACCTTGCACGTATTGTATAGAATATGGGAACATCGAGCGCATCTGTTTCTACTAGGCTGTGTGATGCTGTGCAGACCTCAGTGATCAGGAATGCTTTAGTGTCTTACAGAGGCCAGTCTATAGTGGGCAGTTCCCCTTATCCCCCATACACGGCTCTGCTGTATACATACTGTAAGCTTATGTGTGTTTACAATATCAGGGTTTTGCATTACTGCGGTGCAGTGATTAGATTTCCTGTTTATGCTGTGTGTTTTGGGAAGAAAGCACACTGCTTCAATTTCATGCCCCTGATGCTGGGCTGTGCACCAACGGGGTTTAAAAGAAAAAACAAACACTGATGCATGGATGCAGGCACCGGCATGGGCACACACACACACGCACACACACACAAATCTGAGTCACTGACGGGACAATACTGAAAAACAGCCCCATCTGTTAACCTGTAGTTGTTTTAGTTCAGTGACATCCCTCCCTCTTCTGGTGTGATATCATTAGAAATTTATAACCTCATTCGATCTGCACCGGCAAACGCCCTTGCTCGCTAAGGTCTGACCTCCATTTCTCACCTCCTCCTCTTTGCGTCCCAGACTTTCTGAGATAATGACGCTTTAATCGTGTAACAGCAGCAGAGTCCGAAGCAACTGTAGGCGTGGCTGTTGGACGTTGCCTCCTTGACCCCACGGGAGGCTGCCTGGGTTTGAGGTACTCAGTTAGAGCTGGAGCTAATTGTCCTGTTTGTCTGCAGCCTCTATGTTTTCCTCCCCGCTCCAGTGATGAAGAAACGACAAACGCCGTGACCCCTAACCCCACAGAGGTGAGGTCCCAGTGGGGATGAAGGCAGCGCGGAGGGGAGGTCATGCTGCAACATGTGGTTGGCTCGTTTGGGGCAAGCCAAACGGTTTTTCTTTAATTGGCCGTGCAATCTGCCACAGCTGGGATGGATTACAGGGGAGAATTCTTCCCTTGAAAGGGAGTGGGGAGACGGGCATAGAATGGGGGGGAGTGATTAGAGAAAGGACGACCAGAAGTAACCAAATCAGCACCAGGGCTTTGCTACAATCGACTTGTGCTCACTTGTTTCTTGAATGATGAATGAAAACATAAAAAATGGAAACTCTTACGCCTGCAAGAGCAGCTGGGCAATGAGTTGATGCCTTCCTTCTTGCCAACATCATGCTTTCAAAGCTGTGTTAAGAGAACATCTTACTTTGGTATATTTCCTGTTAGAAACTGGATATTGGGGAACAATATAACAGGAGGAGTGTTCAGAGCCTCAGCCAGAAAGAGGCAATTTTATTTGATGGGTGAGATATAGAGGCTTGCTTGTTCAGAATCTTGGATGCTTTTATTTGAATTTTTTATATGCAACTTTTAGTGCCCAATGAAGTCACCACTTTGGATCTTCAGTTTCCACAAAGAAAACTTAATGAGATTTCTTTGTAAAAAAAAAAAAAAAAGGAAAAGTGTCTTTTTTACACACACACACGTATATATATATATGTTTATATAGGGGCAACAATGAGACAACCCCAAAAACAGAAATTCCTGGCACTGTGAAGCACAACTGGCACTTGCCATAGAATACCAGAATTGGCAGGTTCACTAGTGGCAGCCTGTGCTTTTCACAGATGACAGCAGGTTGACCCTGAGCACATGTGACAGACGCAAAAGGGTCTGGAGAAGCCGTGAAGAATAAATGCTGCTTGTAATATGTAGCATGTCTGGTTTGACGGTGAGTCAGTGATGGTCTGGGGAGGCATATCCATGGAGGGATATACTGGTGCAGTGGGTCCTGGATTCCTCCTGGTCCCCTTCAATACCTAGTGTCATGTAGAGAAAATCTGCAGGCAGCTCCTGGATTATGAAGGAAGTGATAGTATTGACTGGCTCTCACGTTTGCCTGACCTAAATCCAACAGAATACCTCTGGGACATTGTTTCAGTCCGTCTGATACCACTGGTTGCTGACTGTCCAGGAGCTCAATGATGCCCTGGTCCACATTTGAGGAGAAAATCCCCCAGGACACCGTCGTCTCGGGGATGCCCCGATTTTCTCAGGCATACAAGCATGTGGGAGCCATACAAACTGCTGAGTACCAATTTAAGTTGCTGCAGTGAAATTTCAGCCAAATCAAATAACCTTCGATCAGTTTCTTTGATTGTCAGGATGCCTTTAAATAAAGCCCTCTGAAATAAAGACTGATCATCTTTATTTCCATCTAAAGATGCTGCTTCCTAACACGTTTCTCAGTCCATATCAGTATAGCTATCAAGTATGTTTTTTTTCTATTGAGATCTGGTGTGTTTTCGAAGCACTGATTTTTTTTTTTTTGAGCAGTGTACACATAACTAAATTAGACCTGCTTGTCCCAGTCTTTTGTCCTTGTTTTATGACTGCTAACAGTCAACTGAGAACCTTGTATGAAAACTCACAATGCACTTATTACAAACACTTGTAAGCCTGCCCACTTAGATAATGGTCCAAAGAGCCAATCACATGAGCGTAGTGCTATGCAAAAAATCCAGCAAATAAAGAATCCATGAAATCATGCTGCTAACTGAAACTCTGTAGACGCATAGATTCAGTTAGCAGCATGAGTCCATGGACTCAACCTGCTATGTGTCAACAAACCAGGCAGGGGGTGCAGTCTAATGTTTTAGGGAATGGTTTCCTGGCACACTGCATGCCAGTTAACACTAAACAATCTTTGTGTGAATGCCTCGACCATGATCACATACGTCTCTTTATGACCACAGTTCAACCTCCTAATGGATGCTTCTAGCATGATAATGAGGCACATCGCACAGAAGACGTTTTCGTCAGCTGTAACACGGTAACATGTTCACGGGGCTTCACTGTACTCACCAATCAGTCCAGTAGAAGATCTTTGATGTGTGGTGGAGCGGGAGTCCACAAATCTCCAAAAGTGAATTGTTGCAGTATTGTCAACATGGATCACAATAGCAAAACATATATTTAACATATTGTTAAATATTAAACAGGAAGAAATAAATGAATTAGTAGCTTGTTTTTCCCAATAAAGCACATAACTATATGCTCTAGTAAAGATTCATAAAAAATAGACTGAAGCTTTGGCTGTCTGCAATACCAAAATGACAATATTGTTACTGAAAAGAACAAGCTATGGCTAGCATTAGCAGCTAATGCTACCTTCAGCTGATTCCAGGTTCTCCTAGGACTGCTTTTAGTGCTATGCATCGATACTGTATTCGAGGTTTTCACTGCTTTAAATGTAAAAGCAACAATTTTGTGAGTGAAAAGCTTGGCCAAGCTGTGGATATCATTAGTATCCCTCCAAGGTCTCTAAGGAAGACTTTCACTGAAGACATCAGGTACATATCCATAGTAAAACAAGAAAGATTAGAAAAGATCGCCTGCACACCCAAATGGAAGCTGGTGGATAATTCTCCCTCAGCAGTATTACAGAACTCACAACTCTTTCATCTTTTTTTACCGGATCACTGATACTTGTATCGCCTCCATTGCATCAGTGTAATTTTTACAAGACTTTACCAAATGTTGAATGTTGTCCATGTAAAAGTGATCCTAATCCATCACAAAAGAGTCCTCAACCACACTCTTCCCTGCTTCCTTACCAATCACAGTGAACATTTCCTCCAGGGTTTTCTTGGCTGTGTGTGCACTTGAGATGTTAGTAAATGCAAATGAACTGCTGCAACATCTTGAGGCCATTTGGGCAGGGTCAGAGGGTGAGAACAGAGATGGAAGGATGAAGTGAGGAAAGAAGAGAGAGAAAGATGTTTGTGTAAAGACACAAGGAGAAAAAAAAAACTTGGAGACACATGAGTTGGCAAAGTAAGTAGCCACGAATGCAGATAGACTGGGGGATGGACAGTGGGATTTAGGAAATATATTGAGGAAAGTGGGCAGATGTGGACAAATTTTGAAAGCAGGGTTGGAATGTGCTGAAAGGCCGTGTCTGGGGAACATCTTCATTTGATGCACTGGATGCACATGTATATACGCTTCCATGCGCAGCTGCGTTTCTTCGTGGTAATGCTGATGAGCAGCTGGCTGCTTCCTGGCCCCCCTCCCTCTTTGTCACAACTGGATTAACCACTGCTTTCCTTTGACCGACGTCTTCGAAATGCTATTTTAAAAGAGGTGCGTGTTTACGCAAAGCATAACGCAGCTTATCAAGGTATTCGCCCTCACCGTGTCCTCTCCTTTATTGGATCGCCTGTCGAGTGTTCATGCGTGACATTCCCAGCTGTCTGCCTATATCCCTCTGACGGTGAAATGTGTGTGTGTCTTACAGGCGCTGTGCGCGTTATAATTTCCTGTGTGTATTTGCAAATTCATGCGCCACAGTGCTAATCTTTCCTTGATGTGCTTCTTTAGCTGTGCAGGTGTATCGACAGCAATGTGTCAAATCTGTTTACTTCCTTTGCCATTGTGTGTGAGAGCGAGCTTGATGCCTCAATGAATCGGAGGGTGACTGAGAATGAGAGCTGACAGGTCTTTGAGTGTGTGTGCGGAGGGTGGGAGGGGGACTGGCAAGCTCCTCTCTATTACCCAGATTGATTAAGGAAGTGCTCAAGCTCCCACTTAGCCATCACCACTAACGCCGAGGTGACCGTCTCAAAAACGGATGCAGAGAAGCGGAATGAGTGAATGAGAAGACGTGAGAGAGACAAGAGATGGAAAGAAGTGTGCAGCAAGATGGAAGAGGGGGTATCTCAGCTAATCAGTATGTCTAAGAGGACTTCAGTACTTTGTCTAAGAGGCATTTTAGTGAGACATAAGTTTGATAGATGTTTTTTGGTGTGTGTGCGCAAGTGTCTGTCTGCCTACTTTCACATTCTCCACCATCTTATCATCTTCTCGCTCCTGAATCTCATCAGAAGCCTCATCCCTAAACCTCTTTAGTGAAATTTTTTATCTCCAATTAGGTGATGTAGGGATATAATAGGTTCCTGCTCCCGCCTTCTTTCCCCCAATTCTCCATCTTTTAACTTACTATATATTTATAGTGGATTTTAGCATTGTTGATCCTGGCAATTTTCATTAAAAATAGGGGGATAATCCACAGATTTCCTATGGAAACTGCAAGGATGTGCTCTTTTTTCCCCCCTTTCCCAATCATGTTCCTTTATTCCCAACTTCCAGTTTTTCTCTTCTGGGAGCTAACGTTTCGCTTGACCCTGCAGGAGCAGTGCCATTTACATAGTTTTCCTTAATCTTTCTTAAATCCCCGGTTTGGGAAGAGAGTTAGAGCCTGACGGGATGCTTCCCAGGGAGTGAAAACGGCAAGCAGAAAGGCACTGGCGGCAAAGAAAATATTTCAATTGGGATACGATTACGCCTGGGCACTTATGGGTGAAAATAAGCAAGGATCCCATTGTGAAACTATCCAAATAAAGAGAGGGGAGCATCAGTGTTTTGAAAACACACATACAGTGAAGATTCTTGCCTTAGCGCTCTGTGCCTGTGTATATTTTAATGACTCCGCTGCAGCTTTTGGAAGCGCACCGAAGAGGATTGTGGTAAGCCAATTCAAACCTGTTAGTGCAGGAGGTCCTTTGACCTCCATTAGACCGGTCAACAGTGTTATGGTCAAGTTCAGGGGTTAGATATCATGAAAGCCTCAGTCCCGTGAAAATGTGGGGTCACGGTTCATGGTTTTGGAAGTGATGGGGTTTCTCACAGAAGCTCCAAGCTAAGTAGAGGTCAAGCCTGAGGATGGGTCCCTAGACACACCAGCATATAGCCAACAAGAGCAGAATATAGTAACTCCAACAAGCATCTTTAAATTCCTAAAAGAAAATTTCACATCTATCATCATTAAAGACATCACCATTCAAAGATGTTGACATCTGGTTAAACCTAACCAAGAACGTGACTTGGTTAGGTTTAGCCACAACTGTTGTTACAATAATAAGCTCAGAAAATGGTAGTGCAGAGAGAATGAACAGTGGACTTTGATGTTTTGTTGACCGGCTTATCTAGCTGTCTTCACATCTACTTAACATCTTAAAGTGTTATAAATTCAGGCAAGAGCAAAGTAAAATCAGATTGTATGTCTCATTTCCGTCTCTGTGGTGAACCTGTGGTGCTTTAAGATAGACACTGGTTTAATGACTAAATGCATTTTCA
This sequence comes from Oreochromis aureus, assembly GCF_013358895.1. Lineage (NCBI taxonomy): Eukaryota > Metazoa > Chordata > Actinopteri > Cichliformes > Cichlidae > Oreochromis > Oreochromis aureus. The sequence continues at coordinate 34,019,031 of NC_052955.1, forward strand.
CACCTACAGTTGGATTACTCTGGTCCAAATCAGTTGATGGGTTTGTAAACTTGTACCTTTTCCGAGTGGTTTGGCTTCCTTTCACACAGAGGAAAGTCCAAGTGAACTCCAAGCAATAAAAAATGTGTCACTACAAACCATGTGAGAATGTTTGGTCCCCTATTGGCAGGAGAAACAAAAGTTAATACAAGAAGAAGGTGCTGTTTTCCGAACTATTGGAGAGCACAAAGAAATTATGTTAATTTCACAGCTATTTGCTAGCCTGTACAGACCTTTACAGACTATAGTACCTTCCCACATCCCAGAATAGAAAGCATAGATGGTTACAGGAAGTTTAATGGATCAAAGTTACAACATACATCTGGTAGGATTGACATCGCATCACGTTCACACCGTAAACAAACCGCTCTGGAGTTCACCTCCTCCAAAGAGTCTTGGTGCGTTTGTTTTGGTCCACACTCAAGTGCGATTAGTGTATTCACATTTGCACGAACATACTGCACCAAGGGGGAAAATGAGTTTGATTTAAATGGGCTAAACACCCTAAATGTCTAAATATGCAACAGTTTGAATTTTAATCATGATCGATGACCTGTCCAAGGCGTTCCCCGCTGGGATCAGCTCCAGCCAAGGTGTAATCCTGACTTGGAGAAGTGTAAGAAAATGCATAGATGGATCAATATGAAACACCACATACTGATCAGGCAATTAAAGGCAACTTTAAGTGCTAGAAGTTCTTCTGAAACATGTTCATGTTTCTACACTCAAACAACCGCAAAGTCTAGTTTTGTGGTCCAGCACTGGTTTCTCGATTCTGCCCCATAAATGTACAATGGCATGGAGCAAAATTTGGAGTAGTGGTTCTCCCCAGCTGATGACCCCACCGCAAATGCAAGGGCACTAATGGATGTGTAGCAGCTAGAAAGGCCCAGCGTGTACTTCACCCACCTGCACACTAAAATGGTGAGAATGTGGTTAGAGGACAGCAACAGATGGGCGTGTGGCTCCTTGGGAAAAGCCTCTGTACTCTATGCAGAGATCGACCATCTCTACCATATCATTAAATGGTAGAGATGTGTATAAGTACCAGGCATGTTACCTAGACTTTTTCATTTCTTGTTGAAATGATCACTTTCTTTTGCAAAAATTCTATTCTGCATGTTTTAAACATGTAAATAAAAACATCTTTGTCTCCTACTCTAGCTCCTTTTTATGCCAGTCTTAAATATCTTTTCTGTATTCACTCCCTTCTTCCTCCATTGCAGATGCATGTTTTGGCACATCATTTTAAAACCTGTTTGGTTCAGCTTAATGTCAAGCATATTTGAGTTCTGAGGTTCCCCATTCCCAGTCTGATCCTCCTGTCTCCATCTTATTTCAACATCAGTGACCCTCTATTACTTCTCTGCTTCTGTCAGAAGGCTCTCTTCTGTCTAACTTAGCTCTTGATGTCTTCAGCGTGTTTGACCCTTAATAAGCAAGAATTAAGATACCTGAACTGAGCTGAAGGGACAGAGCACATCATTTAAAAGCGATGCAAATCATGTGCAATAAAAACGGATAATGTCTGAGCCATGCAACAGCACACACACATTTCCTAATTAATGACACTCCTCTGTCCTTGACAGGCAGACAGAGGGGTTTTTGGTTTTACACCACATGTTGGTAATTTTGCATCATCATAAAACTCTCATTTTTATCCATCGCTCTCATTTTTAAACCAATCCCATGCCGCGCTAAAATGTCCAAGGGTGCTCATAAATAATGAAACCATCTGAGGTTTCTGTGTAAACACTCTTCAGTCTGAGCCAAATGCCTGTTTGTGTATGTGGCCACTTTTTCATGCTCGTTAAGCTCCATAATTCAGTAGATTTTCAGTGGATTTTTTTTTCTTTTTACATCTTCCTGTCCTTTTTTTTAAATCAAAAGTTTCTACCATATTTTACCTCTGTCATGATCAAGAGATTTATATTATCCATCTGTTTTTATCCAACACCTGCATAGTAGAAGATAATATCAAATTATCAGTTATTACATATGGCCTGGCTTTCTCAGCAAGAGCGTCAGTTTGCCAAATCCTTAATTTCCACAGTTTCACAGTTTGAAGTTTTTAACGACCAGCACCAACTCATAGATCAGAGAGTGTAAAAGAGCGACGCGTGGTGGAGCAGGTCATATACCATTTGTAAAGTTGGTGTATTGATCGCTGACTCCTGCAGTCAGCATGCTGAAACATTCTTGGGGCTGATACTGAATCCTCAGCTGCCCTGATGCATCTGCATGAAAAGTGCTTGGGCATAGATCCATGCACTGAGTGAATGACTTTTAGTAAGAGAGTACTTTGCTCAGCTGAATTGAAAGGTGTGATATATAAGTACCAGCCCGTTTAACCTTTTTACATTGTGCTCACAGCCATGAGGCTCAGATTTGGATTCATCTCAAATTATCATCAAGTGAGCTGAAGACTTAAGGAATTGTCTTCTATTGGCTATTATAAAGAGTATTGTGTTAAGTTTGCAGCCAGAGTCAGAGCCACTGTTCATGGCTAAAAAACTGTTTTCAATGTATAATTGAAGACTTTATGTGGCAATACAACATTAATAAGAGTTACTCCAAAAAATAACAGGGGTCTATTTTGTGGCTGCAAGCTTCTGGTTTCAGTTTAGCGCTTGGTAGGGGCAACTGTAATACACAGCAGGTGTTGCAAAAAAAAAGAATACACCTCTTAGCACCTCTTCATGCTCACAGCTATGGTTTGAAAAAGCAAATACGCCCCAGTATTTTAATTAAAGTGACTTTGTTTAACATTTTATGTGGTTTGGCATTACATATTAACAGTTACATGGATTTTAATAGCAATGGTGCAGCTTTGTTCTTTTTCTGTCTACGTGGCATCCTCTTAGAGAACATCCGAGACAGTTCGTTGGTTCTCATTTGTCAGGGCAGAAACACTAAACTCGAACAAAGGCCTGGACTGTAAACAAAGCTCTCTGGGTTTAAAACATGTCATAACTGCAGCACACACATTTGTCATCATCTAGCACCACAGTGTAAATCACATATCATGACTATAAGTGGTGCACGTATCCAAACACAGTCATCATACATACAAATAGGCAGAGTGGACCGGAGCAGTTTATGGGCTTTGATGGTGTCCCTGTTGGAGTAAACAGGGCGCATCTTTTTCAGCAGAATTGCTTTCCTTTTCCTGGTGTTTAATTTTGCTTCTGAGCTCTGAGCACAGTCCGCCTATCTGTCTTCCTCCTCTTCTTAAGGAGGGCCAAAGAACACAGAAGGGTCACACAGCATCATACGTGCAGCGGATGACCCCCGAAGTAAACAAAGCGGTGCGAGGGGAACCTCTGATATGAAGAATGAAGCAGACGTACGTGTTGATCCGGTGCTGGAAGTGTTGAAGCAGTTCGTAGCCACTGCGCTTTTGTACAAGTTGGTGTTGGCACAGACTTCAACCCAGGTATTTGCCATGTACATGAGAGATCAGTATATCGTGACGTAGTGCACACTGCTTTAAGAACTAAAGCAAATTTGCCTTGAGATTATATAAAAGCAGATTAAACATAGAGGTTGTGTGAAGCCCATATTTCATATGCCTGTGGCGCAAGAGGAAAAAGTCAAACTTTGCTTAGTGTTCTGATTTTATGTTATGATATCTTCTAGCCAGTAAGTCGAACTGACAGAGTTATAGAGCAGCATCTACTAAATCTGGTATTGATCAGTGTCTGAAGTCGGACTCTGTCTAGCTCTACCTGAGCCAACAGTCTCGCTCTAAACAAGCTGCTTTATTGGCTCTCCCAGAAGAAAAGTGCTAGTGCCCACAAAGCTGTCATTTTTTTTTTAACAAAGCTATATGAAATGAAGCAGCTGCGAATCAATTCTTTACTGTTGGACACAGAAAAGAAGAATCAATTTAAAGAATTGTTTTATGTTGTGGAGGCGTTGGATGGTGTTTTATTATTTTTTTGAAGTGCAGCGGACTGAAAAGACACCGCAGCGGCTCCACCGTCGAAACTGATACTCACTGTGGAGAAAAGGTTTTCATACGCTGCAGTGACGCTCATATCCTTTGACTGCATTTCATGCAATGAGTGATATATAGGGTGTTCCATATAAAACGCAGGCTTGTGGTAATGCCGCTCCCTTTCCCTTTCTTTCTTCTCATCCCTCCCTCTCGTTCTCACGTTCTTCTCCTAACAGCAGGTCGGTGTTCTGCTGACAGAGCCCATTTTGAGCTCCCATCGAGATAATGTTAATAGGAGACAGACTGCTCACCTCTTTTCTCCTCTCTCGCCGTCGTCATGGATCCTGCTGGATAAACTGGAGTAAGTTAACAAAGAACGAGGTGTGATGGACTGTCTCTTTTACCACGGTGAGAGGTGGTCTGTGCACCGTAATGGCAATGTAGGCATGTAAACTCACATCCACACACTTCACTAGTGCATGCGCAAATGTGTCGCCTTCAGCAGCGCTCCTATATCTGAGTTTAGATGCTTTTAATGTGACTTTATTGTCTTGCAGCCGGTGCTTATGGTAACAAATAGATGCTGGGACAATTTCCTTGGTGGCTTTATTATAGAAACCACAAAGCACAAAGCTAACGGGGTTCAAAAATAGAAAGCAAATCAAGGCTAGTACGCTATAATGCTCAATATTAAAAGGATACTCAAGGTAATGATACAGATTACATAAAAATGCATATATTTTAATTGGGCCCCACATTAGGATGGGAAGTACAGGTGCTGAAGCTGCATCTGTGTCTGCAGAGCTGAAGTGTATGATGCTGCAAAACTTTATATTTCTGTTGTAGTACACACTAAATTCACTGCTCAAATTTATGGCTAGACACATTAGCTTCAGTGTACTGTCTGGCAGTATTTTATCTGTAATGATCTGTTGTTCCAAGGATTATGGGGTTTTTTCACCAGATTCAGACAGCCTCTCCAAGCCTCTGCGCTCAAATAAAAGAACACAGCAGCCCTGCAGCCTCTGATGGAATCATGCTCCTGTGGTTGTTTCAGAAAACATCATATTTTGGCAAGTTATTAATCGCAAACAAGTCATGTGTGTGCAGTGGTCTCAAAAGCTTTGTACTGTATAAGTCTTCAGGTTGCAGGGAGTTCATGCAGCTCCCAAACAAGGGTGTCTTCAGCAAAATGTTTCTAGTCGTGAAGCTCTAAATAAGCAATGAGGGAAAACCGTGTGACTTCCTACAACAGCATAGAAGCGCTCAGCGTGTGCTGGAAGTTCCCTTTATTTCCCGAATCTACACATTAATAGTATTAATCTGTAAAATGCATTGTTGGTTTTAGTGCAGTTTGGCTAACAAAACAATTTGTGACAACACTCACCTGTTTTATCCTCCTCGGTGCATAAGTGTAAGTATGAATATATAATGAAAATAAGTTGATAATGTGGACTGGAAGCTCCTGAGCTAATTTTGGATGCAAAACCCTGCAACTCAAAGTTTCAAAAAACAGAATCTTCCTCATGTTCCTCAAAATGGTTTCATCCTTTCTCTCCCTCTTATCCTCTGCAAGGGAGAAGTTAAATCGAGAAAGTACCACTCAGTAGAGAGAAACATAACTGCTATTGTAACAGGACAGAATTTCTCCATTGCTTTGCTATGACTTTAGCACTTCAGCATGCTACTTTGATATGCCTCCATATTTTTATCCATCACCCCATTAAAAAAATTCTGGAAACAACCATGAAATGAATGCTTGTGGTGGTTTATTGGGAGACAAAATGTATCTCTGCTTCAATATCAGGCTTAAAACTTTCTTTAGCATGTAGTTAGGGCTGGATTACCTTGAATTCTCCCCTAGTTATGCTGCAATAAGTCTATGCTGCTGAGGGCTTCTGAAGTGTTTCTTCTTTGTTCACTCTGCATTTAATTATTAGTTATTATTAATCTTTGGCTCTCTTCCAGAGCATGTCTTTTGTCCTGTCTTCTTCCCCTGACCCCCAACCCAAGATGGCAGATGGACACCCCTCCCTGAGCCTGGTTCTGCTGGAGGTTTCTTCCTGTTAAAAGGGTTTTTTTTGATTCCCACTGTCTCCAAGTGCTTGCTCATAGGGGGATATCTGACCCTATCAAACCATATCCAAGAGATTTAGTTTCCTAAAGTTAGCCAGATGTTAATCATAGAGGCAAAGGGCTTAAGAGAGTTTTGGAAGGTACTGTCTGTCATTATTTTGTAATAGCAACTGGTTAGCCTGCTTTTAGTGGCATTACGTTGTAAAAGTTGTCCTGTTCATATGAGTGAACCGGCTGCTTTGGATAGTCTTCATACAGATTCGAATGGATGACTCAGACGGTCAGGTGGAGCAGTAACCTTGCACTGAGCCCCTGTTGGATAGCAGGTCAGGTAAATCAGTGGATAACTTAACAAAAGCAAAGCATTTCCAAAAGGCAAACTTCTTTTAAAGGCCACTTTAGTCTTTGTGTTTGATCTATAATCACTCGGCAAAACACGAAGCTGAATTTTTACTTGCACTTTGCTTTAATTCTGTTGCTTTATGTGCTTTTTCCCTCAGTCACAGACTCTAATTGGTTTGAGAGCAGCATCCAAAAACAGCTAGCAAAAGGAAAAGAGAAAAAAATCCTCACACTCACAGACTGTGTCTATATCTTCAAAGGGAAGTTGCTTGTCCCTCCCTCTGATTATAGTCACTGCATCACCACTTCCAGATCCTTCCAAAAACCAATCCACACCAGAGTGGGAAATTCCAGTGAAAACCGTACACAGCAGGGAAGGGGCGTCGTGCCTTTTCTGCAGGAAAATGTGTATATGCGTCTATGTCTGAATGTGCAATGAAATATCAAGACAAACTTTAGCAGACCCCATTTTCACAGCCCCCTATTGATAATCCTTTAAAAGCTTTCATAAAAATTAAAGACAAAGTGCTTTTAAATGACATCCCTAATGAGAAAAACATCACCCAAAGAAAAGTGTGAGTGCTGGGGGGATAAAGTGCAATGCTGTCACCGCTTGACTGTATCTTATTGCCAGTTGTGTGTGTAAGTGGGCAAGCATGATACAAAAAAAGGTGAAAAAACAAAACAATAACAGTTATTTTCAGGTTCTTCTTTGCTTGCCAGCTCCTTTTAGCAGAGCTTTTGGACCCAAAGTGTTTTATAGCTCAGTGGCTGCCAAGAGTTCTTGGCCTCCTTTACAATGAAACTGAACAGAACCGCACTCAACAGGCGTCCTGGGAGCAGAACAACACATCAGGTCCAATTAAGATCAGTAGATGGAACTTATTGTAACCTGCGACATACTCACACCCCCACAGTACCATGGACAGCAGAAAGAGGGGCTTTGTGAAACACTTGGCCCTGGCGTGTTAACAGAAAGCGAACCTTGTCACATGAAAATGAGAGGAAAAAGAAGTCTGCATAGAATCTGCGGAGGGGGGGGGGGGCATCATAAAATGTGATTGGTTGAGGTAAGGAAAAGGCGGCGGGGGGAGAGAGATCACAAACTGTGTCTATTTTGCTTTGTGGGCCTGCTTTCATGCAAGCAGATGCCCTTTTTCAAGGACACTACATTGACCCCTGTGTTAATAATTAACATCTCCAATATTATGTCTTCTACTGTAGCTTTATTCTCCCCAATTTTCACATTTTTCTTCTGATTGTTTGCTGAAAAAGGCATAGAGTGGAATCACATCATTCATTTTTTTCAGGCGTTAAATCCCATTACTGGGATTTCGTTTTATATTTGGGGGATCTACACACCACTATTAATGCCAGTGTTCACTGGGTTCAGTCCCTTCATCATGAGATGGAAGCTTACACAGTGGACGAAAGTTTCAGGAAGCAGCAATGTGCAGAGTCCATGAACCTAGTAAAGGATTGGCTTCCACAAATGCATTCTGGGAGAGGGATAACTGCTGCTCCGATGACACCCACAGGGTTTTGAATGCAGGTGGAAGAGGAGGAGATCAGGGTGGATGGTGGGCACACAAAGCACAGGACTTTGATGCTGGAGAGTCTGCTTTATGTCACCTGTCCTCTGTGTTATTACTCTACATTTGTTGCTTTCTGCTGCTGTCGAGCTTTCTTTGAATTCTGTTGGTTCTGTTTCTGCCACACCTGTGTTCAATCAGATAATCACTCACCAAGTATATAAATACATACCTCCCTCCTCTCTCTGTTCTTCTGCCAAGTTGTCAAGCTTTCCACTAATTTCCTCATAGTTTCCTTGTGTTTTCTTGATTATTGGATCATCCCTACCTCTCTGACCATTATACTTGTGATGTCTGAGTTGTATCAAAAAAAGAGAAAACCCCCAAAACACCAGACATGATTTATTTATAGCATGCTCTTCGAATATGTCACTGTGCTAATATTATAACTGTACGGTACAATTTATATGGAGTTAAAGCACAAATAAATATCACATTTTAAATATTTAATCAAAACTCTGATCTTTTTCCTTAACTTTTGCCAAATACTCTGGCTAAGGTTGTTTGAGCTGCGTAACAATCATGATATTCTAGGTGTCTGCTTCTTCACAGATGGAGAAATGAGCTCCAGTAGATGAATTTCCGAATTGTTTAGGATTAATAGTAAATCCCAGTGTAAATCCCAGTTGTGTGGTTTTGGTAAGACTATTAAAAAATGGTGGAGAAGAACATGAAATGTTTTGTTTAAATCGAGGATGGAATGGAACTGGTTCCCTGATTGGTTGCAGATGTTTTTTCAGTGATTGCACATTTTGCAGTGATTTGATCAATTGTGCGTGCATGGTAATCTGCGAGAAGTGACTGAATGCAATGTTTCCATTATGATATTTGTGATGATTTGTGATGCAAATGTTTGGAAATGTTTGGAAATCGAAATTATATCAGACATAACCCCGATGATGAAACGTAAGAGCTCTTTGACATGATTCGATTTTGATCATCCTTCAGTAGTTGCCAGGAGCAGATATTGGAGAGAAAACAAATTAAATATGTTGCCAATGAGCAGCTTGCAGATACAGTAATAATATGTAAATAAGATTTTTTTTAAAGTTATCTGGCAGCAGTCCATTTCCTGTGAAACTTATTTGTAAAGACTGAATATGTGGTTTTAAGGAGACTCTGCCTGCATCCAGATGTGCATTTATTCCGCACGCAGACGCTTCAGCGAGTGCACACGCTCCCATTCTCATCTGTATTGCCCTCCATGTATTAAAAGAGTGATGTCTTTATCACGGGGAGAGAGGTGGAGCAAATGGAAAGAGAACAGAGAAAATATGACAATGCACACATGAAAGGGAGTCCTTTCAAACTCGGGGGAGACATGAAAGACTTTCTCTTGCCCTCTCCTCCTCCTCCTCCCTCCTCTCTCTCTTTCCTTTGCTTCCTTTTTGTTCTCTCTCTCTATCTCCAGTGTTCCCTCTCTTCCCCGTCCTTCCTCTCTGACTCATAATTGTACATTCAGCCTCAAACTGTGAATGGTAACAAGGCTTTTAGCCACACTGAATTAATGTATCCAGTATTTCACTAATGTGTTACCTTTCAAATGTCACCTTTTATGTTGTTGCTGTGAATACATCTTAGCAACCGTGCATTAATTTTTGGGTTGCTCAGCTCAAATTGCCTTTGGCTGCTTTTTGCTTTGCAAAGTTCACGTAATGTCAGACATGGTATACGCAGTCACGTCTGCTGGTAGTGGAGATTTCCACTCTGTTTGTGTGTTTGCATATTTTATAGCAAAATGTATCTATAGCAGGAAGTAGCAGAAGGACGGGTTTTACAGCGTTGGTAAGTGTTTGTATATTTTTATTTATATAACACCAAATCACATCAAAAGTCACCTGATCATGCTTTATGTTGTAAGGTAAAGATCCTACAATAATACAGAGAAAAACCCAACAATCATACGACTTCCTTTGAGCAAGCACTTGGTGACAGTGGGAAGGAAGAACCTCCAGCAGAAGGTGGCTCAGGGAGGGGCGGCCATCCAGACAGGACAAAGACATGCTGTGGAAGAGAGGCAGAGATAAATAATAAGTAATGATTAAATGCAGATTGGTGTGTAAACACATAGTGAGTGAAAAAAAAAAACAGTGCATCATGGGAAGCCACCAGCAGTGTAAGCCTATTGCAGCATAACTAAAGAATGATTCAGGCTGGATCAGGTGACCATCATATATCCTAAATTATGGTTTGGCCTTTTTAGCTTTCATTCTTTTATTTCCTATTTCCTTTTGTACTTAAATGTGTCTTTTCGGTGTTCTTTTTTGCCCATGTTTGATTCCAGCCTCCCGTACTTCACCTGTGCCTAATTTTTCTACTTTTCTGTGTGTTTGTAGTCTGTGTCTTCTCCTCTCTCTGTGCTAAATCATCTTCACACTGTGTGTCAAACATTCCAGCGTTCTTTCTCATATGTTAGACCAGTCTACTCAATCTGTTTTCCTGGTTTTTGTCTCTCTCTGCTCTGTCTGCTTTTCTTCTGCTGTCTCAGTTTGATCTTCTGTGTTGCTCACTTTCAATAAAGTCTGACTTAAAAAAAAAAAAAAAAGACTACACATGGATCCCAAAGTGTTAAGGTTTCCATATTGGAATGTGTTATAGTGCAAAATGTTTTAATTTATGTATAACAGTAAAAGTGCAAGATAAAGGAGCCTAATGCAGAAGTGTTAAGCAATGCCTAATAAATATAACTGCAATAAGTCTCAAGAAAAAAAACAACACAAAACAATGAAATTTACATCGTTTGGGGCTTTTCTGTTGCATTGCATTACATCATGCTGATTCTGTTTCTGGTCACAGAAGAAACATTGTAAGGTCAGGAAACAAAGCTTTTGCTACAATTATTTAAAAACTCTCTGGAACGTGTTCGTTTATGTGTGTAGACCAGAAAAGTTTGATATAGAGATTTAAGAACTATTTCTCACATGCATACACTGTGACTTTTATTGAAAGTTAGCTTCACGTCTAATTAATTTTTCATTTTGTACATGGGTTTAAATGATAAAACAATATCTCCTATTTTCATTCATGTTTGATTCCCCACAGCTTTTAATTTCACTGACGAGAAGATTTGTTAAAACCGTCTAAGGCCTACTGCCAAAAACTAATTATCAGCAACTCAACAACTCACAGTACACTTACTTACATGTCCAGGAGCTTTCACTCAGAAAATGGTGGTCTTCATGAGCATGAATTGCCAGTAGAGCAGTCTGTCCACAGGCAGACAGACACCTGCCAAAGAAAACCAAACCAGCGCCACGTTTGACCACACACACAGTAAAATAGCAGTAAAGTGGTTTTTTCTCAAATCTGATTCTGTCCTTTCATACAAAGGTTTTGATACATTCAGTCATGCAATCATAGCCACTGGGTTTTCCTTCCAGAACAATTGTATGAGACTTACATAAACCATGCCAGTCGGTGCCACTGCAGTCAAAATATGTGCTGTTTTCATCTACAGTGTTTTAAATTTTTTCAGCGTGGCTCATTTCTGGGACCTCCCTGCAGTATAGAATATGGAGAGCAACAGCACGACCCCAGCACAGAACAGAGTAGGCATCAGTGACAACAGACATGACATTAAGTCAGATTACAGTATCGGTGAAGAAGATGGGCTGACAGATGCAAAGCAGCTCCCAATGTGAAATTGCTGCTTGAGCCTTGAGCTAATGTGGGCTGACTTTGAGAGCAGCTGATCAGCTGGGGCAGCATCTGAGTTTGACTTCTAGACACTGACTATGCTAAATTTATTTTATGATTCTGCAGTATGCACAGATAGAGTACATCTGTTACCGTGAAGGTGTTATGTAGTTAATCCACTGTGATGTTTCTAATGCTTCTTGTATTAAATTCAATTAATTTTTATTAATGTGGTACCAAATCACAACAACAGCCACTTCAAGGTGCTTTATATTTTAAAGTAAAGACCCTACAGTATTAGAGAGAAAACCACAACAATCAAACAACCCCCTTTGATCAAGCACTTGGCGATGGTGGGAAGGAAAAACTCCTTTTTAACAGAAAAAAACCCCTCAGGAGCACCAGGCACAGGGAGGGGCATCCATCCGTTAGGGGTGAGGGGCGATCTGCAAGATAAGAGATATTATGTCAGCAATCTGCCCCCCCCCAGTTGAAATGCAACTGAAATATGTAAAATCAAATGGCAGTTTATTCATATGTCATGAATGTATATCAATCAAGTAAATTTCACCTGACCAAACTGCCTTAAATTTAACATTTAAATTGTACTTTTGTAACAAAATTACACACTTAATTAAATTAAAGTCAGCTTTTTGGACACAACATCTTTTGGCATAGGTTTCCTATAAGACACACAAATGTGTGAGAGCATGTGCACTGAAACGCCACACCTGTATGTCACCTGAGTCCATGTCCTGAGGTCAATGCATTTCCGAGGAAACTTTGACCCCTCTGGGCTTCATTTGATTGTTCTGGGGTCAGACATAACTAACAAGGGAGCAGAAGGTCATAGGTGTGGAATGTCACCTAAGGAAGGTATATTTCTGCATCCCAATAATGGTATATGATGGAATTCTACTCATAACATAGTCAAAGTAAGGATTTAATCTGGAGTTAAAACCAGACGGAGAGAAAACCCGGCAGAGACCGCAACTGTTTCTCAACATTTTTACATCGGGAGGAGGGACGGGAAAAGATGAAGATAAGTTGAAGGAAGCAAAAAAAAGGGCTGTTTTAATCTTTTGATCCTTTCACCTCCTATCAGCTCCGGTATCAAACAAATTACCCAGAACGCACCCCTGCACACATCAGTCTCATTACGCATCTCCCTCTACTCAGAGACACTGGGTAAATAGCACTGTCTGTAGGGAGACGAAGAATCAACAACATAATGAGACTGCTGATGATGAGCTCGGTGTTGTGCGGATGCGCGTGTGTGTACATGTGGTTTAAGTGCCTTACTTGGAATTTACTCGCCTTTGAATTTGCCCTGACTCAAGAGAGCTGCTACAGACTTGAGAAACACTGCAAAGAAATGTTACGCGGCGAAAAACCTTTAATTTATTCCGAAGTTGTTTATCAGTTGCAATAGAAGCCATGTGTAGAATTGCATAAGAAATCCGAGCGGACTGAGATCTTGTTTTTGATGGAAACCATTATCCCAGCAGCCTAAGCCTGGATTTAACTGGTGGATTCCTGCATTACAGCGTCATATTTTTGACAGTGGAAGAGACAAGATTTATGTTTTTATGTTGACAGAGAAGCAAATAGTGCAAAATTTTAAAATGCCTCAAAAAATTGAATAAGGATTAGATGATTTTTCTTCAGCCGAAGTGAATCAAATGTTTCCAGATTTCCATAAATTCACCTTTCCGTTGCCCCTGTTCTGTCCCTCTACCTGCAACAACATCTGTCATTTTAAAAATCGAAACTATAGTGCATTGTTCACTTATACAAGTGAGCCGTTGTTCATGTGACGCAGAAACAAGGGGATGTCGATGTCAGCACCAACAGCATTGCAACCAATCATTATGTCTGGCCAACACGACTGGCCAAAAGTGAAAGGTCAGAGGTTAGGGAACAGTCGCCATTAAAAGAGCCCCCTCTGTCAACACATTTGTATATAGCAGGAAGGGTCAGAGCAGTTCCCATCAGTACTAACATCAGTTTGCCATGTTGTGATGAATTGTGCACATGGTAATCGTATGGAGAGAAATGAAAGGAAATAGAATCATGGTGATGGAAGTGAAACACAGTACACTTTAGATGTTTTAGACCTTACCATTTCCATTTTACCCAGTGCCATATACATGTACAAGTAAAAATTGGACCATTTATGCATTTTTTTAAATAAAGCAATGTCAACCTGTTGTTTTTGGAGCTTTTTAACATATTGGGAAATTTTAATTTTTCAGTTTTTTTCCAGATGTACCTTCTCCTTCAGCGTCATTTTGCCCTAAAAGTTGTGCTTGAATGATACTTCTTGTTCTGCTTACTTACTGCTGCAGAAAGCAAGTGACCATATCCCAAAGTCATCGTGAGATTTAGTCAACCTCCCTGATGTGAACAAATGGGTAAACCAAACCAGGCTTTATTTACCAGTTTCAATAAAACTAAGTGCATATGTGGTACCACATATAGCTAAATGCCAACTTTCATCTGTAGTTGCTTGACAGAGGGTTGCAATGATGTGGTTGTGGTTCATTTAAATCTTTATTGTACTGCCATGACTTCCACCTCATTTCTGCATTCCCACTACCTGGCACTAATGCCAAAGGGAGTCATGTGTATGTCACCAACACATCAGTGTTTTAGGAAAAAGGAAGAATTTGGGGAGAATTTATATTATATTGAGATATAGACCAGGTTTACACTGGATCAGTGGAATAGAACTGATGGATATACATTCATCAGGGATAACATTCTGACCACCTGCCTAATATTGTGTTGTTCCCCCTTATGGTGCCAAAACAGCCCTGACCCATCGAAACACTCCTGTGGTATCTGGCACCAAGATGTTAGCAATATATCCTTTAACTTGGGAGATCGGGCCTCTGTGGATTGGATTTGTTTGTCTTGTACATCCCACAGATGCTTGATTAGGTTGAGTTCTGGGGAATATGGAGGCTGAGTTAGCCCCTCAAACTCCTCAAATCATTCCTGAACAATTATGCTTTATCCTGCTGAAAGAGGCCACAGCCACCACGGAATACGCTTTCCATGAAAGGCACCAGTGCTTAGGTAGGTGGTATCTGTCACGTGTAACATCTACATGGATTGCAGGACCCAAGATTTCCCAGCAGAACATTGCCCGCTGCCTCTGTTGGCTTGCCTTCATTCCCATAGTGCATCCTGGTGCCAGGTATTCCTCAGGTAAGTAACACACACGTAATAAAAAAGAAACATGATTCATCTTCTGTGGAACCAGCTTCCAGTTTGGATTCGGGAGACAGACACTATCTCTACTTTCAAGATTAGGCTTAAAACTTTCCTTTTTGCTAAAGCATATAGTTAGGGCTGGACCAGGTGACCCTGAATCCTCCCTTAGTTATGCTGCAATAGACGTAGGCTGCCGGGGATTCCCATGATGCATTGAGTTTTTCCTTTCCAGTCACCTTTCTCACTCACTATGTGTTAATAGACCTCTCTGCATCGAATCATATCTGTTATTAACCTCTGTCTCTCTTCCACAGCATGTCTTTATCCTGTTTTCCTTCTCTCACCCCAACCCCTCGCAGCAGATGGCCCCGCCCCTCCCTGAGCCTGGTTCTGCCGGAGGTTTCTTCCTGTTAAAAGGGAGTTTTTCCTTCCCACTGTCGCCAAAGTGCTTGCTCATAGGGGGTCATATGATTGTTGGGGTTTTCTCTGTACCTATGAAGCGCCTTGAGGCGACTTTTGTTGTGATTTGGCGCTATATACATAAAATTAATTTGAATTGAATCAGAGAAGTTCACCTTCTTCCATTGCTCTGTGGTCCAGTTCTGATGCCCACATGCCCATTTTTGGTGCTCTCAGTGGTGGACAGTGGTGGACAGTGGTCAGCATGGACTGTCTTCTGAGGGTATGCAGCCCCGTATCCAACAAACTGTGATGCTCTGTGTATTCTGACACCTTTTTATCAGAACTAGCATTAACATTTTCAGCTAAAGTAGCTCATGATCAGTGATTATGATCCTCAATGATCCTTGGCTGTCTCTGTCCCTGTCGCTGATTCATCCACCACTCAACCATTAAATTCCATCCACCACTTTTAACAGATACTGGCCACTGCAGACCTGGAAAACCCCACAAGAGCTGCAGTTTTGGAGATACTCTTACCCATTTGTCTATTCATTACAGTCTGGCCCTTCTCTGATTCCTTCAAATACTTACCCTAGCCCATTTTTCTGCTTCTAACATCAACTTTGAGGACAAAAGTCCACTTGCTCCCTGATATATCCCACCTAATAACGGTACTATGATGGAGAGATAATCAGTGCTATTCACTTAACATGTCAGGTCTCATGGGACTCTGCTTGGTTACTGTACTTGATCTCTGGGACTTTTGCGTGTTGCCAGTTCATACACAGAAGCTGTGGGAAAGTAAAATAACCTTCTGCCTAAAGATTAAGAGAACAGACTGAAAGGTAAATAAGTAGTAACTCATACTTATCTGATTAAATATTTATTTTACATCTATATCCATACGTTTAATGCTCATTTGTTTACTTCAGTTTCATCTTGTGCAGAGAGTTTTCGAGTATTTTCTCTTGCTGATTGCCTCCTTTCTAAAACCACAGGCTACAAGTTGATGCTGTCTCTTTCAAAAGACTTGCCATTAGATTTTGGAAGCTACCTGCAGGGATTTGCTCCAGCACAGCTGCCGCAGATGTTGGAACACAGGTGTCAGAACTATGTAAAGCATGCGAGGTTCTTCTATGCCAGTCTTATTTCTTTATTGATCCATCTTTGTGCCTCTGTGTCTGTTAGCACAAAGCTAGAACCATACCTTTATCCTAAATATCTTCATGCTGTGTATTATAACACTTCCCCATAATTGGAACATTGGATCCAATCCAGAGAAAAATGTATTCCAAAAGGGGTGTGAACATATTTTAGACCCTATAATATACTTTGATTGAGCGGTAGTGGCTCTTATATTTCAGCTTTTTTTGTATTGCTTAAGAATATTGTTTCTCACAGACAGCCATATCCATCAAGCCGGTGAATGAAAGTAAGTGATGGCATAAAGCAGACTCCCAGAGTACATGATTGAAATGTGTCTAACAACACTCCGAAGCGAAGGCCAGCTCTCCATGCAGACCGACAGGCGACTGGCGGAGAGCTGATGATAGTCAAGTGAGGACAGACCACTGAGACTCAGGCTGAGGGTGGTAGACAGAGAGGGGATGGAGGGGAGGGGGGGAAGCAAGGAGCGAAAGTGATAACCTTGTCTCTCGTTCATTGCTGTCTACTCAGTGATTTAATTTGGTCGCGCCGTCACACCTGAGCTAAAGCTCATCCATCACAGGTACTGCAAGATCCCTTCATCGCTCCTCTTCCCTCCATCCATCCTTCTACTGCTCCCTTTCCCCGTCTTTCTCTCCTACTTCTCTTTTCTTTCAAGGCTCCATCAATTGCTCACCATCTCTCTCCATGGCTGTCCCAAATATGCTTTTCTCCGTGTCATTCTTTGAGTAACTGCCTCTCCAGCCTTCTCTTTGTCTCTGCTCGGAAACTGATGGCTCTCCTGGGGTTTCTTGGTTATGATAATGCAATGCAACGATAAAGGGTTGTTTATAAAATTTGAATATGAACTAATGAAATGAAATCAAAACTCAAGCTTTTCATAATTGCACTCACGCAAGTTGGTACGCTCAGTCAATACATGTGCAATGGATAATTAGTGAAACCACCAAAATTGTAGTGATCTTTGCTGAAAAGTGGATACATGCCCCAAACGGTATCTTAAAAATTAAACTGGTCCTTTCACACACATCCAGAATGTGAGACACATACGGCACCCAAGCTAACAGGACAAAGACTAACTGAGAAAAAAAATAAGTGACAGATCAAGACTGTAAAATACCATCATCTATGTTAGTTAGTGTGGACATTTACTTAGTACTGGGTTGAAGCTGCTTTTGCCTTTTGCCTTGCCAAAAGCAGCTTCAACCCAGCTGGAAATTTTCCTCCGAGATTCTGGTTCACAATGACACAGCGGCTGCAGATTTGTCAGCTACAAATCTATGATGAAAATCTCCTGTTCAAACACATCCTAAAGGTGCTCTATTGAATTGAGATCTGGTGACTGTGGAGGCCGTTAGCCTACTGTGAACTTGCTGTCATGTTTAAGAAACTAGTTTGAGATGATTAAGCTTGAAGCATTCTCACTATTCTTCTGCTGCTCATTGGATATTTTCTTTTTCCAACCATTTTGTATTTAAACTAGAAATGTTTTTGTGTGAAAATTTGAGTGGATCAGCAGTTTCTGAAATACTCAGACCAGAACATCTGGCACAACAACCATCACACCTTCAACGTGTCTTAAAATCGCTTTCTTTTCCTATTTTGGTACTTT
This sequence comes from Oreochromis aureus, assembly GCF_013358895.1. Lineage (NCBI taxonomy): Eukaryota > Metazoa > Chordata > Actinopteri > Cichliformes > Cichlidae > Oreochromis > Oreochromis aureus. The sequence continues at coordinate 34,037,056 of NC_052955.1, forward strand.
GCATTAATGAGTGGCTGCCATGTGATTGGCAGATTAGATGTGTGCTTTAATGAGCTTTAATGAGCAGTTGAACATGTGTACCCAGTGAGTGTATGTTGAACTAACAACTTAAAATGTCTAGTAGGTACACTATGTGTTTATCATGTAAATATAGGGAGCATTTAAGAGTATTTATTGAGTAGATTAAGCTTTTTTTTAACTTAATGGCAAAGGCCAGTAAAATTTAAAAAGAGAGACTATCTGATTTAAATTTATAAGTGGATACAAACAGTCCAAATGAATCTTGACATTTGCTGTGGTGCACAGATGGGTAAAGGATCAACTGCTAATGTTTAGTGATGATGTCAAGGCTGTGCTTAAAGCTCTGACACCAAATGACTTTGTTGGCCTTGCCAGCATTTTTGGTTACTATACATTTAAAACGTTGAAGAAATGAAGTGTATTGTAAATTTCCCTGCAGGTATATGTAAACACCTTTATGGCAAAAGCTGCAAGGTTGGCCAAATTCCTCCCTGCATTTTTGCCAGTGCAGCATATTTACAACAAAACCTTTTCTTTGCTCAAGCAGAGCCCCTCTGGCGTGTCTCTACTGCATGTTGTGCTTACACAGGTTCACCTCGAAGCATTTTGGTACAGTCCACAGAGCACCCAGTGGGTGTTCTGGCTCAGCCTGGGCCAAACTAATCAACGCATCCAACAGGGGACATGGGACCCCTCCCCTGTGCTGATAGACCACAGGAATACCCAGCACACCCGAGTTCGGCCAAGTGGGCACGAGTCACACACTCACGCACGCTGCATGAACATGTTCAAACACTGCGCTGCCTGCTGCTTTACACAAGCACCGAGTGTTAAAGTCACTTTTTGCTGTTCGTAGCTTCTAAAAGGTTTTACAGCAAGACAGCAGCTAATGAAAGGTCCTCACAGGTAGAATAAGAGCAATGCTCATCTGTTTGCTGGCTTACTGTTTCTCACAGAAGTGCCATCAATTTCTCAGTGGACTGGTTACTATGACAATGGCTTGGCCTCACCAAAGTGACTGGAGTGCTGTTGTGTGTGAGGTTGAACACTGAGAGTGCTGCCCTCGGAAAACAGCAGCAAACACAGTTACAGAAACATGTTATACACACAGTCAGGCTTCCACTGCTTCAGAGGCCATTACACCCACTGCATTCATTTCCAACCTCTCACCATAACCTTTACTGAAGTCTTCGACTGAAAATGAACAGACAAAGCAACTGTGAAAGTGAGCCTCTGCTGTGCATCAGGGCGACGTGATTTAGCTCACGTTTCCCAGTTCAGCTAAGAGTGCCACGTGTCTGTTAAGTCTTTAGTGATGCAAGCATACCTGCACGTGCACACAATCAGCAAATGCAAACAAACACCACATATTATTTTTCCAAATTTATTTGGAGTCTTTGAAACATTTTTTCTGTGGTTGCAGTTTAATTATGAGAAAGCTGGATATTAAATCTGTCTGTTGTGAAGTTATTGTTTTAAATTGTTACAGTGTAATACAGTGCAGAAAAATAACAGGGATATTTTTATTTCCCATATTGATTAGATCTCTCTTTTTTTTTTTTTAAATGTCTTGCAGCAGACATTCCTTCTAAATCTTTAAAGAGTCTAAAGAGTGTTTTAAAGTTGAATTTAAGTGAAGTCAGTGGGGTGTTTTGAGCTTAATGAAAAAGTCAGCATGCTAACATGCGGTGTTAATTTGATGATATTTAGCGGGTGTAATGTTAGCTACGCTCAGGGTTTCTGCCAGAAAAGTTGTTAACCCTTGCAACTTTGACCAGCACAGGAGGCAATTTAATGTTGCACTCAATTAATGTAGCGCTGTCAGTCCCCTATTTCGCTAATTGTGAAGCACAGATGGGACAGTGGATAAGCATGAAGTACACAAGACAGGGAGAAACCAAGGAGTATATTTCCAATTTCACTTTACTCCAGCACTGACCCACAGTTAGCATTGTTCACATATAGCAACGGATGATCTACCTTACTATTACTTGTACTTGTATATGATGCAGGTATTGCATGTAGTTCAAATGATTCGTGCAAAACTAACACTTATAATTTATGCAAACAGCTACAGTGATCTAATAATGCTCAGGCCAACCGGTGTGGCCAAAGGCGCCACAGAGGAGGCCCAGTGTCCCACTTGGACAACACCTGACACGCTCTTACTCTGTAATATTAAACACTGCCTCTTCTGTTTCAGGAAGGCTTGCTAGTATAGAGAGATGGATGTGAACTTGAAAGTACGTAAACATGCAAACATGAAATAAACAAAAAAAATGAATGAACTTTGGTTTTAGATTAACTGGGTCATAATGGACAATATGGACAAAGGTATTAGGCCACAGTTCTTAAAGTCAAGCACGTAACTAAGCAGTACAAACGTTTGTGAAAGAATGAAAAAGCTCACTGATTTAGTATTGTTCTTCAGCAGGATGTCACCATTGCAACAAGTCTAGGTCTAAGTGAAAGCATTTAGGAAGCACAGCAGCTCAGGTATGACGTGGTACACCGTGCAAAGTTACAGAGTGCTGAGGCAGTCACCAACTCTCAGTAACTGCAGAGCTCCAAACCTCCTCTGACATTAACATCAGCACAAAACGTGTGTGTCGGGAGCTTCGTGACATGGGTTTGCCCATTACTCCATCCTATGCTGACACGAAGCGGAATGAAGTACGAAGATATAAGACCAAGGAGAAAAGAAAAAAGAAAACCACAGGAAAAAGGCAGATGAAGCAGAAATGACAAACGTCAGACGCCACACTGTTAGCATGTTTAAAAAGTAACTGGACCAAATCTGATTATGCTCGCTGCTGATCTGTGCTGTTCCCAATGCAAAACTTACTTAACTCTCTGTGTATTAATTCCATCATGGCATGTAAAGAAAAGGATTGGTATTGATCGGATGCCTGTAAGCCACTGATCAATTCATTAACAGGTCATCTCTCCGGCCTCAGCACTGGCCTCGACACTAAGTGATTTTTAATTAGCAGATACTCTCCGGGCATACACAACACAGCACACACCTAAGTAACTCTTTGCATGTGCATATCTGTGTGGCAGGAGCAGCGTGTGTAGGTGAGTGTGTTTGCATAAAAGTGTGTGTTTAAATAGAGCTGGCAGGTTACACGGTGTGCTGGCTGGCAGGATCGTGACCTGGTGGCCCCGAAGGGGAAAAAAGTTGGCAGAGACAACTGTCTCCCTCCTCCCTGACTGGCTCATGCTTCCTATAAACAGCTCAATAAACAAAAACACAAAAAGAAAATCTGCACTGCTGTCCATTTGGGGAATTTGTTGTTTAAGAAGGAGCATGTTCATTAAGAAAAGAAAACACACAAAAAAACTCTACTTCTCTTGTGGATTCTCCACAGAGCATGACATGACAGCATCGCCAGGGCAAAAGCATGCAGGAAATTGCAAATAATATGCTTCCTGGCTTAGCTAAAGAGACAGTTTCATCAAGAAAGCTCCCCCCAAACATCTATAAATACAGGGAACAGAGACATCTTCAGTGGAGCATGCTGACTGGGGTCGTGCTGGTTTTCTGCCATGCTTCGCCACTCTCTTAAGCCGTGGCAATGGGATTTTCGGACTGGAATTAGACTGCAGTTTTCATCCAGAGGGACTGTGGGATATTTTAATAATGAAAAAAAAAATACAGACATGTCTTTGCATTTACTCCGTTTTTTTTGAAAGGTGAAGGTGAAGGGTGAGTTAAAAGAGCTGTTACAGAGAGGGGGTGAAAAAAATTCTCATCTCCTCAGCCCTTCCCCTGCTGCTTCTCCCTCTCTTCTTTCCTCATTCGGCCTCTTTTTCCTCCCCTCTCTAGCTCTCTCACCCCCTGCCTTTTCCCCTTAGACGAGAACCCTAGATAACCCCGCATCACCACATCAAAGAGGAGATGAGAGGAAGATGGATAGAGGGGGCGAGAGAGGACGAGGAGGAGCGGGCCAAGCTCGGGGAGGTGGATCAACAAAGGTGGAGGTTAGAGGGAGGGAGCAGAGCAGAATTGGGGAGGGCTGAAAAAAGTGCTGGAGAAGATGTAAACACCTGAGCAGGATTGAGATATAACCGAGGACTCTATTTATATCACACCATGTCTGTCTGAATCTCTCAGCGTGCAGTTCAGTGTGATCGCTCTTCACTGTCGCACACGCGTGTTAATGCACACGGTTCCCACGTCCACTTCTTTTTTTCTGCCTGATAACCGAGCGAACAGTTCAATTAGCCGAAGCTGTCAGGGCTCTCCATTTCTGCGCTCTCCTCTCGCTTCAGACTCTGGGATGAAGGGAGGAGAATAAAGCAGGGACATCAAAGCTCTTGTATTCAGAGAGTGCTGCACTTCACTACGATGCGTGTCTGTGTGTGTGTGTGTGTGTGTGTGTGTGTGTGTGTGTGTGTGTGTGTGTGTGTGTGTGTGTGTGTGTGTGTGTGTGTGTGTTTAGTTGCAAGATCAGTCACCAGCCATCCTGACCCATGTTCCGCCAAGCAATAATTAAGCAAATTTAATCTGTGGGGGATTTTTACTCCCAGTGAGCTCATCCACTCGTGTTACACTTGTAAGTATAATTCATTATGTTTAAATCTTCATTCATTTGTTTTTCTCTGGTTAATTGTAATGTTGTGTACCCATGTAAATGTGGCCAGTTATTTTTAGATTTTCACTGTGCAGCCTGTGCTGGGAGCAGGTGTACAGATAACAAGCAGAGGACAGATGAGGAGGGAGAGATCAGAGAGGGAGGGAAGGGAAAAAATATCGGAGATAAGTGGGTTGACAATGATGCCGCCAAGGCTTCTTTCAGAAGAAGACGTGAGGTGGAAGGGTCCCGACCCTGGTAATGCGACCCTCACTGGGAGTGACGTGGAGAGATGAAGGGCAGGCCGAGACAGACACAGACACAGAGAAGAGAAAGTTAAAGCAACAGAGGACAAAATAATAATAGGATCTAATACGATATCCCAAGTGTTCGGTTCTGACGAAACGTCAGGGCTGAGTGGGGATGCTGTGCATCACAAATGACTTAAACGTGAAGTAATTGATTTCCCGGCCTCTTCGTGAGAGAGCAACAAGCTCTAATTGATGCTGACCAGGGCCGGAGTGGAGCCAATTTTCAGAGCAGGAGTTTCGTCCTCACGAGGTCAGCCCAATTTCTTCTCATGTTGGAGGAAATGAGATAAATTATGCTACAGTTCAGTTCTTGCTAAGCGGTAATTTTTTTATGCTGGTTCTTATCAATCACCTCAGTTCACTAACATGCTTGTAGGTAGTTTCTTGCAAGCTGCTGTTGTCTCACTGCTCTCTGTCCGTATCCCTTTTATCCCTTCTCCAAAATAGTCCCACATATGTTAACAGAGACATTTCAATAATGAGAGATCATTTGAACTGAACATTATTAGATTGAGTAAAACTACATTTGGTGAGTAGACTCTGATAAAGCTGCATAACTTTGTGAAATCCAACAACAGTAGAGGAGCTCTATCTGGATGAAGTGTAGATGTGGAGGAGCTGGGTCACATGAATGAGAGGCTGAAAGGCACAATGACAGATGCTGATTGGCTCACAGAGAAGAAAATGATTGGGCCAGAGAGAGGACAGCAGATCTAAGTTTGACAGTGTGGGGAAGTGGAAGTACACTGTAAAAAAAAAATACTAATATAAAAGTATTTTACTGTGTATTTTACAGTTTTGTTCTGTTCTTCTAGAATATCATTAAATTTACATAAATAGACTGTGATTTCACATTTCAAATGTAAATTAACATAAAATCACTGTAATGTAATAAAACATAATTTTCTTGTTTTTTAAATGTATTTGTCTGTACATATGCATATTTAGATTGTTAAAATACATTCACAAATGTATCATGATTTCACAAATATGTGTCCGTTATTTGAAAGACTGAACTGTTACATTCAAATGTAATACTATGGAAAAATATATAAAATGATTCGCATAAACTTTTTTTACATCAAATAATTATTGTTATTATTGCTATTTAGGGCGATCGTGGCTCAAGAGTTGGCAGTTCGCCTTGTAATCAGAAGGTTGCTGGTTCGAGCCCCGGCTCGGATACTCTCGGTCGTTGTGTCCTTGGTCAAGACACTTCACCTACCGCCTACTGGTGATGGCCAGTAGGCCATCACCAGTAGGCGATGGTGCGATATGGCAGCCCCGCCTCAGTCAGTCTGTCCCAGGGCATGCAATCCATTATTATTTAAACCAACTGTTAACTGTATATTTCTGTACATTTAAGTATTATTGTTCATATTGCCACATTCATTGACCTTGTTTATAGGTAATTTCATTGTTTAATCACATTAACATGTGATTTGCCTTTTTCAAGTGCTTTTAAATTTAATGTTTAAAAGCACTTGAAAAAGGCAAAATCCCATGTAAAATTGGGCGACAAACTGTATTGTCATTACTGAAAATAACCGTATTTTTATGAGAAAGTTATTTTCTGTTATTTTCTGGTATTATTTTGGTGCCCCAGCTGCCGGAATATTACTGTTTTTCTAGGATTTTTTTTAACAGTGTAGGCTACCTAAGGAATAGACTAGCAGCCCACACAGGAAACCAGGCAAATAGATGAGCTTCTGCATAAAGTTAATGTGATGTTGGATTGCACATGTCTGTAAGTGCAGCTAATCCAGTGCATTGACTGCAAGTGGTGTGGCATTAAGTGAGATGAAATAAGAAAATCACAACTTCCAAAATTGTATTATGTGTGAAAAGGTATTTTTCTACAAATGGTGCTTTGGAATCTGTTTTGTGCCAATGAAAGAAAAATGAAACAGAAAAATGTCAGGTTGTTCCCACTAATGACACATACTCATCTATTTTTCTTCCACTTTTCCAAGTTAAGGTGTTGGGAGTAGCAAAGATTTGCCAGACCAAAAGGCTACTAAGACAGCCAAGAGTCATGGTTACAGCCCCCTGTTCTCCTGCCCAAAACACCTCACCTGGCTCCTTCTGATGCTGAGCAGCAGAAGCTTTACTCTAAGAACCTCCTTAATGATGAACTCCTCGTCCTGTCTCTGCGGGAGAGCCTGGACACCCTTCAGAGGAACCGCTGTCCTTTTCCTGCTCTTTCAGGTACTAACCACAGCTCTTGGCTGTAGATGAGGGTGGGACTGGAGATCGAAGAGTAAATGGACAGCTTCGCCTTTGGGCTCAGACTTTTCTTCACTGCAGCAGGCTGATGTGTAAATATACATATATATATATATATATATATATATATATATATATATATATATATATATATATATATATATATATATATATATATATATATATATATATATATATATATATATATATCTAGAGAGAGAGAGAAAGAGAGTGCAAGAGAGACAGAGAGAACCTGAGCTACGAAATATTTGCCAGAAAACCTTTTGTTTGTGAAAAATGATTGTTTACTGAAGGTGAAGCTCTAAAAGTATGAAAGTTTTTAAAATCAATTACATATTAATTTGAGTTTGTGAGTTTAGATTTCTATTATATTTACTACGACCTTCATTTTTTTATTTTTTGCATTTTATTGTTTAAAAATGTATTTTGCTACTTTTTTCGTTTATCGGGGGGAATAAAATCAAATTGATGATGCAGAAGTCTCAAAGACTTACAAAACCCCATGCATCAAATATGATACGCTTGGCTTGAAGAGGTAAAAATAAACAGATTCTAGTCCTGTTTTGTACCTTCTTACCCTATTGTAAGGGTAGGCTGCATTAGTAGGGAACTCCTTTGGGTTCACATGTCTCTCGTCTGACTTGTTGTATTTTTGTAATGATTTGGTGCATCTCTAGCACCAAAGATCACAACATTTTTGGCCCGTAGACTTAAGGTAACACTGAGGCTTTGTCTTTCTGTGAGTCTCCAAAGGTATTACTGTTTAAAGTTCAACCATAAATCGTAAAATTGTAACTCAAATCCACTCCAGCCTTGAGAATTTTTAAAAAAGCCTTTATTTTGGAGTAGATTGTCTTCTCTTGTCAAAACCACAACAACACACGAGACTGGAACCAAAATCCCAAGTGCACTGGCAACCATGTGCGCTCCACCAGTGAGTCCAAGATTTCTCTCCTTACTAAAACATCGAGTTTGTGTAGGATTCAGTCATGGGAAGAACCGCTGCAGCTCTGCCAGGGAAAAAAGAATGTCATATTTGGAGTCCAAGTCATGCACTCGTTTCTTGTCTGTGATCAGAGTCCCAGGAAAAGATTTAGCAGTGTGTGTGTGTGTGTATGAAGCACAAAGAAGGTGCTGATGTGGGTGAAACAATGACAGGTTTGTTGCTTTTACACCCTTTCCCCGTGGCCTTGTAGTGGAGAATATGGCTGTGAGTTCTCACAGTTCCTCCATACTTATACACACACACCACACACACACACGTTGAATATACAAACACACTCTCAGATCCACATAAACTGTGTAAACCGCCAAGAGGAAGATGTCATTATACTCCCCGAGGAGCTCGCAGGATGTAATTTAAAAAGATAAGAGAACAAATTAACTGCAAATTCATTATGTGTTTATATTCAGTGAGTGGGCATTATGGGAAAGCTTTTGAAAGGACTTCAAAGGACGAATGGCGGCAATGAAAAATGTATTCCATGCAGTGTTTTCTTAATGGATCATTTCATCTGAATGGCATTTGTTTAACCCGCAGTATCAGTCAAACCCGCTCTCGCGTTTGTTAACATATTTTGCACATGTACGTATAGTTTCGCTCGTGTCCAGGAGAACTGTTATGATTTCTTGTTTCTAGGAGAGGCAAACAGCAAAAACCTGATCCACTGTGGAAAATCAACAGCACAGGCGGAAAAGGGTTCAGACACCAAACAGCCCGTGTTTAGATCCATGTTTGCCCACTTCCACTTTGTTTGCTTTCTCTGCTGGGCCTGGGTAGCATAACTGTGGGGGTTGTACTTGGCTGTGGTGATACATGTAGGCATATAGAGGGCTGGGAGGTTGGGGGTAGAGAAGACAGATGTTGGGATTAAATGGTTGGGGTGGATTTTGAGCTGGGAGAGTTAAGCTGTACATGAAGAACAAAGGGTTTATGAAGGGATTTTAGGATGGCGGTTCCACATGTAATGACTCAAAGAAACAGCATTTCTGTACTAAAGAAACAAACCTGCAAATTAGAATGAGGGGTACTTGTAATACTTTTGATTTAGAGCAATACAATAAATAGAAAGAACCTAAATCCGCATTATTATTTTTCTTTAAACTAGATTGGTGACAAGCTGTAAAACACAGCCGTTTTTAATTTCATATGGCTAATATGCCTCTAAACATTTACATATCATATGAATGTGTGAGTTGTGCTTTTGTCCACATTCGATATTCTCTCTCCTTTAAGATGTTTTTGATTAAATGTATTTAGTGGAAACTTTATTTTACTAAAAATGGAGACATGCTGCATATGAAGACCAATGGGAGCTGTTAAAAGGAATGAAAAGTTTAAGGGTGCAACATTAAAACCCAAATATGTCCAAAGGCATTAATATTAAAGACTGTATATTAAAGATGGATGTAGCCAAAAGGTCTATAAAAGGCCACCAGGGGGCAGCCAAAAGGATTAAAATTTTATAGCAGTCTGTGAGAAAGTGACCTTATATCTAAGGCTAGGCTAGACTTGTCTAATATAGCATGATGTTCATTTTGTAAATTATTGCCACATTCAGAGTAAAATAAACAATAAAGTAGAATAGAGTAAAACAGATGACGATGATAATGATGATAACCTTTTATGTCAAATATATAAAACAAACAAACATATATACGTGGGCAAACAAAATCAACAAAATCTACATGATAGGAAACAAAAACTCAATCGCTAAGTCATAAATAGTGTTGTAAAAAGTATATACATACTTTTTTACAACTTTCTTACTTTTCAGTCCTTACCCCAGGCTCAACACACACACAGATTTGCCATGTTTATCGTCACCCCCACTTCACCTCAGCACTTGTAAACACTCACCTCATACTACTTTTTTTTTAACTGAATAATGCCTTAAAGTTTCTTTAAGCTCACTTACTCCACAACTGGAAATACAAAGTACTTACTGCTGTTTCATCACCATCTTGATACGCCAAAGTCACTTTGAAGACTGAAGCTCCCTGTTAGTGGCTGTAAACCTGGTCACCTCAAAGGCAACGAGTCTGTAAGTTCATTGTATAATATACCAATCATTATGGTACCATATATTTTTTCAAAATATAATATAATTTCAAAAATTCGGGGCTTAAAATGATGGTCCACCAAACATCAGGGGTTGTCATGCTAGTTTTCTTTCATCTTCTATATACAGTCTGTAGTTTAAGTGTCAAATATAACAAAAGGTACCTCCACTCTGAAATTGTAATAATCTGTAGTTTTATTGGTCCTTTCACATTAAATATACTTATTGAATTGAACATAAAAAATAGTTTTGCAATATAGAGCTACTTTCATTTTAGGCACTAAAATCCTCTGTGGCTTTTTAAAGAAAACAGTGGTTGTGTTTATAGAAAAACTATCCCAGTACCATAAAACAGTCCTGTTATTACTAAAATGTGCAAGAAATATGGCTAAACTCGTGTTTTATAGCTCCATGCTTAAAATCTTCGGTTCAGGATGCCTTTGAAGCTGCAGTCCACTTCATTATACAGTGTGACCATGAAAGTGATCAGCAAATTCAACAGAACTAATTAAATTCTAGCCGGATATCGTGGTTGTGATCAAAATAAGCAGCAGAGAAGACAAAAAGAGAAGAAAATAATTTTTAGCTTTCATGTCCAGTGCTACAACACCAGAAATTCATTTGGACAAAAATCACTTCGTAAAACTGATGCTTGTTAAGAGGCTTCAGCCAGTGGTGCAAACCAATAAAGCTGTGTACATCTACAACAAAAATATCTGCTTTTACACTAGTTATAGCAGATATTAAAGCGTTACAGTCCCTTTTTAAATTTTTGGGGGATGGGTCCGGGGCAGGGGGGGGGATTTCATGACCCACCTAAACCACCTAAACCACTTCATAAAGATTTGTGTTTTTACTGGGACTGGTTGGGTGTTATTACGTGTGTGTCTGTGTTTGACTGTTATTACGTGTGTGCGTCTGTGTGTGTCTGTTTCTGCATGATAGACCCGCAAAGATGATGAGGGGAACGTGAAACTGGAATGCTAGGTTTCACTTAATCATCTCCTGATGCTAGTGTAAACACTGAATCTGATTTGAGCTAATTGGGTTTGCAGTCAGGGTAAATAGTGTAAAAGGAAACCGCTCGCACATTCAGCAAGATCGTTCCCAACTCCCAGCCACCTCCCCCGTCTGTTCACTCATTATTCCTGCTTTTAGCCAGGATGACAAAAATGTGGAAACTGGTGCCAGGCAACCCTCGACTTACTACTGATCCTCCATCATAAAAAAGGCCTTTCCTCCCTCAAAGTCATCTGTAATTTAAATAATGCTCTTAGGTTGGACTGTTTTTTCTGCTGTGGTATTTGGATAATTTAATTTTTGAGAAAAAAAGGAAAAAGAAAGGGAAGAAGGGATGATATATATATATATATATATATATATATATATATATATGTATATATATATAGATAGATAGATAGATAGATAAAGAAACGCTCGATCGATTTCCTGGCTTTGGGATATGAGATATTTGTGGTTATGGATCTTCCCTCCCTCCTCCACCCCTCCACCCTCCTGCTTGGCATTCGCAGCACAGTCTCGAAAAGTTTTTGCCGTCCAACATCTTGTCACTCACATCTCCTCTCTCTGCCTCTCTCATCATACCCGGTAATGTAGTCACACTGATTGCATTCTCCCACTAATCTAATTCTTCCCTCTTTCAGCCCCCCAGAGACTTTGAGCGGATTCACATCGCATCCATTTCAATGACCTCCCGCCCCACCACCACCACCACCACCACTAGCCCGTCCTCATGACAGCACATACTAAGTTTGGATTGAAAAGACCCATAAGCTTCGCCTGCCTCAGCCGCTCCGATCACATTACCGCCCTCTCACAAACAAACCCTGCTTCAGCTAACTCCTTAGATCTCATTATATAGCCTCAAAAAAACGCTGGACATCAGTGATCCACATCAAATGAAACCCAAAGGGGGAACCGTACCTGCCAATTAAGATAACATTTATTCGCATGCAGCAGATTCCCTTTATCGTATCATTAATTTCACTACAGCAAATGCAATTAGTGCAGGCTTCAAAAGCAGTGACTATCACTATGTGACACTAATTTGTTCTAGATTAGCTGTCCCAATCCCACTAGATCCATATGGCCAGATATCAAACCTGCAAGGAAAAGGAACCCTCACAAGCACTCAAATGTGTCTTCACTCAAGGACTTCACATCCCATCGTGCATTGTTGTCACAATGATCAGTGGCTCCCCAGGTCACAGGGGTTATAGGTTACCAACCAGACTTGTTAGGGATCACTGATCCTTTGAGCTGCAGAGACAGGCGAGACAAAACAACCATCCTCCTATGCCTTTGAAAAAAAAAGAAGAAGAAGAAAAAGAAAATGAGGAGGGAAATCAAACTGCATCTCAAAGACATAACAAATCAATCTTTCCCCTTCTAGCAAAAGATCAGAATCGATTATCTGGATGCACAAAGGCCTTTATGTTTTTTCCAAGTCTGAAATGGAAGGATAAACAAAACATAAAACTCAATAGTTTTCAAAAAGTGGAAAAAAGAGCACTTTTCTTCCAAAGAATTGTCAGATGTAGTTACTGTATGTCCTTGTTTACTGCCTCTGCCTTTTAAAAACGCTGAGCGTTCACAGCACAGACCTCACTGCTGGAATAAACCAGCCCGCTCTTATGCTCAGGGTGTCCAATAACCCACTGTTGTCAAAGTCTGTGGCACATTTATGCACAAGGTGTGCTTTGGAGACAGAGCTTTATTTTTTAGTGTTACGGTATTAGTAAACTGGGTCTGCCTCTTTCAACTGCTATGCACATGCTGCTATGCACATGTTAGCCAAAAACATGCTGTTTCCCAAAACCTTAAATCAGTTTTTGTCCCTAAACCTAATCAAGAAATTTTTATTGTCGAAGCCTAACACTGTAGCCGGTTATGCTACCTCTCCCATCTCTTCACCTTTTAGGCCTCTAAAACATGAAACTTATTTCTTGGTATCTCATACTGATGCAAAATGACACCTTCCTTCTGCTTCTGCAGTAAATCACTGCCAACAAATCACTCTCATTCCTTTCACTGAGAGGTGTAAGCACACAGCGCCATTCCTGCTATTCACTCTTTTGCAAATAATTGGGTGTGAATGATTCAAACAATGAGCCTTCCCTCACAGCAGGGGGGTAATCGTGTTTGTGATGGACTGCCAGAGTGCGTAAAGAGTTAACACAAGTATCCGCGTTATCACTGTCTGTGCTGAAACCACTTAAACCGCTCAGGGTCCTTTTTACGCAGCTACATGCCTTGAGGAGCAGCAAATGAAGCTTTAAGGCTAGACCTGCAATTGCACAGTGGGCGGAGCGCAAGTGGAAGAGTGGCTTGTTAGTTATGTGGGGGGTTGTTTTGTGTTTTTTTATCTTTGTGTGTGCCAAACAAGCCCATGTTCATCCCAGTGTGAGTTAGTTAAAATGTGCCAGACACACTGCGTTCCAAGGCATGTGTGTTCTATTTTATTCAGCTTTACCGTTTGAGTGTTTCGTCAAAGTGAAGTCACAGTGTGCCTGAGAGGAGCCTCCTTAGTTTCCATGTGTGCTACTGCAGCTCACATAGGTCTGCAAGGGAGTGTGTACCTCTGTGTTTGTGTCTGTGCATTCGCTCATAGTTGGGTACGTGCCCACCTCGATGCCACAGGTAGCTGTGTGCTCAGTGGAGTGTGTGTCGCTACACCTGTTCTCCCCTCAGGGAGGCGCTGTCCGTGTCCAGCTGGCAGAGCAGATCCGGGACAGAGGATTGGACAGATTGGATAAGCGGTGGGACATCGGGACGAGCAGAAGACACGGTTGAAGGTGAAGGCAAAAATAGAGGGAAAAGGAAAAGTACAGAAGAGAGAACAATAAGAGCTGGGTGGGTGACAGATTTTGCGGGGAGCTCTGTGAAGATGAGAAGGGCGTCTGAAGGACAAATTGCTAAAATGAACTATAGCTTACACATCACTTTGCACTTAAATAAGCATGCACAGTGTTTGGTCAGCATTTTGCAACTGATGTCAAGTGAATCTTGAACTCATGTTAAGGTGACAGAAAACATTTTGTACCCGAGTGTCCCGTAACTTCAATCCTTTGTAGCCTCAGTCTGAGCACGATGTATTAAAAGGACTAAATCTCCCACACATCTCTGGTTGTGGACCCTTCATAGCACAGCAACAAGAACAAAACAAACAACAGTACAAATATACGTGAAGTGGACTGTAAAACACGACTGATGACAGAAGGATCTGAGATTTTATCAATAATTATATTGGGGCGATCGTGGCTCAAGAGCTGGCAGTTGGTCTTGTAATCGGAAGGTTGCCGGTTCAAGCCCCGGCTCCGACAGACTCGGCCGTTATGTCCTTGGGCAAGACACTTCACCCGTTACCTACTGGTGGTCAGAGGGGCCCGGTGGCGCCAGTGTCCGGCAGCCTCGCCTCTGTCAGTGCGCCCCAGGGTGGCTGTGGCTACAGTGTAGCTTGCCTTCACCAATGGGTGGATGACTGAATATGCAAAGTGCTTTACATATTCAGTCATCCACCAAATAGAAATAGGCCATTTACCATTTATGTATTGGAAAATGTTCTTATGATACTTGATGCCTGTATTCGAGGTCTATTCATTCAATAAGAATTATAATGTCCTGTATTTAGCTTCACAGGCTCTAACGTTCTATTTGAGTGAATAAACTATCTGAAACTGAATACAATAATCCATTCCAATTTATAGTATTCAGAATAAGAATATGTTCTAGGGTTTTAGGCTCTGAAACACAGGAGGCTAAAATGTAGTCGACATCCTCTGTGTGGTTGTTAAGTGATGATGGATAAACACTGCTTCCAGATCAAAACTCCTACAGGGTTCATTAAGGCTGTTGTAATTCTTTCTATCTTGTTCTATTTAATCTGAATGAACCCTTAAAAATAAACAGTGATCACTATCGACCTGTCTGCGTTTTTATTACCACTATTCATCTGCAGCACGTTTTAAAGTTCAGCTTTTAAAACCTTGCGATACAACTACAGCCCATCGGCTTATGGTTTGCCACACACTAAATATTTGAACGGGTCTCACGTCAACTTTTTTTGCGAGGAAAACAGTTAGCATTCATCCTCCAGCTTCAATGTGCTATTGTGTTTATATTAACCTAACCATAGCTCTGTGTAGCTAGCTACCACCTAGCACACTTATAGCACGCTTATATACCAGCTAGGCCAACTTCAGAAACCCTACAAATAATGCTGCTGTTCAGTTTTCTGTCTTCATTTATGTCCGAAGTGATAGAAGAGCTGTAAGTTTTAGTTTTTCAGAAATCACTCAGTTAGAACATGGTATAGCATCTATACGGTATATCATGAAACTCGCAAGCTAACTCCCTGCTAACGTCTAAAGCCATTAAAATTCATAAATCCTGTTTTTCATGGATACCTGGGTGCTAAAATTTATTGTAATACCTGGGAGAGGAGCCACACTGATCCTTTTATTAAATACAAAATCATTTTGACAGATTTTAACTCAAACTGATGCTACTGTGTTTGTTTGAGTGTGGAAACTCAAGAGGAGTTTGGACCCAGAAATAGCTAATGATGTCAGACTTAAGATTAACGGAATCATGTCTTTAAAAATATTCTAGATCAGGCTGTTTGATTCTAAATTAGAACCTTTTTTCTAATTCTAAATTAGAACATAAAGTATTCTATATTCGGCAAATAGAACAGTTATGTAATTGTTATAGAATTGTTAATATGAATTACAAGATTCCAACCACTTCTGGAATACCAACATTAATAAGACCACCACTTACTGTTACTGAGGAAACTGTAGAAATGCTCAGTTTTTAAATAGAATATGATTTCCTGTTGTGATATAGTGCTACATAAAAAACTGAACTACAAGTTTACTTTATTTTCTTCTTGATATAATCTTGGTATTATCATGATATGATGCAAGTACAGTAAATGCTCTTATGTGTATATGCAATAAAGCTGTAAAATGACAGATTTTGCAAAAATCTGTAAATTTGGTATATTTTGGAGGGTTAGGGTTTGTTTGTTTGTTTGTTTGTTTTTTCAAATATAATATGAATTCTAGGATAGAAGATTCAGATCAGAATTAAAATGATTTTGAATGTGATTGTACTGAACTATTTTATATGTTCAGTACATTAGGCAGAAAATATGAAACTGCAGACAGAACAGAGTTTGTTCATCAGAACAACTTACTGTAAAAACAGTTTTTTTGATACTTGACAAAATTCTAGACCAGAATTCGTTTCTTTTGGAGATTTAAACTGTAATATATTTTCTAGATATTTTTGCAAATAGTTTAGGATTCTGTTTATGGAATACTCACTAAATACTCAATTTAGTTCAAATTACTGGCTTTTTGGGCTTCCAGTTGCATCTCAAAGTCTTTCTCATTCACTATACACATACTTACAGGTCATACTTTTTTTTTCAAGAAGAAGAAAATTAGCTGCCACATTCCGCTGTAGGTCTAGTGTGAGATTAGGATTTGTACCTCACGACAGGACCCTCTGCCACTCGATAACAAACATCACCTTGTAACTGTGGCAAAGGGACCACTACTAGGAGAGAGGCTACCTGGGGAGATCAGTCATTTTCAAAATGTCACCTCCCAGTGCAGAGAATTCATCGCTAACACTCAGTGAAACCGAATCAGCAGTATTTTAGCAGAGAGCCTGAAGAACTGTGCCGTAACAGTGGATTGAATTTGTTTAGTATACCACCATGATATCTACCTGTCTTTCCCTATATATGACCTGTCTCCAACTCCTTCTTTCACTGTCTGTTAGTGTTATTTCACTATCTGTAACTTCATCTCACCCACTTTCAGTCTCTTGGGTCTAGTTAGGGTGTGTGTACCTCTGTTTTCTCTGTCCTACCTCCAGGCTGAAGTGTCAGACAGTGAAGTGTAATGTCTTTCTCTCCCTCCATGTGCAGCTGTTAGCTAAAATACTGCAACACTACTGCAAACAGCCGTAGGGGCAGTCCGTATAGACACACAGACACACTCTCACATGTTATATATAGAGCGAGAGTGTGAGAGTGTTCCTCTGTGTCTATATGGAATGCCTCTATGGCTGTTTGTGGTAGTTATACATACATATATATATGAGAGAGATATACTGTATGAGTATTACACACCCACACACAACCCACAGAAAGAACACATTCCAGAACTCATTACTTGGCAGCTGCTTCATATCCATCACCATGTTTGAGTTCATTCAGCAGGGAGCATATGTACGACTTGCTGGGCCAAGACGACAAACACATAAATACACACTGTATCACATGGATATAATTTAAGGGATGAACCGAGTGTGTTCAGTTGCTCATTTACGTGTAATAAGAAAAGAAAAAAAACACACATGGCGATCATTTATGCAATGCACTCATCCACTGTTTCATATCTACATGCATGCATAATAACAGACAGACATCAGCACTATCCTGTGTTCCTCGTTAGGAGAGCAGTCTCGGTCCCTTGAGTGTCCTTCCACATCGTCACGGCCTTGAGGGACTCTCATTCTCGCTCCCTTCTTCCTTTACCTTTTTCTCTCCTTTTCTTCAAACTTACACACACATACCTGAAAACACAAACACGAACCCCGCACTTGCTTATCCATAGGCCCCCATCCACTGGGAATATAGCGCAACGGAAGGTAAGGTAACGAAACAGAGTGAGAGCTGAAAGTGATAGTGGGTGAAAAAGCGATGTAGGCTGAGAGGCAGTGAAAGAGGAGACGTTTTGGGGGGCAGGGAAATAGGTAAGCAAGAAGAGTTGGGAGAAGGAGACAGTGAAAGTGGTGGGAGGGTGGAGGAATTTGAGTAAGAGAGGCCAAGAGGGTACAGAGCAGAAAAGGCCAGGTCTGAAAGGTATGGGAGTGGGTTTGAAAGAACAAAAAAAAGCATGTGCCAAGTATCTCAGAAATGAACTGCTGGGCAAAGAAAAAACACACACACAGACACGTACACACATAAGTTTCTGAAATTGAGCTGAATTCAGCCCTCCCTTTGAACAGGCAGCTACACCCAATGTAGGCCATTCCCAAAGACTTTAGAATTAGGTCCCGCTCTCCTCTCCCCAGAAAAGAGAAGCGTGAAATTTGACCAAGTCAAAGCTGCAGGCTGAGCAAAGCTGATTTCCTGTCATTGTACCAGAGGCAGCATCTATGCAGTGTGATTCTGCTGTTGTGATCTGGGACAGAGTTTATGTTTCACCCTTGAAATTCTTTCTGAGGCTTGTGTTACATATGGGATCATGAATTTTTAGGATTTAAAAACAAGCCAAAAGAAAGCAGCCTCCTTTACCTAAACGAGTGTGTTTCACAAGTTTCAGAACATCACATATGTGCAAACAGGCTTCAGGTTCACGCATTGCAATTTTTACTTGCAGATTAATTATGAATGTTAATTCTAGCAACAAATCAGTAAGAAAGAGATTTTTCATCACAGCCTGTACCCCTTTATGGCTGAATATGCACTACTCCTACTGCTGTTTTATTGCCTGCCTTGTCAGTATCCCAACATTTATTCAATATCATACAAATAAACTGAAATCTTTGTCAAGACTATCTGCCTGTCCAAACCACTGGGTATCAGAGTAATGCATGCTAAAATTGGCTAAAAGTGACCAGTGTAATTGCTGCCTGCTCCACTCTGTGTGTAGGTGGGGGGGGCACAAGCATGTATACAAGCTGGCAGTTTTATTAGGTCTCTGTTTTAGGACCTTCATTCACATTAATGCATTCTCAAGCCTCGTATCCTTAGGTTTAACCATCACAATTAAGTTACCCAACATAACTTAAGTCCAGCTTGATCCCCAGGACCAACTATTAAAGTCAACTATTAGTCACTTCCACCACTGATGAGCTGTTATGGATTTTTGGCTGGAGAAGATGGTTCCATATATGGCTTCTTCGTTGCATGACAGAACGTTTCCCTGTATTTGTTGATGGCATGGTGAACTGTGTTCACAGACACTTGTTTCTGGGGGCGTTCCTGAGCCCATGTGCTGATTTCCAAGCCAGAATCATGGCTGTTTTTAATGCAGTGCTTTTGCGCAGTGATCAGTATAATAGCTTGAGAAACCTCTATGCGTATTAGCCTAGGCATCCAATACTGATTTTTAGCTTTGTCCAGTGCGCACAGAGATTTCTCCAGCTTTTTGCAAATTCTTGAACCTTTGCCCATCTTTAATTCCCAGTCATGTTAGTGACCTGTTACTAATTTAACTAAGTAGCTGCAAAATGTTCCACCAGATGTTTCTTTTTAGCACCACTTGCAGCGCAGACGTGTTGCTACCATCACAAATTTAAATGAGCTATATAATAAGATTTTTCCTGAATTAATAAAACTTCTTGTTTTAAAAAACTGTTATGTTTTCTAAAATAATTAAAATATAGGTTTATGAGATTAAGGAAAAGTTGCTTTCTGTTTTTATTTACATTTTTACACAGTGCCCCAAAGGTTTTGCAACAGGGGTTGTAAAACCTTTGGGGCACTGTACATTCAGTGAGCGTAGCTTCCCTCTATTCCAAACAGTAACTGTGTGATTCCTGAATGTGACACATTTAGGGGACATCTGTAAATTGTAGGCAGGAAAAATAACCAGGGTTACACTCTCTCCAAACAGGGTCTGCTCTAGTTATTATAATTCTGTCACTCTACCTTTTAGACCTGCTATTGCACAGCCCTCTTCCTCTCTGTCAGAACCTTATCCTCCTGGGAGACCTAATAGCGTGAACCAAAGTGTCCATCATTCATCCAAGTAATGCAACAAATCATTCTTGCAGGTGCATGCCCTCAAATCATATTTTGGGTAACTGACAACGGTTTTCTGCAGTCAGACTGTGAGCATACATCATTCTGTGCAGTAAAGCTCAATCATCTGAGGGAGACTAAAATTCAACAATCAAATGACTTGAATTTTTAAAATGGGTTTTGTAACTTGCTCTATATGCTGCTTCCAACCCACACCAGCTCCCAAGAGCATGGATACTGTGTTTGACTGTGAATAAATTTAACGCACCTGCATCATCTCATATGATATTTAGCTCTTAAACACCAGGATTCTTTTCATTGCTACTTTTCGCCATCCAGTCTTGTTCTGCATTTGCTTTCGACGTGATGAAAGGTAACTCAAAACAGCTTTACCTATAGTGCAGCAGGAGCAGATTCTGTGAAATGTGGCAGAGGGTTTTGGACCCGCGGGAAAGCTGAATGGATGACAACCAAAGCCAGACATGCTCACGAGAGAAAGCAGAACAAACCGGGGAGGGGATCTTGCATCTGCTCTCTTTTACTTCTGCTGTATTAAGACCCGCTGCTCTGGCACAGCACGCACACACTCACACAAACACACGCGCTCTGACTTCCTCACCCAAGTATCTCTATGCTGCGTATGGTTTGCATTGGTTCTGCTGCTGGCTTTTGTAAACACAGCTAACTGGTTGTGTATGTGAGAGTCTGAATGAAAGGCTGCATCTATCTCCGTGCCCCCTTCTACGCCTGTCCCTGTGTATCGCCTGTCTCGCTTTCCTGCCCTTTGACCCGCTTTACTGTATGGGCTGCCAGAACCGCGTGCTCTTGTGTTTAGGTAAATGTCAGACTTGCAGGCCAAAGGTTATACACTTGCCCAATGATGTTGATTTTATATGTGCTGAGCACAAAGAATGTCTGTGTGTGTTCCCATCACGTCTGACCTTGCTCATTTCCCCCAGCATTCAAAAGAATCTCTTTATTTAAGATATAATGAAAAGCAAAAGTATATTACTTTCATGGCAATAGATGAAGTTTGTGATTCGAGTTGAAAAAAGGTAGAAACAGTCTTTCTTTATCCATTAACTAATGATACCTGATAGTGCAATATTCACTCTTTGAGGTCTACTTCTGGTCCCTACCAATTGTGTGAATCTTCATCTGTTAAATGACTCTTGAGTTCACAGCTGTCCACTGAATTTAGCTCTTGTTTGGTGCTAAGCAGGTGTTGCACTATATGTTTCTTATCTTAATCTGAGACCATCTTAAAAGATGACCTTATGTTACTGGCTACCAGAATAGCAGAGTTAAGGTCCGGAAAGCTAGCTTAAAGCTTTTGTGTATAGCTACCAAATGTGTGATTTATTGTCTTGTGTTTTTGTCTGCAAAGGTCTTTGCCTGGACAGAAACAGGGATTTGGGACTGTGTGAAATGTGTATGATAGAATGCTGATTGTACAGTTGCCCTGAAAGATCAACTTTAAAAAAGTTATAAAACACAAAAAATTGCTACAAAACACAAAGGTAGTAGAAAAAAAATGTGTTAGACATTTTGTGGAGACATCAACATGAGGGAGCAGCTGCGAAAGTGACAGAAACCAAAACATGTGAAGGACTGCACAGAAAAGAAGCAGAGGACTATTCAGTGTGGTGAGGAAGTGCTTTCTTTGCATTATTCCTAAAATACTATAGATACATTTGCGAATAGCCGTTTACTCTTAGCTTGTCACTTGCGCATCTGTTGTGTTGTGTAATTGTCTTCCCAAAAACACTTATGCTGTGTTTTGGATTTTTTTCTGTGACCCTTTTTTTAAATTTCTGTTGTATTTTATTCAACTTCTGTTGTGTTTCGTCTTTTTTTGCAGAATTTTTCTACTTGGTGGTGTTTTCTTAAGTTACAGTTTGTTCGACTTCCAGGGACTAACGCGTTATTAAGTAACGCGTTACAGTAACTACGTTATTATTGTGGTAATGAGCACGGTAACTAGTTATTATGCCAAAATCAGGAACGCGTTTATCATTACTGGGATTTAGATAGGGTCGTTATTCGTTACTTCGTGTGTTGCGTTCGACTTACCTCGGACATCGGAACACGGACCTGGGAACGATGTCACACTCGAGTAAACGGCGTTCTGGTTAGCTTCGTCAGAGAAGTCGGGATTCCAATATGGCAACGCTCTCGAAAATGTTTTTTTTGCTAGCCCTCTACAAAAGCAAATTACTACTAAACACATATGCAGCTCATCTGCAGTCTGGAGTTACCTACATCTTCCTACTCGGAAGGCAGAATTTCCGAGTTCTGAGTACAATCGAAAGCACCACAACTGCAGTTTCCGTGTTTGACATAAAAAGCGCACGTGGTGCTGTGACGTAGGCTAGAATCATGGCGGCGGTCGACAACGGTCCAGACGTGGGATTTCTCTCGTGGAAATATGCACATTCAGTTAGGGAAGCAACACATTAATAAGAGAATTCTGAGTAAAACCAAAGTTACTTTCCCTAGTAACTAGTTATTTTGAAAGTAATAAGTAACTTGAAGTAACTGAGTTACTTTTGATAGAAGTAACTAGTAATGTAATTAAGTTACTAATTTAAAGTAACTTACCCAACACTGTTGACTTCTCAGCGTTTTCATATGATTGGCTGAAAAGCTGGCTAAAATGACTGAGGCATGATCCACAGAAGACTGAGAAAGAATAAATGGAAAGCATCTGTGATTAAATGGCAGAATGGGTGTGGTGAAGAGTTTTTTCCAGTTTCACGTCACAACAAAGAAGTTCTTTGTCTGTTGTGACGTCTATCTTTTCTGCAGCAGGGCTTAAGCTAAAGAAAGGCCAACGGCACAAAGATGAGCCCATAGTACAGCTGTTTTCAAGATTAGTGACCTACAACATGTAGATGCGAATTGGACTAGCATGGCAGGACCTTAGAGCCGACGCAGCTGCAGATTCAAGTCAGTCTGACTGTTTCAGCTTGCGCTTGCCATTTTGAGCAGCTCATTTAAATTTTCACATTATCTTCAGATTTTGATATGAGCCATAACTCTAACTGCAGTTTATTTACCGGAACCATGAAATTTCCCTAAACTACGCCCTAGCAGCCTGGTAACCATGTGCAGATAAAAGAGTTCATTTCACAAACATTTGAACAACAAAAAAGCTTTAGCTATGAACATAATCTGAGCTTTTGAAGAATTAATCAATATCAGCATTCTTGTGCAGTGATAGGGTTGTGATAGATTGTTTTCATTTTAGTTTGCAAAGCTTTATATTTGTGTGGCAGCTCGATTTAACTCGTTAGCTTGGTAGAAGAGCTAAGTTCTCAAACGGAAAACAATTCCTGTGTTCAATAAAAGGAGAATGCAGTTATGACTAAATGCTAAATGCATTTAATAAGAGAGCTTGTGAGTAAAATGTCAGAAGATATTAGGATTAAATCCAAGTTTACAAATACTGGAACTTCCTGTAACTCAGAGAAAATAAGATTCACATTTTATGTTCTTTTTCCTAAACAATCACTAAGCAAATCCAGACTGACTATTATTGCTCCATGTGTGGTTTGAGCTGGGAGGGGAGGCAGATTTTTAACTTTAAGGCGGGGGGGTGTTCCACTTCGTTTTCTCTCTGTAATTTCAGCGTTCTTTCCTCTTTTTTCACCCTTATAAATTTTGATAAATCTAACTCATAAATGTCTCATAAATTTACCTCATAGGGACAATAAAGATGGAATGACTTTAATATGAAATGACTACGCAAAATGAAAACAAAAAAAAAAGATGAAGAAAGGAGGAAAACAGATCCATAAAAATCTGACATATTGCTCCAAAATACTGAAATCAATCAAGTTTCAAAAGCTGCAAAGACATACAGATGCACAAACACACACACACATCTTGTCCACATTAAGACAGTAACCCCTCGTCCCCGTTTGCAGGAAGTGAGGTCAACACATAAACAGTGAGTGTGTGTTTTGATGTATGTCCCCCCCTCCCCCTCCTCAGTGTCTCGTTTCTCTGGGAGATTAGGTTTCAGCCATCACTGAGGCCTGCTAATTAATGTCACAACCTGCTCGCCGTGTCAGCACCAATTTACTACACACACACTCTCTATCTAAAGCCTATATACACCTTTACACACACACACACACACACACACACACACACACACACACACACACACACACACACACAAGGTGGCTCACAAACACAAGAACAGTGGACACACACACATATATGCACACGCACTTCCTCTCCTTACCTGTCACAATTAATGTCATACTTTCGCAGCTGACATTTGGGGGGTTTTCTCCTCTTCCTCTCTCCGTGTCACTCTATCCACACAGTTCTCTCCCTCACCTCCAGCGTCTCATCGTCTTTCTGGCTGTGCTTTCTCCGGTCCTGTCCTTTTTCACCTCGCTGTCATGACCAATTCTCCACCTCTTTCTTTCCCTCCCCAGTCCCAGGTCCTTTCCCCTCTTATCTCACCTTGTCAGCACCCTTCCTCTCTTTGGTCCCGTTAGACCTGTCCTTTCTTCGCGCGTCTTTCTTTGCATCCTGCCGAAAATAATGGGCTCCGTCTCCCTAATGTTTGTCTTTTCTTCATCATCACATCTGTTTACTTACATCGTGTCATCACCATGTCTTGTTGAGCAACTCTTGAGAGGGATACAGTAGCTTACACCAGATCTGGGACCTAAAAGGGAGTCGTGTAGACTTGATTCATCAGGGTTTTTTTGTCGCTTAATTTACAACAACTGTCATAATATCTTTGACATTTCTGGAGAAGCTTTGTGAACTTGGCTCTAGTCTGAAGTTTGAAACGTCAGTGTGTTTACCAGTCAGTGAGGATCTAATGAAAGCCCCTGTCTGGTTGCACTGTGGGAAAAGTTGGACCTATTGTAAATGATTGCGCAAGGGACAACTTTCAAGACTGAGAAATGAAGCCAAGACAAAAGTGCCAAAAGACTGCAGTTCCGAAAATGGCCACTGGAGGCAGAGTCCAAAAAGAGCAAAAATAAATGTTTAAAACTTGGTATTCAAAAGTTTTTTACACTCCACTTACTAAGGTCCCTTTCCATGACAGGTATGCATGTGGTGTTTTTTTATAATGTAATTCAAAATAAATTCAAGTATATTAAAGTTACAGTATGTAAACTCTCACCACTAGATGTCAGTAGATTGCAGTCAGCTGAATTTTGTTTTCCTACTGCTCCCAATTCAAGTGTATAATCCTAGCTAACAGTCCACTGCTGTAAGACAAACACTTCTGTTTATCTGTAGTTAATTTAGACTATCAATATGCATCCACGTCTGTTTACTCAAGAGGAGGCTGTAAAATTTTGTGAATGAGTAGATGGGTCAGTGACACTTCTGTCTAAGAATAACTATTCTGAGAGGAGTTGTTGAGGGTATTCTGAAAATTTCTGTCGGTATATTTTTGCTGCTGGTTGCTGCTGTGAAACTTTCTTTGAAGTGGATCTCACATCGTTGGACTCAGACACTATATCATCTGAGAATGTAATGAAACTGTTTATCAGAGAAAACCTAACTGCTAATAATTGTGAAAAGCAAAAGTAATTGTGATAATATTGAGAATAAATAAGCATGTTTATGCACATTTTTGTGTGCTAGAGCCTTGACTTCAGTTCTGGAGGCTTGAGGAAGAGGTTGGCATTTTATCCAGATGCCGGTCAAGGTGTCTCATTCTTTCGCATTTTCTCTTCTTTGGTGAAATTGACAACTTTTGAGGTGAGACAACATAGGCATGATCTTTTATCTATTGAGTGTGCAAGTACAAACATAAACATTTGTGTTCTGCAGGCAAACACATACTAGTTTTCTTCCCCTCTGCTGTACTATGTATGTGGCCGGTCTCTAGCCACATACATAAAACATAAAACGTTAGGCAGAACAGCAATTTACATCTCAGCCGCTGTATTCAAGATGGCAGGGCATCATGGCGACTTTCACAAACCTGTTTTTGTTTGTATGATTTTTAATGAATTATTTCAAAGTTTATGTGAATGTATCACTTTCTTTACACAATTACTCAGCATATATTTATGAGAGCAACATTGTTTTTTCTAATAAATAAACTCAGATAAATGTACCTTCAAGGCCTAACGTGTATAATGAGTGAGAAGGGGTTCCTTTTATCAGTGTTTGGTGTAACTAAAAAGACACTTGTTAGCAGTTTTATTTCACCACACCACAAGTACAATGTGTTTTTTAAGTGCCTAAGCTAAGCTACAACTGCAGTCAGATGAGACTTTCAAAGGTCTACCCTTCATTCACATGCTCATACAAAGTGATAAGATGGTGATAAAGATGTGATAGTACCACCGCACATGCTTGACCCTTACGAAGAACATTAGTTGAGTCTTCATCCAAAAATGTTTCACATTTGAACAAAGTACCCATTTAAAACCAAATAGGAAAATGAATGCACGTTACATCCACTACAGGTGTGCAAGTAACAGAAGTTGGTTGCATCGAGATGGTGCTGGTTTTCTACTTGGAGTCCATTAAACTTAGCGTGAGAAGGAAGTACAATAAGGCAGTTATTAACACTTTCATCCTAGAGTTTGGAGTGCTGGGACCAATCTTCTGCCATTATTTCAAAGCTTGCTGAGCATGGAACTCGTGGTGCAACTGATAGATAGCTAGATAGGCTTGCCTGTGCGCTGTGTTCTCCCTGTGCCTGTGTTGGTGCTGTGAAATGGTTCTCTGGCTTCCTCCCACAGTCCAAAAACATGCATGTTAGATTAACTGAAGATTGTAAATTAGCTGTAGGTGTGGATGTCAGTGTGAAAGGTTGTCTGCCACTCTGTGTTTGCCTTATGATAGACTAGCAGGGTGTACCCCGCCTCTCACCCTATGGCAGCTGGGACAGGCTCCAGCCCCCCCAGCTGTCACCTGATAAGGGTTAGGAAAATGAATCCATGTATGGATGGGCGGCTAAACAAGACATAATATTTACATATGCAGAATGCAATACTGTATTTTCAGCACAGCCATGTAATTACATGAAAATGTGAAACAATAAGAATAAGGAGTCAAAATGCATCTCCAAATAATTAAATAATTTGCAAGTATGCATGTATTTGCAGACAGTGTCTTTTTATTTTACTTTTTTGTAAATGTCATGTGATACTGAAATTCAAAGAACAGCAAAGAGTGCCCTTGACATAATTTTTTAAAATTTAATTTAAATTTAAATGTGTTTTATTTCGGTTTAGACAGAAACTGTACATATTTCTAGGATGTAGAGTGTGTAGCTTTCCAACACGATCCTATTTCGATGTGACCTCGTGTTTAACCACACCATTCCCTCCTTCTTCTAGCGATCAATAACTCTTCATTCGTCCAGCCACTCAGAAAACCTCGCTCAACCTCTGATTTTCCTGCAGCTTTCTTTTTTTCCCCAGTCAGTCAGTATGTAAGTATGTTAATGTGTGTATGCGTCAGTGTGTGTGCCTCTATCATTAACCCTAATGATTGACAATGTCCTCCCCACTTCCTCCTCCTCTTCCTTCCTTTATTGACCCTCCTGTCAGCGACCTGTCACTGGGACTTCCTCATGTCATCAATAGCAAGACTTTATCTAGATGGACAGTCACTCCCCCCTCTCATGTACCTTATGGCTTATCTAAGATACTGTAGCTGGCAGGGAGGTGAAGTGTATGTGTGTTTGTATATTTCTCTCTTTAAAAGGGCAAAGCATCCTCGTAGGGTAGAAAGGTGAGAAAGATTAGTTTTGCTCCTCACTTCAAGGGCTTACATTCCCAACAGCGTTTGACTTTGGGTTTTAGAGAAAGGTTTCCAACACCATAAAAATTCACTTCTCACAGTCATACATCAAAGTGGAATAACGAAAAAGTATCACCAAAGGTTTGCCCATTTTTAACCACCTGTTTGTGTTAAACTGCTCATTAATGAATGTCAAAAACAATTTAAATACTGAACATGCAAAAGAGATTTATTCAAAGTTAATTGCAAGCTTACTTACATTTGACATTTGCTATCAAAAGGATATTCAATAATAAGAATTTACAATTTTAATACAGCTGTTTTGTTTGTATATGCTATCATAAATCCTCTTTTATTTGGATTTATTTTTTTAAATGCAAAGTTCATCAGGTGGGATCACTAACAACAAATCTTGCACAGCGCGTTTATATAGCTGAAAGCAGCAGCTGATGCAATATTGCATCATTACCTGCTTCGCAGTCTTATAATGCAATCTATAAGAAATATTGCCATACACGTAGGGTATTTAGATGAGGATTTCAACGGCTGATGCACTGGGGTGAGTGTCAATACTTCAAATGGCATAGAGCTCAAGATGTTTCGACACATGTAGTCCAATTATGTCAATCAATTTACCTTCAAATATTTATCCTTTTTGTTAGATTTGCCACCTAAAAGCTGGCTTCACTTTAGGCACCTTAAATTCCTTTAAATTACACCATCTGTGAAGGAAAAATCACTGACAGCTAATGTTTGGAGGAAGCCATGACCTGAAATTAGGGGCTGGCACTAGGCATTGCATACTTTAAAGGTGCCACAAGGCAAAGGGGTTATTGAGGTCTGGGAATTAATGGGAAATAACAAATAAAGTGTTGCACACCTTTAACCTGCAGTAACGCTAAAAGAGCAGCGCCATTAAATTAATGGGTCCATTTAAGATGTTTATTGGCTTAAAGAGTAAATCTCGCTTCTTCAGGTGTCATCGCATTGGCTTTCATAGTACATTACTACAGATCTATCGTTTTAATTACTTTAAAACAGTAAGATCTGGAATATGGCTGTGATGGGATGTGAGTCAAGAATGGAAGGTCATGTGAGCTGGAGAACCTTTAACGAGAAATTAAACATAATTTTCTCATAAAATTACTTCACACTCATTAGAAAAATCAGTATAAAGTACTTTTTTTCATTAGAAAAAAAAGGATAATTTAACAAAGACGGCTTTAGTCCAAGCCCACGTTAGGTTATTCTGGCTTTTGTGTTTGCTAGTTTTTCTTCCTTCTTTATTTCCTTTGCTTTGACATCAAGAGACTGTAATGTGTTTTTTTTTTTACTGTGAACTGATTTTCCTCCTCACTGTATTTGAAACTTGTTCAGGTATTTATGCCCAAGATTCTGACTTTAAGTAATTTGATTATATGAAAGTTTTCCATTTTATTTAGTTACATATAGACAGTGTAAAATGTTCAGTTTATTGGAATCTGATCAGATGAAATTGACTTAAATGTCACATCCAGTTTATACCCAGCATATTTTCCTTAATTATTAATTACTTAAATAAATAAACCATTGTTATAATATCTTTGTGTTGCATTTTACCTAAAATTCCTCCATTATTTTTTAAATTCCTTATAATTCATTTCTCAAACATAAGCAACACATATTAGTATATATTTACATCAATACAATAATAGCACTTTAACTGAAAATACCTTGTTGATGCCAGAGGTCAGAGGAGGGACAGATTTCATCAAGCTTTCAGGAAGACAACAATCTCTCTCCTAGCATCTTCCCAGGACGGGGTCCGCTGCATGGCTCTTCTTGTTAAAAGGGAGTTTTTCCTTCCCACTGTCGCCAAATGCTTGCTCACAGGGGGTCATATGATTGTTGGGGTTTGCTTTGTATTATTGTAGCGTCTTTAACTTACAATATAAAGCAGAGGCAACAGTTGTTGTGATTTGTGTGATTTGGTGCTATAAAAATAAAATGTAACAAAATTTCATTTTAATTTAATTTGGTCCATAGCTTTAACTTGGTTGGAGTTATGGACCAAAATCTCTGAGGAATGTTTCCAGGACTGAGCTGAATCGAGTTCTGAAGGCAAAAAGTGGGCCCAATCTGGTAAAATTATCTGGTGACTATATAAAAATACAATTAATGGTTTCTAATGTGCTATAAATTAAGATTCAATTCAATTCAATTCAATTCAATTTTATTTATATAGCGCCAAATCACAACAAAAGTCGCCTCAAGGCGCTTTATATTGTACAGTAGATAGCACAATAATAAATACAGAGAAAAACCCAACAATCATATGACCCCCTATGAGCAAGCACTTTGGCGACAGTGGGAAGGAAAAACTCCCTTTTAACAGGAAGAAACCTCCGGCAGAACCAGGCTCAGGGAGGGGCGGCCATCTGCTGCGACAGATTTGGTGTTGCATGTATCTAGCATGTACAAGCCACTTTGCAACCCACCTCCACCTCCACCTTGGCTGTTCCTGGATAAACAAAAACATATCCGTTGTCACCGATGCCTCCTGTCCTCTTAGCTGTGTTCTGTGAAGCTGTAAAGCAGTCCTCGCTAAAATGTTAATATTGTGCTTTAAAACATTAAATGTATTAAAGAGGAAACTGGTCATTTTTCAGTGTTGTGCACCTTTTATAGATAAAGATATGTGAATGTCCTCTCCTTTTAATTACAATTATTTAAGACAACCATGGAATGGAGTCATACCCAGTCCATTACAACCTTTCCATTAGTCATTAGTGATGCTTCTTTTAAGTCTGCAGTTCATGGCAAATGCAAGAGGAGTCATACTGCTTTTCCAAGCAGCGAGCCAACATGACTAC
This sequence comes from Oreochromis aureus, assembly GCF_013358895.1. Lineage (NCBI taxonomy): Eukaryota > Metazoa > Chordata > Actinopteri > Cichliformes > Cichlidae > Oreochromis > Oreochromis aureus. The sequence goes on from NC_052955.1 coordinate 34,067,656, forward strand.
AGAGACAAAGATATACAGAAAATCAGGTTCCATCATCAAAAATATCACAAAAAGAAGCCTTGCTGTGCTGGCCACCCTTTCATGACAGCTTATGACATGCAGCACAAAACACCACGACTGAAATCAAAAGCGGGATTATAGTGCTATAAGGCACAGCACACTTAGTTCCCAGTCAGTCCCCTTCCACACAAGAGTATTCCCAGTGCGTATGCATGAGAGCGTCTGCGCGTCTGATGTCGAGAGTGTCAGATTTTGGGCTTCTTTTCCGACAGTAGTTCTAAATCTCAGTGTTTGACACGAGCTCCGAGACTCTCTATCGCTCCCTCCTTCCTCCCACTCTCCCCAGCGTCTCTTTCATCTGGGGTTTGGATCCTTGCTTCAGTGATACGAGAGCGAGAAAAGAGAAGATGACGGAGAAAAGGGAAAGGACAGAGAAAAGCAAAGAAGAACGTGAGAAAAGGTTAAGAGGTATTACAAGGAGAATGGAGAGTGAAGGAGAGAGGGAGAGAATGACAGATGGGCCCAAAGAAGAGAGGGCTGCTGGGTTCAGCACTGCGGCAGAGCTGAGCATATGACAGCTTTACAGTGGGCTCTCGGTGTGTGTGCATGTCTGCGTGCGTCCTGGCTTTTGTTCAAGTGTGTGAGTGTTTGTGTGTGTGCGTTTGTGCACGTGCTCAGGTTCGTGCCTTGGCATGATGCCATTGTTTACCTAGGGCTGTTTCTGTGTGTTGAAAGTAGCTGGAGGGACACTTCTTCCACCTGTTAGCCTTCCATTCTTCCACCTTTCCTCCCCAGCTCCTGTCATCTAGCTCTATATTGACTTAACCAGTGATAAATCTGGGCTGCTGTGTGTGTGTGTGTGTGTGTGTGTGTGTGTGTGTGTGTGTTTGCGTTAGAGTTGCATGTTTGTTTTAGCTGCAGCACATGTTGGCTTAGCACTCAGGGAGGATTTCTCACCCATCTTAAATGCGCTGAAATTTGTTTACATGTGTTGCTGCACTCTTTTCCTCGTCACCCCTCCCGGTGAGGGTTTGCAGAAATTTGACAAACATTACAGAGCAAAATACAGAGTGAGCATGTGGATGTAGTTTACACACCGTTTTTCTTCTTTATGCTTTTTTTTCCTGCTCCAATGAAACCCCCACCTTCCCAGCGTGCAGTCGCTCCAGCTCCTTCTGATCGTCTTCCTCCTCCTGCCAGTCGTAACTTCTGCACTTCCTGTTTCCCCGGCTTTGGCTGTGATGTCTGGAGCTGAGGTGAGAGGTCGCAGGGACCAGGTGCGCTGGAGCTGGCGTCGACCGGTCCGCCTGCTCCGTTACCTTTGTCTCTCCCGCTGTTAATCTGGCGCGGTGTAAGCACATTTTGTTCTATTGTTCTCCCCATGAATAACGTGTTATGCTAAGCTGCTTTGTCCGCCTGCCACGATTTTATGAAATGATTTGAACCAGGCGCTGTTGCCAATGTGTAGACCTGTGTGTATCTCAGACGGCACAAACTGTGCAGAAGCGGTTTCTTAGTGACAATAACAGTTCATAAACTCTTAATGTGTTATTGAACAGTTCTAATCCTTTAATAAGGCCAACATCTTCTTTGCAAGGGTGTGAAACGTTATCTTCACATTAAGGTTTTTGTAAAGATTTTTTTTTTCTGCTGGTAGAAATTCAAATATGCTACTTTGCTTTTCATTTTATTACACAAAAAAAAGGTGTGACGGTAAAGTGGAAACTATCCAGAAGAGAAACAGCTGCATTACACTGCTAACAGAACTTCAGCTCATTGCAAGCACCTGCACAGACAGCATGCTAATACAAAGCAAACCAAGAACCCAGAGTGATGTTAAAGCTGAGTGAATGCCGACCTCAGCCCAGCAGCATGACTCTGAACTTTAACAGGAAACAGGATTTCTACCATCTACTTAATGATCAGGACACTGACCTCACAGCCCAGCGTTCGTCAGTAGGTTCTGTCTGTGAGGCTGTGGAAACCTGCAATCAGCTGTGACTGAAGAAGTCACTTGGATGAGTGACAAAATGTTTCTCCCACTGAAAACATAACTTCCAGATGAACAGAATCAACCTTTTGGGGAGGATTTCTACCGGTTAATGTTTCTAAATTAGAATCACTCTGTTTAAAGTTTCTTTGTGCTGGTTTTCAACTTTGTTTTGTGTTTTCGACTTCATAATTAAACAGTACAAGAAAGATTGTGTCCTCATTAGGATGGGGATTTGTGTGAGTGTGTGGGACTGTAGCCTATAGGTTTATGTTGTTAACCGCTAATTATAAAACAATGTGTTTCAGGTCATTTCACATAGTAATGTAAAGAGTAGTGAAACAAATTTCTTCCTCCAGCAAGTGATTAAGTAACGTCAGAAGTAATGTGTACTAAATTACTCTTTCTGATAATGATCCCAACGCTGGTGAGTTCAGACGCTGCAGGTAGTTGATTTGGGATCTGGGGAGTCTGAAGGCTGTAATAAAGCCTCTGACTCTTTGTTGTCTTTGTCATTTTCTTTACAAGCAGTTTTTCCTGCATGGTGGACATATTATCCTTCGGGCACAAGCTACAGAAGTGCCTTTGGGGGTATGGGGAGAGGTTCATGGTCTGCAACGATGTTAAGGTGGGTGATACATGTCAAAGGAGCGTGCACAATAATGACATTTACTAAGATTTCCCAGAAGAGGATGCACTCTAATAAAATAATCAGTGGCAGGGATTTTAATGTTGTGGCTGATGAACTACTGCTGCTGATGATCTAACAGCTGACATGTTTGCAATATTCAGTACTAACAACTCCTAGAGCTTCTTTCTATTATCTCTGTGCCAAAGTCCTGCTGACTTTTTGTTCTTGGGACTGATAGCATGTAAAAAGAAAAGAAAGGAAAGACAGAACCATATTTATACCACAAGTTCTGCCAAGAATTTCATGAGCAGTTTATACTCTGAATCACTTCTTTGCTGTCCTTTGAATCCAGCACATCTCCTGTGATCGCAGCATTAGTCTATTTTCAGTCGATAGTTGTAAACTTGGTTTTTTCTTCATAATAAGGTTTCTATACTGTGTGCTAGGGCTGTTTTATGTCAGAAGCCTGTATTAGACCTGTTATGGCTGTTTCCTGCTTGAGTAAAGAGTTATCATCTGTGGTCATTCACTGCATAAAAGAATGGGGAACATTTCAAGACTCCGTGGTGAGCAATAACTTCTTCGTTCTTCACTACAGTCTTTTGTACCTGAACCTTACTGCATAAAATTTCCAGCGCCGAGTCATGGGCTCGGTGTAACACATGTCAGCGATGATTTCTGTTTGTGTGAGGTCAGAAGTTTGAGATGAGTCAAGGAGGAGAGACAGAGACAAGCAGTCTGCCGAAAAATGAAATATGCTGAAATCGTGACTGTCACACATCATTTAAGGGGATTCAAGGGTGACGTTTACTTTCAAAAGCATGCGCCACACAGTAGGGGCTGGCTAAAAGGCATGCAGGACACACACATCCATAAACGCACTGCATCACATTGTATGCCTGCAGCCGTGTTTCCGGGGCAATAAGCTAAGCATGCAGCATTGATCTACAGCTGGTTTGGCTATGAACAGAAAAAAGAAGCAGAGGGTTTAGGGTTTCTGTCTTGTCTTTAAACTGCCGAGGTGGATCACAATAGGGCACAGAGTGTGATGACAGGCCAAGCAGAAAGGCATCATAAAAGCCAGGCTGGGGATTTAACTAGAGCTAAGGGAACACTGGGGAAACACTGCATCAGTGTCAGAGGGAAGATGATTTAACTTTGCATGTCATCTGGAGATGTGTTGTTGACGTATGAAAGGTTTTACAGGGTTTAGGGGGCGTCAGGGAACAAGGTGGAAGAAGCTCGTGAAGGAAAGAGGAAGAGGCAAAAAGAAAAGCACAAGCAGAGAGAGGTGACATAAAGATAAGAGCGATGTGAAGAGACACAGAGGGAATCTATGTAAGAAGTTTGCAAAGGCGAGACTGCATGTGCAAACTTGTGGCCTGTGACATACCATTCATCTTAAGTCAAGAATGACTTAGAGTGGGAAGCACTGGAAACCACAGAACGATCGCTTTTCTCCTCCATTCACTCTGGGTCGTCATCCCGTCGCTAACCTCTGGTGTCTGTTTAGACCCCTTGTTTGGGTTTCAGCAGATGTGTATGACGTGCCTGTACCGACAGTAGCATGCTTGAAACTGGGTGTGTATTTCTGTACCTGGTACTGTGCCTCAGAGTACATGCTGAACAGTATGTAAATGCCAGGCCATGCTGAGCCTCGGGGCAAACAGGCCACATAGGGTTTAGAAATGTTTTCTCTGCACGCTATTTCAGAACACACTACCCTCTGCTGCTGCTTCCTCACCCGACTCTCTAGGTACAACCAATCGCTCACACATGCACACACGCAAACACACATCATGTGACAACCATCTGACATTTTAAAGTGACAAATCTGCAAATAGGCCCTCCTTTCAAAGCATTTCTAACACTGAACTACCAGTGACTGAATTCTAGTAACCTGCACTTAAAGGAGAAGTCTGGTAATAATATCTATGTTTTATCCTTTTCATCAAAACATTAAAAAAAACAAACACAACACATCAAAGTGACCTGAGCATAAGTGTTGTGTGTACAAGCTGCAACCCCTGGGGCTGCACTAAAAGTGCAGTTCCTGGGTTGGCCTCTTGAGACCAACCTGTAGACTACCATTTAAATACTCAACTCCACATTGCCTGATAACTAAGCTTGCTAGTATTAGCGGATAATTTAAAGCATGTCAGGTAGGTTATGTCCTAATTTATTTATACTCACCATTCATACTCGCGTTCACACCTATGGGCAGTTTAGAATCACCAGATAACTTAACCCAAGTAACTAAAAGTGGGAGGAACCCGGAGAACCCGGAATCCACACAGACATTGGAACAACATGACTTGATGTTTATGGTCACCACTCAGGAGATGCAAAAGTGCAAGCTTTCAGACTGGGACTTCCAGAGAGTTTTTCAAAAAAGACTGCCAAGCCTGAATCATTGCTGGAGAGGAGAGCAGTAACATTTAAGTTGGGTATGGTTTAAATTTTTATGCGCTGATATGTGGAACACTATGATCACATCTCGTACAGCACCCTGATGCAAAGTGAAAAGCATCAACAGGTACTCAGCTCTGAGGAACCGAGAAGACCTGATCCAGTACCAGGTGCCTTTGGGATACTGGCATCAGATATTGCAGGGCCTCAATTTAGTGGCACACATCTCTAGTCTTCACAAAGCAGGAACTCCAGCAACACTTGAGGGAAGATGAACAACTTTAATAATTGACCGATGCGTTTCGCTTGTGGCCTTCATCAGGGTCAAGGCCACACGTCGAAACGCATCGGTCAATTATTAAAGTTGTTCATCTTCCCTCAAGTGTTGCTGGAGTTCCTGCTTTGTGAATTCTTTCATCCTCTCCATGCACCTTGGAAGTAGGTGAAGTTGTGCCAGAAATTTTTGCTGCGACACATCTCTAGTCTACAATCAATCAGTCAATCAATCAATCAAGGCTTTATTCGCCACGTGCAGGTTGCCCTGCAGTGAAATGGGACACCCCCCCCCAACCTTACACACACAACACAGACATCACACAGATACAGGTCGGAGATCGGTAGCGTTACAGAAAAACACTGAAATATACACTACAATGGGAAAGTACAAGAGGAAAAAAAGAGACCTCTACTCATGCTGGGCTCCTATGGGAGGACAGCATGAGAACAGGAAACAAAAAAAATTAATTAAAAGCCCAAGTACATCCGAGCACAAAGTAGCACTGATAATTCTTCTCTTTACATATAACGTGCCTTTACATTCACCTTTAGCATTTTTACAGTTATACACCAGTTCTTTTGAACCCCGGCTGCTTGTTAACTCATCACCATGCATCATCATGCTGCTGGTCTGTGCAGGTCGAGCTGCATTTTAAGGTTAATTATATTTAGATAAGGTTGGCTGAGATTAGGTCCCTTTAGGTACACAGTCTAATCGTCGGTTTTGAAACCTTTTTCGATCCACGAAGACCTCGAGCATGGATGCACTTAAACTCCCAAACAACTGCGGGTTTTTTACTTGTCTTAACAACTCCAGAGCCCAGCTGCGTCAGACAGTGAGAGTTTTCTTCTACATGAGAGTTTTGTTTTGGGGTTTTTTTGCATGGAAATATGATATCAGTAGGCATTTATGCATATAATCATATATATTCTGTGTGCCACACAAAACATTATAGCATTGAATTTAAATGGAATAAATAATGTAAGCAAACTTTTCCTTGTCCTAGAAGCCTTTCAAGGACCCCATTTGAGAACTGCTGAAATATCTCATTCCCCCTTCATACCCTTTCCTGTATCAGCACCATCCTCTAACTCTGCAGTTGTCAGCTCCCCGTAATGTTTCACTCTCCTGTTCCACTTAACCTGTCTCAATTAATCCAGGAAGTCCCACTGAGATAAAGGATCTGCCCCATCTCGGCATTCAATTGTCACTCTCCTGACGAATCCACTCACCTGGTTGGCTAGATTGCAATCAGCGGGGGTTGATTGAAAGGCAAGGACACAAAAGGACAAAGACAGAATCACTTAGGCAGCCTATTAGGCCCGGAATGGGTTGCCCATTCGCAACAATACAGTAGGCACTGATAATCTGCTGCTGATAAGGAGGAGGAGAAAAGTTTGCTGGCCTCAGGGGGGCTGTCAAGAGGTGTGTATGTGTGTGTGTGTGCAGAAGTGTAGTGCTGCTCCACAGATAATAAGCATCCATGTGGAAGCAAATTATGGCCAAAGTGATTTGAATCTTCGCCACTAAATATCTTATTATGAAACTGAGTCGCAACTGACTTCTTAGTGCTAATTTATTTGTTCCATTTGTGCGCTTTGAAATATTTACCAGTCAATTACAGGCTGTGTCTGCATTTTCAGGGTGTTTTTTCAGACATTAGCGCAGAGTCACAAAGCTATACTCGAACTGCTTTAATCCAAAAAGTGGTGTTTCAATTAAATCGCAGATATAAAATTCAGACTTAATTGGTGATAGTTAGTAACAGGGCTTTTCAGGTCTGACGTTTTTTCTGGATTTGACTAAAGCTGCTGGCATATGTTCTAGTCATTACACAAAGCTTTGCAGACCCTGGTATTGCAGCTGTAACCAACAAAAGAGGTCAATTTGTGCCTATATGCATGTGTAGAAACACTGTATTATCCTGGCTAATGTAACAGTTTCCTATAATAGCTAAAGCAGTGTAGCGCTGTTATTTTACTTTGCCCGATATATCTATAATGTTCATATGCTCATTGTCAGGATATGTAAGCCTGCTTTGTGTGTATGTGTGTGTGTGTCTGCACAGTATGCCCACACTTCCCTGCTCTAATTATGTCCTTGGCCCTTGTTTCAGAATCAGTATGGCACTTGGATTACCAGTAATACCACCAGATTCCCACAACCGTACAATACAGCCAGTTTAGCCAAAACCTTAGCAGCTTAAAGCCCAGAGAGCCCGAGTAGAAGTCATGGATTACGCTCTGGCCACAAAGTCCCTTATTTTAGAAGAGAGGTCAGGAATGTTCTTCATCACTAACACCCCCGTAATCCTACATGTACTGTATGTGAGCATATGTGAGCATTTGTGCATGTTCGAGGGAGACAGAGGGCGAAAGTCGCTTGCTTGAGAATCTCCAAGCTTGTGTATGGATCAACAGCCAGGTGGAGGTCAACTGGCTCTGTTAACAGATGGATTGACAGAGGGATTGGGTCACTGTGTTTGTGTGCATGGAGGAGGGGAAGGATGTGTGAAGTGTGTGTGAAAAGGGGGAGGTCCCAGCTTCAACAGATGGTTTGTGACTGATTCCTAGGTGAAGGTTAAGAAAATATTCAATATTGTTTTCCAGCAGCTTTCCAGACACACCCGCAAAGTAATTTGTTACCTTGCTGTGACTGTTACATTTGAGCACATTCCTCAAATCCTCCACGAGTATCGCCGATGTTTCAGGATGACAGTAGGAGACAGTATGCACATAGTGCACTGAGGCATCTTTTCCATTAGCAAATGTACCATAGTGTGTGGCATTCACGTCTGCAGGGATTGGTTCGAGTTTTGTGGATATGCCTTTTGTGAGAGGTTAAATCCACCGCTGTCTAATGATGCTTTCATGTTGTCTGTCTCTTCATCTCCCTCCCTATCTCTGCCTTCATCCCTCTCTCCTCTAATAAAGAGAATGGCACAATATGCATCAGACATCAAACGACATCAAAGCCCACATACTGTTTACCTCCGATGCTTTCTCTCCTTCGTGCTCTTGCGCTCCTTTTTAGAGCTTTTTTTTGTTTTTTGCACACACATTACCTGTCTGCAGACGCCGTTTGATGTGGAGCGTCAGCAAACAGTGAGTGTGTGCCTTAGAATCAATACATTGTGGCATTGTCCATGTCTAACAGGCAAATCAGTCTACAAGTCACCATTGCAAGTGCATTTTCCACACTTGCAGTACACCTGTATAAGGGTATCTTTGTAATGCAATTAAGGCAGAGGGAGAAAGAGAGACAGAGGAAACCTGGTGTTCTCAGCCTGAAACCCAAACCATCACGATTTATGTTTCAGGCTGAATTTTATGTTATATCATTTCTGTCTGCCAACATCAGTATTACCACCAAACAGAGGTAGTGTATTTTCCCTCTGGATTAGTCCACCTGCAGGCAGGCTACATGAAATTTAAAAGATGAGGATGTCTAATGCTGTTTGATCATGCATTAGACTGGGCAGCCAGCTCCAGGTGTGTGTGCATGTGTGGCAAACAGGGTTATAAATTTATCACCTGTGACAAATCCGTCTTTCTACTCCTTGCCAATTTTGCTGTGGGACATTCTGAATTTTTAAAATAGCACACAGAGATAAACTCGGTGCATTGTGCTGAAATTGTGTCAGGCAGCCAAACAATTAAAAACTGCCTCCAGGTGCCCTTTGGAAATATCTGAATTAGAGGGTAAACACTGATACAAACATAGCAACAGCAAGAATGCGCCACGTCACTGTACTGGATTGAAATGAAAAGTGTGTGAATGTGCCGACTGTTGAATGTGCCCCTGATTTTATGAGGTAAACTATGTTCAGGCAAGATATACAGTTCAGGAGGTACAGTTGGTCATCCGCTGTTCAGACAGTCCATTGTTTCCATCTCCAGCTCATCCGCACTGCATGCAAAAGTGCCCTGAGACAATATACTGAACCCAAAAAGCCCTGTGATACCCTGAACCTCTAATGCATCATGTGTCAAATGTTATTGTGAAACGCCTATGTGACTATGTAACGGTGGCTTTGAGTGAGCTAAACAAAAAGAAAAAAAAGGTTTTGGATTTGAACAGAAACACTAAGTGCAGCTGAGACAAAGTCTTTTGTTTTGAAGGTTTTTATTCATTAAGCAAAGTACTGGACAAAGACAAATTATGCATCGAACATGGTTATGTATGAACAATTAAGGGATCATGAAAGTTCATCGTGTTCATCGTGATTTAATTTTTCACACAAAGTAAACTGTCAGGAGGTGGGGCTGTTAATGTTTGTACAAATTTCCTGGAAACACATTTATAGATTAGTAAGATTAGAAGTATAATCATGTTTATTCTGCTGTTCTAAGCTTAGCCTAACAATAGAGAAAACTGTCAATAAGCTCTGCACCTCTTTATGGCAAGTGAAGGAAATCAGTGATTAATCTAGGGTTGTGGAGCAAACCTAGATGGAACTTGGGAACTGGCTGCTGGATAAGGCTACGTCCACACTAGCCCGGATAAATTTGAAAACGGCGGTTTCGTCAAAAAACGCTCCGTGTCCACACTAGTGTTTCCAGTCGTTTTCACAGAGTTGTGTGTCCACATTGAAACGGCCGAAAACGCTTACATTCCAGTTCTGCACATGCGTGAAATGCAAGACGATTCGACCTGCCTCATTTCTGTCTGCCGTTTATTTACGAGGAAAAGCACAGAGTTTTTTAAATGGACTAACATAGAGCTGGAGTTGTTGCTGTGAGTAACACAAAAGTTCAAAGTTGCAAAAGCGAGTGAGAATTACAGAATTTGAAGAAAAGCTATCTGGAACATGTACAAACTGATATTAATCTTTAATAGGGCTGTCAAGATTGAGAGCAAACAAAACAACTGCTGCCCTCCACTATCTTAGTTTAATTGGTCACATGACTGCATCACATGACTAAAATGTGTCATCATTTTTGAAAAGGCTCCGGGTTCACTGTCCACACTGCGACGAGAAAACGGCGTTTTCAAATGTATCCACTTTGGACAGTGTTTTCAAAACGCTGCATTTTCCTTGACTTAAAACGCCGTCTCAGTGTGGACGGAAGGCCAAAACGGAGAGAAAAAGATGTGTTTTCAAATGAAAACGTATTAGTGTGGACATGGCCTAAGGTGAAAAGCAATTGGGTGGATAGGCAGAGTGACAGAAACTTGACTATGTTTGATGAACAGCTTTAGCTGATGGGTTGAACTGAGAAATGTGGCATAAATACCTGCAGTCAGTACTTACAAGCTGCATTTGTGGAAATATGGCAGTTTTGACTAACCGGCTGTTGGTTCTGGAAAGTGAGTTTTAATATCAGAAGTTACTTCAAGTAGTAAGGTGACAGTTAGCACCGTCACCTCACCGCAGGAAGGTCCTTGTTAGGTTAACTGATTATTCTAAATCGGATTCAGGTGTGAATGGCTGTCTTCCTGCTGTGTTAACCCTTCGACAGAATGACGACCAATCCAGGGTGTACGCCACCCCTTATACAGTGACAGCTGGGATAAACTTTACAGTAATACAGAGAAAACCCCAACAATCACATGCCCCCCTATGAATAAGCACTTGGTGACAGTGGAAACAAAAAACTGCCTTTTACCAGGAAGAAACTTGCAGCAGAACCAGGCTCAGGGAGGGGCAGCTATCTGCCGTGACTGGTTGGGGGTGATGGGAGCTAATAACTAATGATTTAATGCAGCGTAGTGTATAAACACTCTAATGGATGAAAAAGGTGAAGAACAATCACTCAGTGGATCATGGGAACCCAGGTCACCTGATCCAGCCCTAACTATATGCTTTATCGAAAGTTTTAAGCTAAATCAAAGTAAAGACAGTACCTGTGTCACAAATCCTAACATGGAGCTGGTTCCACAGAAGAGGGGCCTAAAAACTGAAGGCTCTCCCTCCCATTCTCCTTTAAATATCCTGGGAACCACAAGTAAGCCTGCAGTCTGAGAATGAAGTGCTGGGGATGGGATGATATGGTACTATGGGGTCTTCAAGATAAGATGGGGCCTGATTATTATTGTTATTATTATTATTATTCAAGACCTTTGATGCCAAGAGGAGGATTTTAAATTCCATTCTGGGATTTAACAGGGAGCCAGTATGGGAGAAATATGCTCTCTCTTTCTAGCCCCCGTCAAGAAAATGGATGGGTGGATGGCAATTCAGTTGAAGCATATGGACCACTCGTAGAATTTAAGAGCTGTATGGTTGGGTAGGGTCATCAGGTAAGTTCAGACACCTTGTATATTTTTACAGACATATGTGATGGTTGTCAGACAAACAAGAATACATTGGTTCGCTCAGGCCAACTATTGTCTTATTCATTTAAATCTTAAGGAACTCTAGCTTTCCTGCACTCACCATGTACTGCAATCTCAGATATTCAAGTATCTTATTGCACAAACCTAATTCTGAAAAAGTTGGGAGGCTGTCTAACTGTGGAAGTGCAACCGCTTGTCATCGAGCACTACACTCTAAAGTGCTGCCTTGTAACCTTGAAAAGTGCTTGATAACCTTGAACCTCTGGTGACAGTTTTATAACTTAAAAAAGTTCAACTTAAACTATTTAACAACAAGGATTGCAAAGTACATGAAACTGGTGGGTTGCAACTGTTTACACTACTTCATAGAGGGCATAGATCATAGTTTTACTTGTTGATGTCATAAACATTTTGAACTAAAAATTTTGGCATACGGAGGGTGATTTGAAGAGAAACACATGTGCGTTGGTAACCTTTATAGTTCAAATCGGGGATGAGTGGCAGCCAGTTTTGCTGCATTAACCACACCTTTATTTCATTTCTTATGGGCAGCAAATACAGCGCACAACATCTGGACAACAGTTATACTAAAGCTCACGCATATTTAGACACTCTAGGTTTGATTACAGTAACTAATCAATGTCAGATTGCACAACAGTGGCTGCAGCTACTTCGCAAAATTCCAGCATCAAGGAACACCAGGTCCTTGGAGGAAAAGGCTCAAGAGTATCACTCCACCTCAAATTTCAGCCTCTCATCAGTAAACCACGGCCACAGCACTTGTAGCTATGTGGATAAGCAAATGCTCATTTTGTTTCCATTGATGTTTCCAAGCATCGACTTTCAGACGGCAGCCCTGATGTGCTGCTTAGAAGCAAACGGCCTTAGCAGTAAGCAAAAAGGCATTGATGATGCCTCAGTGTTTTGACAAGGAGGCTATTGAGGGGTTAGACCGGGGTCAGTCACTGAATAGAAATGTATGAGCGTGGATGTCTCTGGCTGACTGATGAGGGATTTTGAAGGTGTGTGGGATCAAAGAGCATCAAGGATGTTGTCAGGAGTTCAGCATCGACAAAGACGTGTGCGTGCGTGTGTGTGATTGTGATGAAGTGAGGTGTCCCGCCCTCCTCCAAGGGCCTGTAACTGGGGGTTTTCATCAATCACCCCCTGTCCTCTCACTCCTTTAATTCTCTCTCACCCTGTTGCTGACACATTCCTCAGCCAAACTAGCGCTCGTCTTTTTTTTTTCTCCGTCTATGCCCTCTAAGACTCCTCATAAACTTCTTCATGTTTCTGTCTGTCCTCCTCTTCCTTTTATCTCTTTATTCTCTCTCTTTCTATCTCACCCTGCCTGTCACTCCCTTCGCACTTGTCCCCGTCACCTTATGCTTTAGCTCCAGGTGAGTCCCATTGTGGTGGTATAGTGTGTACAGCGTGCTGCCAAGGCGTCCCCCTGCAGCCATGATTTATGACTGCTTTTACAGCAGGTATGTTTGCCTAACAATCACCTATCAAGGAGAAGTCCCTCCTCCCAGCTCTTCATTTCCTTATGGACTCTTTATCCACCCCAGCTGTCATCTCCAATGACCCTCTTTTTAAAAGAAGAGTCCAAATAACAGCTTGCAATCCAGTGCTCATATGTGTACCTTAAACTGTGTGCCAAATATCTTACATACTCATTTATATGACTGATTCAGGACACTTGGAGGGTGTGTGTATGCGCTGGCCTGTTTGAAAAAAAATCCTGTTAACCTTTAAAGTTGTTATGTTTGTTCACTGGGGTGCCCTCTTGTGAACATATGCTGTGGGATATTTGAGTAATAACGAGACACAGGCGCCTCATTTCATATGTACAGCCTAGAGAATGACTGCCTGTTCTTTGTTCTCGTTCTCTGATTCTGATACAGGGGGCCAAATTAGGATTTTTGTGCATCTGTGCACAAAAATGCCAAATCAAAATCAGTCTCTCTCTGTAGATTCTTGTTTATCTTTGCATTTCGACCTCTGTTTAAACTGCTCGCGAGCGCAAACTTCGCCCGCATGTAGCGAAACGCAAATTAGTTTTCCCTAAACCCTCAGCATGAGCTAACTACTGAGCATTAGTAAGAAAAGTTGTCCTGCTGAGTTGCCTTGCTAGCCTGGAACAAAATGCCGGCAGGGGAGGTTGAAAGAACTTCAGTGTAACATTAGAACCGGCAACGGGCCTAGAACTGTTTTTCATTTGCATCACTGAGTGAAGTACGATGCGATGGAAAAGGAAAGGGAAGAAGGGAAGGATAAAGATGAAGAGATGTTTTGAAGGATGTTGTTTGGGTGTTTGGAGGGAGGGAGATGTGAGGATATGGCGATATCCTCCAGAGGGGTGTTTGCTAGCTCTTAGCCATCCTTGGCTCTTGAAGCACCGATAGACATGTGCTTCATAGCACATTTAGCAGCATGTTGAAGTAAGTCCAACAGCACTCACAGACTGCTAAACAGGTGGGGAGAGGCGAGCGAGGTGCCGTTTGTGTAGAACTGTAAGATTTTCTTAAGTCGAAAAGTTTCCAGACTGCGTCTGATTTGCTATCTGCATTTGCAAATGTGTGTTATGTCTCGGTGCAGTCTGTCAGGGAATCCTTCCCATGTGTTTTCAAATGTGTACCGAAGCCGTGTTCACACAGCAGGCCTTCATGTTCGCTTCCACATGCTGCTCATATCCGGTTCTGATAGATGCTTATATCCATTTGCTTGTAACTCCCATCCTATTACAGCGCAAACTGGCAGAGCAGAAAAGACACGCTCGAGGAGAAGTAACAAAAGACGTCACATCTGTTCTCAAACGCTAACTTCTTCGTGTTTGCAACACAATTCAAATGTGAAACTGAGCTAATTCTATTGTTTTCTTTCACTGTTGGGTAAAAAAATTCAATCTTTTGTTGTCTCTCTTTTCTTTTTTCTGTTTTTTTTTTTTTTAATTTGTTGAATAGAAAAAATCTTCTCTGTGACTGAGAAAAATGGGGCTAGGATCAGCTGCATAGGAAGTGCCAGTTCAAATTTACCAAAGCACAAATACATCCCTCACACACTCCCCATGACATGCTAGACATTCACAGGAGGGTGTTTAGCTGAAGTCTCATTCCACTACAGAAACAGGAAACCAGTGCTACCTGTGGCCACCAAACTTTACAGCTCAGTGTATTTTTACCTAGTGCATAGTATTGCTGAAGTTGGAGTACTTAACACATTGCACCTTATTTTTTACTCATTATTCAATTTTTTTAAATTTTTCTTTACCTTCCCACATTTATATTTTAATAGAGCTCTGTAACAAAAAAAATTTCCTTAATGAAGGAACCTTCTAAAAATGTTTAGGAGAAGATTCTTCTCTTAAATATTTCTTTCTCATGTTTTTGGATTAGGTTCATTGATTGATTGATTGATTGATTGATTGATTGATTGATTGATTGATTGCTCCATGCTTCAATTAGGCCTCTATTGACCTGCAAACCAACTGTACTCAGTTGGTAGAAATTAAGGTAATTCAGGATCAGTAAATCTTCATATTAAGCAATCCTATTTGCATATCTATCATTTATTTACTGTCTGACCATCACTTGAATCAGTTTCATCTAGTTCTTGTATATTTACTGTAGTTTTAGGTAGAACTTCACCAATAAGCTGAGATCTCTCTGAGCATCAACTGGAAGTCTGCAGGAAGTTCTCCAAAGATGCAAAAATAAAACAGAAATACACACACAATCTATGTGAGCCCTACACAGAGAGCTAGCAGCCAAGTGCTCACACACACACACCTTCAAATTCTCAGCAGTTTGTCATGCACATCAAGAGAAGTGAAGATGGTTTCCCCACTCGTTTTGGGAGGCACATTTGAAGCATGCAAGAAAACAATCCAAACACTCAACTGGAGACAACTTTATATTCTATTTTTTCAGCTGTTCATATTATAAATACAGTCCTTAACAAATTTATTAAACCAACACTCAGTGTAAGGTTAATGCCACAGCTGCCTTAAATTAACAGTACTTGTAATTACTAAAATCACTGTTTTAGGTTTCTGTAATGGTTAATATGCAAGCGCTTTAATCAAAATGATATTTTTTTATGCTAAAATATAATTATCTTTGTTATTCATGAATTTTCACATTTAGAGTTTTACAAAAAAGCAGAAAAATATTAAAGCACATGATTATTTTTTGATTAAGATGCCAAATTCAGCTATTTATTTGCATTCCTGAACAGAAAAATTGGTTTTAGTGGTTGAATGTTATGCTTGACTCATTTCTGACTTTCTGACTGAAGTCCAGTGTGTCGGGTCTAATTTGGGTATGTAAATATGAATTCAGTTTGTTATTTTTCATTAAATAATAATCAAATTTTTAGTTTTAAATAAAACTAAAAACCTTCTCACACATATATTCCTAAGATTATTTGATTATTATAAGAGTTGCAGTTCACCAGTCCGTCTACTATCACCTCTGCAGAAGAAAGCCTGCTTGTCAGCATGTGGAGTGTGTGGGGCGGGGTCTGTGCGTGCATGCATGGGGACGCTGGAGTGTGTGAACATTTGCGACCCCTCATGTGTGGTCAGTATGTGAATGGCTTATGTCATGGATGGAATTTCCACCACTTCACTGTGTCACCTGAGCTGCTCCTGCACTCACCCTGAGGCATCAGGTGCATGAGCCTATCATTACCTGCCAATCACCTTGTCAATAGCGGCGGGTCGCCTCCCCTGCTGCCCCTTGAGTATCTCCACCTTTGCTCTCCCCTCTCTGCCTTTTAAACAGGCCCCCTTTTGTTCCAGCTTTTAATGTTCTCTGATTACTGTTGTTTTTCAATTTCATGCCCATTTCTCCCCCATAATCAATTTGCACAACATGCCCATCACTTATTACTGTTTGCCTCAGTTGCAATTGTCTTGGAATTCAATAATCATTTCTGTTCTTTTCTGCTTGGTAATTGAGGCAGTGGAGTGTGTGAGTGTGCTTTTCTTTTCACTCTAGTCAACTCCATCAGCCTGTCTCTCTGTCCTTTTTGGCATTGTGTGAGCATTGTGCGGCCACGATGGTGAAACAGCGCACAGCTTGAGCATTAGGAACCAATAGAGCACGCCACATTATTTACACTTAGATAAAAACACGGCAAAGAGCGTCCGCACTCATGTACGGGGAAGGAAACCCACACAAGGACACGCCGTCTCTGTCTCTCCTTTTTCAGCATTTTAATTAAAAGCCAGAACTCCCAAATGTCATGAAAGTGAAACACACACACACACAGGCAGCCTCACTATTTACAATCCAATGAATTATATTTTCATGCTGAAAACACAACACTAATAAATCACACTTTTCACATTTAATGCAGGATCCGGTGACAAAATATGACAAAGTTTTATGCTGGGTTTTCATTTCCTAATGGTTCGGGCCTCGCCTCTCACATTCATTCCTTTTTTTCCTTCCTTGTCAGCTTCCATCACTGTCCTCATCTATCGTGTTCTGCTTCCTCCTGCCTGCACCCCCTGAATTTCCTGCCAACGTTATTTCTACCTCCTTTTCCCTCCTCCTTTGTCCTCTGTTTTCTTCGTTCTTTCTTTCTTTCTTTCTCCTGCGCCACCACACACTTCCCTTTCCCCCCTCATTGGGAATACGAGGTAATTTAGAGCGATGTAGGTTAATGACAGTGGAGACTTGCGTCGGCCACAGTGGCCTGGAGTCTGGGAACACGCCTGGAATCCAGACTAGGACATCTGACATCCTCTTCCTCTCGCTATATGTGCTGATGAGCCACCTTTTATTATCTTGTTTTAAGTCGGATGAATCTGGAACAGATGCCTCTATAAGCCCTATTTTCTTTGTAAAACTGAAATTGTTGAGGCTAACAAGGCTTCATAAAGTTTGTGCAAGTTCACATACCTTTCACTGTTACCCAACTGACACCAAAATAGAGTGCAGTGCGCTCTCAAGCCTGAAATATTCATTTTCTATAGGTGACTTCTGCACAGATCCCTCTCAGCAGGCTCCTTGAGACTACCCACCCCATCCATCAGTACAGTATACAAGACGGCATAAATCAGACAGCTCTTGACCATAACAGACACCCTATACATCTCCCCAAACACCCCTCAGTTCTCACACAGTTGTTTGTCAATGTCCAGCACTCTCTGCAGTGACAACACAAAACCCCTCTTTGTCTAATTGGCTCTTTAAGACACCCCGGCGATTAAAAATCTCCCCGGTGGCGGTGGAGGAGGCAGCGGCTATAGCATCTCCTGCTGAGCTGTGACAGGCTACTGTTTACCAAAACTCTCCCTCTGTTCTCCACTCTCTGTCATCTTTGCTTTCTTTCCCTCTGATTCTCCCACACAAAGGGAGGCTGCTCAGAGCAGGGAGGGGGAAGCCCTAAGGCAAACAGAGGCCCAGGCAGGAGGACAGAGGGCCATTGATGGCCAACGTATTGACAGGGATGCTGAAAGACACCTCCAATAGACGGGAAGAAAAAGAACAGAGAGAAATGGTGGGGAAATAGATGCTGCGCGAGGAATCAATTCACTAAATCCTATGTTAAAGCAAGGCACCTGAGGTTACCGTTTTAATGCCACCAGAAGGTCCAAACATATGTTTCTGGGTTTAATGTGGCGATCAGGTTTGAGAAAGCAGAAGCGCCATATCAAGACTCACAACCCAGACTAAATCTCACAGTCTCTCTTTTCTTCCAGTCTCTCTTTTCTCCACAAGATATTAGACTTGAAAAGGTACAAGTAATCATTAAGGCTTTTCTCCCTCTTAATTTATACAGACAGCTTCTACAAAGCTTGTTTTACCTGTACATAAAAGACTCTGAGGGTAGGCTGAGTTGGTGTTGACTTGTCGCTAATATAAACCACATATAAAGATGTCCTTAAAGATGTTGGCTCTTTACTGGTATTAAGTTCACACACCAAAAGTGGAGCACAGAGTTCATGAATAAATGTATACAGTTTTGTTAAAACAAGTTTGTAGAGCACCAACACTACAAACATAGATGAGAATATTGCATATCGTCTCAAATTAGCAAAGGTAAGCCCTAGCAGAGAGCTAGTTGGCAATCATTTATTGTGGTCATATATCCACCTCTCCTTTATCTCCCACTTATCCCAATTTGAGCTGCAATCTCAGCTGGCTAAGAAGATTATTCCAGACATTTTTCTCCCAAGGAACCATTTCCAAGGCAGTCCCAGGACAAAAATGCAGGTTCCGGTTTACCCGGGATCTCCTCCCAGTTGGGCATGTCTGGAAAACCTCTAAAGGGAAAGCTGAGGACGCATTACGATCAGATTCCCAAACACCTCAACTGGCTTCTTTTGTCACAGAGAAGCAGCAGTGCGATCCTAAAGGCTTATTAGGAAGACAAAAACTAAACTGTGGTTTATTATATATAGTGATACAGCTAATCAGAATGAAATTGGGACTGATGAGTAATTATAATGGAAGACTGAAAGCAATTTCTGAGAGACAGTCATGTGTGAGCGCTGGTACCATTTGTGAGAAGGGACTACTTTAGTGAAATTTACAACTGGATTGTAGCAAATTTTGTGTATTTCTGTGGAGGAATAAAGTGGTAAAGTGTTTTGTTCTTTAAAAAAATGACTCAAAATGTGAGTTTCACATATTTGTTTGCACCCACGAGTCTTTTCCAGTCAGTGTCAGATTAGGTTGTGTCATAAGACAAGTTAAATTAGCCTATATTTGTCTTTTGGGGAATTCACTTAAACGAAAGCCTCATTTTCAGACGGCGCTGATGTCACACACTGATGGTGGTGTAAGAACTTTTTAACCTTGAACCAGAACTGAACAAGATCTATTTCAGTCAGAGTTAATGTCGAAAGGGTTCGTGTTGACATCATAAAGACGAAGGCTTGCTCATTGTTTTCCCTGTAAAGGTCATGAAAACTTACCTGCTTTAAGCAAACGGATACTGAGATTTTCCAGGGCACAATCAGTAGAGCAGAAATTGTGAATTACCCAAAGGTTTCCTCATGTGAGTGATTCAATAAAATGCTTGAAGCCAAAGAAACTGTAGAGGTTTTCACACATGAATTCCAGACAGTGCTGGAAAAATCAGGTCTGGACGTCGTCTGAAGTTGGCTTTTCTCAAAGGACAGAAAAAGGAGTACGAAATGTTCACACACTCCGTACGAAAACGAGTACAGTAAAACTAAAAACCAGCTGATAAGTGATTCTACCCTTACCACTGGTAGGGCTTAACTTGAATGGTCAAGTAAGACTAGACTAGCATTGTGTTGAAACCATTTCATTTCATTTCATTTCCAGGCAAATACAAAATAAATTCATGATTACTTCAGTATCCCCAAACTGCTTTTTTTAAAGGTCTGTTTTTGTACCATTACAGAAAATTCTCACACGAAGTTCAAGACTGGTCCTGAGGTACAAACCACAAGCCTGGTACTTTCAAGGGTACAATGGCAGTACCTAGGAGGGTTATGCCTCATTGACAAGCCATTAAAGGTACAATAAGGCACTTATTTTCTGGGACTGTAAGGAAAGTGTGCACGAGGAAGGAAGCAATGACGTCCACTCACTGGGAATGCACAGGACAATTAGTCGTGCTGTTCTTACATGGACATAATCAGACATCACACAGACTTTGTCCAAGGAAGCAGGCAGTTTAAAGATCATATGTCTGACCAAACTGTGCTGGCCATTGGTTTCCTCACATGCACTTCAGCTTGTAATGGAGTCATGGTGGCTCCACTGAACTGGGTGGCTGGAAGGCAGAGGGGTAATCTATAGCGAGTATCAGGCCACGTTTTTTTCCCTGCCGTTTGTTCGTTTTCAGCGAGTGCGTATCTGCTACGGTATTTCACTGTTTTCGCCCGGGGCAAATTTGAGCCTTATTATCTGTTCAGCAATTAGCAGGCAATCTGCTCATTATCAAGCCAATTATCCTGCACTAATAGCATGCTTAATCAATCTCATTTTATCAATTATTACCGTTTAAGGAGGTGCGTGCCAGAAGTCAGAAAGAGTTGGAGCGATAAGAACTAAGTTGTTTAGACTGTGAAGTTGGTTTGATCGAGTGCATATGTGAGCGTTTTGGGAATTTTTTTTCTGTTGCAGTGGAGCGCTGGGTTGTGCATTGTCACTGAGTGTGTGTCTGTGTGTGCAGTTTTCGGTGACTGTAAAAATCTGCGTGCATGCGCTTGTGTGCGTCTGTGTATCTGCATGTCTGTGTGAAGTTGAGCGTGCAGAGAGATGAATGGGAAGCCATGAAGCGGCAGGAGTGTGTGAGCTGGTGTGTGTTGTGCTGGTGGTGGCAGCTGCTCTGAGTGCAACATTGTCCTCTGGAGATAAGAAGACGGGGCCACGGTCACAACTGTAGGACTTATCAAAAGGGACCACGCACCATTACACTGCTATTCTGACAGCCTAAAACCCACCATCACACACACATACACACACAGGCGCACACCACACAAGCATATAGACTAACACACAACCCATATGGACACACATGCTTGAGTAGATTTGCTCAGGATATACACAGACATATTCTATATGCATACACAACCCATGTGGACGCACGCATGAACGAGCACGGATGCCCACGCTGGCACGCACAAGTGCATGCGCACACTTTCGCAAAAGCACACTCAGTAATAGCAGACACCGTGTTCTCCTTTCCAAACCACAGTCATTTTTAAAATAACCCCCTCATGCAAGTAATCTTTGTGTTTCTCTCTCTCACAAAAAAAATAGCCCACAACACAATTTGCGCACACAAAGAAGCACACACAAATACGCACACATACAATTTCCTTGCCATTGCCCATGGATGCCCAGGTAGGATGCCCTAAAGGGGGCACAGAGGACAGGCTATCATTTTCACAGGAGACCCACTGGGCCGTGCAGCCCTCGCCCCACAGGGCACGGTATCAGTGTGTCTGTGTGTGTAAGGATGAGGAGGGTAGGGTGGGGCTGAGGGGGGGCATTAATTACCTGTGTGCTTCTCCTGCTGAGGGAGGCACAAAGGTTGCCCCCGCCGAGGGGCTAATTATTAGGAAAAGAGCTTTTTAATTTACCGTTGTCTGCTGCCATTCCAGGGAGGAAGAGAACCGTGTCATTCAGCGCCGCTGCATGTGCGTGTCTCCGTCGTGGCTGAGCGCTAACAGCACTGCACAGGTGGCCCTCCGTGTGACCCCTTGACCTCTGAGGACACGCACAGTTTATCTGAAGCCTTATTGTTTCCCACAATACCCACATTTGTCAATCATCTGAGGTGGAGGGGATTGAGTAATAGAGGTCTGCTCTCAGGTCAGATGATGTAATCTATGGGAAAAAGGAAACGTTGAAAAGACAAACAAAGACCTCTGGCCACACTGTACACTGTATGCACTCGTCAGCCGCAACATTAAAACCACTGACAGGTGAAGTCAGAGGTTTTAATCTTGTGGCTGTTCAAATTGGACAGGAACACTGGCTCCTATCCAGTTTGGATTGTTTTGAACTTTACTTTTTTTCCCCTCCTTTTGCTTTCATGTGTGGTTTCCACATTTGCCTAACAAACCAAAGCTCACGAGTTTGATCCCTGGAGGAGACACAAATCCCTTGAGGATTGAGTCAGGAAGAGCATCTGGCATAAAAATCCACCAAATCAAAAATGCAGAGCTACCCACTGTGGCGACCTCTTGTGAATAAGGGACCAACTGAAAATAAGTTTCACATGTTGGTTTGGTTTAGCCACTAAGAGGTGCTTGTTTGGGAGTAGGCATTAACGGGCACGTGGTTAGGTTTATACACTAAAGATCACTTGGTTAGTTTTAGGAAAAGGTCGTGGTTAGGCTTAAAATAGATCCCTTGACAAGCCTGCTCACTGGGGGGAAAAAGAAAAGTTCAGAGTGCTCAGAGCCAATTACCTAAACTAGTGTGTCACCAGCCAGCACCAAAGAGAACGTAGACACAGCTCTGGTGCGAACTGCTCTACTTGATGTTACTGGGTTGAGAATAGCCTGAGCAGACAGTGTTAGGTACCAGCCTAGCCTAAAATGTAACTCATTCCAGAGGTGAGGGGCCACAGCTACAAAGGCATGATTTCCCCTTGGGCTTCAGCCTTGATCTTGGGATAAGCAGAAGCAAGTGTGCAGCAGACCCGAGTAAACTGTAAAAGGTCAGACAGATAAAGTTATAAGCACACACATTGTGTTTTACACAGATTACAGACAGGCACAGGGGAAATAAAAATGAACTTTTCATAATAGTTGATATTAAGATTACATTTAAATTGCAAATGAATTTGCGAGTTCCCTTTATTTATTTATTTATTTTTTAGCTTTTCTTTAAAATGTGCCCTGGACTGTTAAGTTGGCACATTAGCTGGCTGTGTGGGAAGGTGCGTTGACTCAAAACATGACTGCACAACATATGGTCAGGTCAGTGTTGGCGTCATAGTAATGCAGTAATTACTTGCCAAGAAAGTATTTAAGCTACCCTACTCATCACATTACTTTGTCGTTACGCCGACATAAATCCCTATGTTAACACGTATGATCTTCCTTTTGCTGGTTTTGTATAAACACAAAGCTGACAGCACAAGGCAAAGATGAAACCCAGCCCAGAGAGGCTACAAAGCGGTCGCCACAGTGCTTCTACTTTAGAAACATGCACAGGTAAAAATGGAAGCTGGCTGCTCATCACTGCTTTTGTCACCTTCTGAAGTTGAGGCCGTGGCAGGGGTCACTCTAGGTACTTGGCTAGCTTAGTGTTAGCATGCTGTCTGTGCAGGTGGTTGCAAAAAGCCAAAGTTGTCTTCGTAGCCTAATGCAGTTATTCCTGTCCTGGATGTAGTTCACCATCGCACTCTTTATTCTTTTGTGCAATAGCATTAAAAACACTGCCCATATCCCTGCTGACTGCTCCACTGTTTTCCTCCTCCACACAAACTAGAATTAGCTGGCAATAGCAGGAGTGCGCAGGAAGAAAAAAACATGTTTGCTGAACCATTTTTTCTTTGTGTCCACCTGACATGCAGATAACTGAAGGACCTTTGTATCACCAGTAATGGCATAACTGTACCTGCAATTACTGAATTTGTACTGAAACGTTACATTACTGCAGCGGTCCCCAACCCCCAGGCCAGGGACCGGTACCGGGCCGCGAGAGTTGAGGCTCGTGTGTGAAATTTATGGTTTTCGGGGTTTTTAGCGTTAACTCGGTTTCCCTGGGTCTTTTCCCATGTTGTAGTTGTGTGTCTTATTTTGAAAGAAATATTTACGTGTTATCATAGCAACCAGAGAGCATTAAGGGGCAGAGAGGAGGATGTTACTCTCAATGTTGTTGGTGCATTTCAGGAGGACGCCGCTAATAAGGTTACAAAATTACACAGTGAATTTGTGTTTATTATTATATTTACAAAATGCCACAGTTTTTGTCTTGGCTGTATCATTTTATTTTGTTGTATTTATCTGCGACACCTTAAAGTCTGTGAAAATATTGTCTGACATTAAACTGGTACATGGCACAAAAAGGGTTGGGGACCGCTGCTTTACTGCATTGCTGAAGAACATAGTATGATTACAGTGTTACACCCAACACTGCACATGATTCATGCTCTTTTGGGGCAGTGGGAACTGTGAGCTTAGATAACATGCTGGGGCTGAGTTGGGTAATGCAGAAGTCTCCCGGTACCTAATGAGCTGAGTAATTTACAGGCGCTCGTGCTCTGGCAGAAGTGTTGGGCGTGTGAAGCTTTAAGTGTCATTCTCTGGGAAAAACATTCATTTAGATGTTAAGGATTTATTACATAAATCCAGCACTGTCAGTAGCAGTATGACTCATTTTACAAAAATTAGAGATTTAGATTTTTTGGTTAAATAACTCTGGTTTAGGATTTTCAGCCAATAATAGCCAAAGTCATAACTCATTTTTCACATCTTAAACTTATGCAGTGACTGACACTGATAATAAAACTATTATCACTAAGGAAAGTCCTGATAATACTGCTATGGGCTGCTTAGGCCTCTACTATGCAACACTGGTGCTCAGGCAGCAGACACACACAGGCACACACACAGACGTTCACATTCGTCTCACATTGTCTTTGACACCTAAACTCACCCCCATCCAAAACCCCAATTCTTTGCCAGTCTTTTAACATGCGACACCACAGCTGCACCCGCGCAGCAGGAGGGAGGGGGTCTGTAGATTTTTCAATCAGCACCAGCTCTACGAGCTTCTCCTCTGTTTGAGATATTCTGTCAGGTTGCTCCCACCCAGCCCTGCCTTCCCGCTGTCTGTCAGATCCTGCTTCGTCAGTCTTCGCCGCTCCGCCTGCAAATGAGTGAATCCAACCGCTCGCTCGCACCCTCCAAACCCTCAATGCACCCCTGGCACGAAAACCAGCATGGGGTCCCAGTTTCCTGACACACAATGATCTCTCAATTTAAGGGGAAGTAATCCATTTAGCTTGTGCACGCGGCCTCCATTTTGGTGCTTTAACCCCCACCCCCCACGCCCGTCCTTAGCCCCTGCCCTCCTTGTTGCGTCTCATGATGCTGCAGCCGTGGATTTCAGAAGCATTGGGGCTGAACTGATCGGCGCACGGCTGGCTTCGTCTTTTCAGTCAGACTCGTGAATAAGCCAGGTCAGACTCTGTTCCACGCTCCAACATCTGCTACATTGGACGGCTGTTCTTGGACTGAGAATAATCCACTCCAAATATGCTATTCAAATTAGGAACTGTTGTTCCCATTTATAGATAAAAAACAAATGTACCGAACAGTATGATAGTCATTGGTCATTATCTTTCAAAAGTGTGTTTTCTCCATCATTTCAACATCCACCCTCCAAAAGCTGTACTCATATCTCATATCACTGTTATTCTGGTTTTCTGTAGTTTTGGTTAAGATGCAAAGCACTCGGTCAAGGTTAGGAAAACATTACAGAAAAGCTCTTAAAGTACACCTACTGTGTTCACTTCCACCTATGTATTTTCCTTCTTGGACTCTTCTAGAGCAGTTTTGGATGATTCAAAGTTCAAAATATTTATTTCTCTTTTTCTGATTGGCTGCACCTTGCAAACTGATAGGTTTGCTCATATGAAGGATATCTACTGTCAGTGTCAGAGCCATGAGTAGAAAACCTGGTCTAAAACTGAACATTTAGAGCAACATGAAGCCTGACCTTACGTGCACATACACTAAGCAGCGTCCTACCAGCGCATTCCTCATGACAAGCCTGGAAATCGAATATAAACCTCAAAGTTGAACATTAAAATGAACATGCTTTCACTTAATGGTAAAATGCAAAGCTTAGGTTTGCTACTATAAAATGAGCAGGTGAAGTGAAGGTGCATGTAATGCAGTGTAAACAGCTAACTGGTAGGCATGGTTTCTTGTACTAGTGATGGAGTTTCCTGAGCAAATCAGCTCAGACCGTGACAGACTGTGCCGCATTGTCAAACAATCGTGTATATGGACTGGTTCTTATATTCCACTTCTCTACTCTATACAACATGCTGCAATTTTCTTGTGCTTAAGTATTTCTATCTACCATTTGACTCTGATGGATGCATTGGAGAGGAACTTGGGGTCAGTATCTTGCACAAAGACATTGGACATAAACCACCAACCGTCTGTTTAGTAGATGACCTGCTCTCAATCCTGAACTATAGCCACCCCAAGCTTGTAGCACCTGGTATTCACAGACGGGCCCCATCCAAGTACCAACCAGGCCTGACTCTCCAAAGCTTCCAAGAGCAGATGAGATCGGGGTGCACAGGCAAATCTGAAACTTCACATTAAATCAAAGTATCTGGCCAGTCCTGGGAAATATCTAAGAGGGAGAGATTTATGTGTGGGATTGATCATAACAGAAAGTCATCACAGGTAAAACTTCCAATAAAAGTAAAAAACACTTGTAAATTGACCCACCATCAGTGAGCCTGCTTAATGATTGCACACTGTTTACATGTACTTCAGCTGGTGTGTGATTTATTAGAGTATACTAATCCACATAGTTTGGGAAGTGGTGCAGATTTGGGCCAAATGGGAAGTTTACAGCAGGTCATAATAATGTAAGAAATGGATGTGAATTTGAATTGTTAATTGTGAACTGAACATGAGCATTCAGTGCATACACTGTGCACAGTAACTGCTGCTCACACATAAAGATTCAGGGTTTAATAAACCTTAACCAGCTGAAACGCTCAGCTCTTTTCCTGTGACAGAAACCTGCCAGCGACGCCTTCATCTTTTTGCTTTGTTTGGGGAAAAAAATGAGCAGCACTGAGAGCAGTGGGTACTCTGACTGCAGTCTAAGTATTTCAGAGGCGACCTCAGAGCTCAACGGAGGAGAAGTAATATTTAATGTCGGGGAAGAGAGCAGCAGCAAGATCTCTAAAAACGAGAGCGACTGGCCGGCCCCGGCCTCTGCGGCGAAACTAACCGGCTAAAGGTGTCGAGCTAAGAGGTCATGACTCACATACACATACAATAAGACGTGCGCACACACGACCCAAAGATGGGCCACTGTTGCCATGGGAACAACCTGACAATTCCTGTGAGTGAGATGTATTTAAATGGAAATCAATCCTCACCCCCGCCCTCTCCCCCTTCCTCCTCCCTTGCACAAATCCAGATTCATTTCAGACGCCCCCGTTAGTCTCTCCTCGCCCCCTTCTCCCTTGTCTCCGTGCGTTTGGCCATGGCTGATCGCGCTGCATAGACAGCACAGCCCAGAGGTTTTTAAGCAGATTATTGAACTCAGAGAGAAGATGGTGGGGGCTGGGGTGTGTGTGTGTGTGTGTGTGTGTGTGTGTGTGTGTGTGTGTGTGTGTGTGTGTGTGTGTGTGTGTGCAGAAACTCCTAAATAGAGAGAGAAAAGATGTTTTGGGGGAAAAGGAGTCAGAATGGGAGGAGGCTCGGCAATGATTTAATTCAAATTGTCATGTTCCCGCTTGAAATGGAAACAAACTAATTCTAGCTTTAATATGGATTTATAAATTGATGCTGAGCCATTTGGGGAGAATGCAGGGAGTGGACGCTGGTGCAACGCAAAAAGAAGTCCGAGGCTCAAGGATTTGGCTGAGGGTGTGTTACATGGGCTAAGTGGCAAATTAAGGTTGAAGTTTTTTCCTCTCAGTTTCTTGCCTTAAAGCCAGTGTGTGAAACAGATGCTGCGTCTGATGTTGAGGGAAAAAAGAAAGAAGAAAAGTGAACAGGACAGTATAAACCAAAGGAACAGAAGAGAATTTTCTCCTCCAGTATGTCAGTCCTGGCTGAAAATAAAGGCACCTCTAAACTAACTAACTAACTAAAACTTTGGAGCTATGCTGTTAGTCTGACAGAGTGTGTAATAGCTTTAATATGAATTTCTTTTTAAGTCTTTTATGATTACCAACAAAAAAGCAGACAATTTGCTTTGAGGGCCTAACGGATTCACTGTGTCTATATTAATTTGTTGTAATCAGAGTAACTGCATAGATGTTTAGTAACATGCATTAACTGTATATAACAGATGGAGGTAACCGCCATGTTAACCAGTGTTAGTGAAGTCCCATCTAAAAATCAGAGCATTGGGCACATGTGGAATTCTCAGATTTTTGGTTTGATCCTGGGAGGAGATCCAAACGCCTTTGGGACCTACCCTCTATGGTAAATAGCTGAAGAGTAGTTTATTTACAAAATAAACATTATGTTGCATTCAATAAGATTTACAACTAGTGACATATCACAGATGATGATGTGATCACAGATCACAGATCAAGGAAGTCAGAGAGTCGCCCTGTGCTGCTCTACTTCCACATTGGGGTCACATCTCAGATCTGGAGACTACAACAGTCTTTTATGTACAGTCTATAACAACATGCAAAAGTAATACAATAATAAACAGAAACAATATGAGCATTGGATAAAATGCTATTTTATGTCACTCTCTTTCTATAAAAATGACCCTGAACTGAACCGCTGGAAAATGTAAGCATTTCTTCACGTAATTATCTGACATTGGCTCTGGAAAATAAGCAACTGCAAGATCACAATTCAGATGTTTCCAAATTATGATTACAGAATGTAAGTTGTTAACTTTGTTCAACCCAGCCCGACCCACTTCAAACCAGCGAGAAGAGCTTCGGTAGGCAGTTTTGGTAATGAAGCAACTGAAATGGTTTGAACTGTGGCAGAAAATCATGTGTTCATGCTGGACCAAATTACTCAGGGTATGCGGATGATTGGAAAAACAGGTTTTCTCAGCCTTTATGGCAAATCCTGCATCATTATTCCCCAAACCTGACATTCTGTCTTATACAGGGTTTCAAAAAGCAAATAAAATAAACTTTATTTCACCATCATATTATCATCCATCCCAGAATATGTTTGAAGTCTAATTTCACCACCAAACATGTACATTCAATTGTGAGTACGTTTGCAGGGTCAGCTCAGTGCTAGATAAATAATAGAGAGAGAAGAAGTCAAAGGAGAATTTTTCCTCCCTTCCCAAATCATTCCTTGATTTTCACCGATCTCCTGTAGCATCAGAAGTCTACAAACAGCCTGTGCTAAATGATCACAGATCTTGCAGTTCCAACATGCTATCCTCTTCAGTGTTATAACCTTGATATTTAGTTACATTTTTTATGAGGCATACATCAGCTGCTCGCCTTAGGTACCAGGTTAGCACTAAGCTCTGAGATATGCCTCCAACTTTAGTTGTGCGGTCAGACAGTAGGAGAAAAGATGAGGGGCGATGGTCGGTGGCGCCCACTTCACAATGTTGCCCTAAGGTACTGGATAAATCCAGAACCTGCACCTGGTTTTGTTCCAGTTCCAAATCAAATTCCAAGACTCGCTACATATGTAGAAGTTATAGTGGGCTGGAATGATCTGGTTTAGCAGTACCTTCAATTAATGAGTAATTAAATCTTATAGGCAGGTTAATGCAGGTTGCTATTGAATGAGGTAACAGTTTGCATGATGCCGCCTGGCTTTGGTTCTAGCATGGAGATACTTGCTTAATATTAAAATAATGACATCCTATTACTCGCTTACATCTTTTATGTGTTCATGCTACAGATGTGCTTGCCGTGCTTTAGGACTTTAGAGTTTTTAAATCAGATACTGGATCTACACAAACCAGGCACTTCAGGGCCCAATACATAGGCATATATTTACCCCAATGCATGCCTATGTATTGAGATAAAAGTTGTTTACACCAACCCGCTATGTTACACTGGTTACATCGGAGGAAGCTTAACTAAATTTCTATTTGAAGTGATGATGCTGATCAGAATCACTCACTGAATTCTACCACTCAAACTCGCTTTGTGGTGTCTAGAAATCAGCCATATAGCATCCGCTTGTATCTCGTTAAAACCTGACTGCGGCTAAACCCACAAGGATCAGTGAATATCATGGTAGCAGTACAGGTCAGCTCATCATAGTCCTTACACAAAGAAAAATCTTTGTGACTTTTTGCTACAGCCTCTTAAGGACCTGCCAAATCCCACTTTAACCCCAGTGCACATGTGTGACTATTGTCTCTTAACAGCTTCGGCAGTAGCAGTGTTAGACTTGAGCAGACACTGATAACTTGACCCATTAAGGTTAGCCACAACCAGATTCCTCGGGGAATACACAGTATAGACGATGATTCTTCTTGTTCTACCAGCGCTGCCGCCCACGTTCTCGCTCTTTAGTGTTTACCTATATATTTTACTCTGACGGAAGGAACAAATTAATCAGCTTGTGCTTTCTGTAGCATCGCACAAATGTGCTGCTTGTGACTAATGATAGTTTGAGGTTAATTTGTACACCTCCAAATGTGTCTCCTGTGGAATGGGGATGTGGGTGTGTATGTGTTGATGCCGCTTAGTGTGCATACACAGACTTGCTTATGTTATTTTACTGCTGTCCCCTGGGCTAAGAAAGTGCTGTTACTAATGAATCACTTAGCTAGCAGTTACAGCTGCTTTAGCCCATATAAATAGATATTCCAGCCTGTTTTACATTTTAATACACATCATTTACCCCGTTTTTTTTAACCTACCATATGAAAGCACATAAGGGCCCTTATCCTCCGGTATTAAATGTGAAGTGTTACCAATCAAGCGTCATTTAGCTCCATTCCTCAGCATGTGCTGGATGTTTTGGGAAAAAATCCAGTTGCCGGTAAAGAAAGCAGAAAAAGAAACAATAAAAATACAAAACATGAAAACGGTCCATAGTCTATTTACACATAAATGTAAATGTTCATATTTGCAGAGAATAGATATTTTTCGGCTACCACACCTGCTCTGTTACCAGAAAGACAGAATAAACTGATTAGCTTAGCATGTGGAAACAAATAGCATGTTATTTGTCTAGAAATAACAACAAGAAGCTCATGAACATATTATACACTCACTGGATACTTTACATCAGTGAGTATGAAGCGTTGGACCCTCTTTTTCCTTCAGAGCTGCCTTAGTTCTTAGTTCTTTGTGGCACAGATTAACCAAGGTGCTGGAAATAGTCCTCAGAGACTTTGGTCCATATTGATATCACACAGTTGCTGCACATGCTTGATGTGAATCTCTAGAGGTGGCTGTACTGGAAAATCCCAGTAGATCAGCAGTTTCTAAAATACTCAGTCCAGCCCATCTGGCACCAACAACCGTGATACATTCAAAGCTATGAATTCATCTTTCTTTTCTGTTCTGATGCTGGGTTTGAACTTCGGTTTGAAATTCACCATGACGATGTCTACATGCCTAAATTCACTGAGTTGCTGCCGTGTGATTGCCTGACAAGATATTTGTGTGTTGTGTCCGGTTCTTTAATTGGCTCTAACTCCAAATTGTAAAGGTGTGTTTTTTTACGATTTACGATTATACAGAAAGCCTGTGCAACTCTTTTTGGATTCACTGTACCGTCCACAGATTTAATAATATGCTAACACTGATATCTATTTTTCCACCTGTTTCCCTTTTCAATAGACGGCAAATAAACAATGAACCTTGAGTTTGGCATTCTGGCCATGTATGAAATGAGACTTCAAAAACGAAGAGTAGATTTCACAAAGGACATTGCATGCCAATGTGGTTGGTGCACTAAATTCTATCTTGCTTTATACTTTATTTTATACTCTAATTTGGGTCATATTACATTACAAACTGGAGATCCTTATTAAATAGTACTTGTCAAGTCATGGTTGAGACTCTAACCTAATTAGTAGTTCTTTACTGAGGTAAGAAATTGAGTGAGAAGTGGGGTCATTTTCTCACTGATTTATCTACAATCTGTCTTCTTTTGGCAACTACAGGAGTCCCCCACTGTTGACCATCAGAAAGAAAGTGCCTGCACTGATTTCCCTTTTCACACCCAGAAGTCCAATCTATCTTTTATACACAGTCTGTGCTGTCTGCGAGGAAGTGACCAAAAACTTTTTTTTAAAATACCTCTGAAACTGCATCCTGATGCGCAGTTTGCATTACATCACCTCTCATGAAAGCAGTGTCACATTGCGCTTTATCATTAAAGACCAGCGCTAGATTTATGATGGCAGATACTGGCACACAGCATGACACACTGCTGAGCTCATTATTTAGACGAAGCCCCATTTAATAAGCATAAATCTGCATACGAATTAAAGGAAACTTAAACTTGCATGACCTCATCACTTTTCCAGGAGCATCTGACTGGGTTTTAGTCAGCTGAATGACATTATGTGTGCCTCTGTGATTGTCAGTTTAATACAACTGGTCATCATTATGTCACTTGATCTTGAATGCCGGAGTGGGATGGTGTTAGAAGTCTGTAGGCGTTTCATTGCAGCCCGGTGACATAGTGCTACCGTACCCAAAAGTCACGCTGAGTGCATCTGTCGCAGAGTTTAAGTGGACTGAGGGAGCTGGCGGAGGAAAAGGCACAAGTAAACATCTAAACCACTTATTTTCACAGAAGAAGCAAAGACATGAAGGAATGATTCTTTATGAATGATCTGATTTTCCCCGTGAGCAATTCCAACTCGGATTGCTGAAAATAACCAGAAGAAAATAAAGTGGCGTTGCGGTTGTCTCGGTAACATTTCCCACAGCTTTGTTGTGTTTCCAGACATTTTCCCCACCAAACTGATTTTCCTCCATTATAAAGCACCCCTGGGTTCTGCTGTGGATTCAGTATATAAGATGTTTTCATGTGTCCCCTGCCAATCGCTCGCTCTCCGCTGAGCATGTTAATGACCACCCCAGATGGACTGCATCATTTCCAATGAGAGCGGCCTGTGACTGCTCAAAGTGAGACAGAAAGACAGGGAGAGAGCCCAGCGCAGCGCTCGCCGGGGGAACGAGGAAGAACAGATTACTGGATAAATTTCTATTTCACGTCACAAACTTGCAAGATTTTGATGAGCACTAACATGAAGGAGACGACCACAGCACCCTAAAAAGTACACTTCATTCGTATCAATGACCAACTGTACAAACTAACAACAAGGAATATGTTTAAACTGAACCATAAAGTAATTTAAATGTTGTAATAATTGGATGTTAAGCTTTAATTATTACCTACTTGACTCGGTTTTTAGGGTTTTCCATTAGGTGGCAGTACCAGGTGTTTTTTAGTACCTGCTCATCCGGGAGTCCAAGCAAAATGACATGAGCCAAAAACGCGACAACAGACTGCATGCCACGTCATAAGAGCGACTCCTTCACAAGAATTAAACCCAACATTTTTGAAACCCAGCATGGCATAGCTACACACAAACTGTACACACAAACTGACACCGTAATCCAATGACGAGTTCCTACATTTACCATGAGTTTAGCAGCTGGTATGCCATCGCCTTGATGTCTTCCATTGTTACATTTTTCTCAGACGTCATGGGACTTTTGGGCCGCCTTGCAATCACGAACCCACCCACACTGAGGTGGTACTCAACTGTAATGTAAAATGACACAAACCAAGTAGAGTCGAGTCAAGCCAATAAGGTGCTAGTGGAAAAGAGGCAGTAATCGTATTTTGCCAGGAACTCTTACAATATACTGCAGTGCTGTTTTTCAGACTGTATAACCTTAATTTTTGTAACATTTTAGTCTTACGGAAAGAAAACATTAAGCTAGTCACGGTTTCCTCTTACACCGAGTCCAAAAATTCTTTATATCCTTAATTAGTACCCTTTGTCCTAACTATGTCATGCCTTTATTGCAAGCCATAAACACTGAAGACATTTTCAGGCTTTTGTTTTGTACAGTATCCACACTGGTCCTCATATTTTCAAATGCACCAGTGTCTCTCACGAGTTTAAGCTGAACACTCTGTGGACTCTTCAGGTTACATGGAAACAGCCTGGCTACAGATACAAAAAAGAAAATACTGCTACTGCCTGGCCAGTGTCTGCTTTAATGTAGCTGTAGTGGCATTAATCCCCTAACATGCACAGTTTAAAGTTAACCCTAGAACAGGGGTCGGCAACATGCGGCTCTTTAATCCTTATATTGCGGCTCTGCATGGTTTGGAAAAATAAATTATAAGTATTTAACTGAAGTGTTTTTTATTTGTGTTAGTTCTTTTTTTAAAACTTGTAGTTCTAAATTGGAACATTATTGAGATCTTGAATAATAAAAATAAAGTTATATTGTATTATTTTCGTTGTTCAAAATAAGCGTCACACTCTTTGAAGCCGGTATACCCGCCGAAACGACGTGCATTTACCGAGACTTTCAGCCCCAGGTAGGCCTAGTATGGAGAACTGCAAGAAAAGAAAAATATCTGAAGAAAATACAACATTTAACGATGCCTGGGCAGAGTCATTTGTATTTACTACTGACGAGAGTGGCCTACCAGTATGTCTAATTTGTGGAGTGTCGATCTTCGGATCCACATATGTATGTGAGCATCTATTCTCCACCATGAACTATGTTAAAAACAAACACCGCACACGCCTCACAGCCGACAGCTTACAGTCCTGCGTAAAGATGAAAGTGACTTCGTACAGCAGACGCTGTGCGCAGAGGTTCAGGAGCAGAAGTCTGATTGTAAACACATCACGGCAGAACCGACGATGTTTACATGAACATGCTCTTCAGCATCTCTTTAATGACCACTTTTCACACACACAGCCGGCTGTAGCTTTCCAGCGCACAGCCCTACACATACAAACAACAGCAGAGAGAGCAAGCCGGTGAGGTGTGATTGCGGATGCCACTCAGGTACGTCTGCCTCTCCTGCAGCGTCACTGCGGGCCACGCCCCGCGAAGCACATTAACCCGGTAAAATAAATATTATGCAGATATGTTGAAAATATTTAGTTTTAATTTTTTAGGAGCATAGTGCTTTTTTCCAATTATTTTTTTAATTCTGGTCAAGGCTCCGCTCCGGGAAGCCCAGAAGGCGATATAAGGATGACGGCTCACTGTTTTTCTTTTGCTACATGGATAATTTAAGTTCAGCTTTTTAATTCATTTAAAAGACACCTTCAACTGGTTGACTTTATTTTTAGTTATTATTTTTTAAGGGTTGACGATGTGTTCATTACATAAATAAAATTTAATTTTCTCCGTAGCACTTCATGGATTTCATAAGCAACACACTATAGTTGTTTATACAAAGCATAAAGGTAAAAAACAAACAAACAAACAATATACACAGTGTTATCTTCATTTTAGATGTCAAAAAGTATTTGCCGCAGCTCCTCTTACCAGCTCTCCAGAGCTAACCCCTTATCTCCCCTCTCTTTCTTCACTCTCTTATACCAGTCTACTTTATTGATTACCTTATGAATCTGTATCAAAATACTGAGACATCTAACTCCCAATCACCAACAAAGGGAACACTAAAGCTCTAGAAGACTGAGTCTAGAAAGCACATACATCTGTGATAGCAACATGGAGTGATGTGTCGATATGACTGTGAAATGACCCAAGTTATCATTCATCATTTTTATCATTTAGGAGCAAGTTCAACAGCTATTGTTTTACTATTCCCATGCCAAAAGTGTTCACATGCCTTGTGAACCTCAGATAATAAAATATTGTCACCCCCACCTCGAAACAGCTTCACTGTTCCCAAATGTCGAGCCCAGAGGGAAAAGCCAAACATTGGCCACACGTACTCCGGAAACTCCCAAGTCTTTGCCTGCGGGCCTTCAACCTTGCATTTCTCTCTGATCTTTTACACCATGCAGTTGGATGGATGTCAAGATGGAAAACGGCCACCCTCCAACTCCCTGCTCCACAATCCTGTCCCAGGAACTTTTCTGGATAGATATCCCACAAACAGCTCCCTTTTCCTCATCCTCCTTTTCTCTGCCTCCCTCACTCCAACCTCGTATTTCTCTTCTTCACACGTGGGAAATCCCTCCACCTCTCGATCCGACCTGCTCTCTCCTGTTAAGGTTGCGGCGTTCGTGGTATATTTTGTCTGAATCAATATGTAGAAAACGGAGGATGGATTGGATCCTTTTGACATTTTGGATCTGTATATATTTATGTGCTGTTGTTGTTTTTGTCAAACGGCTCTCCAGAAGGTCAGAGGCAAATGTGGTTTCATGTTTAGTTTGGATCCAGGCTGACAGTGATTTGCTTGGCTCCTGCTACATCTCACACTGTTGTAATGTAATGGGATGTGAGCCACAAGGTCAGTTTGCTAGCTCATGTGTATGTGTTTGTCTGTTTCACATCGTGTGCACTTCTTTTTTGTGTTTATCTTTTAGTGTGCCTGTATTTTTTTCATACGTTTACAGCCATGTTTGCATTGCTTTCTCACTTTGTCTTGCTGTCCCTGTGTATTTGTGTGTTTGTGCGTGGTTTAGTTGAGGTTGATGAGAAATCCAGCGTTTGGCAGGGGAGTCATTGTGGCCACTGCTCTGTTTACACAAGTTTCAGGCTTGGACTCTGTGTAAAGCCTTTAGTCCTCCACTGGCCTTTCAAACAGCAGCATACACACACACACAGGCTTGCACACTCCTCTGCAGCTTTCATTTTCACATCATTCACTATTGTAAGGATCTGCTGTAAAACCTGAGTTAAAAGCCAGTCGGATCAGGGTGAGGGAATTAAAATTAATCAGTCTTGTAAAACTGCTTATGCTTCACTCAGCCGCAGGCCTCAGTCAGCAAATGAATCACGCTGCCGTTTGTTTGAATCCAAGCGAGCTTCAACCAAGAGACTGAAAACAATTTAGCATCAGCTACACAATAAATTCTCGAACTAATTAAGTAATGGTCACATTATCAGAGTTCTTTCAGTGGAAAAGGTTGGTAAATAGTGCTTTATATTAAGTTGAAAAACATTTATATTAATCAAATCATGAATGCCCCCTCAAAAAAAGAGCGAAAGAGAGAGAACAGCTTCTTAAGTCAGGTCTAGCTTACACTGACCAAGCAGTTCATCAGGCATGCCTACATTGCTTATTCATACAGTTATTCCATCAGCCAGCCACATGTGGCAGCAGCGGCAGGAGGAAGGGCGTTGACAGTGATCATTTTTGTGGTGTCAGATGGGTCGGTTTGAGCCTCCTGGGATTTTCACCACAACACTAACTAACCAGTTACTCAGAGTTTACTCAGAAATGTGTGAAAAAAACAGCACGTGCATCCAGTGCAGAGTATTGTTGTTGACCGCATGCATCTCGTTCGTTGCTATGATATACCATGTTATTATTTCTGTTTTCCATCACCACATGTCATGCCAAGAGTAGACCTTATGGGATACTGGAGATTTGCAGCATGGGCGTGTAGCTGATGAATCTAGAAGGAGGGAAAATCTCAAAGGAGAGTGTCCAACATCATGTGGAATCCAAGAACTGAGGATGTTTGAGAGCAAAGCGAGGCCCTACCCAGTATCAGCACAGCGTTTCCAATGAAGTGCTCCTTAAAATTATTTGCATGGCTAAATTATGTTCTCTCTTGTTCTTTACCCTGTTGCATTCCACTCTGTTCTTCAAGAAAAACAAAACATATTGATTTCGACAAAGACGGCGACCGTGTGGTTTCTGTGTCTTGCCTTGAGGCTGGCTCTACATAAAAACCTGCCAATCAAACTTGGCTGTGGGATTGATTCTTCCTCTCACTGACACTGCGGTCTCATTTTGGTTTAGAGAAGTCCAGACCTACTACTATTGTTCCTTTTGACCTTTAGGACCATAACATGTCCTTGTCTCCATTTTAGTGAGTAGTAGTCACATAAAAGTATTTATGTTGCACCATGTCCTGAACAAAGCAGAGTAACACAATAACGCACTACAACAGCTACTGAAAAATTAGTTTCACATACATGTAGTTTTGTTTCTATGATATCCTGATGTGATTAATACATTTTAGTCTTCAGTAACTCCAACTGATGTAATTGTAAAAACTTAGTGTCATGCCAATTAATATTGATGTTTTATATTGAATAGAAATAATGAGATTTGGTTTTCCCATTGCTTTATTTTGCCTTAGCTGGCACTAGCTTCACGTCAAGCTACATGGTCATTGTGTAAGACGGGGCAAGCAGTAACAGCGTCACTGTTCGATGAAAACTTATTTAGAAATACGACAACACATTGCAGTGACCCCAAAGTGCCAGTGCACTAAAAATTGTTTAGCAAAATGCATTTACAAAAAACAAAGTACACGTAATGTTGCTGTTGATTAACGCATCTAGGAGGCGTTAGGGAACAGAGAAACATATACTGTGATCAAAAATAAATGTAGGGTAATGTGTTGCTTGAGCATCCCCTTGTTCACATGTTTGTTTATGATAAAATCTTAAGTCTGGTGGGAAAATCAGCCCATCCATGAGGCTGGTCAAGCAACCAACAGTTGCCAGCAGCGAACGTGTACAGTTGAGAGGACATACTTATAGTAAAGCCATGGAATCATGAAACTGTGGCTCCAGAAACCTGAGAGCATGGCTCCCTTTAAATTATGTACTTAATGTAGAAAAAAAAAAGGAAATCAATTGTTTATTGCCATAGTTTTGGTTAATGATGTTGCTTCTCTCTATATAGAGAGAACATAACATATGGCTTGTATTCCACAAAGAATGTGTTTTTAAGGTTGTCTTTGGCTCCAAAAAGCGCTGCTAATTACTTAGCCTGATAGATGAGACTTATGAGACTTAGCCCTTTCTTAAAGAACTTCCACATTGTGGTTGGTCTGTTTGGTGGCTATGAAACCATTGCCTTCATCTGTCTCTGCTGACTGAACTTTTGCTCCTGACTGAGAACACTTGAGGTTTCTTCCTGAGAAATCTGGCAAGAACGCAGCTTTTGTGCTACATCTGGATAATGTCTCAATAAGCTGAATTACATTTTCACCTGACATTCAAATCGGCCAGCAACATACTCAAATTGGATTTTTCTTTCCTTTGCCAAAACGCAGATTATGTCTGTCTTTCCTTCTCTTAATATTTACTCATTGTAAAAGTGCCAGTAAACACCTTGTCTCGATTGCCGCCTTATCCTGGCGATCCATTAGAGACCATGATGTTTTACTTACTAAACTTCCCATCACTTGGTTGATTCACAAAACAAAGATTATTTCCATTTAACACCAAATGTAACAAAGGTCACTTCAGTGTTTGCTTTTGTTCAGATGATGTTGAATAAATTTACGGCTGGATTTTATGTCATGTTTGTCTTTTAGTTTGAAATAAACAGTTCCTCCGCTCCTCGGCAGTAAATCTCTTGTTCCTAGTGCTCAAAGTAACATGAACATCATTTTTGGTGATGAGTTGGCCGTGACACAAAGACAATGCAACTGAATATTTGGAACCAAGTGTATAAACAACATATTGGATTGAAATATTTAGAGTGAACCCAGTGGCTTTTACCTGCTTTGTCTATTAGATACAGTATTTAAAAATGTTACAAAAAAAGAAGAAATCTGTGGCCAGAGCCATTATAAATCTTATTGGAGGCTTAGAAAAAGCTTGATGAAAGTTTACAGCTCAATATTCTTATTCTTGGAGCTTTACATGTTTAACAGTTCAAAAGCAATTGATCTTGATGCATGCACTGTTGATCCATTTTCTGAAAGAAGCTGCTTTAGTTCCCATTCCTCAATGCCACCCTCATTCAAACAAACCGTCATCTGATTGAATATAATTTGTTTTTTCTTTATTTAAATCCTATCTTATGTTATCCAGATTGTATCTGATCCCAAAAATCCAACATAGAGTAGACATTATGAACTTTTGCAGCAACAAAATGTATTGCAGAAACATGTGAGAGGACAGAGGAGAATGATAGTAACAACCCGGCTTCATTTAAACATGACAGCCTACATGATGTTGCCACAAAGAATTGGGGCTGTTCTAAATATATGTGTATACACACAGACAAACACACACTGCATATATAATAGGTGTACTTGAGGGAAATGTGTTAAAATGCTGACTGAAGTAAAACCTTAATGGTATCATAGCAGCAAAACTGTTGTTCTGCTATTAGCAAGTGATTCTCTTGTCTCTCCTTACCCTTTTATACATGTAAAAACATCTTGCAAGAGTTAGCAGAACAATAAAGAGCAGCGTAGATACTTTGTAAATATGGCCGTTACCAATCAATGAATCACAAATATCAATAAAAGACAAATATTTCAGGGTTGTTATGTTACAGCTTACTCTTCTGACTCCTCAACAATGTACTTTACAGATAAAACAGTCCAGGATTAAAAATAATATATCCACTGTGCTTGTGCTCTTTTTGTTAGAAAAGCCCCAAAAATGTAACTTTCCTTTACAAGTGAAAAATCTCTTTTTTACAGCAGACATTCTTATCATCCTTGAATCACTTACAGAGTACTCCTACACAGAGTGGTGGAAAAGACAGGTAGATAGAGCTGCCAAGCTCATAGTCTGTTTAAGGACATTCCTTTCTCTTTACCATCAAAGAGATTCAAGAGCAGAAAAACTGGAGCATTTAGGGAAGCTTGAAGTCTGAGCTGGATAACTTATACGTACATTTGAAACCAGGAACATTTTGGATTTCAGCTCTCCAAAATCATTGACTGAGCCAGCTCAGGTACCATGTGAGAGCCTGCCCAGGCCTTGTTTCAAGAGGAGGCTCCTGTATCACCTGGGATGGTGGTCAGAGCATAAATAGTTTCTTCCTACTGGTTTTCAGAATTGGACAATGTCCTGTATCTGCCCAGGAAAGATACTGGACATTGTGCAATTATGAAAACCTCAATATCCCCCAAAAGAGCAGCAGGAGGCACCTGGGAGAGGGAGGCCTGCTAAGACTGCTGCCCATGTGACCTGGATAAATAGGAAATGAATGTATGAATATTTCAATTCAAGATTTTTTTGTATTATTGTCTCTGAAATCTATGTCTAACTAATACCATTACAGCTTCATTGCTTTGGATTAGTTGCTTAACTGAGCTATTGTTAATGGTATTAGAGCTTTTTCTGCTACAGTATAACTAGTCAAACTAACTGCAGAGACAAAAGCCTATTGCATTAACCTCCTTTCAGGCATGTGGTCATGACATCAGTGTGATGTGTTGTCATTTCGAGTTCTGTACAAGTCTTAATTGTATGCTGTCAGACTAATATAAGGGAGCAGTGGTAGAAGATTGCTGTAATAATTTTATAATGTCAGCCTTCATCTCATATATACACAGAAAATCGGTTGTATTTACAATGAAACACCATGAAGCAGTCAGTTTGAAGATGTTGAGGAGATTTGTTTACCGCAGTCTGACCAACAGTGGCAGCCTATATTTTCTGTGCTCGTTTGTGCCAGCTGCAAGGATTTCTCCAAGAATATCCTGCAAACGACTTTATAATCACCTGGAGCAGTCCCAGTTTAACACACTGACAGAGTCAGCACTGTCAAACTTTATAACAAAATAAAGTTATCAATGAAGCGGATGCTGTTTTAGATTCTGACTGATATAGTCATTCTCAATCCATTTTACATACTGGATAAGTAATCGGTTAACCTTCAAACATGATGAGCACATTGATCGTTAAACCTAAATCTCTACATGACCGCTTTGTCTCAAGATCTAAATTTTTATTTTATACTTATTCTTACATGCTAGGACTTGGTCATGGTAACAGCAGGACAATGTGTGATCCAACTAAGTCTTCTGCTGGCACAGCCCAGGAAGATCTTTGTTAGAATCCCAAACATTATGATTCCTGTCTTTCACTTCCATTTATGCCATTTTGGAAATGATGCTGCATTCCTATAGGCTAATTAGTAGACATAGGACATTGTAGGATGTAGGACATCAGAAGATGCTTGTCTGCAAACACTTCCAGCTTTGCTTGGTAAGATGTTGCGAAACTGTGAAGCATCGGAAACCTTTGCCTTCAAAGTAAAAGTTGCAAGTTTTGAAATGCGTTGGTTGCGATAGTAAGGCACAGCTTTTGCTCTGAATGTTTTCTGTTTCTGCTTTGTGCCTCGGGGAATAATTGGAGAGTGTTTTTTCAGACAAACCAGCATCTTTTATGCAAACTACGGGCAATCGTGGCAAGTCTGCTAGTGACTAAAACAATCAGACAGAGGTTTTGATTCAATGCTCATTTTTGCAACCAATTTCACCTGGTGACAGCAAACAACGTCCAGCAACCACTGGCCAACCTTTCAAGTAATGCACATTTTTCCCTAGCAACTGGAAGCTGCCAGCCAGTGTAGGAATCATTATGAGGCAACTGATAGTCAAAGATGATGTAGATGGAAATCCATGCCATTACTCTTATGGACACAGACTCTGATTAGACTCTGATTAATATATCAGTCGTAGCACTCAGACCCAGACAATTAAAGGAGCCAGGCTCAGTTCAGATGGTCTGGACACTTTTATAAGTGGTGAGTGCTAAAAAAAAAAAATGCATGAATTGAAAGGTTTTAGAATCCCTCAGTGACTCAGTTTGTGATAGAATGTTCTATCATATTTCTTTAAAAAAAAAAAATCTCTTATTTACTATAACAAAACATAAGTAACATGGCCAACACCAAAAAAAATAACAATTTTATCCAATGACATGGAGCAAGCTTTAAACAGGGATTGAAACATGCTGAAGATAAAGAATGCTAATCGTTCTTTAAATGATCGGGACCGACTCGTCATTCACGGCATTGATGTGTAGCAGAACCACTGACTCACCGAGGCTCAGCCACCTCAAACGTGCCCCTGACCACAGTCGCATGAAGGCAGAAGTTACAGTTGTAATTGAACTGGCGTCCACCCCTTATTAAAACGAGTCGCTTTGCTTCACGAAGCAGCGCCGTGCTCAGTCATGTAATGATTCCCCTGCCTCAGAAGCTGCGCCCTCCCTTTTCCGAAAGAGAGTCACCTTCCCTGCCTGCGCCGCAGACACACCTGTTTGTAATTGGCTCTTATTAAGGGAGTAATGTTTTGCACCTGTGCCACTCGGCACACTCAGTCATCCTGCCAATCAGGAGCAGAAACCGTAAAAGTCGGCCTATGAGGGACGAGGCTTGTAAAAGTCGATTAGACATGAAAGAGGAGCTGGGACTGATGCCGGCCCTTCAGGGGAGGATTTTGGTGAAAGGTTCTCAGAGCAGAACAGCTTGGATTTATTCCAGTGGTGAAAAAGATACGCAAGATGGGACAGATAAGTGTTTTGTCAGATGGATGTTGC
Organism: Oreochromis aureus; assembly: GCF_013358895.1. NCBI lineage: Eukaryota > Metazoa > Chordata > Actinopteri > Cichliformes > Cichlidae > Oreochromis > Oreochromis aureus. Next base: position 34,110,811 of record NC_052955.1, read on the forward strand.
TGAAAACACGATACTTGACTGATATAATGTTTCAGATCAGAAAGTTCATGTTTATTTCTTTCTCTGTGGCCATCTTACACGTTTCATATATTTTTCCTTTGGTTCTCTTGTGCATGTGTGTAAAAGCAGGCGACTCACAAAGGGGTTAACAGGTCTGAAGGAATCGCAGCTTTGTCATAAGTCTCACTTTGACACATCTAATTCACTCTGTGATCGGCATAGTGTGAATACACACTTTATCATCAGCAGACCTTGACCCACATGGACCAGTAAAAAAGGAGTATCCTCCCCTACCAACACACACACACACACACACACACACACACACACACACACACACACACACACACACACACACGTATCCAGACAAAATGAACTGACCATGAAGAAAGAGTTCTGGCTATATCACTCCTGTCCTCTTTCTTCCGTATCCCATTCCTCGTCCCTCATTCCCTATCTCCCCCCTCAGGACAGGTTCAGGGTGAGGGCAGCGTAAAGAGGGAGAGGATGGAGAGATGGAGGATGTGAAGTATGGAAGGAGATGCAGCAGCAGCTGTCCACTAATGAGGTGCCTGGCTCCCTCTATAAACCAATACCGACAGATATAGCCAGAGGACAGCCACACTGTGTGTGTGTGTGTGTGTGTGTGTGTGGTGTATTGCATTGCATTTGCGTGTATGAGGTGGAGGAGGGACTCATGTGTTTCAGTGTGTGAATGCAATGCGATGGGCAGTGAGAAAGTATGGAACATAAATAATATGGTCAAGTCTCATGACTTAAAGGCACATAAAAGCTGTCATGAGTGTTTGCCCAAATTAGGATCTATGCTGTATGTGAAAATTCATTTTCTGACCTTGGAAATAGTACACAGTGTATTCTTACCAACGTTTTCCCATCAAGTCCTCCAAAAAAGTGAATGTAGAGATGATTTCTGTTCTGAAATGACCTCTGTAAGGAGGTACTGAGCCACAAAACTCATGTATGGCACAAACACACCCTCTTTCAACCATCAGAGGCTGACTCCTGGGGCACTTTCAGTCACTGATTACATTCGTTTTCACCTGCTGTTTGGATAGGTTTAGTCACATTTGGCTAGACTATAGAAATATCATGATAAGCTCCATTTTCTGGGCACCAGTGTGCTGAGTTCCACCCCATATAACTGTGACTACACCAGCACATGCTCAACACATGACAGAAGAGGTTAACAGAGGACTTTAAAATGTTTAACAGCTTGCACTTATGACCTAGGGACCAATATCTGCAGGACAGACTCCCTTTTCCAGACCGTTTTATAACATTTTAGTCAGTTTTAACTGATTATACTGCATTACAAAAGACTGACTGGCAAAAAATTATAACAATGGATGAAATTTTGAGCATTTTCATACAGTAAATACATAAAATCTTTAGTTAAATGTCACATAATCTAGCTCAGATGTTGGAAACCCAAAATACTTTATGATGATTATGCAGATTTATCTAGCAATGTCATTTTGGACTCATTTCCTGGAGTCAAAGAACAAATAAATACAATTTCACAATGCTGACCACTAAAGACTAGGCTTGGAATCTGCAGTGTAGTTTAGGGTTAACATTTTCTTTTATAGTGTTTCCTTCCAGCGCTTTAACGTGTTTCAAAAAAAAATTAAAAAATTGTTATTATACAGTTATTATTTTCGGAATTACTTCAAGTATTACTCCATGGTCTTCATTAAGAGATGGAGTTTTGATTTTTGGAAAAATAGAAAAACAAGAGGAAGGTAGTTACACTAACATTACAAATTATATGTGTGATTTGGGTGAAAGCTAGGTTTGCATAGGAGTGTGTGTGCAGATATGTAGAAGTCATTAACTCCCAACATCTCCTGACAAAGAAAGAATAATATTTTTGCAGCGCTTACTGACTGATGCTTCTATGTGCATAAGCAACATTAGCTAAGAATTTCAGGATAAAGCAGCGGACTACATGCTGATATCTTTATCTCGCTAACACTGAACAGATGCAGAGATAGAGCAGAAAGGACAGAAAGTAAATGCACGGTTCTTAACATTTGTAATTGCACTTCTTATCATATTCTTGCAAAATTGTAGGCTAATGGAAAACTACTTGGAACAAAATATTTGGACTTTGTGAAGTTGGTTTGATATGACTTTCCAGATGCCTGAATAGGTTCAAAGTAAGCTCAAAATTTCAAAGGTTTGATAAAATCTCTTCTGCTTGTGTGTTCAAAAATAAATAGATTCACTCCATCATTTTTCTTAGCTGACATAGTAAGCATGACCAGTAAATACAGTAAAGGAAATGAGTTTGTATTGCCTTAAATTTGACAGAAATCAGTGGATTTTCTTACATTTTTTTTACCATTAGCTTGTACATTATACACAAATTTTGTTTTGTCCAGAGTTGCAGATATAATTAAAGGAAATAAGCAAGAAAAAGTTTAAAAAGATGTGATGGCCATAAACAGGACAGTTATAATAAATAAAACAATAAGACAATACAGCACTCACTATCAGGTGTCCATTATCACACATTTTGTTTGTTTAGCAGTCTGATATTGGTACGGTCCAAAGGACAACTCATGGTACTTGGATTTGCATTTCCTGTGAATGCCTCATTCAGTGAGAAATAGTGCATATTCATTTGAAGGTCACACATGAGCCAAGCAATCAAAACTGTAATTTTTAAACTATGACATTACATGATATTTTAAATCTTTATACAGTTCTTTAATATATGTTGACATATAAGAATCATAGTTATAAGGCATTTTGTCAATTTGGGGCCAATAAATCATGAAGCTGATCTTAAAAACCTTGGTGGATGTGAGCCAAATTTTAATGGACTGTTGACATGACCCCACTGTACACCCCAACAAGGATTTAGCAGAATTAATTCAAAACCTTTTGAGCTGTCGGGGTTTTAGACAGAATGATGAGACGTGCGCAAATGCTACCAACCAAAACTCAACCTCCTGGGCTGGGATAATAATTCATTTCGCTGAAAGCGTACAGCTTGGCATCTAGTTTTTAAGGGGCTGGTTCATTAAAACAAAGCAAAAAAATTTACATTACTTTACACTAAAGAAAGATGGGTTTTTATGTGGTCACTTTACTGGTCAGACCCACCTTGGCTCATTTTGGGCTGCATGTGGCCCATTGACTAAAATGGCTTGTGTGGAACCGTGAACGTGCTCATCACCATTGTTTTGTTAACTCTGCACAGAGACAACGTGGCTAAAGCATCAGCATCATTTAGCATTTTAAGGTTCAGTGGAGTTGGCTTATGGGGGGATTGTCAGAATCTTCTGAAGAAAAAAACCTCCTCAAACTCTCCTCAACCTGCTCCTGATAAGAGAAGAAAGACAAAACAGGTTTCATGCAGATATTATTAATATAAACACATAAAATTAATTTTAAGGCTTTAAAAAACCAAACAAAAGGTTAGATGTTTTTGAGTTAAAGAAATCCATATTTTGCTCTGAGGACTAGAAAAAGAATGATTAATAATAATTTTTAAAAAGACCATCTGTTTCTGTGTAAATATGGGGAAATACAGGAGCTGATTCTGCATATTTCTCATATGTCTCAAAAAAGGAAGGGAAAGGCCCACCAGGAGAGCGCTGGGAGGAAAAAATGCAGCGCAAGGCCGAGACTAAAAAAGGGAGTGAGAGCAGTGGAGGGGTGTATTTCACAGCACTAGGTGCATTGGAAATTTACAGCGTGTGGTCTCTTGCTCTAAATGCAGATATTAAAATCATTACCGCTGTGTGTTAGCATAAGCTTTCCTCCGGTAGAGCCAAAGGGCTGTGTTTTATGGCTCTTTTATTTAGTAATCCACAGTGGTTTCGGCGAAGCGCAGTTTCCCCTCCCAGCCTCCTGCTCTGACTGCGTTTCCTTTATCAAAGACGGCCATTGTGTACTTAATATTGAGCCTATAATCCAGTTATCAATCCTGGCACTGGGGGGAAAAGTACATACAGTTAGCTCTGAAGGTCGACTCACAGACAAATAGATTTTGAGACAATAAAGATAAAGGTTGAAAGAAATATTTCCACAGTCGGAACCAAAGTCAGAGGCAAAAGCACCGTCGTACGCACACACATACACACACACAGACGCCCAGACACCTTGTCCTCATTTTAACAGCGTTGTAAAAATTACAAATAAAAATGTGATGAATTTAAAAGTCTTATAGGTGTGTGCGTCAGTGTGAGATGGCGGTCATCCGATATGTAAAGCCTCAGGGAGAGAAGCAGGTCTGTGTATCTGGCATTCCTCTGCAGGGTAAACACAAAGTCAATGCTATGTTTTATGTCAAGCCAGAGAAATTCATTACGTCTTATCACACATTCAGGTTTCGGGGTCAGCGGCAGAGCGTAAACCCACACATGTACTCAGTGTTTATTATTGCACACTTACATATTATTACACTCCTACATTTTCATAACTCACATATGGGGCAAAAAGGCCGGCCTGAAATTCAGTGTTTATTAAATGGGCTGCTATGCAGGAGAATGAATGGAAAACTCATTGCTGGCGTTCCCCTGCACATAAACAGAAGCAAAGAAACACAGCAGACGGAGAAAAGAGAGAAAAGCAGCGGCATAAATCCAAAGGATCCCTTTAAACCAAATAATCAAAGTGCATTTTGTCTTTCAGTAAGCGGTAGCTCGCCAAGTCATGTGTGTTAGGTTTATTTATTTATTTATTGGTCTCAGATATTTAGATGTTTCTTCAAAGTCTTTCTGAACTATAGTACAACACTACAAAAAAAAATCCTATAAAAAATGCTGACAGATTATTGTGTGGCTCGTTCAGAGTAATGACCGCCCCTGCAAATTTGAGTGGTTCTCCTCCAAATTAAACAAAGAAATGTGCAGACATCATTTGTCTGTGTGTTTCATTAAGTATAAAAAATGAACCACTGAGGTTCAAGTTTTGTTTAAGCAAAAGGGAAGAAAAGAAATATGGTAACGATCATTGTTTGGGTGAAAATGCCTGCTTGGCTCACGTAAAACAATTGCTGACGTTGAAAGCACCTACAAATACCTGCCTTTCATGATCGCTCACTGGTCTATTAGTGTATACAAAGTGTGTTTGCATGTCAACTGCTGCCCCTATTTTTAATCCTGATATTGATTATATTTAGTAGGCCTTCACCTCTCACGTCTCAGCCTTCTTGAATGTTGAGAAAACTTGATAAGGGCTCTTTGTTTAACAGGCCATAATATACTGGTTTGTAGTCCAGGAAGGATATCCATGTCCATGCTCATAAACCCTGGCCATAACCAGTATACTTGTGTAAACAAAGTGGCTGAAATTAAATTTTGACTTAAAATTATAGTCATCAAGACTTGAGCAAGACAATTCTTTATTGGCGGTGCCATGGTCAAAGGAAACCAACATTAACTGCAGAAAAAAGGAAGCAAACAATGGTTTCCCACTGAAAGTTTGATGTTTTGTTGACCCTTCCGACAACCCCAGCCTCCTACGTCTCCTGACTTCCTGACTCGATAACAATTTTACACTGTTTCCACTCTTGCTCATCGCTGACATGACTCATTAGTCATGGCCGCCTGTATCTTGAAAGTAAACACATGTTGTTGTAGGGCTTTTGTCGGAATGACTTGCTACAACAATCTCCCCGTTCCTGCCAAATCTGAAAAAAAGAAACCCAGACTGAGACTGGAGGCTATATTTTTCGTTTACTTCATCATGACTGACTGTTACCATGCCAGGCTCATGCAACACATTTGCCATGCTCTGTCCTGATCTCTTACTCCCCACTGGGCATTGTAGATCGACTTACAACACATGACAAACATAAAGGCAGAAAGGAGAAATATCTTAATAAATGACATATAAGTGAAAATAACCAGAACCATACCCAGCTGGAACCTAGAAGCTTTACGCAACAAAATGGCACAAACCCAAAGCAGGACTCAATAGTTGGTGAGGACCTGGTAAATCTGAAAAGCCTTTTGCAGTAAAACATTTTCAGTGCTTTCACATATGCAATTCAGCGTACTGATTAAAAGTGCATTTTGTTAAAGGTATGTCTAACTCCAAGTAACACCAAGATAATCTTTAGACGTGGACTGCATAAAGTTATCAGTGAGAAATTGTTTCTTTTTTGTTTAATAATTTGTGTTCAGTGACCCCTCAGAGAACCTAAAAGAATGACTCTGAATGTGAGCTGTTGAGAATGAAGGACAAATAGTTGTTTTAAAGAGAGTTGATTTAGATTCAGGCATTCCTGGCGTACCTGTCAGGGACCTTTCACTTTTCTCCTGTTATTTTATTTTTTATTTTTTGCTGCCTTCAAATTGTATGCTTTTGATAAATAGCTCTATTCAAGGCTACGGGAAAAAAAACACCTTCTTCGCTTGTTTCAAGCTATACCATTGTATAATTTACATTAATGATCACACCATGATTCAGAGTTCGTTGAATGTTAGCTCTAGCATAGCATAGCCTTGTCTTTTCTCGGTTGAGGTTTTCTACCATGATATATTATGTCCAAGACTTGGAGTTTGAAGGCCAAAGAGAAGAAACGCACATTCTGATATACTGCATTATTTGTTTTGACTGGCTGTTGCATGAGCTAATTACGCCTAAAACCACACATTAAGCCCTTCCAGCCCTGCACAAACACACACTTTATTGATTTAAAATCCTGTCTAACTCCTCATTACCGAATGGCTTCGCGCTTGCACGCTAAGGCTTCCTCCCGTCTCAGTTTCCCTTGCATACAACTTTCTTGGCCTAGAAATGAGGGCGCTCTTCTGTGGATAGAGGCTCCCTTGTGTACAGGATGGCTTTTCATCTGACTGTAGCAGATACCCTTGGCCCAGTTCATCTGCAGCTCATCACATGCACGTCAATATGGCAGCCATGTAGGCACGTTTCACGTGCTGTTGAGCATTAATGGCTGCATCGTTCACCCGGTGGCGTGCAAAAAGCCCCACAAATCACGCTGCGAAGTCACACTGCAGCAGTGCTCAAAACAGAGGCTTACAGCTTGTACGTGTGCAGTGTGCACCGCAGGTGACTTCTTTGATGCTTTCGGTTGCTGCTAATTAAGCCGTGTGTGTTTTACCCCGCACTGCATCAGTTACTGGAAGAGCCGAGTGTTAGGGGGAGTAAAACTGGCAGAGATCTGAAGCTACAAAGCAAGAAAGACAAATGGAGTATTTGTGTTTGTGTGCACGGCCATGTGTACGTGTTTGAGCTTCACAGTGTGTGTAACTTTGGATGTGGTGCGCTGCATTCTGCGGTTTGCAGCTCTGGTGACTGATGTCCCGTCCTTCCTGTCTTGCCTGTGTGGATTGATGTGCTCGACTGCTGTGCTCTCAAGGCCAGCTCTGCCCCTCCCTGACCCTCCCTTAGCCCTGGCTCGGCTCCCATTAGCTCAACCTGACCCTCCCCAGCCTTTGTTGACCCTCACCAGCCTGGCTTGGCTCTGCTCTGCTCATTCAAATCGGACTCGCCTCAGCCGAGCAGCTCTTACCGAGGGGAGGATGGGAAGGCTGAACCTTGGGGCCGGCAGATATATGAGCCCTAACTGCTATTTCATTAAGCTGACTGTCATTATGAAAAAGCCCTTTCTTTTTCCTTGTTTTCCTTCTCTGACTTTCTCTCCTCCTCCTCCTCTGCATCCTCCACCTTGTCTGTCTCCCTAATACTTTTACGTTCAAGGACGGAGCAGTCGTTCGATGCTTTACGGTGGAGAGGAGATGAAACAAAGGTTTGTTCTACTCGGTGTTTGCGAGGGGAAAAAATGCACTCCAGGGGAGGAAACTGGGAGGTTATGAGGGTCTCGCAAAGCCTGAGGAGATGGATGGCGAGACATTGTGAGGTGATGACCTCGGTGGTGTGGAGATTTAGTGTAGGGCAACGCACTGTTTTGAGAAATGGACCAGCGTGTAGATCAGGTGATTAGCCAGCACTGGTTCCACTGCGGCAGAGGCAAACAAAGTGTGTACTGTATTGAAAAGGAGAGTGCTAGTGCCCTTTCTTTTTCAGCTTTGTATTTTGAATTTGCATCTCATGCAAACCTGGTGATCAAATATTATCACAACACTGTTGCATGTGTTGCATTCAGTTGATTTATTCTTCTATCTAATGGGATGTAATGACAATTTGATGCAACCGCACCCGCAGCAAGCATGCACAAAGAGTTACGTGCACGACACGTCCCCCTCCCCCTTTTAAATTCTCCACACATGTGAAGCAGACAATCTTCCTTGACATCTCTGACACAGCAGGGCCGTATAGCATTTTTATTTTTCTTCTGTCCCAAACAAAACCCATAACTCAGCCACCCTTTCCCCTCCAGATTGTAAAGGCAGGGTGGAGGGAATGAAAGGCGAGCAACTGTTTTTACGACGGAGTGAGGGATGTAAATCGTGCAGGTCGTCAAAGCGGAGGGGCTGAAGAAGGCCCCTATGACTCTGGGGTACAACTCCAAACAAAAGATGTCGGCCTTTCTCAAAAATCATGAAGGACTACACCCCCCCCCCCACCCCCCTCCAAACCATAGGTTTGTTACAATGGAAACGTGTGACTGTACAACCAGCTCAGCGGCAAAAACATTATATCATCATATTCTCGTCTTCATCCCTAACTCTCCCTGACTTCTCCTGCTAACTAGCCGGGGTTTGGGTGACCATAAGTGCTGAGAGGGTGCCATGCTGACGAGCGGAGCGACTGTATTTATGGCTCTCTCACAGGTCCCGCATGAATTATACATGAGTTCTCATTGTGGCGCGGAGGAGCTCTGGATGTAAATCGATAGGTGTTCACTTCCACTGACACAAATGATATCTCCCCTAAGCAGCTCCCTCATCTGCCTCTCTCTTTCTCTGTGTCTCGCTGTCATTTTACACCTCGTCCCGGGATAATAATGTTTACCAAGCCGACATCACTCGCACTTACAAAAACACATGTGAGCAAAACACGGGATTAGGGTAGCTTTGATGAATGCATTGATGCGTCGCTCGAAACGGATAAACAGATGAATAAGTAAATGCTATTCATTGCCTGAAAGGAGACAGGGGGACGACAAGCAGTGATTGGAGCTGCGCTTTCTTTCTTTCAGAGAATGCGTCTCGTCTGAAAGGGGAGAAACTGATGTAATGAAATGCAATAACAGTACGATCTCTGGATTACAGCACGGGATAAAAAGGTGTAATTTAGGTGCTAATTACTGTTATCATTCACATGATATGATATTCACATGAAAGAAATATTCTAGAAATATTTCTTTTTTCATATTTGTCAAACTCTATTTTTGATGGGCCCTGGAGTCTCATCCTTCATCCCGTCCAGATAGATAGATAGAAATTATGCATTCTCCATGAAAGTTGTTGCAGTCAAGGTGCAGGAGGTGACAGTTGCCTTGCGCTGCCGTCTGCCTCTACCTTTTTTCTCATCCATCAGTGGGAGTGCTGAGTTCAGTTTCTGCATAGTCTTTGCCGGCATTAAACGTTCCACTGAGCATTTGTATTACATTAGATTTTGACTATAGATTACATGTCTAATTCTGCTACCGGGCCTGTTTTCACTCAGTTCTTATTCCTATGGCATCAGTGTTATGTATGTAACTCTGTTATCGTTTATGTGATACTTTTTACAGTTGCTTCTCCCATTTGATATTTTTCCGAGAGTTTTACTACTGTTACTGCTACTGCTATCCAGCTCAGTGGTCTGCACATGCAGGACAGGTTGCAAATCTTTCAGAATCAACTTTATGATTTAGGGCCTAGTAACTGCGTAAAACAGCTACTCTTTTTCTCTTTTAAGGAATAGAGAGCTACGAAATCAAAATTAAAGGTCATTTTATCAGCTTTAACAGTTTGAATATTGCTATTAAGTGAAGAAATGTTCACTGTGATGTTTAGTTTAGCAGACAGATATAAGTACAGTAAAAAAAAAAAAAACTAAGATATTATATATCAGGACATAATGAAAATCTGTCCTTACCTCAGAGACAATCCTCTAGTCCTTACTAGGGTTAAATACTATTTAAATACAAACGGAATTGAAACATGAAAACACATGAAAAATAACATTGTGCCATTATTTATGCAACTATATAACATTTATTTAACAATTTAATAGTTTAATATGTCACGTTTTGTACTTTATTTGAGGCTGCATTTATCAAATTTTAAGACCTGAAATGGACCCAATTATTTTTATGTTATAATATATAACACCTTTAGAATTTAAAGAGCATGTACTCTTTTTTTCACTGTGACTCATTTCAGTAGTCTCCTGGCACTTAGCAACTAGCGCAATAGCATGCTAGTTGCTAAGTGCCAGTAGTTGATATTTTCTAGACGTACATGAAAACATAAACACACTCGATTTATGATTTGTTAGACATTTCCTATACTGTTTTTTCACTAAAGAATTTATACATTGTGGTTCAAATACATATTCTGAACAAAATGTTTTGAGCTATAGTCCTGTTAGCGACCAAATTAGCTAGCTTTCTTGCATATAGCAAATTGGCTAGTAGGCTGTTATGTTAAATAGCAGCAAAAATAAAAGAATAAAGAAAAACATAGCTCTGGCTTCTGAAAATTAAAGCAAATACAGAATGCCAAGATGGGACACATATCAGGTTGCCTAAAAGTAATATGATTGTAAAGATGTTTGCAGACCTCTCTGCGTTGATTCATACCTGTTATTAATCTCTGTCTCTCTTCCACAGCATGTCTTCTATCCTGTCTTCCTTCTCTCACCCCAACTGGTCGCAGCAGATGGCCGCCCCTCCCTTAGCCTGGTTCTGCCGGAGGTTTCTTCCTGTTAAAAGGGAGTTTTTCCTTCCCACTGTCGCCAAAGTGCTTGCTCATAGGGGGTCATATGATTGTTGGGTTTTTCTCTGTATCTATTATTGTACGATCTACTGTGCAATATAAAGCGCCTTGAGGTGACTGTTGTTGTGATTTGGTGCTATATAAATAAAATTGAATTGAATTGAATGTTTACAAAAAAATAACTCTAATATAGACTCAATATCTTGAAGTTTTCTTCAATAATACATTAAGTTTATCATTTGAATAAAATAGCCTAAAAAGCCTATCTAAGGATTTATGTATCCTACATCTGTTTTAGACTGTGCTTGTTTTTGACATGTTTGTAGCTTGTACGCCCATCCTTAGTCAGAATCACTCATAGTTTGTGACATCTAGCTTAAAAACCTTGATGTTAATGTTTCAGCCAACAGGAAATAAATGTCACTGATTTAAATAAAGTAAATGTATTTCAAATATATCTTTAATGAGAATGTAATCCTCCTCTGTGTGTTTCTTCTTGAACGTTCTCAGGCCAATCGCTCCTCCTCTGAGTTTTTTCCACTTCACTGCCATCCATCTCCTGTTGTTGTTTTTGAGACTGAAGCAGTGTTTCTTAGAAAGAGCCTCTGTGAGGACCCACTGACACACCTGTTTTAGAGGTCAGAAAGGTCATGGCCTACAAGTGAAGAGGCAGGGGAAGTACATATTCTTGACTTTAGAGTTTCCAACCAACTCAGAGCCCACACAACCACTGTTTATGTTGTCTGGTTAGGTTTTCAGTGCACATTTTATTTGAGTCACATTTTATTTTGTTTCATTTAATGTAGTGCCCGTGGTTTGCCTTCTTTATTTTGTTTTCTTTTGTTTAGGGCGGCATTTTTATGCCTCTGTTATACATTTCAGTTCTCTTACACGCACACCCACACACACCCGCTTTCAGCGTGCTCACAGAGGCGAGTTGTCTTAATCCACCTGGCTTTGCCTCTCAACTTTCCAAATGCCGCCATGAGAGCCGGTCATAACTCATCACACACGTACACACTTTCTCACACACGCATACACAGTCGTACAATGGCCGTTACTCCAGAGCCTTTCTTTGGTGAGCCATCGGCGCCGTATTACATTAAAGGTCAGTTACTGAGTTTCCATTTTAGCCTTGCCTTCCTCCGCTAGCATGCTGTGAGCTAAAGAAATTGGAGGATTGTCTGTCAGGCCGCCTATTTGATTTTTTTTTGGATGGCTGGGATGGTTTGGCTTGAAGGAAACATCTCTCCTTCACCCTGTCCTCCCTCCTAGTTCATGCAACTTTATACTCCACCACATTACCGAAGGAAAATGATTGTACTTTACATTTATTTGGCAGTTTTAGTGACAAATTCTCATGTAAATGTAAGATTTTTTTGAGGTAAAAAAGGAAAGTAGCTGGTAGATATATAAAGTTGGCTCATTAATAAATGGATTGTGAAAAGATAAATCATATGGTAATATTTTTTTCTCTCTCCTAAAAAGACCCCATATATTTCATATAGTCCAGTTACTTAAACACCTTTTTTTTTTTTTTTTTTTTTTTTAAGACTCAAAAAATTGAATTTATTTTCAGGTTTTGACTGTTGGTTTAAAATTATGTGTATAATGATGTTCTCACTTGGGCTGCAGGTACCTATGATAACATTACACATCAAAAATTCTCTGATTAATGCATAACCAATATAGATCAAAAAATAAACTGCTTTTTCACACATTTTCAGTATATGAATTTTTCTTAAATCTTTAGTTTAAGAGGATGACGTGAATACATGAGAAAGACATGGCATGTCAGGAGAAATGTACCACTACATGTGGCACACATAAAAATAAAAGACAAGAAGATAATCACTTAAACATCAACCACCACGCTCTGGTTGGACATATTAACACTAGTGGTATTTAAAGTATGCATTTTTAATGTGCCGTGCTCAGTTATGTTGCAGCACCAACTCAAAACTCAAAAGAAACCCTTCAGATTTTTCAGTAATGTCTTCAAACCTGTTTTTTTACTAGTCAAACATAGTAATTCCATTTAATATCACATGTAATTGTGGGTGCTAAACTTAAGGTTCCAATGCTATAGTCCACCTATTGGTGATGTCAGGGTGGCTGCATTGATCTTTTATATACAGTCTGTGGTTAAGATGCAGAAGTGCATCTTTTGTACCCCTCAAACATAAACTGCATCAAGAAAAAAAAACAGAAATCTATTTTTAAGCAAACTGAATTCACGCAGTGATCACACTTCCTGCTTCTTTTACCTGCACTCTTCACTATTGTCTGCAATGGATATTTAATCTCCTCTGTTTCAAGGCTTGAATTCGCCCAGCAGAAACTTCATTTAGATGAGAAAGCGAGAGAAAGTTGAGGGGTTGATGTTATAGGAGACTGTTAATAGAATTTACGAGGTACTTAAAAACAATCTCACAATCATGTAGCATAATTATCCAGAATAAATTATGAAAATATTCATGACTGTTTGTGGCCTGCAGCAGAAACACCTAAGAACCTGAAAATCAGCAGCAACTGTTACAAGGCTGAACACCTTTGATCAGACATCAACCGTTGAACTTTAATTTGCCTATTCAAATAAGAGAGAAGCAGGCGTTACACAATCATAATGCACAGTAACCCTTTACATCTTTCTGACAAAATGGCATAGAAAGATTACTGACTCATACTTAATTATGATTGAGAAATTACATTTACTTAGGTCTCAGTCACTTAGACTGGTCAGTGACTACTTAGCAACCTCTATGGACAAATGTGTATTGCCCGAACAGTTAGCAAGTAGTTGCTGGTTGCCAGCTGTTGCTAAATGAAATTGGTCACAAAGTGAGCGCTGTACCGAAAACCACCTTACGATTGCTCTCTTGTGGATCTTCACCTTAAAATGTCACGGTCAGGATGAGGGTCAGGGGAGGGTGACACATGACATAAAATTACAATTACTTTATGCTGCTAACACAACTTCAGCAAACATCTGCACAGACAGCATGCTAACACTAAGAACCCAGAGTGATGTTAAAGCACAGTGCATGCAGACCCCAGCCAAGCAGCCAGAGCCTTAACAATCATCAGGTTGCAGCATCACTTTCTACTAGTTCATATTTCTGGTAGAGAATCACTTTGCTTTGAAGTGTCTTTGGGCTGGTTTCGGTTCGTGTTGTTGGTTTTTGTTACATTACATCAAGTAGAGTCAGATTTTTATTGCTAACCTATAATTTTGTGACAGTGGGTTTCAGGCCAGGGCAACATGGTGGTCAGCACTGTTCCCTCACAGCAAGCTCCTGAGTTCAAATCCACCATTTGGCTGGGGCCTTTCTGTGTGGAGTTTACATGTTCTCTGTCTGCTGACATGTCCAGGTTGTACCCCACTTCTCGCTCTATAAGCACAAGAGAATGGATGGATTTTATGGAGTAGTGTAACAAATTACTTACTCTGGTGCACAATTAAGTAACATACTGCACTACTAAGTAATGAGTGATGCTGTTTTCTGAGTAATGACCTCAACACTGCAGTGTGTGTGATGTTTACATGAGGAACAACAGTTTCTCTAATCTTGACTATTTTTAAGTTTCATCCTATTAAGTTCCCAATATTTAAACATTTTAAAAACATCTCAAAGAAGAAAAATGAAATCCACTCTACACTTATAATTAACTATGAATTCTGATTGGAGAAAAGAAAACTCCTGTAAAATGTAAAAGAGGTCCTATTATGTTCATTTCATGCTCTATATATTTATTGCTGGGCTCCACAAGAGTTGCTTAGCATGATGCACAAATCAAAGCAGTCCTTATTTGTTTTTCTCTGGGCTTTAGTGCATGCTCCCCAGTTAATCCTCAAGCTGAAACAAGTCATTTCTGCTCGCTTCTCCCTTTAAGCCAGCTTTTTCCGGACTCTGCCCCTCTCAGGGAAAATATTTGAATAGTAGGTGGGGGTTTCTTTGCTCACAGTCAGAGCTGTGTGCCTGAGACAGCTATACTATAAGGGATGTCCCCTCTCACTGACATCACTATAAATCCACGAGAAGAAAAATATGTAAGTGTTTAAAGCCTGCTGCCTGAGCCTTTGTCTCACAGGGATTAGCGGTCCACATATGCTGACCTCCTTATTTGAAACTTTGGCCACGTTTAATATGACACAAGTAAGAAAAGATTAACAAGTCCACATTAATCATGTATCTACTTCCTTCTCTTGCCCGTGTACCTGCTAACATGCAAACCTCGCCTTCATGCTTCACTGGTTAGCTGTTCACTGTTCTTTTAGTAATATCACACATGCTTGTGGACGAGGAGGACATTTAAAGTTGTTGAACCTCTGTGATTTGTTAAGACAAGTTTCTTGACCTAGTTTAATTGCCAATTAATAAGGGTTTGGTTTCCATGGTGATAGTCTAGCCATAAGTTCCCTTGATAGCTCCACTGACCTGCAGTAATGATGGTATAGATACGGCAATTATAGTTATTAATAGATACAGGATACAGAGCTGAGCTGAAAATAAAGGTTACGTCCTGATAACCAAAACTGAACCCTTCATTGAGCAGTGGCTTTCTTTGTGCTTCATATTGCTGTCACTTTGTAATGATTTCTGCCCTTAAACTTCCACGTAAAGCCCCTCTTCTTTGGGAAGGGTCCATGCCACGCTTACTGTTGGCCCTTTATTGGTACTTAATGGACTATACGATCAGTGTCATGGGTTCAAAAAGCGCTAGCAGGCTAACCGGTGAACCAAAGCACGAGCCACTTCATTCAATTAGCCTGGCTGTAATCTTATTATGACACAGCCCGTCTCCATCAGTACATGCAGTGTGGTCCCCCTGAACTAAAGTCAACTCATCAGATTTACAGGCAAAAAAAAAAACAGGTCCCACAACAAAGAGACAAACAATAAAGAAATCTGCAGATACTTTTGTGAAATATAGCTATTTTGATACATTTTATACAAGCGCACGCTCACTAAAAAATTACACAAACACACACTCCTCCAGTATACACACCGTAATTACCTAAAAAGGCTTGCTATCTTAAACTTTTATCCCCATAAGCACATTTTCTCACAAACATATAGAAACACACTCTGGCTCATTGCTGCACATTTATTTTTACTGGGTCTCCTGGGCTTATTATGCATGCACACACACACATGCTGCAACCGACTGGCCGGTCAGCCTTAGTTGTTTTTGGACTCAGGAGTCTAGTTAGCAAAGCCTAGAATCAATCATTTAGGCGGTGTAGAGCAGCTCAGTCGATGGGGTCGTGCATGGGTGAAGAACCCAGACCGGTCCCAGAATCCCTCACTCTGAGGGGGGTGCAGGAGCCAGGACAGCAGGGGTTGGAGATCACAGATTGAATGATGTCTTCAACAGGATGTAAGGACACAAGCTGAGTGAGGGTGGGTGAAAGAATTGTAAATAAATATGTCGGCACACTACCGGCGCTGCTTATTATACGACTTTATTAAGCACTCCATTTTCACTGCCCAGCTGAGCTTTGTTATTTCGGAAAGGCGCACTCCTCCTGCCTCACATCAGATTATATCACTCTGTCAGAGCTTAGCTCAGCTGCATTTGGTGATGCCTGATCTTAAGGAAAAAAACTTCAGTGAGTCATTAATTTTCAATAATTTCTCATTCGGGATCACAGAGGGACTGGAGCCCATGCCAGCACGCATCAGGATATTTTTCATACAAAAACATACTGTACCCACAGCCTACTGAGAGCCTGTTGTTGAGCTGACCTTCTTGTTCTGTGATTGGGGAATCAATCAAGAATCCAGAAACATGAAGGAGTACCCACACTGTGAGTGCTCCATTAAGAGATTTGTTGGTAATGATTCAATCAAGACATCGCAATCCCTCAGGTAAAACTTTTTGCTCGAGGCCCGATAGCTGCACCTAAGTCTTATTTCAAACAGGGAGCCAAAAAAGTCAATTTAATTGATTTGTCATTGCCCCCTAATTAATATGTGGGAAGGCTTAACCTAGTGTGGAAAGGCAAGCTTTTCTTTGGATATAGCAGTTTGTACACAAAGGCAATTCAAAGAGGTGCTTAGAGAGGCAGAGCGAAAGCCTGAGTTGTGCTCCCTGCTAAGGATCAAACATCGCATCTGTTATTAGAACTCCCCAAGTGGGCTGTTAGCAGGCAGCAGAGGATAAGGGGGTTATGTAATGAAGGAGAATCCGTAATGAACTGTTGCTCCTAGTCATCACTGAGAAAATAGTTAGTTACACCGTTGCATTTTCATTTTAGCTGCACATTTTTCACAGTTTGTAACATGTTTGTTCATTGCGTGGACAGGCAGTGCTTTTTTGTTGCGAGGATTCAGGTTGTCATAGGAGAGATACGACAAATAGCTCATTGCTAAGTACCATTGTTGTCTTCCATTGTCCATCCATCCGTCCATCCATCCATCCATCCATCCATCCATCTTCTTCCGCTTATCCAGGGCCACAACCCACAGCTCATGACCATAGGTGAGGGCAGGGACGTAAATCGACCGGTAAATTGAGAGCTTTGCTTTCACACTCAGTTCTCTCTTCACCACAACAGGCCAGTGCAGCATCCGCATCACTGCAGCCACAGCACATTGTGTCATTATGTCACCTTTATAGTCCATACTGAGATGACAGCGTCACATGGTTGCTGTAGATTTGTTGGCTGCACATCCATGATGTGAATCTCGTTCCACCACATACCAAAGGTGCTCCTTTGGATTGAGATCTGGTGGCTGTGACTGCAGTGAGTTCAGTGTTATGTTCAAGAAACCAGTTCCAGATGATTGGAACTTTTGTCACACAGTGGATTATCCTGCTTGAAACAGCCACTAGAAAATAGTCACACTGTTGTTTAAATGATGTTCAGTTGGTACTGTTGGCCCAGACTGTGCCAAGAAAATGTCCCTCACATCATTTGATTAGCAGCAGCAATATGAATTGTTGATACAATGCAGGATGGCTCCATGGTTTTATGTTGTTTACACCAAATCTGAGCCTAGTGTCCAAATATCACAGCAGTGGTGGATAGTTGTCAGAACAACATTTTCACAATATGCTATTGTCCAATTTCAGTGAGCCCATATGAATTTTTGTCTGAGTTTCCTGTTCTTATCTGACAGGAGCAGCACCTGATGTGGTTTTCTGCTGTTGTAGCCCATTGGCTACCGGGTTCGGCAATGCTACGTACCTTGGTTGTAATTAGTGCTTACTGTTGCCTCTACAAGGTATTTTCAACCAGAGAACTGCTGCTCATTGGATATTTTCTCTTTTTCCTACCATTCTCTGTAAACCTTCACAGATGTTTGTGTGGGAAATTCCAAGTAAATCAACAGTTTCTGAAATATTTCAACCGGCATTTAAATCAACCGGCATTTAAACCAAGCATTATTCTGATGCTTGGTTTAAACTTCAGTGGGTCGTCTTGACCGATTCAGTACTGTTTAGCTTTTCCAGCAAAATTAGGAATAGGTGCAGCTTGTTCATTGGAACATCTGTGACCATGGAAACAGTAATACAAACCAACAAAAGAGATTACATCATATAAGTTAATATTTGGTATGACCACCTATTCTTCAGTAACTCTCTTAGGCAAGCTTTTTTTTTTAATCATTTCTTTAATTAAGTAAACCTGGAGAGATAGTTCTCCAGGTTTCTTCAAGGACATTAAAACCTTTTAATTGGATGTTGGCTGCCTTTTGTTTTGTTCTCTAATGTGATCCAACACTGCGTCTATAATACTGAGGATAGATAGATGACACACATACTACCCGAAGGTGATGCTGAGAGTGAGATTTTATTGATTATACTTTAGCTATCGATGCTATCTACTGATAGAGACTACCAATGTACATTACATTACTGGGCAATGATCTTTTGTATATTCTTCCATATCCCATAAATATTTTTTCTTTGTTTTGAAAATGCTTTAGCAGGAACGTTGTGTATATTATAAGCCAAACCATTCCCATGTTGGTATTTAGCATAGCTGTAGAAGTTGTAGTACATTTTTAATGTGAAATATTAAACCACTTTATCTTTTGTATCACAACCGTGCATATCCCAATTTAACAAAAAGCAGCCAGACATGAAAGAAATGCTTACACACAAATGAGCTAAGCTGTTGCATACTATATTTCTCATGATCTTATCATAGAATGTTGTATCACTATTCCCTGGCATGAGTGCTATTTTAATTCCATTCCCCAACCTGCTGAAAACTAAGGATTAAAATTGTACAGATCATGTGTCCATATGTTTGTGTGAGTGTGTGTTGGGTTGCATGTGTTGTAGCCCACATGTGAGCAGTGATAGGAATCTTATTGCTGTCAGCAGTCCAAAGGCCAAAGCTGTGCTGAACAGAGAAAATCCCACAGCCCGACTCTCAGCAGCATTACTGAGCTCTCTGTCTCTTTTAATCTAGACTCCTTTTTCTCAGCATGAGAATCAAAACAGCAGATGATGGATGGCTGCTGTGTCACATGGTCCCTTTTCCCCTTCACTCTATCGCTTTCTCGCTCTTCTTACCTTTTTTCCCCCCCAACTTTTTAAATAAAATAAGGTTAAAAAACTAGTTTGAGGGGCAATTGTTGGGAGTTTGAATTGAATCACTCGGCTGTCTCCCAAGTTCTCCTTTCATCAACAGTTCTCTTTTCACTCCTCTTTTCCAATTTTCCCCCTCTGTCTTTTTATATATACATAGCTGTCTGTCCATCTCAGTCTATCAGACAGTTATCAAGGGGATTTTGAACATTGCTTTCACCGTGATAATCAGGTTTCTGCTTGAGCTGATAGCCTGCTGGACCTTCATCAGGCTTCCATCCAGACCCAGAGGGGGAGGATGAAGAAGAGTGCAAGGGCTAACTTGATTATCCGTCATCCAGCTTGCATGCTGAGAAGGCCCCACATAAAAGACTTGGTGCTAAGAGAAAGTATTTTGCTTTTAAGATTAGCATGTTTGTATATTTGGTTGTGTTGTGCATGTGTGCGTTCAGGGAGGTCAAAGGTTAGCCTATCAGGTGGGGTCAGTCTATCCGTGTGGCCAGCAGCTCTGGATAAGAAGCTACTCGGTGGTCAAGTAGGTGACCTTCCTCTGGCTTCATTTGGGAACAAGCCACCCTCCAGCACCCTTTGGCCTGGAGGTGAGATTAGTCTGGTGGGGCTGATAAAGCTTCTCGTTCTCCCAGAAGACCAACAATCAGTGAGGATTATGCTCCTGGAGAGAAACGGGTTCCACAATAAGCAGGTGGGGAAAGATGAAAAGGCTCCATACTTAATGGCTCTTCATGTTATTGCTTCACCGTCTGTAGCCTCGTAGCTTTTGTTTTCCCAGAAAAGAAGGTGCAGTTGTTGACTGGTCACCTTTTCAACTTGCAAATAGTTTGCCTTTGATACAAATGTGTCTTCCAGTGTTGACGTCTTCGCCCTCAGACAGATGTTCAGGGCCATGACATTTCTGAAAACAGCCATGCTTTATGAGGTGATAAATAGTGAGTTCCTAAACTGTGGAAGCCTCCGAAAGTCTTCATTCACCTTTTCCCAAAATCTCCTTTCCGTCCCTCTGTGTCCTGCAGGGATAAACTGCTAGTTTAGTCACTGGCAGTGCAAAGAGGGACGGTACCAAGATCAAGACAAGTTCATCTTGCTGTGTGATTCTGTGATTAGCAGTTTTTTTTCAGCATCATACTAAATTACCAAACTCTTAGAAACTATTAGAGTACACCTTTTTAACAAATTCTCAGAAAAACATTTATTTTGATAGTGTAGTTCTTCTACTAAATGCTTTCCCCTGTGTGTTCCAAATAGGAGAAAACTGTATAAAAAGGGGTGGAAATCAACTAAATCTTATCCCAACAGCTACATTCCAACACCAAGGGCGATCTGGTGGATGTTAGGAGGTAAAAGATTTCAATTCTAGAGTGTCTGTGCCCAAGCGCAGCTCTATTTTGAGCTTTTTGGTCATAAACCAAAATACTAAGTAAATTTACACCTGATGCTGGAACTAGACCTAGACAAAAGGTCAGGAAGTCTTCAAAGCTTATTTTTAAAAATCATTTCCAGGGATTTTTGATTTCTGCGCTACAGTTTTCCGCAATCCATTCAACAGTCGTGATAATATTTCAGTTAAAGAAAAGAAAAAAAAAAGATTATTGATGCCAGAAGGAAAGTCTGTGGATCAGTTCATGGAAATCCATTCCCATAATTGGGAAAACATTTCACTCTGAGCTCAAAAGTTCAAGCTTTTGATTTCACTGGAATTGTCAGGGGATCACTAAAGTCACTGGACATCATATGGAAACAGTTAACACCGGCATCACATTTTTCGCCAATACATCTCATAGATGTACTGGCAATTGTGTGTCTTCAGTTGGCACTAAAGGTAAGTGTTGAACCTCTGTGTGATATTTCACTTTGAGCTGCAGTGGAGGACTGGTCCACCATCGATCCATCACTCTGACAAAGCCACCAGAAGAACCCAAATAGATATCAGTACAGCTAAATATGTAAAATTTGGAGATATAGGTTCAGCGATGCATTTTTATTCCACCCTTTTGTTTCTTTAAGTTGCTCTTACAACAAAAACCAGAAGTTTCTCTTGTATTTGCCTTGAAAAATCTTCAATGAACATTTAACATCTGTTAGATATTTATTTTTATTGTTTTCAAGCATCCTTGAATCAGTGTTCTGAGATCTGCTGCCAATTACTTGTAAAGTTCTCGACTCAGTCTTCTTAGCTTTGTCCCGAAGTTGTCACCAATCAATCTTCGCTCACTTTTCCCTTTATCTTCTTTTTCTCTCTGTTTCTTTTGTTATACCAACTCAAAGCTCTGTTTTCTTGTGTTTGTTTTTGTTCTGTGATTCTTAGTCGTCTCTCATTCATTTCCATTACTCACAGGAGGCTCTGCAGGAGGAAAAGGAAAAAAAAGCTGCCTTTAGGCGGGGTTGCAACGAAAAGACGGTGCTTCTCCCGTAAGTGCTTTTTCATGTTCTCGGGTGTTTGTCTGCGATAGTTTCTGTCTCTCCGAACCAAAGCCACGTTTGACGGATACGCACACACACACACACACACACACACACACACACACACACACAACATTTGACTGTGAACAGAGTGATTTCAAATGTAGCTAAATTAAGATACGCTCTGTCCTGCTGCCAGAATTTGCTCATGTTCTGTTCCAGCACAGACATTTTTTGGCCCTTCACAGCTAATGCTACATGTGTGTTGTCCATCGAAAGCCCGGAGATGTAAAATCTCGCGGACCAGACGCAAGGTCAACTCTGTGCCGGAAGCCTCTCAATCAATATGCTCAGACGTTTGAGAGGCTCTGCCTGGCTATTTTCCCACTGAAGCTTTCAGTTCTTGTTGTTTTCTTCACCCAGCTTTTCTGTTTCATTTTGTTTTTTTTCTCTCTCCATAAAAAAAACACTCGGTTTGCCTCTTCATTCGCCCTTCACAAAAACAAAAACGATCACTTGGAAAGTTAAGAAAAGAAAACTCTTGAGTCAGACACAGCTGGGGATTAACATTGAAGTGTTTGGATTATGGATTATAATATTGTTCAGACCTAAGGATGCACTTTAGAATGACAACACAAAAGACAGAGTAATATTGTCAGTGTGTTGCGCCCCGTTGTGAGCGGCTTAGAGGACGGGCCTGGAGGGGCTTCATCTTTTAGATCAGAAAATTGAATTATGAAGCAAAGTGACCGATGAAAAGGGGTTGCAGTGACAGTGGGGGTTAAGCCTGTTTGAGGGCTGCCACTTCACCTAAGGCTTTCTTAATTAGATTGGATGACAAAAGCTCTCAGGCTTGTAGCATTGTGTGTGTGTGTCTAAAAGAAGGGCTGAAGTGGTAGGCTTGTTATGTCTTGACTTGGTCATCATTTTAGACTCCTTTGTCAGGTATACATGTGAGAGGGGTTACTGAAGAGAGGCTTGATTGAGATGTAGCCAGAGGCACTTTGCACTTTGGAAGGAATGTGCATGGTCGGGTAAAAAAAACCCCAAAACATTTACCTAAAAATTGGTTACAAATTTAGCGAGTTCTAGAGAGCCACAGTAGCTACATAAACATTAGGAGATATAATGTCAACGTCTCACCTCAGGCACCAGATTCAGCTAGAGGTTGAAGGAAGGAAGAGATAAAAAAAACAAAAACAATATCTCCCATAAACTTTAATTTATGTTCACCTAAACTTTCCTGTCGTGTTCGGGATAAATTAAATAAGGGGGTTACGGCAGGGATAGACAACATTTGTTTCCAGGGTGACATACTAACTTGTTGCATCAAAAACCTCTTTGTGCTTGCTTTGGGTGTTAACAGATTACTGTGGTTGCCTGTAGTTAGCATGAAAGAGTCAACTTCTCTATAAACACTCACCATTTACTCACAGCGTAAACTGGAAACAGAGACCGTTTATCTTCATACTAAGAGCTGGTTGCATTACCGCTGCAACCAACACATTTGAAAAGGGATAACTTCAAATTTAAAGGCATAGGTTTGTGTTACTTTTTTCACAGTTTCATATCCCTTTGGCAAATTGTTGGCAAATGTTTCCAAACAAGTCTACGTCTTCTGTGCAAATTACTGGAGACCTGGGTAACCTGCTGGCACAGAATGACTAGGGCCTACCCTACCCTTGGAAGTCACATTGTGAAGACTTAAAGCTTTAGGTCTCACCATGTTAGTTAGAGCCAGAAGTTACCTTATGCTAAGTTATCAGCTAACACAAAGTAGCTTAGTTAGTAAGCAGCATTCATTCAACTCATATATTAAATAATTTGCCCTAATGGACAAATCAAATAGAAGAATTTTACTTACCACCATGGTCTGTACCAAACATCAAGCTAGTAGTCAGATAATCTATTAGAAATGTTCAAGGCACCAATAATGCAAAGTGAAAAGATCTAGTTTTGTAAATCAAAATAATGGAGGTGAGACCTTATAGCTGCCTGTCAATAAACGCAGACACCAGTATTTTTAAATCATCCTCCTCTGTGTTATTATGTGGAAGAATCTATCCACAAAAGCCAAAGCCATTTTACGCAGCAGCCTGTTAACATGCTTTCTAATGCTGTCTGTTTGGGAATTTTAACATGGGAACCTTATAGGAATTTGATTTTGAAGCCAGCCTCAAGTGGTCACTAGAGGAACTGCTCCACCTCCGCACTGGCCTTATATTTCAGCTAAGGAGGTTAATACTTGGTAATTTGTCTGTAGGTTAGAGAATAGTAGGCATATGAATTAGAAGTCTATGTTCTGTATTTATAATTAGCGCAAGAGCTATAAACTAATTTTATTAAACGGTAAATGGATTGGTTTTACTCTACTCAACTGAGCACTGAAGGCACTTTGTACTGTAATTCTTGCTTTGTATGTCAATTCTCATTTACTGAGTCACACACATGATCATAAAGCACCTGATGCAAGCATCGGGGGCAACTTGCTCCAAGGATACTTGAGTGTGCAGGCTGGACGAGTCAGGGATTGATCCACCAACCTTTCAATTGGTAGATAACCAGCTTCACCACATGATCCACAATCATCCCAATTATATATTATTAAATATTATACCAACGCACCCAGCAACAGGCAGAATTGGAAGGCCTGGATATAACAGTTTACATATTGCAATGGAAATGAATTGGCTTTTTTAGTCTTACTAAAAAAGTGCTTTAGACTGAAAGCCATACCCAGTGCTTTGCACACTTCAACTACCTCACACCCACGGCCAACACAGAATTGCCACTTGCATGCTTGTTTTGAACTGTGGGAGGAAACTGGAGTACCCAGAGGAAACCCACGGTAACAGTCACAGAAAGGTTGCAATCCATACAGAACCTTGTTATAGTGATAACCACTGCACCACCATTGCACCATCATACCAAGTCTGTTAACCAGGGAGCCCTCTGATGCCACGCCCCTGGATGTTACCCCTGAAACAATGTTTCTTGGGAATAATAGATGTATAGATGTCCCTGGTGAAAGATTGTTAATTCATGTTCTTATTCACTAAAAGAAACATTGTTTTCTGCACTGACACTGGGAGTAAAAGATGAAAATTCCAACCAACAAGCCTGTGAAACCCACATTACAAGTAATCTTTAGAGATTTGTTAGAGATGGAAAGCTTCTCATTATTTGGTAGATAAAGTCAACAGTGACCCAAATATCGGATTGTCTTTTTTCCCCCCAACATCTGTGTTTTATTTCTACCCATAAAAAGGGCTACATGCTAAAGTACCTGGGAGACCTCTTTTTCAGCATCTCCCTGAGAAACTGGCCCTAAAAGAGAATCTTTACTGACAGAGGTGTTGGATTGCACTGATTTTGTTAAGAGGAAGGCAGCACTCCAGCTGAATAATGGCCATTACCTGAACTTTTAACTGACTTTGGTTAGCCAACTCCAGCAGTCGGCCAAGTATTTCTGCACTCCCAGTGTCTCAGTTACTCAGTTTCTTCTGCTCCGTTCTCCTTTTTTCTTTCAATTAGGGCTGCATCAAGAAGTTTTCTTAGTTTTACTTCCTGCCTTTTGGGGGTTTGGGTTTTTTTTTTTTTTAGCTTCACACCTTCTTGATTTTAGTTAAGCTGATTTATCACTTTGATCCAGACCGAAATTTGCCAACAATGTTAGATGTTAGACAACAATGTTAGACATTCACGCTCCCCTGATGGTGAATCTTAAAGTAAACCTTTTATGCCTTTCCTTGTTTTCTGACATATACTGTTATAATGGTAGATACAAAACCAAAGTTTTGTACATAAAAGGAATCTTTTTGGGGTAAAATCTCAGGTTTCTAACTGCTCTGAAAGCTTGTTTTTCTCTTCTCTACTCATTGACGTCAACATGAAGGAATATCCTAATATGGTCATCTCAGGCATATACCTCTGACTTCGAGCACAGAAGCCTGACAACTGTTTTACAACTTGCCATGAAATTTGCTACAGATATTCAGGTTCCCTTGTGGATTTCTCAAAATAACTTTCAGTGAAATAGTTTGACATCTCCATGGATCCACTGGCCTAGAATTTTGTACAGGTCTCCGTTTCCCAGAAAAGAATCTACTGTCAATTCCCATGACATAGATAAACCTGACTTTCTCTTAACATGCAAAAAATATTCCCAGTGTTTAAATGCATGCTTTACACATGCAAAATCAAAAAGGAAAAAAAGAATTCTGAGCTTCAGGGAAAATTTATCAACCCAAGTCTGACTAATCTTCTTTCGTGTTCCCCCTTTAAGCTTGCCAACAATCTCCAAAGGAGGCATACTTTCCCCCTTTGAGGCCGATAACCATCTCCCACTGCAAACTTCAGGGCTTTAATGTACGCATGCCTTGCACTGGTGATGGCTCAAGGAACGTGTAAAACGCCATTTGGCTCGACGTTCACACAAGCTCCGTTTCTGAAACTGTACCCACCACCACCCTCAACCCTTATCAAAGACTGAGGACAATCAGTGGTTTATCGCTGCTGGAAATGAGTGCAGGAAGCAGATGTTGTTCTGATTAAACACACATACACACACACATTAATAGACATACTGTATGCCAAGTGAGCAGCCCCTGCTGCTGCCTCTGGGCCCGAGAGGAGTTGTCCAGAGTCATGATATCTGCTGAGCGTGTGCTGAAGAGCGAACAAACTGCCAACAGACGAGCCACAGCTAAGAATCTGCTTGATGTGCTACCTTGGCCCGTTCCTTCAGTTACATAAGCCATCTATTACACGCAATCATGTAATGCGGTGCTCCGTGTGTGATAGCTAGGTTATCAGCTCTCCTTTACAGGCATAATAGCTCCAACAACAGATGAAGGGAACGCCACGTACGTGGACACATAAATGAGAGGCACAACGATCATCATGTACTTTCTACTTTAATAAGAATGCACTTTGGCACCCCATTATTTTTCTTCACTTTAGGCTATTATTTTACAAACTAGATATAAAAGGACATAAATAAATGACATAAGTTACATGTACCTAGAGTTCATTGACCAAAACAAAAACAAAGCAAAAGAAAAAAAACTGAAAAAAAATCATGACCATGCCCCCCCTCCCTCCCTCCCAAAAACAAGTACAAAAAAAGATTGAGAGAATGTTAGATCTACATGGCTAGATCATATGGCATCGGAAGGCATACAATGACAAACATTAACTCTTGCTTTTTGTTGTTGATTTTTTTTTTTGTTGGTTTTTTTCTTTTTAAATCATCTGACATTTAAGTAAAGGAAAAAAGTATTTTACAGTACATTCTAGTTTCCTTCTCTTTCCCAGCATGTCTTGCATATTTCCAAACAGGTCCTTTTGTCCACAGATAACCCCAACATCCGAAAACACACTGCTTAGAAAAAAAAAAAAAAAAAAGGAAACAGTAGAGCTGTATTAAGGATGGAGGCGTTTCTTTTGTATTACATGAAGCATCACTTACGAGTTCAAAACATTCACATAAGTATAGTTTAAAGAGATAAATGAGCAAAATATAGTCCATCATTAAACCTGTAACTGTATGGTGTGGTCTGAATATAAAAAAAAAAAGCAACAACAAAATAAAAAAAACAAAACAAAAAAACATCAACAGTTCTCCCTCCTTAGACACCATATTCCTCACGTCACTTGCTTCTTTAAAGGTGTGTCATTTAGAATCTGTCCTCCCCTCCCACCCCACATCCACGTGGAGAAGACGGTGCCAACGTTTCCTCCTCGACTCGTCACGGACTCGCAGTAGTCTGAGCTCCAGATTGATGCGATTGTACGCACCGGGAGACCGTTAGTCACGTGCAGCTCTGTAGTCTCCATGTGTCCATTCACAAGCCGTCGTCGCTGCCGGAGCAGGAATGGGTCGGATTCCATGAAAGTTGTTTTAACAAATGCTGTTGCTGAGTAGAGTTTGCACAACATGACCGACACACCTTACAATGTTTTTCCTTTTTTTTTTTCTTTTTAGACAACACAAAAAAGCAAAAAAAAAGAAGTCTTTTTTGTGTTTTTTTTTAATATCAAAAACTATACAACTCTGTTATCTCCTCCTCCTGCACAGTGGCATGAAAACAGACACATTTACTGATAGTACTTCAAAGACGTTGCCACTCACAGAGACGCACACACCCACGTGCACACTCGTCATCGCATTCGCTCAAATAAAACTCTTGTTACTTTACATGCAAACAGAATGAAACAATAATTAAACCAAAAAATCACAAAATAAAACCAAACTTTCAGGAAAAAATAATAATCATCATCATCATCAGCCAGAGAGGGGCTTCTCCATTATTTTACATTCTTCCTTTGTTCTCTTTTTGATGCTGTTAAATTCATTCAGAGTAATTCCAGCGCTGGGCCGGACGGATGGACGGCCATGAGTTTGTCAAGTTGACATGTTGTGACGGACAGCGGACGTCCCAGACGCTCGAGGGGGGATACATTTGTCATCTCTGTGTCGGTGAGGAGTGGAAGGGTAGCCAGGAGGAGGAAGACAAAGAAGGAACAGCGGGGAAGAAATCCAGTTGTGGCGAGGGAGCGAGCGAGGACGGGATCCTGTTTGTGATGGACGGCAGCAGCTGGGGAGAAGAGAGGAAAAAAAAAAAAGGAGGAGGAGGGGGAATGAGAGGCTGCATCAGTCACGGTGGTTTAGAACATAAACAATTTCTGCTTGGCATCCAGTTCTGACCAACAACCCTGCTCTCCGGCTCCAGCTCCATGGAACATTCGACTCATCTGCTAAACAAAAACCGAGCGCCAAAGCCAGAGCGTCCAGAGTCTGCGAGCTGCCGGCCTGAGGGGGCGAAATATGGATTTCCAGGCAAGAAGTGTACGAACTTCTGCGTGCCACATGTTACTCTGCGCGCACAATATATGAAACATGCCCTCAACTTATTGGCGCACGTCAAGAACTCAACGATTTAATTCCTTTGTAAAGTTGTCAACATTTCACAGGCAAGAAGTGATTGATCGTTTACCATTAACCACAATTTCAAAAAGATCTTTTTTTATTTTTTTTAACGGGCTTTAATAACAACTGATAGACGCTGATATAATAAGAAACACTTATAATTTAAAACAACTGCCTGTGTAACAAAACACGTATATAGTGACACGTATACAGTAACAAAACCAGAAATACACTTCTGGTGTGTTGCTAAGACAAAATGAGCAATGCGACTGCACCGGCTTGAGCTTTGGCTAATCCTGCATAGACAAAAATTCAAAAATTAATTAAAACACAGCGAGAATTAACGAAACGTTCCAACACTCGACTTTTAATAACAGGGTTTTTGAGAGAATGCTGGTGAGGGTTCTGCTGCTCACTTGTTTGCAAGGAGTCACCACAGCAGATAAATCAGATGTTTACACCAGATTCCCTTCCTGACTCAACCCTCCCAGGGATCCTTGTCTCCTCACAATCTCAAACTGGGGATCTTTTGCATGTTAAAACTGATCGATTTGCCTCAAGTATGAAAACACTCCTAACTGAGCCAATCTGACAACTGAAACATTCTCTACAAAGATATTTATTACATGTCTCTTTATTGAAATTATTGTAGGGCAGGGGTGGGCAATTCCAGGCCCCGAGGGCCGGTGTCCCTGCAGGTTTTAGATCTCACCTTGGGTCAACACACCTGAATCACATGATTAGTTCGTTACCAGGCCTCTGGAGAACATCAGGACATGTTGAGGAGATAATTTAGCCATTTAAATCAGCTGTGTTGGTTCAAGGACACATGTAAAACCTGCAGGGACACCGGCCCTCGGTGCCCACCCCTGTTGTAGGGTCTTTGCCTCACAATACAAAGTGTCTTGAGGTGATACATAAATAGAACTGAATTGAGTTGAATGTATACTTAAATAACACTGAGAAGTTTAGGATTTCCATAATAGTGCACAGAGCGTTAGATAGTTGGGCTTTTTCAGAAAGTAGGGACTTTTTACTCCACTCGAGCAGTTATATTCCAGTTTATATTAACACCGCCTACATGTAAACATTCATTTTCTAGATCTGGTTCATCTTACTTTCCACTGTGTTAACAACCTTCCATCACAGAACCAGACGGGGGTTTGCATCTGGGGGTTTAACTGGCACTATACCTACATAAAATATGAACAATTACTTTTGGCATCTAGTTTCTCTCTTGTCAATGAGGATAGTCAGCTGTTTCACATCCATACTGCTTTACAAGTACTAAAGTGGTAGCTGTGTCCAATAAATCAGTGTTGAATAAATGAAACTAAGCCTTGAACTGTGTAAGCTTAACCTTCGCTTTATTACCTTGTGGGCAAGTGCTAATTTATGCGCATAAATTATGACGCTCAAATTATTTAAAAAAAAAAGTCTGGCCAAGGGTTAACCAACAAGAGAGCAGTACGTAGCATCTGATATGCCAAAATTAATTAAGACCCTGTATTAGGACCCTCTGGTACCATGACAACGTGCTGGTGTGTTGGCTCAGAAGAAAGTTAACACCCCAGAGCGCCTCTCTTCGCTCTTGGAAAGTGCCTTGGAGCTCTGCTGGGCTCTGTCAGGCTCAATGGGAGTCAGCCGCTGATAAATTTTTCTCATTAATATGCCAGAGGCATCAGGCCCGCAGACTGATCACAGACCAGTGGCTATTGATCCGCTCTTGCTGCCTGAGGTGGAGCAACCTGCTTGTTAATTAACACCGCTTCTAGAGCTGAGGGGCCAGTGATAGGGGGATCTAATGACTCTCACAGGCACTCTGTGGTTATATTAGAAGCACACTTCGATAATAAAGGGAGCTTTAATCCAATGTCTATATTTTCTTTTCTTTAATAGAGTTGTTTCTTTGCAAAGTTTTGGTAACAGAATGAAAACAAAAGACTGTCAACTCTCACCTTGATCCTCCATCGTTTTCTTTTTCTTTGTTTGAATATTTCTTGATGCTGATGATTCTTTCTGCATCCCTGTTGCCCCCCGTGTCCGATAACGTCTTGGCAAATTTCTTCATCTCACATTCCGCTTATAAAAAACAACTCATGTGGTCCAAACGGGCGTCCGTCAAAAGTGGTGTGGAAGAGTTGGTTGGTCCTGCAGTAGTGATGGGGATGGGACTTCGATCCGCATGGGGAGATGGATGGGAGAATCCAAACTGTGTTTATCGAAGATGTAGGAGGGTGGGATTTTTTTTTTTTTTTTGACTGTTTGTTTTTGTTTTTGTTTTTGTTTTTTTGGGAAGACAGGGGAGTGGGAAGGCTCCTCTGGAAGATCAAAGACATTCTCAGAAATGTCCTGAGGGCAACATAATACAGCGTTGTGGGAGAAAAAAACAGGCCAGAACAGAGCAAAAAACAAAAAAAACGCAACACAAATAGCTCCTTAAAATAAGCCCTCCCTGCACAGCCATCTTGACCCCACCCCCCCCAAGAATCTAACCCCCAGCCTGTCAGAGATTCACTGTTTATATCTGACGGCTAGGATTGTCCATTTTTTCTGGAAGATATCAAACAGTTCCAGCTGAGAGAGAGAACAATGGTGGCCGGGGCAGCCTCTGAGTCCCACAGAAACAATTCATGTACAATAAACACAGTCACAGAAAATCAAAAAAAAAATGCTCTGTGGATTATTCCAGAGAGAAAGTTCCAGAAATAACACTCTCTGCAAAAGGAGGAAGAAAAGGTATGATCCCCCTCCCCCGCTTTTCATTCCAGACCATTAAAGGCACTCCAGATTGGCCTCTCGGAAGCACTTTTCCAGCCGTCCCCTCCATCTATCCATAAATGCTGCAGACAGAAGTGTCCCATTCTCCAAAAACAACTAAAAGGGCAAGGTAAAGGTATGATTTTTGAAAAAAAGTGCGATTTGCAACACTTTTTCTCTTCTTCATCAATGTCTTCTTTTCTTTTAGATCCAATTTAAAGTGCATGGATGAGGTAAACTATTTCTTCATAGTTGATTTGTCTCTTTTTTTTTAATATTTAATCTTTTTTGTTATTTGTTTTTTTTTCATAAGAAACAAAGTCGTTTTGCTTCCTTTTTTCTTTGTTTTAATCTTCTCAGACGGGAACCATTCTGCCTTGCATCTGTTGCATTTGGGATAGCATTCCCTGGACGCTGGTCAGGATCTTGTTCTGGTGCGCTGCGGAGGAGATGCCGATGCGCGCCATGTCCCTGAAAAGGATTGGGAGAAGAGGCCTTTTAGGACCGAGGACAACAATAACACGCACACGGAGGCCTGATCCACATGATGAATTTTACAGCCTACCAGTGGAAACTGGTCTGACAGTTTAACTGCTGTATAAGGAATTTCACTTGCCAACACGGCAACTCTAATCGTGTAATCTTAGCAGAAGAAAAATGTGGATATTATAAAGAAGTGACAAATTTAACTCATGTTTTCCTTTCTAAATGTGTCACAGAATACCTTAATAAGGGGATAAGAAAAACTGTGTGCTAAAAATGAAGCAGAGACACTGGGGAAACCGCTTAACTTGACTAAAAACCTAAGCAGAGGGAAACAGCCAAAAACATGCTCCAATTATTTGAGGTAACTAGCTTAGCATAACTTAGCTTATCCTTGACATCTGAAGCAAAGTTAAGTCGCTAGCAGTGTGCTCACATTATTTGAGGTGACTGGATTAGATTAATTTAGTTTATTTTAGTTCATATATAACTGAAGCAGAGGAAACATAGTAGCTAAATTCCTTGAATTATTTTAGAAAACTAGCTTAGCTTATCTTAGCGTAAATTCTTAAAGCAGAGTTTGCCAGAATTATTTCAGGGAATCAGCTTATTTTTGCCTGATGTAAAACCAAGTGTTTGTGTATGAATACAATATGTTTCTAAGCTGTTACATTTGGACACAGCAGGTTGGCTGTTTTTTATTTGTTTTCACGTCTTATGCTCAACTTAGCTTTATAAGCTTAGCTTTATGAAGGTGTTTTAATTTGTTTCTCTTTGAAAATGTTTAATGAGAAAATCTGATTTCACTGTTTTGCTATAAAATAATAGATAAACACAGGTGTTACTAATAATGTCTCCTAAGATCTCTAGTAAATAGGATCCCAGTGTCACGAGTTCCCACAGCCAGTTGGCAATTGTTGTTATCCCCAACAGCTTTGTAACGCTACCCTAAAACCTCTTCGCAGTTGTTTTGGTTGTGAGGATATTCCTGCGGTCATGGGTAGTTTGTGTGGAAATCAACAACTTGCCTGCAAATTCTCACCAACTACTTGCAAACTGGTCGGCAAACTGACACAAACTGAAAGAGGAGACCATTCACCTTAAAAGTAGATGTTTCATCTTTTTAAACAACTTTAACTTACTCTGTTTCCGATTTGCGTTGCACTTTTTCAGGTTTTTCTACTGCTCTGTGGTAGATTAGTGGGTGTTTGCAAACAAGTCACCATCTGCCATGGAAACTAAGAGCGACCTGTGACCCACCAGTAACCAAAACAATCACAAGGAGGTGGTGCAGCACCCTCTTTGTAAATTCGTAGTTTGAAACATCTGATTTTTTTTTAATGGTTTGTGTGAGCTATTATAAACTGAATAATAGTATAACTGTCAAGTTATCTGTAAAGTAAAAAGATGATTCATAAAATTGCCTACTTTTACAAAAACCTTCCTATTTCGCTGCTTGGTATTTCCTTTAGTTTCTATTTCATTCTTCTTGTCCTTCAAAATCACTTGGAGCATGGTAAAAGTATGATTTTGGACAAAGTGCTTACTCTTGCGTCATGTGGACCACGGCCTCTGGAGTTGTGTAGCCGGCGGCCGTGAAGTTGTCGCAGTATCTCTCCATGCCGATGGCCTGCAGCCAGTCCTCCACTGTGCCCACAGCCGCGGACACCTCGGGACTCCCTGGCTCAAGCAGGGTGGTAGTGGGCCTGTAATAGGTGGAGAAAAGTGGCGAGGTTATTTCATGAAATCAAACATCTCGTTGTGTTTAAAGCTGTTGCACTTCAATCCAGCTCATAGCCAAAATCCTGGGTGTATGCAGCTGTTTGCATGTAGACGATAAAGTCAGTTGTTTAAGTGCTTTTGACTTGAAGCATAATCATCTCCATCTTTGATTACCTCCGATTCACCTCAACTGTAGCAATGGCCACACTGCGGGAGTTATTCCATAATTCTTAACTATGCTTCTGTGCCGTAGTGTCAAAAATGTGTGACAATTACAAGCTGTAAAAAGCACCGAGCTACACTTCTCCCTAGCTTGTCCTCCCTGATTGAACCAGCAAATGTGTCAGCTTAGCAATTTTGTATTTTTTGGTGTCCCTATTTTGTAGGCTGCACCCAAAAACTGAGCCAAGTCAAACACAGCTCCTCCTCTGGTGTCACCGATACAGTTAGTTAATCCTTATTTCACGGAAAACACACAACCTGGACACACTTCGGTGAATTTTACAGTGTGCTTGGAGTCCCTCTTCACATTCAGATATTCATCAGCATATTTTTCCTCCTTCTTTTTTCCCTGCCTTTCTCCCTTTCTGTGGCAGCAGCCGTGAAACATTTACACGAGGCCGGTGAGTCTGAGTCACACTCGTCCCGCTTGGGTGAGTCTTGCGCTCTCGGCCTCTTTATCGTTCTCTCCTTTTTAAAAAGGATGTCGAGTAGAGCTGTGAGAACTGGATGTCAGGCTCTTTATTAAGTCGTCACTTCTAAGTAGGTGGAAAAGATTATGCGCAGGGATACCTTCCCACACACACACACACACACACACACACACACTCTTCTTTCCTTTTTGTAACCGTAGAGCTGCAGTTATAGGATTCAGCTCTGCTAATTACTCTACACAGACTCCACGCTTGCACTCGCTGTATCCTATTAGGAGTGTGCGTCTGTGTGCGATCGCGCAACCCACTCGCGTGCGCTTGCACACTCGTTAAACTCAAACAGACTCCCGTCGGCCTGCGTCGAGTCTGTAAACACACAAAGGTCATCCTTAACACGTTTGGCTGCTCAAGAGTAATGGTGTCGGAGATGTAGGGTCGTGTTTGTTTTTAACTCTGTGTAACGTTGTAATTCCTCCCCCTGTTAGAGCGCCTAGATTCCTGTGTGTAAAGCACCATTAAAGCTAGTTTGCAGAGAAAGCCATTATGGAGGTTGTTTGTGTTGTAAAGAGCCACACGGTGCTGGCAGATAATGTTTAATGGTGAATGTAAATAGCGGTGACAGAGTGGGACGCTGTGTGTGTGCATGTCAGTACGTTGGTGTGGCTTCTCAAATACTATGTGTTATGGAAATTTTGATGCTCTCATACAGAACTGTATGTAGACGAGACGCAGATGATGAAGAGTATAAAATACAGATGCATTAATTATGAATGTCAACGTGATATCGAGGTTGACAGGTGAATGCACGTGTTACAGCAGGCAGTCACCTCACTCTCGGACTCTGCTCTCACACAGAGCATCCTAACTTGTCTCAGGCCCACTCTCAAAATACGTCTCTCATTTTCCTGCAGCTGGCCGGTCCTCGAGAACCATCATAGAGCCCAAACAGAAAATAACCCATTGAAGTATCCACACAGTATTTGTATTACTTTTATACAATTTGCTGTACTTTGCAAATGTGGCAGTGGATGTGTGACTAGCACATTTCCAGGCTGTTTAATTAAATTAAATGGGAAATTCCTACAACACAATTGCCAATTTATTTTAAATTAAGTGTAATAAACCTATATAATTGTCATATTCCCTGATAATGTTAATTAGCTCATTCAGTGGATTCCAGAGCAATCTTACCTTAACAGCCATGAGGCAGCAAGCTGATTATTAATAATTAATTCCTATTACGCAATCAGAGCAATCTTAGAAGTCTGACAAAGAAAACTGTTTTAGTTGCTTATTATTTTATTTTATTTTCACTCTCCTGCTTTCATGCATATGGACTGATACTGTTTAAGCCAGAGACTGTGTGACCAATATTGGGACTGCTCATTGCTAAGATTAAAATATCCTCTGAAAACACACTCATCCCTAAAATCAACCATCACCTTATGATATTTCCTGTCATTGTTCATTTTCCAAAGCACAAACAGAACTGAAACCTCTTCCTCTTTTCAGCCCCTTGCGTCATTCTCCTCCGTCTCACCTGACGGTGGTCTCTCCCCCGGTCCTCTTCAGGGTATTGGGGTTGCGGATCAGTTTGTCCAACATGTTGACTATTTGCCCAAACTTTGGCCGGTCGGCCCTCTCTCTCTGCCAGCAGTCTAGCATGAGTTGGTGGAGTGCCACAGGGCAGTCCATGGGCGGGGGCAGCCGATAGCCCTCATCAATGGCCTTGATCACCTGGATAGCAGATAAATGTGGCTGTAAGACTTTATGACTGAGCAGAAGTGTTATAAAAACTTCAGGCAGTTTGATTACTTTGTCATTTTTATAACTTTTTTCTTAATTACTGTACTTTACGCACCTACACAATACATTATCTTTTTTTTCTTTTTCATAATTAGTGGAACCACACATGTGAGCTCACTGTGCAATAAGGAAGAGGAACACTCTGCTGGTGTTTCATCACAGCTGCAGGTAATTGTATAACTACGTTAAAATGATGAAGCATTCTTATAAAGTTGTTTGACATTACCCAGCCTTAATATCTCACACTAATTCACCCTGTGCATTATTCATGACTATCTGCATATGATTACGTTGCTTCTGACTTACATCTTGGTTGCTCATGTCCCAGTATGGCCGCTCGCCGTATGACATCACCTCCCACATGACGATGCCGTAGCTCCACACGTCACTGGCCGAGGTGAACTTCCTATAAGCGATGGCCTCTGGGGCCGTCCAGCGGATGGGGATCTTTCCTCCCTGTAATTGAAAGCTGGGCTGATTAATGAAAGCCGACAAGTGAGGGTACAGACAGCCCGCTGACTCAGTCAGACAGATGCTCGCCAACACACAAACACGCTTGCACTCACCCTGGTAGTGTATGCGGCCTCGGGGTCGTCCTCCAGGACTCGGGACATGCCGAAGTCGGACACCTTGCACACCAGGTTGCTGTTAACCAGGATGTTGCGAGCGGCCAGGTCACGGTGGACGTAGCTCATGTCTGACAGGTACTTCATGCCAGAAGCGATGCCACGCAGAATGCCAACCAGCTGGATGACAGTGAACCGACCGTCGTTCTTCTGTGGAGAAAAAGAAATCATCCTTATTACTGTTAAATGTCCACACTGTGACTAAAACCTCTGCTAAGTAAATACAGGGACACTTCTGAAGGGTCACTCCTAATAGCTCATAGGGTATAGTGATAAGTAATAGTCTTAAGGTTTAACTTTATAGCGTAAAGATCCGTAAGATTAGAAAAGACCTATAAAAAGTCCACTCCATTTCACATCTCCCTTTAACTAGCACTGTGCTGGTTAAGATGTATAGTGGACCTGTAGTGCTGTGAACCTGAGAAACACAAAGTTTCACCTGTTCCAACCTCATTGTAAGTGAGCTGATAAATGGGAAGGACAAAGTGCGAATGTTTGTGAACCGACACTTGTAAATTTGGTGGATGACTTTACAGAGATAAGATGGGATCAGCGTCGATGCACAAACACGCATGAACACATGTGTGTGTGTGGAGACAGAAACGCATGACTGACCCTCAGGAACGCATCCAGGGATCCATTTTCCATGTACTCTGTGATAATCATCACCGGTTTACCTAGAAAGAGAGAGAGAGAGAGTGGAAAGGAGAGTGAGAGAAGGAAAGGCAGATGATTATAGAAGTAAACGACGCACATCACAGCTCAACGCAGCAGGAGGGGGTTCTCCAGGGAAAATGCATGTGTGTATGTGTCTGTGAGGCCATCCATCTCTGTCCCATAGTGATTTAATTAGCTGTGTGTTACCGTTGCCCTTACGTTCCCATTCTTTCCCTTAACGTGCAAAGGCATCTCCACTGAAACAAAACACCACACACACACACACACACACACACACACACACACACACACACACACACACACACACACACAGACACACACACACCATCTTGTGTTTATGCAAATATGATCTGACTCTGGGCGTATTATCCAAAGTCTCATCACAGTCACCCACCCAGAATCCCCCTAACTCGCTATTTCTGTCACTCACTGTCCCTTTGCCCTCTTTCTCCTCTGCCAACTTTCGACGCATCTGTCACTCTCCTGCTAGCTCATCTCTGTTGCTCTCTTTTTTCCCCCACTCCTCCCTCGCTCATTCCCTCTCCTCGTTTTTATCCTCCGTGAACCCTGCCAATCCTCTCTGGCCTTTTTTCACCCCATCCCTCTCCGTCTCTCTTGGGGGAGCGTCTGCGTCTTTATCTGAGCCGGGGCAGGCGGCAGGGAGGGTGGACATTCCCTGGTGGGTCTCTGTCTGTCTGTCTTTGTCTCTTAGGACGGAGGGAGGGAGGGGCATATCAGAGGAGAAGAGAGATAAAAAAGGGAAAGGAAGGGCGACCCGTTTGTTTTTGTCCCAAAACTGCAGCAAGCTGGTGCCTAACCAGCCACGGCAACAACACATGCTGAAAAGTGCTGCCACACATTCGCCTCCTAGAACAGCATCGCTCTTTGTGTTCCATTTTGAGTGGCACAGTTAAGGTGGACTTAAAAGCTTACAGCCTTATAGAAAACTGCTGACTTAAAGCCTCCGCCTTAAGGGGAGCTTGTATGAAGCCTCTCGAGTGCTCCAGCAGAATGCCGAGAGCTGCCGAAGCCCGCTGAGAAGGTGAAGTTCCTCTGCTCTGCTGCGGGTCTCTGGCCGTGCCAAGAGGCCGTCAGTCACTGCCTTACCCGCTGCGTGATTGGCACTCCATTAATTACGGGGCACTCCAGCAATGCCCTAAAAAGAGGAAGTTCGGCTAAAGTTGTGTGAGAGCAGAGGGGGCCGTCTTTGTCAGCCATCTTTGTTCCCTTTGTTGCGTGCCTCTGCCCCAGGGCCGCTGGTGATTGACAGCTCTGCAATCAAGTCTGAGCAGAGTCTGACCTGCGACCTTAAACTCTCGCCTTCCCAGCCCCGCCCTCTTCCTTCCAGTCCATTTGCATGCTAATTCCTTGTTTACTGAATACGCCCAGCCGCCTTTGGCAATGAACTCTGGGCGAGAAACCCACCAGTGGGCCGATTATCACCTGCCAACAAAACAGGGAGATGGCAGAGGGGGAAAAAAACGCGTCGGGGGGACAATATTGGGGGAACGTTGGGCAAATGTCCTCCGGAGGCCCTGGCGTTCGCAGCAAACAAAGATCTGGGTTTTAAAAGCGGACCTTTTTTAAAAAAAATCAGCATGCTCTTACTTCATGTAAATCACCCATTAAGCACATCACGTCTGATTTCAAGCTTTAATGGATGCTCGATTTTTAATTACACACCAACGCGATAGAAACATTAAATATAGCCTTCAAGATGGTGGACCACAGCCAGCAAGTCTTCAGCGAGAGATTTTTGCACATTTATGTATTTTAGTCCCTATTTGGAGTTCCTCCATAATTAATAAGCCTTAATTGGCTCTGTTGGACATGCCAGCAAACTGAGGCCAGATTGAGAATTCCTTTTAACTTGATTGTAATGGAGAGTGGGGCGCAATTCAAATAATGGATTTTTAATAGATTCCACTGACACACTCAAGTGTGAAGGACTAATTTGCCCAAACCTCGTGTCAAGCTCTCAAAAGTAAGAGTGGAAGGAGGTGGAGTGGGAGTTTTCCGACGCCCTTCTTGCGTTTGGTTCGCCGTCCTTTCACGCCAGCTCTCTTGTCACCGCCGCGTTGCTCATTCCTCCCCCCCGTTTTTTTGTTTTCAGCCTCCGGTTGAGTAGCTCGAGCACCCTCTGCTTTCCCTCTCTCTGCGTCGCCCTGTCTTTCCTCTCATCCATCAGCTCCTAACTGTCCGGCATCTCTATTTGCACCTTCCCTGGCAGCAGCTCGTCTCTGGTTTCTCTTCCTTCCTCCATCTGTCCATCTGTCCGCCTTTTTTCTCTGTCGTTCTCGCGCCGCCGCTGCGAGGTCTGAGAGGTCATTCCCCGCCGTGTGAGGTGTGATAGGTGATAAGCAATTCTGCCTGTGCTGCTGTTCACTTTCAGCCCCGGCTGGGCTGCATGTTTGTGTGTGGGTATATATATACATATATAAGTGTGTGTGTGTAAAAGCGGTGTATACTACAGTGAGAATGGCAGTTTTATCTAGCACAGATAGAGCTGAGCAGTATCACGACACATTAAGGCACTTCATCCATCCAACCCCAGCAGAGGCTACATGGTAACACTCAGGCACACATGCATGCAATCAAAGGTACCGGATGTTGGCATGTGCTGACAAGACACCCACACACACAGCGCACACCCACACCCACACACACACATACCTATAGCCGAACAAATAACATCAGGGGAAGGTGTAAAAGAGGGGGAGAAACGGAGAGAGCGCCGAGGGCAGGAGGAGGGAGATTTGGCCAGTGTTTTGTGGCCATGCAGCAGCAGATAGAGGAGGGATAGGGTATCACTCCCTAACCCCAAACACATTTACAGCTGACACCATGATTAATGAGTCTGGTGCCGTGCTACAGGGCCTGTTCCTGGGCCCATTAGACTCCCCCACCCACCCCTCTCCCAACTGCCCAGCCACCTCTACAACCACCTCCCCCTCCACGGCAATGCTGGACCCCTTCCATCTGGACAGAAACCCACCTGGGGATAAGCCAGGATGGGACGTCCGGACGTTGCTCAAAAATATGCATTTATCTGAGAATATTGTGAAATCTTTGTAAAATGTCTGCACAGAAGCATTAAGATACGCACCACTGCGCAGGCGTGCGAGTAAAAACAGGCTTGTCCCTACGCTCACCTTTCTCCAAAGTCACCCAGAACTGCAGTTTGTGATGATTTATTGTTACATTTTTCGAGGGAGACAGCAGAAATGACTGCCCTTTTAGAATATAATAGTAATTGTATGTGTGTGAGCTAAGCATTATTGCAATTTCCTAGAGCAATTTCACCTGCGCAAAACACTTCCCTCCCCTCATTTGAAACACATTCTGTAAAAATGAAACCTTGACATACATTTGGTGACCACGCCCTCCAGGTGAATGATGTTGGGGTGGTCGAACTGGCCCATGATGCTGGCCTCAGACAGGAAGTCCCTCCTCTGCTTGTCCGTATAGCCGGCCTTCAGAGTCTTTATGGCCACACAGATCTCCCTCTTGCCGGGCATCTTTAGGCGTCCACTGCAGACCTCTCCAAATTCCCCTGAAACAACAGCAACAACAACAAAAAAACCCCACAGATGAAAATGTGAAGCACTGATACACGAGCACTCTGATCCACAGACTATAAATCAAATCAAAAAGAGTGTGTGCCTACACGTCTGTTTGTGTGTGTGTGTGTCTGTAGGTTAGAAAGGTTCCACTTTAAACATTGATCAGGGTCTCTAATCCTTTACTCCCCCTCCTCCCTTCACCCACTGGAGCAGAGAGAGGGGGAAATGGATATTGATTCTTTCTCTTTATTATTTTGTCATTGGATGACTTTTCTCTGGCCCAAGGAATAGCATGGACAACATATTTAGCCATTGTTGATTTTTTTTTTAACTTGTTGACCTCTCTAGAGCCAGAAGCCACATGTTAAAGTCCGGGAAAACAATGGATTTTAATCTCAAAGAGGCCACAAATCACAGAGAAAGGTGTGTTTGTATGAAACAAATGCAAAATATCATCTTTTTCCAATCAGTTTTCATGCATGTAATGTAAGAAAAAAAATTTTCCTCACCAATACCAATCACTTTCTCAATCTTGATACAGGAGGCATCAATCTCTTTGGCGAACTCACGGACAGCCTGGTTGGGGTCCTCATAGGTAAAGGGGTCAACATATATTCTCACTCCTGGGTAAAGAAGTTTGCAAAAAAGGGAAGCAAAGAAAGAAGGAAGTTAAAAAAAAGCGAAGGTTAATTTATTCCGACTACTACTCTCCATCTGTTCTTTATTTCCATCGTGCTGCAGGCTACGCTGCCTTCCTCTATGGATCCTCTCCTCCTCCTCTCCATACCTCGCTTCACACACTGACTCCAGCGCTTTTCATGTCACTATGGCTGCCTCCGATGAAGATGGAGCTCATTAACTTGAAATTTTTGTGGCACACAAATAACAATGCTGATGACTTGATAATGAGGCGTTTGGAGCATGTTGGGTTGCAAGTACATTAACTTCAAAACAGTTTGTTTTTCCTCCCATTTTATGGGCTTCATTTGTGGTTTAGAGCCCATGCACACGAGCATACCTGACAGCAATAATGTTTTACAATTATAAGGTCTGTAGGTGGAGTGTTAACTATGAGTTACCTTGATGTAAGTGCTTCTCTTCATCAGAGTCCTGCTTGGCTTTGCTGTATTTACTCCTTCTAGGGGGCAAAAAAAGCAGAATGGTCACTCATGGCAGGGAATCAATCTTCAGATCTCATAAAGTTAGAACACAATTATATCTTATATATAAGATGAGATATGGATATTCCTTTTTTAATATAATTAAACAATGCTCATCACAAAGATTTTAATTGTCTGTGGGTTCTCAATCATCCAGTTCATGTGTCTTTTTCCCCAAGTCCACTTGCCTTCTTTTTTCAAGCTCTCAAGAAAGATCATTTAAAATATCATGTTATGATAAAACCTTTAAAAATAGTTAAAACCTTTTGCAAGCTCATTTTCTTGCCTACACGTGGCACATGTATGTCTGTAAAGTAAATATTTTGCCCCCAGTTGGCTGGAAAAAGGGGCGTGTGTGTGTTTTATTGGCTGCCCCTCACCAGGCTTCCTCAAACAAAAGATGTTACATTTTAGCTCTTCCTCCATATTTCAGGGAAATTCATCTATAGCTCTCAGAATAAATCTATGC
Source organism: Oreochromis aureus (assembly GCF_013358895.1). Lineage (NCBI taxonomy): Eukaryota > Metazoa > Chordata > Actinopteri > Cichliformes > Cichlidae > Oreochromis > Oreochromis aureus. Next base: position 34,153,459 of record NC_052955.1, read on the forward strand.
AGCCACCATGAACATGTGTCCCCATTAAAGGAAGGGTTCCAGATGACTAGTTACTAAAGAAATCCTCGTGAGGTGACGTAATGACATCAGATTAGCACAGGAGTAGGACAAAAACAATGCTGGAAACCAAACCCTAATCTTTAGGTACATATTGCACACGTGGACTACTTTTTTCATTTGCTGACCCTGTTACCTGAGATTTTGACCATGCTTAAAGGTGATAATCCACAACTGTAGAAGTAAATATAGCAAAAATATGTACAGATACCCTTTAAGACTGTGTAATAATACAGTCTTAATTACAAAAGATAATTACAGTTCTGAGTTGTTTTTATGCAAAAACTAAATGATTACTTCATAAAATACATATCAATGCAACAATAATGGTAATAATCCAAATAAATAATATAAAACTTTGGTTTAGATGTTTGCTGATAACAGTTTTACTTTGATATATTTTTTGCATCAAACTCAAGTGAGAAATCTTCCAACATCGAAGCTTTCTGAAGGGCACCGAGCGTATAATAACAACATGGAGCAGAGAAGCTGGACGAATATAAAAGCTATAAATCAATTCTAGAGAAGATGCACTTAAATCCCTGCGAATCCCTCAGGCTGCCTAACACCTGTGCTTATATTGACGTGTTAAGGTCAGTGGTGGAAATGACCAGATGTGCGAGACATTGTCCTCTTCTACGGCTGTGTAATGATGGTAAACGGCTACGTGATTACAGTCCCTCCCCACAATCACAGGATGAACGCGGCAGCACAATGACAGTGGCCGTCACATGCATATAAAAAAGCCTGAGACAACCACCTGCTTGGCTGCAGAGAGAGGCAATCACATGGAAAAGAGAGCACACACACACACACACACACACACACACACACACACAGTCAACAGCCCCCTTCACTCCCTATCATTCACAGCACCAATACACACATGCAAACAGTGATTTGGTCAATTCAAGAATCAACACACAAGCCATTGACACCCCCCTCCCTCCACTGCCACACCACACACACACAAAACTTTATTTTTTTTCCACAGGATGTATGCACTCGCACCCCTAACACATATGGAAGCGCACACAAACACACACATGCAGAGAGTGCGTGTGGTTTTACACCCTGAGGTGAGGCAGCCCCATCTGCATGTAATCCCATCTGTGTGACGGTGCTTTGTCCTGCTCGCTGGTTAACACCCTGAGATTGGGTCACTGCAAATCCACCTGATGCCTCTCTGTCTCGTCCTCGCTCTATTCTATCTCCCACTTTTTCCCGCTTATCTCATTGTCCACCCTCCCGTCGCTCTCCCTCTCGCTCTCTCATTCTTGTCGTGGCGGTCAGCAAGGTGCAGCAGGAGAAAATAACTAGCGGGCAGGATTACAGCCACTAGCTGAGAGATAGTGGGAGAGGGACGGGGTGGAGTGGAGGCGGGTGGGACTATGCGAAGGGAGCGGGCTGGATGCAGAGGACAGGGAGCGAGGGGTCGCTGATTGCATCTCTTCAGCTGTCGGAGCTGTCAATCACATCTCCGGTGTGGCGAGTCATCACTCATCCGACGTGAGCGAGTTGCACTAGCTGTCTGGGAGTGTTAGTGTGTGTGTATGTGTGTGCTCTTTTGAGTGACTTCCATTTCCTGACAGCTACTTTTCCCGGCACTAAGTAAGACATCCCTCATCTGTGTGCCGAGAAAGAGAGATAGACAGAAAGCAGAAGGGACAGAGTTAGATGGAAGGGCGGGGGCGGGTGGTGAAGCTCACCGTCGGCTGATGACGAAAGCACTGATGAGGATGATGAGGAGAACCACGCTGCCCACCACTGACACCAGCAACACCGTGGAGTTGGCCCCGTCGCCGATAATGGGAGCTGGGACTATTGGAGAGAGGAGAGAAAAAAGGTTGGAGAGAAACAACAAAAAAAGAGCAAAGTCAAAGTAACTCGATACCCCTCATCCCTCCACCTCCTCCTGTCCCCACGCAGTGTTTGCTCGCCCTCCCTCCATTTTACTATTCTGATCATAAAGTCCACTGTTTCGCATGCTTCATTGGGAGACAATGACAGCCCATTAGGATGTGTGCTTGACCGTGTCATTATCATGCGCTGCTGTCTCTATCTGCATTACAAAAGGGACACCTGGGCTTCTAGTGGATCTCTCTAGCCCTCTGTGTCATCAGTAACGGGAAACATTATGTGGAAATATATTCACTGGACCAAAAGCTGAATGCTAAGAAAATACAGAAAGCTGAGATTAGATAATAGGCCACATATTATTATTGGAGTGATGGTGCTGTTTACCACTACTTACAAGCTACTCGGGTGAATAACAACTGTTTTGTGTGTCACCCGTTGGGCACACAGACCATCATCTTAGAGGCCAAGTCCACCATAAACAGAAGCTCTAGCAGGTGGACGGCTGGTTTATGTACCGTGCTGTTAGACTGGAGAGATTACTACTCAGTTATTTATCGTCACAAAGTATGTATGATATGTATTGTTATAGATGTGCCCAACTCGTGCCCCTTTCACCACCACAAATGCAGTCTGATGCCAAATTTTTGCTTCAGTGAGAAATCTGCGTCGTTACTGGAGATTGGAGACCCCTCTTAACCCTGCACCAAAACCTTCCACGCCAATGAGAGTTGTTGCAGGCAGGTTTCGTGTAGTTGCATGTCAGGTTACGTAGAACGTTGTGGCCTCAGGGTTAAGAGGGGTTCCTGGTTATGCAGATTTCCAGTTGAAGCACAAGTCAGGCATTAGTCAGTAGGAAACACTGGATGGAGAAAAGTTTATCTCTTTTTGTTTTGCTTTGTAAAATTCTTCCTGAAAAAACAGACTTTCATTTACATCTTGCACAGTTTTCCTCATTCATTTCCCCTCAAAGGAGCTTTATAAGGTCATGTTATTCCACTCTGTCTTATAGAATTTGATTTATTTTGTAACAGCTTTTCCCAAGTTTTTTTTTTTTTGTCGCTACTCAGTATCAAATGGAAATCTTTGGAAACTGTGGGATCTCCACTAGAATTTCAAATAAACTTCTCGGGGTCTGAACAAGTTTTGGCTGCACTCTGTATCACTGTAGTAAGTAACTCACTAGTGGGTTAGTGAGGTTTGAGAGGCTAATCTGAAATTGTGATCAGAGTCCACCTACACAGGCGCTGTTGCTGCAGTTATCACAGGGTTTGTGTGCCTTAGACTCTGGCAGAGAAATGAATACATTTATTTTGGCTTGAAACTGATTCAATTAAAGAGTTCTGGCGAGCAGTGAGAAGTATCTAGCAGCAGCTTCTGACTGAAAACGCCACAAATGGTGCCATTCTTCAAAGCTTCATACAGTTTAAACGTCAGCTGGCACGTCTACTGAGGCTGATACTCAGACGTGAATAATGGAAGATATTCAAGTTGCCAGTCAGGTGCCGGAGGACAATATCATTTATCTTTTATAGACAACAGCAATTTTGATTAATGACTCTCCAATGAAAGAGACAAACTCGTAAGAGATGCTATCATTGTAGGAATTTTTCAGAAACTGCCGTGGCGGAGCTGGAATCAGGCGTCTCCCGGCTCTGCAGGGAGAAGAAGACGAAGATGAACAGGCAGTGTGACTTAACTCACCCGAGTTTGTCATGAACTCAAACGGGCCGCTGAATTCTCCGTAGCCGGCCGCTGTGCGAGCCCGCACATGGAAAACATAGGAGGTGAGGGGGGTGAGGCCCTTGATGTCGGTGCTCCTTGATGAGGTTTTTATGATGCGGTAGCTTCTTTCATTCTGGTCCTACAGCGGGACAGGGGGAAAAAAAGAACACAATACAACTTATTCAGAGGCTGCTTTTGCTTTGACGGTTCAGCAGAAACGAAATCTCTCGCACCGTCCCTCACCTTCTCATAGTACTTGACCTCATACTCCAGGATGACCCCGTTGGCTTTTTCCGGTGGCTGCCAGGCCAGGGAAATGGTGTGTCTTGTGATATCCTTGGCCTGAATGGAAGTCACTGGAGAGGGAGCTGGTGAGACGATCAAAGAAAGAGGAAACAGAAGAGAAAAAAAATGTTTAGCTGTTGTTTTCACCCTTGGAGACATTGAGTCTGTTCTGTCCCACACTTTCTCCTGCTCCTGCTGAGAAAGTCAAACAAGCCACGAGGCAATCGCTTCCACTTCTCTTTGAACTTGGCTCTCATTCAGAATCAGGGGTCTTGCGAAACCGTGCGGCCACACAGCTGATTTGACAGAAGGAGCGTGAACTAAATGTCGGCGTCTATAAAACCGATACAAGCTCTCCCGTGACACAAGCGTCTAGGCACTTTTCTCAACCACAAAGTATATGAATAACATCAAATGGGCTCGACACCTTTGCATTTTTTTTTGTCTTTAAGAGAGCAAATCAATTGGTTTTCATTAAAGCTCCAGAGAGTGATCTTATCTCGAGCCTTTTCTGCAGCAGCTGATAATGAGGCCATATTTCAAGCAGCCGTGCTATCTGTGTTCAGACGCCTTTAACACGTGAAGGTTAAAGCACAGATAATGGCTTACGCTCGCCCCCTCCCTCCAAGTGTGTCGCCGCTGCACAAATCAAACCTCTATCTCCGGGGAGTGTGACAACACGTAAATTGGGTCATACACGCTCGCGACTTTACGAAGAGAAAATCCATAGGTGTAGGAGAGATAGGGTTGTAAACAGAGGAACAACTCGTGTAAGGACTGAGTTTTGGGAGATATGGCAGTGCAGTCATGAGCTGATAGAATAAAGCTCCACAGATAAACACAGACAAAAAGACCAAAATAAAGAGATTTATCATCAGCAAAGTTCCTGTAAAGTAGAGGGAAAAAATGCAAATACTTTGTGATATTTGTGTCAGTTAAAATGCTTGATTTTGGTTTTGGCCCCTGATTGCAAAAGCCAAAAGTCACATATTCTGATAGCACGGCGTTGGGGTTAGGACTCAGGGCACCGAGACCACAGAGGGTTAAATAATTCTCCCAACAACCTCGCCCACAGAGCCAGAACAAAAGCACTACATAGACAAACATTCCCACTAACGCCCAGGTAACACAGTGTTTTTTATGGCATCTGCTCTTACGACTCCACACGGAGCAGATCTTTGACCTCTGCCCCTCGCTGATTACTGTAACCTTACTCGTTCCAGACCATCTGCCTTTTAAAAAATTACAGTGGGGATGATTAATGAGGGGTTCACAGTCCACCGATTATGATTGGATTATCTATGACATTATATACATTCTCATCACTTTGACCGGGGGCTCCAGGGAGCCTAGCCCACAAGCTAATGCTAACAAAACCCCGCTTTTAGCTGGGGGATTGAGTTCAAACGGGCCTGGAATTCAAGCACCAGCCAAGGGATTGAGTTTCATTGGGGTGAAGAAGCGACAGGGGGAGATGGGGAGGGGGGGTTGAGGCAGAGGGCTTGCGACTGGTGGGGGTCGACTGAGATGGAGAGGGATGGGATTGCAGACATCTCTTAGTAAATAGATTAACCCAAGGTTGTGTCATCCTGTTGGCCTAATGTGTTGCGTCTCCCTTAAACAATTACACGGCGGCCATTTGTAGCCCTCCGATCAATCTTAGCCGGCAGCAAGAGCCAATTTGAAGGCCCTCCTGGGGCCGACTGAGGATGCTCTGACTCCGAAAGGAAAACCCCCGAGGAGGTCACGGGCCTTCATTCCTTGGAGGTAATCCACACATCCATCTTCCCCTACGAAGATGACAGATATGGCGATTTAATCGTGTTCTGCTGCTCCTGTTGCGTTTTTATTTTCCTCTCGACTAATGTGAGGATAAAGATGACAGATTTTCTGAGTGATCCCTTCTAATGGACATCACCAGGCAGCTCGGCTCAGATGCAGAAGAAGTGATCCATTTAGGTCTCTTTAAAAAACAAAAAAACAAAAAACAACTGGTAAAATAAAAAACAAAACAAAACTGTGCACAAATGCGTGCAGACAAATCGTGCACAGCTAAACTTGAGATCCTAAAATTGAAACATTCACCTGAGGCACAGCATGCTAGACTTGCTGGCACCTCTGTAGATGAATTTAAATATGTGGGACAGATCTGTAATTTCTTACCGCCCCCCTCTGAACGCGTGGGCTAAACACGCCGGTGGAATAATAAGTGTTAGACGCAATGAATATTCAGATCTTATTTCAGAATTGTGCTCTCTCAGAAAAAAACTGCTTTGCAACACACACAGACACACACACACAGACATACACATCCCGGCAACACAAAGGAACTCATTATACAAACAGAAAGATAGAAATTCACATAGAAAAACACACACCTAGCCCCATTATCTCACACAGCTCAGACAGCAAAAAAAAAAAAAAAACTCAATCACTGCACACATGCATAAATTATAATCGGTAAAAACCTGGCAGAGGCACACAGAGTTCAGGGTTTGGTTTGAAAAATAACCTTCCCGGCAGAATAGCGGATTTTTATTTTTTATTTTCTTCTTTCTCCTTTTCCAGCTCGTTGAGCGAGCGTGCTCATCACGGAGTATTTGTACAGCGAGGAGGATCTGCGGTGGAGCATTTGCGCGAATACGCGGCCGATTACAGTTTGACATTAAAATAGACAGGGGCTGCACATGTGGTTGCCAGATTGGAGCCTGGTTGCCAGATTTGAGTCACTCTTTTTTTCTTTTCTTTTTTTTCTTTGCCTTCGCCGCCAAGGAGAAATAGTCGAGGAGGGAGCCATTTTTCAGGGTGTTGGGAGAAAATGGCTCCTGCTTACATGATTCCCTCCTCGCCCCCTCCACCTATCTAGAGTCAGCCTCCACCTTCCGAGAACACATTTCCACATGTATGCTGGCCGGTTTGTTGCCAGAGCGATGGAAACTCACACACATGCACTGATGGAAGTGCCCACACACACACACACACACACACACACACACACACACATACACACACACGCAATCCTTATGCATGAATTCACTTTTAGCCACCTGAAGTATTTTGTATCAAGACATAAATGACCCCAACCCCCTCCCTCTCTCACACACAATCACACATAGACATATAGAATGCTTGATCTCATAAAAGGGGAAGACAACATCCATTTACAGCCAGGGGTCAGTTCAAAGCTTGGACATCTCACCCTCCCCATCCCCGTTTCCCCTCGCTTTCCTCCTGTAGCCCGGGTGAAAGGGTTACACCCCGCCTGATTTACGATAGTGGAATTGTTCGTGGCGACACATGGAATCTGACCTTCTTGTACGCGCATAAATACATGCCTGGTCACAGACACACACACGCACATTAAGCGGGACTGCTCATTTTTATCTGACGGCATTCATTTTTCTCCACTGTACCTTCCTACACTTTCCTCTCGTGCCGAACAAAAAAAAAAATCCAGATCCTTTCCAACCTGCCTACCTCACTTCTTCCTCCCTAGCCGAAATTTGAACTTTTATGGGGCGGGGAGGTGGTGGGGGTGTCTTTTCCACAGCACTTATAAATCCTAATAAATCTATCATAATAAATGTGTAATCCTCTGTGTCTGGATGAGGGGAGGCGATACAGAGAGAGGGACAGCCACAGATGACTGGCTGGATTACCAGCGGCTGAAACCAGAGCTTCTAAAGCCCCTACCGAGCATTAGCAGGAAGAAATCCAATCAGTCTGGAGCTATTCTCTTTTAACACACATACACACACAAATTATAAGAGACACGCACACACATAGATACACGCACAGACACACAGAGGACATTGTTTAAGAAGCAAATGTTGATCATCTGCGTTCATGCAAGCATCTCTGCAAAACATTTTCTTACTTCTCACCATGCATGCAGTTAGTGCTGCACATGTGCAAATACACACACACACACACACTATAATAGAGCTTCCAGCTGCAGCTTCATATAACTAATCCTGGCGAACATTTGTGAAACATGCACCAGTGACGAGCCAAAGGCAACATCATCTATATCTTACAACTTCAAGTCAGCACATTAGCCTCCAGCAACCTTAGGGGGCTCTGGGTGTGTGTGTGTGTGTGTGTGTGTGTGTGTGTGTGTGTGTGTGTGTGTGTGTGTGTGTGTGTGTGTGTGTTTGGGACTGCATCTCTGTAAAAAAAAAAAAATCTGCATCTTTTTGTGCAACTGTGCATCAGCATGGTCACGCTGACATGCTATTATGAGCCTTCAGCCCGGACTCCAGGGTGTGCTGCATTACAGCTCCCACATAGGCCTTTCTGGCAGTACTCGCAGCTCTCCCACAGGCAGTACATCCATTCATCTCTATCTTCCTGACCCCGGCTGATAAATCAAGCCACTGTGTCCTTAAATTGCCAGTCCAAGCCCTATTGAAGATATTCGCTTTTCCCAGGGATGGAAATTAGCGATAAAAGAAGACACAAAAAGGCACTTAGCTTGCCACCCAAGAGCAGAGCAGTAAAGCAGACCAAGGTAATGATCGTCTATGAGCGGAGTATAGACGGGAGGGATGAAGAGAAAAGACCCGGGTCGTAAAATCCATTTGCAGAACAACTGGTCACAAAATGGCTAAATGATGAAACAACGGGAGGCTTTGAATACAGCATGGAGGCTGGAGGGCTCTTCTCCTGGTCTGAAGGGGAGGCTGTGGTTGTATTCTATGACAATAATTACACACACAGGCACCCAGGCACATGTAATCCAGCAGAATTTGTAATGAATCCTCCCCAGATCAATACCACTCATCTAATTTATTAGTTTGGGTGCTAAATATAGCACGGTGCCCCCATCGTCAGCCCTGGCTTCTTATGCCTAATTATGCCAAACTCCAGTGAAATATTGCATAAAATCATTTCCCTCTGCCGAAAATCCATCATCATCCTCCTCAGTAATCACCCAACCTTCCCCCCAATTATTCACAACTTTAATAAACATGTTTTTGACATGTCCCCCAAAAAGTACTTTCAAGCATTCAGTCAAATGAACCCGTCTGTATCATACATGAGCCAGCACAGTCTCTGGTAACATAAACTCTCACACAGTGTGAGAGTGTATGTTTTGTGATCTCCTGCAAAACCAGAAGACCCCTCTGAACACTCTAAAGTAAGCTAGTGTAAGGAGGGTTTGGAATATATGGTAATAAGTGATTAAACAGATGTTTAATGATTATGGGGTCACAGGAAACCATGTTAGAATCAGCTGAATCACCTCCCATCATCTTACCGGCCTGGTTGGTGGTGACGGTCACTGACGTGGCCTGCTCCGGCCCCGGGCTCTGAGGTGAGACTCCATTCACCGCCCACACCTCGAAGGTGTAGTTGGTGTGGGCCTGTAGCTCGTTGATGGACACCCTGGTTCCCTTCAGGCTCAGCTGCTGTGGGCTGAAGTGGATTCCATTTCCACAGGGTTGACAGCGCCGGCCGTCAGAACCGCAGCGCTTACACACTACGTTGTATGTCAAGTCCTGGCGACCCCCAGAGCTCCGGGGTGGGCTCCACTCCAGGTTTACGGAGGTTTCGTTCACATTGGAGATGAGATGCACAGGCGCCGACGGAGGGCCTGCAGAGGAAGGAGAACTGGCGTTGTAAAAAGCAGCATGCCAAATGCTAAAAAAAGCACACAGTTGCAATAACATTGACTTGTGGTTACTGAAATTGAGAAGAAATCCATAATACAAGCAGCCACGTTTTCACGATTCTGTCTTATCACTTTTACAGTAACTGAGCCGCTAAGCTGTTAGCTACTCATATGTTAGCGGTGCTTTGTGGTGAAATATGCAGTTTAATTGAGCTTGAGTTTAGCCAGCTTTTATTTAGAACATATTTTTGTAATGGTTTAATGGTTTAAACAGCAATCTGTAGGTTTAAGAAACAGCTTCAGTAATGTGTGTAAGTAATTATAAGCTAATTAGCCGTGTGCTCATGTTGCTTATGCTAATAAGCTATGTAAGCAGCGGTGGTTAGCGTATGGTTTAAAGCAGCAGGGTTACTGCCAATTTATTGAAGGTTGGACACAATCTCAAACCCAACCCCCACTACTGACTCTTTTTAAAGACTGTTAAATGAGCTTAACGTAGCACATTCAGCTAGTGTTCCCATTAACTATTTATTGTTTTTACACATATAAACAGGCCTGTTCAGCATCCATCCACTAATGTTCACAACACTACAAAAAAGAATTCTTGGAACAACTTAATTATCTTATGTTATAATTATGCCAACTGGTAAAACATGACGAATTAACTTGAGTTAATAAGTCAGACTAAGCCTACAGATTTAAGCTACACACAATGCACAATAGGTGAAACTTAACTTGCAAGGTTTTACTTCAGTAAAAATAGCACGTTAAAGGAACAGGCTGTCATCATATTCACCCCACCGCAAAAAAACATCAAGGTCTGAAATTAACTGCTGATCTGCTGAGAGTTGTCACAAACCTCATGTATACCTGTGGCAATTAATCCTTTCTATACATAAGTTGTGAATTTGTAATTGACTGTGTTCTCCGTTTATTGGGAGCTGAGGCTTCTTGAGTTACCTTTTAATGTCCTGTCCATTACAGAATGGGAGGATCCAGTTTCACCTCAGTTAATTCAGAATGCTAACAGAAATCCAATAGGCCAACAGACTTTCTTTCAGATTCCTGTCGAATCAGCTGGAAAGTGGTGGGATGCCTGAGCCCACTGCTAACAGTGGGACTTTATGGCAGCCAGTGAATAACTTTAAACAAAGTTTGCTTTGTAGCCTGTTATTTAGTCCCTGCTTTGATATAAAAAGCCACACGCTGTAGTTTTATATGGAAGCAGCTCTGCAGCTACGTGACAAACTTCCCGGCACATCAATCCCAATTTACATGTCAGCTCCATTGTAATTAATGTGTTTTTTTGCGTTGCTTTCAAACATAAGCGGCGGTAATTGACTTAACTCTCACTTTCTCTCTCCCCATGTCTCTGTTTTCCCTGTCTCACTGCTCTCCACTCTCTCTTCCTCTGACTAATGAAGCGCACGCGAGCTGGCTGGGGGGATCGATGCAGGGTGAAATATGAAAGCTAGTCAGTCCGCAGACGAATCATTTCACAACGGAAATTAATTATCAGTGTTATTTTTGGAGGAGGAGAATGGCAATGAATGATTTCACAGAGACACCAAGAGCAGCGGAGGGAGGACCGCGTGTGGGGCTGTGCACGCACGGTCGCCCGAGGAGGAAGAAGCGGGCTCTGAGTGTCGGCGTATTAATGGAGACGAGTAACTGTGCGCTAGGCAGGCGCTTGGCTGCGCGTGTATGGACACGACTCCAGCGTTATTCTGGCAGATAGCGGTAAATTCGCAAATGCTGAGGGGAGGCAGAGGCTGAGAGGACGGAGATGGAGAAGACAAACACCGTCTGTTCACCCAGAAAGCAAAAGAAAAAAACTGATTAGTATGGAAGGAGCAGGTCTGGAGGGTTGGATACAAGGAGGGAGGGCAAATAATGAGCATGGCTGGTGAGGAGAGGTATCTGTTTAACTGCACAGTACACGAGCTTTGAGATGAAAGGATGCAGAATGGACTGCGCTAATAGCACCACCGCTCAGCCTTCCCTTACCAAGTGTAGCCCTCCACGAAAATCTATTAATAAATTCCCATTAAAAATCATGATAGAGGACTCATCCACCCTCCTTTGCCCCTGCCTTTTCATCTCCTCGCCCACTTTTCCTCATTTGGTCTTTCACCTTATTCCCCACGTCTGCTGCCCAGACAATGGGAACAAGTTACAGATGGGATTTCTAATTTAAGGTGCCCACCCAAAGTGTTATTACAATACCGCCTTTGTCAGTGTGCTAGGTTTAACTCACACCTACTACCTTTACACCAATTCTTGACACGCTATCTGAGATACTGGGCTCTTATCTCGACTTCAGGTGTCATAAACGTAACAGGACAAAGGTGGCTGATCATTTGTACAGCAGTGTTAAGCTGTCAAACTAATAATTGAAATGTTACGGAAACGCAGACGCAGTTCTATTTCCTCAACACTTACTACAAAACTAGACATCCTTATCTTAGCCGAGTTTTCTTTAGCTTTTCATATAAGAGGCAGCTAAAAAAAACTCGCAAGGAAAAATATTTCCCTTGTGTATGTATTGAACAATTACATATACTGCGCTGATGAAAGGGTGTTAGACAGAACTAATCCATCAAACATGATTCAAACCCCAACATCAGCTCCCTGGTAAAAATGTACAAACTGAGAAATATACATCATCTTATTATCCAAACTCATTTGTATTTACTTTGCTTTTTTAAACAAATTTGTGGCATTTATTTTTTTCTAACCAAGCTGGATTTTTCAGATTTTTGAATGCAAACAAACAGATCTGACCAATCAGACCACTGCATTTAGCAACAAGCGCACTCGCAGCATTGAATATCCAAATATTAAAATAATCCGGTTTACCTCAGACACACAATTAGACGCTGTTCCGGGTCAATCGACTCTCTGAAATGATTACTCTGTCTCCTCAGATGTGGTCCCAACTCTGCCAGCAAGAGCTCAAACTGTCCCACTGACATCCCGATATGTGTACAAAAGCTGTCGGGATACAGTTTCAACTCCTGGATCAAACAATAAAATTCTCCCTGCTGCTGTTTGCGTGGGAGAATTGGATGAAGCCAGAACCTCTGTTTCTTTCTTTTCTTGTGTAGAAACATCAGTACCAGCTCATCATTGCTTGACGTCAACTCAATTTTTTTCGTAGTGCATTTTTGTAGGACAAAGTTTTTGAAAAAATGCAGTTATTTTGGTGTGTACGTTATAAAACAAGCTTGCATCCAAAAAGTTTGGAATTTCGATTTTTCTAAAAGTAGCAATTTTTCGCAGTGAGCTTGGTGTGTAAAGGTCTTTAGGGGGCAGGATGTCCATTGACAAGGGAATGTGTATAATCATCCCAGAAAGAATTTTTTGTTCTGCTAATACAAACCTAACAACTGCACTATGTAGCTTTGCTTTTATATAAAAATAAAAATAAAATCTAAATCTTAAACACCATGTCAGTATTCTTCCTTGCATTCTACACAAACACACACACACGCACGCAAACTACATTTGCCTGTACCTGTCGCTCTCCCAGAAGGCACCATTGGGAACAAGGGAGCGTGGGAGAGCCGTCGGCTGTGACTGACACCCGGTAATTAATCCTGGGAGAAAGAACGGCAGGGGGAGACGGGAGCTCAACGCTCGCAGAACCTTCATACAACGTTAGCTCAACATGGCCTCAAAATTCACACTCCTTATGGGAGGAATCCAGGGGGACACTTGGAAAGTTTCTCCTAAAGAAAGTTGGTGATTTCTTTTCCCTCCCTTTCTGTTCGTTTATGGCCTAGCAATTTGCTCAGAGCATTACTTCTTTATTTCCTGCTGCTCCTTCACTTCCATACTCCCCCCCCTCCCCACCTTAATCTGTCTTTCTCATTTTTACTCCACTCCCATTCTCCATCTTTCCCCACAGCAAGCTCCCACCCTCTCCACCCCTATCTCTGTCTGTCTCTTTCTATCAGTAATTGTTAGCCTAGTGTAGCGCAGGACCGAGTTAGAGAGCCGGGCTAAATTGGCCAGAGCAATGACCCCGCTATTACCATCCGACTGGGATTCATTCAATGCCCCCCTTGAGTCCTCCACAGTCTGCGTTCATTCCTTACTCCGTCCCTCCTTCTTCCTCCACAAAACCACCGCTAAGAAAACTGGGGAAAAATCTGAAAAACACATCAAGGGCCAACAGAAACCCCAAAATGGAGAACAACCCCTCCTTATAACCTGAACACAAGCAGAGCAAGCAGCTCCCACGGGTGTCTGTCGCTGGTCCTCATTACTGCTTTGTGTGTGGGTGTATTTATACCCACTCACATGGGTATTTTACCTAGTTTTAATATTGTACACTAAATTGTGTTCGGTGATATTTTCTACCTGATTACTTTATTAAAAAAATAATGAAGTGTATGTGTGTATGGATCTCAGTGCTCCAGCTGCAGAGCAAGATCATTTTTATAGAGGTGGCCAGGCTGAGACTATTAGACACCATTACATAGATTGGGGTGGTACAAAAACTGAGGTCCAAATAATCAATTTTTTGGTCACTTTGATCTCTTTTATCATTTATTTATGAAGGCATGAGTGCTACATATCTCTATATATTATTATATAATATAATGCCATTAAATTATTATTCTTGTTTAAGGCTGTAAAGCCTGACGCATGAAATAATTGCCAGAAAATTCTGCTTATTTGAAGCTGGAGTTGTTTTTTTAAATAAATAAATAAATTAAATTAATCAATTTGCATATATCAGTTTTAATTTATATCACTTTTGCCAACATCTGGCATTTTTGTGAAATAATTTAGGTTTTATCACCCCCCCAAAATCTAACTAATGTTATAGAGGTCTCAAAAGCTCACAAAAACTCATGTATCAAACATGATAAACTTGGCATTACGGTTTTAAAATATTCATCATTAAAGTGGCCATAGTAGTGGCCAGTGTCCCCCCTCTGGCAAAACCTTGGTTGCACCCCTGCTGAGAACATAAAAATCTCTGTAAAAATCTCTGTAAAAATAAAAATGTAAAAAAAAGTAATCACGGCTAAAACCTGCATCACAAACTATGAAAAAGACTAAAAAAATGTTACAGCAAATAAAATCTCCTAAGATGACTATCAGACTAGTAACCAACGTTTCCATTCACATGCAGCGTGCATTAATGGCTGACCAAAAGAACAGCCCAATGAAAAAGGTGCGCGCACTGAGAGCTAGAATACAGCTGGAGTCGTGCAAGTGATGAAACTACAACATCCAGTTTTAATCATAATGTTGCTTTGCTAGACTGCAAACTAAGAGAGAGGAAAAGTGTTTTCAATAACCTATACACGCGCGCGCACATACACACACACACAGACATGCTCCCCAATTACCAGAGATGCTGGCTCGTTCCCAGCCTGACCTTCAGCAAAGCAAACTGGGAAATGAATTTAAGAGGCTTTTTTTTTCTTCATTTGCTCTGTTCGTGACTCTGAGTGGGTTTTTAGAGAAACAGAGAGAGGGAGAGAGTGAAAACAAAATGTGGATGAGTAGGGATGTATGAGTGACAGCTGTAATTACAGAGCTCTAACATGTGGGTGAGATGTGCAAAAAACAAAAAAAAAAATGTACAGGGAAGGAAAACAGCAGTCGACAGACAGGGTGAGAGTTCAAAGATCAAATGTTGACCGGCTGACGAGGCAGGGCAAAGGTCCCTGAGAGAGTCGGGCTAATGTTCAGTTCCTAACCGCCAAGTTAGGAATGTAGCTCGAATGACAAAGCAGGGTCCTATAAAATCAGTCGAGTAATGAGCTTCGACAGCTGTTACTTGCAGCAGCCGTTGTGAAATGCCGTACTGACTAACGAGACAATGGGGATGACCTCCCTGCTCGTCCATTAAAAGACGGCTAGTAATGCAGTTTATATGAGATGTTGCTGAACAGTGAGGCGATGGGAGGGTGGATTAGCAGTCAGTTATTTTCATTTATGAATACTTGGGGATTTATCAATATTTAGTACTGCAATTGAAAAAGAATTCAAATCAGGTGTAAGTGTATTAAAGAATAAACAGCAGGGAATGCTGTTTTTTTTTTTTCAAAAGTATGTTTTGCAGCACAGATTCTTTGTTTTTGAACCATCTTGTTTTTTTCAGTGATTCATAATCAGCAGCACTGCACTTGTTTTTCTTCTTCTTGTTTTCAACTTTAATTTCTATTACAGGAAGCTGAACGCCCAGGTGGAGCTTGTTTGGTGAAAACATTACATGTCCTCCTGCAGCATGAAAAGCATCCAAGCACAATTCCTGCTCGAATATCAATCTCTCAAACAGCCTAAAGCAGCCTACAGCATAAGATTTAAAAAAATGTATTTATTTTCCTTAAGGCCTTTATACATCAAGCTCATTGCCAAAAAAAGAAATGAAATTCAGAATTTTTTTGATGCCAATTTCTCATGTAACGTATATACACACTGTAGGTGTTATGTTTTTTGCGAGTAATTTATCCTCACTATGAAAAAAATAAAGTCGACATTATGCGACGACGAGCTGGTACTGATGTTTTGCCCAAGAAAAGGGAGGGGGGAAAAAACCCCGGAAAAATCGAGCTTGATCTGAAAAAAAAAAAAAAGCAGCGAACTTGTCCAGCAGAATTCCGCGGTCGTGGATGACGTCACTAACAGTAGATGAGTCCGAAAAATATTTTTAACGCATGAAATATTTGCACAAATTTTACATGTCCAGTAGACATTTAGACTTTACTAGAACAGCCTTGTATCATTCACAGTTCAAAATAACCGTCATTTCTCTTATACTGGGGGCTTTGGTGCACTTCATTTTCTGTTTGAAAGAAGCTGTTGCAAATGCTTGTAACTCCATATGTGTGTACTGCATGTCAGAATTTGCACACTTATCCTTAATGTGTGTATTTAGAAAGTGCTAGCATTAAGGTGTCTTTCTTCTGATTGGCTGCTTCTCAGAATCAAAAATTAGCATGGCAGGTGGGCGGAGCTTCTGTGCTGACAGCCATATTAGGGATATCTGCTTATGAGACATCACACGGAACTTTTGGAGCAGTCTGAAGCCTGAGGTTTGGCTCAAGGGATTTATGTGTTTACACGGCGAGCCGATTATTTGAAACCTCGGTCATGTTTAATGAGCATCCACCATTATAACAGTACGTGTACTTCAGAAAAAGAGGAAAGGCATAATAGGTCCCCTTTAATGGAGTTTTTTGTTAAAGCTCTACATTGTTGTCTGTCCTTCAAATAAAATACCCATTTCACTCCTTTCTATTGCCACTTTATGTGACACATCCAGCCACTGCATAAAAGCTTTTGTACTCGCTGCTCTGAGTAAATACTTTCCTGCTTTCATGTTTAATGACAGTTGGAAAATACGTGTAAACTCTGTAGCACTTTGCAGCAAAGTCGAACATTTCCAATTTTACAAATTGCTCACAGTGGAGTATTGCTTTGGATCCTGTATAGATACTATGCTAGAGGGAAATAA
Organism: Oreochromis aureus; assembly: GCF_013358895.1. NCBI lineage: Eukaryota > Metazoa > Chordata > Actinopteri > Cichliformes > Cichlidae > Oreochromis > Oreochromis aureus. The sequence goes on from NC_052955.1 coordinate 34,170,477, forward strand.
TTAGTTTGGGGGGGGGGGTACTTCATCCACTCTGATTCAGTGAGCTGATTTGCTGAGTGATGACTCCTCAGGAACTTGACAGAAAGGCGAGCCAACTATGAGCTAAGCACCTTAACAGATGTTTTCGTTGTTAAAATTACTTCATGACACTAAAATTACTCATTCATAACACAAACGGCTCTCAAACGAACGTATCAATCTTATTATTTTCCCGTAAGATGGGAGTGCAGGGATTCGGGTGTTATGTGGCTTTTTCTGTTTTCTCCATGTTGGTGTGCATTTCTGCCACTATGAACTCCCAGTTCTGTGACTCAGAGTGGGAACGAGGTCTAAAAAAAGGCAAGAGGTATCATTAGGCAGCAGGATTGTTGGCAATATTTGTTATCATAGACGTGGTGAGTCAGTGGGGTAGGCTTGGAAGGACCAGATTCACTAGGAGTTCACTCATACAACCGGAAGGAGGAAAGTGAAGACACACACAGATGAATTTACCACTGAACACCTTCCTGTAGCTTGATTCATTGCTGTCTTCTAGCTTTCTTCCCTTTATTCCCCTGTTCCCCATCACTTTATTTTACATACGTCTTGCTCTTGTTTTCCTTTTTCATCACCTCCCCCAAACAGTTTGATTCCTGTTCACAGTCTGGAAGACTGAATCTGGGATGCAGCGGTTTTTACCCTCATTAGTTCTATGTCACTGTGACCGATGACTAAGTACCACCTGAGATCAAAAGACGCCTATTAAACCAACAGGCGCCTTCTTTATGTTTGCACGATTTGCATGATTATCTGTCAGTGTGTGTATACGTGTACGTGTACATGTGTGTGTGGGTGTGAGGGCCTGGCAATGCATGTTTTAGCGAGCGACAGCCAGAATCAATGCCCGTGTTTCGGTGGAGGCGGTCGCTCTCAGTGTGTGTGTCGGGGTTCCTTTCCAAAACAGTGTTCGGTTACAGCTATCTTTGGCTGTTTAGAAAATCACTGCAAACCACAGCCTGTCACGGCCTACTGGTAACATAACTGAGTGCTGTGTATCGTTATGCTACATGTGGGTGTACTTACGGGTGCAGGGCATGGATGCTGGGTCTGTTTCGGAGCGGAAGTATCCCTTGTCGCAGGCACAGGAGGTGGAGCCTTCTCTGACAGAGTAACTGTGAAGAGGACACTTGGAACAGGCGCCATCGGTGGCCAGAGCACGATAGTAACCAATCTTACAAGCTGAAAGATAGCAAAAACACAGAGAGGAAGTCGGGTTAGGGTTGCAAATCTGGACAATATGAAATACATGTTTATGACTCAAATGCTTTTGTACTAGAGGGGAGAGTTCTGGAAGAAGCAGGAAGGCTGTGGCTCCAAAGCAGCCCACTAATAAATTAGTGGTGGTTTTAGCTGTATGCTTCTGTCCTTGCACACAGAAATTGCAGCTAAAACTTTGATTTTGCTCACAAATCAAAGTATGGAACAGAAATTTAGATCTGATTACATAGATTAAGATTAAAAGTCAGCGAAAGACTAAAGTTATTACAACAGTCCACAAAATCTTTACCCACTGTATGGACTGCAATGGACCAAATACATTGCAGCAAATGCTATGGCAAGACATCCAATAGTTACTGAGACATTTTAGTCCAAACCAAAGAGGGTGAACAAAGCAAAAACACCCACAGTTAATATATGCAGTCGCCTGGGGTTTGTACTCTCTGTAAACTGGAAACAAATGTGGAGAATCTGAAGGCAGTGGTCACGATTTTTAGAACTGGAGGGTTTCTGGTTGTGTAGCTACTTTGTAGTTTTTGATCACACTTGAAAAGGCTTTGGATGCATGCAAGTAAACAGTCTGCACTCTGCCCGAAATGCTGACTTTAACTAATTTAATTACGTGCCACTTTTCCATGTAATTTTGTTACATAAGTACAGTGTAAAATTTTAACTGTAAAATCTAATGGAATCTAGCCAAATGAAATGTACTTGATTGAAGCACATCTTCCTTAGTGATTAATTATTTGATTTGAGATATTTCGGTTGGAACTTACTCAAAATTATTGCGTCACATTTATTGAGGCTGAACAACCTTTTTTTAGTGTGTGTGCCAAAAAGGAATTGAATTTGCTGAAATGCAATCTTAAAAACATCAGCAACATCTCTCTGTGTAGCTTTTATAAAATTATGTCAGGTTTATCTGTATATTCATAAACAATGAATGGACTACTAGATATCACTTGGATACATTTAAAGCCCATAAAAATAGCCTCTTGTTCCCAAAGGCTAAATCAGTAGACTCGCCGGTGGGTTCCTCAACACAAGTTTCAGTAATAAGGATTATTATCTAATCACTGAACTTGAAATTTACCTGTATTTTATCCCTCTGAAGAGAAGAACAGAGCGCTGTGGGCTTGACCAATTCCCCCCAATTAGCAACAGAGAACAACATGTTGCCGAGAGGCCCCTGCTCCTTTCACCAATCCCCCCCTCCTCTCTCTCTTTGTCTTAATTTTTCTACTTCAGCGCTTTCTCCCTTTTCACCTTTCTCACAAGCCTGCGTTCCATTACCAGAAACAACAGAGCTGGAGGAAAGAGTGCTATTTCCTCCGACCACAAAAAAAAAAAAAGAGGAGAAGATCAAATAACTACCTCTTGTCTCTCTCACAAATTTAGGCTATGCTCTGCTGGCAAGATGTGGAGCTGCAATGAAACCAGAGCCGATGGCATTTCAGACCATTTAACAAACAAATGCCACCACACTTGGCACACCGGGAGCTCTGTCACTCTCACAAGGCTTTGAGCCCGGGCCTAACACAGACACACACACAGACACACACACACACCTCACAGCCTGAAATGGTAACCTAAGTGACACTTTTCCTACTTTTGGCGACATTGCTCGCCTTTCCTTTGAGTGACAGTTTGATTGGAGGGCTCGTCTTTCAAGGAGTTTCTCCTTCCTCTATCCATTTCTGTAATGGTCGGAGAAACCTAGCAGGGTTACGTTTCAGCCCCTGAGCACTGAACCAGAAAGACGAGGACAATACAACAATTCTCCGAGAGGTGCGGCGCAGACAGTCGCAACACCGATTGGACCGAATAACCTGTCAGTCAGTGAGGCAGCCGTGTGCTTGGCAGTGGGTCAACAAATGGTATGGAGGCCAGAGGGCTGTGGTTTGGGTTTTGTTAGAATGAAATACTTGAGTGTCTGTCTATATTGTTATGGTGTTAAAAAAAAGAACCCCAATGAAGACAGATGGGTAAACTCATACCCAGTATAAGTCAGATAATTACACACTCACAGTCTGCAGGGGTAAAGCAATCTCCCCTTTTCTTCAAAAGCTCACGCACAACCCGGATCTCAAAGTACGTTTTGAAAGGCATATGGATTTCAACAGCACAGTCATAAATACATCAAGGAAACCTGCATATAGTCGAATAAACAAACTTTTGCATGAGTTCCCCACACCAGAAATCAAATCAGAGCCTGTCCACGTTCACCGCACCAAGAGGGAAGCCGGGTCTTCCAACGAAAACACATATTCCGCCACCCGGCCGACACACTTGCACACACAAACAGCAGAGGAAATCCACAAACCCTCTAAAATACTGGGAAATCCCTGTCTTGGAGGCGCAATAAAGTCAGGCTATTTAGCCTGCAGACTCTCCTCCCTAGCTGCTGGATTAGCATAGCGTGGCGTTAACAGAGCCAAGGCTAGCTGCTACCTGCTGAGCCATTCTTTGCCCAGTCCCATTCCCTCAATCAGCTCTAAATCCCTGTCACTTTGCTCGCTAGCACTAAGCTAAGGGCCTCATTGACTGTAGCCCGCAGGGGTGCGTGAAGCCTCCATTTCTTTTTCTTCACAGTAGCAAAAAAAAAAAAAAAAGTGAGGAGATTAGTAGGGGGGTACTTTGTCTTATCTCCCTGTCTCTAAAGGAACCTTTCAGCACCCGGTGTCATCATTAGAAACAGGACACTGGGGTTTGTGGGTTTTGTTCGAGAGGTTGTGACCGCTTCAGGTGACAAAACACAAAGTCAGGGTTTGTACATGTGCGCTGACCAGGAAAGTGTCCGGAGCTGAGAGCGGGGTCAAGCAGCTGTTTGAGAAGGTGCCCCCCACCCAACCCCCGAATGCTAAAAGCTGGTGGGAGAGTTAATTGAGTCCCATGCTTCACAGCCTTTGGGTCTGAGCCTCTTAAAAGTCTAAAGACAGTCTAAGAGCAGCCTACCTCAAACTGTGCACGGTTGATGAGGGTTTTTTTTTTTGCCCATCAATTATTAAGCTGTCCCAAGCTGACCCTCACAGGCTGTCCCAGAATTCTTTGCAGAACTCCAAATCCCCCCGTTTTGCCGTAGACAGGCTCTGGCATCTTCATCTGTGGTTTGAAACTCAGGATTTCAGAACTTGTGTTTGAAAATGTGATGTCAACATATCAGGGCTTGTTTATAGCAGCGACTGCCCTGCAAAGGGAATGACTGGAAGAAAAGAGGGGTTGATATCCAAGTAAAGCTGGGGGAATTTGCTTCCTATTAGGAGCCTTCGTGTGTGTGTGTGTGTGTGTGTGTGTGTGTGTGTGTGTGTGTGTGTGTGAGGAAAGAGACCACAATAGTGGGTGGTCCAAGAGACCGTGGCTTCAGAGAGGAATCTCCCTTAAGACTTGCTGGATTTATCACTGTCCGGACCAGCCGTGGCAAACCTATACAGACGCAAATAGAGGCGCACAGGAACACATGTGTATTGAGTTTTAATGGGATCTGAGCTGAGACGCCCTCGTCATATCCTCTCATGCAGCCCTCAAAAGTCTAACCCAATTTTTTCCCCCCACACCATCTTTTTTATATGTCTCTTTTTTCGCTCCCGATGCTCTCTAACTCTTTTTTCCCTTAATTTTTTTTACTCTTTCTGTCTCCCGCTCTCGGAGGCTTTCTCTCAGCAAGCCTCCTTTCAGAGACAGAGAGGGGTTTGTCAGGTGCCAAATCCCTGAGCTGAGAGATCAAAGACAGACAAAGAGACTGGTGACTTACTGTTCTATTCTAGAAAGGCAAAAAATGGAATCCCTCATAGACCGGGGACATCACATTCTTCCTCTTTTCTACCCCACCAGCTCTTTCACTCATTCAATCCTTCTCTCTAGCTTTAGTCTTTTTTTCCCCCTTTGTCACTCTTTCCCCTGCCCCATCCCTGTTGTCTCTGAGCTAAAGCACGTTTGGAGAAAAGGAGAGTGGAGTGAGTTGCAAGAGTTAATGAGTAGTTTTGTCTGTGCAGTCGGGGACTCTGCTGGCTGATTTAGTTTAATGGAGAGGGGGGGAAATGGGACCATCGATGCGTCCATCTGTAAAAAATAGGAGCACAGAAAAAGCTAACGATACAATGATAGCTACCCACAGGCGAGCCAACTACAAAAAAACCCAGCTAAGTTTTCCTCCGAGTGGCAGCAACCCACACACCAGGCTTTGAACAGCGATAGATGCCGCCAAATAAATCCACATCTACCCACACACCCACCTACTACAGCCCACCTTGAGTGACCTGCATGCTAAGCCTGATAGGCAAGCTATTCTGCAGCCTACACAACAAAGTAACCAATACACTAGGGAATGAAAGCATGAGAGCGAACTTGCACTACAATAAGCATCCGAAAACCCCGGGAATGTAACACCCAGCGCACGGCGCACAATAACCAGGCCTGCCCAGGCAGAACAATTGCCTCTCTTGTAATCAAAAAAAGGGAGAATTAAGTTCAAACTGCTGCCTTTCCCCCTGCTTTCAAAGCCGTGCTTTATCTTCTATGGGTGATGAAAACTCGGTCACTCTTTTTTAGTCATAACAGACAGTGAGCGCTCTTCAGAGGAGCGGTCGGAGGCATCCTCACAAAGCCGCTCTTTCAAAAAACCAAGCGATCGGCTTTCAGGACCTGAGGGCAAGGAGAGTCTCGCCTTCTCCTGCACCTTGAGGAGCCAACGATCTCTATTCAGACTGCCTTTCTGCCTTATCCCCCTGCCTTTGTGTGTTTTCAATCTCTTTTTTTATCCTCTCTGTGGAAGGCAAGTTGCTCAGGTGAGACTCCTTCTAAAAAAGATTACGATTCCAATAATGTTTCTCTTTAGGCCCCTAGCTATGGAATATACACTCACAAGCTGAACGTATATTCCCCACATGAACATGAATGTATAGAACAAAATAGCCTCCATATCGACACACCTGAGCCAGTGGCATATTATCAGGGCTAACTAGCTGCTGACCGTTAGCGTCTGTCACTGGAACAGCAGGAGAGTGGAGCAGGTTAACTCATTAATTCTGTCACTCCGGGTTATTAATTACCTCCAGCCCTGACAGCGACGCAGAGCCACACGGCCAGCGAAACACATCAGCGTGATGGATGAGGGACACACGGCCACCGAAACTGATCACCATGATTGATGACATACACTCGACACACATCTTGACCTTGACCTGGCAGGGGGAAAAAGGTCCTATATTAGCTGTAGCATCCTTTAAGATGCAAAAGTGAAAAAGTCTGGGAGTGACATCTGGGCCGACATCCTCACTGGTGTTAATGAAGGCTTCAAACAAAAGCCATCGAGGCTAACAACGTTAATAAGACTCGAGCCAACCTTGCTGACAATCACCGTCGCTTCGCTACCGGCGGCCGGTGCCAGCAAGCACAAGGGTTGCCAGCAGTTTGTCTGTCAAAGGCCAGATGATTTATAACTGTATTTTCAGCCGCACCAATCCATCACCCAAGAACCACCCAAGACGCTGCCCTAATTAAAATGTCTGTACCTGACATATAGGAGCACTGGCCAACGAACCAGATGAGCAAAGCGTGTTGTAAAAAAGGAGAATTATAACAAAAGAAGGCCTCAAAAACCAAGGTTATGCCCATAAAACAAACTGTTCCCTCGTGCTGATGCCTTGGCCTTTCATCCAAATTCAACATCAGATCTGAAATGTTCTAACCTGCAGCCACACAAGTCAGTACTAAATTTTTGCAGACACTGTAAAAGACCTTTGACAGCCCTGTTCACCCAAATATAGACTATACCGCAGACTGGATATGAAATATGGACGCAGCCACAGTGACGCCACCTATTGGTTTTGGACTCCACAAAACCAGTGAAGCCTTGGTGAGTTTGGTTTTTTTGGAGCCAAAAGTGATGAAATTTGGAGCACATGGAGTGCTAAGTTACCAATTCCTGCTAGCTTTGGTCTGCTAATCAGTGCTAAATAACAGAGTAATAAAATACGATTAGTTTAAGTTTATCACTCACCAGAACAGAAGCACAAACTACTTGGATGGTCGTGTACCACAGGTTAGGCCTAGCAACCAACAACAGCTCACTGTGTGCATATGTCAGACAGGAAGGGTCTTAACAGCATTTAACTGAATGAGGTATCCATCAGTTAACCCGATGTATAGTGGATATGAAGGAAGAAACTAAACCAGTTGTGAACACAGCTACTTTCACTTTTGAAGCCAAGCTCAAGTGGTGACATGTTGTCTTCATTTTTCATCCCAAGGGGTTGCTGCTCAAATATTACAAGAGACTAACGAACAGTTTCCTGCTTCATTATGGAGCCGTTTTTGCTAAAAGCGCAGTGTGGTGCCATATTGTAAAAAGAAATTGCAATATTGTTCTGAGGACTTCCTGCAGACCAGGGTCTCAGCGTTCATATTGACACGTAGGCCCTAACTTCCTCCCTAATTCCTCTAAGTTCACCTTACGAAGGAATATTAGTACAATGGTCATATCGCAGAAATCTAAAGTATTCCACCCAGCCAACTTCACGTACAATACAATTGCTTAAAGAATGAGAGTCCTGAAGGTACATGTAAGGAAAAGAATGAGGCACTTCCCAAAAAAAAAAAACACCTCAAGAGGGGAGGGTGGAGAGCAGAAATTGTTAGGACTTTGAAGCGAATGGAGAAGAGCTACAGCTACAGGATGGAATGACGAGGAAGAGGTGCAGGCAAACAGATCCATCTTTGTCTGGTGAAACACTATTTGACTTGGCTGCGTTAGGTGGGAGCCACTCAGATTCCACATTTGCGGCCATGCCAGGTCGGCAAGGGTGGCACCACCCAAAGCCGGGCATCGTGCCAACTGACTAAGGACCTTTTGTGACCTGAGATTCACACAGCAGGTGGGTAACGGGCTATAATTCAAGGCAAACAAGACAAGTGAAACATACACAAACAGAGGCGTGCAAACTTCTGTGCACCTGCAGACCCTCAGGTATGAATACAAAAGCCCTTCAAACGCCCTCTGGACTATGCAGATTCACTTTGCAGAGCCATGCATGCATGCAAATACACACAAAGATGCACATATCAGCTGAACAGGCTTTGTGTAAGCAGGTTAAGCACGGTACGGCAGCACAGCAGGGACCAGGGGAGGTAAACAAACACAATCATGGCATTGTTTTGGTCCAATTTCCTCAGGTTCTCTGGGGGGGGTTAGTGTCTCATGTTGGATATGTGTGTGTCTGCATGTGTGTGTGTTTAGCACACTTTCCTGACATTGTTTACAATGAAAAGAGCTGCATTTCAATTCAGTTATGACAAAAAAAAAAAAAAATAGGTAGATAGGTGGGAGTTGGGGGGGTATGCTAATGTTGTTGTGTGAGGGGACACTCGTAGGGGCGCACACGCTGCTAAACAATTGGGGGAGTTTAACTATTCTGCTCGCGGTGAGTCAAGGAGAATGAGGCAGGAAAAGGGAGTATGTGTGAGGAGAACACACACTAAGAATAGGTGAAGAGGAAGAGGAAGCGATAGGGAAGCGGTCTCAATGGGGCCTCGTAGCCAATTCTGTAAACAAGTGTAAACCACTTGTGACATTGCAGTACAAATACACAACAAATCACTGCACAGCCTCAAGGTGACACATGCTCAATGCACAGCTTGTTCCCTCGCATATCCATTTTTTCTTGCACAGTGCACAATACGTCACACATACGTTCTGAAACTGGGAAATACATCAACATCACGAGCTTTCTGCGCAAAATGGGAGAAAATATCACGACAGCTAAACAAAGGATAATCTAGCTATGCGTCAGCTAAATATATACATCACATACTAAGAAGCAAACTTGGTAAGATTAATGCAATAACAAACTTAAAATGTGCCTTTGTGATTAATGCATTTTCTCTCATAACACTGACTGCTTGCTGCTGATTACCACAGAGGCTGGGAAGCACGATTAACAAAAGTTAAACTAAAAACTAAAACTAGATGTGAAAAAACCATTTTCGTTAGTTAGCTGGTTATTTAAAATAATAATAAAAAATTAGACTTTCACCAAAAAAGGAAAACTAACTGAAACAATTTTGTGAATTTAAAAAAAAATTAAAATAAAATGAAAGCATAGAAAAAATATCATTATTTCTAGTGTTTGCTACTTTGCCAAAAAAATAAGTAAATAAATCCACAGACATATTAAAAGCTGCCTGCTGAGGCTCTTATGGTGGTGTTTATTGAGACTCTGGATTACTATAAGACTGTGAATACGCTCTTTTCAAATGGTTCTGTGTTTTTATTCTAATACCTGGAATCATTTTCCTAAATCTTGCCCCTGACACATGCCCTCCATACATTATTAATTAATAAAGACTAAAGCTAAGATTGAAACTAATAAAAACTAAACTAAAACTAAACATTTTCAGACAATAAACACTCAACTCAAACAAAAAAAAACTACTCTGGTAACTCACTGAAACTAGCCTAAATTAAAAGCAAAAAGTCAAAATGAAACAACCAAAAACTAATTACAATATACAAAACTATAACAACTGCTGGGTAGTAGGGTGGCCCCTGACACATAAGAAAACACCAACATATAGAAAAAATGTTGCAAAAGCACAAAAAAATTAATAAACAAAAGAAAAAAACAGAAGTGTTTCTGGGGACACATTAACGTGACAGACCAGCTGTGACAGAAGCGACAGAAACCAAAACATGTGACGAACTGCTGGAGGATTCACCGGTGCTGTGAGGGAGATGTAAGGTAATGTGTGTTTTAATTGCATCATTCATCTAATACTGTAGCTACATGTTTGCTATTAACCTTTTCCTGTTAGCTTCTCACATGCGGCGGCTGGTCTGTCACCCTAAAAACACTTTTGTTGTGTTGGGTCAACTTTTGTGTGTTTTTACTATTTCCGTTGTTCTGTTGCAGAAAGAAAAGGTATTCACAAGAGCCTTAGTAATTATTAAAAGGTGTTTCAAGATCTAGATATGAGTAATTTTTAACTAATATAATAATGCACTAGTTTTTGATCATTTTGCATCTCTAAATGTTCCCTCTATCTGCTAACTCGGTGTGGAACCAGCTGCACAAGAAACTAACTTTAAGCAGCTGGTCTCAATAAATGAATTTAAGGTGATGTGGATTTGGATGAGCACTGTTTGTTTTATGTATGTGTGTAAGACTAATGTGTATGTCTTCTTGTGGTTGTTGTTCTGTAACCACTGTTCACTCTCATGTCCATGGCACTTTACATCTTATATAAACTTAAACATCTTATATCCAGGTTAAACAAAGCTTAAATTAAATTAATTAAAGTTTTTTTCAAAAAAAGCCCATAAATCCCCCCTCTCTGACCTGGTTGCCACAGGTGTGTGACCTCAGGTGGAAACATTGCAGCTGGAAAATTGTTCAAATATGATGTAATTGCCACATTTCTGCAGATAGCTCAAAGCAAAAATAAACCTTAACCTCCATCACATGTATTCTGATATCCAGATAAACACGAAAGCAGAATGGCTAAACCACTGCCTGTAGCTGGGGATTTTCAACATTAATTTTAGTTGTCTTTTCAAATGGAACACATGGTTTATTTAATCTTTAGTTACAGCGGAAGAAAAAGGGCTCCAACTTACACTTGGATCATTAAAAACGACTCCATAGTGACAAATTCACCGCGTAAAATATTTACACCGAGCTTACATGTAAGTTTAGATGACTCCACCACGACCCTGTCGTAAATCAAACACGCTCCACCACACGCACACGGGACGTACAGTTTGTCAAATGAAAGTGCGCGCACATCTGTCAGCGCTTAAGCTCGCACATGCAAAAACTTAAATTGCTTCGTTGTCTGCGGTCTCGGGGGCGAGTTTAACATCAACCTTGACGGCTTCTCAGAAGCAGCTCGGTGCAGAGGTTGCAAAGGGTCGACTTATGGGTGAAAAAGGGAGGTATTTTTAGGTTGTTTGTTTAGGTAATCTACTTGTAGCTCCCAGACGACAGGCTGTCTGGGGCCTCAAAACACCTTCTATTGTGCATGTGTGTGCACATGAGGTGTGTGTGTGTGTATCCCTGGGAATGCTGCGCTGCCATTGTGTCTCTGCACTGGGGGACACGTTTTCGATGCGATTTTATGCTCTGGATGTGTGTGTATTTGTGAGTGCACGCATACACGCACACACACACAGGTTACATAAAAACTGTTCCGGGTCACTGGCTCTTCAACAGCTCATGTCAGCCCAGTGACGGCCTGCTGGTCTCCACCGCGACTGTCCCTGCCCTGCCCTTTGACCTCGCCTGGAGTCACTCAGGCTTCACCCGCTCCAGACCACTTTCCCCGTCTCTCTGTCTCTCTCTCCTCTCAAAACAGAAACGAGGTCACTGCCATCATAGAAATGACACCTCCCATCTTGAGCCTCTCCCCAGTTTGAAACTGTGTCGACTCCTGTTCATGCTGCATGCCTTGACATGATGTGTGCACACTCCTAAGCTGGCAGCGTATATGTGTGTCCAACAGCTGGATGCATACGCTACCTTGCTTAACCCCAGACTATTTAAACCTAGCCTTGTGGGCAGAGTGGAGAGGGTGTGTGTGGGGTGAAGGGTGTGCAGGGTCTGTAACAGGAGCCTCGGGTTAATGGCTGCTGCTCTGACAAGGTTACTCTGCTAATGTGTTTTAGCCTTTAGCTTTGATGTGACAGCAGACACACATGCACAATGATGATATTGGGGGGCAAACAAAGGGATATGAGGTAAAATGCACAGCGTGCTTTGAAGTAAGTGTGTGGGCACTACCGCAGTCGAGTTTCTGTGTCTTGTTTTTCGCATTCCTCTAACTCTTTACATTCTTCCAACACAAGCATATCTACAGCTCTCTCTGCCTTTCCTTATCTCTTCTTATCGTTGCGATTTATCACCTCTTAAGTTGACGTTCCGCACTTACCAGCTTTGCTGATTGTGAAAGCAAAGAAAAGCGCTCATAACCTCCTTTATTCTCCCACTTAATGCGGTCAATAATCAAGCTCCAACCTCCAGGCCTGAAAATTCAAGCCAAGAACAGTACGTGCCAAAACCTGCAATTCCTAATGTGGCCACTTGAGGCTGGTTCCAAAACTGAACCAATCCTCACAGGCGCCAATGGAAGAACGCTCGAAAAGAAAATCCCAACATGGTGGCAGCCAAAATGCTTAAGCTGAGGCTTCAAAAGCAGAATCCAAAAATGAAGAAATGCCTTGGTGGCTCGATCTGTCTCTTACTATATACAGTCTATGATTTCAGCACACTAAAATCCAATACTAATGTAAAAACAACATATCAGGACATATAGCTTTGGTTTTAATTTTTTTTTCTTCTTTTTTTTTTAAACACAGTAGAAGCTGGTTTTCTTTAACGAGGAGAATAGCTCTGGTGTCTTTCCATCTCAATGCACTCTTTAAAGGGTCAGTTCACTCATGCTCCCTGTAGGCCCAATGAAAATGGTTCAAGATCAGGTGAATCAACTCTACAATACACACAGCTGATATTGACTGTAATATCTACCGCAGCTGCCAGAGGTCATGACATGACTACAGTACGCTTGTTCAAAGAGTGATCACCACCCATACCCCCTCCCCACTTCACCTTTCACATCTCCAGCCATTTATCAGGCCACTAGACAGGAATCAATTTATCTTGCTTTTTCTTTTATTGTCTTACACACACACACATTCATTCTGTCAAACAAAGTCACTTTTTTGGTGCCCTCGTTTGATTTCAATCGCTGTCTTTTCTCTTAAGCTTGATCCTATCTGTCTGTCTCATTTTCGCTCCCTTCCTCTTTTTTTCTTCCTCACCCATACCCCGGCGATACAAGTCTTCAAGGGAACACGTCACTTTTTTTTTCTTTCCCCTTCTAGCAGTATTTGAAAACTCGCCACATATCAGGAAGGATCAAGGTTTCTAATCCCAGAGATGTGCCCTGCCACAGACATACCTCCGCCTCTGGCTGGAGATCAGCAACTTTGGGTCCACCGGCGCAGCGAGAGTTCCACATCCCCAAATTACATTTCAGCTCTCCTGCACAGAGGTTACACCTCAGAGGCAACACCACGGTGTGTTTGATACACATGTACGTTGCCTTTTTTGTGTGCATACCCATCTCAGCAATGGGTCAGCCACCTGTTCTCAAAATTCTGGGGGTGAAATCAGCAAATAGACTGCAATAAACGTGTTAACAAAGGTAAGAAAGAGAGCTTTGCTTTTCTTTTGAGAAATCTTTGTCACACATTGAATAGAAATATAAAGCTACAGCTAACAGACAGTAAGCTGTGCAGACCTTGAGGACACAGCACAGGGGCTATTGTAGTGGGCTGTTTTTTCACCAGAAGCACCAACTGTACAAAAATAATGGACGTGGACATGACCGACTGGTTTGTGGACTAACAATCTGAAAGTTTGGTATTTGGTCAATGGTCTATATTTGGTCAATATTGTAAGGTAAAGCCTTACAGAGAAATACAGAGAAAACCCCAATAAGATGGCCAGATGACCCCCTATGAGGAAACACTTGCAAACAGTGGGAAGGAAAAACTCCTTTTTAACAGGAAGAAACATTAAACACAACCAGGATCAAGGAGGGGGAAAGAGGAGACCAATCATGCTGATCTCTGTTAAAAAAGAGGACATCCATAGGCTGCACAGACACAGTCACCTGCTAACAGAAACATATATATTCCGAATTTTCCCACAAAAAAAAATCTGACTTCATAGACAGCCTGTTTACACAAATAACCACATAGTTTTTGGTTATTATCCCATACCCCATATAATAACTATTACAACACATGCACCAAAAAGCACCAGCAGCACAAAGATTCTGTTCAGTTATTCAAACTAGTAAACGTGAGGTATAGCAGAGAGCTCACAGCTACTTATGTCACCACCATTAATCTTGCATAACTTTTAAGCCTTCTTATTTTTGTACTGAGTTGAAAACATGTTCATTTCCGGTGTAAAGATGGGAAGCTTCCAACAATGACTTGCATTTTTAGCCAGCCTTGAGTGCCATTACAAGTATTTGACACTTGTGTATTTCTTCATTTTTCAGCCGCAGACCTTGCAGGGACTGACTGCAGTGTAAAGGCAAAGAGAATACTCTCCTTGTTCATCATCTACAGTACAGATGTAGCTTCGGTCCATTGGTGTGGCAATGTGGATAGCTCTAAATATGGCACTACATATGAGGTTCAACCATTATTAGAACAGAGGTGGTACTCAACAGAGCAGTTTTACATTTACTATGGTTTTAACAGGCAGGAAAACAACATGCTAGAGCTGAATTCTGTTAGAACTGTCGATTTAAGCAGTCAAACATATGTTTTAAGTTTTTAAAAAATAAACTTTACTACTTATTGTTGGCCCTACATGTCTTAATTTCTGCACTTAAGCCTGTGTTGTAAATGCAACCTGTAAGTTGTAACCAGCTTCTCTGTTTAAACTTTCTCTTTATCAAAAAACAAGCCATACCCTAATGCACCGACTCCTCCGCTGAAGCGCCGATTCACACGCAGGCGAGCGTAATGTCAGTTTAGGCTTTTGAAACTCATCTTCTCCAAACTCATCTTCCATTGTCTAAGATGAAGGAGGCTTTGGATGCCCAGAATACTTCCTCCCACTTCACATCTTTAATCTGTTTTCCTTGCAACAATCTGCATGTAGTCTTTTATTCTAATCACACATTCTAAGTGTGTGTGTGTGTTTTTCCAGGGAGAATGAAGCACTGTGCCACTTCCTCCTACGCTGTGATTAGAAAAGGGGGATCTCGGCTCATTAGAATGGGCACTGCATCCAGTCTTAGGGCCCATCAGATTACACAGCGGCCCTTTATTGCAAGGCTTTTTGTCATAACCCCTAACTGATTGCTACGGAGCTGCCTTTGATTTGGCCACTGAACTCTTTGCCCTCTGAGGAAAAAAAAAGGATGATGACGAAAGAGAAGAAAAAGACCACCTAGATACTATTGGATGATGCTGGATTGTGTGTGTGGGGGGAAAGGGGGGATCTTAAGATGGAAATCAGCAGGAGAAAGAGAGAGGGAGAGATAAAACATTTCAAGGTGTTTGCAATCAGCCTCCCATTGTCAGATACTGAAGGAGAGCCGGCCGTCCATCTGAGGGGCTGCTGAGCTGCTTTGTCTGCATGCAGAGATCGCGCGCTGCGATTCGGGATGTTAATAGAAGTTTCTGATACAGCATGTGATATGCCCGCTGAGACAGATGCACTGAATAAACACGGGCCAGATAACGGTTCAGACACACACACATTTACTCCGCGTCCGTCTGCGCTGGTGATCACTAACACACTGCCCCAGATCAAAGAGATTTCTGTGCGATGGTGAACCGACAGATGAAGTGCAAAAAAAAAAAAAAGAAAAAAAAGAAAGGCAAGGTTGCCAGACTGGAACTAAATCTCTTTCCACTTCACTCCCTCCCGTGTTTTTTGCCTCCTTTTCTCCCTCCCTGTCTCCTCATCTCGGATCTCCTCTGCTGTTCTTGGCGAGTGAGGTCCGCTCTGCCTCTCTTTCAAGCACAAAGAAGGTGGCAGAGGCCCTCGTTCTCTTTCATAACCACTCTCTCTCTCTCTTTCTCTCTCTCACTCTCTCTCCAAAACAGTTCACCCATGCCCACTTGATGGCTGTCCACTTCTCCCTCTCCGTCGCCCTTTCTCTGCCTATACATCCGTCCATCTCCCTCCACAAACGCCGCCTCTTCTCTCCGTCTGCCTGCCAGCTCGGGGAGAGAACAGGGCTTTTTTGGGGGGGGGGGGGAAGGAAAATCTGAAAAGTGAGCGAAGGAGAAAGAAAAGGGCAAAGGAGCAAGAGGGAGAGTGTGCAGGAAAAAAGGAGGGAGAAGAAGGGGAACAGCCTGAGGAATGGGGGAATGGCAGAGATGCATGGGGGGGTGGAGGGGTGGGGGTGAAAGGACTGCAGGGTTGTGTTGGTAGAGAGCTGGGGTATTGATTCAGGGCCTTTTGACATGCTAATTTGCTTGCTGACTGCTTTAATCGCTCCCTCTTCCCATCGCGGGCTTCAAAGAGAGGATGCTTTTCAAAGAGGAGAGGAGAGGAGAGGAGAGGAGAGGAGAGGAGAGGAGAGGAGAAATGTTATCATCCTCATGGCCCATATGTTGCTAATGCCAGCTGACAACCATGTAAGCTGCGCTGTTACAAACATAGTGTACTTAAGAAAAGTAGTGTCTTCACAATATCCAATGTAATTCAATGAAATTAAAATGAGCTGAAGGCTTAAATGCTCCGTTATAGGTTGAAAAAGCAGATCATTATAAAAAAAGGATTATTAAAAAGTTTAAAGCAGGTCCAAGTTCATCAACAGTTGCTGTACAGTGTTAGAGATTTGTGGCCTTAATAGGGAAGCAATGGTATATTCTGTACTCTGTGGATCATTCATTGCCACCTTGTACCACAGTGTCCAACCAAAAACAGAAGTCTCCAAATTTCCCTAACTAATTTAGCTAAAACAACACCTGTCATCTTTTTCCAGTATGGCTAAACTACCTAATGAAAAACCTAAACAAAGCATCGAATGGAACTGATTTGACACTTGTTGCTTTTTCAGTCAGACCCACTGTAATCAAAGAAAGATTTCCATCTGTAGTAACTTGTCTTTGGCAGGATTGCTCTGTCATGGGAGAGCGGCAGCAAGACAAAAAGCACAGAACAGAGCGAGCCCTGACGATAACAGATATGACACTGATTGAAGCAGCATGACAGGAAGAAGTGGATTGTGAATCTGCTTGCAGATGTGCAGCAGGAGGCTAAAGCAGGATAAAGAGTGGTAAAGAGTCTGGCCAAAGATATGTGTAGAATGTATTGAGCAATCAGCTGATGTGGGTTAGCACTGAGATCAGCAGATCTGCCCCCCGTTAGCTACTTTCCTTTTGATAAAACTTATAGTTGGGGCTGGATCAGGTGACCCTGAATCCTCCCTTAGTAATAGACTCCTGGGGGCTTCCCATAATGCACTGAGTGTTTCTTCTTCTTTCAACTTTTTCACCTTAGTATTTATACACCGCTCTGCATTTGATCATTAGTTATTATTCATCTCTGGCTCTCTTCCACAGTGTGTCTTTGTCCTGTCTCCCTCCCCTCACACTCACGTGGTCGCAGCAGAAGTCCACCACTTTCTGAGCCTGTTTCTGGTGGGAGATTTCTTCCTGTTAAAAGGGAGTTTTTCCCTCCCACTGTCACCAAGTGCTTGCTCAAAGGGACTCAACTGATTGTTGGGGTTTTCTCTGTATAATTGTAGGGTCGATACTTATAGTATAAAGCCCTTGAGGTAAGTGTTGTTTTGATTTGGTACTATATAAATAAAACTGAATGGAGTTTGAATTGCTTGACCTAGCGCTGCGCTCGATTTAAATCTATTCAAAACACTTATATCAATCTGATTCCAATGACAACAATATTTATTACGTCTTTAAATAATTTTTTCAGAAAACAGTCTTGGTGATTTATTGAGTCCTTTAGCTCATTTTAAATACAGTTACTAGATCTCTCTTTCAGCCGGTGTTAGAAACAGAAATGAGGCCCAACTGTAAATTGTGACAGAGGAGCTTAAGTTTCATAGAAAAAGAAAAAAAAAAGAAGGAAAAACATGGATAAACATGGATACTTGTAGCAGCATAGTCATACACCCTGAGGTGTAGCTGGCACTGTGGGAGTACTGCAGCTATCAGCCCGGGTCATGCTCGATCACCGGTGGCTTCCCGCCTTAAACAGGGCACGATGAGAAGAAACAGAGAAGGGTGATGAGTGTCAAGCCATGAAGGGAACAAACACAGAGGCAGGACGGCCGCCTGAGCAGGAAAAGCATTTCAGCACCTCGACTAATGATGGCTGTATTACCACCAGCATCCCCTCCCCACCTCCCTCCTCTCCTTCCCATTCAAGTCGAGGGAAGATTTGTGTGAGCTGAGAGGACTGCTTCTTTTTTTTTCTTTTTTTTAATCAGAAGAAAACAACAGCAGAATATTTAAAAATCCTTTATGCAATTATTTCAGCAGGAACGAGGAAGGAGGGAGGAGGAGGTGGAGGATTCCCCGTGAGACATTTTGTCCTCTCTTTCTGTATCTGTTGTTCTTTGCTGCTCTCCGTTGGTAATAGCCTCCGTTCCTCGTCTCTATTCAGCGGCACAAAATGAGCCTCTCTGGTGGCAGCGAGAGTGATGAGTACATTCACCTCCATTCTGCTGCACTCTGCTCGGAGTGCGGGTCTGTGTGCGCACGAAAGCAAAACTAAAGATTGTGAGTGCGCGTGTGCATGCGTCTCACCGCTTCATCTATTTCCATGCATTTGCCTGGATATATAGAGTTTGTTTGCACGAGCATACGTGTGGCAAATGTTTATCCCAAGATGTAGATGACTGGGTTTTGTGCGCACGCTCTCGGGTGTCACTCGCGCATGTGTGTTCGCTGGGAGAGTGACGGGTGATGATATTTGGTGTGCCGCCTCCCTCCCCACAGCGAAGGTAATCTCATTATTCAGCCCACTTCCTGCTGCTGCCACCAGAGACAGGCTGACAAACACTAACCACCCCGACGGCCGGAGCAGAGAGAAGAAAGGGGGGGGTAAAAGAAGAAGAGAAAAGGAGGAAAAAAAGACAGCGTGAATGGGTGAAAATTGCTTACAGAAACTCGGCAGTAAAAATGGAGGGCTATGAAAGGAGAAAGAGACATATGAAAAGAGGAGGAACGCTTGTGAATAGCCGGTGAAGCAACAGGAAATCTGAAGAGACAGAAGACATGGAACAGAAAAAAAAAAAAGACAACCAAAAGGAAGATGCAAATGCTTAATTTGTGTATATGTAGAAGAGAAGGAAGAAAGGGAGCAAAACAGGGGTTGGAGGAGTGGTGGTGGGGGGAGGGAACAAGGGACTGAGTTTGTGGATTTAAAGCCATTGGGGACCGGCAGGCTAAATAGAATTACGTGGTGAATTTAGAATGATGCTCCCAAGCGCATATTTAACACTGTCAACAGAGGGAGGGAGAGAATGGGAGACCTAGATACACACACACACACACACACACACACACACACACACACACACACACACACACACACACACACACATATAATGAATGGAGCACAGGAGAGAAACTTCATCCGTAAAACCTCTTAATCCAATACCAATGAGAGTTTCCAGCTCAGCAAAGACTGCTGAGGCAAAAATGCACTGATCGCACACTGACATCACAATCGGGTCCTGAACACACACACATGTGCACAAGCAGGATTTAAAGAGAACACAAATGCACAGATGGAATTTAAAGTGGACTTTACCATGCATTTGCTTATTTTCTGTCTTTTATATACTGTTACATAAGTGAATGCTCATATTAAACATGGCACAAGTTTCGATTATTCAATTTGATCCAATTCAATTTGATTTACATAGCGCAAAATCACCACAGCAATTGCCTCAAGTTGCTTTATGTTGTATGTTAAAGACCCTATACTAATACTAAATAATGAGATCAGTGTAAGAACAAGTAATCCTCATGAGCAAAAAGCTCAGACTTTAGGCTGCTTGAAACTCTCTGTTTCAGACAGTTTTTCCTACTTTTGGCTCCGTGTGATGTCACATGCAAGGTGCGTCCAAGCAGGATTTTGGGGCGGTATTAAATTTTTGTATTTAAACCTAAATACAAAAAATAAAGGGTGTGATTAGAGGCGGTTACGGGTGACCGCTTCACAGCTTAACTATGTGCAAGCATTCTGCAGTGTCAGAAGCATCTGTCAACTTCACACCTCAAACAAGCTACTCATCCCCAACAAACACTCATGCCAACAGAAGCAACTTAAAATTTGATTGTCAGGAAAAAGTCATGAAAAACCTGCTTTCCAAAAACTTTATTTCGATCAATCTTCTAACCAAGAAAAAAGCGGGCAATTATCATTTCCCCATAATGATATACATGGTAATGCGGTAATGCATGAAGTAATGCAATCTCTTCCTTGCATTACCTGAGAGACACTCCCGCACTTCCAACAGCAGGGACCCCCTCACCAGATGAAGAGTGAGACAACAAGCTGACCCCCGTGCCCTCCCCACAGAGTAGGCGAGGTGGTTAACAGGGAACGAGATCCCAAACACAAACAGACAGTCCCCTCTCCTTAGATCAGGGGGCCCCTTGGCCCACAGTGCCCCGGTTGTCCCTCTTGCCTTGGCCCTGGCTATACACCCTAGTCACCCTAGGTCCACCTAAGGCACAGACACCCATACACACTCCCCCTAGCACAGCTGTCAAAACCCTGACATCTTAATCAATCCTGGATCCCCAACCCTGTCATACACTGCAGTAAGATGGATGCGGAAGGGGATGACCTCTGACCTCTGCCAGGGGTAGAGAATACAAGTCCTACATCCCCTGTCAGCTCCCCCTCTAAATCCTTCTCCCCCTCAAACATCACCAGTCTCAGACGGCTCCGCTGCTGCCCCAAACAATGATGGAGGGGAGCCCATTCATCCTGGGCTGGGAACCAGGGGCCAGGGTGCCCTTGTAACCCTGCACGTACACAGGACAAGCACACACACACACACACCACTCACACAACTGCACCAAAGAAAACCTTTTAAAGAAAAACAGTTTGAACTTTATCAAACCACCTCATAGGCTGACACTCTCATACATGTTTTCAATACAGCAAAACAATACTGAAAAAAAAAAATCACACCTAAACTCATGTTTCCATTATATTCACCCTCACCACAAAGAAACCCCAAACCTCTGCCTAAGTCTGTTTGTCAACACGGGCATAGAAAAGCGGAGGCCCTCCCCCCCAGAGCCTGTCACATGGGGAAATATTAGCCAGCTCATCTGTGCACTTGAGGACCAGCACCTTTTAACCCACGAGTCCCTGACCCACACTCAAAATAAAGCCAACACATGTTATCCAGCTGAAAGTGAGATTTAGAAAGAGAGTAGAACTGTAGCTAAAAGTGAATGGAGTAGGCGTACTGGCACTGTAAACTTAAACAAGCTCAAGCAGATGCAGTGATATGGGGACTAAATGGATATATTGGCTTGAGCAACAGTGCCGGTGCCAAGCTGGCAAACACTACAATACTGCATTAGTCACATAAAATCAAAGCTTCCAAGTCCTTTATTGCCTTCTATGATGACTATAACAGCTATTTATCTCAACGAGAATTAAAGGGAAGAGATAAGAAGTCATTTCCAATGATGCAACAAAATGGAAGTTATGGTATACAATATGAGATCAGGGTTCTCATACTGAGTCATAAGAGGTTGTTGTGGTAAACTGATTGCAGATTTCTCTCTCTCTGCTTTTCTAAAACTGACTCTGGATATAGAAACCTGGCTGGAGCCATCTGAACCCAGAGGAGGTGGCAACACTCCAGGAGAATTCTTACTGATCATACTCAGTAAGAGTATGCTCAACAAATAAACTCTGAACTACACACACAAACCTCCATCTGTGACTACTTGAACCCCTTTGCCTTTCCCCCACCCCCGAGCAGCCAGTGGTAGCCCTAAATCACCAGACCTGTTTGTCATGCAATTAGTCCTCTGAGATAAAGGCTGCCTCGTAAATTAGGAGAGGTGTAGTAGTCCGTCCCCCTGTTAATCACCCGTGCCCAGCCTCTGACCCCTCACTGCTGTGGCCCACTGCTTTCTGTGTGATGTTGGTGGGTGGTGACGACCGGGGTTTACCAATAAACTTTCATGGCAGAACTGGCATCCGCTCATCTGGCCAGCTTACAAGTGTGCCCCCAGCTTGGCAAAAGACTGATCAGCAAAACAGCTGCTGAATCCTACTGGATGTTATTAACCTCACAGTACTGAATACCATACGCCACAGACCACTGGTGCTATGAAACAAGGGAGTTAAAGTGGGTCAGAGGCAATCAAAAATGCCATTTATGAAGAGCTTGGAAAACGACAGAAATTTGAAAGGATCTATTGGCGGGTTTTTGATTGGCATTCCTAGGATCATTTTAAATTCACCAACAGGCTTCAAGCTCTATCATGATTGTGATTTTAAAAAGTCTGAAGGGGGAGGCACTCTGCGCTGACCTTAAAACCTCATCAAACTGCCTGGTATAGGATCACGGCAAGCCAAGAGTAGAATAATTGTCCACAAAGGGCTATTCCTCTCCTACCAAATAGAACTATTTCAGCCCCATCTCCCAGCTGTGTATTTTTACTCCTCTCATACCTGCTTGGAATTATAAACCCTTTTCTCTCTCCTTCTCTTCCTCTAAAGCTGTCTATCTCTTTTCCACAGCTTGGGGCTCTATTGGGAATAAGAGAAAGAACAGTTAGGGCGGGTGAAAGACACAGCGTTAGTGCAAACCAGTTGGGGCACTAGTCTCCTCTCTCCGTGTCACCAATTCTCCTGGGATGCATCCCACTGCACAACACCTCCCAGTGGGCCCACTAATTACTCCATTTACAGTCATCTCCGCTTCTATCACCCAACTAAACACTGGAGAGAAGGCTGTAGAGAGCTGGGGAGCAAGGAGATAAAAACATCCAACGGAGAGAGAAGAACAAAGAGAACAAAACACACGAGATAAAGACAAAGAGACAGAGACAGGATATTGTAAGGGTGGGCCGGACTGGAGGAGAGGGGGGACGGTGGTCTATAAATCGAGAAAGGAGCCAAAAAAATGCCATAGACGAATATCAGTTGCTTACCTTGACATTCTGAATTGCGCTCCTCGTATCCAGGGTTGCACAGACAGTTCCCAATGGGCACCAACCACTCGCCATCTGCCCCGCAGTACATCTTGGGCACCTCCTTCTCCTCCGAGTTATCCACGCATGAACCACGAACTTCCACAAGCGAAGAAGTATCAGCTCCAGTGATAGTATCTGGAAACTGGGCCAAATTGCGCACGGCTAAAGGACATTTCTTATAGAAGACCCTGACAGAAACAAGCGCAATGCAAGCCCCAACATCCTGGAAAGCCAAATAGAAACCCTTGCGGGTCAGGGCTCCCACATCCCGGACTTCTGTATTCAACTTCATGATACGATCGCCAATGTCCACCTGAGTGAAGCTCTCATCTGCGGCGATGGTATCGATCTTGCCGAACTGGTTCTCTCGGATGTAGCGCTCTTTGTCGTTGTTGGACTCATAGTAGTAAAGGTTGAAGGTTTCCTTGCAGGTTCCCATGACACCCGGGAGACTATTGCAGTCTCGCAGAGTGAACTTAATCTCAATGTAGACTCGCTGGGCACCTCCTCTGGGGATCCAGTCAGTGCGGAGCCAGTTGTTTTGATTGGGTTCCATGACATTGCACACCTGGTACGTCCGAATGGGGATGTTCTTTTCATCCATAATACTCACTTCCTCCCACTGGGGAAAGGAAACAAATAATAAAATGTTAAAATCAGAATCGGAGAATCAGAGAGACTTTACTAATCCCAGAGGGAAATTCTTAAACTTTATTCGTCTCCACCAGGTCACCAGTGACTGGTTTGGGGCTGGTTTCACATCTACCCCTTTATATGGAATTTTCCTGTATGTAGCTTTCCCAAATGAAAAGTGTTCAGCAGAGGACCAAATGCATTGAAGAGCTAATTGGAAAAGTTATATCTTCCAGTTTAAACTGTGCTTGTTCAGCAACCTAACCCTAAGTGGTTCCCTGATGACTGGGTGGATGTTGAGAGTTTAAACTTTAAATCTGCTTGTGAAAATGGTATTTTCCAAACAGCAGCTAAAAGGAACCTGTAAAGAAAATTTGTTCAACATTAAGAACATCTAGAAAATGCCAGACATAAAAGCTCTCCTAACTGCCAATCTGCAGTATGTACCTAATTATGCAACTAAGTACATATTACACGGTGCCAGTTTATGCCAAGCAATATAGCGCAAAAGAGCATTTTGTTAGTTTAGCCAAGCAGAGCAGTTCATCGATGGCTTAAATTAATGCATATTTTATGAATGACACCTAATAGAGTTGTGCAAAGATATTAATATTTATTGCTTCTCCTCCACTATGAAGGAAATATGTGATTAGGTCTTTGGCTCAGCAATGCCTACAGTTCAATTACTTGGTGAGCTGTATACAAAATCTTCATCTCACACACACAAACACACACCTAGGCATTAGAAGATTGCTAATGATCGAATGTGCGCCTTCTTTACATCTGCATACATGATTGGCACTGATGTCGGTATGAGCTTGCGCGTGGGGTGCACAGATTACCCGGTGTGGTCTGGCTTATTTTTTACCCAGGGAGAATGTTTGTTTAACTCGTGATAAAGTTCCTCTCTCGACACGGCACCGTTGAGGAAACGCAAGTATTTCTCGAGAGCCTCGGAGCAGCCCGCTGCCTCTGTTATTTTTTTTTTTCCACCGTGTGTTTTAAATAGAGCCTTTGACTGAGCTGGGCTGTAAACAAGAGCAGACAAGCTTTTGGCCGCTGTCGTTTCAGCCATTTAGAAAACTGCACAAAAAAGAAAAAAACATAACAGTCAAAGTGAAACATGTGAGTCAGGCTGCCAGATTTTACTTGATGCCTTATCATAAACAATCTAGATTAAAGCCTTATTTCCCCAAAGCAGAGTGGTGGGATAATGCTAAACATAGCTGTGGCTGTAGGATTTAGAAAAATGTCTATCATTTCCCTCCTGCTCTCTGGCTTCAGCCCCCCTTTTGTTGTGGAAATCAAGCACCGCTGAGATAACGCCGCACCTTTCCCCCCGCCGATAGCAAGAAAGAGGGAGAATAAGGCCAATTGGTCATAATGAGAGGGTGAATGCAGGCTTTGCGCGGCTGCTGGGACCCTGTCAATCACTTGTTTGTGATAAAATGGCTGAGGGGAGGACCGGAGCGCAGCACCGATCAAGTTCATTTAGAGAGGCCAACAACAGAGCCCGCAACAGATGCACAAGATGAGATCCTGCTCCCCTGGGTTCATATTCATTAGCTGACATGGCGGTTGCTAATTTGTATTCATTTTCATAAAACATTAAAAGGCTTAATTGTGGTCTTCATCACATTTGTGCAAGCAGGACAACTGGAAGAACTGACTTCTGGCTGACGATCATTAACCCTCTGTCGTTTGAGTGACCCTGACCTCTAAGCTTTGACAATTTGTGATTTTAAAATTTATTTATTTATTGGCCTTTGAAAATGTTTTTTTTCCCAAGTTTGCACAATCAGAGGACAAAAAATGAATATTTTATCTAAAATATCAAAACCTACTTTTTCATTTATGAAAGGCCAGTTAGGGTGAGGGTTAGTTCCCAGCATGCATCTGAATACATGTTTACCTGTTATTATACAGTCACATTTCGGTTAAGGCACTGCATGTGCCTTACGTTTAACTAAAATCTAACACTTGTGGCCATCGTGGGGCCCTCTGTGGCCCCTGTTCTTTCTCGTACCAGAGCCACTGTAGCCCAATTAGAACCACCAGAGATCACACATTTTGTCGATCCTATTCCCCGTTGCTTTGTAGCTGGTCATACTGCAGGCAAGAGCTGAACCCCACTGCACTTTCCCCCCTCATTCATCCATTCCAGAGGACCCTCTCTCAGCTGCCAAGTTCCTCTCCCTCTCCCTCTCGCTTTCGCTTCGACTCAATGGTGGAAAGGGATATAAAGTTTCTCCACAAAGGCCGATTCAATCCACGGTCTATTCAGGAAACCCGACGCCCGCTGGAGTATCGGTCCCCGCATCTGACCATTACAGAGTGGTTGGAGAGGAGGGGAGCAGAGGAGAAAAAGGAACGGGGCTTGCGAGGTTATTGGGGTGCTTACACACCCCATGGTTCTCAAAGCGGCTTCCTGAACCTGATGTGGGTCTTGAGGTGGGTTACAGGTGGCCTCTATATAAGATAAAAATTTGAATTTATTCAATTTTTTGTGAAATGATCTAATCCTAAGCGCTGATGAACACAAACACCCACACACAATACAACAACAAAGATATTCCCATAAAATGCTCTCCAGGACAGAATCTTATCAAAGGGGGCTGTGTATCTATTTGGCGGATCACTCCACAGCTCCTGCCAACAATGGATATCATCTCTCTATTTTTTCCCAATAGGGGACCATGCGTCCTAACAAGGGAACACTTCTTTGCAGCACTTACCCCTCCTTCTGTCGGGTTGGAGACCCATCCCAGCTCCCCCTGTACAGCTCTGGAGTCCAATAACGTGACTGGAAAACAAGAATGAAAGAAGTGAGCATGCAGCCTCAGACTGTCCATACAACATCAGCACTGGCATATAATCCAATTAGGCCTTACACTCTGAGGAAGAGAAATGGCTTCCTATTTTTTTCATGATTAAAGCAAACGCATACACAAAGCTTTAAAGCGATTTATGTTGTCGAGGAAATCTTCTCATGATGATGGTTCAGGAATAAAAACTGTGGGCCAGCAAGTGTTACAAAAGATGTACATGTGAAGGCTTTGTTCTGCGTAATTCCCGGCTGTGCCTAAGGGACGTCGTTTGATTGATTTTCGTTAAGCAAAGGGATCTTCTATCAACGACAAACGCGTTTCCCCCGGAGCCTTTCACATCGTGATTTTATCGGTTGTTCACCGTCGTCTTTACGCGTGTTTGACTGAATCCTCGTGCGTAAACTTTGTCGAAAATAAAAGCATTTTATAAAAGGGGAAAAAACACAGTGACAGACAAAAAACCGAACACAATATTTTCTCCAAAAAAGTAAAACATCACGCACAAGAAAAATTCACGCATATATTTATAATTTAAAGAGATCAAATTGACATTATATTTGCGGTTCTTTTAAATTCTCATTGAGGGGAAAAAGCTTAATCAGCTGCATGTAATGTAAATAAATAAATAAATAAAAATCCGAGAACGTAAGCACATGAAATAAATGATTGTGCACACTGAAGACTGATTTTAAATTTTAATTTGTTCTTTAAGTCCCAACTAAACGGCGCTCGGGGTTTCTAACTGTGGACTTGTTGTGTCGGACAGCTTTGCTCTGCCGAGCAGGACAGACGCACACCAAACAGCCCGACAGAGGACAGACGTGCAACTAATGTGCTCGTCTTTAATAAAAATAAAGTATTGATTTTATTAGTGTTTACAGTAGAAAGTGGGTTAGAGCCTCATCTGTAGCGGACCTAACACGCTGCGCTCCGGGACCCGAGCAGGCTCCAGCCCCGAAAACCTCAGCGCATGTTTTGTATGTGATACACCACACTTCATTTAAATAGTTCCCATTTTAACACTTGCAAAAAATCTTGAATGAATCGACGATAAATGTTTTGTTGTGTCGGCGTCAATGCGATGCGCCAGGCAGGAAAGCTAAACTTTTAGAATTTATTCGGATTTTTCTTCCCTAAATGACGAAGTGACAGCGGGGGACATCGCTGCGGATGCTTCTGAAAATGATGGATTAAGAGCTGCTTTGTCAGTCGGATGTGTGGTTTGCGAGTCTCCAAACTGACTCGTATATTCATTTCGTTTCTCTTTTTCGACACACGTTTGCTCGAAGTGCTTTTTTTAAATTTTATTTATTAATTTTTTTTGGGGGGGGAGGCAGATGTCTCCTTCACTGTCCTACAGAAAACAGCACGTATTGGTGGAGGGGAGGGGGGGCAAAAGTATCAGTACTCCCAGGCTTTCCGCAGCTGGCACGATCCAAGTCCGACTCCAAAACAACCGATGCGCGCTCGGTCAGGCACTTCTCATTCCAGTTTCGCTCGCATAAAAGCTCTGCAGAAGCCGCTGAGTGCGTAAAGGTGACCCAACTCGTCGCGGCTCCACGCACTCGCAACTACGGAGGCTCGGCGAAGTGAGCCTCCGCGGCGCAAAAGCCGCACAGACGCGGGGGAGCGGGGATGAAGTCCCGCCGCAGTTCATTTTCCTCCCAGCGACCTTACCTTCATTTGGGGGATATATCCGTGTCGAAGAAACAGATGTAGAAATCCCAGAAATAAGAAAAGTGGCCGTGAACAAAATCCCTGCCATGAGTGCCATTTGTGTCGGTGCTGCGTTTTTTCCCCTCTCCTCTTTTTCTTTCGGTGCTCTTCTCCCAGGTCCTGCTGTCTCTCTCTCTCTCACACACACACACACACTCTCACTCACTCCCTCGCTCTCTCTCCTCTCTCTCTCCCAGTGGAATATGGGTCTGAAGCGGACAGAGGGGGAAGAGAAACGCACCGAGCGCTCCACAGCCAGGAGGCGGGTCCACTCCGTGCGCTCTGACGCGGACTCCGTCAATCCATATAGGAAACGAGAAGAACTGGGGGTGGGGAGAGAAGCGAGGGGGGCAAATAATCATTAACTAGCCCCCCAACACACACACACTCAAACACCTCTGCACACACCAAACAGTGGTCACTACAGTTCAGACGCATGAGACTGGGGATCATAGCGCACATTTGTCCAACTCACAGTGACTCTGAGCTACAAGATACAATCTGTGTGTGTGTGTGTGTGTTTGGGGTTTAGAAAAAGCAACACCTTAACTAACTGCAGAAAGCGCTCCTGAACTCTCCAGCATGGGAGTGCAATGCACTGCGTCAGTCTCAGTCCTGCGCGCTCGCAGCACTCTCACTGTGCTGATCCTGCTTGTAGTTCGGCTTCAGGCAAGTCCGAGGTAAGCGAGCCGCACCGGACCAAGGTCGCCACCTAGCGGACAACTCGACGCCTGTTCTCCAAAAGAATAAAAGGGGGGAAAAATGGATTAAAGAACAAGTATGAGCATGACCTCCCCTAACATTACACAGAATTGCACTTTGTGAAATTGACAATGCCCGTTTCAGGATGGGTGGCGAGCTTGTATTGGATTATTGTCACTTGCTGTTATTCTGATATTATCAGGGTTTTATGGGTATTTACGATGAAAGCTATAGGCACAGTGCAGCGTGAGGGAGGCAGACCTGGTTGTCTGTTGAGCTCCTGCTGCTGCTGCTGCAAAAAGGTAAAAAGCAAATGCTTGTTACCCCTGCAGTTTTTCTTCAAACAAAGGCAGCATTGTTCACATCTGAGAAAAGCCAGCTGTGTCCAGGTTTAAGATTTTGCCCAGGGTGCTCTCACTCATCTTTGTCCTCCTACACAGGTCTTTCTACTGCTCCCGTGAGATGCGCCCGTTGCTGTGGCTGACAGGCGGCCTCTCAATGATCTGCAGAGGAGACTGTCACTGTGTGGGCAGATTAGGGCTTTCTGCATCACCACACACTGCGGCCAGTGACTGCAGCCAGGCTTCCGCAAACCACGACCGGCACCCTTTGAATGTTGTGTCTCCTTTTTAGTGAAATGTGGCCTTTTCACAGATTACGAAGGCAGTGATTCAGCTGGGAAACATGCCCTCTGCCTTCATTGTCCTTGGGCTTGTCATTGTATCCCTATCAGCTGTATGGCTGCCTGTTCTTTCTGGGGGTTGGAAAGTCAAAACAGAATTTTTCACGCAGATCAGAAAAGTATTCCAGCGCTGTGTGCAAACTGCTGTTTTTAAAATCCAAAATGCACCTGCATGCATTTTGGATTTAGGCAGCTTCATTCACAGCCCAGGTTGCAAAGGCGAGCCAGCAAGGGCGAGAGCCATAAGAAACTTTCCTCACTCTCAGCAGGTGTCTGAATGCCTTTTTTTTTCTGGTTGTTTGTTTTTTCTCGTTTCATACATGTATGAATGTGTCTGTGTGGATATATTGCCAAGCGCACCAGCTCTTGTGTGCTTTTGTAGCTGTCACACCAAACTGAAGCTTCCAAACCGTGGCTATGATATGTTTATATGTGCCCATACAAGGAAACATCCAGGAGTTCCCTCACAGTGGTGAGCTCATGGCAAATAGACTTGCCTTTGTCTTGAGTGATTCAACAGACATACTGTGGCTTTGTTTTCCCCCTCATAGATGCCAATAAAAAAAAAGAAAGATATATAGAGTGTTTTTGTGTCTCACATGCTCTAAAAGGGCAGCTCTTGAGTCCTGATCTTGGATTGCAAAAAATGAGGCTGATTTAAGAAAAAGATGGAGAGGTGAGTGTGTGGGTTTATGTTGTTCTCGTCGGCCCTGGACACTCTGTCTCGTTGTGGCTTTATGGTCTCCCTAGTTTGCCCAGTGTAATGATGCAGACAGAGCATCTAGTGTCCACTGAAATTGGTCAAACAACCCAAAATATAGATTATACCTCTTGTTCCTCAGTCAGATGTGGAGCCTGATCGGTGACTGGAGTGGTGCTTTTGATCTTTGTAGACCAACGGTGGCAAAAGTTTGAAGCAATGACGAGGGGCAGCAGTGGTGGTCGGGACAGGCTGCTAGTGGGCGGGTGGTGTCTCTTGTCTCCCTTTATTTGAGCGGCTGTGCTTTTGATTGATTACACTCCCATCGTTTCCTTTATGCTCCTGTCAGACTGGTGGCTTTTCTTTTCTGGAGTTGAGGGAGGGTGGGTGGTGGTGGTGGTGAAGGGGGGGTAACTCCCCCCCCCCCCACACACACACACTACCACCACCACCCCTCTTTCTTCCCTCCACCAGCCCACTCCGCTTTCTCCAGATGGCATCTGCTGCCCACACATCTGCATTGTGTGCCAATCATGCACACCGACTCCAAATCCTTTGCTTGAGTTTGCACACACACACACACACTGATATGCTACAAAGTCCAGCTTTAACAGTGTGTACGTTTTGATTTTTCAAGTTAAGGTGTACAGAATTCATAGCACACAAAAG
Source organism: Oreochromis aureus (assembly GCF_013358895.1). Classification (NCBI taxonomy): domain Eukaryota; kingdom Metazoa; phylum Chordata; class Actinopteri; order Cichliformes; family Cichlidae; genus Oreochromis; species Oreochromis aureus. Next base: position 34,201,400 of record NC_052955.1, read on the forward strand.
TAATTAAATTAAGTGAACATCATACCTCATGCAGTAACTAAAAACCACCTGACAATATTTCATCATTCAGTCCACAGGAATTTTACAGCTCGAGGACAATGAAGCTATCTTCTAGTAGTGGCTATATCATATCTCGTCTCCATCTATACCTCATCCTGATGTGACACATACTGCAGCTTTGTCAGATGCCTGTGTGTCTCTCCATTATACACGAGGTGTCTGTCGTCACCTCGAGGCACCACGGTATGGGCCACAGAGGGTTAACAGTCCTACAAAGTCTGTGTTAGGGGGTAGTGAGTACTAGAAAGACTGGCAGTAAAATGAGTCGTGTGTTTTGAACCCTCAAAGTCAGCGTTCTGGACACCACTAGTGTGACTTTTTATGAAGTCAGAAGTGGTCATATTTGGTTTAATGGGTAAAGTGCTGAGCTGTTAGCTAATGCTAGCAAGGTTTGTTAGCAAGCTACATCCACCATCCATAGCTGGACTGGCCATCGGGCATACCGGGCATTTGCCCGGTGGGCCGATGGAGATTCTTCGTTTTTATGGGCTGATGGGGGGTTTTTTCTTCGTTTTTTTCCGTAACGGTATAAACACTGAAAGGTGGTGGATTGGCCAGATGAAGGGAGATGTGTAAAAATAACTCACTTGTTTGGTGGTGGCTATTGCGGAGCTTCTACAGATTCAGTAACATTAGCAAGTGGTGGAGGCCAGCAGATGCAACACGCTGGCAGGTGGATGACGGAAAGGCAGGAGGAGCAGAGACCCGAGGCGGTGAACTGAACTTCAGGTAAGAAGTTATGACCTGCAGTCTATCTGGGTCAGATATAAACCAAGTTTAGGTGGAGTTTATTTTCGTTATGCTGACTTTTTACAGTCAGTTACAATAACTCGTTTCCATACTGCTGGGCGGGTGCTATGATATTATTGATGTTGAACTTGTTTTATCTTATTTATAAGGTTAGTTATTAGAGTTTCCAACTGTCCCGTAAAAAACGGAATCGTCTCGTATACAGAGAAAATATTGCGCGTTTCGTATTGAGGTGAAAATGAACACAGTTTGTCTTGTATTTCAGCTACAATGAAAAAGACACAAAGCTGGAGTTATTCTGTGTCTTTGCTGCACAGCTGCCTCTTCTCCTCTCATTATTATCCATTATTTTACATAGTACTTTTTTTTAGGGCCCTATCATAATTTCTTCGGAAGTAGCTAAGTACTGTTTATGATGCCAGCATTTTCCCACATTTTCTAGATACTGTACCAGTACTGTGTGTGAAATGCCATCAAAAAGTCAATTAAGTTTTATTCTTTCTCATCTGTCTTTCTGTCTCCTTTCACTTTTTAAAGGTTGCCATGTTAGAAAAAATATTTTGCCCTGCCATGCTGTTTATTGATGTGGCAAATGTATGGTTTATGAAAATATATCTAAATCTGTCATCAGTAATCAGTAATGATCATGTCTCACCTCTAGTCTTCTCTGTCTTAATCTCAGGTTCTCACCATGTGTTGTAGATAGTTCAGGAGATTAACTCGACCAAGCAGTCTACTTTTGGGTACTGTTTAGAATACCAGAATAGGGAGGATGGTGTAGGTTTAAGTTTATTAGACTGATACATATATACCAACAAGACAGTGTACATCACTGTGACAACAGTGTTTGTTTTCATTCAAAGGATGTATGGTTTTTCCTATAATACCTGGTGGGCCGGTCTCTAGTCAAAATGCCCGGGCCGATTTTTTGTCCCAGTCCAGCCCTGCCACCATCCATAAACTGCACTGCAATGCAATAGACGCAAATATGTGATAATGAGTGATGTGTTACAGACATATAAAACACTGGAACCTCACTGAACAAAACTGAAGTACAAACACAGCTCAGAGGTCCAATTCAGTGATTCCCACAGAGATGAGGCCTAGCAGACCGCTATCAGCTACAGCTGTCAGAACACCTGTCAGTCCAAGCAGCCACACTCCTGCCTTTAAGTCTCAACAGCATCCAGATGAAGGAATTGTTTTTTGTTTTGTTTTTTGTAATCCAAACCAGGTCTTTGTAGTAGGTTGTAAAGCTGCTTTTTAATGCTGTTTAATTCCACAAGCTGAGCCTATTGTATATACTGTTTACTCCTGTTTGGAAGCAGCCTCAAGTGGCCACTCCGGGAACTGCAGGTTTTGTCACTTTGCTTTCAGCCTCATTTTTCAGCCTTAAAGCTTTACCTGCCTTTGTGCAAGATATCAAACCTGTGTATTGCTCACAAAGCATCACATGTGTGTTTGCGTGTGTGAATGGATAAATGCGCCTTGTAGTGTTTTGATTGGTACAAAAAAATATAAAACCACTGTATAACTGCAGTCCATTTGACATTTCTGTTTTTATGAAATGTAAAATGATATCAGAGGCTGCTAAAGTCAGCTTTGAAGCCTTGAAAACCAGAGACAAAAGTGAACTGAATTGTGCTGTAGATTACTGAGTCTTTATTTCCCTGCCTGGTGTCCACTTTGGAAGTCCAAGTCAACATCTCCCTTCAACATTTTATGTCCAGAAGCTTGTACCTCCAGCTTTAATTTCAGATTAGGGAAGCATATATTTCATAACACAGCGCATGATGCCAGAGACATGTTTTAGTCTTGAGTTCACTATAGCAGGAAAATGTTAACTAAAAATTACCAAAGCTAACCTTCAGAAAGTCTCCAAACAAACCCATCACACACTGAGCCAACAAACTTGCCCAATCTTCCACCTTTACAGGAGGTTTACCACATATTTATTGGCCCCCCTTCCCTTTCCTTTTGTCCTCTTCTCCCACTCTCCCTACTACAGTTTGGTTCATTGTTCCATCTAAAGTCCCTCCTGCTGGCCTGCGACCCCCCCTCAGGCTAAAGGCGCAGCCCACCGCCTTCGGATCCCCAGCTTCATGCCGTGTTCCTCGAGACCACAGTCAGGAAGACAGTCCCCGGAGGTCAGAGCGAGTGGGAGTCGGAGAAGACAAGAAGAGAAAAAGGAGAGAGGAGATCAAAGAAGCAGCGGGAGAGAAGCTCTGAACCAGAATGTCAAAGATGAGATAAAATCCACTGGACTGGAAACATCACTCACACAAACACATGGACAAGCTCTGTACTCTCTAAGCACATTTGTTTTGGGTTCAGTTCAACACATCTTTGCCTGTGATCATCCACATGTCCTAAGGCAATTACTCTGAAAACTCCATTAATTCTAAGCTTATGTCGCTATGATTTACTGGGCTCCACATTAAAACATTCCTTATATTAACCATTTTCACCATCCAGCATTTCTTTTCACTGGACACTCATTATCCCCATCAAGCACTTGCTCTTAAAAACATAGTGTGCCCCACTTCATGCCATGTTTATCTTCCAAACAGATGCTCCAACAGTCATCTTCCTAGTTGTTTTAATAATAATAATAATGATAATAATAATAATAACAATAATACATTTTATTTGAGGGCACCTTTCAAAAACCCAAGGTCACCTTACAAAAGAACAAAGTTAATAAAAGAAGCAATAGTCATAAAATACATACAATAAGTTAAAATTGCAAAACAGAACTTGACAACAGATAAAATCAGCACTAAAGCGAATAAGTCAGCTACATGACATTTTCAAATGTAATGTTTTACTTACATTTGAAAATGCTGTTACCTGGAGCAACTTGCAGACCTGTTCTAAATGGCAACATCTTCAGACGATTTTAACAGCTCAAATAAATCTGGGGGCGGGGCTTAAAAAGTAACCTGCACCAACTGGGATACTAGCTGTCTGCCAACTTTTCTCACATTTTTGTATGGTTTATAAGCATTTTACTTTCATATAATATTTAGATTTTTATGCATTGTGCCTTAATTTTACAAGAGGAGCATGTAAAGCAAACAAAACCCTAACATGGTTTTGTTAAACTTCTAATACAAAAAAGTGAAACAAGTGTGTCCATCATTACTAGAAATTAAAGTTACTTTTTGCTGCACAAAGTTACACCAGGTAACTCTGCAATTACTCTGAATTTATATGTGATCCCAGTATGGCTATAAATATTAATATAGCTACTGATGAAATTTTATCATACCATAATTGCACCGAACACTTTTTGTTGTTTAATTATTGCTTAAAAATGTATTGTAAACGTAGAAGACTCAAAACCTTCTGCGTTACATACAAAAACCTGTATTTATTGAGTATGATACACTAGGTGTTAAAGGGTTAAGGTTTTACATGTGCAGTCCATACTGGTAAAGTCCTGCTAGTGTCACAACTGGGTAAACAGTTCACAGAGAAAGCCATGCTTCTGCCTTGCCATGTTAACTCTGAACACCCTCCACAACCCTCCACCGTGCAGCATCCATCCGTGTGCTCCACGAAATGTTGACTGGCTGTTCTCTGACCTATTCACGCCCCTGCCACCCAGCTCTTTACCCCCCAACGGCAGTGTGTCAATCAATAAGCATCACGGCAGGTTTGGCAGTCGAGCCCAGCAGGCGCGAGCTCTCTCTGCTGTTGTGGAAAAGCAAGCGACCAGTTAGAGATCCTTTGTGTCGTTTCAGATTTACCTGGGGGTTTTCAGAGCTGGGCCGTTATTGTGTCTACCCTGTTGTTTACCACCCTTCATGTTGCAGTCCTGAGTTGTTGTTGTGGGAAATGCCACTGGTTTGAGAGTGAACAGCAGGCGGTATGTGCTCACACAGAGCGTTTCTCCACGCTCTGATATAACCTCTCTGATCAAGACATATCGAAGTCGCATGGCATTTTCTGGAAAGTCTGATATAAATACATACAAAGTATAACAGAATCTTTTATGGATACCTTTATTCTGAAGCTGTGACTAAAATGTGTGATTTACAAGTTGCTGTGTCTTGTTTTATGAGGCGTTAAGCCCGCGAAGTCATATCAAAGTCACAAATTATTCTTTGTAACCCCATGAAAACCTACTTATGCTACTTTTTTGTTGTAGAGGCATCATTTTTGGTTGTTAGGGGGCTGGGTAACGATCCAGCGCATACTCAACTGGCTGCCAGATTAAACCGCTGCCGTTAGATACATTTAGATGTCTGTGGCAGTGCAATCGCTCAGTGCTTAAAGCGTCAACACAAGCTACAAATCACCTCCGATTCTAGGCAGCTTTCGAATTTGTATGTGAAAGATTACACGCGAAATACATTTGGCAGCCGCAAAAGGGAATAAGCACTGAAGGGGAGATGATTTAAGGTGTCTCTAAGTTATTTTATGGCATGGTGTCAGCTGCTCTGGAGCCTCAAAGACAAGGAGGTGGATTGGTGAGTTTATGCATGTGGAAGATAAGCTGTACAAATGCACACGTATAGCTCTTCACATGGATTTCTTTTCAGGCACACATGTGTCAGTCACATTGCATCCATAAAAGCCATGTACAGACTTTCTCTCCCTCAGTCTGATCCATTGTTTTAATTGCGTAGTTAACAATTCGCAGACGCGCACGTGCAGACACCATCGTCGCGGTAACAAATGAACTGACACTTGGCTGACCGTCGGATTTGGTGATGGAGTTCACGTTCCATCTCGCGTTGTCTCCCAACTTAGTGAGAATCAAGAGGAGGCACAGAAGGCGGTGGGAGTTTACGAGCACACAATGAGCATTTGGCCCTTCAGCTGTTACTCTCAGACAAACTGGGACAAATGAAAGGTGCTATGTGAAGAACTGTGGTGCCTTCATATGGTGTGCTCTTGGCATTACTGATGTTACAAGAAGGGGTTTACAAAACTGACACCGTATTTTCCAGTGGTTCCCCAGCCACGGTGATTGTTGCTAAGCAAAGCCTCAGATCATCATGTGGCGTAAGGACAGCCCCTTCTTCCTGCTTCCAGCCATAAAACAATCACATTTTACTGCCAAATCCACCTCAGCCTCAAGACGAGCAAGCTGCAAAACCAGCAGAACAGGGCAGTAAATGAATAAGTGATTTACTAATGTTAAATGGTGACACATACTTCACTGCATTTAATTGACTGAATTCATAAATCTGCATATTCATTACATGGATTGGCATCGTTGATGGCATAAAAAATAAATCACGTATTTACGATGACGGACATGTGAGCAGTAGTCTGGCCTCGTCAGTTACAGTAAATGCTATCTACAAATATGATTTTAACAGGAAGTCCAGCTGAATTCAAAATCTCTTTTAGAAGAGCCAAGATTGCAAAAGTACCAACAACAAAATGTTAAAACGCAACATAAAGTGCAGCATATACAATATGGGACACAATGTCCACAACAAAATCAGCAATGGTCTCTCATGAAAACCAAATACATGCCGACTTCAACACTTACACATTAAAAAGCCATGCAATATTAAAGGGAAAATCCCAACAATCAGACAGTCCCCTATAGGCAAGCAGTTAGCGACAGTGGGAAGGAAGAACTCGTGTTCAACAGGAAGAAACCTTCAGCTGAACCAGGCTCAGGGAGGGGCAGCTGGGCATGGAGAGAATTTTAATTTTACTTCCTTTTTTTTAACATGTTTATTTGTGATTTGCAGGCACAAATAAGCAAATCTGTTTATCTATTTATGTCCATGAACTGAAATGGTCACATCAGTAACAGAAATCTGTAAAAAAAAATTATTTGAATAGGAAGCATATTTTGTGTCAGAAGAACATATTTTATCCAGATAAAGCATCACCATGGAAACCAGTAATATAAGGCCTTTAGAGATGTGGCAGCCATTGTATTTTAAACCACTCCATGTCATTTTCTTAACCCAACTCAGTAGTTTGTAATGCCAAACCTTAACCAAGCTAATACAATACATCTGACCAAATATCATATTTACAATCAATTATGTATGAAAAAAACTATACAAATGCTCTTTAAAAATATGCGCTGTAACCCTAGTGGGGGGTTTTTGCTTTTTTTTTAAAGGTTATGTCTTTTTCACAGTGTGTTGTGAGATGACATTAGCTACTGTGTTGAGGAACTCTTAAAGTTTCTGTCTTCTTCTTCAGAATGTTTTAATTGCAGCTGCTTGTGTACCCGGCAGTGTTTTGTGTTACAGCAAACCAGTAACAGGATGAAAAATAGGTGAGGTGTTTTACTAGAGAACACAAACCTCCTTGGGTTTTGCAGTAAGATAAGTACATCATCCTGTCTTGTTTGACAGTAAAGAAAAGGGCTGGCACATTTTACAGATATTGAATTTCACGCCATGTCTGTATTGCAGCACAGCAAATTAAAGCTTAAGTCAAGTCATATCACATTGTACTTGGTGGGTTAACTCTTGGAAGAATTTTGCACACACTGAGAGAAATTTCCAGGCAATGCCTTTAAAATAAGTCTACTTTAATCTTTAACACAAATGTACAGTGTCTACTTTAAGTTATGACTGACTTCTTATTGTTTTTATCACTTTGGTTCAAGGGTTCTATGCCTTGAACCATTTCAGCAGCCTAGCATCACAGAATAGTATATGAATAACACAACAAGTCATTTGTGCATTACCACTAAACATTTTGTGCTTTTTTTGCTGATAAAGTTTGCAGAACTGTGAATATTTTCCCCATGCCCAGGTACTCCAGTTTCCTCCCACAGTCCAAAGACAGGTTAGGCATGATGGTTTAGCATGTTTTCTGTACCTATAAACGTGAGTGTGAATGGTTGTCTGTCTCAATGTTATAACAAAAAGAATATGGTGGAAAAGCATTTTTTCTTCCTAAAAACAACAAAGTAAAAAAAAACAAAAAAAAAAAAAACTAAACTAAACTAAAAAGCGTAAACCCACTCTGGAAACAAAACTCAATTAAAAACATAAAGTAAAAACAAAGGACTAACTAGAAAAAATACGAAAATACCCCCTATGATCACTCCAGTGTAACCCACCCTAGCCCAGTGGAAGAAAATGGATGTATCTGGTATGCTGCTGAGCAACCATATATATTATTTTACACAATACACCTCAGAGCTTTGCATTAGGCTTTTGCTGCAAAGGCTTGTTAGTAGCCTAATTATTGTCAGCTTTTGATCTCATCGTCACAGCTGGTGAGAATGACAAAAAACAAATATCTTGATAAGCTAATCTTGTACAGATGCCGAGGTAAAATATTTTGTTTAGACCAGCTATTCTTTTCCTTTCCTGCCCAACCACCTCCTCCTCCTCCTCCTCCTCTCCTTCCTTCTCCTCCTGGGGGTGGGATGTATTTGCACCATGGGTGTTGATGGAGGAGGTGGGTGAGGTTGGGCTGAGCATGGTAATCACCTAAAGGTGGGCTGGTTGCTATGGCGTCCTGCCACTGCACAGTGACAGCAGCATATTGAGTTGCACAGAGGAGGGCAGAAGTGTCGAGCTGTCGAGAGCACTGAGGATTACACACACAACACAGTTTGGCTTGCTATACCTGTGAAGACCCTCTATTAGTATCATTAATCCTCCGACACAACTTTGGACTCTAAATCCAGCCTAAAACTAATCTTGCACTACCACTGAATTAGTTCCTCTGAGAAAAAAAAGGGTGCATGTTTTCCTGCAAAAAAAATGTCTGCTAGTGTGCAAATGAAAAAGGTTCTCGTAAGGATGGAACACACATATACACGCGCAGACACACACACTCGGCAAAACAGACATATGCGGCGCAAAGTCCCATCTCGCAACCACATCCTAACACAAAAACAAACTCATTCAAAACACACAGAAGTGCAGTCGTCCAGAGCAACTGACAGCTGCCCACACATTTGCTTGACAAAAGCATATTCAGACACACACACACACACAAAGTAAAGCGAGGGAGGGCAGCAGTGAGATCCACTCACACCAACCATCTAAAACACACAGCAGCACACTTGCAGAATGGGACAATATGTACTGATAACACATGCACCAGCCCAACACTAAATATCAAGCGGAGAAGCTGTGTAGCTGTGGGCTACAGAGGCAGCCTGCTGTCTCCCACTGGACCCAAACTAACACAAACAGTCATCTAGACATGTGCTGCAAATGAAAAAAAGAGAGAAGAAGAGGAAGAGGAAGAGCTTTATTCTGTCAGAAGCCGAGCATGCAAATATAGACACACACACAAATCCCTTACAAATTCACTACTCTTACTTTGATTCTTATTCAGATGCTGCTTCCTTACACCCACACACACACACAGAGTCATGCTTAAGCGCGCACACAGGTAGCACCCCCATGCCAAAATAGCAATTACCCATCCTGTGCTGTGAGATAGGAGCCTCTGGCCCCCGGAGCAGCCGCTGTTATTACTTATGTAAATATCGCATGGCTGTGTCTCTATCCAATTTGAAAAAGAATGACAGTGTGTGAATGTGTGTGTGTGTTTGTGTGTGTCAGAATGGTTTATCTGCATAGGGATGAGGGTAGGAGCGAAGTGTGTGTTTGGGTGTTCACTGCACGCAGTCGAGAAAACAGAGATTTCAAGTCGTTGCAGTCTGGTGGGATTGGAAAAAGAGATCCATATATTTAGAATAGTGATAGCTTTGTTATTGAGTAAATAACAGAGTCTGAAACAGAAAAATAATCACAATCACATCACAATATATAGCTTAAAAAAGAGAAAATAAAAGGAGAATTCTTTTGAAGATACATATAAGAACCAAAACAATCTCAAACTGATCATTACTTTATGGTTTTTTTCAATCCTCAGATTTTCAGTGGGTACACTGAAGAAACACCACAAGTAAAAGCTTTCTGTAGATAAAAGTTGGAGGTTCTTTAGCAACAGCAACAACTATATGTACTCAGTCACTGGCCAAGTCATTATAGCCTCTTTTCCACAAGTACCTATTCTGCTTGGCTCAATTCAACTCTACTTTTTAGGGTTTTCCATTAGGTGGTAGTGCCTGGTACCAGGTGCTTTTTTTGGTACCTACTTGCTCAGCGTTCCAAGTGAGCTGAGTCGAACTGAAAACGTGACAGACTGCATGTCACTGATTGGCCAGGGAGTGATGTCACTGGATGAGTGATGTGAGCAACTCCTTCACAAGAATCAAAATCGCCATTGCTGGAAACAATCCTCCGATATTCTGGTCCATATTGACATGACAGCATCACGTAGTAGCTGCAGATTTGTCAGCGACCCTCTATGAATGAATCTCCCGTTCCACTACATTCCAAAGGTGCTTTACTGGGTTGAGATCTGGTGACTGTGGAGGCCATCTGAGTACAGTGAACTCTGTCATGTTCAAGCAACCAGTTTGAGATAAATTTGACGTGATGTATTATCCTGCTGGAAGCAGCTGTCTGAAGATGTGCACACTGAGGTCATAAAGGGATGAACATGGCCATCAACAACACTCAGGTAGGCTGTGGTATTTAACTAAGGGCTACTAAGGGGCCTAAAGCGTACCAAATATCCCCCACACCATTACACCATTACAAGCAGCCAGAACCACTGACACGAGGCAGTATGAATCCATGCTTTCATGTGGACCCTACAATTTTGTAGCAAAAATCAAAACTCATCAGACCAGGCAAAATTTTTCTAATGTTCTATTGTTCAATTTTGGAAAGTCTGTGTGAATCATAGCCTCAGTTTCCTGTTCTTAGGACCCAGTGTGATCTTCTGCTTCTGTAGGCCATTGTTCTGCACATTCAGAGATGCTCTTCCACAAACCTTGGTTGTCATGGGTAGTTATTTGTTTTACTGTTGCCTTCATATCAGTTGAAAGCAGTCTGGCCATTCTCCTCTGACCTCTGACATCAACAAGGCATTTTCATCCAGAGAACTGCCTGTTTTTTTATGACCATTCTTGGTAAGGCCTAAAGATGCTTGTGTGGGAAAATCCCATCAGATCAGCAGTGTTGTCAGCAGGTCATCTAGGCCATGTCTACGTACCTAAATGTATTAAGATGACGCCGTGTGATTTACTGCTTAGATATTTGTATTAACAAGCGTCCGAACAGTTTTAACTAGTCAACTGAAGTGTCTGGTTCCAAATACTATATTATAAATAACTGAATTAATTAATATATTATTAATTGAAATGTATGTAAGTTTTAAGACAGATGAAAATCTTTTTTATTTTCTTACTGGAGGCCTGTTAGCCTAGATAGATACATAATAAAAATACTTTGCAATACTGCTCCCACTGATTGCAACATTTTAGGAAGATAAAGCAGGAATTCCATGCTTTAAGCCTAAAAGGTTTCACAATCAGTTTCAAAATCCCAAATCATTTTGTAGAAATGTTTGAATTTATCATACCCATGTATTTGCATCAACTTGTTTATTCTGCACTTTGGTCAAAAAGTACTTAGATATCTTATCGACGTGGCTTTTTGCCACAGTGGGTGTGTGGAGGGTAGAGTTGTGGACTAAGTATAATGCAGGACACAGAGATTTAAAGCAGAGAATAAACAACAGATAACTGTCTCTGGAGCCTACCCTAAGCATGATAACATACGTGAAACGCAAAAGAGACAGAAGAAACACAAGCAAACGCTGAGGAGGGTAGAATAACAAATAGAAACCAAAATTCGGGAAACACTTTGAGAACTAAGATTCAAAACCACATAAACTGAAACTATAATGCCAATGAAATCAAAAACCCGACAAAAAATTAGACCTTAGCTAGGTTTTTACTTAGAACAAACAGAGGTGGGAAATAATGAGGTACAAATACTTTGTTACTGTTCTTAAGTAAAGTTTTTAGGTATCTGCACTTTACTTGAATTTTTTTTTTTTTCTGGAAACTTTTCACTTTCACTCCCTACACGCTTACACAAATACCTGTACTTTTTACTCCTTACATTTTCAAAACAGGCTCGTTATAAGCGGGCATTAAAGTGGGCAGCAGCGACTGCAGGTGTCTGGAAGTTGTGGCCTTGCTACTTTGTAGCATTTACTAGCTAGCTACAGAACAGCAGTGATCATGAAAGAAGTTTTTAACTTTTTAAACATTAAATGTCTAAACTTTTTTTAAACTGTCAGGGAATTACAAATTCAACGTTTCTATCAGCTCAACAACAGCAAACACACAAACTGTTTGTGTGCAGTCTGTAGCACAGTGTGTTGCTAGCTAAAGGTATACTTGGTTTTTACAGGGAGTGAAGAGTGAGAGATAACTGGAGAAAGGTAAGAAAGACAGGCTAGGAGAGGAAGAAGCGAGGTTAGATTCCTTAGGTAAGAACTGGTACCTGTTAAGGATCTGTTTATGATGGGTTTTGATAAATTATGTATTTGTGTATTATTTAATATTATTAGGATGTGGTTCTGAGATTATTATGTATAATTATGTATTATGTAAGTATCATATTGTGAAACGTAAACTAAGTATGCTAACTTTGTATTATTCAAAAGTGGCATGAAAATACTGGGTTTGTATGGGATAAAGAGGTTAGCTTGCCATACTATGTTAAATTTATTGTCAATTTATTTATTTTGTCAATGGCTGCGGTCCTTATGGTCAGTGTAAGGTTACATCAAGTGTTGCAGACTAATTTGCATTTAAGGTGAAAATGTTTAGATTCATTCGCTAAATTCCATCGCTATACTAGTTTTATACTGTATAGTATAATGACAATATACTGTTAGTGTAGGAAATGGAAATCAGCCAAGGTGGCTCATGAAACTGCTCACATCTTCTTCAATTCAGTTTTGCAACTCCACCAAAAACTGCAGGTCAGCTGATCACAGCCGACTGGAGCTCGCAACAGAAATTATTGTGAGTTGTGATTCTTTCTCCCATGCTGAACCACTACACTACAATCTTGGGGTTATATGGCATATCTCAGTGTAATCCCTGACTGTATTCATATCCTGTTTATGTGTGAAGCTCAAGTCACCACCTACAATGTAGGCAACAAAAAGTCTTACTTTTTAAATGATCTTTCACTGCTTGTGTCCTACACAGCAGATTCAAACTGAGTACATTCATTAGAATTAGAATTTAGATTTGTATTCTCACATGCTACTATTATTTTATTATTATGATATTAATATAGGACAAGTTTCAGTTAGCATTGCATAGAAATAGATGGTAGAATTTTTCTTCAAGAAGCTACTTTTTAATTTCTGTACTTTTACACTTTTATATGATTAAAGAAGTTGATTCAGTACTTAACCTTTTACTTTTACTGCACTTCTCCTTAAGGACAACTTGTGTGTACTTTTGCCACCTCTGTTTATAACTGCCAAACTGAGAAACATGTAAGCTGATCATATTGTTGTATATAACAAAACTTCATTACATTTTCAATTGTGAGGTGACAGGCATGTGTTTACTGTGGTAAAGATGCTGGTCATTTTACTTATGATTTTTATCCCCAACATGAATCAGCATGACATTTTCTATGGCTCAGTCTTCTCGGGTAGACTGAGCCATAGATGAAGCTGTACTTTCCTGAAACCCTGTTCACTCATAGAAGACGTTTTTTTTTTTTCCAGCAATGTCAGTTGTGGTTCCATCTCCATTCAGTTAACTGCCTATTCATTTGTCCAGAAATAACCACTAACAAGATGTTGTGAATCTCATGTGGATTTCGTATGAAGACTTGCACAATTGAAGTAAAGCCTGAATAGAAATTCTGTTAGAACCGATCACACTAGCATACAAACGCAAAGGTGTAAAATGATTTTATTACATTTCTAATTATTTATTATTAACGCCAATTACATTACTTACAGTGAAAGCATAGCAATAAAATCTGATGAATTTGCAAGGCATGAGTGTGACTAGTTGAATGGGCACAGTTCCTTAATTACATGAAATAATTAGATTTACTTAAACGCTAGCAGTGTAGCTTGTGTTTTTCAGGCCTGTGTAATCCTGTTGTCAGAGTTCAGCTTCACCTTTTTATCAATCACAGCACTTTACTTTCAGCAATCTTCATAGTTACTGTCAAATGATAACAAGTAACCAGTAGCTGGTTAATCACTGACATCCTGTTTGTCTTAGCTTAGACAGGGAGATGATAAAGTGTTATGACCCACCTCCTCTCTGACCAGCCTTGACCGAGCAACCTCTCTCACCTTTCTTACAACCACAAAGCTAAACACACATTTTAATGCATCAACCAGCTGCTCTAATTCTACAGGAAATGTAGTGTTTACTCACCGTGGTTAAAACAAAGGCATTTCTCTTGAGATCTGAATAGTGGCTGTGATTGGTGTAATTAAAGCTTATTTTATTGTCATAATTCTTCGTAAAGCTGCATGTACAGTGGTGACAGCTAACCCAATAATTAGCAGCTATAATATTATGTAAGTCAGAGATTATAGTATGTGAAAATCATAACTAATGTCACACTTTCAGTTGGAATTTAATTCAGAAAACACCATAAATGAAACACAAAAATTCAATGTGGAAGTGTAACTATGCCATACACTTTTTTTTTTTTTACACTTTTTTACATGTTGCCATCCATTTCTTCTGTTGAAGACAGAAGAATCTTTAGATCTGAATGTGGAAAATAGGAGAGATCACACAACGTCTGATGGCTAGTCTGTCAGGGGAGCGTTCCATTCTTCAGATCATGAGTCTCTGCTGGCAGACTAACTGATCTATTGTAAAACAAATACTCTCTGCTCATGCTTCCATTACATAATCTTCATCAAAGTAAACCACAAGTCATTGTGAGTGGTGATGTTTGTTGCTGTTGTTTTTTTAATCAGGTCTAGCAATCAAAGTGACCCACATTCAGCTCAAAGAATCTTCAAATCTGATAATGTTACTTATTTATAACAACTTTAACTTAACTCTGACTCTACATATTAAGTCGATATAACCTGAGCTCACATGACAAAAACAAAAGTTCAGCAAATTAAACCTATTTTCATGCAATCCTGGCTTTAAATGGAAACTACATCGTTTTTCAATACGGATAATTTTCTGTTATTAGAAAAGATGTCAGAGGAATCTATGCAGTCTGGTAAAAAAAATAATTTCTTAACTGTTATGGAGTCAGTCAGGGAGTACTTACTGCTACCATAGGAGTTAAGAGGTTAAGTAGCAGCCAGGTGCTGCTAATTAAATGCACTTGATTAACTAATCCCCAGAAGTAAAAGCAGAGGTTTTGGGACTTTGGTTTGGAGCATTTAGGTGTGCCAAGTAGGAAAGATATCAACAATGATCTTAGAGAAGCAACTGCTGCTGCCCATCAATCTGGGGAGGGTTATAAGGCCAGTCTTCCCAGGAGTGAACATTCCAGCAAATTCAATGCTTGTCTGAGGTCTTCTTCTAATTGTAATGACAGTAAGATTAGAAAAACACTGACCAAGTATAATTTTGTTGAAATGGGTGCCAGAACAAACCCTCTTTTCTCTAAACAGAACATGCCTGAACAGCTTAGGCTTTTATAAAAAAAATGTCCTCTGAACTGATGAGATTAAGAAAGAGATGTTTGGTCATGATGGACAGCACCACGCTTGGAGAAAAACAAACACAGCATATCAGCACAAACACCTCACATGAGCTGGCAAGCGCGATGGTAGAGGGGTAATGATATGAGCTTGTGTTACAGCTTTAGGACCCAGGCACTTTCCGGTCACTGAGTCGACGACAAACTCCTCTGTATATCAAAGTATTCTAGAGGCCATCTGTCCAACAGCTAAAGCTTGGTCCAAACTGGGTCATGCAACAGGACTACAATAATAATAATAATCCCAAGCACTGAAGCAAATGTATAACAGAATGGTGGAAAAAGAAAACACACAGGGACGGCCATGAGATTTAGCAGCAGCACACAGAGAACAGTGTTAGTAGTGGTACATTATTTCTACAGCTGTTAATAAAGTGTAAAGAACATTGGCGCACTATTCAAATTCTCATGGTAGGACTCTAGAAGAGCTCATCATGGTTCATATTATAAAGATTTATTCCTGGGGGGGGGCATAATATATATTTTAGCTTTCAAATTTTGAAATAATTAGCAACTTCTACTCCGTAATGTCTACTCATACAGTATGTTCTGACCATTTCAGTTTCACCTTGTTGATCTTTCGATCTTTCCAGTTTGAAAATAGGCTGGAATTAGTAAAATTTTTGGCACTTGACTCATGAGACTAGACCATGTATTTCATTCTGTACAAAGTAGGACTGTTTTTCTTGCTCCCAGCGTAAAGGAGAATCAGACCAGATCACCAACCATTCTTGCTTTTGTTGTTATTCTCCAAAGAAAACCACAACAAGTCTTTGTAGTCAAACCTGCCATTTCCTCACCTCTTAAGCCACTGTGATTAAACATGAAGTATCCTGCCTCTGTAAGTTGTAATTTTGTGCATTTCTATCCATCAGTCCCGTTGCTTCTGTTCAGACATGTTCTCTGTTGATAGTGGAAATGTTACTGGTAACTTTCACGTAAAGGTGACTTGGTGTTTATTCAAACATGAAACTCTGTTTTTAGCATCTTTGTGCTCATATATATACTGCTGCACAGCCCCACAAGGTGCAGCAGTAAGTAAGCCCTGCATTAAACCACTTCAACAGCACTGAATCCACTTACAGCTAAAAGCAGGTGGGCTTCCATCCATCCCACCACTATATGTACAGATATACCTTTGGAGTGGAGTCCCCTGTGTCCTCCGTAGCAACCTAACCTCCGCAATAAAACTCTCTGTCCTCCTCTCCAGTTCCCCCTCACAGGTTGCAGGTAAATGGGATAATCTCCTGCCCCATCACCCCCTCTCTCTGGATTGATGAAACTCAAGCCCCCCCATCACAGCATTTAGACCCCCACCCTGCCAGCTCCCAGTAAGGCCCACCTATTTCTCTCTTTCTCTGTCCTTCCCTCTCTGTCTCTTTCCCTCTACTCCTATCTAATCACAGTCCATTAGCCGCCCCATTAAAATTCTTTTGTCCAATTTGGGAGGAATGCTACCCTCGTGGAAAAACAGAATGAAGCCACAATAGGGCCTTTTCAAATCACGCTCGACTTTTATTACTGAGAGTCGCTGAGGAGTGCCACCCACCTCCAAGCACCACTGTGTCTTCCAGTCCACTGTTTGGTCTCCCTGTGTGTGTGTGTGTGTGTGTGTGTGTGTGTGTGTGTGTGTGTGTGTGTGTGTGTGTGTGTGTGTGTGTGTGTGTACTTGTTTTCGTGACATCTGAGGACAATTTTATGATAACACACTCACAAAATGAGGACGCTCGGAAAAATGAGGACATTTTTGAGGTCCTCATTTTTCCGAGCCTTCTAAAGTGTTCTAGAGGCCCCCAACATGCTCCCAAACCAAAATCTCGAATGTCCTGAAATATCACAATTTTATGAAAAGTGTGTTTAAGTGTGTTTAGCGCTTTTTGCTCACTTTCAGTTTCGCCGCCTACTGGCCAGTTTTGGAACAAAACACACTTTTAACACACTTTCAGTGACGTCACTCTGTGAGTCCTCATTTTGTAGGTGTGTCAGACACAATAACACATTTGACCCAGGTTATAGTGACGTCACTCTCTGCGAGTCCTCATTTTGTAGGTGTGTCAGACACAATAACACATTTGACCCAGGTTATACCCTTCTTGGGGCTTAAGCAAGGGTAACAACAGTTAAATCAGGCAAATCTTGACAAAAATGAAGGTCTTTAGATTCAGTTATTAGTGCCTGCACATCTTGGGGTTTTTGTTGTTGACAAAATGTCTCAAAATATAAAGTTTCAACATTTGTGTAATTATATTACTGTTATTTAATGAGTCTTACTTCTCAAAATCAATGCACAAATTGTCTGACCTTCACTAAGCAGAATGATGTGTGTGCAGATTTTGACCCTTGAAGAGTTTATATTAATCTGCATTAATATAATTGCATCTGCAATCTGCAGTTGAACTTAGAGATTCCTGCCGCTGTCATGTGATTCAGTATGATCATCAGGCTCAGTCTCGACTCTGAATTCCAAGAGGGCAGCAGCATGTCTCCTTGTTGAATGTCTGCTTTGAATTTTGGGTTGTTTTTTTTGTTTTGGTTTTTTCTCCTCTGCTACTACCAGAAGTTGTCTGCACCACACCAGGGCCTGTGCTGCTAGCATAAACCAACTGAGCCTCAACCAGGGCCTGTGCTGTTTTCTGAGGCCATCTGCACCGCACCAGGGCCTAGCTAGACCCATAGGCACCACACCAGGGCCTTTACTGCTGTGTAATCAATTACTGTAAATGTACATGTTATCAGGAAATGATCAGACGGCAGAGGGTTTTCAGGAAACACTGTTAAATGTTCAGTTTCTATGCCATATGTTAAAATGAGATCTAGAGTGTGATTAAAGTGGTGGGTGGGTTCTTTTACATTTTGAGAGAAGCCAATTGAGTCTAATAACAGATTAAATGCCATGTTGAGGCTGTCATTTTTAGCATCTACATGGATGTTAAAATCACCCACAATAATTATTTTATCTGAGCTGAGCACTAAATCAGATAAAAAAGTCTGAGAAATCAGAGAGAAACTCTGTAAGGCCCAGGTGGACGATAGATGATAACAAGTAAGACTGGTTTCTGAGTTTTACAGCTGGGGTGGACGAGGCTAAGCATCAGGCTTTCAAATGAATTAAAAGTCTGTCTTGGTCTTTCGTTAATTAATAGGCTGGTGTGAAAATTGCTGCCACACCGCCCCCTCCGCCTGTGCTTTGCGATTTCTGGTAGTTAGAATTACTCGGGGTGTTGATTCATTTTAACTAACATAATCATCCGACTGCAACCAGGTTTCTGTAAGGCAGAGTAAATCGATTTGTTGATCAATTATTAAGTCATGTACTAACAGACTTGGAGGAGAGCGCCCTAATATTTAATAATCCACAATGTTTTACTCTTTGGTTCAGATGTGGATACTGTATTGTTCTTTCTTTTGATTTTTTTTTATGTTTAAATTGTTTTTGCTGGTTTTAGTTTGTTTTGTCTGTTTGGGAGCTGACACGGTCTCAGTGGAGATGGGTTTTTGGGGGTAGCAGGAGGAGAGAAGCTGCAGAGAGGCGTGTAAGACTGCAACTCTGCTTCTTGGTCCCAACTCTGGATAGTCATATTTTGGGGCTTTAATAAATTTGTCCATATTTCTAGAAATGAGAGCTGCTCCATCCAAAGTGGGATGGATGCCGCTCTCCTAACAAGACCAGGTTTCCTCCAGAAGCTTTGCCAATTATCTATGAAGCCGACATCATTTCTGGGACAACACAGACAGCAATTTAAGGAGAAATGCAGCTAAACAGGTCACTCCTGGTCTGATTGGGAGGGGACCAGAGAAAACTACAGAGTCAACATTGTTTTGGCAAAGTTACACACTGATTCGATATTGATTTCAGTGACCTCCGATTGGCGTAACTGGGTGTCATTACTGCCGATGTGAATTATGATTTTACTGAATTTACGTTTACCCTTATGTGGTGGCGCGAATGAGGAATAACCGGGACGGTAACTAAGATGTTGACAACGCCACCTGGGGAGGGAGTTACACCCCAGGAAAGATATCTCTAGCCAATGTAAGTGTTACACTGGCAACCAAAGCCCACAGACTTGTTATTAACGGCAAAGGTGAGGCAGGTGAATTTTACAAATCAAGGTTTATTAAGAAGAACTACTAAAAACATAGAATTATAAAATCAAAGAGGCACCTAAGGTAGCAGGGTTGAGACGGCAAAATAGTTAATTAAAATGACCAGACTCCCTACCACGATGCTACCCTAAAACAATCACAACATGATAAAAGAGCAACTAAACAAAATGGTGGAGACCGGCCACTTGAGGAGGCAACCTACAGGAGGAGTGCCCAAGGGTGCCACCAATTACTCACCCATGTGATTTCACTGCAGACCTCACTCACACTAAACGGTGCAATCTACCTATGCCCGGTGTGTACACTCGCATGCATCGGGAGGGATTCCACCTCACGTGCCTAGCCCCTCAACAAGCAGCCACACCTCCACTAAAGCAATAAAAGAAAGCATAAAACATTAAACAGATTAGTAAAAGATCTACATAAAACAAATACACCCCAAATTACTGTTTGTTATAAAAGCATTGCGTAACAAACAAAACAGCATATGACAAGACAGCAGTAGTATAGTGCAAGCCTGCAACAAAAGAGGGAAACAGTTGTCAAAGTCCACCCTACTATGCCACGTTATGATGAACACAAGAGTCCCACTTACCACTCTCTAAAGGGCAATACTAAACTGAGTAACTTTCCTGGAGAGATCTGCAGCGCTTAACTGCCTAATGCTCGCAGCCACCTTGGATGGACAAGACTACCAAATGACTCCTTCTGGTAGTGAAGCGCAGCTGTTTCTTATAAGCCTGCTAATTGTCAACTGGGAAGGTGTGGATGTTAGTGGTGCGTTTGTGGACATCATGTAAAATCCTACCCCAGAATCTACTTCACTACACTTAGCCAGCAGTTTTAAATTTCCTTCAATGTCGCCTGCTCTGGCCCCTGGAAGACAATTAACTATGGTTGCCGGTGTCTCTAGCTTCACATGTCTGAGAACAGAATCACCAATTACCAGAGTTTGACCCCCGACGGGTGTGTCGCCGAGTGGGGAAAAACGGTTAGACACATGTATGAATTTGAGGAATGGACCCAAAATGCAGACACAAAGGAACGTGAAAGAAAATTTTAATATTAACAGAAAGCAAGCTGTTTATTAAGGCTGGTAAAATAGGCAGAACCAGCTTCCAGTTTGGATTCGGGAGACAGACACTATCTCTACTTTTAAGATTAGGCTTCAAACTTTCCTTTTGCTAAAGCATATAGTTAGGGCAGGATCAGGTGACCCTGAATCCTCCCTTAGTTGTGCTGCAGTGAACGTAGGCTGCCGGGATTCCCATGATGCACTGAGTTTTTTTTCCTTTCCAGTCACCTTTCTCACTCACTATGTGTTAATAGACCTCTCTGCACTGAATCATACTTGTTATTAATCCACAGCATGTCTTTATCCTGTCTTCCTTCTCTCACCCCAACCAATCACAGCAGATGGCCCCCCCCTCCCTGAGCCTGGTTCTGCTGGAGGTTTCTTCCTGTTAAAGGGAGTTTTCCTTCGCACTGTCGCCAAAGTTCTTGCTCATAGGTGGTCGATGATTGTTGGGTTTTCCTCTGTATCTATTATTGTGCGATCTACTGTACAATATAAAGCGCCTTGAGGCGATTGTTGTTGTGATTTGGTGCTATATAAATAAAATTGAATTTAATTGAATTAAAAGATTACAAAACAAAAGGCAGAAGTGAAGCTAAACAATAACCTAACCTGGGGACAAACCATGAAACCTGACATGGATACAAACATACCTGGAACATGGAAACGTGGCACCAAAGACAACAGATGACCTGACACTGAACAAATGAGGACAGGACTTACAGTGGCTTGCAAAAGTATTCGCCCCTTGAACTTTTCCACATTTTGTCACATTACTGCCACAAACATGAATCAATTTTATTGGACTCGCACATGAAAGACCAATACAAAGTGGTCTACACGTGAGAAGTGGAATGAAAATCATACATGATTCCAAACATTTTTACAAATAAATAACTGAAAAGGGGGTGTGCGTAATTATTCAGCCCCTGAGTCAATACTTTGTAGAACCACCTTTTGCTGAAATTGGATTCCATTAAAATTGATTCATGTTTGTGGCAGTAATGTGACAAAATGTGGAAAAGGGGACTAATACTTTTGCAAGCCCTTGTAAGTACACAGAGAGACAATGAGGGGATGAGGAACAGCTGGGACAAATCAGACCTAACAAGACAAGGGGAAACAAAACTAGACTCACTGCATATAGGACAAGGACTTTCACAATAAAACAGACATCACAAGGGTAATCTAATAAACAAATGAACTTAGCTAACCTAAAGAACTTATAAATAAACATCGACATCCAAACAAACTAAAACTTAAAATGCTGGGTCAACAAACCCAGGAAAGTGACAGTAAAATCATTTATTATACACATTATACTTATTTTCTTAAATTGCTTATCTATTATCTGTATTTTCACTTGAGGGTCTAGGGTACTGCTCTTCTCTTTTTCATGACAAATTAGGACATGTTTATGATAACACACTGACAATATCAGGCCAATTTTGGCATTACTCCATCAGTGAACAGCATGCCCATGCTAACTTAAACTAGACCAGCAAGCTAACCACATGTGTATTTAAGTGTTACTTAAGAATAGGAACCAAACAAATTAACGGAACGAAATTAACTGTAACAGCAGTTTGCAAAACACTGTGACACTTCTCAAGTGTTCCTACCTCAAATACAGCGAGTGTTGCTGTGTTTTGTTGTTAAATGGACGAGGAGAGCCCGTGGCTGGTGAGAGGATGCGGCATTTCGTCAGTGGAGCATAGAACGACGTCTGTGATTGGACAACAAGTGAGTAACGCTGCATCTGATTGTTCGAAAGCCTCAACCAAAGAGCTGCTGGTCACGGCAAGATACAAACTCGCCGGAGCTCTGAGTGAACTGCACATCCGGGACCTTCAGCACTCAGCAGAGATTTGTCTTGACGTATGTATTTACCTTTGATATCCATGACTCGACGCACATTTAGCAAGGTAAAGTTGTATGTTTAACAAGCTAATTAACGCTAGTTAAACGGAACTAAAACAATACACAATCGATTTGAACAAACTGTGTGATGAATGATGATAAATGCTAAAAAATTACTTAAGATTTATCTTCAACAATAGATATTAGAAGTTTAATTTAACTGTTTTAAATTCCCACTGGAGTTAAAGGGACCTGTGGCCTTGCACGTGCTCTGCATCTTCAACTGCACAGACAGTCAGTCTAAGTTTTTAAGTGTAGCTAACTGCAACACACATTTTTTTTTTTCAAC
Organism: Oreochromis aureus; assembly: GCF_013358895.1. Taxonomy (NCBI): domain Eukaryota; kingdom Metazoa; phylum Chordata; class Actinopteri; order Cichliformes; family Cichlidae; genus Oreochromis; species Oreochromis aureus. The sequence goes on from NC_052955.1 coordinate 34,224,147, forward strand.
ACAAGATATGTTTGGGGATTTAAATGTTAATAATAATGTTTTCGTATTTAGCACAAACCAATAGGGTCTGGGTCTCTGGCCCAGCGTTTCTGACGTTATTCTAAGGTTTTGAGTTTCTTATGTTTAGTGGCGGGTTAGTTGAGTTTGGCTTAACGTTATTAACATTGTTTTAAGGAGTTTATGTTAGGGTTGTATATTACAACGTTTGTATTTTCATGCCATTTTTCCTGTTTTATTTTGAAAGAGTCTGTTGTGTTCAGTTCATTAATCTCACTGACCTGTTGTGTCAATAGAATCATTTGTGCCAGCTACTTCCTGCTCTCCTTCCATCCTGTCTCAACCTCCAACAGGAAAGTAGAAGTCCTCATATGGTAGGACCAGTGATTGTAGTGTGTGTGTTACACTGTCCTCATATTGTTTTAAGCTGTGAAGGACATGAGTGTGTTTCAGTTGCCTTCCTCATGTGGTTGGATCAACAACTCTAGTGTGTGTTACACTGTCCTCATATTGTGGGTAGCAGAACTGTACAGTGTTAAGTTTCTTTAGAATCTGGTATAAGGAAGTCGGATCCTTCTGTAATAATGTTCACTGATACAAATATGATCTGTAGTTAATTATCTAGTCGGGATTTATACTAGAGAATGTTTCTGACGTTATATTGTTGTCTTTTGTTGCAGACACCAAGTGCTGAGGTCCTGTCTCAGCCTCATACTTACCCACTTCATTCTTCCAACAGGTTACACATCATATTTTTGTATTTGGTATCAAGTATATGTGTCAGATGGGCCTAGTGCATAAATGAAATGCACTTTAATTGTATTAAAACAATCAGTTTCAGTCAAAGTTAACCAAAATCAACATTAGCATTAGGAGAAAGTAATTGTCTATACCATTTGTTAGTCCAAACTTTCCCGTAAAGCATCAGCGTGATCTTTATTCTGACTACATTTGATATTTTTGTCCTTTACACATGTTTTTGTCCATTTAACCTCCCGCTGATCAGTTTACATGATTTAATTTCTGGGGAAATAGATGCCTTTAAATCAGTGTTGGGTTTGGAGCTTTTATTGACAACAGCAGAAGAAGTTAGAAGTCAGGAACATGAACTCAGGAACATGAACTCTACATGTGTTCAGTCGTCATGTCCTCATATTGTTTTAAGCTGTGAAGGACATGAGTGTGTTTAAGAAGAAGTCCTCATATGGTAGGACCAGTGATTGTAGTGTGTGTTACACTGTCCTCATATTGTTTTAAGCTGTGAAGGACATGAGTGTGTTTCAGTTGCCTTCCTCATGTGGTTGGACCAACAACTCTAGTGTGTGTTACACTGTCCTCATATTGTTGGTAGCAGAACTGTACAGTGTTAAGTTTCTTTAGAATCTGGTATAAGGAAGTCGGATCCTTCTGTAATAATGTTCACTGCTACAAATATGATCTGTAGTTGATCATCTAGTCGGGATTTATACTAGAGAATGTTTCTGACGTTATATTGTTGTCTTTGTTGCAGACACCAAGTGCTGAGGTCCTGTCTCAGCCTCATACTTACCCACTTCATTCTTCCAACAGGTTACACATCATGTTTTTGTATTTGGTATCAAGTATATGTGTCAGATGGGCCTAGTGCATAAATGAAATGCACTTTAATTGTATTAAAACAATCAGTTTCAGTCAAAGTTAACCAAAATCAACATTAGCATTAGGAGAAAGTAATTGTCTATACCATTTGTTAGTCCAAACTTTCCTTTAAGCATCAGCTTGATCTTTATTCTGACTACATTTGATATTTTTGTCCTTTTACACATGTTTTTGTCCATTTAACCTCCCGCTGATCAGTTTACATGATTTAATTTCTGGGAAATAGATGGCTTTACATCAGTGTTGGGTTTAGAGCTTTTATTGACAACAGCAGGAGAAGTTAGAAGTCAGGAACATGAACTCTACATGTGTTCAGTCGTCATGTCCTCATATTGTTTTAAGCTGTGAAGGACATGAGTGTGTTTCAGTTGCCTTCTTCATGTGGTTGGACCAACAACTCTAGTGTGTGTTACACTGTCCTCATATTGTGTGTAGCAGAACTGTACAGTGTTAAGTTTCTATAGAATCTGGTATAAGGAAGTCAGATCCTTCTGTGAATAATGTTCACTGCTACAAATATGATCTGTAGTTGATCATCTAGTCGGGATTTATACTAGAGAATGTTTCTGACGTTATATTGTCTTTTGTTGCAGACACCAAGTGCTGAGGTCCTGTCTCAGCCTCATACAGACCAATCGGTGAGTGACTTACCCACTTCATTCTTCCAACAGGTTACACATCATGTTTTTGTATTTGGTATCAAGTATATGTGTCAGATGGGCCTAGTGCATAAATGAAATGCACTTTAATTGTATTAAAACAATCAGTTTCAGTCAAAGTTAACCAAAATCAACATTAGCATTAGGAGAAAGTAATTGTCTATACCATTTGTTAGTCCAAACTTTCCTTTAAGCATCAGCTTGATCTTTATTCTGACTACATTTGATATTTTTGTCCTTTTACACATGTTTTTGTCCATTTAACCTCCTGCTGATCAGTTTACATGATTTAATTTCTGGGGAAATAGATGGCTTTACATCAGTGTTGGGTTTAGAGCTTTTATTGACAACAGCAGGAGAAGTTAGAAGTCAGGAACATGAACTCTACATGTGTTCAGTCGTCATGTCCTCATATTGTTTTAAGCTGTGAAGGACATGAGTGTGTTTCAGTTGCCTTCTTCATGTGGTTGGACCAACAACTCTAGTGTGTGTTACACTGTCCTCATATTGTTGGTAGCAGAACTGTACAGTGTTAAGTTTCTTTAGAATCTGGTATAAGGAAGTCGGATCCTTCTGTAATAATGTTCACTGCTACAAATATGATCTGTAGTTAATTATCTAGTCGGGATTTATCCTAGAGAATGTTTCTGACGTTATATTGTTGTCTTTTGTTGCAGACACCAAGTGCTGAGGTCCTGTCTCAGCCTCATACAGACCAATCGGTGAGTGACTTACCCACTTCATTCTTCCAACAGGTTACACATCATATTTTTGTATTTGGTATCAAGTATATGTGTCAGATGGGCCTAGTGCATAAATGAAATGCACTTTAATTGTATTAAAACAATCAGTTTCAGTCAAAGTTAACCAAAATCAACATTAGCATTAGGAGAAAGTAATTGTCTATACCATTTGTTAGTCCAAACTTTCCTTAAAGCATCAGCGTGATCTTTATTCTGACTACATTTGATATTTTTGTCCTTTTTACATGTTTTTGTCCATTTAACCTCCCGCTGATCAGTTTACATGATTTAATTTCTGGGGAAATAGATGCCTTTAAATCAGTGTTGGGTTTGGAGCTTTTATTGACAACAGCAGAAGAAGTTAGAAGTCAGGAACATGAACTCTACATGTGTTCAGTCGTCATGTCCTCATATTGTTTTAAGCTGTGAAGGACATGAGTGTGTTTAAGAAGAAGTCCTCATATGGTAGGACCAGTGATTGTAGTGTGTGTTACACTGTCCTCATATTGTTTTAAGCTGTGAAGGACATGAGTGTGTTTCAGTTGCCTTCCTCATGTGGTTGGACCAACAACAACTCTAGTGTGTGTTACACTGTCCTCATATTGTTGGTAGCAGAACTGTACAGTGTTAAGTTTCTTTAGAATCTGGTATAAGGAAGTCGGATCCTTCTGTAATAATGTTCACTGCTACAAATATGATCTGTAGTTGATCATCTAGTCGGGATTTATACTAGAGAATGTTTCTGACGTTATATTGTTGTCTTTTGTTGCAGACACCAAGTGCTGAGGTCCTGTCTCAGCCTCATACAGACCAATCGGTGAGTGACTTACCCACTTCATTCTTCCAACAGGTTACACATCATGTTTTTGTATTTGGTATCAAGTATATGTGTCAGATGGGCCTAGTGCATAAATTAAATGCACTTTAATTGTATTAAAACAATCAGTTTCAGTCAAAGTTAACCAAAATCAACATTAGCATTAGGAGAAAGTAATTGTCTATACCATTTGTTAGTCCAAACTTTCCCTTTAAGCATCAGCGTGATCTTTATTCTGACTACATTTGATATTTTGTCCTTTTACACATGTTTTTGTCCATTTAACCTCCCGCTGATCAGTTTACATGATTTAATTTCTGGGGAAATAGATGGCTTTACATCAGTGTTGGGTTTAGAGCTTTTATTGACAACAGCAGGAGAAGTTAGAAGTCAGGAACATGAACTCTACATGTGTTCAGTCGTCATGTCCTCATATTGTTTTAAGCTGTGAAGGACATGAGTGTGTTTCAGTTGCCTTCTTCATGTGGTTGGACCAACAACTCTAGTGTGTGTTACACTGTCCTCATATTGTGTGTAGCAGAACTGTACAGTGTTAAGTTTCTATAGAATCTGGTATAAGGAAGTCAGATCCTTCTGTGAATAATGTTCACTGCTACAAATATGATCTGTAGTTGATCATCTAGTCGGGATTTATACTAGAGAATGTTTCTGACGTTATATTGTATTTTTTTGTTGCAGACACCAAGTGCTGAGGTCCTGTCTCAGCCTCATACAGACCAATCGGTGAGTGACTTACCCACTTCATTCTTCCAACAGGTTACACATCATGTTTTTGTATTTGGTATCAAGTATATGTGTCAGATGGGCCTAGTGCATAAATGAAATGCACTTTAATTGTATTAAAACAATCAGTTTCAGTCAAAGTTAACCAAAATCAACATTAGCATTAGGAGAAAGTAATTGTCTATACCATTTGTTAGTCCAAACTTTCCCTTTAAGCATCAGCGTGATCTTTATTCTGACTACATTTGATATTTTTGTCCTTTTACACATGTTTTTGTCCATTTAACCTCCTGCTGATCAGTTTACATGATTTAATTTCTGGGGAAATAGATGGCTTTACATCAGTGTTGGGTTTAGAGCTTTTATTGACAACAGCAGGAGAAGTTAGAAGTCAGGAACATGAACTCTACATGTGTTCAGTCGTCATGTCCTCATATTGTTTTAAGCTGTGAAGGACATGAGTGTGTTTCAGTTGCCTTCTTCATGTGGTTGGACCAACAACTCTAGTGTGTGTTACACTGTCCTCATATTGTTGGTAGCAGAACTGTACAGTGTTAAGTTTCTTTAGAATCTGGTATAAGGAAGTCGGATCCTTCTGTAATAATGTTCACTGCTACAAATATGATCTGTAGTTAATTATCTAGTCGGGATTTATCCTAGAGAATGTTTCTGACGTTATATTGTTGTCTTTTGTTGCAGACACCAAGTGCTGAGGTCCTGTCTCAGCCTCATACAGACCAATTGGTGAGTGACATACCCACTTCATTCTTCCAACAGGTTACACATCATGTTTTTGTATTTGGTATCAAGTATATGTGCCAGTTGGGCCTAGTGCATAAATGAAATGCACTTTGATTGTATTAAAACAATCAGTTTCAGTCAAAGTTAACCAAAATCAACATTAGCATTAGGAGAAAGTAATTGTCTATACCATTTGTTAGTCCAAACTTTCCTTAAAGCATCAGCGTGATCTTTATTCTGACTACATTTGATATTTTTGTCCTTTTACACATGTTTTTGTCCATTTAACCTCCCGCTGATCAGTTTACATGATTTAATTTCTGGGGAAATAGATGGCTTTACATCAGTGTTGGGTTTAGAGCTTTTATTGACAACAGCAGGAGAAGTTAGAAGTCAGGAACATGAACTCTACATGTGTTCAGTCGTCATGTCCTCATATTGTTTTAAGCTGTGAAGGACATGAGTGTGTTTAAGTAGAAGTCCTCATATGGTAGGACCAGTGATTGTAGTGTGTGTTACACTGTCCTCATATTGTTTTAAGCTGTGAAGGACATGAGTGTGTTTCAGTTGCCTTCTTCATGTGGTTGGACCAACAACTCTAGTGTGTGTTACACTGTCCTCATATTGTTGGTAGCAGAACTGTACAGTGTTAAGTTTCTTTAGAATCTGGTATAAGGAAGTCGGATCCTTCTGTAATAATGTTCACTGCTACAAATATGATCTGTAGTTGATCATCTAGTTGGGATTTATACTAGAGAATGTTTCTGACGTTATATTGTTGTCTTTTGTTGCAGACACCAAGTGCTGAGGTCCTGTCTCAGCCTCATACAGACCAATCGGTGAGTGACTTACCCACTTCATTCTTCCAACAGGTTACACATCATATTTTTGTATTTGGTATCAAGTATATGTGTCAGATGGGCCTAGTGCATAAATGAAATGCACTTTAATTGTATTAAAACAATCAGTTTCAGTCAAAGTTAACCAAAATCAACATTAGCATTAGGAGAAAGTAATTGTCTATACCATTTGTTAGTCCAAACTTTCCTTTAAGCATCAGCTTGATCTTTATTCTGACTACATTTGATATTTTTGTCCTTTTACACGTTTTTGTCCATTTAACCTCCCGCTGATCAGTTTACATGATTTAATTTCTGGGGAAATAGATGGCTTTACATCAGTGTTGGGTTTAGAGCTTTTATTGACAACAGCAGGAGAAGTTAGAAGTCAGGAACATGAACTCTACATGTGTTCAGTCGTCATGTCCTCATATTGTTTTAAGCTGTGAAGGACATGAGTGTGTTTAAGTAGAAGTCCTCATATGGTAGGACCAGTGATTGTAGTGTGTGTGTTACACTGTCCTCATATTGTTGGTAGCAGAACTGTACAGTGTTAAGTTTCTTTAGAATCTGGTATAAGGAAGTCAGATCCTTCTGTAATAATGTTCACTGCTACAAATATGATCTGTAGTTAATTATCTAGTCGGGATTTATCCTAGAGAATGTTTCTGACGTTATATTGTTGTCTTTGTTGCAGACACCAAGTGCTGAGGTCCTGTCTCAGCCTCATACAGACCAATTGGTGAGTGACATACCCACTTCATTCTTCCAACAGGTTACACATCATGTTTTTGTATTTGGTATCAAGTATATGTGCCAGTTGGGCCTAGTGCATAAATGAAATGCACTTTGATTGTATTAAAACAATCAGTTTCAGTCAAAGTTAACCAAAATCAACATTAGCATTAGGAGAAAGTAATTGTCTATACCATTTGTTAGTCCAAACTTTCCTTAAAGCATCAGCGTGATCTTTATTCTGACTACATTTGATATTTTGTCCTTTTACACATGTTTTGTCCATTTAACCTCCCGCTGATCAGTTTACATGATTTAATTTCTGGGGAAATAGATGGCTTTACATCAGTGTTGGGTTTAGAGCTTTTATTGACAACAGCAGGAGAAGTTAGAAGTCAGGAACATGAACTCTACATGTGTTCAGTCGTCATGTCCTCATATTGTTTTAAGCTGTGAAGGACATGAGTGTGTTTAAGTAGAAGTCCTCATATGGTAGGACCAGTGATTGTAGTGTGTGTTACACTGTCCTCATATTGTTTTAAGCTGTGAAGGACATGAGTGTGTTTCAGTTGCCTTCTTCATGTGGTTGGACCAACAACTCTAGTGTGTGTTACACTGTCCTCATATTGTTGGTAGCAGAACTGTACAGTGTTAAGTTTCTTTAGAATCTGGTATAAGGAAGTCGGATCCTTCTGTAATAATGTTCACTGCTACAAATATGATCTGTAGTTGATCATCTAGTTGGGATTTATACTAGAGAATGTTTCTGACGTTATATTGTTGTCTTTTGTTGCAGACACCAAGTGCTGAGGTCCTGTCTCAGCCTCATACAGACCAATCGGTGAGTGACATACCCACTTCATTCTTCCAACAGGTTACACATCATGTTTTTGTATTTGGTATCAAGTATATGTGCCAGTTGGGCCTAGTGCATAAATGAAATGCACTTTGATTGTTTTAATACAATCAGTTTGAGGAAAAGTTTCCCAAAATCAACATTAGTATTAGGAGAAAGCAATTGTCTATACCATTTGTTAGTCCAAACTTTCCCTTAAAGCATCAGCTTGATCTTTATTCTGACTACATTTGATATTTTTGTCCTTTTACACGTTTTTGTCCATTTAACCTCCCCCGATCAGTTTACATGATTTAATTTCTGGGGAAATAGATGGCTTTACATCAGTGTTGGGTTTAGAGCTTTTATTGACAACAGCAGGAGAAGTTAGAAGTCAGGAACATGAACTCTACATGTGTTCAGTCGTCATGTCCTCATATTGTTTTAAGCTGTGAAGGACATGAGTGTGTTTAAGAAGAAGTCCTCATATGGTAGGACCAGTGATTGTAGTGTGTGTTACAATGTCCTCATATTGTTTTAAGCTGTGAAGGACATGAGTGTGTTTAAGTAGAAGTCCTCATATGGTAGGACCAGTGATTGTAGTGTGTGTTACACTGTCCTCATATTGTTTTAAGCTGTGAAGGACATGAGTGTGTTTCAGTTGCCTTCTTCATGTGGTTGGACCAACAACTCTAGTGTGTGTTACACTGTCCTCATATTGTTGGTAGCAGAACTGTACAGTGTTAAGTTTCTTTAGAATCTGGTATAAGGAAGTCGGATCCTTCTGTAATAATGTTCACTGCTACAAATATGATCTGTAGTTGATCATCTAGTCGGGATTTATACTAGAGAATGTTTCTGACGTTATATTGTTGTCTTTTGTTGCAGACACCAAGTGCTGAGGTCCTGTCTCAGCCTCATACAGACCAATCGGTGAGTGACTTACCCACTTCATTCTTCCAACAGGTTACACATCATATTTTTGTATTTGGTATCAAGTATATGTGTCAGATGGGCCTAGTGCATAAATGAAATGTACTTTAATTGTATTAAAACAATCAGTTTCAGTCAAAGTTAACCAAAATCAACATTAGCATTAGGAGAAAGTAATTGTCTATACCAGGGTGCCCAATCCCAGTCCTCGAGAGCTACTGTCCTGCAGCTTTTAGATGCATCCCTACTCCAACACAGCTGAATCAAATAGTTGGATTACCAATTCGGCATGCCATCAAGTCTGGCAAAGGCCTGATAACGAGCCATTCATTTGATTCAGGTGTGCTCGAACAAGGACGCATCTAAAAGCTGCAGGGCAGTAGCTCTCGAGGACTGGGATTGGGCACCCTGGTCTATACCATTTGTTAGTCCAAACTTTCCCTTAAAGCATCAGCGTGATCTTTATTCTGACTACATTTGATATTTTTGTCCTTTTACACATGTTTTTGTCCATTTAACCTCCCGCTGATCAGTTTACATGATTTAATTTCTGGGGAAATAGATGCCTTTAAATCAGTGTTGGGTTTGGAGCTTTTATTGACAACAGCAGAAGAAGTTAGAAGTCAGGAACATGAACTCTACATGTGTTCAGTCGTCATGTCCTCATATTGTTTTAAGCTGTGAAGGACATGAGTGTGTTTAAGAAGAAGTCCTCATATGGTAGGACCAGTGATTGTAGTGTGTGTTACACTGTCCTCATATTGTTTTAAGCTGTGAAGGACATGAGTGTGTTTCAGTTGCCTTCCTCATGTGGTTGGACCAACAACTCTAGTGTGTGTTACACTGTCCTCATATTGTTGGTAGCAGAACTGTACAGTGTTAAGTTTCTTTAGAATCTGGTATAAGGAAGTCGGATCCTTCTGTAATAATGTTCACTGCTACAAATATGATCTGTAGTTGATCATCTAGTCGGGATTTATACTAGAGAATGTTTCTGACGTTATATTGTTGTCTTTTGTTGCAGACACCAAGTGCTGAGGTCCTGTCTCAGCCTCATACAGACCAATCGGTGAGTGACTTACCCACTTCATTCTTCCAACAGGTTACACATCATGTTTTTGTATTTGGTATCAAGTATATGTGTCAGATGGGCCTAGTGCATAAATTAAATGCACTTTAATTGTATTAAAACAATCAGTTTCAGTCAAAGTTAACCAAAATCAACATTAGCATTAGGAGAAAGTAATTGTCTATACCATTTGTTAGTCCAAACTTTCCCTTTAAGCATCAGCGTGATCTTTATTCTGACTACATTTGATATTTTTGTCCTTTTACACATGTTTTTGTCCATTTAACCTCCCGCTGATCAGTTTACATGATTTAATTTCTGGGAAATAGATGGCTTTACATCAGTGTTGGGTTTAGAGCTTTTATTGACAACAGCAGGAGAAGTTAGAAGTCAGGAACATGAACTCTACATGTGTTCAGTCGTCATGTCCTCATATTGTTTTAAGCTGTGAAGGACATGAGTGTGTTTCAGTTGCCTTCTTCATGTGGTTGGACCAACAACTCTAGTGTGTGTTACACTGTCCTCATATTGTGTGTAGCAGAACTGTACAGTGTTAAGTTTCTATAGAATCTGGTATAAGGAAGTCAGATCCTTCTGTGAATAATGTTCACTGCTACAAATATGATCTGTAGTTGATCATCTAGTCGGGATTTATACTAGAGAATGTTTCTGACGTTATATTGTCTTTTGTTGCAGACACCAAGTGCTGAGGTCCTGTCTCAGCCTCATACAGACCAATCGGTGAGTGACTTACCCACTTCATTCTTCCAACAGGTTACACATCATGTTTTTGTATTTGGTATCAAGTATATGTGTCAGATGGGCCTAGTGCATAAATGAAATGCACTTTAATTGTATTAAAACAATCAGTTTCAGTCAAAGTTAACCAAAATCAACATTAGCATTAGGAGAAAGTAATTGTCTATACCATTTGTTAGTCCAAACTTTCCTTAAAGCATCAGCGTGATCTTTATTCTGACTACATTTGATATTTTTGTCCTTTTACACATGTTTTTGTCCATTTAACCTCCTGCTGATCAGTTTACATGATTTAATTTCTGGGGAAATAGATGGCTTTACATCAGTGTTGGGTTTAGAGCTTTTATTGACAACAGCAGGAGAAGTTAGAAGTCAGGAACATGAACTCTACATGTGTTCAGTCGTCATGTCCTCATATTGTTTTAAGCTGTGAAGGACATGAGTGTGTTTCAGTTGCCTTCTTCATGTGGTTGGACCAACAACTCTAGTGTGTGTTACACTGTCCTCATATTGTTGGTAGCAGAACTGTACAGTGTTAAGTTTCTTTAGAATCTGGTATAAGGAAGTCGGATCCTTCTGTAATAATGTTCACTGCTACAAATATGATCTGTAGTTAATTATCTAGTCGGGATTTATCCTAGAGAATGTTTCTGACGTTATATTGTTGTCTTTTGTTGCAGACACCAAGTGCTGAGGTCCTGTCTCAGCCTCATACAGACCAATTGGTGAGTGACATACCCACTTCATTCTTCCAACAGGTTACACATCATGTTTTTGTATTTGGTATCAAGTATATGTGCCAGTTGGGCCTAGTGCATAAATGAAATGCACTTTGATTGTATTAAAACAATCAGTTTCAGTCAAAGTTAACCAAAATCAACATTAGCATTAGGAGAAAGTAATTGTCTATACCATTTGTTAGTCCAAACTTTCCCTTAAAGCATCAGCGTGATCTTTATTCTGACTACATTTGATATTTTTGTCCTTTTACACATGTTTTTGTCCATTTAACCTCCCGCTGATCAGTTTACATGATTTAATTTCTGGGGAAATAGATGGCTTTACATCAGTGTTGGGTTTAGAGCTTTTATTGACAACAGCAGGAGAAGTTAGAAGTCAGGAACATGAACTCTACATGTGTTCAGTCGTCATGTCCTCATATTGTTTTAAGCTGTGAAGGACATGAGTGTGTTTAAGTAGAAGTCCTCATATGGTAGGACCAGTGATTGTAGTGTGTGTTACACTGTCCTCATATTGTTTTAAGCTGTGAAGGACATGAGTGTGTTTCAGTTGCCTTCTTCATGTGGTTGGACCAACAACTCTAGTGTGTGTTACACTGTCCTCATATTGTTGGTAGCAGAACTGTACAGTGTTAAGTTTCTTTAGAATCTGGTATAAGGAAGTCGGATCCTTCTGTAATAATGTTCACTGCTACAAATATGATCTGTAGTTGATCATCTAGTTGGGATTTATACTAGAGAATGTTTCTGACGTTATATTGTTGTCTTTTGTTGCAGACACCAAGTGCTGAGGTCCTGTCTCAGCCTCATACAGACCAATCGGTGAGTGACTTACCCACTTCATTCTTCCAACAGGTTACACACATCATATTTTTGTATTTGGTATCAAGTATATGTGTCAGATGGGCCTAGTGCATAAATGAAATGCACTTTAATTGTATTAAAACAATCAGTTTCAGTCAAAGTTAACCAAAATCAACATTAGCATTAGGAGAAAGTAATTGTCTATACCATTTGTTAGTCCAAACTTTCCTTTAAGCATCAGCTTGATCTTTATTCTGACTACATTTGATATTTTTGTCCTTTTACACGTTTTTGTCCATTTAACCTCCCGCTGATCAGTTTACATGATTTAATTTCTGGGGAAATAGATGGCTTTACATCAGTGTTGGGTTTAGAGCTTTTATTGACAACAGCAGGAGAAGTTAGAAGTCAGGAACATGAACTCTACATGTGTTCAGTCGTCATGTCCTCATATTGTTTTAAGCTGTGAAGGACATGAGTGTGTTTAAGTAGAAGTCCTCATATGGTAGGACCAGTGATTGTAGTGTGTGTGTTACACTGTCCTCATATTGTTGGTAGCAGAACTGTACAGTGTTAAGTTTCTTTAGAATCTGGTATAAGGAAGTCAGATCCTTCTGTAATAATGTTCACTGCTACAAATATGATCTGTAGTTAATTATCTAGTCGGGATTTATCCTAGAGAATGTTTCTGACGTTATATTGTTGTCTTTTGTTGCAGACACCAAGTGCTGAGGTCCTGTCTCAGCCTCATACAGACCAATCGGTGAGTGACATACCCACTTCATTCTTCCAACAGGTTACACATCATGTTTTTGTATTTGGTATCAAGTATATGTGCCAGTTGGGCCTAGTGCATAAATGAAATGCACTTTGATTGTTTTAATACAATCAGTTTGAGGAAAAGTTTCCCAAAATCAACATTAGTATTAGGAGAAAGCAATTGTCTATACCATTTGTTAGTCCAAACTTTCCCTTAAAGCATCAGCTTGATCTTTATTCTGACTACATTTGATATTTTTGTCCTTTTACACGTTTTTGTCCATTTAACCTCCCGCCGATCAGTTTACATGATTTAATTTCTGGGGAAATAGATGGCTTTACATCAGTGTTGGGTTTAGAGCTTTTATTGACAACAGCAGGAGAAGTTAGAAGTCAGGAACATGAACTCTACATGTGTTCAGTCGTCATGTCCTCATATTGTTTTAAGCTGTGAAGGACATGAGTGTGTTTAAGAAGAAGTCCTCATATGGTAGGACCAGTGATTGTAGTGTGTGTTACAATGTCCTCATATTGTTTTAAGCTGTGAAGGACATGAGTGTGTTTAAGTAGAAGTCCTCATATGGTAGGACCAGTGATTGTAGTGTGTGTTACACTGTCCTCATATTGTTTTAAGCTGTGAAGGACATGAGTGTGTTTCAGTTGCCTTCTTCATGTGGTTGGACCAACAACTCTAGTGTGTGTTACACTGTCCTCATATTGTTGGTAGCAGAACTGTACAGTGTTAAGTTTCTTTAGAATCTGGTATAAGGAAGTCGGATCCTTCTGTAATAATGTTCACTGCTACAAATATGATCTGTAGTTGATCATCTAGTCGGGATTTATACTAGAGAATGTTTCTGACGTTATATTGTTGTCTTTTGTTGCAGACACCAAGTGCTGAGGTCCTGTCTCAGCCTCATACAGACCAATCGGTGAGTGACTTACCCACTTCATTCTTCCAACAGGTTACACATCATATTTTTGTATTTGGTATCAAGTATATGTGTCAGATGGGCCTAGTGCATAAATGAAATGTACTTTAATTGTATTAAAACAATCAGTTTCAGTCAAAGTTAACCAAAATCAACATTAGCATTAGGAGAAAGTAATTGTCTATACCAGGGTGCCCAATCCCAGTCCTCGAGAGCTACTGTCCTGCAGCTTTTAGATGCATCCCTACTCCAACACAGCTGAATCAAATAGTTGGATTACCAATTCGGCATGCCATCAAGTCTGGCAAAGGCCTGATAACGAGCCATTCATTTGATTCAGGTGTGCTCGAACAAGGACGCATCTAAAAGCTGCAGGGCAGTAGCTCTCGAGGACTGGGATTGGGCACCCTGGTCTATACCATTTGTTAGTCCAAACTTACCCTTAAAGCATCAGCTTGATCTTTATTCTGACTACATTTGATATTTTTGTCCTTTACACATGTTTTTGTCCATTTAACCTCCCGCTGATCAGTTTACATGATTTAATTTCTGGGGAAATAGATGGCTTTACATCAGTGTTGGGTTTAGAGCTTTTATTGACAACAGCAGGAGAAGTTAGAAGTCAGGAACATGAACTCTACATGTGTTCAGTCGTCATGTCCTCATATTGTTTTAAGCTGTGAAGGACATGAGTGTGTTTAAGTAGAAGTCCTCATGTGGTAGGACCAGTGATTGTAGTGTGTGTGTTACACTGTCCTCATATTGTTTTAAGCTGTGAAGGACATGAGTGTGTTTAAGAAGAAGTCCTCATATGGTAGGACCAGTGATTGTAGTGTGTGTTACAATGTCCTCATATTGTTTTAAGCTGTGAAGGACATGAGTGTGTTTCAGTTGCCTTCCTCATGTGGTTGGACCAACAACTCTAGTGTGTGTTACACTGTCCTCATATTGTTGGTAGCAGAACTGTACAGTGTTAAGTTTCTATAGAATCTTGTATAAGGAAGTCGGATCCTTCTGTGAATAATGTTCACTGCTACAAATATGATCTGTAGTTGATCATCTAGTCGGGATTTATACTAGAGAATGTTTCTGACGTTATATTGTTGTCTTTTTGTTGCAGACACCAAGTGCTGAGGTCCTGTCTCAGCCTCATACAGACCAATTGGTGAGTGACATACCCACTTCATTCTTCCAACAGGTTACACATCATGTTTTTTGTATTTAGTAATCAAGTTTATGTGTCAGTTGGGCCTAGTGCATAAATTAAATGCACTTTGATTGTATTAAAACAATCAGTTTGAGTCAAAGTTTCCCAAAATCAACATTAGCTTTACTTCTTTGTGAAGATCTTAGGAGAAAGAAATTGGCGTACCATTTGTTAGTTCTAACTTTCCCTTTAAAGCATCAGCTTGATATTTATTCCTACTAAATTTGATATTTTTGTGTTTTTGTGTTACATTGTCCTCATATTGTTTTAAGCTGTGAAGGACATGAATGTGTTTTTGTAGCCTTTCTCAATTGGTAGAACCAACAACTCTAGTTTGTGTTACATTGCTCCTTTAAAGTGCTCCAGTAGAAAGCAAGGTTTAAGAACATTTTGTATTCACATTATAAACTATAAACTAGAATATTTTCTATCTTTTCTTGCATTCACATTAAGATATTTTCTTTTGTTTCCATTTATGACAGCTGGGAAGGTGAGAAGCAAGTGGACAAATGATGAAGTAAAGGTTGCTGCAAAGTACCAGGTAAAAGGAATGTGACTGCTGCTTCCAAGCAGAGCCGGCAGCTCGTAAAGGCAGAGACTGGGTTGCCATAAAGTACTACATCCACAACAGGATCATTGCATTAAAAGAAAGATGCAAGGAAAAAAAAGAAACAACCAAGAGAGATACTTTGTTGCTTCCACAGTTATGTCAATATTGTAGTTTTCTGTATTGCATTGTTCTTACTCATAAATCTGTGGTTTATGCTGGGTGCTTTTTCCAATTAAATGATAAGAAAGGCAGATAATGTTCCACGTTTTTATTGACATGAACATTCACTACAAAATGAATTAATGCATTACAATATTAAGACTTAAAAAGTAGACTGACCACATTTGACCTATGTCTTTTTTAAGTCTCTACACAGCTCATATTTACTGTTTTATTAACACATAAATGTCTGATATTTCTGTCAGAAGTTACCCGACTGGTGAGCATTACTATTGTGCATCCATGCCTATTATATTGTAATCTCAAAAGGAGCCAAGCTTTAAAAATACAGAACCTACCCTTACCTGGTCCTTATAAGTCATATATACTTGAAAATTATGTGTTTCCATGGGCTTCACAATTCACCTAAACATGAAATATCAGTGTGTGACCTTATGGTACTCATAAGTCACATAAACCTGACAGTGTCCTCACAAGTAGCATTAAATTCAGGTTTGACCAAAATTTCACCCTAGCCAAAATCTCAACAGATGGGCGTGTTCCTGGAAGCATGGGTCAAACTTTGTGTGATTCCCATGCCTCTAGGACCTTCAGAAAGGCACGTTCCCATTTGTCACATTTTTGTCATAGGTCCTGATATTTCACGAAAACACGTATGTGTGTGTGTGTGTGTGTGTGTGTGTGTCTCCAATGTAATACAATGTAATAATCCTGGGTTTGTCTTTTTATTCATTGGCCAATGTGTGTTTCATGCCGTTGATTGCAACAACTATTTATCTAAATGTTTCTGTATAAAAGATAGTTTGTTTAAAACGTAGTGATGCTAATCATTCCTATGATTGGGATGCACAATAGTAAATCGAGGCTTGCAGGAATGTGCAAGTCATCTTTTTGCAGCTGACTCCCCCATATGTGCAATTCATGTTTACACCACTGTTGTAAATACAAACCGTGCTTTGACCACCACACCCATCATCCAAATGGACAGCTGTTTACATGCATTTGCTGGCACTGTCAAGGATTTGGAAGAGGCAGGGATGATATTTTACTACCAGTAACAGTGTCCAAGGGTGTGATATTGTCAGGCTGCTAACATCGTCTCAAGAGATGAAAAGGATGATTTAGTTTATAATCAGAAGCAAGCAAGTAGTCAGCTTTGAAAGTGAAGCAGTGTTATTACATGTTATTTAATGAAGCTCTCTCTCCAACTAATTAAAGCAGGCTCCAGATTTAGAGAAACCAAGATCTTGTTCAGTTATTTGTTCTTATTGCTAGTCAAAAATTCATGGTTGGTGATGTTGTTGATGTTGATGTAGAGTGTCTCAAACTGCTCTTGGGAGATTGTGCTTGCTGAAAGCATGTTACATAACTAAGGGTTTTTCAAATGTCACCTCCAGACAGTGTCAGGAAAATCTGCCCTTGCATGTAGGAAACAGCATGAGATAGTCAGCATCAATGGAAATACTCTTATTTCTGCCTGGGTATAATGTGTAGGAGGTGGGACATAGGATAGCCACTGGCTTGCTGTGAATGCTCTGGACCATTCACATGGACTTTGTACTTAAGGAGCTGGCAGGTCAAACGCCACTTAATGTTGGATCTGGTATTTACTTTCTCATATCGAGCATCACAAAGTTATACTGAAAAACAAATCAGGGTTGCAGAGTGCATTTGCGAAAACCTCTGTTGTGCAAGAACAGGTTATTGGGGAGTGAAAAAGACAGGAGTGTTAGATATAAGGGCTACATCACGTTTGCAGCTGTTATTAAAGGTTAAAATTTTCAGAATGTTGCAACGTGTTCAGTATTGATCTTCTAACATTCACCAGGTCACTGATGACCCATCTACGGCTAGGTTTAGGGTTTAGGTAAAGGGTAGAGTTTCAGATAGGTTAACGTCCACCGGCTTTTCAAAGGTTAAAGAGTCAAATGTAGAAGCTGAAAAACTAATGTTGTATGATACGTAACTGAAGAGCAACTTCTAGTTTCTGAAAATTTGCCTCGCTAGGATCATTGGCTCCCTGTTAAATCTAGAATCAAATTAAAAATCCTTCTCCTCACATACAAGGCCTTGAATAATCAGGCCCCATCTTATCTTAAAGACCTTATAATACCGTATCACCCTAATAGAGCACTTTGCTCTCAGACTGCTGGTTTACTTGTGGTTCCCAGGATATTTAAAAGTAGAATGGGAAGCAGAGTCTTCAGCTTTCAGGCCCAGGAGACAGACACCCTCTCTACTTTTAAGATTAGGCTTAAAACTTTCGTCTTTGATAAAGCTTATAGTTAGGGCCGGATCAGGTGACCCTGAATCCTCCCTTAGTTATGCTGCAACAGGCTGCTGTGGGCTTCCCATAATACAGTGTTTCTTCTTCACTCACCTTTTTCAGTCTGTGTGTGTTTATACATCATTCTGCATTCATTTTTAGTTATTATTGATCTCTGGATCTCTTTTGCAGTGTCTTTGTTCTGTTTCCTTCCCCTGACCCTCAAACCAGTCACAGCAGATGGCCCTCCCTGAGCCTTGTTCTGCTTTTTCCTGTTCACAGGGAGTTTTTCCTTTTCACTGTCACCAAGTGCTTGCTCATAGGGACCGTTTGATTGTTGTGATTTTCTCTGTATTATTGTAGGGCAGGGGTCCCCAATCCCAGTCCACGAGGGCCGGTGTCCCTGCAGGTTTTAGATCTCACCCTGGGTCAACACACCTGAATCACATGATTAGTTCATTACCAGGCCTCTGGAGAACTTCAAGACATGTTGAGAAGGTAATTTATCCATTTAAATCAGCTGTGATGGATCAAGGACACATCTAAAACCTGCAGGGACACCGGCCCTCGTGGACTGGGATTGGGGACCCCTGTTGTAGGGTCTTTACCTTACAATATAAAGTCCCTTGAGGCGACCGTTGTTCTGATTTAGCGCTATTTAAATAAAATTGAATTCAACTGAATTAGCTCAAACGAAACTCTTACAGAGGTAATGCAAGAAATCTGAAGACTTATCACTGGTCAAACTGCTAAAAAAATGTTTCAAACTGTAACTACTTAATATGGCCCTAAGAGGCCAAACGGGCTGTAACTTAAGAAAACACCAGCAATAAGAAAAACGCTGCAAAAGCACACAAAACACAACACAAATAGGAAAAACGAAAACAGAAATAGGAAAAAGCACAAGGGAAGTGTTTCTGGGGCGACAATAACCCGAGGGACCAGTTGCAGGAACCCAAAACATGGTAGGCGTGTTTTATTATGATTCATATAATACTGATGATGGATTTTTAGGCTAATAGTTAGGCTAACACACTTACCTCTCATCTTTTCTTTCCTCACAAAACCGATAGATCCTCCACTTCTTTTAAGTGTCTCCCAGCTCAATTCTTAGCATATTTTGGTTCTTGCAACTGGTCCGTCAGGTTATTGTCTCCCCAGAAACACTTCCCTTGTGCTTTTGGAAATCAGTTTTTTCCTATTTCCATTGTGTTTTGTGTGCTTTTGCAGCGTTTTTCTTATTGCTGGTGTTTTCTTAAGTTGCAGTCCATTTGGCCTCACAGGGCCACCGTATGGACTAGCCAAACAAGAGTAAGATGAAAAAGAGTGGCCAACTGAGAGAAGAAGACACACAACTAAAACAGAACGTTATCTGTTATTACGTGGTTTTAAGTCACACTTAGAAAAAAAAACCTCTAGAGACAGCTCTTCCGCTTTTTATCTTCTTTTTTCAATGAATGAAGCTCTGGAGTTGTGGCCTCTTGAGCTCCTAAGAGCTTGTGTGTTTGAGAAAGGGCATGTTCCAAGTTTTATCAGTGTATGACTTGTTTTCTCTAACTTCACCCTTATAACAAGTATCAGTTTAAATTGCCAGGCTTTATTTCATGCTCAGTTATGCCATTAAACACAGCGCTAAACTGATGTTATGGTTTCGTGAGCGCCCTGTATCGCTGCTACAACTGTTTCTACTGTTTCTACAGCGTGACATCATACGGTGTGTCCTTTCGCTTGTATTCATAAGCGTGTTGTTGTGTTCATGTCCTTAGAGTAGCGTGGATGTCTGTGTGGGTTAAAAAATGTGCTGTCTCTGTAAAGTTGGCCATTTCAGTCGGGCCTAGTGGGACTAAGATTAACCCTGCAGAACGTGGGAAACTCTTATAAGTGGGTGAGTGTGGGATGCGTGAAATGTTCACTGACGCTAGCACACACGCACATGCACGCACACACCAGCACAGGCTTATCTTGTCAGCATTCTGGGACACAGGCTGCAGACGACAGGCAGGTATGACAGGCCAAGACATGCTGATAACAGATATGACTGGCCATTTGACAGATGGCACATATGTTTGTGTGTGTATGTGTGTGTGTGTATTTGTGATAGGCAGACTGACTAGAGGAACAATTCATGCTGTGTGTGTGTAACAGTGAGAATTAACAGGGGGAAAGTAGAAAACACACTTATATGTAGCTCTATATGCTGATAAGTGTTTGAATGTGTGTGCTTGTCTGCATTCGTGTGTTGCTTAAGGGGTTAGGCTTCCATTACACCTTCCACACGGTAATTACTAAAATGAGGCCAGCACTTACAGAAGGGGCTTTCCATCAGGGTGTATGTGCCATGCGTGTGTGTGTGTGTGCATGTATGTGAAAACCTATCATGGCTGTTCTGAATGGTGTGTTTTATGTTGCTAATGCTCAGTACTTTGGTTGTTTTGCTGGTTGTCCATTAACAACACTTGCAAACAGATTATAACAAGTAGGTATTAAGTGGGATGGGAAATAGCTTAGATGTCATAGCTCGTGTGTGCGCTTATGTTATCATGAGTAGGTGCAGTCCCGCAGTTTCGGTAACCCCTGCATGAATGCGAGTAGGTGGGAAAGGTGAAAAAAATCAGGGTAAAAAGAGGCCAACACAGAGACAAAGTCTCAGCATCTATGTGTGCGTGTCCTAAGCCTAGATGTAATCCAGAACAGGAAGCAGTACAGGGCGTTACAGTAGGTGTTAAAGCTCCACTGCTTCCCTGAAACACTGCTGTTGACTGTTTCACTCAGTGCCTGCTAATATGGAGCCCCTATTGGGTTTCAGCACCGCAGCCCATTGAGCTCCTCCAACCATCATCGCTGCTGCCGAAACCAACCAACCGTAAATTCAAGGTCGCTCTACGCTGAGACACGGCGAATAAAACGAGCGGGCTCATTTATAAAAATGTGAGATTGTGTGCAGCATTGCAGAAAAGGCTAAATGATAGAGCAGCGTTTCTGCAAAGTGGCACAACTCTTGAAGAAATAATCTTATTGAGGCGCATGTTAGAAACAGGCACTTGAGGTTTTTTGCACCTACACTAATTATAATATAAATCTTGTCACTTCAATAACTCGAGTTATTACAACATGAAACCTCGTACAGTATATGCTTAAAGCTGGTGTTTGAGATCAGAGTTTGACTTCCATATGGTAACATTTTCCTTTGACATTTATCCCAGTTCTGTCCACTTTTGACAATTGGGAAATTACATGACATGCTATTTTCCCAACTCTGAGCCCAGTATTGCTGAATCAGTCCAAAAGAAGACAATGTAATACATCACAACATGTCAAGAACTTCCTGTAACACACTGTGGCAGCGGAAGAGATGCTCATTTGCTTCCTATAACAATGACCAGGACAGAGAGACACCCAGCTGTCTCTTCAAAGAACAAGACACGTCAACACTACTTCTCTGGCAGGCCTGTCAGACACAGTCTGGCCCATCGAGCAACTACCTGTCAACAAGACTTCAGTGCTTTATCACCCTCTCCTCCCTTTCCCAGACCACCCATCCACTCTTCATTTGAAGATAACGACAGCAAGGGCAGTATATTCGTCGGGTGGTATGTAGGTGAGAGTGAGCCTGTTGGCCCGTTTCCTTGTCTCCTTGTGCTACACATGGACTCCCATTAGCATCTTCAAGGCCTGAACTAATTGATGGGTGCTTTCAGTTGAATCAGGTTATTAAACTGACCTGAGAGCAGCTCTCCCTTCTTAACTTTGCCAAAACACTGAGTGATTCATCCATTTTCCAGCTAATTCTAATTCTTCTTTACTGGCTTTGAGTGATTCTGATAGCATCATGGAAGGATTCACTTGATTTCCTTGAAAATTTGAACATATTCTTTCTGACTTTGTTGATACCCTGAATATTTCTGTTGAATTGCCACTCGGCTCACACTTACTGTAAAGTGTCTCCACATTTACCTGTCAACTCAGATCTTCACGGTTCACAGGCACTGTGTTTTAAAGGCCTTGCATGACTCTCTGATAGAGACTCTTGTGCCACTGTGAAGTTGGCATTTCTGACCAGATGTGACCAACTAAATGCAATTTGGTCCATATATTGAGATTAATCTCAGGCTTATCAAAATATCTGCGGCAGATATGGTCTGCTGATGCTCTATCCACCACTAACATGCCAACATTTGCATTTATCCTATGATCATGTTCACATTAGCTGTAAACCCAACTTTGTATAAGAGTTTGTTTGCATATGCCAGCTGAGATGCTTGGATAATATAGTACTGCATAAACATTAGCATATTATTATTGCTATTATGAGTCATTATTATTATGCTAACAATTAGCTAATCTACATAGTGGCTCTATAGTGCATAGTGGACATATGGTACATTTGCATTGTAGCACCATTAAAAACCACAGAGGTCAGCACATTTCTATTGCTGTTTTGAAAGGTCCACATACCCTCTTTTCCACCAGTGCCTACTCGACTTGACTGGAGTCAAACTAAAAAC
The DNA here is from genome assembly GCF_013358895.1 of Oreochromis aureus. Classification (NCBI taxonomy): domain Eukaryota; kingdom Metazoa; phylum Chordata; class Actinopteri; order Cichliformes; family Cichlidae; genus Oreochromis; species Oreochromis aureus. Next base: position 34,246,599 of record NC_052955.1, read on the forward strand.
CAGAGACCCCATCCACGTTGAGGCGGTACTCAGTTGTAATGGAAAATGACCAAAACAGCGTTGAGCATAATCGAGTAGGTGCTAGTGGAAAAGAGGCTTTTGTAAACATTTAAACCCATAAACATGTAAATAGCAAATGGAAATATGCAAATGGTGAGCTCTGTAAACATTGTCATCACAGTTTTGTAAATTAACTCAAATGCAATTTCACCTCTAAACTTTTCCCTACCATAGACTACACTGTATATAGAAGGTAGGTGTGGCTTCTGGGTCTGAAAATTGTAAAAATTAATGCTCAGCCGTAATTCTTTCTGATGGCCAGCAGCAGGCAACCCTTCTGGTTTTGTAAAAGCTAAAACAACCTAAAAAAAAAAATCACCTAAGAGACACACAGAAGTTAAAGTATTGCTGTGTTGATGCTGGATCCAACTGCAAGTAGCAACAAGAAAATGTTTATTGGAGGGTGGATGGAGTCGGGGGTAGGTTTAGACAGAAGCTCCTGAAGATTAGCGAGGACTAACGACTTGATAACAAGTCAAGGACTGGAGCTGGGGTAGAAGCAATGGTAGGGAGCGCTAAGTCATTTAGGACCCAGCTGATGACAGCCTGTTTTTGGAGTAAAGTTGGCCTGATACCAGTTACCCAGAGGCAGTCCACCAGACAATAGTAAGAACAGAATCAGCACTTCTGTGGAAACACAATATGTACTCATCTTAGAATTTCACTTAATGACTGTTAAATCCAACCAAAGTGTTGTAGCAAGCATTTATTTGTTCTCTTTTCTCACACAATATAACCTTCTTTTTCTTCTGAAATGACCCAGTTTACCCAGAGGTATCATTAAAGTTTTATCTTATCTTAACTGTTCCGAAAGTTGCTTTAAAAGCATAACATATTGCTCATTAATTTTCAAAGAAAATCCATGAGATTACATCTTTTCTGTAGAGGCTAGTGTAGGAGAGCCATTTTCCTTCAGAGTTAAGCGGATCCAGCTGACTGTTAGAGGAGACGTATGTTGGTCATTTGTGTTTCAGTTTCCACTCTGAAAATATTAGGCAGCATGACATCATAGCCATTTGTCTGTCCCCTGGAATGAGTACAGACAAATTGAGGAAATACATGAAGCAGCATGACAGTTTGACTTTTAAATTCTACTTGAGCACTACATTAAAAACGGATTTAACCCTCTGAGATCTAACTCATCTCAGGATTAGGGTTAAGTTAATAAGTACCTGGACAAAGACACAGTTTTTTGTGATTTTGCTCTGCACGCCTCCACCACAGTGAACTTTAAATAAAACAATCAATATGTGATTGAAGTGCAGACTTTAGAGGTTAAACAAAACTATTGGATTAACTGTTTAGGAATTACATCCGTTTTTAAAATGTCCCATTTTCAGAGAGTCAGAAGTAAATGGACAAACTAACATAATTTTGAATATGAGGATTGTTTTATTACTTGGATGAAAATCCTTGCAGTCAATGATGGCACATGCATCGACATTTCTTCTGACCTCATATTTAGAGGTCCAGTGAACAGCTATCAAGTTCTACACTGGGAGTCAACTGCAGATCTTTTTATTTGCTCAAACCTGTGAGATACTGAAGGAATAGGCCTCACCTGGTTATGAAACTGCTTGTCAGTCAACCACTGAATTCCTTTTGAGCTTCTGAAATTGGGGCACTGTATGTAAAAATAATTCCTAAAAAGTAAACGCAATACTTTTGTTAAACTGCTTGAATTAAAGCAAAGGAAGTCTGGACTTTAATTACATCTTGATTGTTTGATGTCAAAGCCACTGTGGTATTTGTACAGAAGTAAAAGTACACAAATTATGTCACTGTCCAAAAATGTACAGACCTAACTGTATGTCTATCCTTAAATCTAGATGTTTTGGAGTTTAAAGAAAAGTACTTTTGGGGAAAAAGATTCAGATAGTTGTTTTTATATGTAAAATAATGCAGTGTTAATAATCACCCTTGAACTAAAGAGTTCCAGAGACTTCCTAAAGGTAAATGCCCACTGGGAGCTCCCTCAAGAATGACTGTATTTGAACCACAAACAGGAACATTACTGTTACAACCATTATCTAGTAGTGGAGCCAAGAAAGATCACAAAATTGTTCTATGAAGCTAGTCTCTTCAGTGTGGACTCACAGAAAAAGGGACTTCCACCAAGAATTGGAGGAATTATTAAATTCCACAGATTGTCTGTATGAACCTCAGTTTGGAGAAGGTCCCTGTGCTGTGGACTTCCGGTGACTGTAAATATACCCACAGCTATCATCACTCCCACTGCAATTTATGTACATATAAAAAAGAAAAATCCTGGTGATATGATAGTATTTGGGTTTTTTTGTACACTTTTTTTTTGTATTTATTTATTTGTTTCTATTTTTATTTTTCTAATATATCTTTCATTCGTCTTTTCCTCTTGTCCGTTGTGCTGCTGTAACAAGTGAATTTCCTCATGTGGGTTTAAATAAAGTCTATGTTTTTAAAGTTTGTTAAATTTGTTGAGTTTGGTCTCTCACTTCCTTTTATTATTGGCTTTCCATTCACTTGTGTGTTTGTCAGGTCATAGGCGAGCATTTTAAAATAGTGTCCCCACTTGGTATCTATTCAACATATGTGGAACGGCTAGCAGGTTTTAGGACAGGGTGGATTTCAGACACAAAGCAAAGCACATAGATGCTTATAAAGCTCTGCCTCTTGCCATCATCATTTGACTCGGTGGCCTCAGTGAATCAGCAGATGCAAATGCTGAAGATATGCATGAAACATGAGCTCCCTTTGTTTGGTCTGCATCTGTGCATGACATCCTGCTTTAAATATGCAGAAATCTGTTGCAAAATAAAGACAAAACAAGGATCTAGCCAATTATTGTGCACTCTTTTTTTACTGAAAGACTCGGAAGATGCTGCTTGGAATATAATATCTTAAAGTACGTGATTAAAATTATTTTCACAGTATGTTTGTAGACATATGGAAAGGTAATGATTGCCACTCTCTTCTCTTTATTTTCTCTTAGTAATAATTACTGCATTAAAGTACCAAGAAAATAATTCTTCAGGATTGTTTTGAACTGCTGTGCACTAAGGAATCAGAGTTTGAAAGTTCATCTGTTACCTTAAAAACGGCAACTGATTAAATCTCAGCACCTCAAAGGACATTTAGTAGCTATTGTGGTCCTTTTAATCATTTGAGATCATCTTCAACAGCACATGGACATGAAATGTTTAAAGTGCGTGAAAAAAGTCTTACAAAAAGTAGAATTTTGAGCACTTACAGTTCTGTAAAAGCCAAGCAAACTCCATCTGCTCTTGCAGGTTGGGTGATTGAAAGCTCCAGAGTATCATATCAAATGGACCTAGAAGTGAGTTTGTTTTGTCAACCGACTCGAAAAAGGAGTTTTGCATTTTTTCTACAATGACCTGTTACACAAATCTTTTACATAAACACACACCAAAAAAAAAAGAGCTGGAGCTAGGATTATTTTCTCAATGTGGTGTCTAGAAAGTTTAATTCCCCCACATTCGTCACTGACGTGCTGAAATTTTCAACAAGCACTGGAAGCAGTTACAGAGTATAGGGCTCCGGCCCGTATAGCTACATATGAAGCATGAACCAGAGCCCTAGGCGGAGGATTTTCAAATCAGGCTTTGTTATTGCAAGAGGCCGGGAAGGAGAGCAGATGCGCCGCTCATTCAATCATGCATGTCACGAGGCGGTCGCTCTGTGGCTGCAGAGCTCAGCCTCTCTGTTGCCACCGCTCTGCAGCACTCCTGCTCACTTAGTATGTGCTGCAGAAAAGACACATCTGGCATAAGGTGCTAGTCTAAACCAGGTGGCGGAAGACCCCCATCACTGTTGTCATGAATGTGACAACAAACTGCCAGCAACCTCACACCCCACACTGACCCCTCAGTGAGGAGGAAATGTGTGTGTTATCTTTTCTTCTGTGCATGTGTTGAAGTCAGAGAACCTTCTTTTCTTTTGTTAAGAAACGTACCCAGAAAGAAAGTTAACTTTGGTTATTGCCGTGTTATTCGAGGGTAATGTATAAGAGGTTTTGTGTGTATCTGTGTGTGTGTCCTTCATTTAACCATCCACAGAAGCCCACCCGTCACTTGGCACATTGGGACGATCGGGGTCCTGGTGGAGTGTCAGTGGGTGTCAGAGGGCTGTTTACCTACCATGACGGATGGGAGTGGGGTCGCCAGAGAGGCAAGTATTTTATCTAACGCCACCTTTGACCAGTACAGCATGCATGCACATCCACGCATGCACACACACACACACACACACACACACACACACACACACACACACACACACACATATATACTGTGCCTGTTCAGTCTCTACTCAAAGCATAAGCCAACTTAATTCATTTGTCATTTTCTTCCCCACTGGTTTACCCTATCTCTCTATTTAACGTATGCTTGAATGGGTTTATTATGAAGAAAAGCGTGCTTACTTTTCTCATCACTTACCTTAGTGAAGTCATTTCCAGTGATGGCTAGTGATTTTTCACCATATGGAGTTGGAAAAAGTGTGTATGGAATGACTAGAGGGCATCCATTAGGAAAGAAAACACTAAATAAACTAATTTAGCGGTTCATTTGCGAATGAACTTTAATTAAAATGCATAAAAAATACAAACTATTCACCCATTTAAAATACTTTATATTAACCATATAGTAAGTTTGCTGACTATGAATTACTCTTTGAGGGTAATTTGTGGCCCCATTAATCGAACACCCCTAATTATATTATTTAAAAAGTAATTATATTGCTCATTCTCGCATGTTTTTATATAAGATATTATTTTTACTTGCGCAAATATTGCCAAATAAATCATCATTTCCTTTCATTATTTTTACATTTGTCATGGTCTGTCCATGTGACATAAAGCCTTTTCGCTTGTCATGCGTGGGACCTCTGATGAGGAAAGGAATATTAGGAGTAAAAGTTACATTTTTACGGTTTTCTAGAAGTAATTTATTACAGTTATTCTTATGCATCATCATCTAAATATACTTTAAAGATGACAATGTCACCTTTTCAGTTTGTCTGCTAGGCTAAACTAAACAGCTTTTTATATATCTGTTTATTTATATTTATACAGCCAATTGCTGTGGTGCAGCGCCCATTTAATGTCATGTTTCTGTTCACCTGATGATCATAAGTTCATTCATCCTCCTTATTTGGCACAGTTTGGGGTTGGACTCAGTCAAAACAGTCAAACCTAAAACAATTAGCTGATCAACTTTAGAAATTAGACTTTAGCCACATTGACTTGATTCAACAACATCTGTGAGCTATTACTCCAAGTAGGCTTTTTAGAAAACAGATACGTTTTATAGTTCAAAATGTGCAGGGCTCCACTCCACATATGAGAACTAGAATAGAATAGAATAGAATAGAATAGAATAGAATAGAATAGAATAGCTTTTTATTGTCACTGTTACAAGAACAGTGAAAGGCAGTTTGGCATCTCTCCATGTGTGTGGAGTACACAATAGCGTATAACACAATAACTAACTTGTTAAGTTAAACCAGTAATGCTAATTTAAACACAGTTATTATTCTTTAATGTCTTCAAGTCTCCTGTAGATCCTGACAGTTGTTGGCTTTGATTTACTGGATGCTCTGATTTTTTGTTATTACAGTAATATATTTGAACATGAGAACACAAGATATGTGTTCTTTATAGCACAGCCACACTACACACATATGATTTAGTAGATTAGATGAAAGTACCTAACAGAGGTTTAAGGCTTCATATTACAGCCATTTTATTACAGTTTTACTTGAAGTGGTATTACTCCTGGACACTGTCAGGTTAGTTTTCTTCTATAAAGTACATTATAGGTCAAATATAGTTGAATACTTGCAGAAGCTCTGCCTAGAGACAGGCAGCAGCAGTATGCTTTAATCTGGTTTAGTTTGTCTCATTGAGGAGTTAAACAGTGGAATTACGCATTAAGATTGTTTAGTGGTCAAGAGATTATGGGTATGTATGGACTCTAATGTAACTCAGTGTTAGTGGTGGATTGATTAAAACTGTTACACTGGTTTGAATCCAGTGTGGAGCTTGCATGTTTTCCCTGTACCTGCATGGCTTTTCTCCAAGTGTTCTGGCTTCATCCACTGTTCAGTGCATGTTAGGTTAATTGGTGATTATAAGTTGTGCATGTGGGGTGCTTGAAATGTACAGATTGAAGCGCTGTCTGAATGGATGAAATGTTATTTATAGTCTAAAGCACTTTGAGTTGCCAGTAAGACTAGAAAAGTACTGTATAAGTGTAGCTGTCTTTTACAATATGGCAGAGGTGTTAGTATTTGGTATTAAAACGGGTATTTGCCTTGGCAACACTAGATATTTCACTGAAGCACACGTTTGTTCACCTTTATATCCCTGATCACTGTGCAGGTTACTGTTCACACACGTGCAGTTGCAATAATTTAGCGCTGTCCTCTCCATCCCAGCTTATTCCATGAGAGTTATACTGAGAGGTGAAAGGCTTTAAGACAACAGAGTAATTAAAAGGGACCCTAAACCCTGTCACCTGCAGGGTTACCTTCACTTACAGTAGAGCCGGTTTTCTTGTCTGGTAAGGTAAAAACACATAGGGAAGACTTCTAAGCTACAAGGGACATATCAAAAAGGAGACAATGATTCATAAGTATGATAATTGTTTTGAAGTAAGATATTGATGATAAAATAATAAAGGAAGCTTGTTTTATTGCAGAAATATGACAAGAATACTTTCTATGATTAAAAGAAGCAAAGACAGAAGAGAAAAGAAAGAACTTCCACATATAACCTTACGCTTGGAGCCATTAAAGCTACTTTTGTAACTAACTAGGTACATGTCTTCATGGATTGTCTGTATAATAGCTGTAATCACTTCAGTGGCCATTTCACTACTGATAGAAAATTCCCCAGCCTGCAGTACTTAATCATATTATTTAAACAGAAACAATATCATACACTGCAGGTTCTTTTATTTTCTGTGTGTGTGTGTTTTTTTTTGAACTCCTGTGTTCCACTTCCTGCTTGGACTGCCTGATCTCAGGCCCAGGGCTGGCTAACGCAAAAAGAAAACGATTCATAACTTACTGCTCCTGATAATTTGTGAAGTGCTTATCATTTTAGGAAAGTGAATGAATGAAGGAGCAATCTGAGGTGAAGCAATAGCATTAGGTTACAAAACTCAGCGGCCCTCTTCCTGCTGGCGGCGGTTGTTCCTTTATCTGTGAACAAAACAACTTCAATTCCAGTGCTGCTGCGCACACAAGTTTCTCTGCACTGGCGTCGGTAACAGTATCCAAGAAAAACAGTCCACTGTGAAACTCCCTGCAGCACAATGACTCAGTTTTGGTTGGCATGGTGGGCAGTGAATGCACAAAAAGCCCAGGCTCCCTGTCTGCAATGTCCCGGCTAACAGGGCTGCTGCGGTGGCAGCTAGCCAGGTAGGAGTGCACCGAGGCCCTGCTTGTGTCTTAGTCTGTGTCAGTTAGCTCTGATAACACAAAGTGGGGATATATTCTGTGATTGCTGGCTTTTGTTTGATGGCTGGTTGATGAAAATGTAGTTCTTAGCTTTGTTAGGTGGTTGAAAACAACAGAAGTGACTTCAAGTGGAAAGGGGAAAGCAAGAATTTTCTGAGCCTCGGGATGACAGATTTGTATTCAAACTCCCTTTGATAAATTTGATTCGTTCTGTCAAAGTCAGTGGTCTCTGACATATAAGGGCTATTACTCAGTGGTTATGTTAGCCGCTTAATGCTACTTGGTAAGTTTTGCCACAGCAGCTTGTGTTGAAGTTTCTTCAGATCCAGGGCTTTTGTCTTAGCTTTAACTTTCAATCCTCTCTTTGTTTTCAGATTTTCAAAGAGCAGCAGAACAGTTTACTTTTTAAGCTGCGTGGCAGATACATTTACAGGTAAAGATGTAAAATACCATTGGGGTGATTGTGCTATTGGGAAAACTTTTCTGTTAAAAGGAAAATGTTAAGCTAGCAGGAACGGGCCTTTTCTGCTTGGATCTGTGTTATGCTACTGCGCAACTTACTAAGTTACCTGGCATGCTGGCTTTGTCAGATTAGAAATATTACATGGTTATTACACTAACTATGAGCGTTGTTTATTTCATCAGTTTATTTCATATGCCTATATTGCTGCACTCCTTTGCATTTTACAGAAACAGCCATGTCTTTTCACATTTTCACATCTGTCCATCTAGCCTTACTCAGATAAAAAAAAAAATCAAATAGACAAATACACAGTAGCTTAATAGTACCATTCAAAAGTTACACCAAACTGTAACTGTAGCATTCCAGTCATTTGCACTATGCTCAAAAAGGACTCTCAAGACTGCTTAAGACAGTGAGGTCAGAGGTAAAACAAAGGATGTAGACAATATGTGACAAGTTTTGACTGGGACTTGTTGCACTGATATGCCAGGGACACCTTGTGTATGTATTCCAGACTTAGAATGGGCTCTCAATCAAAAAATGTACAATTTATTACTTTTATGCTCATGTGAATAACTGTACCAGAACATCACCACTACAAATCCTCCCAAACTTAACCTTAAATAAGGACGCATTTTGTATAACCTTTATTAAATATGGTATTTTATAATACCTGCACACAGAGTACTGCTATTGTGCTGCTATTCCTGTATTCCCAGCTACTTTGCATTTTGTAATTATGATATATTGTTACTGCTATATACTCAGTTCAATTCATTTTTATATATTTAGCACCAAATCACAACAACAGTAACCCTGAGGGGCTTTATAATGTAAGGGGAAAACTCTACAATAATACAGAGAAAACCCCAACAATCAGACAACCATGGTGTCAAGCAATCTAGAGAGGCACTTGGAAACCAAACATTTCTTCTGTGAAGAGAAGAGTACTGAATTCAAACCAGATTTCAACCAAGATTATGTTAAAGTATTGGATAAAGCATTGAAGTCAAGGTATATGCCAAAGGACTAGCAACATCCAAAATGTGCAGACATTGTGCACATTGTTCCAGATGTTGCAATTCAGCTTTCAAAATCTTCTTCTTATAGAATTGATTTTTAATATTTTACTGATCACTTACAAAACAGCTGTGTGTGGTCTCTGCCTAAACAGCAAAAATCTTAACCCCACATGTGCTAGTAAACAGCTCTTAGCTGTTCCAGAGTCAGAGCTTAAATCTAAAGGAGACCGTGCTTCTGCCATCAAGCTCAACCTGGCCGAGGAGATAAGGCTCAGTGATTTCCTGCACTCACTTCTAAAGCCAGATTTTTGTGAAGTTGGTTTGATGTCATTTTATCATTTTGTTATTTTTAAACTGTTTATTTATATAGCACCTGAAAAAACAATAAAGTTATTATTAAAAATAACATCCATTAGTCAGGCAAGACAAATGGCACGAAGGCTATTTTGCAAAGATATGAATACAGGCTTGCCATGAAATGGCTCGCCTTTTTGGTGCTTCTTAGACTCACGAACCAGTTTACAAACCAGTATTGCACTGTGTCATGCAGGAACTCAAGCCTTTTCACTGAGGCTGACATCTCAGACAGTCATAACCCCATTACTCCCAAGCTGGGGAAATTTAATGCTTTCAAATATAAGCAATCTACACAAAAACTAGAGTTAAACAACAAAACAGTGTGCACACAAGCTGATTTCATAACTTTGTATAAGCCTGTACTGAGAAGACTTCGAAGGACACCTCGAAGGACAACAATCTGAGCCTTCAGGTGGAAAGTGATTTAAAGTGTTAAAAGTGAGGAGCAGCAAAGGCGAGTGTTAAGGTGACTGGACTGAATTGCATTCTTCTCTGGCTCAGTTCCCCAAAGAAAGTTCAAATTTTCTCCTTCTAATAGCCCAGGTGGTGTGACTGCTGACCCAAATCATCTACGTTACATACACTATAAAGCAAACTAAACACAAATTCAACATAAAAAAATTTCAAGTTCAATATTCCATTCACCAGCATGTAAAACAAGAGCAAGCAAGAAAGAAAGTGAACTCATCTTCGACAATTCTCTAATGTGTTCATCATAAAGAAATCATCACTTCATTTGCAGCAAGACTGTCAAATCTATCATCTGCTAATGAGAGCTTTGGCGCTGATGGCCAAACAGAGATGACAGCGTCTTTGTGTCTCTAAACTGCCTCCCAAACAAATCCGACCAACTCTCCATGAAATCTATTCATGGAGCCATTAACGCAATTGTGTCGTATGACATGTATGAAATCAACAACAATGCTGCACTGGCTTAGCCTATTTAGAAAGTGATGGACTGACAAACTGATTAGGCAACAGGACAGAGACATGGGCATGGGAGGAAAAGGAAGACAGCTGGGATGACAGAGGTTTGTGTGGAATAAAGACAGGTGGGCTAGACAAAGACAAAGGAAGGCTTTTTTAGTGCTTCTTTGATGAAGACAGGGGTTCTCTAACAATGCAACAGTGGAAAGAAATGTATTATTTTTAACTAGGCTGGCCTTAGTGGAAAATGACAGAGTCTACAGAGAGCTCTGTTTAGACCATGTTTAAAGCTGCATTTCTAAAGCTAAAATACAGATGTTTAGAGGAAATAATATCCATTTTAATTTAGAGTGTTAGCTAACTGCACTAAATTTGATCATATTAGTCTATATGACAAAAGTAAAGCAAAACTATCATTACCACATCAGGAAAAAGTAAAGATCAAAACTCTAACAATATTAGAGTTACTTTAAAGCTGGATCTGAATCCTTTTTCCATCAGTTTGATCAACAGCTGTTGAGATATCTCACTCTTAGACAGATCTGAACCTCTTGTACAACATCAAAAGTTGGGAGATCTTATATAGTTAGTGCAGTTTATCCATGCGGCATGTCCAATCCAAAGCTGACATATTTGACCCCATGCTTGTTCTCAGGTCATCAAATACTTTTGTTAGGTATTATAAGTATCTAACTTTAGTGTAAGTGCCTTAATGCATGGGTCAAGACAATAAGCACATGTGCTTTACTCCCAATACATAACATAAGGATTCTTGGTCAGGAACGTTCAATGTTACCTTTGAATGCACTACTTACACTTTAACATTTATTAGTGTTCAGGCTTAATTACATTTTTTCTTGTCATTAACTTTTCATTAACCGAACCAAATGTTTGGTACCAAAACCTAGTGAGCGAAAAAAGGAGAAAAGAAAAAGTAAAGTGCAAAACATAGAGCTCTCAGGACAGGATACAAATTGCAGTCTCCTGCAGTGCAACATTGCTGCAGCTGGTGTGTCAAGGCACCAGAACCAAAGGACACCTTGTTCATGTCACTATGAATACAGCAGCTTTGAAAAAATAATATATGTGATGACCCAGGAGGGAATTACAGGAATTAATAATATAGTAGCTACAATCTGAGCTACAAGGAACCATTTTCCAAAGGATTTTTATGGCATCAGACAAAGTGTATAGTTTGATGAATGTTATACGACCAGTTCATTGTTTATCTGACATCCGTGCTTTTGGTAAAGGATAGCTATCTAAAAATAGGGGTGGAATACAACCCAAGTCAACTCAAACTGACAAAGAGCCTTTGAGAAAGTGTGTGAATTTGTGTGCATGTGTGTCAGCATGTTTTCTCGGACTTGCACTCATGGACATCCTGAAACTCATGGACATACCTGGTGCATAAATCTAAGCAGCACAAAAATAAGGAAACCAGCCAGCCAAACAGCTGAGCTGCCAAACACAGCCTCTCTAAAGTAACACAAGGTCAAAACTGTAGAGAAGCGTCTCGTGTCCTTGTCACGTCTATGTCACGGGTTAGAGCTCTGACAGCAGCGCGACGGTGTTGCGCCTCTGTTAATGATAACCTAACTCTCTCCCAGGGTTAAAGTCATTTACTAGGCCAGTTCTCCTGCCTCATTCCCCAGTAACAAAACACAGCCTCCATCCCTCAATGGCACATAACCCAGAGTAGCAGAGACAGGTCATATTTATCACACGAAGCCAATAGTAAATGACTCAGGCCAGAACATACAGTACGAGCACAGTTTTTCAGTAAATAATCAGTGCAGGAATAGTGCTTGTAACATGTAAGACAGGAAATGAATGCTGCTTTTTTAATAGAGTTTTTTTCTTCAGAGCTGTTGCAATAAATTGGTCCTATTAAAAGCTAATTTTGCTGTTGAAATAACAACCTGGACCAGAAGTATGTCAGTGTGCTGCTTACACATCTGAAAAATGTATCATCCCACTCTAAAAAATATTTTTTTTGTTCATTCGTGTAACTGTTTAAATTACAGACATAAATATTAGCACTCCTGTTTTTTATCTTGCTCTCTTATCTTGGGAGTGTTGTAATGTATCCCAGAGTTTTGATTCATTTTTATTTGTTAAGTTAACGTTACACTTTCATTTGCTTTGTTTCCTAGATTCACATAAAATGACTTTATTTTGATTAATCAATGCATGCAGTGTATTTTATGGTATATTGTCCAGGTAAGAGAGGGTGGGATAATTCTAAACTGAGACAAGTCTGTAAAAATTAGCCCAACAACAAGAAAGGCTCTGCTTCAAATCATTGTGTCATATCCACATGTCAGTGAGCTATCACAGTACTGGCAACTAAACTAAACTAAATGCAACGTCTGATGCTTCAGAAGCTGGCTAGCTTTCCTGTAACTTCAGTCTATGGTTTCCCAACAGTAGTAAGACTGAAGACTTTCCCAAACTGAATGTGCTTCAGACAAAATTTCAAGTTAGGTATCTCAAAATTTCAAGTTAATAAGCAGAAATAATTTTCAGCAAATAAGTCAAAATTTTGAGTTATTTTCTAGAAAGAAGTTTTCAAAATTAGCAAGTTGAAATTTCAAGTTAGCTCTGCCAATCAGAAGTCCCATGATTGACAGCATTTCCTTGTTACCTGGAGGTAGATGGCACATACGCATGTGCACTCAAAATTGGGTAGCGATAGCAAAATGTATAGCAAACGTGAGCAAACTTATGCCAGGTTCTTCAGGTTCTTTGACTGTATTCTAGCAAATGATACATGCATAAAAGGTATGCAATGTGTTCATGTCAAACTGCTGAACAGCTGATGCTTTCTGCCTTCTGCTGAAAAAAAATGGGGAAGCTTCACAGAGCTTACTAACTGGCATCTCAAAAGTTCGAGTTATTTTCTCAGGATTTAGACTTATTTACTTGAAATGCCAAGTTATGGATGGCTCTTTTTTGTCAATGATGGGAACAAGCTTCCATACAATTGCTTTCTGAGTTTGCTCAACATTTGACCTCTGTTGTTAACTTTGCTAAGATTTTCACAGTTGGAGAAGAATTTTGGAAGTTTGAATGCTGTTGTTTAATCAGTTGCCATGTTCCTATGAGTTTCTACTTTTCTGAGTTTAACACAGATTTTTACATCAAACACCTTTCCTGATCAACCTCTACACTAACTTGTGACCGCCCCACTCAAGATTGGATTTGTTTATCATGCTAGTTGCAAATTTGATGTGTCAGACAAACATGCTAATGCCTAAACTATCAAAATGCACTGAATATTTCAAGGACATTCATGTTGTGTCTACAGGATAAAGCTGAAAGTTAACTAAAGCTGATGTGTTTCTATAGTCTAGGGAATAATTCCTGGTTCACAATTGGTAGGAGATGCAATACTAGACCTGTAAGGGGTCACGGGGTAGTGGATAACCCCTGCTGATCTAAAGCCTGCATAAATGAAAGGTTGCATGGTGTAAACATCTGTGCCAAATTAGATATGTGGCTCTATCTAGTTTTTTAAAATACATACTACTGAAGGTAGAATTTTATTGTTAATATATATCTTAAAACATAAAAATTCAGGCTGTTCTAAAAAAGTTGTTTTTTATTAGGCATATTTGACAGTAGCCATTTTAATTAATTTACTAAATTCAGGTTTCATCAATGTGCTATAATTATTGGAAGAGGGAGTATGATATCATTAGCATTTTGAGTCCTGGTATCAGAGAATAATTACAACTATGTGTAATATGCCACGCCTATTGTGGATTCTTTTTCCTTTTAAGCAATAATGCTTTGATTTTCCTGCTCCCGTCTGCTCTCGTCAGCTATGTCCAATCACACTCCAGTGTAATTTCAAATGCTTTATCAGAATATTTTAAATCCACGCTGGCCTTGTTCTAATCTACAAGGGCTTCATCTCGACAAATCAGAGCCACTCTTCTAATCATCTAATCTAACGCAGATAGTGATATCTCTTAAAGCCAATCTGTTACTGTGTGTTTGCGCTCACTCGCTTTCACACACACAACAGACACATTACACCATTTCCACAAGAACTGTCACTGACTTCCCATGAGGCTGTGTTACAGTCCTATATATCAGTGTTAACTGTGGCCATATGGCACTTCTTAGAGACTTGCCGTGGGTGTCGGATTCCAACCAGCCGTTGGGGACAGGGCCCACAGGCCACTGACAGATGACGATTACACGCCATTAAAAATCCATTGATAGAAGCAGAAAGAAAGAGACAGCGGCAATAACAGAATGATTCTTTAATTTTGGGGGGAAAACTATGGACAAATTTGTCCATTCTGTTTGTTACAAAAGTATGAATACATGAAAAAGAGTGTGCCTTTTTTTTATAAGCGTCAAGAACTTATCATGTATTTAAAAAATAGTTCCTCAGTGCATCTGTGTATTGATACCTCCATGTGGTCCAGCCTCAGGTTATCAGAGAAACAAAAGCAGGCGCATCTTTGTCATTAGAAGCCAAGCATTCCTTATTGACAACTTGCGCGTCTTCCTTCTTACTTGTCACCCCCTCTCCTCCCTCTTGCGCTGCATCTCCCAGCCTTATTTAACATCAGAAAGGCCCCCACGTCTTCAGTGCGTACCTTTAAATCTCAGGAGTCCTTCTCAGTCACTTACCAAACACTTAATCACGTTTTGGGATGTCGACCCTCTCCACCCGTATTACTAATCCTCCCCAAGCCACCTAGCTTTTGTCTTCAGCTAAGACTGAGACTTAAAGGGGCTTAGAGTCATCCTGAGAGGCGGAGGCCTCATCTCTTGGAGTCAGACTGAGCCTCTGTGAGGAGGAACATTTTCCCAATTACTGCGCCACTATTTACTGGAGCATAGAATTGGCTTTTTTAGGACAAAACCAGGCTGTGTGTGTGTGTGTGTGTGTGAGCGTGTATTCATATCTTTCTGGGGACCAAAAATTGGAAGTTTACTGTACTTATGGGGACCAAAATTCTGGTCCCCACAAGTTTTTGAGACTCAAAATGTGGTTTTAGTGACAGGGGGTTGGGTTATATTTAGTTGGGTTATATTTAAGTTTAGGGTAAGGGTTAGAGATTCATTTTTCATGGTTAAGGTTGGGGTAAGGGGCTAGGGAAAGCATTATTTCAATTAGATTTCCCCACAAGATATGAATATCCGACATGTATATGTGTGTGTGTGTGTGTGTGTGTGTATGGTATTGAGGGCTGTACATAAATATTCACATATCAGCACAGCTCTATAAACAGGCTCTGTGTGTGTAAGAGCAGAGCAGTGTGTAGCACCCAACATCATGGGGAAGGTAATCAGTCTTAATTGGCTCGGTCTGATTATTATTTATTATTATTTCCTCTAAAGCCTTTATTCAGCAAGCCTCTGGATACACACTCAGGAAACAGCTCCTAATTACTAATGGATGATGATTAAACACCAGGATCAGCCAGGCTGTGTGTGTGTGTGTGTGTGTGTGTGTGTGTGTGTGTGTGTGTGTGTGTGTGTGTGTGTGTGTGCGTGTGTGTGTGTGTGTGTGTGTGTGTGTGTGTGTGTGTGTGGGTGGGTGGGTGGGAGTACGTATGAGTGTGAGAGAGGGGAAAAAGAAACAAAGAAAGAGGGAAGAAAGTGTCTCTTTTACAATTTATCAACTAATTTCCTCCATATTATAATTTCTGCTGCAATGAAAAAAAAAAAACAGCGATCTGAAATATGTTCTGTTCAAATGTCAGAGTTAAACAAGCCAGATCTAAGAAATGAGACGCTCTGCTGCACTTCTTACCCCCCTGCTCTGACTTCTCCTGACCTAATTCCAATAAATGTAATTTTCAAACTGAGCCGTTTGTAAAACCACGAAACTGCTTTTCGATGAATAAAAGAATGTAACGTTCAAGAAATATTTTGACTTTGAAATCTGGCCTCTTAGATGGTGTAATTAAAACATTAATTATTCTCAATAGGGAAGCTTTCTTTCTACAGCTAATAAAAAAGGAATAAGAGTTTAACATGGAAAAATGACATTTAAAAATAATGCAATATACAGAAATATGAAAATGCTGGAATACTAAGTTAACACTGTAAGTGAATCTTTAGAGCACTTTAACATACTGAAATTCAGTCAAGACCAAAAAGTAATAGAAAAGATATTTTCCTATTTTGTCCTTCATTCGGTCTGTGAGACTGACTCTTTATTTGGGCATTAATACAGTGCCCCACTTATGCTCAGAGTTAATCTTAGCTTCTTTCTATCTATATATATAATACAATGAAAAAATATAGGTAGCATAATTTCATAGCTAAGAAAAGGAGTGATCTATGTTCATGATAATGTTTAATAAAGACTTGAGAAGTCCAAAATCAAGTCATAACCTTCCAACTCTCAGTACAACAATAAATGTGGTAATGTGAAGGGACTTTTGTAAGAAAATTAAAAACATGTTTTTTGGGGGGGCATAGCCAAGAACACTAATGCAGACACTTTGTTTACACTCCAAAAATGTATACCTGTTATTTGACATGGTAGAAGACAAAAGCATTTTTGTCTCACTGTCTATGACTGCAATAGGTTATTTATGCATAACTATATTGTAATAAATGCTCAAACTCAAAACAGAAGCAAGAGAAATTATTACATTAGGAAAGGAAGCGTTTAGCTTGACTCTAACCCTGCAGTGCTGCAGTGGACCAGCACAATTCACAGCACAATTCAGTCCAAGTAGGCAGAGTTACTAAAAGTTCTCTTCTTCTTTAATAAAACAGCTTTATTAAAAAAAAAAAAAAAAAAAAGCAGACTTGCAGTCTGAATATAAGCTAGCATGAAAGGTTCATGGTTTGAGACGAAAAGCTAAGTTTAGATTGTAGTAGTTTTGAGAGGTCACGGGATGATTTGATGGTTTGTTATTTCTTTCATAATCTCAATCTCAGTTGTGTATATATATATATATATGTGTGTGTGTATATATATATACACACACATATATATATACACACATATATATATATTTAAAAGCCTGTTGGTAGCGCCTTGTCATTTACAAGGTAGCCTTGCCCTAAATCACATGCTACTATATAATCTATTTTACACTGAATGAGGTCAAAATGAACATCTCATGTTAATATTTTTTTATTTATAAAATTATTTATAAAAATGCTTTCTAGCTTCTTTTTTGTGTAAAATGTTGCTTAAGCATAAGATAAAAAAGGGAACTGTGTGGATTGTTTGAAGGCGGTTTACTATTGTAAGACAGTATTTAAAGGCCAGAATCCTTCACCCCTACTCTCTGAAACAAAGACAAACCCTCATTCAGGGGGATGGTGATCTTTCACGTACACCCACGTGTGGCTTAAGGACACCCTGCCGCTCAGTCATTAAACACCACCTACACGCTCTTTTCTCCCCAATAAAAAGGGTTCCAGGCAGTTGGGCAGGCAGACCTGCTGAGGTGGGGTGTTCTAGTGGTTGAAGGATGGGGGATGATGATTGAGCATGTGTGTGGGTGTATGTTCACACCTAATTTCCCCCCTGCAGCTAGAGTACATAGTGCATACCCCCACATGCACATGTACAAAAAGTGATACTTGAAAACAGTCGAGAGCTGGTGTCTTACCCTGAAAGTATCCTGCACCCCTTTGACCAGTGGTGTTAAACTGCTCATTGATTTGTTCATGCTTCTCCTTCAATGCACTTCTTAATTTTCTCTCTGTGAGTGTACGCATTCCTCTCATTGAAAGAGATAAGAGTGGCCTCCAGACAGTCTTAATGCCCCCATGCCTTGCTCTTCTTTGACTCAAGCTAAAATCCATCCAACCCTTTCTTTCTGCTTCACACTCAGCTTCTTTGTCTTTGTAGCGGCCAGAATACAATGTTGACTTCATTGGGATTTTTTTCCACTCTCAATTGTTGTGCCTCTCTTTGTTTCTTCATCAATTTACACTATATTACAGTCGCCTTGATCCTTTGGCCCTGGATAAACATCATTTATCACAGCAGACTGATGTTTGCACCTCTAATTCAAACAGGAAAGTCAGCGTCAGACTGAAAAATGGCATTCCTTATGGGAGAGAGGAGTGTGTGTGTATGTATGTGTGTGTTGGGAGACGGTTGTGGTGGTTATGTCACGATCCCATCGACCTTCCAGTGTCTCCCAGTTCTGACCTGTGACATAAAAACAATCACAAAGGAAGTCACACTTGGGTATACACCCATAATTCTGTAAAACAAATCAAAGTTTGTTCTCTGTAACAGAAAATACACAATTTTCCCCTCACTTGTGAACTGATCCATACTCATCACACCTACGCACACAAACGTGTGAGTCCAGGTGCAGGGTCTCCCACTGATAAAAGCCCAACAGGTCAGAGGGAGTCTATAGACCTGCTGGCTCCTTCTAATGGATGTGCAAGTTAACATGGGAAGTAACATGGATGTACATCTAAACATTTACACTTGTGACCACAGAGGAGAGATTGATTGCTCCTCCTCTGTCTGCACTCTGCGCTTCTTATCACAGAGACTTAATTAGAGGCTGACAAGCTGAATGTGAGATGTGACATTGGGATAAATCATTGGAATGGCATGGAAATGTGTCCCATAGAATAGATGAATGACATTGCAGTCAATCCATCAAATGATGCCCTCATGGATACAAAACAGGGAACATTATATTCAAATACATTCTAATATATATATATATATTTTAATTCCATGTGTCCATGTGTTAAGTATTTGGAAAAAAGAGCTTTTCATCTAGTGTATATCTGGCATTTTGAACAGATCTATTCTAAAGATTAGTCATTATTTAATATTTATTTAATCCTAAATGATGTGGGGTGATTAGCTTACTCTGATATACACACAAAGCATACAGGAAGTGTGGTAGTGTGCTTAAATTGAAATCAGACCAAGTTTTATTCTTGAGATCATTCTCCTTCTGCTGGTCTAACAGCACAGGTATACACAGAGAACAACAGCTAGACTTCTCCAGCATCATTGCTCTCGCTCAACAACCAAATCTGACTGACAGTGGTAGTGCTGTGGGATACTAAACATTACATTTTGTTATTGATCCAATACCAAGTAATTCCAAGTAAATATAGGGCTGTAATGATGATACCAATACTGATACTGATACTTTTAGCCAATAAAGGCAGCTTATGTAGGGGAGGTTTAGGGGAGATTTATAAATTCCACTCACATTCCAATCACATTTTCATGACCATTAAATCAGTATGATTTTTAATTTCCACAATAATTCTTAATGGAAAGGCCAACAGCTAGTCTTCTCCAGCATCATTGCTCTAGTTCAAGACCCAAATCTGCATGAGATTAATGTCCTTTTTTATCCATGTTTAAACTGAAATATTGCAGTGTTATGCCTTTGGACCACTTTTCTAAGAGTAATCGTCATACTACAAGGATTTTATGTATGGGTGTTCTTTATTTACTCCTAGATGAGAAGACTGATCTTGATGAAACTTTGCATACAGAAAATTGAATCTAAATCACATATAAAAATATTTTATACAAATTCCACAATCATATGTGTACATTTCACAGGTCTGTAGTATAGAATGGAATGGAACTGGAAATTTTCATCCTGGAGCAGCTGCGAAGGTTGGATCCAGATGGCGCCAACATTGTTAAATGGAACGGCTTTTTCCTCGACAGAGAGCGGGTTTGCTTAAATTTTGAACTCCTTGATCAATGCCTGTGGGACTACATATGGAGCCAGAATAACCAGGGTCTCCCCATAAGAGAATTCAGGCCAATATTACGTCAACTCACAAATGCTCTGTCCCACCTGGGTTCTCTGGGAATAGTGCATGCTGACCTCAAACCTGGAAACATCATGGTTGTGAACCACCATGAGTCTCCCGTCAAAGTTAAACTTATAGACTTTGGCCTTGCATGTCCTGCGTCTGCAGTGAATCCTCGTGACTGTGTGGGGACGGTTGGTTATAATGCACCTGAGGTTATGCTTGGCCTTCCTTATAATGTAGCAACTGACATGTGGTCTCTGGGACTGGTAGCTGTGGAACTTGCTACAGGGGTGCCACTCTACCCTGGAAATATTGATTATGATGTACTGAAATTCATCGTACAGACTCAGGGTCAGCTCCCAGATTCTGTTCTTGACTCTGGCATCTACACTGATGCCTATTTTATTGAAGACAGCTACAACCAACAGTGCTGGACAATTAAGACCGAAAAACAATTTAAATACGAGACAGGATATCAATCCCTGGAGACTCGATATATTAAACTTAAGCATCTTGATGACCTTGAACAGATAATGAAGGTTAGAAGAGGACATGAAAATGGCCAACATTTATTTGTCACCCTTATTAAACAGATGTTGGCCTTGGATGCACACCAGCGGATAACACCCTCGGAGGTTCTCCAGCATCCCCTTTTCAACCCTGGTCTCTCTAAGATGTTCCCGTGTATTTACAATGAAAGACCACACAGAAGCAATCTCCAGCATCGCTTCTTTGACCCTGGGCAAAAGTGACAAAAACACAAACTGGGGTTGGAAAAGGATATTAACAGCAAATTACACTGCAAAAATTAATTAAGCTTCTCCAATAATGATCACTTTCTTTTTTTTAAAAAATTTTTTCACTCCCCCCACCCCAACCAGTCACGGCAGATGGCTTCCCTTCCTGAGCCTGGTTCTGTCGAAGGTTCCTTCCTTTTAAAGAGAGTTTTTCCTTCCCACTGTCGCTAAATGCTTGCTCATAGGGAATCGTCTGATTGTTGGGGTGACCAAAACTCTAGCGGAACTAGCAATTCTTGTGAAAATTTAAAAAAAAAAAAAGCCTTAAAAAAACAACAACAACCAAAGAATATGGTTTTGAACTTGAGCACAGTTTTGCTTAAAACGTGTGTCAAGTTCTTACCAATATTCAAAGCGGAGCAGCGGACACCTTACCATCACATGTTAAATATAACATGTTAAGGCAGATAAATTCAATACAAATTGGAAATCAATCAATAAATAAATTGAATAATAATTGTTGTTTGTAATTCTTTATAAATACAGTGCTACCCTTTAGCCTCCTAGTAGACATACCTGTGTTATAAATGTGTAACTCCTCTGATTTTCAGAAAAGTTGACCTCTGACCTTGAAGTCAGGAAATTAAGCATAATTTCATGGCATATGTTCTGTGCTGTGGTTTCTGTGCTGCTCCCCCCACCTTAGTCTCTCCATGCATGCATGAGTGGAGAGGTCCCAGAATAGAGCCAAGTCACCAAACATAATTTACTGCTCATATATCACAAATGTAATCGTTCTGCTATCATTGATAATCTACAGTTCAGTCAACAGTAAAGAGGAGATCCTTCAGGCTGCCCCATGCCACTACAGTCCCAAACTTTTGATTTAATGTTGGAAAAGGCCAAAAAAACAAACCCAAAAGCTGACAAATGACAAACTCTTCTTCGATTAAGAATGGCTCACAAAATTTAGGTGACTGAGATGATGTTTTCAAAAGATATCATCATCATGAACCATAAACTATGCAGGGATAGAGGGAGTTCTGGAACAGCAGTGCCTTGAGGCATCACAAGGGCAGGAATCTAGTAATAGTCTGCAAAAGAGGTAGAAATTACATTATAAATCAACCAGAGGTCATCACATCAAGAACTCCCTTTGAGAAGGGGATTTTTCCTCTCCACTGTTACTAAATACTTGTTCATAGGGAATTGTCTAATGTTGGGGTGGCCAAAACTCTAGGGGAAATAGCAATTCTTGTAACCCCCCCCCCAAAAAAAAACAACAAAAACAACCAATGAATATGCTCTGGAACTTGGGCACAATTTTGCTTAAAATCCATTAAGTAATCTGTGTCAAGTTATTACTGTTTTTCAAAACGGAGCTGCCGACACCTTACCATCACATTAGTCCTTCAATCAGACCTAAAACACCATCTTAACACAGATAAATTTGACACAAATTGGAAATAAATTGGATATTAATTAAATAAACCAGCTTTAAGCTTTACTCCTGCAGGCGAAACACCGAGGCAACTGTTAGTACCTCACACTACAAGCTCACGCTCACTGACTTCTAGCTGGGAAACCGACTGGAAGTTTCACGCAATGATCCAGCATCGAGGAGAGCTCAGCCACACTGCTAAGCAGCTCCCCCGACGAGGCTGATCACCTGCAGGTGTGTATAATCGTCCTTGTTTATATATTATGTGATATGCAACAACTGACACTGTTTCAAAAACCAAGACAGAAGACAGTTTGGCTGCTGAATCCACGCTGGAAGCAAGATTATCTGTTCTGAAAGAAATCTTTTAGTGTTTACTAGGCTGCTGCAAGGGCATTTGAAGTTAAGGCACTATAACTTGTTTACTCATACAAGAGCTGATTTCTCATTTCTCATTGAAATTAATTCTGAGAAAGGACAATATGATGGCTTCCATAGCAAATCCTCACTTTGCCATTGGTTTTGCCAGTTTTTATCTTACACTACTTGATGACAGCTCTTTTCTAATAACATTAAAGATTCCCTTTAACTGCTTTTCAGCAGTAGTACCCTACTAATTAAAGACTTGTTACATATAGAAGAACTTTATTAAAAATAATTTTTAAAAAGATACATTAAAAAAATACAACTTAATTCTCTTTTAATACACGAGCAACCTGTCAGTGATGACCATTCGTGCATCGCAACCATGAATGCACTGTGATAAGAATAGATGGTTATGGGGTCAACTTTGTGAATAAGCGGCACTTTTTAAAAATGGATATTTAAACTAAATCAAATCTTCTAATAATCGTGTCACAAATGAACAACACAGTTGCTCTGATGACAGTAAGCTTTTCCGAAATGCCTGGCAGATCTTTATTGTAAGAAATGGGATACATGAAGGACTGCGTAAAGAAGTAAGCTGTGGCTAAGAGGAGAGGGCAGCTGTCGCTAGCTAAATCCATTTTCCCGTAGCTTTATCAGTGTCAGTGTTGTGATGTGGAAGGAGAAATATCAAACCACACTCTCACAACATCTAATATCCTGAATTAATTCAATTCAATTCAATTCAATTTTATTTATATAGCGCCAAATCACAACAAAAGTCGCCTCAAGGCGTTTTATATTGTACAATAGATCGCACAATAATAAATACAGAGAAAACCCCAACAATCATATCATATGACTCCCTATGAGCAAGCACTTTGGCGACAGTGGGAAGGAAAAACTCCCTTTTAACAGGAAGAAACCTCCGGCAGAACCAGGCTCAGGGAGGGGCGGGGCCATCTGCTGCGACCGGTTGGGGTGAAGAAGGAAAACAGGATGAAAGACATGCTGTGGAAGAGAGACAGAGATTAATAACAGATATGATTCGATGCAGAGAGGTCTATTAGCACATAGTGAGTGAGAAAGGTGACTGGAAAGGAAAAACTCAATGCATCATGGGAATCCCTCGCAGCTCACGTCTATTGCAGCATAACTAAGGGAGGATTCAGGGTCACCTGGTCCAGCCCTAACTATATGCTTTAGCAAAAGGAAAGTTTTAAGCCTAATCTTGAAAGTAGAGATAGTGTCTGTCTCCCGAATCCAAACTGGAAGCTGGTTCCACAGAAGAGGGGCCTGAAAACTGAAGGCTCTGCCTCCCATTCTACTTTTAAATACTCTAGGAACAACAAGTAGGCCTGCAGAGCGAGAGCGAAGTGCTCTAATAGGGTGATATGGTACCACAAGGTCATTAAGATAAGATGGGGCCTGATTATTTAAGACCTTGTATGTGAGGAGCAGGATTTTGAATTCAATTCTGGATTTAACAGGAAGCCAATGAAGGGAAGCCAAAACAGGAGAAATATGCTCTCTCTTTCTAGTCCCTGTTAGTACTCTTGCTGCAGCATTTTGGATTAACTGAAGACTTTTCAGCGAGTTTTTAGGACATCCTGATAATAGTGAATTACAGTAGTCCAGCCTGGAAGTAATAAATGCATGAACTAGTTTTTCAGCATCACTCTGAGACAGGATATTTCTAATTTTAGAGATGTTGTGCAAATGGAAGAAAGCAGTCTTACATATTTGTTTAATATGTGCGTTAAAGGACATGTCCTGGTCAAAAATGACTCCAAGGTTCCTCACAGTGTTACTGGAGGCCAAGGTAATGCCATCCAGAGTAAGAATCTGGTTAGATACCATATTTCTAAGATTTTCAGGGCCGAGTACAATAACCTCAGTTTTATCTGAATTAAGAAGCAGAAAGTTAGCGGCCATCCAGGTCTTTATGTCTTTAAGACATTCCTGCAGTTTAACTAATTGGTGTGTGTTACCTGGCTTCATGGACAGATAGAGCTGCGTGTCATCTGCATAGCAGTGAAAATTTATGCTATGTCTTCTAATGATGCTGCCTAGGGAAGCATGTATAATGTAAATAGAATTGGTCCTAGCACTGAACCCTGTGGAACACCATAATTGACCTTAGTGTGTGAAGAGGACTCTCCATTCACATGTACAAATTGGAGTCTATTAGATAGATATGATACAAACCACTGCAGTGCAGTACCTGTAATACCTACAGCATGTTCTAATCGCTCTAATAGGATATTATGGTCAACAGTATCGAACGCAGCACTGAGGTCTAGCAGGACAAGCACAGAGATGAGTCCACTGTCAGAGGCCATAAGAAGATCATTTGTAACCTTCACTAAAGCTGTTTCTGTGCTGTGATGAGCTCTGAAACCTGACTGAAACTCTTCAAATAAGCCATTCCTCTGCAGATGATCTGTTAGCTGTTTGACAACTACTCTTTCAAGGATTTTTGATATGAAAGGAAGGTTGGAGATTGGCCTATAATTAGCTAAGACAGCTGGGTCTAGAGATGGCTTTTTGAGTAAAGGTTTAACTACAGCCAGCTTGAAGGCCTGTGGTACATAGCCGATTATTAGCGATAGGCTGATCATACTTAAGATCGAAGAATTAATTAATGGCAGGACTTCTTTGAGCAGTTTTGTAGGAATGGGGTCTAAAAGACACGTTGATGGTTTGGAGGAAGTAATTATTGAAGTTAACTCAGAAAGATCAATTGGAGAAAAGAGTCTAACTTAACATCGATGGTACTAAAAGTAGCTGTAGATAATATTACATCTGTGGGATGATTATTGGTAATTTTTTCTCTAATGATAAAAATTTTATTTGTGAAGAAGTTCATGAAGTCATAACTAGTTAACGTTAAAGGGATGGTTGGCTCAGTAGAGCTCTGACTTTTTGTCAGCCTGGCTACAGTGCTGAAGAGAAACCTGGGGTTGTTCTTATTTTCTTCAATCAGTGACGAATAGTAAGATGTTCTGGCTTTGCAGAGGGCTTTCTTATAAAGCAGCAAACTATTTCTCCAGGCTAAATGATGATCCTCTAAATTTGTGACACGCCATTTCCTCTCCAGCTTACGGGTTATCTGCTTTAGGCTACGTGTTTGAGAATTATACCACGGAGTCAGGTACTTTGGATTTGAGGCCTTAGTTTTCACAGGAGCTACAGTATCCAGAGTCGTACGTAGTGAGAAGGTAAAATTATTAACAAGATAATCGACCTCTGTTGGAGTAGCGTTCAGATAGCTGCTCTGCTCTATGTTGGTACAGGCCATTGAAGATGATAACAGTGGGTGGATTATATTCTTAAACTTAGTTACAGCACTTTCAGAAAGACATCTACTGTGATAAAGTCTACTCTCCACTGCTGTGTAATCAATTATTGTAAATGTGAATGTTATCAGGAAATGATCAGACAGCAGAGGGTTTTCAGGAAACACTGTTAAATGTTCAGTTTCTATGCCATATGTTAAAATGAGATCTAGAGTGTGATTAAAGTGGTGGGTGGGTTCTTTTACATTTTGAGAGAAGCCAATTGAGTCTAATAACAGATTAAATGCCATGTTGAGGCTGTCATTTTTAGCATCTACATGGATGTTAAAATCACCCACAATAATTATTTTATCTGAGCGGAGCACTAAATCAGATAAAAAGTCTGAGAAATCAGAGAGAAATTCTGTGTAAGGCCCAGGTGGACGATAGATGGTAACAAGT
The DNA here is from genome assembly GCF_013358895.1 of Oreochromis aureus. NCBI lineage: Eukaryota > Metazoa > Chordata > Actinopteri > Cichliformes > Cichlidae > Oreochromis > Oreochromis aureus. The sequence continues at coordinate 34,272,929 of NC_052955.1, forward strand.
AAGACTGGTTTCTGAGTTTTACAGCTGGGGTGGACGAGGCTAAGCATCAGGCTTTCAAATGAATTAAAAGTCTGTCTTGGTCTTTCGTTAATTAATAGGCTGGTGTGAAAAATTGCTGCCACACCGCCCCCTCGGCCTGTGCTTCGAGATTTCTGGTAGTTAGAATGACTCGGGGGTGTTGATTCATTTAAACTAACATACTCATCCTGCTGCAACCAGGTTTCTGTAAGGCAGAGTAAATCGATTTGTTGATCAATTATTAAGTCATGTACTAACAGAGACTTGGAGGAGAGAGACCTAATATTTAATAATGCACATTTCACTGTTTTACTCTTTGGTTCAGATGTGGATACTGTATTGTTCTTTCTTTTTGATTTTTTATGTTTAAGTTGTTTATTGCTGGTTTTTAGTTTGTTTATTGTCTGTTTGGGAGCTGACACAGTCTCAATGGAGATGGGTTTTTGGGGGGGTAGCAGGAGGAGAGAAGCTGCAGAGAGGCGTGTAAGACTGCAACTCTGCTTCCTGGTCCCAACTCTGGATAGTCAAGCATCACCTATCGGCCCAGCTGGTGTGTGTTTCATGGGAAAAAACAAGACAACGTGTGTTGTTTTGTTTCCAGCCTCTGCTAGAATTGTTTTTCAAGGCTGGGACAGGGAAATATGTGAAATGCTTGCAATGACAGGCCCTTTTTTTCATTCTCCAACACTAAATCCTGAGAAACATTTCCAACTATGCGGCACAAGTATGCTGCACTTAAACGTTCATTTAATATCATGTACACATACACACATAATGTCCCTCAAGCAGACGCTGAGAAAGAAAATAAAGAATAACATTGAGACTGTAACCTTGCCTTAAGTCATTGTTGATTTTGTGTCTTCGCCCTGAGTCCATCCCCTGCCAAGCAGCACCTGTGATCCTGCGGCTGCTCGCTGATGAGCTGACAGATAAGTAAATCTTTTCTTGGATCTTATCCCCTTCATCCTTACCCTATCACCTCTGCCTCCCACAGGACGCCAGCCTGCCCTGACCAACTGGACAGCCCGGATTTGAGGCCGAAACGGCAATTTAATGGACCCCTGTGTGAATAAAGAGTGAAACAGAAGGAAGCATTGCTTTGGTCGTCAATAACAAAGGAGGCCTCTTTATTATCAGCCATTGATTATATGCGAGCCATCATCTGAGACCTGAGCCAATGCTTGTTCCACTTGCGTTAGCCCATTGCCCTGGATTGAATGATGAATTACAGATCAATAGGAGCGGTTTGAAGAATATCCAATCAGGATGGCACAGAATGAAGATCCCCCCCCCACCTTAATTATCCTAATGTCATGGTAAGTATGGCTTTTTGCCCCCCCTTTCAGTCTTGGCGAAGCCGGGTATGAACCATTAGAAAGCTAAAAACTGTAAAGCACTGCTGCTGATAAATAAATAATTACCAAAGCCCAGTAAGGCAGAAATGGTTGTAATATTTATGATGCTGGTAAAAACATGTGAAATATCATCATGGCACCATGTGCAGAAGTCAGTTCATTTGGTTAAGTGATCAGTTGGAGATGAAATATCGTGGCATGGGCGTGGGAGTCAGAGCTTACCAGGCGCCGGTTTACCTACCGTTGCATTTAAGATGCCCTGTCCTTCTTTATGCTATAAACTCATGAACTAAAGGGCCAATTACAAAGATTAAAAGTCATAAAAGCGCCCGGAACCGTCCTTCCTCTCAAGGTTTAAGCAAAATTATGTTGACGGCAGTTGCAAAGGCCCTCATTAAAGCATGATAACATTAAGCTCCTGGATCCTTTCAAAACAGTTCAGGTGGCACTGCTCGTTTCCCTCCATGCCCTCTCCTCCTCAAGGAGAGCCTCGGCCCCAAGCGTGTAAATGCAATTATCCAAATGACTGAGGTAACCTTTAACTCTTGCATAATCACGTTGTTGGTGTCCCATTTGTACAATTTGTCGCCGTTAATTACATATTTAAATTCTGCGCGCCCTTTGGATGCATAAAGCGACAGATACGGCCCTGATATCCACGTCTTTGTGTTTCAGAAGCAAACAAAAAATGGTTAAAAAGCTTCATCCAAAGCATCCGTCCCTGCAGGCACAGTTTGAAACTGGTTCTTTCTCCTGCGGGTACACTCCAAAGAGAATAATTTCAATCTTTTATTCATGCTGTTTAATGTAACCCTTTAATCTGGGTGGAAGCCCAGGGGGCCTCTAATCCAGGAGTGCCAGCCACCGTGTCTGTGTGAGTGTGTGTGCTGTATACCACTCTGAGTACATGAGCCCCTATTGTGGTGCCAATCAATCACACACTCATTACACCGGCACTATAAATGCCAAGGCGTGCCAACAGTTATGCCCGAGGCCCCAGACAGCAGCTTTTCTTCTTCATGTTCCTGCCAGGCGTACCAGTGTGTGGGCATGATTGCCACATTGCCAACTTGGCGATACTGCTGTGTCTATATATGTCCTGAATGTGCCAATGCTGCATCATTTTGACGCATGGGTGCTGTCTGATGCTGTCATACAGCAGCGCTTTCAGGCTCTAAGAGCCTGCTGGGAATCCCAGTCGCTGTTCCAACCACTCGCAATTATCCTCTCTCATTCTGGTGCCAGTAAGTTGCTTGCACGAAAGAAGAAATGCATAATGTCCGATGTGCATGATTGATGTTTTTATTGACAAAGGTTTGTTTCTGTAATTCAAAGGTAAAGGAAGGCCTCCAACATCAGAGGTGCCAGCACTTTTGTCTTAGCTGCACAGTTTTCACAGCTGGGATTTTCAAAGGGACATTTGCTTCATGGGCAAATTCAAAACCACTAAAACATTCTTTGCTCTTTGCTGTTTCTTCTTTATTGCAGTTGTTTTCAGATCCTCGGCGAAGTGCTAGGCACACATCACTGCAATTAACCTTCTCTGTCCTCGGTAGTACCAAGCTGCAAGCTGACCAGAGGCTGTTAGACAACAGGGTAGTGCAGGAAAGAGATGAGGGGGAAGAGAGGAAAAAAGGCCAAATCACAGTAGAATTGTCTCTGTCGATGCAAAACACTCTGTTTAGTGATGACCTTTAACCCTTCCTCCTACTGTATAGCAATCAGTGTACTGTACACAGACGATGTTAAGAAATAAGCTGGAGGGCTTTCAAGTAAAAACAGATTTTTACTACCTTATATAGGTGATTTTACAGGGTCATTCTATGAAGAAATTTGCATTTTAGGGAGAACCAAAGAGGGTTTTTTTTCCAAAATATTCACTAATACATCATTGTCCTCCTCATGTGATGGCACATGTGCTTATATCATAGGCCTGATTAGCCTTGTATTAATGAGGTTAACCAGATCATGAGTAAAAAAGCAAGATCAGACTGTTTAAAAATTCACTGAAAGCTGGACAAGAAACAGAGATCTTTATTTGAATGTATTTCACTGTTTAAAAAGAGGGAAAAAAGTTCAAAAATGAAAAGTGACGTGTGTTTTGCAGTATTATATTTTTTGGTAATGTTAACGGGACATTTTCTAATAATATATGCAATAAATGTGAAAACATGGCACTGTAAGTAATTTATACAGAGTGTATACTTCATGGGTAGCAGCTGTCATCCTACTGCAATAGTAAAACTGTGCCTAAAAGATTCATATATGTTAATCCGGGCTCTGTGTCCAACTACAGTTACAATTATCACTGCTTACTGAATTCATTATCTTATTTTTTTTGAAGTTTTTGTGTAGCAGTCACAGAGGATGGTGAAAGTTCATTAATATCTACTAGTTACATCAATTTAAGTGAACTGTAAAATTATTTAAATATATTATTTTGCAGTTTACCCACAAACATGTTCAAATACGTGTTTAGTGGAAACATATCCACAGATTTTGATGTCTTTTTTTCATTTTTCATGTATATTTTTACTCTTACATAATTTCCACCAGCTTACTCAGTACTTGTAGCCTTTCAAAGAGAGTATCAGTAGTTACTTCATTGCGTACCTTCAGAAAAGTAGATTAAATCAGTTTAATATAATTTTGCTGCTTGACCAAGCTCGCTTGAACCGTTCTGTAATAAAGCAACAGCAGAGACGTTTTTCATAAGCTGCTATGCATGTAGGCTATATTGTGGCGGTTTTAAGCTAGGTGAGCTAAAATTTAAAGCTAACGTTGAAGTGGATGAATGCACTAGTTAACCCATTTCTTGCTGTTCTTGACCTGTTTTATTAGCAGAGGTGGAAAGTAACAAAGTACAAATACTTCAAGACAAAAGAGTGTGAGACAAACTTCACTCAGAGATGAAGGGAGGTGTAGGATGACAGAGAGGCCACGAGAGAAAGAAGAGAGGTTAGATTAAAAGGTAAGGACTGCTCAGCGACGCTTGATAAACTGCAAATTTAAAGATTACATTCGATGTCATCATTTTATTCACATATTGCAGTACTGTGGTGAATTTACAGTAAAGCGCTGTGTTGTACTGGTGCACAGTGGCTGTGATGGTCAGTGTAGCAGAGAATCTGATTTTAAGCTGATGATGCTTCGATTCATTCACTGGATGCCAACTTTATACCAAGTTTATACTGCGTAGTATAAAGATAATACAAGCTATATTGTGCCAGTGCAGGCGATGGAAATTAGCCAGGAAAGCTCGTGAAACTACGTACATATGGTTGAATTCAGTGTGTAAATCAGCAAAGAGCAGGACAGCTGATCACAGTCTGTACTCAAAGAAAACCTACTGAAGCTCAAATGCTGAATCCCACTGTAACCCTAGACTGTACTCATTTTACTGTTTAGGTGTGAATGTGTGCATGTGTCCTAGATAACAGATTCAAGCTGAGTACATTCATTAGAGCTAAAATATAGATATGAATCATATTTGCATTCTTATGTACTAATATTGTTGTTATATTAATATAGCTCAAGATTCAGTTGCCTTTGCACAAAAATGGTTAGAAGAAATGTCGCATAAATAAATAAGGTTAAGGAAAGATTTGTGTTTTTGTCCCCTAATGGTCATAAAAAATGATCAGTTGTATGGTTTGTGATATATGAAAATGGAATCACATTGAATTTCCTTTTAAATTTAAGTTAAAAAAAATAACAGCAGAGGGTTTAATAGTGTTTGAAACCATAAACCTCTCACTATATATATTGTTAAATAATTTTATCTGCTGAGGCATGAAATTGTATCACTGAACCACTCGATCTTTGTGCAATTTATCTGGCCGAACAATGTATATCAGAAAAGGCTGCCTCAGTTTGTTTGCTGTTAATTGGACCGACACAGCTCCAAAGTAGAAAGTGGAAAGTTAGAGAATGTGCAGGTTTGTAATACATAAAGGCTTAATAGTTTTTACCTTGAATGTTCAGTTATAGCAGAGTAAATGGTGTACCTTGATGGCAGCGATTTAAATGAAATAGGAAGGAGTCCAACAGTGCATTTGGGAGATAAGATCAATGCTGGAAACAAAAAAAGACTGACAAAAACTCCCTTTAAAGCTACAATCAATACATACATTCCCATTAACACAATTTCCCTTTTTCCCCATTACAAGGTTGTGCTTCTTTCCTTTTTAGCCCCCAACCATGGAAAATGAGGTCAAGTCTGACTCATAATCTGCAATTTATTTTTTTATTTATTTTCTCTAAAGTTTATCCTCTTCCAGCTCTCCAAACCCAGCGGCAGCTGTTCAATTCTTTTTTATTTCCGTCCCTCTTCTGATGACCTGTAGCTTGTCACCCCCTGGAGGCGACTTTGGTCACCTCACGCACTCAGTGGTCAACTGTAAATCCCCCCCTTAGGAGTAGAAACACAATAAGCTTAATAGGATTATTCTAACACCTTTGTCTAAAACTGTTAGTCCTTACAGCTGCTAATAGAGGCTTGATTAAAAAGTCATATCTTTTTTATGTACTGGTGAGAACAGTACTCAGGCCTCATTTTCAGTGCTCTTCTTGAAGACGCAAAATAGAGACTCTAGTTTGATTGTGGAACAGAGTATGACCAAATGATAATTATGCACTTAGCGTATTTATGATGTCTGTGTAGAGTGCTGTCTGAGCATGTTAGTCCAAGGCTCACGAAAGGTTTCAGCTGGGATCTGGTAGCTGTTAAGGACATTTATTGTTTTAATCATTTCAAAACACATCGTTTTAAAGGGAGCTGTTCTGATTTTAGACAAAAAAATGTCTTCAGAGTGGTTGTGAAGTTCTAGTCGACTACATATGTAAACAAAAAAAAGTTGTATGAACACTTTTGTTATTTGAGTAAACTTTGATAGAGAGTGAGGAAGTAAAAAAGAAAAAATAGTTCAAGGCAACATTGGCCTCTTCTAATGTGACTGCACTGTAGTCAAGCAGCAATATTTTTTGTAAAGAAAAAAAACTGTGGAATGAAAGATATCTTTTGTAATGAAATATTCAATTAACTTAACTTGTCTATGCAAACATATGTGGTAAAGCGTGATAAAAATGAACTACACAAAAATTTCTGTTATTCCATTCCTGTTTTGAAAAATTGGGATGCAGTGTTAAACACATTTAACTTAAAGCTAAATGATTATTGCAGTATTTGCAATATGCTGCCTTTCAAAATAAGAGTTTGTAAAGAAAATACCTGCTTATTACAGCAAGACCATGTCAAACCACATGCAGTCATTCTAAAGCACAAAGGAGGCACTGAAGTGCTCAGCAGCTTAAATCACATATCAAGCAATGATTTAAAAAAAAAAAAATCTTTTAAACCAGTGGTCCACAACATTTTATATGGACCGGTTTAATGTCAGACAATATTTTCACGAATGGGCTTTTAAGATGTCGCAAATAAATACAACAAAATAAAATGATAGGACCAAGACAAAAACTGTGGTATTTTGTAAATATAATAATAAACACGAATTCACTGTGTAATTGTGTAACTTTATTTGCAGCGTCCTCCTGAAATGCACCAACAACATCCTCTCTGCCCCTTAATGCTCTCTGGTCGCTATGGTAATGCTTAAATATTTCTTTCAAAATAAGACACACAGCTACAACACGGGAAAAGACCCAGGGAAACCGAGTTAACGATAAAAATCGTGAAAACCACAAATTTCACACCCGAGCCTCAACTCTCGCAGCCCAGTACCGAACGACTCACGGACCGGTACTGGTCTGTAGCCCGGGGGCTGGGGACTGCTGTTTTAAACTATCGATATTCATCATCGATATTAGTCTCTTCAGGGTCAAAGGTTTAGAACAAGGTGTCCAGTTCCAGGCCTCAGGGGCTGGTGTCTTGCAGGTTGTAGATATCACCGTGGGTCAACACACCTGAATCAAATGATTAGTTCATCACCAGGCCTGTGGAGAACTTCAAGACTTGTTGAGGAGGTAATTTAGCCATTTAAATCAGCTGTGTTCGATCAAGGACATATCTAAAACCGATGTTAGAGTGTTGTAAAACTAGCAAGTGCTACAACACCTAAACAAGCCCATTCCCAGCTATTGCGTTTTAACAGTTCAACGATATAAATAGTCTACAGCTTGGAAAAAAAAATCATGCATGGTTTTTTAAATTAACCTCTAACCTCTATAGAAACTAAAATTGGAACTGAGAGCAGAAAGAACAAGTGTCTTAGCATGATCAGACTTGTGCACATGATCATGACTAAAACCTGTTACAATGCACCAGTGACGTCTCATGAGGTCAAGAACTTCTGACCCATAATTATTTAAAATTATTAACTGTAGAGGATTTTCCTGCATCTTTTATTGACACCTATGTACACAGACTAACCAGGGTAGTATAAAGAAGACCATTTCCCTGCTTGACAGTGGCCCACTGACACCAGTGATTAGTGTGTTTGTGTTGGTGACCAGCCCAGCATGGGTCTGAATGAACTACAGTGATCAGCAGAGATCAGCCAAAGAGCATGTGACTCAGCTAGCTATTAAAGCGAAGCAGCTGTTGATGAATAAAGTGCTAACTAACCACAGCACAGACAGTTTAGCCTCAAAAACTAGAGGACCAGGTGATCTTCCCTGGAGTGCTTGTCATTTTGACCTTCCAACAATCACAGAGATTGTTAGGATAAGCATGACTGCAGTGCTAAAAGGGATTCTGTAAGGCCATTTTGCTGTTGTGTTCCCCCCAGCACCCTGACACACAGGGACATTGTAGAAGAATTCAATGACATTACTCTTTCCCCATTCAAGCCTTTAGGATCCTTCCTGATTGATATTATTGTCTCTAAGAACACCAGCTGTAAGTGTTTTATCATTTCAATTTAGCTGTTTCACCTCTCGTATTGTGTTTAACTGCAGCTGGAAAAGTGTCTTGGCTTTGCCAGTGGAAACTCAGTTGAATTCCAATATTTCTATCATTCAGCACAAGACCGGCAAAACGGCTGCGGTATCAAGGGTACAGACAATGTCAGCGAAGTTGTATTGGCGGCATCCCGCACGCTTGCCAAGTCTTAGCCCAGCTTTAATGGCTTTTCGCTCAATAACAATGAAGCGACAGAGAGTACCATAAAGACAGAATCAGCCAATCCTTTCTGAATCTTAATAAGGACGGGCGCATTTTAATACAACCACGGGCCTGCTTTCCATGACGAGCTCTCACGCGCTGCCAATCAAACAAGTTGCAAGTCATTTACAGCCTGGAAAGAGTTTGAGGAAAATAGCCCAGAGGAGTTCCAGTTACAGTACGCTTTGCTGAATGAGCGAGGGAGCAGAAAGGCTTTTCTAATTACAGACGCTGAGCGGCAAAATGTGGCCCAAACAAGTCTCTGCTGTAATCAAACCCAGAGCGGCCACGCCCAGCCACACCATGCAAGAACAATCAAAACATTCATGTGATTTTTCATGCTTTAGATGACATATCAGGCCGTGGACAATCAATCACTCACTGTATATCAGTGGAAGCCGGTGTTCACAGAGAGGAGGGTGCGTGTGGCCCTTGTTACTCAAGTTAAACTCTTCATACGTTATTAGAGCAGTTGAACATTGGAAACAGCTTGCATGCAAATTTCAGCCAGAGCTTTTGCACTTTAGCGGACATATGGCATGCGAGATACATGCGCACATATATACATATATATATATAAATAGGATACGAAGAGAGTGCAGATATAGGGAAGCAGGTGCTGCGAGCAGAACAGCAGATGCCGCATTGCATGGCTCAGCCATGGGCCATTGGTATGGTATAAAATGGGTCAGTGGGTTGGAGGTTCACCCTGAAAGGAACCATATACTTTTTACACAGGCTAGCTGTCTGTATATATTTATTTATTATCTTCAGGCTCTAGAGGTTGAGTTAGCTTCAACATCTAAGGGGTATTAAACATTCCCACACAATGATGGGAGGGCATTCAAGTCACAGAGCTAGAATTCAACTCTAGTTTCTGTGCTTTCCTTGGGGTAATATATAATGCTGTGGCAAAGCAACTCTTAAGAGAGGAATCAATTATCAGACACATACTGTATCCTTTTGGGAAATGACTCATTTGTCTGGGGGTTTGAATCTTTATTTAAAGTTTGCTTTGCCTGACGCATTTGTCGTTTCAAAGGGAAGAAATCACTCCTGACTCACTCTCAAATGATGCGACACTGTTTGGAAGCATCATTACAAAGAAATTATAAGCTGCAGCTTCCTGTGCATGCTTATGATTGACACAATATAAGCAGTAGGCAATGTGTGATGGAAAGTTTTCATGCCTTCCAGCATGATCAGGTTTCTGCAAAAAATGGTGCGGTGCATTGTATAGTAAACAGATAGAGTTTACCTCTGAGGAAGGTTTTTCAATGCGTTTTTCAAAGTTTCTAGTTCTCAGAAGCAGCCACACCTCCCATTCATAGCTCTACACATCTTTGACTGCCCTGCAATCTGGTCTATAAAGGTTCTGTTGTTGTGTTGATAGCGCTTCTTCCTTTACAATGGACTGAGTAGAGCAGTGCGATATGACCAAAAATATTTATCACGATATACATTTGAAAATTTGCGATAACGATATAACTGACGATATAATTGACACTAGACAAAATACTTTACAACTCCACAACTTTATTAGTGCAAAAAACCCCATCAATGTATTTTCACTTAAACAAGCAGCTGTTTTTTTATGTGCATTAAAGTTATATAAAAATTAACAGTGCAAATGCAAATTCCTTGCTGACAGTTTAACCAAAAGGCATTTCCAGTGGAAATTGGCCGACATATCCTCAACACAACCATGTATAATATCCACAAAACTTAAAAGAGGTTATACACACACAATACGGTAATATTATGTTGAAGCACAGTACGTATCACTCTGCGAGGCGCCCGCCTACGATAGCCGTAATGCTCCGACAATCCATCACACGGTGCAGGTTCGTAGCGTAGCAAAGTCGTACTAAAACATTTGACAGATTTTTGAGCGCCGTGTACATAAAATCGTTTCGAGGTCAGTAAACACAACCAGAATTCATACATAGGGCACACGGGATTATAAGGGGCACTGTCGATTTTCAGAAAAATCAAAGGATTGATTTTAAGTGTGCCGTATTTTCCAAACAACACGGTAATAACGACGGCCCGCTAGCATGCTCTACCAAAAATAGTGTTTTGTTGTGTATCTGACGGACGAAAGCTAAACCAGTTCCACACCACTGAAGTTGCAGCATTTTTACAAACCAATTCTGGTTCATCCGTTTCATTTAACGATCCACTTTCGCTCTTCTCATTCTGCGTCGCCGCCATGTGCGTATGTAAACATAGGCACTGCGCATGCGCGCTTTACCCATTTCTGTAATATATCTATATATCTATATTATTGCTAATATATATTTTGTAATATATCTATATCATGGCTAAAGCACTTCTGGATGGATGCAAAATACAAATTTCGTTGCCTTGTACTTGTGACATGTGCAATGACAATAAAGTTGAATTCTATTCTATTCTAATATTTAGCTGTGGTATCTGAACCAGATTAAATGTCTGTTGCTAAACTCCGACAACAATAATTTTGTATTTAAATTAATCTCGTCTACATGGACCTCTTTGTGTCTTCCTGAGCAACCTCTGTAGGATGGATGGTAGTAAATAATCTTAAAAAGACTATTAAATTAGACTAATTGGGGTGAGAATTTGATTTAAAGCATTGCTCCTGTACTCTCTTTGGTTTTAAAGCCAGCCCCTCAGCTTGTCCCTCTCAGCTGAATGCAGAGGGCAACAAATTGCGACCCATTTCCCCAGTGTTTGTGTTTCTGCAGCGAATTGCCTCATCTGTTAAAAATGGGTAGGTGATGCATCAAGAGGGATGAAACATTTATCGGAGGACGATTTTTCATTACGGCAAGGGGAATGCTTCCATCAATATTTCAATGGGCCTGCCCACAAGTGTGTGCAAGTGCTACCATGTGTGTTCCTGCACATTCTGTAATGCACAAACACCTTCACAAAGATGGGCAAAATTCTTATTTTCCTAAGAAAACCACCGCCAATAAACAAAAGCATGTGATTTTCAGAAACACACTGATATTTCCCTTTTATTTCTTCTGGGGATGCTGATAATAGAGATGTCAGTGTCTCAGACTACCCTTTGTGGTGACTCAACCCGTGGCATGCTACTACACACTCACGTGCTCTCTTCTTCCTTATTCCTCCCTCTCTAAGACGTCTTTCGGAGTAGCAGCCCTCCCTTCATTTTGCTTCTAGATGGCTGGTGTAAGCTGTTCTCCTCTGAGCATTTTCAGCTGTCACACTTTTTCAGAGTTCACGACGCTGGTTTTAGTTCTTTGTATCAAATATTCATAGAGGAAGAGAGGCAGCTTTGCCACGTGCTTTTCTGCCCACCACCCATATGAATTACATCCCTCTCTTCAGATGCACCTTAAATCCTCTTGACTCATTTTTTTCTCTCCCTGTCCTGCTTGCCCTCTCCTGTTGTTGTCCCTGTTGATTTGATCTGTGGGCACTCCTGAAAGCACAAATGTGGAAAAGAACAAAGACAAATTGCTAAATTATCCATATGTTCTACTGCAAAGTACAGAAAGTAATGCAAATACTAACTGTATGATTTTTTTTTATCCCCGTTTGCATTATGCATTTGCCATGTTTTACTTATAGTAAAGCATTATTGACTATTTTTAGGCACATGTACTGCTTCAGCACAAGCTCGAGCCTATGTCATTGCATTACATTGGTATTGCAAATGTTGCAAATGTTGCAAACACCCAGCAAATACAACCCCAATTCCTTAAAAGTTGTAAAACTGTTAAATAAAAAATATATAAATTTAAAAAAAGATTTACAAATTTCATACAGCCATATTTTGTTCATGACAGAACGTAGCAAACATATGCAGGGCTTCCATATTTACAGCACTACACTTGTTCCACAGTTTTTATGCATTGTTCCAAAATGAATTAAATTCATTTTTCATCTTAAATTTCGACACACAATACTCCAAAATGACAACGTGAACAAAGTTTGCCTGAAATTCTTGCAAATGTATTAAAAATTGTACAAAAGTGTTCACCACCTTTGCCACGTCACTCAGAACTGAGCTCTTCCTCTTTTCACTGATCATCTGTCAGATGTTTCTATGACCTGATTCAGTTGGACATGATTTTGAAAGGCACATACCTGCCTGTATAAGGTGCCATAGTTTAGAGAGTATGTCAGAGCACAAACAAAGCCGTAAAGTCCAAGAACTTGTCTGTAGACCTCTGAAACAAGATTTCTTTGAGGGACAGAAACATTTCTGCAACATTGACGGTTCCAATGAGCACAGTCGCCTCCATTATTCATATAATAATAGAAGTTTGCAACCACCAGTACTCTTCCTAGAGCTGCCCAGCTAATCTGAGCAAGTTTGTCATTATGGGGTGTTGTAGTTTTGAAACAAAAATGAACTTAATCCATTTTGGAATAAAGCCTGTAAAATCAGTAAAATGTGAGACAAGTGAAGCGCTGCGACTCCTTTCGAGAAGCACTGTACATATCTTACTACTATGTTATTTAACATATTCCCTGTCCTGATTGCTTTTTGGTATTTAGATAAACTGAGAAAGTGCATGTTTTTTACGGGTTAAACTGTATTATTAAAAGTGAGGAAGGAGAAAAGACATAGAGAAGATATGTTTTAACTTAGCATGCTTCACTCCTACACTGCTGTTCTCAGATTTCAGCCTCCAGTATGATCCAGCAGTGCCGTTTTGTCCTTGCATGCAATCATGTGGCAGAGTGAGCGTTTGTGCTGAACTGCTACTTTACCATAACCTACATCAGTCCAAAAAAAGGAACCACAAATTGCTTCTACCTGATGTGTTAAATACATGACAAGTACCACCTATACGCTATATGTCTATCCTAACATACACTATGCCGCTTTCTAGAAGGATACGTAACATTGCTCACATTGTCAGTCTGTTAAAGTGATGGCATTCTGTTGTTCAGAATGTTCACTTTTATGTGAATATTTTTCACGGCTTCATTTGAACATACCCATGACAGTGACAAGGAGAGCCACACCATATGTGCCATATTTGCCATATGCACAAGATTGGACAGTACATCGTTAAGGTTTGCCAAGTCTCTCAGTCTCACGCTCTCATGCTGCCCAAACAAATCTCATGCCAAATAAGAGGAAGCGTCAAAGGCTCTTTATTTTAAAAAAATGTTTTATACAAGTGCAGACAAACAGAACCAAATCTGAACATTTTTTAGCATTTCAGCACATTGGTTCATTAACACTGACTATGACTTTGACATTTGACATGGTAGAAGTGTTCCCTCTGACTATGTTAAATACCTACAAAATAGACACATTTGGTACAGCAGCAGTATAAGCTCATTATAAATCAGGCAGAATGACATTTGCCATTCACTCCTTTCTTACAAAGTCTTCTTAATAGAGTGAAGCTAGCGAGTTAGGTCATGCAAGTGACTCAAGCTGCACTGCACTCCATACACCCATAACATGCCCCACACTCCTCACATACCATATGCCATATATCATACATCGAACACACCCTCCCAATAGAGTCATTAAAGTTTTTTATTTTCATTAAGTTTTGACTGCAGATCAGATTCACTTATACTTCCCAGACTGAGTTTGTTCTCTTATTACTTTTAGAGTCATGTTTAATTGTTATTATAATGTGGCTGGTACAGTACAACAGTACTGATATCTTAGTGGCAGCGACGTAGACATCCCTGGCTCATGAAGCATGTACCAAAGCTTTCTGATGCTGACTGTGCTGACAAATTTGACCAAATCATAAAAAACTGAGACTAGGATGACTGCTGTATATGTTTAGCCTGTTTCATTATTTTTGTAAGTATCAAATAGTTCATTTTTCTCTAAAGCCTGCTTAACACAAAAAAATACACTTAGTTTAGTTTTTATTATAGTTTAAGTATCTCCCAGTCTATTTAATTAATATTGCTGCCAGGTTTCTCAACCCCTCCCCCACCACCAACATCCAGCTGTAGACTCTTACCATCATAAGTACATACTTATGTACTGTTAGTCCCCAGTGTATCATATTTGCAGGGGAGTATCAAATGTCCTTTGAGCCTAGATGCCAAACTTGTAAGTGTATTCTGCTGCTGCGATAAATCAGTCATTTCAAGTGCAAGTTGTCTCTGTGAACTCGGTACATTTTTGCTGTTTCTGCTGTTCTCAAAAAACACATGAGTGACATGCACATTCATAGCTGAGCATGTCGGTCTGATCATGTGACCACGTGCATTTCAGGCTCGTGTCATGCTGAAAGTGATAGCATACGTAGGCTGCAAGTGATGTTGCTCATGAGCGTGTGAGCAGACTGAGGGATGTGGGAGTTCAAGTATGGAGATGGTGGAACATGTTTAGGGTGAAGGTGGGAAAAAAACTAAGGGTGACGGTGGAAAAGCGTGTGGAGGAGTTATGGAGCCCGAAGTGGCACGATGTTGGGGTTAAGCATACTGAGTAACAGAAAGATGAGGAGGGTGCGTGAGAGATATGATAGGAGGGTGTATGAATATTTTAATTTATAGTGAGAGAGGTTTTATTGGGGTGGTAGGAGAAAGTCAGGGGCGGCTGGGCTGGAAGTTCTTCCTGTGAGCGTTGCTGCAATAATATTTACCTTAAACAAAGCACAGTGGGACAGCAGTGGCAGCGGGGAGCAGAGGAGAGACGTAAAGTCTTTCCATCTTCCCTCTCCCTCAGCCATTTCTTCCTTATTCACTGCTTGTCAGATAAAGTGGGTCAGCATTACACATCAGCACAACCCGCTGGAGTGGAGGAAGGGGAGGATTTAAGAGACAGATGGGGGCGATGGGAACGAGGTAAGAGAGAGTGCAGAAAGGAAGACAGAGATGCTGCAAGCAGGCAATGTTGACAAAGAGAGTAGCTGTAGGAAAGTGAGAGAGAGCAGGCATGGAGGAGAGGAGGAATGAAGAGATAAGCCAACAATTCATTTATCTTTATGTTTCAGTGGACCACTTGAAGCCCGGGTATGGTAGCTGCCAGCTTTAAGAAGCCCTTCACGATGGAGAGTCAGTCATTACCGTGTTTAAAGCACTGCTCTCATCCTCCTCCCCTCTTCTCACCCTGGCTCCTGATTTAGATCCTCAGGTTTATGTAGTTTTGTTTTTCAAAGTGTGGGAAATGATGCTGCAGAAGAGGAGGAGGAGGAGGTGAGCCAGGGGAGGGAGAGAGAGAGGGTGAGAGGGGCAGATGAAGAGATTGAGAGCAGGATTAGCTCAGCCATGTGTCAGCCTGTGCCTGTGAATGTATTTGCCCGTATCCAGTATCTCCAAACACATGTTTACCCACCTCGCAGGCATCCAAAAGCAACGACGGTAGACGTCTCTGCCTGCCTCACAGGCCAGCCTGACATCAGAGCAGGCCAGAATAGCCACTCGCTGTTTGTTATTCTGGGCAGAGGAATCGCTGATCCAGATACGGGGGGTGAAAAACCACCAGGGCATGCTTTGTACTGAAGCTAAATCCATATAACTCATCTTTTTATTAGAGGGGAAGAGAGCAGGTACGGAGCTGGTTATATTAGTTTTAAACTGCCTCTTGACTTCAGAAAGAAATGGTTCTTTTGCATAATCCTCACAATTGAAACTGAGCACGTTTCACAGGAACTACTTTCTAGGAAATTGTGGACTTGAAGTATCGAGAGTAACAAGGACAGTGTTTATGAAAGAAGCTATTTACAGTCCTTAATTACAAAAATGTTAGCATATCCGGCACGCTGTGGAGTCGAGCTCCTGGGAGATCAGCTTATATCTGAGCTAATAATGCTTGTAGAACCCACTATTTCAGATGCTTCAGCCTGCACACATTTGCTGCACATCTGCAAGCCACTTTGCAAATTTATGTCCAATTCATACTGCATCTGACTTAACCAATGCCTCATCTGTTGTCATCCACAGCTTTACTCTGGGTATCCATGTGGAAGGGCGGAGAGTTTGGAGAACACAGTCTTGCCACCAAATATGGTGGATGTGGATGAAAATAAAACATCTTCTTTATGTTTAGTGGTACTGACTGAAACAAGGTTGCCATTACCTTAATTTTATTGATCTAGAGGCTTTTCAAGAGATTCTGAGCTAGTAAATCTTGAAGAAATTACAGATAGCAAATAGACTGTAAATACCCTAGTAGTGTAAGTATCCAATGTGAGTGCTGAATTTATAGTCATGTCAGGACGGCATGGTGGAATAGGGGTCAGCAGTGTCAAATCCACCATCCAGCTAGAGCGTTTCTGTGTGGAGTTTGTATGTTTTCCCTGTGTCTGGAGGTTCTCTCCAGGTATTTCAGCTCCCTAACAAAGCGCAAAGACATCCTGTTAGTTAATTAGTTTTTCTAATTGGTAGGTGTGATTGGATGTCTGTCTCTCTGTGTTAGCCCTGTGACAGACTGGCAACCTGTCCATGGCACACAATAAACAGTTTGATACGCCTTCAATAAACATGCTTAAAACAAGTTACCCAAAAGAAATAAGAGTTTCAGACAGAGGATGAATTAAGAGGCTGCATAGACTAAATAGGCATTCATTTAAACTAGTGAAACATGCAAAGTAGCCCAAATATAAAAACATGGAGTTTGTCAAGTCAAGTCAAGTCATCTTTATTTATATAGCACATTTAAAAGACATCAAGTGTCGGCCAAAGTGCTGAACAAAGGGATAATATAATGAAAGAATTAAAATAGAAGAAAAAACATTTTTTAAAAAAGGAATTGTAGAACATGTAAGAGTATATAACATATAATGTACATGCAAATATGCACATACATATACAAAAACTGTACACATTCACACACAAGCACACATATGTGAACATAACGTATATACACATACAACACCATCCAATAAAATAAGAGACCAAATAAACAAAAATAAAAAGGATATCAAAGAGAAATGTAAAAGCCTTGGAAAATAAGTAGGTCTTAAGATTCGATTTAAAGACTTCCAAGGATGAAGAAAATTTTCTGTTTGAAAAACAGTTAATAATTTTTGTGGTTTTGATTTTGTAAAATCCTCTGAAACCCACTGAGAGGGACACATTTTGTACATTCTGTCTAGTTTCCCCTCCTCTCTGTTTTACGCCGCCTCACCTCTCCCACCCTCTGTTAAAGCATCTGCCAAGACAAGTGCATCTCAGGCTGTCCAATCTGTGCAAACCTCAGTGAAGTACCTGTGACTCATGCCATCCAAACCCACCTTGGTCCCCTATGAGCCTGCCAGATGAAAACATTGAGAATTTTCTCAGGTTTTTCAAAAAATGGAAGAAAAAAAACCTCAACTACAAAGCAAAAAGGTCTTTTTGCTTTGTAGTTTGGCGGCGGTACACCTCGTCAAGATCCTCAATGACATCAAACGCTTGGCAGAGGGTTATCCAACCAGCTGGTGCAGATGGCTACACTCAAGCAGGACATTCTAATGAGGAGCAGGTAGGGCATTAGTAGTCTGGGCAGAGTGGCAGCGCCCGGGAGACAGCAGAAACACACATATACATGCAGCTCTAACCAGCAATATGCAGAGAGGAGGTGTGGAGGTTTTGCATGCTTTAAGCAGCTAGGATGGGAAACTGTGGTGGACTCTTGACAACTTACTTCATCCTTCAGACATACTCACATATTTACAGACGTGCACATCCATACATAACTATCTCATAGTCTAGTCTGGCAGCACAGCATGTCAGAGTTGAAACAGCATGAGACAGGCTCATATCTCTGTTACAGTGCTGGGAGCTTGAGGATTCTCTTGCTCTGGGGTGGAAAGTGGGGGTTAATGGGTTCATCAACTCAAGTCAACAGCAGGCTACTACTGCCACCTAGTGGGATTATTGGATGACAATCTACCCTGCTTTGAGATAATGGGGGTATGTAAACAGAGGGGGGTGCATTATCTGGGGGATACTGCGAGGTGATGTAGTGTGAGAATGAGAAATGTTTTTCTCATTTTTAAGGCTTCATGTTAGATGAGACATAAGACTTAAGGCTGGTGTTCTAAAGAGTCTCACAGGTTAAATTTTCCTCTATAAGATGCAGAGGCATTTTTAATATATACATTTTTAAAAAAAAATAAAAGGCAAAATTAAAAAAATGTATTACTATTTAAATCTTAATCCAAATGCAAATTCTGTTAAGAGCTCAAAAATAGTATACCCTATTTGGTGTTTTTAATTTACCATTTGGAGAGCAACTTTGTAGTCAAGGACTACAAAAGAATTTTGTAGTTAAGAATTTAATGCATTTACAATAAAAACAAGCCGAGGGCATTAAAACACAAGAGCTAAAGTCATTGTTTTTGTTTATTTGTTATTGTTTTCGGCACAACACTACAGGTGTCTGTAAGTTGCAGTTGCAGTACTTTAGCATTCGACTAGCGCTAGGAGCATAAAGGGAGTGACACTTTTTAAGTAGAAGGTCATCGCAACTCCATTGTTTCTTTCAGCTCAACAAACATCACACAATTTGTTTGTGCGTAGTTTGTCTCACAGTGTGTTGCTAGCTAAAGTTCCAGCTGCTGTATTTCACAGGGAGAGAAAAGACAGAGATCTAACTTCACCCAGAGATGGAGGAAGATAAGAAAGACAGGACAGGAGAGGAAGAAGAGAGCTTAGAGTTAAATGTAAGAATGCTCAGTGGTGCTTGATAAACTGGAAATTTTAAGCTTACATGGAAGTCTTCATGTTTTTAATCAGATATTGGGTCTGTACATGTGACATTATGCTTTTTCATATTGTGAAACCTGCTGCAAGACAAACTGGGGTAGGCTAACTGTTTTTAAAGGCTGCAAAATCCTCTGCAGGTTAGTGCAGGATAAACAGGTTTTCTGTACGGGTGGGTTTAAAATAAAGAGCAGTGTGTGACTGGTGCACAGTGGCTGTGGTTTCATGGTCAGAGTTAGATTACATCAAGTGTAGCAGAGACTCATATGAATTTAGCTGATGTTGCTTAGATCCATTCATCAAATTCCAAATTCATACCAACTGTATAGGGTACAATATAAAGACAGCATAAACAGGTACTGCCAATGTAGGATGGAAATCACCCATGCCAACTCATCATGAAGCATCTGCTCACATCTGGTTGAATTCAGGTGTGTACATCCACACAGAGCAGCAGGTCAGCTGATCACAGCCTGTACACTAAGAAATCTCCTGGAGATCTCAATGGAAATTATTGTGAGTTATGATTATTTTCCTTACACTGAGCCATTACAACCAATTCTAAGGTTCCCCCACCTGCTGAATCCACTTTAACCCCTGACTGGACACATTTTCCTATTTCGAGGCAATGTCACCCTCTACAATGTAGGCAACAAAAAACAGATATCTTTTTTTTTAATTTTCCTTCTTTTTTTCAGATTCAAGCTGAATATAATTAGAATGTTAACAAGTTAGACTAAAGTTTGTATTCCCATCTACTGATATTATTTTATCGTTAAGTTAATATAGCACAAGGTTCAGTTAGCTTTGCACAAAAACAGAAACATCCTCCAAAGAGCTACTTTTTACTTCCCTACTTTCAGTAGATTTCAGAGTTTGTACTTTTTTCCTTTATCTTGAGTAAAGAAGCTGAATCAGTAATTCAGCTTTATTTTTTAGCAGTAGTATTTGTACTTCTACTTCAGTACAGATTGTCTGTACTTTTGCCAGCTCTGGTAGCCAATCCCAGGTCTCCTTGACATCTGTCTGTAATGTCCATTTTGTTCCTTCTGCTTGCTGTGCTGTGTATCTGCTCCCTTGATTGTGACCTCCCTCTTTTATACAGTGACTGAGCACTTGTTGATAATTTCCTTGATTAGGTAAATACGAGTTTGAAGTGATAACTTTTCAAAATAAAAGCATGCAAAAATATATAAAAACATTCAACTACAAATGCGAACTAATAAAACAAACACAATAAAACATTCAAACTGATTCCACAACATGACAACAACAAAAAAACCTCCAACAGAGCTGTATTTTAAAGTATCTGTTCCTGTCAGAACCCCTTAGAATATATCTGTGAATGTATCCATCGATCCATTTATTTTCCAAAATGCCCCTAGGGCCTGGAGCCTAGCCCAGCTAGACACCAGGGTGGATCTACTGTGGTGCCATGTGCCACTCTAAAATAATTTGTTGCCAACCTGAGCACTACCCTAGTTTTGCATAGTTTTGTTTATTAAAATGAGCTAGGATTGATGCTTTGAGCAAGTCTAGCTACAAATGAAAATGAATATGAATTTTAAAACTGAATATATTAAATTATCTCACCTGGCTTTGACTTTGTCAACCCATCTGATTTCCATGCCACCCTAAGAAAATGTATCTAGATCCATCCCTGACTGTGTGAGAGCTGCTGTGAATTCAAGTTGTTTTACATCGAGTGGCCAGCAGAGGTCAGTGTTGAGTAGTAAATGTAGTTTAGTAAACCGGCAGCAGCAGGCTTTGGATAATGCTGATGTCAAGTAAGTTTTAAGGAGGTTACAACTCAGTGGATGTGCTGCACAATCGAGTGTCTTCAGTTGTTTTTATTACTGATGCATTTCTTTATTCCTGTCATTATGTTAAGGTTGCCTCCTTATTTTAGACTTGACTTAAATGACCTGCCAAAAGAAGAATTATGAACAAATGCTAATATGGGTGCTTGCATTTGTACAATGAAACAGGGTGACTATTCACTCTTAACAACTTATTTATCAAAAACAAAATTTACACTGCTTTCAATCATAATTTTTCTTTTCATAAATTTAACTTAAATCTAGGACAACATTATTTTTGTTTGGTTTTTTTTTAATTAACCTGAGTTTTTCGTATTTTGTTTTATTCGATTTTTATTGCATTTATAGATAAATCACGAAACACTCCAATTCTGTCTGTGTTGTTGCATCTGAAGGTGTTGCATGATTTCAGTATTAGTCTTTGACACACTTTCTCTAGTTTTCTGTCTTGGAGGCTGAGCATCTGTTCAGCGTGGCTCACAGGTTGAGTTTTCTATCTGTTAATAATTACAGCCTTGTGTTCTGCCTTCACCAGGACTGGATTTATTGGCTAGTCGATACCACAAAAACCAAATCCTGCCACAGTAATCTGATCGATGTCGGAGCAGCCATATGTCAAAGCAGCTTATGATTAGCTGTCACTGTATGAAACCCTTGGCACAAGCCTGCGGATTTTTCTGAGGTCAGTGGATAAAATTATGGAAATGTTTATGAACATGATCACAAGTGGCCTCAGATGTTTATGGAGCGATTATTTTTCTTCATATACAAACAGTGGTCAGTTTGGTTTGTGTGTTTTGTTTTGATATGTTGAATCTGAAGACCTCCCAGGGAAAATATTCTATTCAAGCACTTTCCAAATTAATGCAGTGTATAAAGATTTAAAATGTATGCTGTGTATTTTACTGTTGTTTCCTTCTTTTTTATAAAAGAAGATTTCATTAAGATAGCCTTATAAAATAATGTTTTTTTACTTGTGTTTAAACTATGGAAGTTTTCACTCTTAACCCATTTTTTGGTACAGAATAAAAATCAATGTAAATTCTTTAATGAATATTTAAATTCTGGCCTTTTTTATGTTAAGAAAAGACTTCAGAGAAATCCATCACATAAAACTGAATAATGATCTTAGTCGCAAAACTGTGGCTTTTTATCCTCGACCCATCTCTTCTGTGGCCTATAAATTGGGTTGAGCTCAGTCACTGTCTGTCTAAGTTAAGTCAGCCAGAGAGAGCTGATGGGCTTTAGGAAACCATTCATTGTAGCAAACGTACACTTTTCAGGCCCCATTGAAAGAGTGACCTGCTGAAATGATCTGAGGGCAGAGGATCTTCTCTACTTACAGCTGTCTGCTCCCTCATTTGTCTTTGTTATGCTTACCCCGCCTTTTAAATTTAATTGAATGTGGATTTTTTTTAACTCCACTTGAAGTTTGTTTCTTTTCAGTAATTGTGTGTCTGGTTGAGTAAAATCTCTGCTTAAAAAATGACTACTTAAAGTCATGCATGTTAGCAATAACTTTATGGCTCTCTGCTAGAAGCGTTTAGCAGGAACAGCATATGGTGCACATAGAAATACATAGATTATCAATTTGATACGTGAGAATATAGCAACTGTTTCTGGGTCCAAGCCTCCACTGCACTGGATGAGACTCTTGCCTACATGGTGTAATGCTCTGTCCCTCGTTTTTTGAATAGCTATCAAAAACGATTCAGTTGCCATTTCAGGACTCTACAGCCTGTATAAGCACTTGTGTAACATGTGTAGCATGTGTAGCAAGCCTTAAGCTACATTTTTAAAAGGCCATTCTAGACAGTGTTTCTGTTCTGATAGTGTAAAAACCACTCTGCTATGTCTGCCCATTAAGATTTCAGTGTGGACAGTCAGCTAACCATCCATCCATTTTCTTTCATTCAGTTTTTTTTTTTTCACATTATCCAAATTACACAATGGCATGATAATAACTTCATATTATGAATAGGATCAGAAACTCTTTTTAATCTCTCTGTCATTTGTAATTTAACCCTACATCTTCTCTACACAAGTGTTTATAATAGGCTAACCATAGTTTTGTAGCTAGCCATGACACAGCATGTCATTTAATGTAAGCTAGCACAGTTTCGCTAACCTTACAAACTTCAGTGTTCATGAAAACGCTTCACATACGTTTGCCTTTCTTTCAATATCTTCAAATTCAAAGATGGAATGGAAATAATAAAAGAGTTATCTGTTACTTGAAATTGTGTTTTGATTTAAATCTTTGTTTCTAACAAAATCACACAAGTTAGTTAACTGATGCTATTTGCATTAGCTGGCTAAAATAAAACCGCTGTTACCAGAATACATTTTTTATCAGAAAACTAGTATTGATATGTGTAGCTAATGTTTTTATGTATTTTTGAACACACTGTTTATTTCTGCTTTTTAGCAGTTTCGTGGCAGTTCCATACAATTTAGTAATTACTTGCATATATATGCATATATGGCTATGAATCGATTATATAAAACCCTGTATACATGGGCACTTTAGCCTACTTTTCTGCATCAGTATCTGCAGCGAGCACAAGGGGCCGTTTGTTCCTATCCTGCTCGCTGTGTGTGTTTGTGTGTTCCTTCATCCTGTCCAGCATCGAGCCAAGGGCCCATCTGGCTCCAGTGAGGGCCACTTCTTCACGGTGCCTCAGCCTGATTCATGGGCAATGGACAGCTTCAGCTGCTATCCCACTTCCACCGTTTTGCAAAAAAAAATATTCTGCATACCTCCCAGCTCCCACTGCTCTCCCACTGACAGACAAACTCTGCAGAGATCCAATATTTCTTTGAGTAAGTAGAATCCTTCAAAAAAAAGTGTTGGCCAACATTTACATCTGCTTCTGTCCATCTGCTTTACGAAATCCCCGCTTGTTCTTGACCTGGGAGTTCCAACGCACAGCCACCTTTGCCTTTTCCTCTCCTTTGCTTGCCCTCAAGGTTTTCCAGTTTTACCTCCATGTCATAAAACCATTGTACAACGCCCTTATGGAAGAACGAGTGTGCAAATTACAGCCAACTTTCCTCTCTGTGTTGTTTTTTCTTTCTCCCTTTCTTAATTCACCCTGCATCTTAATCGCTCGCTCTCTTTCTCTTGTCTTTTCAGCTTTCACACTCGTCAACATGACATAACCACAAATGCAAGATTGCTAGTTTGTCCTCAGACTGCTGGCCAAACCTCACGGTATGGACTGTGTAGTTCGTGGGCGATTCTGTTGCACAATCCAGAGCCATGAGGCACTCGTAGTCTCAGATATGCACTCATAGGAACTCCCCTGTCAATCACATCACAAGACCACAGAGCCTATGAAAAGACAAAAGGCAAAGAAATTGCATGAATTATGAATGGATATTGACGGCTGGATTGGATTCATATCCTCTGCTGATGTGGCAGTATGGTAACATATGACCTCTAACATGCTGCACAGGGAGATGCATTACCTCTGCATATAGCTTTACTACATATAGTAAAAAATTGTCTGCTGTTAACCAAACACCCCAGGACAGATTTTTGCATTATTTAAACTGCAGTTTAGTGTCATGATTTCCTGGTCACTTGCCTGGTGGTGTTCTTATGAATTTGAGGTTGAGATATAAAACATATGCATGCAGTACTTTATCAGGGTTCATAATTGCTGACATTCTATGAACAAGTCAAGTTACTGATTTACTTTAAGGCAAATTTAATATTAAACTGAAATTAAACAACTCTTTTCAAATTTAAAAAAAGCTCTTTTTTAAATTCAACATGCTACAATGTTATATTAAATAAACTGCTCTATTTTCTTATGAGCTCGGTGTAATTAGATCAATTGTCATGTCATTCCAGGTCAACTAATGGCTGAAGTCATGAGTTGAGTTTTGATACTTAAAGTATTAAGGTGGGTAAACACCCTACAAATTTTTCTCCTGTTCCTAATATTTTCTATTAATACCCATAATGCACTGCATTAGAAAACCTGATTTCAGCTTCACATAAGAGCTTTGTTGTATGTCTCAGATGGGTCACATGGACTTGTCTCATAACATTACAATGATGCAAGTGTAGTGGTATCAACTTCAAATGCTCCACATACTCTACTGGTTTGCCAGTGGCTGCAGGCAATCTAGAACTAATTAAGAAGATCAAATGCACATTTTAAGTGCTTAAATGGAGCATATTTACCACCCCACTTCTGAAAAAAGGTAGTACACTGTGTGAAATGTCATTAAAAACAGAATGCACTTTTTTTAGTTTGCCCCCTTGAATGTTTTTAACTATGATAATCTTAGTTGTGATATTTAAAAAGTAAAATGTTTATATTCAGTGAATATTAGAAATCCACAAGTAAACATTTGGTAGAATTAAAAACATACAAGGGCATGTTCAGTGGACAGCACAGTTCCCTGAGGTGTAAGTCATCATAGGTGATGCTATATGTTGGAGAAAGGCTAAACAGGAATATGATTTCCCACCCATTTCTTCCCGTTAAAAGGGATTTTTTCCTTACCACTCTTGCCAAAGAGTCTCTGAGGGTTAAACCACAGTAGATATGAATTTTCTCATACAGTACACATTAACTCTCCGTCACCTGCTTCCACTAGTTTTTCTTCAGCTGACCCTGTATGGATAGCAGATGTTAGGCCTTGTATCTTCTTTATCAGTACATCTGGTTACCCTTTCAGTATCAGTTAACCCTCTGAGGTCTAAGCCATCATAGTTGTTAACTTTACCCTAATCTTATATTTTAGAGAAGGGCAAAACTGAATTTTCTTAGGAGAAAAGCATGCCGACAGTTTTTAATGTGTGTTAGAATGTTCTTTTTCTTTGTTTACTGATTTGGGACTTGGAAGAAGAATCGGAATTTAGACTTGGATAAGGGAAAATTGGTATCCTGTTGCCACGATTCTGGCTCCAGTGATTTGGCAACAGGGGTTTGGTTCCTGTCGCCATATACGACACTCCACCTGGGCAGGGAGCTTTAGCTGAGACTCACCCCCTCCTCTAAAGAAAGGATGTAAGCTAAAAGGGCAAAAGGTGAATATATAAATACTTAAATAACTGAAATAATAAATAATACAATTTAATATATATATAAAAAAATCTAAAATAATCAAAAAGACATACAAAGAGAGAATATGTCAGTCAACCTAATGAAATTCTATGAAAAAGAAAAACAAAAGAAAAAAATAAGAAGAAGAAATTTTTTTTATCATGCATTATAAAATAATTATGCATTATTTTACCCCACAAAGAAAAGAAAATAATCTTTTTAGACCTTTAGAGCTGAATAACTTCCTCTTTCTTGTTTTCACAGGTTTGACTCTGCTGAGATTTCCCTTATATACTTGGGTAAGTTTAATTTTTATTTTATTTTTGGGGGGTTAGTATATTCAGGTAACTTAGACTACATAGGGCAAGAGACAAATTAAGCTCATTCTATTATTTTCCTAATGCATATGCATATCACAAAACTGCTGCTACTGTGAAGGATTTTCACCATGGTAAGGATGTTGTGAAAACCTGCTGTTGTGACAGGCCTAATGTCCATCACACATCTTCAAGAGAAAATTGAAACCACCCTTGCACTTGCCTCTGTAACTGGACAGAATTCCCTTTTTGGCTTATGATGTGACTGTTAAAGGTTTATAGTTTCCTCTTTGTATTGGGCGGGTCATGGCTGTTAGTTTTACGAAGGGAAAATGTCCTTAGAAAATGTGTGCAGTGGCCACGGGTTTTTCTCTTGTTAAGGCCGCATACTTAATTTAGTTTTTCTACAGGTATCCTAAGACAGTACTCAGTAGTAAGAGACAAGACAATAGGTGCAGTTTACTGGCTTATGGTTAACAGGAAGAATTTTCCGTGTTTCTGTCCTGTGTGCAGATTCTTGCCTTGCATCTGCCAAGCCACTAAATAAGAGTCCCTCTGTGCTTTTAAAATGTTCTACTTTTTCTTCATAACTGTATTTGCTCACCTGCTGTGAGCATCGTGTTGTCAGACGGCACTTCAGTCTGGCTTACTGCATGGCTTTGTTTGCTATGGCAACCAGATTACTACACGGTTTAGCACAAGCGATGTTTACAAATGTAGTTGGGATTTTTATGAGCCAGGACATCTTTCAGACTACTTGGCAAGGTGGGGCCCAGCAAGAGACCTACAGCTATGTATGAGGGTGTAGGGAGCAGACAAGTGAACAGAAGGAGCCTCTCCTTCTCAAGGTGGGGCCTCTTGTATGTCTCTAATACACATAACAAGACGCTACAACGAAGGACATCATCAACTGATGACAAGAATACAATATTGACACCTTCTTGGGACAATCAGGCTTTAATTTTGTAAAACTATATTCTATAAATGTGTAAGTAGTAATACAACATACTACTTTCTCATACAGTTTCTCTCTGATTTCTCAGACTTTTTATCTGATTTAGTGCTCAGCTCAGATAAAATAATTATTGTGGGTGATTTTAACATCCATGTAGATGCTAAAAATGACAGCCTCAACATCGCATTTAATCTGTTATTAGACTCAATTGGCTTCTCTCAAAATGTAAAAGAACCCACCCACCACTTTAATCACACTCTAGATCTTGTTTTAACATATGGCATAGAAACTGAACATTTAACAGTGTTTCCTGAAAACCCTCTGCTGTCTGATCATTTCCTGATAACATTTACATTTACAATAATTGATTACACAGCAGTGGAGAGTAGACTTTATCAAAGTAGATGTCTTTCTGAAAGTGCTGTAACTAAGTTTAAGAATATAATCCACCCACTGTTATCATCTTCAATGCCCTGTACCAACACAGAGCAGAGCAGCTATCTGAACGCTACTCCAACAGAGGTCGATTATCTTGTTAATAATTTTACCTCCTCACTACGCATGCGACTCTGGATACTGTAGCTCCTGTGAAAACTAAGGCCTCAAATCCGAAGTCCCTGACTCCGTGGTATAATTCTCAAACACGTAGCCTAAAGCAGATAACTCGTAAGCTGGAGAGGAAATGGCGTGTCACAAATTTAGAGGATCATCATTTAGCCTGGAGAAATAGTTTGCTGCTTTATAAGAAAGCCCTCCATAAAGCCAGAACATCTTACTATTCGTCACTGATTGAAGAAAATAAGAACAACCCCAGGTTTCTCTTCAGCACTGTAGCCAGGCTGACAAACAGTCAGAGCTCTACTGAGCCAACCATCCCTTTAACGTTAACTAGTTATGACTTCATGAACTTCTTCACAAATAAAATTTTTATCATTAGAGAAAAAATTACCAATAATCATCCCACAGATGTAATATTATCTACAGCTACTTTTAGTACCATCGATGTTAAGTTAGACTCTTTTTCTCCAATGGATCTTTCTGAGTTAACTTCAATAATTAATTCCTCCAAACCATCAACGTGTCTTTTAGACCCCATTCCTACAAAACTGCTCAAAGAAGTCCTGCCATTAATTAATTCTTCGATCTTAAATATGATCAACCTATCTCTAATAATCGGCTATGTACCACAGGCCTTCAAGGTGGCTGTAGTTAAACCTTTACTTAAAAAGCCATCTCTAGACCCAGCTGTCTTAGCTAATTATAGGCCAATCTCCAACCTTCCTTTCATATCAAACATCCTTGAAAGAGTAGTTGTCAAACAGCTAACAGATCATCTGCAGAGGAATGGCTTATTTGAAGAGTTTCAGTCAGGTTTCAGAGCTCATCACAGCACAGAAACAGCTTTTAGTGAAGGTTACAAATGATCTTCTTATGGCCTCTGACAGTGGACTCATCTCTGTGCTTGTCCTGCTAGACCTTAGTGCAGCGTTCGATACTGTTGACCATAATATCCTATTAGAGCGATTAGAACATGCTGTAGGTATTACAGGTACTGCACTGCAGTGGTTTGTATCATATCTATCTAATAGACTCCAATTTGTACATGTAAATGGAGAGTCCTCTTCACACACTAAGGTCAATTATGGTGTTCCACAGGGTTCAGTGCTAGGACCAATTCTATTTACATTGTACATGCTTCCCTTAGGCAGCATCATTAGAAGACATAGCATAAATTTTCACTGCTATGCAGATGACACGCAGCTCTATCTATCCATGAAGCCAGGTAACACACACCAATTAGTTAAACTGCAGGAATGTCTTAAAGACATAAAGACCTGGATGGCCGCTAACTTTCTGCTTCTTAATTCAGATAAAACTGAGGTTATTGTACTCGGCCCTGAAAATCTTAGAAATATGGTATCTAACCAGATTCTTACTCTGGATGGCATTACCTTGGCCTCCAGTAATGCTGTGAGGAACCTTGAGGTCATTTTTGACCAGGACATGTCCTTCAATGCACATATTAAACAAATATGTAAGACTGCTTTCTTCCATTTGCGCAACATCTCTAAAATTAGAAATATCCTGTCTCAGAGTGATGCTGAAAAACTAGTTCATGCATTTATTACTTCCAGGCTGGACTACTGTAATTCTTTATTATCAGGATGTCCTAAAACTCACTGAAAAGCCTTCAGCTGATCCAAAATGCTGCAGCAAGGGTACTGACAGGGACTAGAAAAGAGAGCATATTTCTCCTGTTTTGGCTTCCTTCATTGGCTTCCTGTTAAATCCAGAATTGAATTCAAAATCCTGCTCCTCACATACAAGGTCTTAAATAATCAGGCCCCATCTTATCTTAATGACCTTGTGGTACCATATCACCCCATTAGAGCACTTCGCTCTCGCTCTGCAGGCTTACTTGTTGTTCCTAGAGTATTTAAAAGTAGAATGGGAGGAGAGCCTTCAGTTTTCAGGCCCCTCTTCTGTGGAACCAGCTTCCAGTTTGGATTCGGAGACAGACACTATCTCTACTTTCAAGATTAGGCTTAAAACTTTCCTTTTGCTAAAGCATATAGTTAGGGCTGGACCAGGTGACCCTGAATCCTCCCTTAGTTATGCTGCAATAGACGTAGGCTGCCGGGATTCCCATGATGCACTGAGTTTTTCCTTCCAGTCACCTTTCTCACTCACTATGTGTTAATAGACCTCTCTGCATCGAATCATATCTGTTATTAATCTCTGTCTCTCTTCCACAGCATGTCTTTATCCTGTTTTTCTTCTTTCACCCCAACCGGTCTCAGCAGATGGCGCCCCTCCCTGAGCCTGGTTCTGCGGAGGTTTCTTCCTGTTAAAGGGAGTTTTTCCTTCCCACTGTCGCCAAAGTGCTTGCTCATAGGGGGTCATATGATTGTTGGGTTTTCTCTGTATTTATTATTGTGCTATCTACTGTACAATATAAAGCGCCTTGAGGCGACTTTTGTTGTGATTTAGCGCTATATAAATAAAATTGAATTGAATTGAATTGAATTGAATTGAAAGTACACTTATTTATATAATTTGGTAATGAAAAAACTTAGACACTCATATCTTAATTAGCTTATTGCTTAGTGCCAGCTCAATTTAATTATTTGGTTCACAGTAGTTTGGTGCTTCTGCAGCAGCCGTGGTAACCATCATGACCGAGGAAGATGCTGAGCAGACGGGGCTGCGCAGGTCACACTTTGGGCAGTACTGCTTATGTCTCTTTGAAACAAAAACGAGGTCAAGTTCCAAAAACAAATCCAAAAGTGCTGAGAATATAAGTTAACCGTCCTAATGTGCGGTGAGTTGACTGCTGAGGTGGCAAAAGTACAGACATTATGTACTTAAGTAGAAGTACAGATGCAAGTGAAAAAGAATACTCCAGTAAATGGTGAAGTATGGATTCAACTTCTTTACTCAAGTAAAAGTGAAAAAGTACTGGTTCTGAAGTAAGAAAGTAAAAAGGAGCTCCTTGAAGGACAATTCTACCATCTATTTTTATTAATGTAGCAATAAAATAATATTAGTAAATAGGAATACTGACTTTATTTTAGTCTAAATTTTAATTCTAATAAAGGTACTAAGCTTGAATCAGTTAGGCAAAAAATGAGCAGAGAAAAAACAGAAAATTTTAAAAAGCCCTATTTTCTGTTGCCTACATTGTAGAAGGTGACTCTGCTTCGAAACAGGGAAATGAGCAGGGAAGAGGTGGAAGTGGGATTCGGGAGGTGGGGGGAACTATAAAATCAGTTTTATTGGCTCAGCGTAAGGAAAAGATTCACAACTCACAATAATGTTTATTGAGAGCGCCAGCAGACTTTCTAAATGTACAGGCTGTGATCAGCTGACCTGCTGCTCTTTGTGGATGTACACAGCTGAATTAAACAAGATGTGGGCAGATGTTTCGTGAGTTGTCGTGGGTGATTTCCTTCCTCTACAGTGGCAGTACCTGTTTATGCTGTCTTTTTTCTAGATAGTATGAAGTTTGTATGAAGGTGGAATTCGGTCAGTGGATCTAAGCGTCATCACCAGCTGGCGGCCACGCAGCTGGAGCAGGCAGCCATGTCTCGCTGCCGGTGGGAAGAACTGCAGGACCAATCGGAGCACCAGGTGCAGGTGATCATGAGTCTGGCAGCTCAGGTCAGTTCCTGACCTACGCTGCCGCCATTCCCACCCGCGACCCTCGACTGCACGGGAACTGCGGTCCAGACTGGTCCGGCGCCCATGGCGGCCCCCAGGGTGAGGCCAGCCAGGACGCAGCCTGCCTCTGCACCCGTCTCCACTCCTCGGGTGGACTGGCTGGTGCCCGGCAGGGGCCTTCGCCCATTCCTGCTCCCTGGAGGAGGGCCTCTGAGCAACCGCTGGGCCCACCACCAGCTCACTCACCTCACCAGCCGTAGGTGGAGGACGAGGCGCGCGAGGGACCTCATCAGCCGGAGACAGAACTCGAGGGGCACGAGGGTCCTGCCAAGCCTAACTCGGCGTGCTGGCCAGACCAGCCTCACCTCCACTGCCAAACCACCTGGGAGTCACAGCCGCGACTGCTGCACCGTCGCTGGTTGACACACAGGTGGCCCCCAGACACACCTCATCACCGCCGCCGGTGGATCCGCGGGCGGCCCCCTGAATCAACACGTCCCTGCCGCTGGGCCATGGGCTGTGGATGCCGAAGGATGAGGCTGATTCTCTCTCCTGCTCGTGGGATCTGCAGTCGCGAGGCGCTGGCTTTAAAATCTGTACTGGGTCCTGAGATTGTGTTGTTGTTGGCATGTATGTTCAGCTGGCAACTGGAAAGCTTCAGGCGCGTGTGAACAGCAACCCGTGAATAAAAGCAAGATGCTGAAAAGCATGAATGTGTGGATAGGTCTGCCGTGTGTTCATTGCACTAGTCACACAGTTTTTTCCTCTTTCATCTCTTTTTGTGCCACATATCCTGGTTATTAGTAATTGAATAGGATTGCTGCAAAGTAGAGATATCTGTTTAAACATGTAGGGAGTAAAAGTAAAAAGTTGTGAGAAAAAAAATACTCAATTAAAGTACCTAAGATACCTGAAAATTCTACTTAACTACAGTGATGAAGTATTTGTACTTCAGTGCTTCCCACCTCTGGTTCACTGACCTACCTCTGCACCTACAAAAGGTGTCTTGCTTGCTTTGCCTCTGCAATCTAAGACACATATTTTTGCACTTTTATAACTGTGAGTGTTGTGAGTACTATGCATGTATGGTTGTAATTATGTGAGTGAAAAGCGACTTGAGCCAAATGCCCCTGTCAAAGTTGGTTCCCTATCCAGTTTGTACGGTCTGCTGCCAACACAGCTTTTAGCTTATAGCAATTACCCAGTAGCCACATTAGCTGTCTGTGAAGTTGTCAGTAGGGTTGTGGCTGGCAGCTGTGGATAATATTAAAATAATAATGTTAATGTGCTCGAGCTAGGGAACTTCATGAGTCCTGCCCATCTGTAACGTTAATAGACAATGTTATTTTGATAGGAGAACACAATTATTTGTCTCTAAAAAGTGTTGCATTTCTCAACTACCCAGATTAAAAGTGAGAAAAGTCTACCAGCAACAGACAGAAACAGCATCAGCCTACCTTACCAAAAACAATATGGTGCCAGGTCACCAGAGGCACAGTGCTACTGTCTCTTTTTGGGTTTTCCTTTTGCACTACCTGAGAGAATCTTAAAATATTACTCAGATACCAGTATGTCATCAAAAGTGCTATTGAGCATCAAGTATTTCCCTGGGTATTGGTGCCGTAAGTTTGAAATTCTAGTGTTGTGACAACTCTAGACATATAAAAGAAGAAGAAAATAACCCAAAACAAAATGTACCAATATGTGTGGCAGATGGAAAATAATTTCATCCATTCAGCTGATTTACACAAAATGTTGTAACTAGTTTTTAGAAATATACTATTTTTATGTTTTTGCAAACAAACTATCTCTAAAAAGATTTTTTTTTAAAACACACACACACAAAAGACTTATTTTAAAACTTGTTATGAAATTTGTTCAAAGTATTCTAATTTTTTTATTTTGAAACCAAAATGAAACAATAGGAATTTCTCATGTAACAGAGCTTATATACTGTAAAGAAGAACTTTAAAAAGTAATGCTTTTTTTCAGTTTTTATGTTAGGCTAAGCTACTCTGCTGCTCGGTTTATCATCATTTTTAGCATGCTGACTTTAGAGTACCATCTATTGATAGGATAAAACATGTAGGTAGCATCCAGGTTGGAAAGATTAAGCCCATGCAGAAGTCCTTTTAATCTACATTCTACCTAAAGGCCACCAGACAGTGATAGATGGTTGACCTCTGATAACACTTTACTGATGATTTCATGGTCTCAGTCAGTCCATTTGCCAAAATACAGTTTCAATCAAGGTATCAACTTGTTATTGACAAATTGTAAAGTAATGACCAAGTGGTTTAACACTCAGACCACCACCTCCTTGTCATATCACGTGTCATATCTTTTTGTTTTTCTAAACCAAGAGGGCAATGGTGAAAAGGCTAATCTCAAGACTCTAGAAAGACAAAAGTTTTTCTTTCTCCAACATAGTTTTTATGCCATTATTTTAATTTTCTTCCATCAGTTTTCCTAGATATTTTCTTTTTCCTCAGGATTGACCTAACAACTTGCAAACGGGTAAGGAAAGGCTATTGTCAGTGAGAAGTGCATTCGAAAAAAATGATGAACAGCTTTTAAGATGAGTAAAATAAGAAAGTCCACATGAGGACAGGGTTTTCCTACACAGATGTCGTCCTTGTAGTCCAGATGACTGTCAAGAGAGATTAGACAGAAATAAGTCCTGCCAGAGAGCCCATATTAACTTCTAGTGTTTTTAGAGGTTGAGTGTTTGTGCTTCCAACAAGTGCTAAATAACATTATCTAGCTTCACTAATATAGTTTGTGGCATGTTATTATATCATGATATTAACACTCCTTCTGACACAGAATAGATCTTCATGTTACTGCCCAGTTTCCAACAGCTTCTTCATCCAAGCCATTACACACACACACACACGCACACAGAAGACATGTGACATTTTCTCTGGGCAAAGCAAGGCCCTAAAAGCAGCGGTAGTGCATAGCTAAAGACTAGAACAGCACTATTATTGATGCAGTCACGTTGATCTTGTTTTGCTAGCCGTCATTTCCTAGAAATTCCTGCCTGACTTCATTCCCCTAGCTCTTCCTCTTTGATTTGTGTCTGCCAGTTGTCTTTTGCTTTTACAGAGAAACACATGTAAGCTACAGCGCACATACTGCACCTAGCTTCCACTGACACACAACCGTCCACTCTCTCTTTGCCCAACATAATTTCTATCTCAGTATGTGATTCTATAAACGGGTCAGTACAGTCCCACTTTTTGCTGTTCTCCCTCACTATCAAAACAGTCTCTTGGCTGCTGTAGTAGGTGATGCTGCACACAAAACGGGTCATTTGGGTGACCAACACTCACCAGCTGTTGTCTTAAAAAGTAGCTGTTAAAGGTTTATAGTTTCATCCTCTGTATTAAACAGCAGTTATTAACCAAATGGGGCACATGGGCAAAGGGACTTTGGCTTCAAGGCGGCCTGACATGTAGTTAACTTTGCTAAAGGGTCTACTTTAACCCTAACCAAAGCCATTTTCCTAAACTCCTCCAAGTAGCTTTGGTGCCTAAACCCTATGAAACTCGTGATTGCAAGCAAGCCTTTCTGGCGGAGAGCCCTGAAGGCAAACTTTCCCACTACTGCAATGCAGTCATGCCAGCTCATTCAAACAGTGGCAAACTATTGAAACAGTGTATACAGTTTTTATAGACTCTTAAAGTCTTCTCATCTCTATCCTTTAACCTCTTTTATTTGGGTTTTATATGCCCTTTTGGGTTTATTCTCTACCCACTCATTAACATGGTTTATACCAACAGCAGCTTAAAGCTACAAAAGCTCTTAAAGGCAACTGAACATTATATTTCTTAAACTTCAAGTTGGATTAGCGATAAGTGGGTTAGCTTATTGGCATTTGGCAGGTGAAAGGCTCCATAATTTTGTTGTACATGTACAATGACAATAAAGAGCTATTCTGTTCTATGCTATTTCCTAAGAGTTAGAAGTTAAACAGCAGGCAGCCTGCAAGGTTTCTAAGTTGGTGTAAGAACACATATATATGAATGAACAGTAGAGGAACACTCGCCCAGCTTGGATGCGCACAGTAAAAATGGTAGTGGTCCAATTTTTCTCAGAGAGAACCGTCCTCCTTCTGTTTTCTCTTATCTTGAGATGATGATGGATCTGTTTGCCACATGCACATTCGTTTTAAAGAAGCTAGACAGGTGACAGGTGTCATCATAATGCAGAAATTCTGCAATAACACCATAGCAAGGGAGATGAGATTTAATATGAAGCTAGTATAATTAAAAACATTTGAAAGGAAACAAGCTAAATATCACCTTGACTGTCAAGTTACTGGCTCACTCTGACCTTCCCCCGAGTTCACCGTCCATCAGCACAACCCTAATGGTGCTTTCGAACATGTGGTGCATGTAACAGAGGGTGTGTTTAACATAAGCCACCATTGGTTTAACTTTTACCAAGTAAGATCTGTGACTAAAATAACTAGCAATTGTTAAACTAGGGATTCTGACTTTGAACAGTTTCGTTAACAAAGTCAGTCATTAAGAAAACCAATAGTCAACTGTTAAAGATGAAGGAAACAGAGTGGATTGTTTAACAGAGGTTTATACATGTTTTCCAACGCTGGCACTTTGTGTTTTGCTGAAAAATCAAAGAACATTCTGACTTAAAAAAGTAATAATTATAGAAAATTAGTTAAATCACCAAATAAGATGTCACTGTGCAATGATTGTAGTTGCAAGTACTCAACAAACCAAACCAACAGATGCACAATTTCAGATGTGTTGGATATTTTGCATAGGAAATGAGACAAACCAAGGAGATAAAATTTGTACCATCATGTCAGCTTTTTCAAGTGTTAAAACTGCTGTTTATGGCTTTCTTTTCTTTTCAACTCTTGAGTTTTGAAAAGTGCTCCTAAGTCCTGCAGTCATACAGTGAGCCCAAGATAGCCAGGCAAGATTAAGTAGATACATTCGATAGGAACAAGGATGCTAAAAAAAGGGGATGGAGACAACATTTGATAAATCATAATCTGCACACACAGTGATCTTTCATCCTCCTATTCCCGTCATCTCCTCCTCCTCCTCCTTCTCAGATGCCTTCCTTCTCTTGTGTCGATGTGTTTTTCCATCCGGAGGTTCATAGGTTAAGTTGTCCCCAGCATGTGTTAGCGCTCAGGTCAGCAACAGTCAAAACCTGTGATGACAGAGTGTGTGAACGCTGGGGAGTGTCAGGGGTTAAGTGTGTGTACAGGTTGCATGGCGAGCTGGGGTATACACCCCAAAATACTTCTTTTCACCTGGTGTTCAGACAGGACAGGGTTGATAACAGGTTTTAACGAGTTTACATATGAACAAAATCTGAATAGAAGTTAAGAATGATCTAATTAGAGAATTTAAGATACCTGATTTTTCCTGATTTCTGGAATTTATAACAATTTACAACCTTTCACGTAGATTTAATGTCAGTTTGTAATTCCTGTTAGTCCACTGCACCTAACCTAATCTGTGGTGTAATTCATATTTTGGCTAACTCTAGTCTGGATTCTGAGTGTTTCCTTTCAAATATAATATTTATATTGTACAAATATTATAAACTATGGTTTATAGTACAAATAGATTGAAGCCCTTTTAGTGAAAGTACAGCAAGGCTTTCCTGATGAAATTTATCATATTGAATTTCCAAAAAAAGGTTAGGGACCCGCTGGTGTAGAATGTAAATAAAAACAGAAAGCAATGATTTGCAAATCTCCTAAAACATATTTTATTCACAAAACAACACAGAAGAGAAGGGAAAAACAACTGAATTTAACAGCAGTGACATGTCTTAAAAAAGTTGGGACAGAATCATGTTTACCACTGTGTAGCATTTCCTCGTATTTTAACAACAGTCCATAAATGTCTGGGAAGTGAGTAGACTGTTGGAAGAGGAATGTTGTTCCACTGTTTTCAGGTATAGCATAGTAGCTGCTCAATATTCCAGGGTCCTCCTTTTAATTGTTAACTGCAAGCAGGCCAATTCAGCAACTGCACTCTGCTCACAGATGCTGTTATAATAGATGCAGCATGCAGTTTACTCCTGTCTTGCTGAAATACGCAAGGCCTACCTTGAAAAAGTCACCCTGGATGGCACATCTGGCTCAATAAAAATTTTAAATAAGCTCAACGACCCATTCAAAATGGACTCCAAAAATGGTGTTTCTGGATCATGCTGGCTTCATTTTTGCATGATAGAGCATTTGTGGATGAAAATAGTGAACTTTGTTCACAGACAGTGATTTATCTAAGTGTTCCTGAGCCCATGCAGTGATTTCCACAACAGAATCATGACTGTTTTCAACTACAGGCATCCAGTATTGATTTTCAGTGGCCCGGGTTCGAGTGCGACCCAGCCACATGTTTTTCCCCTCTGTCTCTCACTCCTTTCCTGTCACTATCAAATAAATGCAAAAATTGCCTCTCTGCTGCTTAACATCAGCATTATAAAACTCTTCACAGGGGAGATATGCTTCTACGGGAAATCTATACTGTAGGTACAACATAACCACAAACCATAACCTGACGTGCACACCGGGACACGACCACACATTTAACTTAAAGGTAATGCACCAGCATAAATATAAATGCTGTCCACTTGCATAGGTTACATCATAGACTCTACAAAGTTTCACTCTAGTCTAAATCAGCCATAGCTGTATGGTCAGCTAGCGACTGACAACGTAATCAATAAAGGAAAATATCAAACAATTCACAAATAAAAGCCCCACCAAGAAACTGTTAATCAATGTCAAAATGTGTTTGTTTGCCCTGTCACAATCACTTATAAAGGAAGCTGAAGGTCTAACGTTACTGACAACTGCTCATATGTTTGCTAAGCAAGAGTTTCATTGATGTTTCAGACAAAATACAAGTGCCAGTGTGCTTAGTTCAGTTACCACTTGAAAAAGCAAAAACATTCAATCGTTACGGTAAAACACTGGCTGAGATTGTTGTAGCTAAAGGAACTCTCAATGTCTAGATAAAACAATGTGTACAAAGTCTACACTGCCTGTTTTTGACAAATATCAGAGGGAGACAGAGAAGGTTACTGTCTGCGGCAGATATCAGGACTTGTTCCCAGCACTAATGAACTGCATTGTTAACTGGTGCTTCCCCCTTCCTCACAAATATTACTATTAATTTCATTTTTTATTATTATTACTAGCAATTCTTATTATTTTTTCAAGGCATTGGGTCTTGCACTTTTAATAGAACATACATGTATTGCTCTTGTTTTTTTCAAGCTCAATTGTGTTCTGAACATTTATTTACAGATATGCATGATGACACAATTCAGTGATACACTGCACTAAAAATGTTATTTACAAACAGCAACATACACATAATACAGGCAATGTCTATAGCGTACACGTTATATAACATGCCATTCATTCTGAGATCAGATACATATAAAATATGTAACTTGTAAGGATTTGAGTGTTGTAAATATAATTCCCAGAAGTTATATAGATGTTGTATATATGATCCTGGTACCATAGACAGTTTACATAGGAAGTTACGTTCAGACTGATCAACAAATCAGCGTGCCTAAGAGGAGTAAGAGAACAGATAAGCTGCAAGAGTATTATCATTATACTTGAATTGACTGATTTTTTTCTAGTGGTGTCTTATAGTAACTGATGAATTCTTCCAGAAGGCACTTTTTTGGCAGGGTAAACAAAGTCTTCATTTACCCAGAATTCATTGGTTAATCTGCCTTGTGCCACTGATTAATTTATACATCTATCGAAAGTCTGACTGTTTGTTTTACCTAAGCCATAGTCAAAGTCTATCTGTGTGAAACTGGCCTCAGTACATCTGGACTAAACCCACACAGACAGAGGGAGACCATGCTAACACCAGCCAGCTGGTGATCACATTCAAACCAAAACCCCTCTGTGCTAACCACTGAGCTAGTGTGCCAGCAGCTTTCTCTTTGACTATATGATCCTTTAAAAGTTACTCAAGAACCACGAAACACATGGTAGAGACAATCAGAAAGTGTCCACACACCAACACACACACACACACACACACACTTAACATAGTGAGAATGACAGAAGCAGCTGCTGGCATGATCTGGAGGTCATGTTAGATCACAACACTGAGGTAAAAAACAAATTCTTTAACCCGGGGGGGTTGTCTCAGATCTGAGTTACTGGATCACATGGTGATACAACGCTGTGAGTGTTTGCCTGAGTTTGTGGGTCTCTATGAGTAACAACGAAAGAGAGAGTGTGTGTGTGATTGGGTTTAATAAAACGTTTTATCTGAAGGACAGCAATAGAAAAGATTTTAGTACTATAGATAACTGTGCTGCAACCAAGAGAAAACAATCCTGACCAGGAGTCAGTGAGAACAATAAGATAATCATAAAATATGTCTGTGGTACGATAAATACACTTGCAGCACTAACCAGTTCCATGCTGTGGAGAAGAAAGGAGCATTAAAAAGAAGAAGGAAAAAAATAATAATTTGAGGGGAAAAATCAGGTTATTTCATTTGGATTTCTTTGAATACGGCAGCTTGTGTTGAGCAAAAAAGACCCGTCCAAAAATGTATCATTATCTGGCAGTATGAAATGTCATTAAAATAGTTCCATGTAACTACACTCTGGGGTGTATTAAAGAAATAATAGCCTTTTCAGAGCAGGGGGCAGCAGTTCATTAATAAAAGTAATGTCTTAGTTTAGGAACTGTGCAGGTGTGATTTGTCTTCATCTTTAATGGTACGCACTGATTAAGAAAGCAAACAGTGTGTGTATGTGAGAGAGAGTCCAAATGTGGCTACACACATGCACGCGCATCTGTGTGTACCCGCAGTAGTGTTGGTGCGCGCCGCAGGTGATTAGACCACTGCTGCTTGCACTTTTCCAGAATATGTGTGTATGGTTGTGTGTGTGCGTCTCAGTGTGTTGGCAAATAGAGCTGACAAGACTATGAGTGATCCTTAACGTTGTTATTGACTCAGACTTTATTTATAGAGTGTGTGGTCCTGCTGCATGAGCTGCACACAGTGCCACCCCTCCGAGGCGCGCGAGCAGACACGATTAATCAGAAGAATGTTATAATTAGGGTTAATACCCTCAGGCTGCATGAAAACACACACACACACACTCGCACACACAGAAACAACACTATAAGTGAACATGAACATAATGTATGAATGCATGTGGTCCACAAACACACACATATACACATGCACACATACACAGAAGGGGCCCTGTGTATGTAAGCAGGCCGGATGGGTTGCAGAGGTTTTCGGAGCGGCTGGGCCGGCGTGCTGTTTGTCCAGAAACGCTTTAAGGCTTGTTCTCTTCATCGGAGAGGTTGTTAAACAAAAGTGAGTTTGTTACAGTAGCGGGGGGCCAGCGGGGGGTATTAATACACACCAATGCAGATGTCTGAGCATTTACAGCCATCCGTGAGAAAGCCTGTTGTGTTCAGTGTCAAATCCAATGTCTGGTGATCCCCATTTGGCTGGGCCTATTTTGGTTGGAGGGTTCACATGAGCCCCCTTGAAAAGTACACATTTGTCTCCGAGTGCGCTAGTATTCTTCCGCCAGTGAATTACAGTCACTCTCTTTTTTTTATAAGCTGTGGCAAAAAATAAACACAAAGACTCCCATTTAGCAGAACAACAAAAAAGAGACGAAAACAAGCAGCTATTTTTGGAAGTTTTATTTCATTATAAATAGGAGTGATAATGCGCTCGTACACATGACATCATGTCATATCGCTTTGTCAAATAATACAAAAAAATATATCAAATGAATGAAAGGACTGCTTCATTCTAATATAGACAGAAGGACAAAGCAGAAGTGCTCTTGAGGACACTCTGCTATTCACAATTTCACGGATAAAGGATTTTAGTTCTTTTGCTTTTTTTTAATGACGTTGCTGACACACAGGACGCTCGTGACAATAAATATGCCTGGAATGCATCGGAAATCTAATCAGCATTTCCTGCTTTTGTAAGACGGAAGTTTAAAAAAAGTTTCAAACAACACAAAGTAATAAAAAAATACAATTTTGGCTTTGTCATTCCTTCGTTTGCTCTATATACTGGCTTTCCCTTCACTCAGTCCTTTCAAGGCCCTCAAGCCCTAACAAATGTGGTCCCCTCAGAGTGCTCTTTTAGCTATATTAGCAGTGTTTCCTATTTGTTTTGGACCCGAAAGCCTTCAAAGGCACATGTGTTGCTCCTTTGCAGAGTCCCAAACTCGATCCAGAGAATGACTTCAAGAGGCACGTTTGATTTTCTTATTGTTTTAATGCTGAGGTTGACTCTAAGTTATGTGATATTGCACTTCTGGTCAGCTGGGAGAGTGGCTGTCTTTAGTCTAAACTCTTTTGCTTTCTTGCTTTCTCAAGTGTCTCCTGGTCGTGACTTGTGACCCGCTGGATTTTTCTTGCCAGGAGAAGATCTTTAGAGGGTTTTTTTGAACACTGTGATCGATCTAGCTTGTCGTCCCCCCTCCCGTTCCGCACACCCTTTTTTAAAAGCCACTTCTCTGCCACCCTCTTCTACTGCGCTCTCATCTGTCACTTTCCTTAAAGTCACCCTTTGACCTCTTTAAAGTTCCTCTTTAAAACGACAAAAGGCCTCACCGTCTGAGACATCAATGAGACAGAAAGGAGGGAGAGAAGGCAGAGGGGGAGGGAGGCGGGAGGAATGTTTGAATTAACTTTCTCTGCCGTACAGCTGTGGTGTACATTAGACTTTCTGACACAATAAAAACCCACGGATTCGTTAGTTTGAGCTTGTTTTCCTTCTCTCTGGAATTTCTCTCCATGTGTGGGATGCTGAGATGTCAAATAAATGCAACAGAATCAACAAAGCCATTTTCTTCCCCCATACAATTTAAGGATTAATTTGGGAATCTTCTAGGCGCTCATGTGGTGCAGAGATACGTAAACATGTCCCTTCGAGGCTCAAAGGTAGTCTGTGATGATAGGTCGGGGTTCTCTGTCCTTACAGGCAGAGCTGGCCGTACAACTTCATCCTCGTGTCACAGCAAATGGTCCAAACTCAACGACATTAAGCACTGGAGGCTCCGCCATTCATCTAAAATAGCAATGTTTGTGGTTCATAAAGAGTTTTTGCTCCCGTATTCTTTCTTGTGGTCCCTTCTTTTTGTTTTTTTGTCCATTTTTCCTCCAAAGACAATTAAGTAACATCCTGTAGTAGACAGTAAATGGTAAAACAAATTTGGTCCAGATATTCAAATATTTCTGTCACTACGTACACACTCTCTCGCTCTGTCTCTCACACACACACACACACACACACACACACACACACACACACACACACACACACACACACACACACTCTTGTGGGGCCTTCAGTGAAGCTTGTAGCTGCTCATCAGGTGATTTCAGGCCTCAGATAAGGAAGGGTACCTGTAAAAAAAAAAAGAA
This sequence comes from Oreochromis aureus, assembly GCF_013358895.1. Taxonomy (NCBI): domain Eukaryota; kingdom Metazoa; phylum Chordata; class Actinopteri; order Cichliformes; family Cichlidae; genus Oreochromis; species Oreochromis aureus. The sequence goes on from NC_052955.1 coordinate 34,315,828, forward strand.
AAGAAACAAAGGATGAAACAGTTGTTAAATTATTACCTGGAAAATGTGAATTCTTTCAAAGAAAATTAAGTGGAAATACAATAAAAGAGATATATGGCTGCAATAAATTTTGGGCATGTGTTTTTACGTCCAGTTCTGCCAACATATGGCTGTTGTTAGCATCGCATGTGATAACAGTGGTTTGTGGTGAGAGGTGTGAGAAGTGCAGGTATGTGCAGAGGGAAACTGAACTATAAACTAATTATTAAAGTAAAAATTTAATGGAAGAATTTAGATGTAGAGCATATATCACTTTAATAATTGCTACATATTATTCTGATCAGGTAGAATATACTGAGGTCATGTATTTAAATACCAATAATATTAATATTAATAATAATAATAATAATAATCGCATGCTGGTTTAAATTCTTCTCCCGACTCGCAGCAACTACATTTTGTAATTTGCAGAATTTTTTTTTTTATTTGTGTTGCACTTATTTATTGAGTCTGATGTACAAACAGGGCAGAGAATCTCAGAGCGCCTCGTAATAATGTTACAATATGTGGTTATCAGTGTGTCATGACACAGAGACGTTGTAATACTCAATACACTGCAAGACTGTTATTAAATAAACATCCCAATATCTTAGAAACTACAAAAAAGGCCTTAGAAAGGTCACTTTAATGTGCCTTTAATTGTGTATACACACATAAACCAAATGGTCCAGTTCCATTTATTAGCTCTCAGATTATTTTTCCAGTGCTCCGATCTTTTTAGTAGTTTTTTTCTTCTTCTGTAAGCCTGTCACCTGTCCTTGGCATTCACTCACACTCACTCATCGGACAAGCGTGTCCACAGAGGATTATAAAGTAGTGATTCTGATAAGTAGAATTGTTTGGAGAGGCTATTTAGAGCCGCTGCAAGTTTCATTAAAAACACTGATATGTGCTGCCAGCGGAATCAGGTAGCTATGTTGCAATACCAGTATTTCAGTATTATATGTATTTATATGAAAATCAAAAATGTCTAATTGGCCGCAGCTTTTTGTTATAATAGAATTTTATCATCAATTTTTGTCATTGATTAGCACGTGTGTGTATAGGGTCCTCTATAACAGAGTTTTGTATGTATGTTAAAAACCAAATGCTAAAGAACAAACTGGCTTTGTATTTTTGAGGGCTGATTACATATGAAAGATATAATGGAAATGAGACTTAATGAACAGAGCACAGAAAACAGTAGCTCTGAAGATTTTTGAGAAATGTCATCGGTTCAACAAACAAAGACGTTTTTATGGGTCGATGAGCGCCCTGGGTCTCCGTGACTTGTCTGTTATGGAACAGTTTTCAGACTAATTCTGATTGGAGGCCTTTCCTAATACACAGGAAGAGATGTGTTTATGTGAGATGTGTCCATTTTTTCCCAATGTACTCGACGTGAGCTGTAACTGGCACCACAGCCTTACAGGTAAAGAAAATGACAGGTGACCTTTGCAAAAAGCACCACAGAAATGTCTGCTTAGCAACAGAGACATTACATAAATAAAACCAAACAAGTGCTTCATGGATTACCGCTGTAATTTCCGTGAGGCGGTCCAGTGAGAGCTAACGTGTTGTCAAAATGTGCAACAGTGTGTGGACTAGTTTTTTCATACTGCTCTGGAACCTGGAGCAGCACTGTTCAACACTGCTTCCCCAGCTGACCTCAGTCCTAGCACCTGTTTCTAATAGCCGCCCTGCCAGAGGCTATTAGGATCCGTCCACCCCCAGAAAGGACCTTTCCTCTGCAGCTCCAAACCCAACCACACACCGGCTATCCAGTCACACTGATTAATCACATCAAGATGGACTGCTCAGCCTTGTATCGCTGCCGAGGTGCGTGCGTGTGTGTGTGTGGGGCTGCATTTGGAGGTCTGTGTGTATATAAGCGCACAGAGCTACATGTTAGCGGTTCATCATGTGTGTCGCACTAATTCTTTATTCTGTCCGCTTTAAGATATCAGACCGAGATATTTCATTAGACATTTGCTGCTATCGGATATTAAGTTAGATATTCATTTGATACCCGCCGCCCCACAGAGCTACACAGAGTCAGACTTGTTGGACCGTTGCCATGCTCTTTGAAGGACCCAGTTGTATTGAGGTTGCCACAAGGTCAATGGATGAATCTGATTGGTCAACCCCCTGTGGAGCAAAATTGGAAACGGCGGCCGCTGTAATCACGCTGTGACGGAAAACGATGTTGCCTTCCAAAGTTAGAGGGAGATGTGTTTGAAGTTGATTTTAACCCTTCAGGTAACAGTAATGTGAAGTGAAAAGACCCTCACTCCAGGTATTCTCTGAGGACAAACAGTCTGAGGAGGGCTCCGCTGCTGCTGTCCTTTACCCTGATGCAAGCTGACTCTGCAGTGTACTTCACCGCCGAGTTCAGTCTCAGCCCAGCTGAATCTCCTCTTAGATGGAATCAGATCTGCACAATTAACCCCAACACTTGAAACTGCATAACTGGACCCGCAAAATGTTAACAAGCAATGCTACAGCTACCTGCATCCTGCATGTACAAGAGCGTTTTTTTCCCATTTGTGGAAGGAAAGGAACCAATCTGTGGTTACAGGGTAGACCTGAGACCACTGGACTACCAGCGTGCTCGATAATCATACACTGTAACGCCTGATTTGGCTCAAATGTTTTCATGTGTAAGTAAGTAAAAGGCCACAATAAAACCAGTCAGCAGTTTGGACTAGAAAACTGGAAAGTTACTGAAAGCCATACTATAGATTCAAAATAAACACAACTCTGTGGTTTTTGTTGTTCTTTAGTTACATGATCTCAAAGTCCTAAGAAAAGTATAGACATGAAAATACACCATATTTTACTGCAGGATACTGTATTTTTCATTCCTCTGTATTTATTTATTCATACATTTCTCACTCAGCATGTTTTAATGCTATACACACGAAACACAAAATCACTTTATAAAATACAACAAATTTTTAAGATTTTACAAAGTATTTAAAGTTGGATCTGTCAATGTATACATCTATAATCTTAAAATACTGCTTACTTTTACGCCTTTATTTAGACAGTTAAGCAGGGAAGAAAAGACTGCTTACCTACTGAGCTACACCGGTGTTTTTGAAATACAGGCTTTTTATTTGTAATGGAGCCAAGACTGAATACTTTTTCTATAACACATAAGTGTGTGTGTGTGTGTGTGTTATTGTCATCTTTTTTTTTTTTTTTTTTTACACAATTGCATAAAAAAAACACACAAACAGGAACCATATCTAAATAATGGCATTTTAATGTCATTATTTAGACATGGTTCCTGTTTTACTTTGTCCATGCAGTGGCTGGTGTGAAACTAAAAGGTAGGAATAAAAAAGGTGAAGTTTATTGACCTTACTTTGTCCGTACTGGCTGTACTGGTAGGATGCCACGTGGTCAACGGTGTAGCCCGGTGAGCTGTAGGATGGGGGGCAGTAGGACTGGGAGCTGGGCAGGGAGGGCAGAGCTGACATGGAAGGAACGCTGGTGAGACCCTCCAAGCCCTTGATGTGATCCATCCGCTGGCTGCAGCTTGCAGCCATGCCGGCCGGCGGCTCAAGGCCGCCTGTCAGTGGGGAGATGGCGTAGTCACTTTGGGGCTGATGCGGCACACCGCCTGGGTTCAGAAGACCCATCACCTGATTAGAAAAATGAAAAGAAGAGGAGAGAAATGAAAATCGGATAAGTTATGTGTTCTTTTTTGAATACGAGTACTGAGACCGCCTCTAACGTTGGTAGGATCTGAATTCAATTCAATTTTATTTATATAGCCGCAAATCACAACAACAGTCGCCTCAAGGTGCTTTATATTGGAAGGTAGACCCTAAAATAATACATACAGAGAAAAACCCAACAATCATATGACCCCCTATGAGGAAGCACTTTGGCGACAGTGGGAAGGAAAAACTCCCTTTTAACAGGAAGAAACCTCAGAACCAGGTTCAGGGAGGGGCGGCCATCTGCTGCAACCGGCAGACAATGACATCTGAATAATGTTAGTGCAGATTATTCATCTTGGAAATAAGCGGAAGACAATATATGTGTCACCTCCCAGTGGCTTGCTCAGATAGGTGTAATCATTGGAACATAATGCGTTATAAGCAAGGCAAACTTTAATATTTCAAAGTGATTTTCAAAATGCTAGTGATTAGCACCTTAACCCCTATTTTCTAATACCAAAGGGGTGGAAGACATGTTTCCTTTTCCTTTTTTGTTTCTGATAAACCACTATAATAGCTTAAATATCTGTAGTTTCTAGAGTACAAAACACCACAGACACTAAGACCAACACCAACCCTAAGTAAGGAAATCCCCCTGTCGCATACATCAAAAGGCTGCCAGCGAGCCTGTCCCATACTGAGATAGCACCAGAAAGGAAGAATTAAGCAATTTGTTTCTGATCCTTGGCTCTACTTATTCTAAAATTCCTTTTTGACACTGCTCCAAAACCCATGGCACAAGATAACAACTTATCTCCAAGAGAGATATGCTGACAAAGACAACACAAAAGAAAGGTCTGTGTGAGCTCAGCTCCGTTCAAACCCTCCAAATAGATTTCCAGGTTCAGATCTCCGTTAGCTCTTGACCTGGTCTTTATTAGCGACCAGATAATCAAATTTGGGGGGAATAGTCCTTGGCCAGCAAAGAATGGAAAAGAGCTGCGGGGCAAAGTGTTTCAGCTGGCTTCAAAACAGACCTGATATCACGATGCTCTTCGCTCACTCTTTGAATTTACCTGTTTGTTAACAAAATCCTTGGTAAACCATAAATAAGGAATAGACTGACCTTATCACTTATGAAATTAACTCTAACTGAACCTGCTACTTCTAAATGTATCATATCCCACCTCCTTCTCAACCACGCAAAGGCCTCAAGGCTCTTCCAGTTGTCCTAATCAGAAGCAGGTACACCACTCTGCGTCCTCCTGGTCCTCTAAGTGACATATTATTCTACATTCACATACACACATGGTCCTGCTTAAATCATTTCCCAAGTAGGGGAGGTGAGTGGAGGAGTCCAAGTTGATTTTGAGAGGAGAGTTGTGTTTCCTCCTGTGCCTGGTAACATTTTCCTAAAGAATTAACCTGCGTTTGGAAGGTTCGATTTAAGCACACAGAGATCGGGGAGACAACACGGCCGAATCAAACCACAACGAGCAGGAATACCTGCCCCGTGAGTGAATGAATTCTACTCTGATGACTTTCATGCTTTTGCTGCTTTAACCAGACTTCTAGCTACCATCCTTCCCCTTTCTCCCTACCTCACGAGGGGGCTGCCCCATCCAGGGTGTTTTATTTTGGAGCGCTGCCGTTGCCAGCGGCCTAAATCAGGGTTTAGCAGGGAAGAATGTCAGGATGGGGGAAATGTCTAAGATGGGGCATTCCTTCCCATCCGTACGAAATATATACAAATAAAATTAGAAGCTTTGCTTTTGCGTGGAAGAATGTTGAAGCAAACATTTTAAGAATGCGATCATGAGAAGGTTTCCTTGCAGCTGTAGTTTAACGTTCGGTGCGTGCATATGCACACATGACCACGCTGTCTACATGTGCACAGTATTTTATTTTGTGCACGTCTTATCTATGCAGGAGAACGGCTAAACATCTAAAAGTATGTATGATGTATGTAAAACTAAAAGCTCTTCCACATGCTCCCTCAGTTTACCTGCGTATATTCAGATCATTTGACTATCAATGCTGAGATCAGCCAAACATCACCACTGATCTATTTACTGATGGCAGTGGCTGATATTTCTTTGCTATATCGCATCCTTCTTATTCTGGCTAAATGTTAAAATATATCAGGATCAACAGCTAAAAAGTTTTAAAAAGTTTAGTATTCTTTAATGGTTGACGTGTCTTTGTTTCCTTGGCACGGAGCTGGAAATTATAATAAAAAGAAATATAAACTAAACTAAAAGATAAAATAACAGCCAAATGATTATTTTGAACATTGGTATCCGTGTCAGCCCAGAATTACATAATTTGTGCATTCCTAGCAAAATTACTGTGAGTCATTCGTGAATAAATTGGCTTTAGTTTCTTGCATGATGTATTTGAAAATCCTAAAAAATGCAGTAATAAATCCTCCAATCTAAACACAAGATTGAAGAGTTAAGTTAGACATGCCGCTTGACCGTGACATGTAATATTTGTGTAAAAGATGTTGCAAAATCCTTAAGTGATCCTCTAAATGTTATGGAGTTGATCAATTATCTACACTGTGTGTGTGTGTGTGTATGTGTGTGTAATTATGTGAATCTGTGTGTATATCTTTGCGAGTGTCTCCGTCTTCACACTGCTGTGGCCTGATCTCTGAGGAGTCAGCCTCCGCCAGGCTGAAATCTCATTTTCTGCCTGTTAGGCTCTCTGACTCCTCTGTCTCCTCTGCTGCGCCCTCTGTCTAGATGCAGAGACCTTGGGACTTCATGCCCGATAATTGACTGTAATTGTCTTTTCACTTCTCATTTGTCACACGTTCACTTGTCCTCTGTGCTTCTAGTCTTCGTACTTATCTCCCTCAACAGCAAGTGACCCATCAGCCACTGAGCGGAGAGCCTTGAAGCTATGGTGCAAACTGGAACCAGAAAGAAGTAACGCTGTTTTTTTTTATCATTTTGCAACTTGGTTGAGACTTTTAAAGCTCACGTCACATGCTTCTCGACTTGAGTTCAACTCTTTGAAGTCATGTTCAGATTTAATTCTCCCCAGATACAGTATGTAACACGATCTCCATCTCCCAACCTAAAAAAATCAAGTCAGAAGAAGCACCTTCTTAATTATGCTGTTTCCCCTGAATTAACCCATGACAGCACAGACCCATTTTTACTGTCAGGAAAACTATGGGAAGGTCAATGTTCAAACTTTAACAGGAACTTTTTTCAATGTGCAAAGCGGTGGTGACACCGTGGGTTCTTATGGGTTAATTTAATCCCAAACTAAATGTCACTATGTGTAATTTAATATAAGGTTTTTATTTTCCCTAAATACGATAAAGTATAATGAGCACGAGTGAAGCAGTCTTACCTCAGTGATTAGTTTGTTCCTTATTCTCTAAAAACAAAATCAAGAATCCAAGAACGTCTGTGCTTTTTACACTGCTTGATATAAGTTCCTGTTTAATGTCAGTAATTAATCACCACACATACCTCCAAATATTTCTACCTTGTGTCTCACCTGTGGAGAAAGCCCATTCCCTATGGAAGGGTTCATGGGATTGGTTGGTGCTCCAGGGCTCACAAAGCTGTCTGAGTACCCTGAGAAGGAGTGGCGTCCGGAGGCGAGGCAGTAAGCGGAGCCTCCTTCTCCCTGTCCACCGCCACCGGAGGCCTGGTGGCCCAAGGAGGGAGGCAGAGGCTGAGGGCGATGCACCGTGCTGGGTGGCTCTGACACTATTGGAAACAGGAAAGATGGAGTTAGAGTTAACATTGTTTGGAAAAACATTTGGGAGAAGTGATTTGGATCACTGAAAGTGCAATTAAAACTATAACAAATCCTCCAGGCAGATTTCAGACATCTATACTGAATTTTCACTAAAGTAAAAGCAAAACTGATGCTGTCGATATAACCTTGCACGTGAAAAATGCCAGAATAAAAGATATTAAAAGTATGTTTTGAATACCAGAATAATATATAGGAATTTTGGAAAACAAAAATTTGTTTGAAAAAGAACCCACTAACATGACACCAAGAGCACTGCATTCACAATTTAAACCTACCTTGAGCTATGGATGAGGGGGGGTAGCTGCTGTCAGAGAGCTGGTAGGGCGGGATGCTGGACATGGCTGATGGTGGGAAACCCCCTGGAATGAGGTGATTAAATGCCATCAGTTGATTGGCTCCAGCTTGCTTCCTCCATCTCGCTCGCCTGTTGCTGAACCACACCTAGAAGACATCACAGTGATGATGTTCAGTCAGTGTGTGTGTGTGTGCTTCCCTAATGATTACAGTTTGGTATTTAGCCCTGCAATCTTACACAACCCATCTACTACAGTAGAATCTAGCTTATAAAGGTAATAACGTAACACCTTTACAAGCTGTAGTGATAATTACAAATATTTTGAATGGTACAAACACAAACATATTCACAAATACACAGAGAAACATTTTCAGGGTGTGAAGTTGAAAACGAAGGTGGGAAGCAATGTGAGAGAAAAAGTCTGTGTATGCGTGTATAACACGGCTGGTTGAGTTGACATACTGTGCCCATATGGACGGAGCTCATGCTGGGAGTGTTTACACTTCACATATGGAGCCCATGGAGGAGAATTTACTGGACTTCACATTAGAAATAGGAAAGCACAGATTGGGCCCCTGGGAGCAGAGGGTAAGTTTGTGCTATTGTATGGAGCAAAGAGAGATCAGCAGGTTGCCTTTAAATGGTTAGAGTGTGTATAAAGCCACAAAGTTTACGTCTGTTTCAGAGGGATGTTTAATGTATGGCGGTGTTAGGTCATGGCTTTCATGGTTCTGTAGGGTTAAAAAGCTGAAAAAGAGAGAGAAAAAAAAAAACATTTTGTAGATCCTGACCGTGCACGCATGTGTCTGCTCATACCTGCACCCTGGCCTCCGTGAGCTTGGCCCTCTGAGCGAGCTCCTCTCTGGTGTAGATGTCAGGGTAGTGTGTTCTTTCAAAGGCCCGCTCCAGCTCTTCCAGTTGCTCTGCAGTGAAGGTGGTCCGACTGCGCCGCTGCTTCCTTTTCAGCGGCAGATCAGGCTCCGACTCTACTTCTGAACCCTCATCTGAGTGACTGGCTGCTCAGACATAGGAGAAAAGAAAAGAAGACAGCCTTAAGAACAGGTCCATTAGTCTTTCCTTATGACACATTGAAAGCCAAATTATGGTCTGTCTAGAAAACATAAAGTGAACACCTGAATTCCTGTTGCTGCACAAACCAACTGAGATTAAAGTCTAAAACCTTTATTTATGATAAGGACGAGATATCACTTTCAGCAGGATTGGGAAATGCTCACTTATTTGCCATCTGTTGTCCTTTGTTTATGTTGCTTATAGAAGATGTGTGTGTGTGTGTGTGTGTTGGGGGGGTTCAGCTTCTTTACACACCCACACAATCACACACACAAACAGCCAAACAGACCTCCATTCAGAAGGAATATTCCAAGCCTAAGGAATAATCCCATCGGACATGATTCCCAGAGCACCACAGGGGGACCGGTGTACTAAAAGCCACACAAAAGGCTAATTTGGATCCAGGGGCCATTCTCCGAGTGTGTGAGGGTGTGAGTGTATGGACAGTAGCCTGAATGGCCAGAAGCAAGCTGACTCGATGAAAGGCAAACTGTCTTTTCAGTCAGGTGATTGCCGCTTTATGATCCAAAGGGACGCTATGCAGCAACGGCTGTTAACAATGTCTCCTTTTTCCTGTCAGTCGACATGCACAAAACTACAATTGCACAAGTCCCTCAGATACAAGTCAGTGAAGTGCCTGCTGTAAACTAGGCTGTGTGATTTTATAATGGTGACAAAACATTGGATGACATGTGTTGATTTGATTAAAACTAACCCATAAAAAGACTTATAATTAGTACAGGGCTGAATGTAGCACTTATAACACTGATATTGGGAGGAAAATGTGAATGTGTATCATGCCTGGTTGTGTGACATAATTCACTGAACAACAGATAGATTACTCACTGACTCATTCAATGAATAATCTGCCTGTTGTTTGAAATGTATTATTGCAAAAGCATCCCCAGATTTATTCAGTAAAAGCGCCATGACTACAAAGTCAAAATGGATGAAAACATTTAGAGAATCCAGTTTTCATCGGTCAAAAGTAAAAAAATTTATGAATGAAAAGAGAAGAGTGAGAATATAGAACTATGACAGTGTGAGTCACAATCTATTGAAGTTAATGCAGTTGGAAATGAAGCATGATAAATCTAACATCAGTTTTACTCGTTGCAGTAGCAGGTGTCATATTAGGTGAACATGTCAAGCTTGGCAACTTGTGAAAAATGGCACCAGACTGAACATGTTGGAGAACTTTTTCAAAATTAATGATTTACTTTAAATATACTATACTGGCACCAGTATACACAATCCTTGGTCAAAACTAAATGCAAAAGGTTACTTTTCTCAATATGAAATATTAAAGCATAATGGATTACTTTTTTAACAAAATCATTGAATTCAACAGGTGTTTTTTGTTTTTTTTAAGTAATACTGCCCAGCACTGTTGATCCAAAACTAACATTAAACCTTATAAACTGCAAATCCTCTCGTTAGAGAAGCTCCAATCACTGAATTGTTTGCCATTCCTGCTTACTATGTTACACAATTTTATTTTAAAAAATTTGCGCAAATTTTAGCTTTTTTACCAGGCTGACTGAGCCTGGTGATATCATGTGTCTTGACAGCTTTTGTGTGTTTTTACTTTTCCTCTCTGTCTCAGATTAGTATTAATTCCATTGTGAGCTGCGCTCTATAAGCCAGCCATTTGGGTTTTTTTTAACACACTTACTTCAAACACTTCATTGGCTCCCTTCTAAGTTCACCAAGGCCAAAGCGCCCACTTTTTGTGTTACACTTAATTAATTCCCCCTCAGCACAGGGGAAGTTTTGTGTGCAACACTGTATTAGTTCCCCCCTCAGAAGCAACAATAAAATACAAGAGAATCCAAATAGCTCAGGGCCCCTCATGTGAAACTGATCCTCTCTGCCCCCCTTTGGCGATTTTCTCCTCACAACACCAATAGCAGTGGGAGTCAACTTAACATGCATTAGGAGCAAATTGGTAAAGAAACATTCAAGCATGAGGGAGGCAATAAGTAAAATATTTTCAAAGAGGCAGCAAGAGAAATGGAGACATTGCCTTAAGCTGCTGCTGAATATTTCTGTAATTTTGCTCTCAATAATTTCCAGCTCTTATTCAGTGTCCCTGTGAGTTTAGAAATTCGCCATCGCGGTCGTAAAAAGACTGCAGCGCTTCTCAAAGACACGATCGTTCAAAACTGCGGCAACTGTGGTTTCAGATAACAGCCGTTTTTGGAACTTCTTACATTTGCTCCTCACAGTTTTGGAGGCAAAACCTCTCTGGATTTGAGGGCCAAGTTTTTTATATGACTAGAGGACTTTGTGCTTCAGATGGCGAGGAAGGAATTCGGGGTGTGGGGTATGTGGCACTTTGGAGTTTTTTTGGACAGGATGGCTGAAAAACAAGAGATGAGGCCTTCTTTTAGCCTCCCCCCTCCAGTTCCTGCGTGGAGGAGGGCCGCAAGGAATGCCCCCACCACCACCACCACCACCTCCCCCACTCCACCCCAGCATGCACGTTCCTCGGCATTTCACAGGGATTTGGGTTTTGGGAAAGCTGAGGCAGCCCGGGAAAATCCTTAATCACTTTGGAATTACCTATCGGTTATGAGCGCTACCAGGGTTTCAAGAACTTTTCAAAAGAAGCGACAGTGTGGCACCTCTTAAGTCTCGGGAATCTAGTCGAGATACAATCCTGCAGAGAGGACCAAAGCTGGCTCGTTTCATTTCGATTTGTTGGATTGTAGCATCGGTTGATCTTAAGATCGAACGAGATAACCGTGTTGGTCAGTGCAACAAAACAATAGCAGCACCATGTAGTGACAGGTGAAACGGGCGAGAAAAAGTGCTGAGAAAACATCAGACTGGAGCATTTTTCACAGCAGCGTAACACACACTTTTTTGGACCTCCTTAAACAAGCACCACCTTCTCCTCCCTCTTCTCTCTCAGTCGCTCTCCCTCCTTCTCACCCTCTCTCGCACCCTCTCTTTGTCTCCCATCGCTCTCTCTCTCTCTGTCTTTTCCACCCATATTTCTCCCTCTGACTCTCGGGCTCTTTGTTGCTCCACAGAGTTGAGGTCTTTGCCGGCAATTTCCACGCTCCATCTGTGGAATCCGTCATGGCTCCCTCAGCCCTTCACAGTGGAGGGCTGTCACCTGCCCCACGGGGGAGCTTGGAAGGGGCTGGGGAGGGGCATGAAAAGGCTTCTCAGAGGGCTGGAGGGGTTGGGGTGGGATAGATGGGGGTATAGCCGGGGGCATTCTAAACCCCCCCCCCCAAAAAAACCCTTCTTACAGAGGGAACTGTAAGAGCACCTGAGGGGGTGAGAAGGGAAGTGGAGGCAACAGGGGCTGTTGCTGTGCTTGTAAATGTACCCATGGGGATAGTCTGTCTGGGCATCTATGTTTGTTTGGTTGTTGTTGGTAGACACAAAGTACATCCACAGTTTTGTCTTTTAATACAGTGTGCCCCTTCCAACAATTTCCCCAGATTTTATTTTTATGTGCTCTAAAAGAGCCAAACCTTTTAGAGACCTGTGTCTCTTCCCACAGGTCTCCTTTGTTTTAAGCAACAGTGCAGCTGGTTGTAAAATGTCATTTGAAATCAAATTGGAGACTCTCTCAAGTTGGAAATCAACTGTGTGAGGTTTGTTTATGACATGTCTTTGGAAAAGACTTTAAACACTGAGTTTACTGTGAATGTTTAGTGGTGAAAAACAACAATGTGAACACATTTGGGAGAAGACACTCATGGCATACTCATGACACAACTCATTCAAGCATTTATGTAAAACTTTGTGATAAAAATGTTAATAAATTGTCACTGTGAACTTAAACTTTACTTGAAAGCTGTTTCCTTCACAATAAGATTATATGTATTAATGTTTTCTGACTGGTAAATAAATGGTTTGCAGACCATTGTCTGGATGGTTATTGTCAAGTTAAAACAGATTTTTTTGTAAACAAACATTAAACATTATTTAAATATCTATTTACAGTAAAATGTCAGTTATGGCCGCTGTCGTGTTATTGTCACTGTTATATATTTATTTATTCATTTTGGTCAGGGTTGGTGTTAAAAAAGCCCATTCCAAACATTGACTCTGCAGGCTAAAAAATTACAAGGACACCCATCATATTAAAATATGACACCAAGGGTTCCTGCTGCACTTACATATGAGGATTTAAGCCTAAGACTGGTCCCATTAAAACAACATCAGATAGTATTAGATGCACAGGGAAAGAGGACAGGCTCACTGACCAGTAACAAATCCTTTATAACAAAACTACAACATTTGGTAATGATTAACAGTGAAGATAATGTATCTAAAATGTTTGCCGATGTCATCAGAATGTAATTTTTCTTGGTGCATATCATCTGTGATAAAATTCATAAAGCAAATTTTTTTCACACCCTAATGACATCTATGTTATAATTACTACAGTTTGTAAACTTTGCTTATTATTCTATGTTTTGTTAGCAATAAAATTTGCATTAACGTTATAAATTTAATGAACGATAGTCAGTGTCTTTTATACTGTTATTTGCAATGGTCAGTGGAAATCAACTTTTGTGTCTAGAAATAAAGTCCTTGTGGCAATCAATTATTACAAATGTATATTTGCAACAAAAATTTAAAGAATCAGAAGTCAGTATTACATTATCTTTTAGTGTGCCTTTCAAATAATTAAAACGTGTTCCAAAAACAGATTTGAATTCCTGCATTTTTTGTTTTTTACTTAAGGTATACTTCATATTAAATATACCAATTCTATAATTGTCATAAAACCCACAACACCTAGGTGATAAAGGGGGACCGTGAGAGACGTGTTCGTCATAAAAGAAAGAAAAAATCTTAAATTTAAAATGTATTTCTTGGCAATTTTTCCGACCTGAAATCAAAAAAATCCCTTAAATTCTAAAAATGTAATGTCATGCAAATTAAAGTGGCAGGTGATGGCAGTTCATATGTTGTGTAGGCAGAGCTGTGCCAAGAACGATGCCAGTCACCCAACCACCACTAAAGCTCTCTACACCCTGCAGCTCAGTTAAAGAGCTCTCAAACACACACAAACACACACACACACACACACACACCATGTACGCTCCTCATTCTAAGCTTTTAAAGCTACGTTAATCAAGCTTGTCAGCCCTGAGGCGTCCCTAATTCAGTGTCCAGTATTACTCTCCCTTCTCACATGGCTTAAAAGAGCCGATCAAGCCCACCATGATCTTTGTAATGACAAAATAAAATACTGGAGCAACATCAGTACATAGTGTACCCTACCTTTCCTACTCACAGAGGAAGCAAGGAAAGGTTAGATGGTGAGAAACCTTTCCCCTGCTTCCTGGATCTTTTCCAACCTTGTAAACCTGTGGTTTTGGAGTGCCCCATTTGCCGTCATCGCCTCGCTATCCCTAAGATCTGATCATATCGCTTTGGCACCGTCAAATAGCCTTAGCCAATCAAATTACCCACTCTAACTCTCATATCACTCCCTGCACATATGCATATGCTATATCTTAAAATGCAGTATTTATAGCCCCTGTAAACACTTGACTTCTCTCTGTATACTTTTGCTCCACCTCAGCTTAAAGGCTACAGGCATGCGGTCCCAGCTCTTGTCAATTCATCAAAATCTGAGAAAATACAAGCCTTAAAAGGGTAAAATTATCTGAGAAGTAGAAGGCCTGGAAAAGTAGCCTCTGCGAGCTTATCCGGGAGCTGGGGAGCATTAAGCCGCAAAATAAGAGAGGAGCAGTTGGAGTGGGAGGGAGGGTGGGTGGGAAGGGGTTAGAGGAGAAAAGAAAACTGTTTAATTTAACCAAACTGAAGCCCTGAGAGGCACACGGGGCACAGCACTCCGGGCCAAAACAACTTTTTCAGAGCCAAAAAAAGAACGAAAAAACCCCCCAAAATGGCTCCCATCGTGCAACGCCATCCCAGAGAAGAGGAGAAAAAGGAGGAGAAGAGAGGGATTTAGCTGAAACACACTATTGGAAAGACTTCAGCATTGCTGGATTTCTAGGAGGGAGGGGGGGAATAGTCAGATGGGGACACAAAGGCTTAAATATGTCCACAGAGACATCACACAGTACACACTGAGCATGTACGCCTGTGTGCGTGAGAGACGGACAGAGAAGGAGCTGATGGGGATGTGTCCAATGTGGATTTTGGGACTTGGGGGAATTGACTGACCATATGTGGGCTATTTACACCCCTCTTTGGACATCCCAATAGCTCTTCTGGGGCTTTGGTTAACAGTGAGGGTAAATTGAGCTTCTGACACATTGCACCCCCCACCCATCACCCTCACCAAAAAAAAAAAAAAAACCCACAAAACAAAAGGCAGAGGAGACAAACGCAGCATTTATTTGGGCGGGCCGACCATGCTGCTCCTATTCAGCGGCAGGGGGACTAAGTGACTGGCCGACTGCATTAAACAGTATATAGAAGTCAAGGCAGGCAGATGCTGGGATGGATAATGGCTTTACTGACAGCTTATGGACCCATCTGCGACTCTTTCTGATGGGTTGAGCAAAACTGTGCGTGTGTGCATGTGTGTATTTTTTGTATGTGGGTAGGCAAGAGGGAGGGGTGGTAGGAGAATGATCTCACTTGACTTGCTAAGAGGAGGTTTCAACCTTCACAGATGCCCTGTAAATGAGCCAGAGCTGTGTGTGTGTGTGTGTGTGTGTGCGTGTGCGTGTGTGTGTGTGTTGGCTAAAATGTGAATATACAGAAAAATGGCACACGAGGACAAACAGTCATCAATCACTGCCTTGTTATGAGCAGAAAAATGGAATAAAGGGGGATGCTGTCAGTCAACACTTACGGGAGCTGTTGTGGATGTCAAGGGGGGGATCAGGAAGTGGTTACCTGTCATTTATGGCTAAATGTGTTTCTAACCCCGTTTCCTGTGTAGCGTTAGGGGGGAGCGACCCTCCTCAGCCCGGTGACCCTGCATTTCCTTCTCTGTCTTTTAACTTTTGAAAATGTCTCTCAGCTCCAGTCAATGGGGAGGTAAGCTGGCCTCACAGCCATATGCAATTTTTTTTAATTTATTAATTTTTTTGCTGACAAGGAGGATCTTCATCACTGCACAAAACAGAAATGAAGGTAAATTTCAGAGGAAATATAAGGCAAAGAAACAATCCATGGACATGTGTTACTGTTGTTTTTGTATTTTAATTCAAATATGATGAAAGGCATGAATAATAAAATCTAGTGAGATTATGGATTAGAAGTAACAGGCTGCATAATGGTGCACTGATTCATTTTTTTATGGGAGAATGTGGACATGAATTTCCAACTTTTTACCTCAGATAGTAAATATTACAGAGGAACTCTGGGTTTGGCAGTGAATCCCTGTGTGAACAAAGACATACCTGTAATCGGGTTCTACACAGTGGTACATTCACTCAGACAGCTTATATATGGTTAATTTTTTTCATCATGAATGTAGCTCACATGCAACTTGTGTTGGAAATGCACTGATATTTTCATATTTAAAACCAGTACTGGCCAGTATCAGCTTTCTTAGGTGATGTCTTATCGTCTGGTCTATCGGTAGATTATATAGTGCCGAATTTGTACTCAAAGAGTATCTGCCAGTGTTACAAGCTTCTTCTTTTTTTAATTAAGAGAAAGGTACAGCCATTCAGTTAGCTAGTGTACCTTACTGAAGTATTGTGAGTCAAGTGAGTATCTCTCACATAAACAACAGCAGAAATAAAGACCCAGGTAAATGTTATGACTTCTGTTTGACCCGTTTAGCTGACATCACTTATGTCCACTAATTAAGGTTGTCTAATTCATTCACGGCTGTACGTGAACAAGGGTTAGTACTCTCCTGCTAGTAAATGTATTTACAATAAAACCTCTTTTATCTCTCTGTGTCTCCCTCCAAGCCTGACACAGCCCCGCTGCCCTATCTGAGCTACCACACAGTTAGCAATGTGTGTGATAGAGGGTAAATAAAATGAATAAGATATAGTGTTAGATAAATTATGTCTCTCATGCTGGTTGCCACTGCCGGGTCTAACGACTTTGCTTCCAGAAACCCTGAATAGTGTCACGAAGAGCTAAACAAAAAGAAATAAAAAAGAGTTTAAAAGTTTTTCCTCAATTAAAATGTGTTTTTCTTTGGCTATAGCCCAAGAATTTATTAATATTAATGTTTAAAATGAAAATGCAGTTATTTTTTAACCCATTTGAGTCAGGAAAACAACAAAATCTTGATTCTACATAAATAACTGATAGTGTTTTAAAGTCTTTGTATCCTTCCACATACTCTTTGAACAGGAAAAGATTCAAGGATACAAAGTGATGAAACTAAATCCCTGACAGGCCCGAGGCAGGCCACAGGGCGTATACGGGACAATACTGATAGATCTGTTCACCAATTCTGTGTCGAGTTGTTGCTTTCAAGTTTAAGAGTTATTCTAAAACATATTCCCACAGGGCACGACCGCAGCCTTAACACACTTTTAAAGCTTCTTTTCCAACACAAACACAAAAGCTCATGGGCTAATTAGTTAACAAAGCTGTGAAGAAGAAGTCAAGCTTCATCAGTCAGCTGATTGACAGCTGCCTGTCCCCCCATCAGCAGCATATACTGGCCTCTGCCATCTTTGACACTCAACCCTTAACCCCACAACGCGCACATGCACAGATGCACACACATTAAAAAACATCCATGCTCCTAAACAGACAGATATATATATGAGAGGGACAGACATGCACTCACATTCCTCCTTATTTTCTCAGAGATGCACACTAACACACTCATGCACATTAAAAAACAACCTCTCTACCCCTTTCACCCCCCCAGCTGTTGTGCCTATAGTGCATACTTGCAGCAGATAAAGAGGGGCCTTATTCTAAGGCGAGCCATTCTACTTGACCTTCGCTGGGCCTTTTCACTCTTTCACTCCCTTCAAATCGTTTTTGGGGCTTGCTCACTCTCAGCTCAATATGGCTAGTCCATCACGGGTGAAGGCTGGGGCACTACCGCGGGTCTTGAAGGGGGAATACCCCAAATACACACCACCACACACCACTGCCCCTTCCCCCTTATACACATACATGCGCACACACTCGAAAGCCCCGCCCTTTTAAGAAATCACCCTGACTTCAAAGTTGGTGTGCATTCATTAATTGCCCTTTGAATTGATATCAGAGTGTCACAATAAGAGTGTGAAAGGAAAAAGAGGCTTTAATGAAGCATAGAGCGGCCATTCATTTGCAGATAACTATGTTTTCATGCTTGGATAGTCATCATGCATGGGCTTATTAGAAAAAACTCACGAGAGAGGGAGGAGTACGGGGCGAGGAGAAGAGAGAGGACAGAGAGACAGAGAGAGCCCCGGGGCAGAAGAGAGTGATTTGGTGCTCGACCACTTGGCCCTCGTGCCCCCCTTTGCCCTCGTGCCCAGGGACTCACTGAGTGACACATTCATTCTTTCAGTGGACAGACAGAGCCCTCTTCACCAGACACTTGGCTCAGGCCACTAACAGCTAATAGCTACAGGATCTATCGAGATCTTATTGGTTCTGTGTTTGTCAGATCTGATGACAAAAAAGCAACTGGTAAGTTATTAGGGCAGTTACTTTCATTACGATTTCATTTACTGATTATTTCACAGTTATGATTAATGACTTTGGTCTGTGAAATATCAGAACATGTGTGTTACAAATTTTGGAAAAATCCAAGGTCACATCTGTCTTATTTGTATGTATACCCAGACACCCAAATATGTTTAATATACAGTGAAACAAAATAGAGGAAAGCATCAGACACTCATCGGTGAAGTTAAAAAGAGAGAATCTGAGGTATGTTTACAGACTGACCGGCTTATTGTTTCAGTTTAGCAGCTTAGTGAAAAGTACAATAAGTTTTCAACTTTGAAATTTTTTGGACCCTTTTTGTAACAGCCAGAAATAAGAAAGAAATTATTCTATTACGTAAGGTAGCACACACCCACTGCCTTAAGTGTTCTCATGTGCATAGATATGAACTGAAATAGGTAGTTTAACTAATCTTCAGATAATAACTATAGTTTATATACAAAAGTTCAAGTTAAAATTCTGCCTGAGCTAAAGCCTTAGGCTTATGTTCTCTCGACCCATCCTCTGCCTCCCCTTCAGCTCCTTCACTTTTTTCCTTCACTCCTTCCTCCTCGATCTGTTGTTTTCTCCTGCCATGGCATTGGTCCAGGGTCTGCCCATGTATCACATTTGCAGCACGCCATCTTCACCCCAAGTGGCAGAGAAACCCCGAATCCCTCCTTCACCCGCATTATTTACACAAACAAAGTCCTGCTCCGTTTCTGTGACAAAGCCAGCTAAATCTTTATGGCTCTTTCATGTATTGTCTGCTCACGGTTCTCTTTTGTCCCTCGGCCATTGGCCCAGGCCACAGATACAATGAGGCCGGCAGAATGGAGGCAGATTGAAGGAATGCGCCTCAATAAACCTAATTATGACATGATGACTGCGCTCACCATGGTAGGGGTTTTTCAAAGATCCCGGGCTTATTCAATTAGCCCTTTCCAGGATCCCCTTTCACCAAATAAAGTTATCCCTTTGACTGTTTGCATTGCAGAGTGGAATGTGTGTGTGTATGCATGCATGTTGTGTACGCGCACACACGGCCAGCCTAAATGGAAATGTATTGGCTCTCAACAAGGCTCCACTGTATTATCTGGCTAATTTCACCTAACTAAGTATGGACTCCAAAAGATATACTGTGAAAATGTGCAGCAGGGGGAGGGAGGAGGTGGGGGCACTGTGACTGTTTTAATCATTAACTTTGTCTCCAGGGTTAATTACTATGAGGCTGAGAGCTTGGTGCAGCCCAGTGACAGGTCTGCATGGCCAACTTTACTATCAAGGATGTATTTATTCTGAAAGAGAAGAGGCATTATGTTTTTGGCGAACCTTTCTTTTAGTTTCAGTTTCCTTGTTGCATGGGAATTTGGAATAAAATGTTTACCTGTAAATCAAAAGGTGAGCTTTTAGGCATTTCTTAGTGGTTAAGCCCTTATATATTTAGTTTAGAAGCAGGCTGCTTACATATTTCACCTTTTAAAATCTAACGCCTTCAGTGTGACTATGACTACCAAAAGGGGATTAACACTATAAAGCTACCTTTTTCAACAAATGTGACTTTTTGTTGAAACAGGTTTTTTTAAAGGACAAAACCCAGTTAGCAGTGATGGTGTTATTGACACCGCTTTATGTCAGTTCATTGGGATCGAAGACACTATGTGTTGCTCCAGTTTAAACAGCTGGGCAGCAAAATTTACAAATGGGAACTTTTAAAATCAGGCTTGAAATTGCAATAAATCCATACACAATCACCCCACAAACGGTTAATACAGAGCTTGATTAGAAAACTTTAGAGAGTGGACTGACTTTCCTTTGTGCGCTCCGGAGGATGCGGCTCCGATATGAAACGAGCTCAGCGCCGCGGGCTGAGGGACAGAGACAGAGAGAAGGAGTAGGAAACAGAGGGAGAGGGGCGGTGTTGCTCTCCAGATGAAAGTGAGATGAAATAAAAGGGTCGATTTAATCTGCTTGAAGAGATTTGGGGAGCAAGTGGGGGTAGAAGAGGAGGTGGGGGCAGTGGGGAGTGGGGTGCGGAGGGTTTTCGGAGCTTTGCGCAGCGCAGGACGGGTGGCCGGGGGGTGCACCATTGTGAAGCTGCGCTCCGGGCCAGACCGGGGTTCTCCGGGGAGAACATTGGTCCCCATTCACCGCAAACACTCTTTAATACACTCCCTCCATCATTAAATGTGACATAGCACAATATCGACATCATTTAGAAGACATTATTGATGTTCGAGGGGGCAAGGCCGGGGCGCCTCAAAGAATCGATAATGGATGGTGTATTACAGGCTGGACACGGCGCGGAATTCATGCGTCGAGGAGGAGAAGGCCACTTTGTGCTGTTGACCAATTACATTCTGAACATTATGACAAACGCGGCAATTAGGCTTCCTCAAATGCTGCTTAATGGGACAACATTGCTTTAAGCGCGTGGGGTTGCACGCGCAACACAGCAAGAAACGTCTTCAAAGTTTACTGTAGTCAGACAAAAAAAAATACAGAAAAGTTTAAAGAAATAATTAAAACACAAAAATTGCAACTAAGCATCTTTACGTCTTCATTTTTAATGTGCTTTTATTTTCGTAAACAAAGTTTTACCCGCTCCATCTTGCTGCGTGCCACTTGTTAGCTTACTTTCAAAGTGGCTAACCGACTGTAAATGTTTAATGTACACTTTCAGCGCACACGCGAGCGGCAACGTGCGCGCGCAGGTTCTGGGAGCGAGCGCGCAACTTCGGGCGATACGTGAGTGGATTTCAGAGGCCTCAATTGTCATTCTGAATGGCAGCCGGCTCCTTTTAGCCGACCCCGAAAGGAAACATTTTGTAGGTGAAAACGGCCATTTTCTCTCGGTGAACGGGCCCTCTAAACCGCGCCGGAGCGCTCCCTGAATAATTCATCCTTCATTGCGGTCTCATAATGTGCGTCGTTGGGCTTTTCTGTGCAGAAGCTCTCCTCTCTCCCCCCACATTTTTTTTTCTTTCTCGGGCTGAATTATAAGCAGGTTGCCTTCTTCTTCTTTTGCGCCGGCCAAAGCTGTTTCCAAGCTGGCCTTTTGTCCTCGTGCAGCCCAAGCGTGAGCCCCAAATAGACTCTCACGCCTTTGTCTCCCAAGTTCATCCCTGAGCGTCCCGTTGTGCGCGCGAGGCGTGCCTTTGTGAGGAGATGGAAACCGTTGAACAAATGTTTGATCAACTCATCTGGGGGACATTTTGTCTCCTCAAACCAGAGACCTTTATCTGTCCTCCCCCGACGCAGACAGCGAGCGAGTGCTTAGAGGGAAACAGTGGGTTAAATGTTGACATTTGGCGGCTTAAACTGATTTAATAAGTGGTAGGAAAGGCAATGGAAACTGTCGTACTCTTGTAATAACCAACGCATTCTAGCATTTGGTGCCAAACGGCTGATAGATAGTAATAGCTTGATTATGAAAGCAGCCGGTAAATAAAGGTTTCGTTATAATGCCGCCAGTTCTATAGAAAGATGGGGATAAATGGAGCGGACATCCATCATTCGTAGTGTTTCTCTCCTGAATTATATGCCTCGTTTCAATTTAACCGACCCTCTGAGCTATAGTTAAAATTATAATGAACTTTTCCAGGAAGAAAATGTTTAAAGTGATTTCACCGAGTAAAGGCTGACAAGCACATTACCACATTACAGGCCTTTTTAGGAGTGAAGCTGCATATGCGCAGTAATAGTTGGGAAGGTACCAAATAAAACGAATTTCTACTCTAATGACGCAGCTTAAAGGTAAAGTGATGACATTGCAAATGAGGTAGTTAACTGGACCTTATGCAGCTATGAAGTAATGATACCCCAAACCTCAAACGTCACTAATCTCCAATTAGGCTTCTGTCTGAGTGCGACTGCAGGCAGGGGAATATGCCATGTTTCATTTTGGGTCACTTAACAACTACTTTTAAAAAGAGGTAATAAAAGTAATGAACTTTCAATTTTAAAAAAAACATACAAAAATAAAAAAAACTATCTTATTAATTATTTTCATAAAACTCGGATTTCTCCGCAGATTGTGAGACTTTTCCAACAGGTGCTTACTTTTCTTCTTTATTTATTTATTTTTTTATAGTCGACAGCATTTTGCAGCACCAATAAAAATCGATTTGTTACATTATAAAAAAAAGATCAAACTATTCCATAACGCCAATTATGTTTCTATAATGCATGAAGACACTTCTCTTACAAGTGCTGCGTGGATTTATGACGCTCCACAAGTACACAGGATTTTTTGAAATATGTGCATAATAATATGCAGTTACTGTAACACGGCTATTGAGCCCCACATTGCTTTTAAACCACACACACACACACACACACACACACACACACATTCTTACTTTTTTCCCGCACAGAGCCATCACCTGCTGTTTGATTTACGGTACGGCCTCATGGGAAAAGCATTAGCGAAGAGATATGGTCGATAAAGAATTCCTAACAAAGCTTCACGCACACACTTTCTCCACCCACACACACAGCAACTTTACTGCACGCAGCAGCTTCACAGACAAGGCCAGTGCACCACCAAATGAAGCAATGTTTTTTTACACTCCGCTCAACAGGTTGGAGGTGTGGAGGCTGTTGTGGAGATCATGATAGCGTATGCCCCCTTTAATTACAACAACACAGAATATAGGCGGGTGTTTCCACTTTCACTACACTGATAGGCAACTTCCCAACTTGAAATGACTGCAGCAAACTGAGACCGTATCTGATCAAACGGGATCTGCTGAGCTCTAATGTTTCTAATCAAGCTCACTGATATGAAAAAAGAGAAGTCGTTTCACTTATTTTCTTTAGCAAGAACAAAAACAATAACAACAGCTGGGAGAGTTCACTCACATCTGTCTCCTAAGATGCCTTCAATGCTGTGTTTGGCCCTCCGCTCGTTGTCCTCCAGCTCTTTCTTCTCAATTTCATCTTCATCCTCTTCTTCGTCGCCTTTTCCCCCAAACTTACTCCGCATTATGCGACTGATGGCGCTCACTGTGAAAGTACGTTAAGATAAAGCAAAGTAGTTAGTAAAAATAAATAAATAATTAAAGTAAATATTTTTAAGTCTGAATGTAAAATTAATGTATCATATGAATTGTTTTAAGAAGTGAAATAAATGAATAACTAATAGTTAAAGTATCAAAAACAACAATCTGAAATAAATTGGTTTGTCAGAAGTCTTAAAAAGTAGAAAAGTTGCAGTTTATTTATTGTTTTATTTTCCAAATTCAAAATATTTTTATCAGGATGTAGATTTAGTAATTAAATACTGGGGAAAAAATACAAATAAAAACAACGGATAATAAGTACATTAAAAAATAATAAAGTGTAGCTAGTAGGCACACTCTGTTCTTTTCTGACTTTTTTTTTTATTTTTTACCTGACGGAACGTTGTTGCGGTCACAAATCCCATCCTTCAGTAATTTATCCCGAATCTCCCAGCTAAACATACCCGGGTTTTCCCGCTTGTATTCTTCTATTCTCCTCTCTACGTCCGGCGATGTCCCCTGCTTCAAAGATCAGAAAAGTCGCTGTGTTTATTCACTTGTTGTGGCCCTTGGGGCACAAGGCACATGACTCTATTATCACTAAAAATCAACAGGTTACTAAAATGAATCGCCATCAAACAGCCTTACATGAATTTGGATCAAAGAGATTCCGGTCCCTACCTTGGGTTTGCTGCCTCCGATGGCCCCGGGTCTGATGGAGCCGGTCTCCTGGTACCTGCACAGGATTTTGGACACGCAGCCGTGGGAGACACGCAGCTGTCGGGAGATGACACACGGCCTGATTCCATGGTGGGCCATCTCCACGATCTTATGGCGGATGTGGTTGGGCAAAGGTCTGCCATTTATGAAAACTCCTCCGAGCTGGTTGACTCGGCCTTGACCCAGCGGTGTAGACACTGGATTGAATCAAAATATTACAAGAACTGGTCACCACAGAGAGGGCAAGTTTAGCAAAGACGCAAAAATAATATATAAATAATATATAATATAGCATTGATTATTTGGGCTATAATCACCAAAAAAGGGAGGCGACAAATGCTCCACTTGACAAAGAATATAGCTGATTATGTTATCGGAGTGGGGCAAATATTTATGAAAATTAAAATGGCCTAGAGTTTTTTAAAGGATAAATTAGAACAAAAAAGTACAAAAATGTGAAAACAGTGTTAAAAATAATTAATAAAACCTAATAAAAAATGTTAAATATCTGTCAGTTGAGATGTGGGGCTATTTTATAGGTATATAACCTCTAATTCTTGTCACTGTGACCTAACAAAGTTAGTCTTGGAGCTGAGCTTTGGAGCTGAGTATAAAAACAATAGTGCCTTTTTGCTAACTAGCTCTCAAACGCAGAAAATCTTCAGCCACTAAAGCGTCCTTTTACCTTCCAAAGGGAAGCCGCTGCGGGGATAGTTCTGGGTCAGCGAGGGTCGCATCATCCTGGGTATTGACCCCGCTAACGCAGTCATACCACCGACACCCCAACGACTGCAGGAACCTCCTCCTACCGGGGAGGCAGCTGCTCTAGCACCGACCGAGCGGCAGGAGGACGTTGTTACAAAGGTTTCCCCGTCGACTGCGAGAATTTCCCCCGAAAATTATCCTGTGTAGCTTCGGAGAAAAGTTAGCCGTGCTCGTGCTAAAGCCAAGCACCGTCCCGGGACAGCCACGAGCCTCTGAGGAGGCAAATTTGACGAGGAAAAAAACAGGCAGAGCGTGATTTGGGGGTCGTTAAAAGAGTATGTTTCTCATTCTGTTGGTTTTAATCGCCGGTATTGAGGTTTTCTGAGAAACGCGGGTGCTAAGGCGGTGTAGCCCGGGAGAAATATGTTGTTGTTGTTTGTTGACACCGGTTCAAAGTGAGAGCAGCCCGTCAAAAGTAGCGGAGCTCTTCTGTCTCCCCTGGTCAGCGCTCCCGGCTTTGATTGGTAGAGCGTCTCCACTCGGTAGGCAGCACGGCGCGCGGATTGGCTGAGACTGAAAACTTTCGTCCTATCACAGACTGTCACAATTCCACTCAGACCGGACAGGACAGGGCTTCAATTCACCAAATCCAAAGCTACGACAGAAACATCTCCAGATCCACTCGTGTGTTGAGTGAACTGCTGAGTGAAAAGTGAGGCAACAAAAGATGACTGACGAGGAATAATTATTTTGTTAAAATTAGCAGGTCACAGAACTATTTTTCACAGAACTACACACTCGGTCCTGAAAAAAGCGCGTCTATTAATTTTTTGCCTTGTCAAGTAAAAATTATCCAAACACAATTTTAATGCCAAAAAATAATAATAAAGACTTGATGTGCAAGTAAAAACTAAAAACTTTAATATTTAGGATTGCACTAAAATGATAAGGCCCTCCACTGCAGCTTAACCCGCTGAATCTCAGATATGCGTAAGTTTTTCTTGTGAAACATTTGCGTCCTAACGATTACTCCACAAATTCCTGACGGCCTGATGTGTTGCATTGTAGAAAGATTCTTGTGATTTAACTGGTTTGGCACCAAAAACATAATAATTATTATTTATTTTTATTTTCTCGACCCAGTTTTATTGATAAATAACACTGCGTATGTCCAGACACACATTTTTCTGTCATCTCTGTTTTCGACTACGTTTTATGGTGAATTTTGCTTCAGAAAAAGCTTCAGTCTGAAGCAAAACCTATGAGTTCAGCGTTTTCAGAACTCTGAGCATCAGCTATTAAAGCAAAGCTAAAAGACAACTGTGCGTAATATCGTCTCCAGTGTGTTTTACGCACGTTATGGCTCATGACCTCCAATTTGTTCCCACCCCATGCCCTCACATATGACTCAAATGGTGATAAAAAAAAAGTGTGGACCTCTAGGAATTTATTGTGGTTTTCAGACTGCAGCACCGACCAGCAGAGAACAGTCTAAAGGGGGACGTGCGCCACAGCAGGATACGACGCCAGGGCGGCTGTAAAGCTAGTCTAGCTCTGAGGCACTTTAGAGCCGTATACCCCCAAAGGTTATTGTCCAATATTGTCCACCACTCTGTAAAGACGATGGGGGGAGACGAGTTGACTCTGTAAACATTCAGCATCCTTTCTCCTTTTTCCGGGTGTCGTGGGCCATAGCATCCTTTAGCCTGTGATCAGTCACTGAAGCCAGAGACTCACTTGTGAGCGAAGGTTCGCTTTCCTTCACTGTCTAGATGACGAAAGGCGACGCCATCATCACCTATGTGACAATCAAAGTGGATATTCGGTCTGGTCATCAGATGAACTTATCAATATTTGACTTTGGAAAATATCATAAATGCTGGCTTTGCAATTAAAATTCACTGACTTTTTAGTGGCACTGATGCATTTCTCATTAATACAATTACATCCTTGATTTTGGACCAAATCAAAGCCCATATTTTCTTGTGGGCTTCGCTGTGATCATACAAAAAACATTTGTATGATTAAATATGAGCTGTGGTGGGCCTACATGGATGAATACGCCAGGTGGAGATGTACACTGTTTAAAGCCTGGACCGAAAGTCCTGAAATCTTCGTGTGACCCGCGCAAAACTAAAACTGAAAAGCCCCGCAGCACCTGATCATCCCT
Organism: Oreochromis aureus; assembly: GCF_013358895.1. Lineage (NCBI taxonomy): Eukaryota > Metazoa > Chordata > Actinopteri > Cichliformes > Cichlidae > Oreochromis > Oreochromis aureus. Next base: position 34,342,843 of record NC_052955.1, read on the forward strand.
TTAACGTCTCAGTCCACTCACCTATGGGCTTTCCACTGAGCAATAGGGGCTTCGACGGAGGGGTTCACTGTCATTCACCTTCATGTACGCAGGGAAGAGATACCCCACAGGCTTAGTAGGTTTCAATTAACGCTCGCCTTTAAAAAAAAGGGGGGGGGGCGGGGGGGCGGCTTCAGATGTTGTCCTTACTGTCAAAAACGCGCGAAGACAAAAGATAGAAGCTGGCTTTAAAATAAGCTGGACTAACGGGGGTCTTTCACCTGCTAATGAGGGTGTCATTATCTGCGGGCTGAAGCTTATTATCATCAGCCAATGAATCCTGCAGGTTTTCATAAGGCGGCTTCAAAGAGAAGAGAAAACTGTTTATTTTCCACCGAAAACGCGTAAAGAGTGATTTCATTTCTACGCTGTGGCAGAGCTTTATGTCAGCCATTCAAGCCAAATTAAACATGAGTAGTAAGGTCAGGGATTTTTCAGGCTGTAGGGAAATCCAAATGAACAGTGTTAATATGTAAATGAATGTTTTACCCCATCTGAGCAGTACAATAAAGTGTAGAAGAAGCTGGGAGTTAAACTGCGTTGTGTTTTCGTTTCTTCTAAAGTTTGAACCATCACTCTTTTCGATGACGGATGTGACGATTTGGGATAGATCCCGTTGAAATTGGATATTATAGAATTAAAAAAATCCATAGAGGGGCAAATGGAAAACAGAAAGTGAGGCATGATGCATACCTCGACCCTTTTCTTTTAAAGCGACATCGAATCTCCGTGTCCAATCCATTACCGGGAGATGAGATTCAAAGTCAGAAATCTTTCCCGATGAGAAATAAATTAGTTGCATCATGCGTGGACGGCATTCACAAACACGTATATTTGTCACATCAATCAGGACACTTTTCCATCAGTGTATTAGAGGAGCGGGCTAATTATTTGATTTGAGATAGGGTTGAGTGTTTCAGGTGAAAGAAAGTTCAACTTCACAAAGCTCGGTGCTTTACACAAACCACACACAACTGTATGAAAGTTGTTCAAAATAAATTAAAACATCAATAATGACATTACATTAACACACACCATAAATGGTAAAATTTTATTTTTGGCTTTGTTACATGTTGACTGTAGAGTCCTTTTATTTCTTCAAGTTTATTAGGCCGGCTATTTTTTAGTAGGCTAAAGTTGTGGACCACTTTTTAAGTTAAACTGTGTGATTGTTTCTTTTGCTTACATATTTTTACCACTATAGCCTGTATATTTTAATGGAAACATAATTCATTAAAATATAAAGCAACATTTTCTCCGTTGTTGAGATATTGCCTAATAACTTTATAGACCACTCTTTTACTAACATTTCTCACTTATGTTTCATTAAAGTTGCCTACCGTCTTTGATTCAGCTGAAGTTTTGTTTTAGTTTTTCTGTTTACTGTAGTTTTATTTTTAAATTTATTCGTCCATCTCTGTATCCATCACTTTTAAGAGCAACACACACACAGAAAAGTGTATAATTATACAATAAGGCTTTATACAATAAAGCCTTATTGTATAATTTGCTTTGTTTTGTGGAACCATAACATTTACGATGTAGCTATGGTTTAATTGTTTAATTGTATGTATCTGTATTTATTTTTACTTCTACTCGACTACATATATATATATATATATATATATATATATATATATATATATATATATATATATATATATATATATATATATATATATATATATATATATATATATATATATATATATAGGTAGAGAGAGAGAGAGAGAGAGAGAGAGAGAGAGAGAGAGAGAGAGAGAATTTATTTTCTACATTTACCTTGCTGTTGCCAGACACTTTAATTTCCGATGAGTGTTTGATAGCATCCTACTCTATATTTTATTGTTCAATGAGAACTAAATGAAGAAATATAAGATGTCACTGTGCTGTGCCAAAATGATGTTTTGTCTACAATGACTAATGGAAACAAAGAACATGTAAGCTGGTCTTTATTTTAAGCTAATAAAACTAGTAAACTGGGCATACTAAGCTGCATTATATATGTATATTATACTGTAGGGCAATGGGTGGAAACTTGTAATTATTAAACTAAAGATAAATAAAAATAAACTATCTAAAGCGACATACATACATACATACATACATACATACATACATACATACATACATACATACATACATACATACATAAGTTTAGCATTGCTACAAGAATATGTCGTTTGTAAATGCTTGTAAATGTGCCTCAAACTATTTACCAGAAATCTCTGTAACTGCACTTAGAGGGGCGGTGCACACTCAAACCGGTGAACCGGGGCTCATTTACATGCTGCTCTAATGATAATAAAAGAGGTGCGTATTCCTCGATGAAATCCGCTGTGTAAGAACATCAGTTTATGAGGTATGGAACTTCTGGTTAACACGTGATCGGAAGAATGCACGAGCTGAATCGTAACCAGCAATTAGACGGTAAACAGTCAACACTGTTGTTGTTTTTATTTTTAATCTGTTCTGCTGGGTTTATGTTATAAGGGAAAAAGTCTTGATGCTCAATGGCTTAATTTATGTGAGCTAAAAGGAAGCCTTGTATGAGTAGGTAAACACGCATGACAAATCTCAGGCTGTGATATTAACGCGCACATCAGCATCCAACTCATACTTCAAAAATGTATTTACTTTTAATCAGCGTTTAGCCGCTGAACGTTTGCATAACTAGACCTACATGAGAAGTGCAACCATGTTGACACTAAGGGATGGAATTTGTACTTTTTTTTTTATTGCGTGTAGCATCCTTTGTCCAGCAGGGGGCATGTTTGACGCACAGCAGGGAGCTAAATGTGTCAAGTTGGATCGTACAGTATTCAGCGTATGACCACTCATTATGTAAGAGAGAAGAAGAGACCATTGTCTTCAGCCTAGTGAGAGAAATAAAAAATGGAGCGGATACTCATGTTTCCTTTATTACTGAAATGTGTTTATGTATGTAAAACAGCACATAAAGAACATTTCTCTGTGCAAATACATTTGGTACTTCAACAACAACCACAGAATCTCAGAAAAAAAAAAGAAAAACGTTTTTCTAGGTCCTCTGAAATAAATACAATATGCGTACATCTGTCAAAGGTAAACCCCTTTACTTGTGTCAAATAAGAGGGTGAAAGTGCATCAAATACAAGTTGGGAAAAGGTCAAGCAGGATGATTGAACGCGACATCAGATTGAGAAGGAGAAGAGGGGGGGTTTGTTTAATAATCAGGTTAAATTGCTTTGCTCTTTCCCCCTGCAGTGAGGTAGGGATACCAAGGGCCAGAAGTGCTTATATATTTTTTAAAAAAGAAAAAAAACCCACTTTGGTGTCCAGATTGAATTCAAATTCTATATTAAATGCTGTCACGGAGTTAGAAGATATCACAGTATTCAAATTCACATGTGTTGTGGAGCACATTTAGCAGTGTAAAGGCCTCACACTGCACCCCTAATAAATAACCGTATAGGTTATAGCAACAGGAACATTCACAGGCTTTACCACTGACTCATGATAAAGCCTGTGAGCTTCAGCCTCTTTCATCCCAGTGCATTACATGCAGACCCGCAATGCCTTTCAGAGCTATAAATTACATCATCTAAATTATATTATGCTTTAGTTTACTGCAGGCACCGGAATAGCACAAACCCTCTCAGACCATATTGTACTGTTTTTCTATCTTGAATGCCTCTTCCTAATCCTAGCCACACACAGCTCACGGGGCTCTTTAAGTGTCCAGAGGTAATTATGACTCACAGGATGTCTCAAGAGCCAGAATGACACCAAATGTATCCTTTTAGGAGTTTTCCTTCATAGCTTTAAAGATGTATCACTGGCTTTTCACACATGGCTTTGAAGGAAGAAAACGGGCGGGTTTGGAAGCAGCTGGGAGTGGAGCCTGGATCATTTAGCAAACAAGGGCAGGTTGCTTCCTTCTTCAAAACCACACATTTTTCATGAGCAAGTGTGCTAAACATTGGAAACCCTGTTTCTCATTGATGTGACAGGAGGGGGAAATCCCTTCCAGCACCCACAGCTGGGTGCTGTCTGCAGCAGGAGGCCCGTGCATGATTTCCATTATTATAACAGTGACGTTTTGCTTCATTCAGCAACAAGGTGAGGCACACAAGTCAGGAGACGCACCGTCTCTTCCAATTAAAAAGAAAAAAAATAAAATAAACCTATTAAAAAAAAGCCTTGACCTTTCAGTAGCCAAACATGCACAAATGTAGCAAAACACAGGTTCAAAATCACAAGCTTTGCAGTTTTCCTGCAGTGGTACCCTGCAGGGCGAGGTTAAAGCACAAGGTTCATGAAGTGTCCTCAAGAAAGGCTGATCACTCCCACACCTCTGCACCTGTTGACTATTTACAAGGTTAGATTGTGGATGCATCTTCTACTGTACCTGCATCGGCATCTTAGAGGCTCTCCACGCAAACATATACAAGCAACCCTTCATAAGAACCAGCCTGGAAACTCAGAGATGAGATATCGGCAAATATCAGTACAATACAATAGTGCTTTGTTGAGATATGAGTGAACGATCGTGGACAGTTATCATACAGTGATTGGCATAGTGGGATATGCATATTATTCAGCAGGGTAAGGTGGTGAGGGTGTCAAACCTTGGAAATAAGCACTTCAACATTCAGCCATATACAAACCAAATACAGACTTAGGCCCAGGCAGAGGGTCTAAGACTTGGAGTTCACTCATCGAGATGCCCAGACTGCAAATTCAAGTGCATAACTTAAGGGAAGAAAAAACAACATATAGGATCATGTCGGCCTATTGCTCCAACAACATGAAGGCCTTCGGGTGTTTGCTATACTCATAAAAGGCCATTTCGGGCAAGATTTATTCCTAGAAAAGTAAAGGGAGCAGGAGTTGCCAGTACTATGTACATCACCACCCACACACCCACAGCAGCCTGCAACATCTCCATCGATAGTCAGAGGCGGCAGCCTATCAGGCGTTTCTCCGGGAGTTACTGGTGGCGGATGAGCGGCCTGTCTCATGGTCCGGTCTGTATTTGAGCCAGCAGATGAGCCATGTGACGACCACCGAGAACATGGCCAAGATGCTGGCTACCGACAGGCAAATGGGTCCCGCCGGCGAGGGAGGAATGCTGTGGCTGTGCACAAAGATCAGGCCCATGAACAGCAGCACCAGCATGGAGAGGAAGGAGAAGATCACGCACACGCAGCCGGTGGTCAGCGCCACCCTCTTGCAGCTCTGACAGCTGTCGTAGCGCACCGAGTCCTGGGAGAGGGTTGTGGCCGCGGACACGGTGGTGGACGGGGTCGCCTGACTGGCGCTGGACGCCCCCTCCTCCCGGCGGAGGGCGACGAGAGCCGGGTGCAGCGGGGGAGGGTACGGCGGCAAAGCGTCCTGAGGCAGGGGGTCCGAGTCGATGTAGAGCGGGAAATCCTCCGTCACCTTAGTGTTGTTGGGGAGGTTCTGTATCCGATAATCAGGAACCGGGGTCCGGTGGCGACAGACGGGGCAGCTGATGCGCCATGGCCGCTCCTCCCGAAGGTGAAGCGTGTTCAGGCACTCCTCGCAAAACGTGTGCAGGCACTCTAGGATCTTGGGAGCCCGGCGGTCAAGGTCGAAATAATTGTAGCAGATTTTGCACTCGTACTCCTCGTAGGGAAACGCCGAGGAGGCCTCGCCGGGGGGTTCCGCTCCACTCGATGCCAGATCTACCTCTGCCATGTCATCTTTCGCCATTCACATTCTCCGGTGAACACAAAGGGAGCTGGCGGACAGATGCTGATGACGGTGCACGTCTCTCCTCCTCTGCCCCCTCCTCTCCTCTCCCCTTTCATTGAAACGCCATCATCCGTGTGCAGACATCACCACTCGTGTGTTTTCTTTTTTTGTTGTTGTTTTTGGTTCTTTTAAAAATAAAAAAAAAAAATCCTCCCTCAGCGTCCTTTTCACGTGGAGTCGCCCGGACTCAGTTCGGGATCCCGGTTAAATATTTCAAAAGAAGCCCTCGTTTCGTGTTCGCCTGTGTGGGAATAGATGATGTAATGGTGGTGACTCCGGTGGGAAGGTGGGGGGATGAGGAGGGGGGCTCATCCATCCAGAGAGTCCGAGCATCCGACAAAACAGAGAGAGAGAGAGAGAGAGAGAGAGGACTCTGCGTCTTAGAGTCCTGTTAGAGAGCTGCTGTTGCTGTTCCCGCTGTGGTCGTGCAGCAGGCTGCCTATGATGACAGCCATGCTGGCTGGGAATTACGTAGACCCTGGCTCACAATAGGATGCGCTTATTTGGTCAACTGGGGGCGTCAATTCTCTGTTTCCTGTAACACAGAACATCAAAACTCACACGGTGTTCTGGCAGACACAATGCGGTGTGTCACAGTGACCATCAACAAGTTTCACATACACACACTCTTCAGAATCATTTACACCTGTAGTCTGAAAAATACGTAGCTGGTGTAGGCTGTAGATGGAGGACAGACAACAATCATAGTCATAGTCTTTTCAAACTTCATACCTGCCCCAGAGGAAGTGAGGGACTAAAGCTGAAGCATAACATCTGAACATTTAGGGCAAATCTAATTAGGCGTTGGGTTATCAAATTAAACTCTAAAGTATGAACATGAGCTCTCAAATGAGAACCCTTTGGAGAGGTATTTTAAAGAATGAGCGGAATTGAAATCATCTGAGACACACATTTGGTTTGAGCTAAGGCCAGGGTTCTCAACATGCAGCACGCCGGCCAGTGGTGGCCCCTCTCTCATCTTATGCGGTCCCTCAAACGTGAAAGGAAAGAACGCATTAATTCATACAGAGTTGTAGGGGAGGCGAATACTAATGCAATCAAATGCATCCTACACCCCTTTTCACCTGATGTCGGAACCTTCCATTCCATCAAGTCGCTGCGGGCTGTGTCAGCCTGACTTGTAGTTACATTTCTAGGGAGCTGCACTTCAGGTTAAGTAGAAAGTCACTTTGTAGAGTTAGAGTTTCCAGTTATGTCATTACAATGCAGATTTCCCACAGAAGTCTAAATCAGGCATAAAAGGTGACAACTCAGAGATTTTTTACGACCTACCCTGATACATATGTATTTCTAGTAGTTCCTCTCTCACACCGCAAAATACAGGAAGGAGCAAACTGACTCACTAACATTTGCAGCACGCAATTTACTGCTAATTGGCCTAAGTGTGTCTTATTTTTGCATTTAATATTGAAATGAACTGACTGCACCTGTGTTTAGAAAACTGTGCAACTTTTGTAAACACCTGTAGAACTAACCACACCTATAAGCGCTATTTCACCCTGTTTAGTAAACCTGGCCCACAGTGGCACACTGGGTGTGAAAAGAGAATCCCAAGCTCTGGTTTATTTGTGCAAGGGACCAACTGCCCAGAAAGCCAGCATCCATGGTGCATTTGCAGAATGTGTGAGGGCACCATGAATGCTGAATGTCATACACAGGTTCTGCCACGCAGAATCGTCTTTTTCAAAGAAGCTGTTGCTTATTTCAGAAAGCCGGTACCTTGCATTATAGCAGGATGGTTCTATAGATGAATAGTGTGGAGTAACTGCTGCCCAGATCAACTGAAAAGAGTCAGAACAATAAGCAGTGAAAAGCACAGTAAAGAACACCCTCGGACTGTTAAGAAGCCAACCTCCTATTATATGATCGAGCAAGATGGAAATATTTTCATTCCAAAACTACAGCAACTGAGCTCCTGAGTTCCCAAACACCTGCAATATCAGTGATGTCAGCACAAGCACAAAGAAGAGGTGATGCAACACAGTAATAAGCACCATGTTATCATATTTAAAATGGGCAAATATTTGAACCTGTCAGTTTTCATTGTACCCTTTCCATCTGAAGAGGTTAAATGATGTCTGAATCACCGCATTCTGTTTGTAATAACATTTTACTTTGCACTCTAACAGGATTGTATAACCGATTTTTGTATTAGGTCCCAAGTAACCACGGGTAAGTTAGTTTACTGTTTGGTTATTCAATGATATGAGAATATGAGCACCAACAATGAGTTCAGAATTTGCACATATGAAAGTGAACATGATAATGTCTACAGAATGGTCACAATTGACCTGTATTCACCTCAGAGCTGTTCCCAATCAAAGCTCACTGCTATATTTAAACTGTACAGTTAAGTCTCTGCTGTGGTGAAAATCACAGGCAGATTAATTTTGTGGATAACCACCTCATGACCATAAAATGTTGATTTAGGTAATAAGCATTTTTTGAGGTTGAATTGAACATGTGCATTTGGGCTTCGTGGAATAATGTTTATTATTATTTTAAATCAATGATCAATTAATTATTGATAGAAAAACAAATAGTTATTATTAAGAAAATACCTATAGCCTGCAGAATATGATGGAGTAGTGTGACCCTGGCAAAGGTTTCCACTTGGTTATCTGACACATGACAGAAAAAAACAAACCATTTAAATCAAACACAACTTTACAATAATTTAGCTCAATAAAAACATAAAAGAAATCTTAAGCTTAAAAGACCAGAAAAATTTTAAATAAATTGAATACTATAGACTGAAGTCTGATGGGGTAAATCTTATCTTAAGCTCGGGAGAAAAGGCAAGTCATTACAAGAAAACATAAAGTTTCAGAAAAGCCTGTTAAACCTCTTAGAGCATGCATGTGGTCTGAGCCTGTGGGAGAAGCACATCACTGAATCTGATATCTACGAGATAAACCAATTATTGGAAAAGGGAGACTTGTGTTTTGAGACAAATGCTCACAGTTATGGCAGTTTACTGCAATAAGCCACACAGTTTGACTTTTCAGACACTCCATAGTAATAACTCAGTAATAATCCCCCTGACATGCTGATTTAACTTAAAACCTTCTATGAGCACAGCCTTGGACCACTGAACTTCTGTTGTGCGGTTGTCAGCAACATGAAGATACAGCCCCGTCAAAAGCCCTGCTATCATGGACATGCCATAAATCTTCCTCGTGCTTGCTATAAATACTTGATGATAACACCTGATCCAGCCCGGTATAAAGGTCGCACTAACTTTTAGCTACTGGTGAGCAACTAAAGACTACCGGGTCAGCCTCCTTTTGTAGCTAGCCCCGCCTCGCTTCGCACACCTGTGACGCACGGCGAGCCGCACCTGTACGCCCTTCTACACCCTGCCCCCTGGGATGCGCCCCTGCTTGGGCTCATATCACTTTCCACTACTCCTCCTGTCCGGAACATCCTCATCACCCACTTCCTCTCCTTAGTTTGTGTGTGTGTGTGTGTGTATGTGCGTCTTTGTGTGAGTGTGTATTTCGGTTCCCCTTTCGCGCTGCATGGAGCTCCTGACTTACCTCCACGATTCAGAGCTCGTGGCCCGGTTCCAGCGGCTATGCGGACTCTTCCTCGTCGAAAGCGCGCATCTCAAGCCCGAGAGACCACGTGGGCAGCTGGTGAGGGACAGATTGGACCACCAGGACAGCAATTCCAACTATAAATACAAGGAGAATGGATGCGCTTCACGTGTAAGCTTTCTTCTTTGGTTCAATCAAAGCACCGGAGTGAAGGTGTTCATTTTTATTTATTCATTTATTTAATTCCTGCTATGCGGCATTAAATCCAGTAGGATAAAGCACATTTGGTGGCGAATCTCTGAGAATTCACTTTCGGGTTAATTAGATTTATTTGAGATTATGCAAAACAAGCTGTCTGGCTTTTCCCGTTTGACTGGCTGCTTCTGTCAGCCAGCAGATCACCATGTGCACTATAACAAGTTGGGTCACACACTAACATGTAACAGTGGCCTTGTTGTTTTTCTAAGTAATGCCACTGAGTGAAGATGCAGTCAGGTTACATTCTGACTTAAGAATGAAAGATTTCTTGATAAACGGAGCAGCACAAAGCGATATGGATGTTTTTAAAGACTAGGAAGCCTCAGTAACTGCAGTATATTTCCTTCTATGAGGCTTATATACCGACAGAAAAGGCTGTGATGTCCTCTGTGGCTCTGGAGGACCTTTGCCAGGTTAATTTTCCCCCATTATGCCGCAGTGATGTAGTAAGTGTGTCTAGGAAATGTTTATAACATAAAGTGTGAGTAACAAAGTGGAAGTGCCAGGTTTGAAAGCAGTGGGGATTTACTAGGCAATGTGAGGTTTAATAGGAGAGGCTAAGCAGTTGCATTATGGGAGATGTTGGAACCATGAGATTAAAACTGCAATTTAGGTATCTCTGTGAATCCACTGGTTTCATGATAGTGACACAACATGCTTGAGTAAAGGAATTCTATGGGCTTCAAACTCCCTGCTTTTTAAATAAGGAAGCTTTAAAAGAAAATGATATGTCGCAAACAAAAGGTGTGTCTGGTCTGATCTGATCTGACAGACAGCCAGGCATTATCTGTAGGCAGCTTGTTCCATGATGTTTGCATTTCATTTGCAGGACTGCGGCAGGCCTCGGTACGAGGTGAGGAACTGGCCGTTGCACTTCCTCTTCCTGCTGTCGGCCAGCCTCGGGCATGAAATCTTCTACATCACCTGTCTGCCCAACATACATTGGAGTGTGGACCCTTTCCTGTGCCGCCGCCTTCTCAACATGTGGGCTGTAAGTCGCAGCTGGAGAGTGTGTCTTTGTGTGTGTGTGTGTATGTGTCAGTCAGACTGCATTAGCGTGCACAAGCCTCCAGTCTGATGTCTATTTCCTTCACAATGCCACCTCTCTTCTCTCTGCTTCTCTGCCTTCCTCTCTTCACCTTTCAACCTCCTTTCATCCTTGCCCCCCCCTTCCAGTGACCTGTCTCTGACACCATCATGTGCATATATCCCCAGGCCTTGGGGTGGGGGGCACAGGGGCCAGCCTGACCAGGACCCCTGACATGGTGAAAGGCCACACATGAGGACACATCAGTGGGAAAGTACTGTTAGGAGCTCCCCTTCAGATGTGTATTCTGGCAGAATCGAGCACATGATGACCCTGAAAACATGTCAAACCCCAGAAGGAGTCTAGATGTAGACATGCAGACACAGACAGACAGCCTCACTCTTTGCAGTGTGTGTGATGGGCAGTGTGTTTTTGTGCCCTTTGTGCCCCTGCCCCTAAAGCTGGGTGGATGCCCTGTATCTGAACTCCGTGTTTTTGGGGGGTGGGGTGGATTGGATATCATTCTTCTGGAATCCTGGCTGCACCATGCCCCTGTGTGAACTTTCAAACATACACATAAACAGCTACACACACACACACACACACACATACACACACACACACTCACAGTCCCCATCTCACTCGCTAAACACACTCATTGCCCTCCCTCTAGTTAGACATTACCAGCGTTACTGTGTGCTCTCCTCCCCCTGCTCTACCAGCAGAGTGTTTTATTGGCCTCGTCAGTGCATTTGAGCTTTCTCTCTCTGGACCCACTATTTGGTCTGTCAGCCCTCGGGGCGTGTCAGCCCGCACCTCTAACTTCTCACAGCGCCCCGCCATTGTGTCGGTGGAGTTATCTGAGGTTCATGGAGGGCTTTGCACCCCCCGTCCTCTCTTCTGTCGCGGACATAAACAGCAAATCTTCGCCCCGGCAGCACGGATGCCACATGCACCCTTGTGTCCTTCACTGCTCGCTCTTGGCTTTACTTAAACAATGACTTTGGTTGACTTAGAAAACAGTTACTGTGCCTAACCATATGGTCATGAATTACACAGGTGTCATTGTAACATAGCGTTATGCAAATCACATGTGCTGTCAAAAATTTAAGGTTTACATCCAGACAGTGGCATAGCTTTTGTTTTTTTTAACCACATTAGGTGTTCTAATATGATGTTCCAACATAGAGATAAAAACTAATTTTATTCCCAGAAAAAGCCACTTGTAACAAAATGTTAGAACAAGCTATTTGATACAGATGAGATTATTCTCAAATTGAAAAGTAAAGGCCCGCTCAGCAAAGTCAATTCTGTAGAAACTTACAAAGGAGCACCGGAGGATCGTACTCTAAATCATAAAAGTTAAAAGAACTGCTTAAAACTGTTCCCAGAAGAATAACAGTTTCCACTTCCTTATTAAAGCTATTGCAGTAAATTGCAGAAACCATGCTGTGGGGACCTGGCATATTGGCTCCACAGCCATATTACGGAGGAACGTGACTACCAGATTGCCCATTGTACAAACCCAGCCCCTATTATTTGTAGTTAAGGAGTCGTGAAGTCAGGAAAGTTAAACTTTTCAAGGTTTTATTGTAAAAGGAATCCTGTGATGTTCAATCTGAACACAATGGTTTTTTTCCTGGACTCTACTACAGGAGCAAAGTGATCTAAGTAATAGGTGGGTGGGGACTTTGCTTGTGATGACCATTTTATATGACATCATGTAGAGCCAACAGTATATAAAAAACTGTCAGACTCCGAGCAGTCAGACCTGGATCAAAGAGATTATCTGTACATACACTGACCTTTGAACTTTGGTCATGTTTAATAGTGGCAGCCACTATGAGAGAAAATAAAATAAAGAATGATAGGTATACTTTAAAAAGACAAAATAATAAAGTAAATTTAAACATAAAATTATCCAAAAAGTAAGTATTATAGAAAAAAAAAGCACCGCACAGTGTTTTAATGATTCTACATGTTATCTGAACATTATGTTGGTGTATAAGCTCAGTTTTAAGGAAATCCATGATAGAACCTCTTGAAGCTATGATATCGGTGGTTATAATCACTGATACTTTACTTGTTGTGTGCATTCATTAACAGGTCCTACCATGATTTATCACAATAATTCTGATGACACATGTATTTTACAGCACCTTGGAGGTCATATATTAGAAAAATATATGAGCTAGCCACCCAGTTTTGAGCTAAGCTAAGCCCGCTTAGCATGTCACCATGAACTAACATTCTTGTGTTTCTGACTTATAAACAGTAGCCTGTGGGAAAGCCAATCTCCTCCACACACACCTACACACACACACACACACACACACACTCATTTTCATATCTTAGTGAGGACATCTAATTGACATAATGCTTCTCCTAGCCGCTTACACTAACCCTAACGATCAAAAATGAATGCCTAACCCAAACCCTTAGGTTAAACCTAACCATAGCCTAATTGTAACAATGACACTAAAACCACATTTTGAGCCTCAAAAATGCCTTTAAACTTGTGGGGATGGGCATTTTGTCCCCATAAGTGACTGTTGGTCCCCACAAGTCTAGTGACATGCCAATTTTCTGTCCTCACAAAGATGTCTTAACAAGTACTCACACCGACACATACACATGCATGCACGCATGCACAGAGTCTCATCTACATGTTGACAGATCAAAGTCCAAAGCTGCTCTGGCCTCGATCAATACACTTATTCACAGGATCACTCAGAGCATGTGTGAGCTATCTTTAACTCTTCCCCTAATGTGGCCAGACTGTCCTTGGGTCAGCCCGTTTGATGTGACCGTTACAATGAGACACTGGGGTGACAGCTTCACTGGAGGCAGCTGAATGTGATGTTTGTGTGGATGGTGAGTTCAGAGGGTGGTGGAGGGGTATCATATCATGCAAGCACTTGAACTGGTATGCAGATCCATTGTGTGAAGGCAGACGGTGGGGGTGCACACTAGTATGGATTATTGCTTGAATACACAGTTGTGATGTATGAAAGGGGTTGGGTTTGCCATTGTCTGACCTCAGTTTATTGTTCACCTCCTGGAGCCAATTATTCTGTCTGTCTCAGTTTGTGTGGGTACAGTCAGTGTAGACGCAAATATTGCAATAACACACTTCGTATTCAGTCATGACCAGAGGACAGGGAGAGAAGGAACAGAGTAGTTTGGCATGAGGAAAACATAAAGAGGTTTGTGAGCTCTGGTTTGCCACCAGAGCTCACAGTGAGAGATACTGTCCATATCCAATGCAATTCTCCAAAGCAGAAGTGCCTTAAATGTGCATTCTTTCTTCTGGCCTTTAGGGGTGATTATATAAAAGTCTAGGAGAAAAGGTCACTATCAGTCACTTGATTTGTGATGTCAGTAAACACTTACCTAATTCCCCAGTCCCAATTTCTAGGAACTGGTCGGTTTGGCAGTTAAGTACAACGTTTACTTTTAAGGTGGACTTTCTTCGTTTCCGGTTTCCATTTCCCTTTCTCAAGTTTCACTGCCGCTCGGTGTTTAGTTAGTGAATGTTTGCAGACAAAATGACTATAGGTGACTGCTATAATCTTTAAGTGACCAGCACTACCTTTGCAACCAATTTTACCTAGCACAACCCCCAGCAACCACTGCGCAACTGGTTGCAGAATACGATTAGATGTTCCCAGGGGGGTCCCAGACTGGCATCTAGGCCTGTGTGACAGGCCTAGTAGGTTTGTGCTTTTATTCACTACTTTCACCAAGTCAAACTTCATACAATATGATTTTTAAAAAGATAATATGCAGTCTAGGAATGGCACAAAGGGTCACAACAGAGGGCAGCTCACATATTTGATTTGGTAGATTTGGAGACCAAATACCCTCCATGACGGATTTGTGTCTCTTTCTATCCCACCTATGAACACAGCAACCCTCAAGAAGAGGTTTTATCAGTCCAAGCTCTGATTTCATCCTCATCCAGCACATTATTTATATTGTTTAAGATTGAGACGGATGTTCAGTGTCCTCACACAATTGGTCCTATCATTTTTCTCTGTGTCTATCTGCATCTGTTTCTCTAAATAGTTGCTGCACTAACAGCGGGTCAGAAGATGTGCTCTTATATCATTTGCCATGGTAACAAGAGTTTCCTGATTACAGTGTCAGTGGAGATGGTAATAACAACCTCTCTATTCTTTCCCTTAAACACATACATTAGTATCCTATCTCCCTCTCCATGAACTAGCCTCCCTGCTTCTTGCTAAGACAGCCATTCATTAAATATACAAGGCAGAGCTTTAAATAAACCTGGAGCTGGAGCAGGCTGCCCCATCGAGGGCCACTGGGGATCTCATGAAAGAGAATAGGCAGCACATTTGGCAGGACACACACATCGATACACCCCCCCAGCACGCGTGCACACCTCGCGCCGACTGTGTCATTGTGTCAGAACCCCTCTGTCTCACCATACCAGCTGGAGACGCTGCATCAGCAACCTCTACTTTCTTCAGTCGTCTGTTTCTTGCAGTAGGTTTTGTTACCATACTACTGCAGCATCTGCACTTTATACAAGTGTGAGTCTTTGCTCTAGGGCAGTTTTTCTTTTTTGAGTGGGGACGATGATTACTTATTTATGAGATTGTGTGGTTAGCTTTAAAGTAGGATCCTTGCTTCCTCTTTGCGTTATTTTATGATCTAATTTCTGCTTTTGTGGACAGCATACTTTAGTACACTTCTGCAGCATTTCTTATTGCTTTATTGTAATAATGCACCATTGAGGTAGGGATGGCAGATATATACCATTTGAAGCCAACAACACGATACCATAATGCACTACTAAAGCTGTGCTTCTCTATCGTTTGCAGTTAGTGATGTACGTCGGCCAGGTGATGAAGGACCTCCTGAAGCTGCCTCGCCCTTTCTCTCCCCCTGTTGTCAAGCTGGAGACGCGTGTGGACGCAGAATATGGACTGCCCTCCACCCATGCCATGGCAGCAACTGCCATCTCCTTCACACTTTTACTAAGCGCCACCTCCAGAATACAGGTGAGCATGCAGGGAAACATGAAACACAGCAAGCAAGCTTAATGATATCTGTTCCAAACTGGCTCAGATTCACTTTCCTGAGTTTTCAACATCATCCCAGAATTTCCACGGGCGAATGAAGCTGGCTTAGATCCAAAATGAGTCACAGCAACAATAAGGACAAAGCTATCAACCAGTAAATTTCACTCTCGCTATCACATTTTGGGAACTATGGGGACCATAATTTACAAAATAATGTCATGTTCTGTTCAATAAGTGTTCAAACCTGCGCCCATAGGCTCATCAGGAAACCAAATCGTGTTTTTACATAGACTTGTATACAACAGGAGCTTTCCTGATTTTGCAACCACACCAGTTGTCCCCTCCTGGCAAGAAAGCCAGTTTAGCTTCACTTGTCAGACCCCAAAGTCACTACAGTCAATGCACATTACACTTCAGCCATGACCATCTGGAGCTTCTTTACAATGTTTGTCTGTACAAAACTGAAGTACATCACATACAATTTGTTGGGTTTCCATGACACTGCAGCTTTGAGGGAAATGTATCAAAATCTGCTTGATGGATTGCCATAAAATTTGCTGCCTAAAATTAGGATTAAGCAAGCACTTTGCGACAGTGGAAAGAAAAAAACTCTCTTTTAACAGGAAGAAACCTCCAGCAGAACGATGGGAGGGGCGGCCATCTGCTGTGACAGGTGGGGTTGAGGGGAGGGACACAGGATAAAACACATGATGTGGAAGAGAGCCAGAGATTAATAATAACTAATGATTAAGAATGATGTGTAAATTGATACCGAGTGATGTGTAAACACATAGAAAGGGAAAAAGGTGAGTGAAGAAGAAACACTCATTGGATCATGGTAATCCCCCAGCAACCTAGGCATATTGCACTATAATTAAGGGAGGATTCAGGGTCACCTGATCCAGCTTTTAAGACTTTTTAAGCCTAATCTTAAAAGTAAAGAGCTTGTCTGTCTCCAGAATGGAGAGTTGGGAGAGTTGGGAACTGGGAGCTGGTTCCACAGAAGTGGAGCCGATAAACTGAAGGCTTTGCCTCCCATTCTACTTTTAAATATCCTGGGCACCCCAAATAAACCAGCAGTCTAAGCGCGAAGTGTTCTAATGGAGTGATACAGGACTATGAGGGCTTCAACAAAAGATATGTGACCTGATTATTCAAGGCCTTGTACGTGTGGACTTATGTGAAAGAGGAAAATGAAATAGCATTTTACTATCAGATTCTGCACTTGCTCTGCAATGCTGAAAAACCTGACAAATACCAACTTATATAACTTCAGGCTCTAACATTTATCTCTTTTCTTAAATGTTCATCAAACTTGGGGTCACAGGCTACGCCCTTGACAGGGCATCCCAGGGCTAACACAACAAGATGATCAGGATATAACATAATCAGATAGTTTTTAGTGTGGTTCTACAAACTATTTCTTGATTCACTATTGAGATAATATTACTGAAACTGTAATAGTCATGGCTCATTACCATTGCCTACCACAGATGATGTATTTCATCTGCTATTAGAGTTGGGAAGTGTTGGCTAAGTGGATGTTGAACTGTAATTCAGACACTAGGTTTCTAATTAGATGTGCTATTAAACTGCCATTGGATTTTATGGACCGCAGTAAGATTGGGTGTTGAGTTATCCCAGCTAAATGATCGTTTTCTCTCAGATCCAAGTGTCGTCACTGGGATCCTGAGGATGGCGGTTTGGGATGAAGGGAGTGGCCCAGCTGTCCATCACAGAGTCGTGCCTGAGCTGTTGGACAATGGGTGGGGAAGGGCGGGGCCAGCAGTCACCATCAGTCACCATCAGCCACACCCGTCGAGCTGCTGTTTGGTCTTCTGATGGACTCCGCTGAGTCAATGACTGTCAGTCCACGTCTCCACCTCCCTCCTCCTTCTGACTCTTCCTCTCTTTATCTTTCCCACTCCTCTGTCCAGTCAATAAAACAATCAGGGGCTCAATCATAGAGTGTCTTAGTCACGCAGCGTGTTTGACTGAGGAGCTGAATGAATGCTAAACCCTTCAGTTTAGTAGTTTACAGTCTCCGGTGCTGTCAGACTGATTTGCGGTTGGATCGTTTAGGCTAGCTCTGTGTCACACTTTGTTGCTGTGGCTGTTCTCAGGGTCAGAGAAATCAGATCAGCACCCCAGGGATGTGCATGTACAGTAGAGCCCTTAAACGTGTCCCGAAATTCCACAAGGAATGCCCTGAAAGAAAAGAGCATGTATCGCTATAGATGAGTAGCAGGCTGTTGCAGAGGCCACTGAATAGCCACAAGGCCTTGGGGCAACTTCTCCCCAAGCAGGTCAGAGGTCACGACAGTCAATCACAGAGTGACTCTTTCCCCCCCCTCTCCCTGACATCCTTTGTGGCCATTCATAAAAAAAATACTCTTCATGAACTAGCAGTGAATAGGCTTCCAGCTGCAGAGGACAGGAACAGACACAGGAAAAAAGGCAGAGGGCAGGATAAGAGGGGGCTCAGGAGAGGAGGGAGGCCTCTCTTCTTACTGTTATTGAAATGGACGAAGGAAACAAAACCTGCCACTATAGGTAAAAGATGGAGAGACAGTAGAGCAGGGTTGTCAAACATACGGCCTGAGGGTCAGAATCGGCCTGGCAAAGACTCCAATTCGGCCCACTGGACGGCTTTGAAGAAGGATGGAGATTTTGGACTTTAAACTGTACTTTCATAAGTGTTACAGCTTTTTCTACTGATAAAGACCTCCTCCATGACCATTTACACTACACCAAAGCAATTTTAAGCTCAAACAGTCATGCTGAGAGGCCTTCATTTTCTACACCAGGATTTCGTTATCGTGTGTAAAAACTGAGACGTGCTGTTGCAATTTCACTTCTTTTTCTTGTATTAAAATATCTCAAGAATTAATTGTGCAGTAAAAACTTCTTTTCATTGACAGAAAGGGAAGCTTCACCCATCCAGCCCACTGAAGATTAAAGTGAGCTGTATGTGGCCCACAATGTAAAATGAGTTTGACATCCCTGCTGTAGAGGAATAAAGGAGCAGCGACAGGCAGTACATCAACTAGGCAGGCTATATAACTGCCAGAGACGAGCTAAACGCCCAAATGAGGAGCATTGATGAATGGATGATTTAATGGCAAACTGGAAGGACAAAAAGCACCAAATAAAAACAATTCTTGGGTTTTTTCCTTGAAAGATGACTGCACGAGGAAGAATTGTAGGCATGCCTCATCCTGCTGATGGATTTAATCTTTTATCATGTAATCAGGGAGTGCTTTTTGCTCAACGGTCGCTGTGATGTCTGCTGATAACGTGGGTATTTTTGTGCCTCAGTTCCAGTTCGAGGTGGGCCTGATCATCGCAGTGACACTGGCGACCTTGGTGTCTCTGAGCCGCCTCTACACTGGCATGCATTCGGTTTTGGTGAGCTATTCTCTCAACTCGCGCACACACACACACACACACACATGCACACATACTACAGTATAAAACATTAAAGCTCAACACGGGATTCATTATTCATTGTGTCTGGTTAAGTTGTCTGGCTGAGGCTTTGATCCAAGACTCAAAATTCAGCAGGCACTTCATGCTGCCTTCTTTTAAATGGGAAGCATCAGCACTTATGACTCACACAGTTATTTTTTATCACATTTATTAAGACCATAGCCATTTAAAATGTGGGATTACGGGAAATATGCTCATCTGCTTTCTTGCTTGTGAGAAAATTCCCAAAACATCTGACTCTAATATCCAGTCACACTGAGATCGAATGGTAGTTGACGTCTTTCATGGTTTCAAGTGGCGTATGTCACGCTGGTCAGTCACACAGAGGCCACACTATTCAGATTTGTGCACAGCACCATAGTAAAATTTGATCTTTATTTACAGTGGAGTACAAGAAGGTTAAACTACCCATCGTCCACTGTTACAACACCATACGTCCTCATAAATGCACCTTGTAAATCATAAATAATATAAATGCCTGGTCAGGTTTTACATGATCTAACCTATGCCTGCAGTCCATAAATCTTTAATAATTCATTTGCAACTCTTTTGCAGGGTATAGCACAGACTTTCACTTTCTGCCCAAACACATCTCATTCCAGACATTCCTTAATGAAAAAGCATCGATGTGCACACAGTCAGATTTACTCCGAGTCAGACATGTCTCCACAATTCTGTCCTCTGAAACATCACAGAGGACACAAACAGAGGTCTACTTGCTTAGGTTGCAAGAAGTGTACATAAAGTCTTGAATGAGAGGTTATGAATGAGACTCATAGCCCACAGCAGATTCAACAAATATTAACACACGTGAGAGGACAAAAGGTTCCTTCATTTGATATTAAAATCTATTATTAATTACCAGGTCAGATCAGGAGGAACTGGTGTATTACAGTGTGTATTTTTCTCTACCTCAGACAGACGAGTTGTCATACAGGAGCTTTCCTCAGACTGAGACTTGAACTCCTTTAAAGCTGTCAGACATGTTGATTTTAGTGTTGGTAAAAGTCTGATGTGTTCACTAAAGTTTGGATTTTCCTTTTTCTGCATAAATTCAAAGTAAATATTGTGATATTGTATCACTGTAGAGCATGTGAATGGCTACAGTAAATACTGACGTGGCTCCTCTTCCTCCGGATTTTTCTCCAAAATGACCGACATATCATATCATATCATATCATATCATATCATATCATATCATATCATATCAGGAGAGCTAACTGAGCACTAACAATAGGCTCATATTTTCAGAGTAGACACAAAGGTGACATGTCTTCTTATCTGAATTTTGTCAAGATAAAAATACCTGTAACTTTCTGTTTTATTCCTGATGCATTCGTTGTACGACACCAAATCTTAAAAAAAAAATTGGTGGGGCACTATGTAAAATGTAAATACAAACATAATGCAATGATTTACAGACCTCGTGAACTATTTCCTTCACAATAGAACGCAAAAAGCATTTCAAATGTTTAAACTGAGGAAAATGTGAAAAATACTGGTTCACTTTGAATTTGATGGCACCAACACATCTCAAGTTAGGGCAGGGACTGTGTTTGCATAGTGCATTCTAGCTGCGCAACAATCCTGGGTTGCATTTCTCATTTCATATGGATTGATGCCAAATGTTACAGGCAAGTCAATTATGCACACACACTCTAAAACAAAGCCATGCTGTTATAATAGATGCAGCATGTGATTTATCAGTCTTGCTGAAATATGCAAGACCCTCCCTGAAAAAAACATTGTCTGGACAGGAAGATGCGTTGCTCTAAAACCTGCATTTACCTTTGAAGACTGATGTGCCTTTCCAGACGTGCAAGCTGCCACTTCCATAGGCAGTAATGCACCTCCATCCGATCAGAGCTTTTTAACTGAGTGCTGATAACGAGCCAGATGATTCTGTTTTCCCAAAAAGAATATCACATTTCAATTTCTCTGACCACAGAGCAGTTTTCCTCTTTGCCTCAGTCCATTTTAAATAATGTTTTCATCCAGAGAAGACTTGTTGTGTTCCAGAGCACATGCATTGATTTCTATGACAGAATCTTGACTGTTTTTAGTGCAGTGCTGTGTGAGGATGATGCATGCCTGATGAAAACAGGTAGCCAATATTGATTTTCCACTTTGTCCCTTGCACACAGAGATTTCTCCAGAACCTTTTGATGATTTTATGCATTGTAAATGATGAGATATTTAGAGTCTGATGAACAGTATTCTGAAATTTGCAGTTTTCTGCAGATTGGTAAAACTCTGTCTCTCTAAGCCGCTCTTCTTATAACCAGCCGTGTTACTGAGCGGTTTCCAAGTAACCTAATTAGTTGCAAAATGTTCCTACAGCTGTTTCATTTTATTCCCAATTTTTCAGAAACATGTTGCTGCTATCAAATTCAACATGAGCTAGTATTTTCTTGAAACAGTGAAATGTCACAGTTCAAACATTTGATATGTTTCCTATGTGAAAAAAATGCTGGTAGATGAGATATGCAGATTCATTGCGGCATCCCATCTTTTTAGGAATTCAGTTTATAAGTGATTCTTCTCTTTCTGCCTTCAGGATGTGATCTGTGGGCTCTTGATCTCTGCCGTGCTGTTAGGGGGCACCTATCCCTACTGGGAAACAATGGACCACTTCCAGCTCAACAGCCCCATCTCCCCCATTGCAGTGCTGGTACTGTTCTACTTCCTCTGCTACATATACCCAGAGCTGGATCATTACAGCACCACACGGGCGGATACGACCACCATTCTGGGAACCTGCGCCGGGGCCTCAGTGGGGTACTGGGTGAATCAGCAGCTGGGGCAGACGTTTGAGCCCGAGGGGATGTTGCCCGTACCTTTGCCCACGATGACAGCGAGCGCACTGGCGCTAGGCACTGGCCGCTTCTTGGTGGGGGCTGCAATACTGCTGGCAACTCGGCAGATAGCAAAAACAGTGAGCCTGCACGTGTTGTATTCATGGTACAAAGTACCAAAAAGTGACAACAATGCCAGGAGGAGAAAAGAGATTGAAGTGCCTTCTAAGTTTGCCACATATACATCTGTTGGGCTGGTTAATTCTATACTGGCCAACAGAATTTTCCTTTTATTGGGACTGCTATGACCTGACTGATCAAAACGATCTGAACAAAACTGAACCTCATATTTATCTCAATGTTCTTAAAATGATAATTTTTTTGTAATACGTTGCAAGATTTTCAGAAAAAGTCCTCAGAGGGAATGATTCACAACTGTGTACTTGTGACTGACCTGTAACTGAGCTGAAAGAAAATAAAACATTTTGCTTAAATAAAATTTTGTGTTTAAAAGCTTGGTTTTACATTCTGAACATGTCGTTTCCATTTCAGAGCACACAGGTCCAAGTTTCTTGTTACTTTTGCAAATGGGAGAACCACACCTTAAACCTGATTAGCTCATACCAAATCCAGTTTAACTGAATCCTGACAAGTTAATTTCAGCCGAACCCGCCTTTGTCCTCTCAGCAGGTTAGAGCATGCAATCTGTTACACCATGCTGGCCTGGTTACTTTGTCTAGTGCAGGAATAAAGCAGTTAAGCTCCCTTTGCTACAGTAGAGTTTAAAGGAATGTGAGAGCATCTGTCAGACTTCATTTACAGTGCAGATTGATGTCTGTGTCACTCGTTTTCTTACAGGAGTCCACTGGCTCCACAAATTTCTCTTTCATTTGCTAGTAATGTATAAACAGGTGCAGATTATATGTGGAAAAAACAAAGATTCAGAGCACTCAAGTCACAAGTTTGAATAGCTTTAATTGTGTCTGAAGGCAAAAGCCTTTTGGACTTGTATCAAAGGATAAAGAAATAAAGCACCTGAGCATTAGCTGTTTTAATACAAGGATGCTGGAATATTAACTGAACATTGCATTTATCACCTAGCTTACACCAAGTCCACAAAATCTCAGATGGTACCGTTCTGTCTCAGTGATTCAAATCTTATTGAAAGCAGCCACATCCACAGACTGAACATATTCCTCGAAGGCGGTGATGGCTTCCTCCAACATATCAGTGCCCACTTTATCGTCCTCCACCACACATCCTATCTGGAGCTTCTTGATGCCGTAACCCACTGGCACCAGCTTGGACTGCCCCCACAGCAGCCCGTCCATGCTGACGCTGCGGACGCACTCCTCCAGCTTGGACATGTCCGTCTCGTCGTCCCAGGGCTTGACGTCAAGCAGGATGGAGGACTTGGCGACAAGAGCTGGCTTCTTGGATTTCTTGGCGGCATACTCGGCGAGGCGCTGCTCCTTGATTCTGGCCGCTTCTGCGCTCTCTGCCTCGTCGTCTGACCCAAAAAGGTCGATGTCTTCCTCGTCGCTGGCATCGTTTGGCGTGGCCGGTGGAGTAGCTGGGAGGACATACCGACTCTTGGCTGATGGAAGACGAGCTCTGTCTGTCTGGAAAGACTTTATGTGGTTGTACCAGCGCCAGAGGTGGCAGAGCGTCGGTGAGGGAGGAGAGGGGATGGCGTCAAACACGATCATGTCAGCCTGGGATGCCACAAAGCCCTCGATGTAGCTTTTGTCAGCCAGAAAATCACTGAGAGCTTCGAGGCCCACTTGTGTGCTCACGTCACCAAACACAGTTTTTGTGGAAGTCGGACGGGAGTGGGCACTCTGCTGGGATTCATCTCGTGTGGGGAACCTGTGCTTGACGACTTCTTTCATGGGAACGTCGTGTGTGAGGGGAGTTTCAGCGGTGTGGCCACTGGAAGAACCAAGGCAACAGAGCAACAGGTAATGAGTCACTCAGTTTAATTACCATGCACTAACCCCAAGGCACAAATAGGCTAAATTAAGATCAGGCATGCATGCACAAGCCCACACACAGACGCACAAACACATGCTACAAACACAATGGAGTCTTGTTAATTTTTAATTCTTCTGACTTCAGTAAAAACAGCCCTGTTACTCTTATATAAAACAATGTTTCCACACAGTCCCGCACAGTATTGTTTCCTGATTAACCAACTAAAACGATCATCAGCAGCACACCTCCGTAACATACACCAAACAAACAGCTATATATGGTTTTAGGTTTAGGAAGGTGAAATCACAGGAAGGGTTCGATGTCCATCTCCAGGGCGGAGCAGGGCATTGTCAGCTCGAAGCGATTGATGACATCTGGATGAAGCACTCCGAGACGCCCGACGTTCTTTCCACGGACGAAGATATCAGCACAGCGACCGGGGAAATAGGTGGAATCTGAAAGGGGGGGGGGAAAATAAACTTAACAGTTTGGCCCCACTTCCTTCTTGTTAAAGCCATTTTAGAAAAAGCATTGCAACAGTTATCTTTTTCTTTTAGAAATTAAGGAGCTCCAGGCAGCTTTCTTCTAATAAAAACCAATGGACTGATTCTAACAGTCAGACCATGTGTTCAACACAGACAATGGCCCTCATTCGCCATCATGAATATACATGTGTTCTTTAGTAATGGCCAATTTTCTTCATAATACAGTGTGAATGTTCGTGACATTCATGACACAATAATTCTGAATTATAGCTGCTAAAGTAAAAAGCAGGAGAATTTCCACATGAGGAAACTTTAAGAATAATGGTCAGAGGTTAGGCCAGAATGGCTACCTTGTCTCTTAAGATGTGACAATGGTTAACAATGTGAGGCCTGGGTGGCAGTAATGAAGCAGGATTGTGTCCAATGACAAAAAAACAAAAGCAAAAAAGACTTGGAAAATGAAGCAGATGGAGCATCTAATCTTTTAGCCCAAGACAATGAACCAGCTACAATTACTGAAACATCCTAAAGGGCAGGGGTGGCCAACTAATCTACCCAAGGGGCCACAACTGGGACTGTTGTGGAGGGCGGTACCAAGCAGCTTATAAAGAAAGCTCATCAGTGTGGCCCTCCACCTAGTCCCAGTCTCTCACTGGTTTTATCCTTGGGTAAATTTTTTCAAGATGGTCGAGCTTTTTCCTTTCTTCTGTCTCGTCTTTGTATTTTTGAAACACTGTAGGGTTGTTACATTACAATATATAAAATGATTGAAGTGGGGTTAGATAAATAAAACTAATTTGAAGGTCCATTGCTCTGATTGGATTCTGCTCACAAATAAAACAGCTTAAATTAGACTTCCAGGTCTTGGCTGCTAACACCTACACCTGGCACCAACTTCTACTCTTGCCACAGTCCCGACTGTTGAGCTCCCGCAAGAGCAACTTCTTTTGTTGGACAATTATCACCCCCCCCCCACCCCACTAGGGTTACTATCTACACACCCAACTGTGTGATTTGGGTGTTTCTTGGATCCTGTTTGTGCCATAGTTGCAACATCTCCAAATGAGGTGTTTTGCCAGCTCCTTGGACATGCTTGGTGTTTCTCCTGCTTTACATCATAATGATCATGAGTCAAGTGTAGCATGTGGGCAACACTGCACAGCTTTTCTTGTTCCCTGATCATAATTTGTTCACCCACGTTCATTGTCACTGGTTAGCTGATAAGAACAAAGCCAAAACCTCCAAAGGCTTTACTTCCTGAGCATCTTTTTCTTCTCAAGGAAAAAAAAGAAAAACTTCAAAAACTGAAAACAGCCCTCTGGACTGAGTATGAGCTGGACTCTTACCGTTTATTACTGATCAATGATAAAGCACAGAAAGGAACACCATTTATGCGAAAATGTCATGGGTCACTACTCTAAAACAACCACCACTGGAGGCCATTTGACCATAATTGGTTTAGTCTCCCTCACACATGATGCGGTAAGTGTGTCAGCATCCGGACTGAGAAAAAAAAAAAAAAAAAAAAAAGGTCACTTTGCTCCAGATGGGAAGAAAAATTCTCCATCGATACAGATATGAAAACATTTTTGTTTGTGTGAGAGGCGTGTGAAACACTGACTGAAAGACGGACTTGTCAGGAGATAACAAGATACAGGGGTTGCTATGACTACAGCCCCACACACTCTCACACAGACACGGCATTCTCCCATCGTGCACCGCTTCTTCCCACGCTGCCTTGCTAATGGGTTCCAGAGCCCACTGCTTAGATCTTCCATCACTGCTGTGGACGAAGGCTTACGAGAGAAATGCATGAGCTTTCAAACATGTGTTGGGCTGCTAGAGCAGAAAAAGTCGAGCAGTTATTTCAGGGCCTGTTAAATTGGTGGAATGTGCTTGCGTCGGTTCACACGTCATTTACTTGCACCGTGAGCAGGATACCATGGCAACTATATAAATAGCTCGGGTACATCTTAAATAACCAATCAGTCAATGAAAATCCTACACTTGAGCGCCGCCACTTTCCGCCCCCTCTCCTCCAACTTGCAGCGGAGCTTTCAGCGGAAGCCGCGGTTAGATCGGAGCATCATCAACAAGTCCAACTGGACAATTTATCACCATTATTTTATTTAGAGAGAATTCAAACAAGTTCTTAATCAACTTAATGAGCAGCAAACTGCAATGAATGCCTCACTGTGTGAGCAGGTACACATCTGAAATTAGTACCAATATAACTGACTTTCATCAAATGAATTTCAGTAATCACTTACGTTTTTTGAGGCTTTTCCCTGCTTTTAATTCCACATTTTAGGAGAACTTGTGAAATGAGTTAAAAATTCACCAAATCTTATTCCAGGTCTTGCTTTTATAGCTTCAGCCATCATTTCTGTTAATTATGATAAACAGTGTGTATTCACGTAATTCCTGAGATATGATATATGTTATAGTTCTACCCCTAAAATGAATTCAATCTGGGTCAGAGCAGAAGCTGTCAGTCAAGACTCCTTAGTTACAGCTGGGGATGGTCTACAGTTTTGTTATCACCATTAAAACTAATGTAATTAATGTAAATACCAGATGCATAATGAGTTTTGTCATGCCAATGACAAATCTCTACAGCACAGAGGGAAAAATATTAGGCTGTGTATGTATAGACAGAAGAGCCTGGTTTGTAAAATGTTGCACATTTACAACAGCTTACTTGGTTATTTTTAGTACTGCTCACTGTTTTTCCCCAAGTAATTTTGTATAATGTATTGCTTTATTAAAAAAAACAGACTTGATCACTTGTTTCTTTCTGTCGGGCTCACAACGAGTTACGTCACCTAAATCTCAGGACCTTTGTAACAGGTGTCATTACCACGTACAAACAGGAACAATAACCAAAGGACAGATTGAAAATAAGTCATTTAGTGTCATTAAATTGAGCCTTCAGCCTGTGAACAATTTAGAAAGCACACACACAGACTGATCACTCTAGGTCAGAAAGCGAACAAACATAGAAGACATGATACGAACAAATGGGCCGAGACCGTGCATTGGACACAGTTGTTAAGTGAAACGTGGGCATCTGTCACTTAAGTGTTTTCTGCTCTGCCTCTGTTCCCCTGACTCGTTATTTCATCTCCTTTCTGCATTGAGTGGTGGAAACACGGCTGACATGTATTCCTGGGGAGCGATGCTGAGGGAGCACCAGAGCTGCTGATGGACACATCCTGAGGACATGTGTCTGCATCAGGTGGGCTCTGAGACTGGGTCACGACCTTGTAATGGGTTTAAGGACATGCTGACATGTGTGTGGCTAATGGTGCATAGACTACAGGAAAAAACAAATGGAGAAGGTAGAGTGAGTGGGAGTGTGTGTTCCAGTATGTTGTGCATGAGAGCAAACTGTGAGGATGTCCATTTCAGCTCCTGTTTGAAGTATGTGTGTTACTTTGTGCCTGTCAGATGGCCAGTCTAAGCACCCGTGGGTGGGTGCTGTATGTGCCAGTCTGTCTCGTTGCTCGGCACTGCAGTGGGTGACGTGACTCCTGTGCTCCTCTCCACTCTGCAGCTTTTACACGCTCTCATACCTAGCTTCTTTCTTCTGCCCCCCCACCCCCAAGTTTTTATCTGTACCCTGTAGTTTTTCCCCCCATTGTTCCTCTCCTATGTCTGCTTTCAATCCTCCCCACTCCTCTCTCTCCACTCATCTCTCATTCACCGATACTTGAGCCCATTGATTTGCAGTCTGAATGGGCCAGTAGAGGCAGATATCCTACAGCGTGACCTTGCAAAGCCCAAAGGAGAGGTGGGGCGGAAGTGGTGGGTGGTGGAGAGGTAAATAGGTAGGAAAATATGGGTCTGGGGGTGGGGGAAATGGAAAGAGGCGAGGAATCTAAAACTGAAATGAATGGATGAGAATCCCTCTGGGAAACTTGGGGCAGCTCAAATGCATACAGATTGGCCTGCAGTCGAACATTTCTGATTAACAATCTCATAGGAACAGAGCAACTGCATCAGAAACTGAGTCACACCTGCCATTCAAACTGAGCTTTACAGCAAATTTGACAAAGCTGGTCACATGTCACCACATGTTAATATCAGCGGACTGTGAAAAAGAAAATTCATTCGCACTGTACAGTTTACAGCTTTCAAGTTCTCGGTGATTAAAAGAGCCTTTCAGAATTAAAGGTCAGCAGATTTCTCAACAGGCTCCAAGTGCTGATGCAATATGACTAATTTCATTCACAGTGACTTAAGAAAGAACCCCTATGAAAATGTGCTCAGATGCATTTCATCATTAGAGTTAAGTGAAGTGGCGTTCTGGGTCCATGACCCCTGAAACACCAACGCTGATGTGACACCTTTTATTTTTATTGAGCAAAGAGATGACAGGAACAGTTTAATGCCATCTGTATATGAATGTAATAGAAAGAGGGTTAGACTGATTATTAGGGTGATGGGATGTGATCGCTGGATTTGCAGCGAAGGAACATAATATAACACGTGTTAAAAATCAGGGTGTCACAAAAACTGACACTGATGACACGTTATGAGTTCCCACTAAAATCGTATCTGGTATTTTCCAGGTGCTAGAGAAACTGGATGACACCAACACCACCAACATGTCAAATGTTGGCATCAAGTGTAGATGCATTGGCAGCACCGTGGCTTTAACATCCTGGTGGATTGAGCCAGGTCTGGATGGTGCGCATTAGGATGATTTACATGCAGTCAACTTCAAGAGTGATATCCTTAACAAAGAATCGTGTATAAAGACATATTTTGGCATGTTTTTAGCCACTATACCATTAATCATGAGGCACAGATTGAGAAGTGAAGGTGCAGTGTATTAGATACACCTCTGCACACACAAGGAGAGAGATACTGAATCCTTGCCTGATGATTGCATTTGATTTTTTCACATTTGACACCTCCACCTCTGGGTGATTGCACAGGAGGACAGGTCGAAGGCCACCTGTCTGCAAACAATTGCGGTCTGACTCAGACTGACTGCAGTCGCTCTCAGACAGTTTGGCAAAGGTTGGCAAATAACTGCTGTCCAATTTATAAATACAGAGTAGCACAACCCATCTGCAGTGTCTCTATAATACAGACAATAGGGGACTCAACTCAACTGGTTCCACTCCTATATAAAAGCAAGGCTGTCGATCATGATGTCATTTTGCAGTTACATTTTTGTCCTGTAACAACTATCTCATCATTGTGGAGGAATTTCTGTTTCAGATCTGTATGGTTCTGGTTGAACTCTACACATAGAAACAGTAACTACTTACATTCATACAGCAAGAGATTTGCAATTTTTGCTCATTCATCATAAACAGACTGTATGTAATTGCCAACTTGGCCCCATTAAATTGAAACCTGACAGCACACCAATTCCATACTGTTAGCTTTTATCACCATCTAGACACAACAAACTCACTTTGAAGATTGCAAGTGTCTGTGCGTGGCACACCAGAACTCAACCATTTCAAATGGAACAGGACTGCAAGTTAATTGCACCTGGTTGCAGCCATTTTTGTCATGCCCTGACCAGAGCCACAGTTCTCCTTAGCATAACTGCAAGATTAATCCACGATTAAAAGATGAATATCTCCAGTGTCAACTTGCAACATTTCTCCGTTTCCTCATTCCTTTTGATAGATTTTCTCTGGCTACTTTTACGTATCTTAAACACATATTACACATGTAGAGCTAAACACACAAGGTAAAAGTAGGCTAATGAGATGCATTAGCCAACTTAACAGTTGTAGTTTTGCACAAAAACAGCAGGCCACTGGGCTTGTAAGACTTTGGATCTGGAGAAAAGTAATTGTGAGGGTTAGTTAATTCAACAATTGACCCTTACTATTACCATATTGTTAAAATTTTACTGTTATCATTGGCTAAATGTGCTGTAGTGCTGCTCTTCACAATGTTAGCCAAGTCCTGCTCACTAAATAGTCTACTATCAATAAAAGAGCTCAAATGACATAGGATTTCTAAATATAAAAATATTTGATGATTATCGGTCACTGTTCATATTATCTGTTGTAGCAGAATGTTTAAGTGAAGAAGCTCTAAAATCCTTCCCGCACATCTTTCAGATTTTTGGATGAGTGAGGTCTGCAACTCACTCTGCAGCTTTCTAAAACAAACAATAAAACATAAGTCATAACCTCTTCTTACAGGAATTGGTGAGCAATCTGGAGGTGAGGAAGGAAGCGGGGGTTGACCTTCACTCCAGTTCTTTATGTCCCAAAATAAATAAATTTTAAAAAAAGAAAAAGAAAATAGAAGCCGGTGAGTCTATTCCAGAAGAGACTGAAAATATAAGCTACTGTAGCAACCGTGCACGTTCAGTCCAACCCAGACCAGAGGGGAACCCGGTCATGCTCTCCATTAACTTTTTATTGAGCGAAGGTGGCTACTTCACAATTCTGTCTGCTAACAAAAAAAGAAAAAAAAATGTGTGTGGTCAGTTTTACACACACACAAAGACCTGTTCTTCCTGCTCAGGCACTACAGCATGAAGAATGGGGAAAATAAAGGATCCTAACACTGTCTGACTACATGTGCAGCAACCATGTTGTCAGTGAATAACTCAAATATCTAAATGTTAGTTTTGGGCCACGACTTCCAAGTAATCAGATTGTGTGCTCAAAAATGCAATACCATACAACATAAGATGAAAATAGACACTACAATGTGCTGAAGTTACAGCATAACATCTGATTTATGACTCCATGGTTATCCGTCTATGAGTGGAACCCCTGACGTGTTTTTTGATTTAAACAGCCCAAGCAACTACTGATTATTCATTTTTGTTTTGTAGGATTGAGTTAACAACCCATAACTCTGACTTTAAAAAAAAAAAAAAAAAAAGCCAACAATCCATTTTTATATCCATGCCAATCATTACATCACCCCTCTGTATACATACACAAGCTCCTGTATATCCTTCCTGTGGAGTTACCCTCACCACTGATGATGCAAGCCAGTGTGGAGTTGAAACAGAACTGTGCAGCTCACTGCGATGATAAATGTTCCCTCACAATAAAGCATGTAGATGCTGCTTTCATAGCAAACACAACAAGGCAGTTGCTGCTAGTCAAAGAGTTGATTTACATAATGTCAACAAAACCTGCCTTTTATCATCACGAGGCAGATTAATTCATTCAACAGCTTGTACAGAAACAAAAGATCACGTGGTTTGAAATCTGTGGCTGGGATTTTCTCTGCTTTACAAATCCGGTCTTCAGTTATTTACCAACAAAGCTAGGCTGTACATACATTCCTTTAGTCCCACGTCCCCCTTCATCTCCACGCTTCTTACCGTCTGCAGTCTGGATGTGGTAGCCTTCTCCACGGGCTGGCTTCACCTCCAACAGCTGCATGGTTCGGTCCAGTAGGCCATGGATGACCTCAAAACCCGGACTCTTGTTGTAGTAAACAGCACAGAAACGTCGGTTGTTTCTCGCCCCAACATCTGGGTGGAACAATGAGAGACATAAGTAACAGTTCCTACAGTAAAGCTAATACACACAATTCAGTATGCCACATTTTAGGTTTTTTTTTTTAATCCTTTATGTTTATTAAAACATTCATCGACCCTTCTTTAAGTAAATCTATTAATTTCAACTACGATTCCACTTTAAGTTTATCTAATTTGTAGTGTTTAGGAAAGTTTTTCCCTTTCTAAAACTGTACAACTCTACATGTAATAAAAATGTCTCCATCACTTCAGATTTGCTGACGCCTACCTTTGGTCTCATCCTTTAGCACCACGTCTGATATCTCAAACAGTTTGAGGGGAAGTGGCATCTTCCTGTTGGCTGCTATGGTTTTCAACAGGCCTGGCAGCAAGGTGGTGCGCGCCACCTGGTGGGGAAAAAAAAAAAAAATCAGGTCAAGCTAGAAACAGGCCTGCGGTTCCTTATGGAGGAAGAGGGCGCCCTCTTATGGAAACAGTACAACATTGTGCTTCTGATTAGTTCTCAACTTCTCAAAATCATCCCTGCATTAAACGTCTTTACCTTTTTCATTTTAAGCTTAAGGAGAGAAATTTTAAAATGCATCTATAAACATTATTTGGAGTTGAAACATTTGTAGAGTACATTACACATACAGTGAAATGAAGACCTGCAGATGACATGCTGAACATTTCCAAATTTCACTGCACCCTGTTGTTTGCAGATTACTGTACAGTGTAAATATCCAATCACAGAGTGACCTAAAAAGACCAATTAATGCTCAACCAAATAAACCTACTCTTTAAGTTACTTTGAGGATAAAAATGTGACTTTTTTTTTTTTAATGCCCAAAACACGTCACCATTATATTTTGGTCTCTCTGTTTGACTGTATATTACCTGGAACTCGGCAGTCTTGGGGTTGGAGATATGAACTGCCCTCATCTCTGAGATCTTCTTCCCAAGCTTGTCTGCAATATCTTCTTGAGAACACTACAGAAAGAGAAGATGAAAAATTTGAGGATTTTTTTTAAAGGGAGACAAAAAAAAAAGCAACAAAAAACCCAGAACAAACAAAAAACACCCCAACCCAAAACAAAAGTATATGACTATTCTTCTTCTTCTTTTTTTTTTTACCAGGGCAAAGTTGAGGGCCTCTGTAAATCCAGCGGCTGCCAGGTCTTGCCTCAGCAGCTCTGTCAGTTTATTAAGTGGGAACTGTGAACAAATACATAACACAATGCACATGCTTGATTAGACACACTTGATTGTTTAATTAACTCAGCATTTGCTTACAGTAATGCACCATGTGTAGAAAACAAGCAAAGTCAGCTACCTGGTTGGCTACAGTGTAGGTGCGTGGGGTGGTGCGGGTAATGTTGTTGAAACCGTAGGCAATGGCGGCATCTTCCATGATATCGCAGGCGTGGATGACGTCTGAGCGAGTGGGTGGGATCTCGACCTCAATCTCATCACTGACACCGGTAGCCTGGGAGAGCAGGCACATCCTGGTCAGCAGCTGAGCAATTTTCTCTGTCGATTCACTGTCAGGAGAGGAAAAACAAAAGTGAGCCTTTTCATGTTACTGAACATCAGCTGACACCAAGCATGTAATGTTTTAGTACCAAGAATCAAATGCAGATTGCGAGTATATCATTTTAAGAACATATACTGACAAACTGATCTGAAACTTTTCAATGGAAAGTAAAAACGTGGCTACAGACAGTTCTCCCTGGGCACAACATGGATTTATACTCTGAGAGAGTGGGAAAAATCTGTTCATCAATAGTTAATCATATGTTTGAAATTTGGTACGATGTGATAAATCACTGATAAGATCTTTGAAGTCAGCCCCACAAGGGTTAACCAACTTATCATACCAGGAAAGGGAGATACTACATTTGCGCTTTGGTCATGAAAAGTTTCCAAATCTGTCTCCTTCAAACACTGATCTTAGGATCTTCTGAGGCATTAAACTACTTTAAAATTCAAATCAAACTTATCCTGAGAAAGAAAACAAAACACATTGAATATACAGCTCAGATTAACACACTGTACTTAGTTTATGTGAACATATGTAAAGCTGCCAAGTTAAACCACTGTAATAAATGTACACCAGACATATTTACTAAATGGAAAAGGGCTACAGGAACACCGCCTCATTGTATTAAACATTTTAGCGTTCAGAGTGACATGTCGGACAATTTTTAATTTTTATTAAATCTTTTAAACCTAAAAACTACACTATTTACACTTGGGAAAGTGGCTCAAAGATGAGTTACCTTAAACTGACCAATCAGCAGCTATTGGTCAGTTTTAGGTAACTCTGCTCTCCATATATCAGTTAAAAATATACAGTGCTGTGAATACGCATTTAAATCAACAGTTCTGGCAGTAATCGGGCCTCGGTGCGACTACTGAAATTGAACTAAACTTCTGTGATTTAACAAGGTAGGTTTGGAAAGCTTTTTTCTCCCGCTTAAGGAAATCATCACTTTAAAAACCGTTTCCCCATTTTCTCAGATCATCGTTGTTTAATATTAAGATTTATCTGACAATATGAAACATGCGAGTGTGAAAAGAAATCAGAGAGAATTTTAAAGAGGAGTCTCTTTCTGTTTATCTGTACCGGCCTATATTGGCCGTAAAGGTCAAAAACTGAATGTAAATTCAGATTATCGTTGTCTTATATAAATTTTTGTTAATCTGAAACATGTAAGCGTGACATTTATTCTTAAGCTTTATTATTAACTTTAAAAAAGGCTCTTTAAAAAAACAAAAAACCCCAAAACAAAGCATTTTATCCACGTGCTCCATATGCATCTCAAACTTTGATAATTACACTGATACATAAATGACTTACTTGATGCCAACTTTCTGGTTAATGAATTTACTAGACAGCTTCTCCTTCCTGTAAGCCAGCTCCTAAAGTGTAAACCAAAAATCAAGAGACAAGAATTAAGAGCCATTCCAAGAAATTAGTGTCACATGTGTCACATTTAGGATAACTGTGGGTGATACAGTACTGGGTATATGCAGGTCTTGCCATCTGGGTACACCACTTCAGCCTCCTCCACCCTGAGGGAGAAAGAAGAAAACATCACACTCATTGTAATATTCAGTGACGTCAAAGCTGGGCCGAATTTAACAACACAGACAGACAGAAAGTCGGTGAAATAAAGTACAGCTTGTAGACGGGCTTTTAAAATGATATCCAGTAAACATGTGACAGCTGATGGCAAACAGCTGCTGTCACATCACACAGCAGAGTGTGAGAGGTAAAAAGTGAAAATATGACTCACTGCTAATGTAAACCTCTACAACACTATACTACACAGTCAACAACATGTCCATCTTCAATCCTGAACAAGCATAAGTGACCTGACATCCCATTTATTGTCTGCCTGCAAACAGGAAAGCCAGCATTTCAGAAAGACGTTACTTACGTGAAAGGCTGAGCACAATACTCGCTGAACATAGTCACCATCATGTCCAACACAGTCTTCGCCTGTAGGAAATGTGATCAAGTTAAAGTCAGTTTCTCATGACAGTGGTGATAAGTGACAGATTTATTGTTTTCTTCTCTCAACTGTACCTTGGTCTGGTCTGTCGCTGTGCACTCAATGAAGACGTTTTTAGTCTTCAGGGAGATTTTTGAATGGTCCCCTGAAACAAACAGCACTTCATTTTACTGGAAATATTTCAAGAAGCGTTACTGCTTTCCTATTTTAATCTTCTCTAACTACAGACCCTGGGCATTTATGAACAAAATATATTAATTGTAAACCGTGTAATCTCATCTAACACAAATTTTTGAATTAAAAAAAAAAAAACAAAGATAAAAACAAGAGGCAGAAAATGAAAGCAGAATGAGGCTACAGCACTCACCGTTGATAATAGGAGGCATAGACAGAACAACACCGTTGCTGTCGTAGATGACGGGGTACACAGGTTTGTCTTCAATAATGTGAAGATAATGCCTCAAGTGGCTGTCCGTCTGTAGGAACCAGCAGAACATCAGTGGGTTAGCTAAAACTACAAACTGTCTGTGTGACCCACACTGAGTCATTCACCTGCTCACCTTATAGAGGCTCATGAGCTGGGTGGCCGTGTACTCTTTGGTCTGATTGAGTGGCTTGAAGGAGATGTCTCCTGGAGGTTTGGCCGTATACGTGAAAGGACCAGAGATGGTGTCCAGGTCATGGGTCCCAATCGCCACCAGGCTCCTCTTTCTGCACAAACATAATAAATGGTATTAAATAGGGATGGATCTGATATTTTTACACAGACACGGTGAGCTCATACATCACCAAATGCATTGATGATGTTACACAAATGAAAAGTATCACAACTCGAGCCAACCGGAAGCCATGGCTAACAGGAGATGTCCACAGGCTGCTGAAGGCCAGAGACAAGGCCTTCAGAGCTGGGGATGAAATAGGCCTGAGAACAGCGAGAGCCAACCTGTCCCGTGGCATCAGGAAAGCGAAACAGGACTACACACACAAGATAACCTCCCACTTCAATGATAGCAAGGACGCACGAAGCCTATGGCAAGGCATCCAGGCTATTACAGACTACAAGCCTGCAGCGCGTAGCTGTGAGAGCGACACCACTCTGCTCAACAACCTGAACAGCTTCTTTGCAAGATTTGAAGCACAGAACAACACACGCCCACAGAAAACACCACCACCTCCACACGACCAGCCTCTGTGCCTGTCTGCTGCCAGCGTGAAGAGGACACTCATCACCATCAACGCCCAGAAAGCAGCGGGTCCAGATAACATCCCTGGTAGTGTGCTGAACGACTGCGCAGAGGAGCTGAAGGATGTCTTCACAGACATCTTTAACATCTCCCTGAGGCAAGCCACTGTCCCATCATGCTTCAAGACTGCCACCATCATACCTGTGCCAAAGAAACCATCCCCAGCCTGTTTCAATGACTACCGCCCGTGGCACTGACACCCATTATTATGAAGTGCTTTGAACGACTAGTCATGTCACACATCAAATCCACCCTGCCTCCCACCCTGGACCCATACCAGTTCGCATACAGAGCGAAACGATCCACAGAGGATGCAATCTGCTCTGCCCTCCACCCAGCCCTAACTCATCTGGACAAGAAAGACTCATATGTGAGAATGCTGTTCATAGACTTCAGCTCAGCATTCAACACCATAATACCACAACAACTCATCTGTAAACTGGACAGACTGGGCCTCAGCACCTCCCTCTGCAACTGGCTGCTGGATTTCCTCAGCCAGAGGCCTCAAGCGGTGCGTGTGGGAAACAAGGTCTCAAACAGCATCACCCTGAGCACGGGGGCTCCACAAGGCTGTGTGCTCAGTCCTCTGCTCTTCACCCTGCTGACACATGACTGCACACCAACCTACAGCTCCATCCACCTTGTGAAGTTTATGGACGACACTAACGCTGGTGGGGCTCATCACCAAGGGCGATGAGACCCACTACAGGAAAGAGGTCGAGCTCCTGACCACGTGGTGCAGAGACAACAACCTCTTGCTAAATGTTAGCAAGACCAAGGAGGTTATTGTCAACTTCCAGAGAGGCCACACCTGTCACCCCCATTGACCATCGACGGCGCTGCGCTGCGGTGGAGAGGGTGAGCAGCACCAAGTTCCTGGGGTGCACATCAGTGAGGACCTCTCCTGGACCACCAACACAGCATCACTGGCCAAGAAAGCAACAGCGCCTCTACTTCCTGCGCAAACTCAAGCGGGCAAGTGCTCCACCACCCATCCTGACCACATTCTACAGAGGAACCATTGAAAGCATTCTTTCCAGCTGCATCACTGTGTGGGGCGGTAGCTGCACTGACTATAACAGGAAAGCTCTACAACGCATTGTGAGAACAGCTGAGAGGATAGTTGGTGTACCACTCCCCTCCCTGCAAGACATCTACACCACCCGCCTCACCCGCAAAGCCATCACAATTGTCAACGATGCAACCCACCCCGCGCACTGTCTGTTCAGCCTCCTGCCCTCCGGAAAAAGATACAGAAGTCTCCGCTCCCGCACTACCAGGCTCACCAACAGCTTCATCCACCAGGCTGTGAGACTGCTGAACTCTCTCCCCTCCCGGCTCCCAGCCAGCAGAACCAC
This sequence comes from Oreochromis aureus, assembly GCF_013358895.1. NCBI lineage: Eukaryota > Metazoa > Chordata > Actinopteri > Cichliformes > Cichlidae > Oreochromis > Oreochromis aureus. The sequence continues at coordinate 34,380,860 of NC_052955.1, forward strand.
CAGATTGGCAGAACTATAGGAAGACAGACTGGACTCTACCCCCCCCACACACACACGCACACACACATACACACACACACACACACACTCTCCACAACAAGGAAACACTCTCTGAACCAAGAACTGGAAAACATTCCTGACTGAAAACAACTACCTCTGCATTACAATTGCACACACCTGCTGCTATATATTTTTAGTATTTTTTTTAGCACTATTTATATTATTTATATTACTATTACTGCTGCTACAGTTTTATGCTGCATTAAAACAAAAACACTTACCAACCACAACCTGGGACTACCTCAAGTAGACTAGTACACTACTTTCCAGGGCACACTGTTGGAACACTTTATTATATGTTAGGTCCTGTCTTGTTATATCCTGTATGTTACCTAAATGTTGTGCATCTGCACTTTATTGTTGTCTATGTCTACGCATGGGACAGTGTGAAACGTAATTTCAATTCCTTTGTATGGCAAGTACATCTGAAGAAATTGACAAATAAAACTGACTTTGACTTTGACTTTACGTATCAGTCCGATACTGACCTGAATTACTGGATCGGATATCGGAGAGAAATTAAAAATGTAATCCGATCCATTAAATATCATAAAAGCACCTCACAAAACTTGCGACATGGCGTAACCCAGCTCACAACCTTAGCACATCGGAGCAGTATGCGTCACGTGATAGAGCGACTGTGGTGTGCAAGAGCTGTCGGAGCCTCGCTATGTGCTTCCAAACCGGCATTTCATCTCTGAGAAAGGTATCCCAGAGAAGTAAAGCAAGTGTGTGAGTTCATCTCTGAATGTTTGTAAAGCATTCTCACGTTAAGCTTAACAACTGATATATGGACCGACTGCCTCTTCTTTTCTCCCCCTCCCTCTCCTGTTGCTACTTGAAATCACGAAACTGATCAATGATTGGCTGATTGGCCTTTCTGTCGCGAGTCCTGTCTCTCTTGTTGGTTTATCGCCCACTTTGCGCCAGAAAGAGGAAACGAGCGGATAAACAACAGCAGCACATTAAAGCTTGATAAGCTGTTGTTAGAATTTATTTAATATTACTTTCTACACCAGGATCCTTTTACGTAGCTGAGAGCTGTTAACTGCGCAGGGACGGGTCTAGCAAAAATTTGTTTGGGGCCAGGGGCATTAACAGAGAAGGGGGGGCACAAAGAAATACTTTTCTTTCTTATTTTCATTTAAAATGTCTAGCTTTTAATAAATAATTATCTGAATCTTACAACCAAAGTTTTCATCTGATGTAAACTGTATAAAGTCCATTATTGTATATAGTAAATATTAAGTCTAATAGTTAGTAAGCTATAGTACTTTTTCCTTTGGGAAGGTACCATCTGTGCAGTCTGCAATTCTGTTGAAGAAAGATGTTGAATCTATTTAATCATTGTACAAAAATAATTGATTTCTGTGCTTTTTTTTGTTTTGGTTCAAGGTTCAAGGTTCAAGGTTTTGTTACACAAGCTTTAAATTAAAGTCGATTACGCTGACTGTTTTTTTGCTGGGAGTTGGCAGCAAAAAAGTTGGAGTTGGCAACATTAGCTTTAATGTTTTGCTTTTTAATACTTGAGTATGAATTTATACAAAATGCAGCAAAATATTTTAAAAAACAGTTTTATTGATTATAAAATACACAATCGGATTCATATCGGTATCGGCAGATATCCAAATTTATGATATTGGTATCGGACATAAAAAAGTGATATCGTGCCATCTCTAGTATTAAACAACAACAAAGGGCCCTGAGACAACACTTTAATTTGTTTCAATAACTACTAGGCAGTAGAGTCTGGGACACAATAGGATATAAAGAACTAATATTAAATTGATATTCTGATTGTGAAAGGATTTTGCTCTCATTTGCAATTAAAAGCTGATGTGATGTGAAGTGTAACACATGGTTAGGAATACATGTTAAAAAGAAAAGAAAAAAACCCATCAAAGGAGCCTCTATTTTCATCTCCAACAAAAAGGCTGAAAATCAGTTGGGTGGATGTCCACGCAGCGTGTTCGAGACAACCAGGGCTGCGGCTAATAGTAATTTTAGTAATCAGTTATTCTATTGATTATTCCATCAATTAATTATGCAACTGGATAAGAAATGCTTTTGTCTTATTAATGAGAAAATATTCAAAAGAAAAAAACTCAGACCTTTTAACTGCTCAGGCTTTCTTACATTGGTGGGAGGCAAGATACAATACTGTGAGCTTTTTTCTATCTTCTGGATGAGTTAGATCAGTGTTTCCCCACCACAAATGATCAGGTGTGTCGTGGAAGATTATCTGGTTCAACCTCATTAGTACTCTAAGCGATCGGTGTGAGTAACAGACACAACAATTACATTCTCTTCCACTAGAGGGCAGTATAACTACTCTGCTCTAATGAAATGGGTTGAAGAAAGTACATAATAGTCAAGCTGTGAGTGAGAATGCAGCACATAATAGCAATAGATAAATATTTGAAAAGAAAAAGTAGTCAATCTAACCTGGGTCCTGGAGAAAATTCTGACCCAGATGAAGGCCCTAGCATGAAGTAGTGGTCAGAAGAAAGCAAAAATGGTATATTGGGGACAAACTGAGCCAATTCCGGTATACCTGGTACGTGCACCAGGTATACCGGAAGAGTTATCAATATGCTTTTTGTGACATTTTTGTTTTGTGGTGTGGCATGTGATTTTTCTAATGTAAAATATGTGCTGTGGCTCCGAAAGCTTGGGAAACACCGAGTTAGATTCTGTGTGTGTGTGCCTCTGTGTATTTAAGTGTGCTTGTGAATAACTGTGTGTGTCTCGAAGCCTTTATAGGAGCATGTGGTGGCTGCAATGAGGAAAACAGAGCATATCAGTATTCTGTGAAATGTTTCCTGTTTTGGCACGGTGGCACGGTGGTTAGCACTGTTGCCGCACAGCAAGAAGGTCCTGAGTTCAATTCCACCATCAGGCCGGGGTCTTTCTGTGTGGAGTTTGCATGTTCTCCCCGTGTTTGCGTGGGTTCCCTCTGGGTACTCCGGCTTCCTCCCACCGTCCAAAGACATGCAGTTTGAGGGGGTAGGTTAATTGGATAATCCAAATTGTCACTAGGTGTGAATGTGTGAGTGAATGGTTGTCTGTCCCTGTGTGTTGGCCCTGCGACAGACTGGCAACCTGTCCAGGGTGTACCCCGCCTCTCGCCCTATGACAGCTGGGATAGGCTCCAGCGCCCCCCCGCGACCCTGAAAAGGATAAGCGGAAGCGAATGGATGGATGGATGGAATATGGTATTCATATTTTAGATTAATCTACATCTGAAAAATAAAATGTCACAAAAGCCTTTAAATAAATGTAGTCTTGTACCCTCACTCCTGCTTGCTGCATGTATCACTGTAACAGCTGTTGATTAAAACATGGTATCAGACAAGGTTAACAGCTCTGCATATTTTATTTGAACTTCTGTAGCTTTCTGCTGAGTTTTGCTGTATATATAACAAATTGCGACGAAATGGGAGCAGCTACAAAATTAGCTTTACTTCATGTTGGACATTGGTAATCAGGTGGTTTGATGAATGACTTCCGCCAACTTTTTCACAGTAAAGGGGTTTAATAGTGGTTACAGTAATAAATCCATTTCAGCTCACCATCTCATTAACAGCACCGCCTTTTCACTCTTTGCTGTACGTGTACAGAAAAGCTCCACATTAAATTATGACAGCAAATTTGTCACTGTTGTTGTTGTGTTATCGGTCTTTTTCTTGAAAACTGGGGGCTCCTTGGGCTTAATATTGTCACACTTTTTATTGACACACATGCTCCTAGATATGTTTCTGCTCAAGGTGTAGTTTTACTGGCAAATGTATGTGAACCACTTGCCATGAAGGCTACAGAACGCCACAGCATTGTTTTGTAAACAAAGCATCAAAGTAAAAAAAAATTGAATCCAGGATTTTTTGTCATTCATGAAATTTACTTGATGAATCATCAAGTAAATTTTACACAAAATAAGGAGTAGTATCAATAAAAAGTAAACAATTAAGTCCTTACGAAACTCATCCTTAGGCATGTGGAAAAATCAATCTGAGGCAACAAAGGCCCTGAGGATTTTTGGCTCTGCAGTGAGTTTCATAAGAGTAAAACTATCATCACAGAACATAAGTGTTGTTCTGCAAGATTTATTACTGGGTCTTATCAAAAGGATTTTTAGTACTTTTAAATAAGTATATTATGTCTTTAGTTGCTTAACTAGGTGACTTAGGATAGTAACAAGTGTCAGAGGTAATGGCAGCATCATGCTGGGCTTTTCATTGTAAATAAAGCTGCAGCTAGCCATTAGACTCAAATTTTTAAAGGAAACACATTCATGTTATATATAGTAGATGGTTGGTGTGCTCTCACCTGCAAATGTTTTGATGTAGTTTCTCCTGCAGTTCAATGAAACTGTCATAGCGCTCCTGTGTGAAAGTGATGTTCCTCAAGACTGCTGCCACAGCGTGAGGTCGCACTGCTTCCGTCTGAGGGGAGTGAAACACCGTAAACGTAGGGTCAACAGGCAAATCGCACTGATACTTGTTTTAGGTTACAAACTAGTTTTTTCTTGTTAAACATTTTAACATTGTGAACAGCTCCACACACCTCCTTAGTGATGATCAGCTTCTGAGGCTCCCCACTGAGTGGGCTAACACGTTTATATCGGGGCGCCTCCAGCCTAAAACAAAAACACAATCTCTGCAGTTAGCGGGAAGAACAGTTTTAACTCTCAGTGATGCCGCAGTGTTTGTTTGACTTTGGGACCTGAAGCGGACAGAGTTTTGGACCCAGATTACTCCACGAGGCTCCTGACTACGGTAGCCGTAATGCTCCGACAATCCATCAAGCAGTGCAGCTTCGTAGCTTACCAAAGTCGTACTAAAACATTTTTTTACAGGTTTATGAGCGCCGTGTACCACATACAATTGGCTCAAGGTTAGTAAGCACAACCAGATATCATACATAAGGTGCACCGGATTTTAAGGCGCACTGTTGATCTTTGAGAAAATTAAGGATTTTAAGTGGGCCTTATAGTGCGGAAAATACAGTACACAGAAACAAAAAAACAAAGTCCTGGTCAATCACGGCAACAAAACTTGATTTATAAATAATCTCTTATCATTTATTTCAGGTTAAGCCTGTTAAAAATTGCAGAAACAGAAGACGCTTTGCATATTCTGAAACTCACTTATTCTTGAAGACCTGCAGTCCACGAACCAGTCCCTCCAGACATAGCAGATCATAGCGGTTAGCTGGTACATCGATCTTATACAGGATCACATCAGATGCTCCTGAGGCCTTAGTGTCACCTTGCTCTCTGCTGATTATCTCTTTCTCTGAGGTCTGTAAAGCAGATGGGGAAGAGGAACTTCAGCATGCCGGAATTCAGACACAAAATGTAGACAAATCAAAGAACTGTAGTTACATCTCCGTAATAACAGAGCATTACTGTATTTCTTTATTAGCCACAAATAGCGAGCTGTTCGTATTTGATGTCATGTACTTACAATTTCATCCAGCTCCAGCCCAAACTCAAAGCAAAGCTCGTCAAACTCCTCATCAGCTAAAACAAAAGGCAGACAGACATGATTAGAAGATATTTACTGGCACATGTCACAGCAGCCTGCTCACATTTAACCCTCTGGGCTCTATGCTGGCCATTTGTCTCCACTTCACTTTCTTCGATTTTTCACTAATTTTTAATTTTCAACTTCAGCTCCTTAATTATATCAATAATATACACTATACATCCAATTGTTCCTCTTGGCTCTATGGTGGCCACTTTTGGCCAACTTAAACCCATTTTTTAATTCCTTGTTACTGACAGTACTAAATCATGTAATTTAGGTAAAATTGCTTTCATTCTAAGCTCAACACATGAAAATTGTAGTTTTTAATGGGTTTTTTTTTTAATTAAATTACGTCATTTACCCATTTTTAGTCAAACAAGCAATTTCATGTAATATTCTTAGTTCCCAATAGGGGCATATGATGGCTTACCAGACTCCAATGCAAAAGTATGACACAATTTTGACACAGGTTTGATCTTGAGGATGTCAGATAATAGTTTGTGTTTGTGCATGACATTGCAGCAGAAATATGTATTTGCAAGACAGACTGAAAGAAATTATGATGCATTAAACATAACATAAGCTGCAGTGAATTTATGTTGATGCAGGTTATTGAGCTTTTAGTTTCCCTTAACTTTGAAGCAAATGCTAAAAGCACCTTTACTCTTGTACTTTTCATAAAAAAAAAAAAAAAATACCATACCCAAAATATTAACTCTCAAAAAAATAATAATAACAATAACAATAATAATAATAATAATCGCAGGACATTTTGGAGAGTTCACAGCTAAAGCTACAGCACAAACAACACCAAACACTGTAAATCTGTCCTTAAGTTTATGCAGGTGCAGTCAGTGCTACTGCTATAAGTAAGCCTAACAGCTTCCAGATCATTTTTTTTTCTGGTAAGATGGCAAGAAGGGCATCACTGCTTGAAGCAGTGTCTATACGATCTGGTCAGAGAGCAAGGACAGCAAGGAGTCTTCTGCCCTTGAAGAAAAGACATCTACCCAAGATGAAGAAACTTCCTCTCCAGAAGATGAGGGGACAATCTCCAAATAGGCTGAGCGCATGATGATGAGTTCTAGCCAGTGAGTTCTAGTATGGAAAATATGGTAAGTTACTGAAAAAGTGCTTGTGCTTAAAGTGCTTTGTCACTCTTTGGCAATATCGTAGGTAATGTTAAACTTAACCATCCTCTCAGCCTCCTCTGATGACCTGTTTGCTGCTGCCTGTTGCTGAAAGGCAGCGGGGAGAGGGGACACTTGAGCAGTGCATTTATCGTGACATAATGTTTTTTCTGGATACACTGTGCTTTTTCAGCATTTCAATTTAAAACGTATTAGCACCAGTCACAAATGCAGTATTGCCGCCCATGGTCCTTCCACACGCACGACAGTAAATGCAGTGCATCATGTTGTCAACTTTACTGTATCTTAGCCAGGGAAACTGTTGGGCCTAGGCTACTCACCAGAACAGGGTATCGTCACTGATTTCTATAATCGATTCGATTCCGATTCACAAGGTCTCGATTCGATTCAATTCAATTTTGACTCAGTCAGAAATATTACAATTCTGATCAGTACTGACACTTGTGAGACTTCATCTGAGGTGTAAGCATCACAGCAGATGCCTTTGTATTAAAGTAACTGAGGATAAAACACAGAAAAACACAAAGAAGATTTTCCTGGCCTGGCTTTTTATAACAGATAACTGCCTCAAAAAAATTCTGCAGTAGATCAAAAACTGAAGAAATCCATGAATCAACATATGAACATTAACCAATGCTGCTGAAGTGAAGCACAGCAAAGTTGGCTGTGTCTCTAATAAAACATCTAAGCATTTTGAAATTTGGCATAATTTTAAAAAGTTTAAATTCCTTCGGTATTAAACAGCAGAAATTATGCTTTCTTGTCGAACAAAAACAAAAACCAGCAGCACTGTACATGACTTGTGCATAATAAGCGAATAATAAACAAATAAAGTGAATAATGCAGAAAACAGATTTGAGATACTGAGATGTGAGATACTGGTCATGAAGTACACTGAGAGAGAGCTGTGCAGGAAGTGTGATTTAATCGTGGTGGAAGCAAATCAGTAAACGTAAGAGGGAATTCATGACAATGTTTATCTAATCGATTACATGTCCCAGACTTTACCATTAACAATACAAGAAAATCAAGCAGCACTGCAAATATATGAAACGGTAATTTTTGAGGTTGTCTTCCAACATGTGCGTTGTACAAACAAACGTAATGACTATTGTGAAAAAAATGATAAAAACTGATGTTAAAGACTTTATGCAGTAAAAATAGCAACAAAACATAAAAATTATTTAAAAATTACAGATATAATCTGTTGGTGGACACTTTTGGCAACGAACAAGCTGACAGGATAGTGACTCTGAACAAACCCAGAGGCTTAAATGACAGGAGGAAGCGGAGGAAATGATGCAATCACGCTGTCAGTCAACAAGCAGATAAAAATGAACTAGTACTATTTTCTTATCGCAAAAAAAACAAATTAATAAATAAACTCGCCATCAAATAAGTGGTATTTCCTTTAAAAAAAATTAGAAATGAAGGCAGTTAAAATTAGCTATACAGTTCATGAGCAGCTGCTAAATTGCTAACAATCAGACAGCGAGTTCACAATGTACTGACCTAACTCTGTTGTTTAGAAACAAAAAACAGAGAAAATAGACGAGCAAATTACCGGTTACCGGAAAATACAGTAAATATGACTTACTGTAACTTCTACCCAAAGCTTTGAACAGAAGATCCCGTTTAACTCCGACAGTCGGCATGTTTGCTGCTAATCGTCACCAGCTATGTGGGAAAAAGGACCCTCACTAGCCGGTTGTAGTTGTCTGCAGAGGTGCCTGAGTGACTATTCATTTTTTTTACTCTCACAAAAATTTTATTTAGAACTTAACACAGGCCGTTATGTTCATTCTGAACATAAGGGAAACGTTTAGATATATATTTGTTCAATTTTTGCAGTGCAGCATGTGAGCTCTGGGACACAGAACTACAAAAAGGTTAAGCTATTTATTTACAGCTTTTTAGCTATTTAATTTTACTTCAAACAATCGGTAACACATTGTTGCGTGCTGGATAAATAATCATCATCATAATAATAACAACTAGAGAATGCGTTCCCTAAAGAAAATGCAGTGCGAAAGCTGATACGCGAATATTTTTAGCTGAAATCCTGTAATTGCTGAAATATTTGGGAAACTTGTTAAATTTAACTGACATACACCGAATCATTCACCTGAAAGATGAAGTTCACACAGAAGAGAAGTTTCAAGGTTGGAAAGTAGCTGAACATCTTCAAAAATACACATTAGTAAGTTTATTTGCCAAAGACACTGAGTAAATCGAATTTACGCCTGACCCCATGGGCCCCGACATAAACCTTGGAACGCATACTTTCATACTTCAGTTCTGTCCAAATAGGTTTTGAAGCTTTAGAGTAGCTTTTCAGAAATTAAAAGTACAGTAATTACACTGTATGGTGTAGTACAGTGTGTAAGATATTAAAACAAACAAACAAACAAAACCCGAAGCTCCTTTTAGCTGAAGGTCAAAACCTCTATATTTATTTTTATTTAAATATTACATAGACTGCGTGTGCTGACCGAACAGCCTTGGGCTGAAGAAATGCAGCACTTTACCTATTTTCAAGTATCATTACTTAAAGGAGGCTCAAGGAGGAAGCCCCCTGGCAACGCTCCGGTGGAGCGGACACCGCCGTTGCAGTCGACTAACCCTTTTCCCTCGTCTCTGCCGGTACTATTCCCGAGAAACTGGGGCAGGAGTGCTGGAAGTGTGGGCTGCTGTGACACCTGAGGCGGGAGTGCCCGCTGATGGAGGTGCGACAGGTGTTCTGTGTCGCCAGTGTTCTGGATTAACTGGCGTCGTGAATTAACCGGTGACGGTCAAACAGATGTGTGGGCCGATGGTGATTTTCCGTTGGCAGATGAGCAGATGTTTTTCGTTGTTGTTGTTTGTTTTGTTTTGTTTCGTTTTTTTGTAGCGGTATATGAAAGGTGGAGGATTACAGCCGAGGAGGTTGGCTGCACCCTCCCCCTTCCTTGAGCAACGGTTCTGAAAGCAACCTTATCACAGATAAACAGAAGAAAATGGTATTGAGGTATCCGTATTGAGGTTAAAAGGAACGCGATTAGTCCCGTACTTCAGCTAGAATAAAAAACAAAACACAAAGCTGGAGTTATTCTGTGTCTTTACGCTGCGCAGGTGCCCCTTTCTTCTTCTTCCCCTATTCCCCCCTTGCTACTTCAATCATGAAAGTGATCAATGTTCAGCTGATCGGCTTTTCTATCGCAAATCCCGTCTCTCTTGTTTGTTTATCACCCACTTTGCGATAAACAGTTTAGAATTATAATATTTCTGACTATCTGAGGCAAAATTTCGGGACCTTGTGAATCGGAATCAAATCAGTTATTGAAATCAGAGCGGATACCCAGCCCTACCACCAACAAACCAGCAAATAAACACTAAATTTAATGAGGGCAAAATGAAGCTCTCTGAAGCATTTTGAAGCTTGTGTTAAAAAACGGGTTATTACCGCAAGATAAGATTCATGGCCTGCTCTTAAATGAGCTCTCCCTGTTGTGTAATTCTCTGAAGCCCCAGGCAACTAAATTGCATAAATTTTTTTAGAAGAGCTTGATCTTTCTTAGCCCCTATTCGAGTTATATGTCTTGTTTATAAAACCTCACTTTTAATGATTTTCATGATCCCCCTTATCTCCTTCATTTTTGTTCCTTGCTCTTTATTTTGTTTATTTATAAACATGCACACACACACACACACACACACACACGTGTCTGTGTGTGTGTGTGTGTGTGTGTGTATTATTGTGGCCCAATATCAGACAGAATTGTGAACTCCACTCTGTAGAGTGGGCAGTCTAAGCGGTTCATTTTATTTTGTAGATTTAAGCTGCTCTTCATATTTTTGGCCACCAGATGTCACCATATTGCACTGTGTTGAAAAGCTTTCAGTAATGCACCGTGCTTCAATTGTACGGAAGAGGATTAGGGCCACCAGAAAAAACGAAAAACGTAGACACGTCTTTTACATTTCTTTTCCAGAGCTCTGGGAAAAAAGTCAGAATCCTGAGAAAAAAGTCAGAATTCTGAGATTCAGACTTTTTTCTCAGAATTATGGAAAAAAAAAAAAAAGCGGTGCCCATTTTTTTCATGGCCCTGATCCTCTTCCATAGTAAACACCAGCATAGAAAAATCCAGCAGGCCTGTGTCTGTCCAACCAATCAGAGAGCTCCTTACATCCAACGGTGTGGCTACTTTGCATTGCTAATCCCGGAGTTCATCCAGTAGTTAACCTGTGAGCTAATCCGTGAGCAAACAGGAAAGGAAAATTGATTTTATAATGAATGGAATTATCATTTTAAATTGTGTTTAAAAAAACATTTAAAAAATCATTTTTTTAATTTGGAATTCAAAAATGGTCTTTGAAATGAGGTTTTTATTGAGACTTTAATTCTTTTGTGAAATTTATTTTCGATTTCAAGCATTTATTGGTGGAATAATAATTAATTTTGAAAAATGTATTTAAAAATAGTCTTTAAATAAAATGATTTAAAAAATGAATTCAAAAATGAATTTACAAATGGACAATTTATTCTACAATTCATTATTTTCTAACAGAATATTTATTTCGATACGTGCGGCTATTGTGGTTCTCCATAAATGCCAGGGAGGCTGAGGGGGCACGTGGAAGTCATTTGCCTAACAAATGCTCTTCCTTTCTTCAGTGACGCCGGGGAGTGGAAGAGAGAGGAGTGGAACCTGAGGTCTGCTGGAACGCTGGCCTAACTGAGAATGGATGCCGAACCAAAGAGCATTGTGTGCAGTAGAGCAAAAGTGAACAATCACCCGAGCATTGTGTGGGGTCTGGATCATTCACAATCAGTAACTAAGAATGACTTAATTATTTAGGGTATTATTATTATTATTATCATTATTATTGTGTTTTAGACTCTATACAGAGGTCTCTCCCTCTGGGCTGTTTTAATATAATATATAATATAATATATACCACATGCTGTCAGGCTTCAAATTTATGCATTAGCCCCCTCCACAGTCCAGTGTTTTACATCTACAGAAGGAAAATAGAGATAAGCAGGCAAATAATATGAAAGGACATGACGATGCTGCAGGCTTTTTTTCTGATTCACCAGCTTTTATGCATCTTTTCACAGGAGTGACCTAAAGACAGCTGCAGCCTACACTTATTTACTTATATGATACTGTAAATAAAGTTTAGTGTAATGTAGCGCAAAATAGCATTTTCTTATAATTTAATAACCTGAAACCTGTATCAAGTGTTTCCATATTGACCGTTCTAGAATTCTGCATTCGTAAATCTGCAACAGACTTTAAAAACAGCTCATCTTTGCAAGAGAAACCATCGAGTTCAGAGTTTTACATTACGCAATTTTTAGAGAGTATTTGACAGTTTTTGTTCCCGACTGTGATACAACAACAACATTTACATAGAAGCAAGTAGAGGAATGTACAAACCCATCAGGGTATGTTACAGTTTTTGTTTTTACTGCATTTCAGCAGTTTAAAGAACTTGATGTAGTTTTAAAAGCTGATAAACTGAGAATCAGCTGAAGTAACAATGAGTGACTTCTTATTTCTTTGGCAGGTGTTGTTCAACACGCCCATTTGCAACACAGCTTTGAAGATCTGCTGGCATCTTCCAGGCTACAGGGCTTATGTAAGACCCACACCCATCGAAACCAAAACTGACATGAGTGACTGATATGAGATCATTTCTGAGGACCTGAGAGTGGTGGTGGTTTAAATGTCTCCTTTTTAGTTCCTTAGACTATAGCAGGAAAACAAAATCCTATCACACATCACTGCTGAAGATCTGGGGGATTTTTTGGTGGAGAAGAGCAAACAGACATTCAGAGAGCAGTGAGTTACTGTGACACCTACAGACCATCCACCTCACACCTGATGAAGTGTAAATGCTAAGAGAAAACCTCTGTTTTGTTTTCTTTTGAAGGCTTCGGGACTTGGAGGATTTTGAGGAAAAAGAAGCCAAACCACTTCTGAAAAAAGTTTTAAAAAAACCATTTTCTGTGTTTTCGGCCAAAATTGACTGGCATTTGGAACTGTTCATTATTCATTTCACCTTGACTAAAGACCTAGTTCCAGCTGAAGACAAGCAACCCCAAACCATGATATTGCCTCCACCATGCTTCACCAAGGGTATGGTGCTCTTTTGGTGATCTAAACTGATTATGCAACTTATTATGAACTTATGCAGTTTATGCAGGTTTATTCTACAATGGCAGATGGCTGCGTCTCCCTCAGCCTGGTTCTCCCGGAGGTTATATCCTGCACTTAAACTTTTGATATAAAGCACCCTCAGGCGGCTCCTGTTGTGATTTGGTTCCACATAAATAGAATTGAATTGAAAAATCAAATTAAATTGGTCACATTAAAGACGGGAAAACTTTTAAAATTATTTATTGTGGTCTCATTAATTTAAAATCACAAATATCTGGCATTTTTACAGGGGTAAATTACATTCATTTTTAGCCTGAATTATAAATATAACATACTTGCGCTATATAAATTAGATGTATGTTGTTCATATTTTCTTTCACATTTGTCATAAATATTATGAGTTGTCTTAATGAGGGAATTATTATTATACTTTGAAGAAGATAATGTAATTAAAAATGATTGCTATTTACATAGTAAATAGTACTTTTCTTCATTTTCTGTCTGAACATATATGAAACATTTAAAAAAGCACCACTAACAGGACAGATAGCATAGCAAATAAGAGTTAAGTTCTCTCATAGAAAACAAAATGCACTACTATTTGTAACACTGAGGAGAAAACTGTTTGTTGGCGCCCAAGGCAAAAGTCAGGTTAAATAATTTCAGAGAAGAAAAATGTACTGAAAAAGAGTAGCAGTATGTGAACTAGCTAAAAATAATGAATTCAAATGTCAAAAAAGACAGAGAACCCTTGAGGGCTGACTGAAAACACTACAGTAAAGGGATGAGTGAGAAGAAACATTTGACTAGTAGTGATGCACTCCCATCACACAGGGTGGGGTGGGGTGGGGGTGGGATTCTGGAGTCTATCCCAGCTACCACAGGTAGCAGGCAGGGTACACCCTGGACAGGTCCAGGACCAATGAACCTAACCTCACTAATTGCATGTCTTTGGACCTGGGAGGAAGCTGTGGAGTACCCTGAGAGAACTGAAGCAAACACATGATCATATATTTGCTGCTTGCAAACATATTCAGTCTGTTTCTAATCAAATCAACAGAGTACACATTGCGATGATACTTTCAAACGCAATCTAAGTTGGATGACCTATTTTCAAGTCTAAGAATGATTCAGAATGAATGATTACAGTTTTCCATATAGAAATGTCCACTCTACAGTGTTTAAGTGTCGACTCTTTAGTCATCAAACCTGATTCGATTTTTTGACGAACATTGTGCAAATTAAGTAAAGAATAACTTGTTGCAAAGTAGATATGAGGAGAAACATGTACAATGTTGTTTCAGTCTCCTTTTTTCAGTCTCCTAATCACATAAAGTCAGTCAATTTTACTCTACGTGATTAAAATAGCATTATTCAGTACAGACATAACAATCGCACTGCCATTCCATACACCTGGACAAAAAGCAAATAGGTAATAGAGTTGAGTTTCAGTTTTCGGATTCATACAAATCTACCTGAAGTTGAAGTATTTATTATTTTATCTGTTCATTGTTATCTTGCTATGCTTCAACCACAGCAACAGAAAGAGACAGACTTGTGTCTGATCGTAGAGAATGATCGTTGCTCTCTTAGTGGAATTGTTGCACGGAGGATGTAACATCTATGCAAAGCACTGAGATCTGTCGCTTGGTTAGGATTAAGCCCTCTCTCAGCTTGCAGGTTAGGAAAAGTGTCACTGGAGATATTCAAATACATCCCTCCACAGATGCTGATGAATTCTACAAAAACAAAAAACAGGTTGTTAAAAACACTTGAACTTCACCACTCATTCTATGAAATATCGTAGTATACAGTACAATGAAATGTCAGATTAGCATTGTGTGTCATATCATAGGCAAGTTTAGACCCTTTAATAATAGTAGTAATAGCTTTAAAAAATTATTATCTGGAATTGTCTATCTTCTTCTAACTTATCTTTTGATGACAGTACAGGATAGAATGAAAACAGGTTTTATGTCCAGTGTTGTTGATGTCATGATGTTACAGTGCGCTTTGTCATTAATAGCCTCAATAAGACTTTCAGTGTTGTGGGGGAAAAAAAGATGCAGAGATTTAAAGCACACTTTAATTGAAACATTGAAAAATTTCAAATTGTTCTGATGATGCCAGGGTAGACTTTAATGTTTAACAGTGTGTACTTATTCTGAAGTATTACCCAGAGGTTGATTTTAAACCGCTGTCTGTGTGGTTTTACACATAAAAATAACTACGTTTATACGAACACTATTTTGCATGAGCTAATGATTATATACATTAAACAAACACTCAGGCAGGAATCTCCCATCACCGAGAAGCTCGTCACCGCGCGTTGTCATGGCGACAAGCATCCCATCTTAAATTTTGTCTATAAAGGTGAATTCGGGGTTCGCGCACTGGTTTGTGTGCGGGTGCTCGTGGCATCTTGCTCTTTTCTGACCGTCAGTAACCCATGCGGTCATGTCGAGCCTTCCTTCCATGTCGGCCGGCCCCTAGCACGCGCCACCTCCGCGAGTCCAATCATAACTCAAAGAATCCCCACCCTCTCCCTCCCAACCCGCCATCCAAGTCGTCCCCGTACAACAACACAGCGCGCGTGTCACTTCCGGACTGTGCAGCGCGCAGCATCAGCAGGCAGAGTGAGAGCCGATGGATGAACATATGAACGGAGACGTCACAGACAGAGCCTGAGCACACACTGAAGACGTGTCGGCAATAAACTGACAGAAACATTTACCGGTAAGTTTCCCCGTCGTTTTGTGACGAGCACACAGGATGCTGTGGCACCGTCAAGCTACACTAAAAAATGAAGTCTACTCTGCAAGTAACAAACTTTATGAGTCTAAAAACAAAAACAGGTCTAAGGGGTTTATTAAATGATGTTGAATGTCACATGTTCTAAATATTTGGGAGCTAACTTAGAGGCCTACCAAAAAAAAGAGCCAGTGACTGGGGGGATTTTATGTACTAAGTATTTTAAATAACAGTTTTGCTATTAGCTTCCTGACTTGTTTCGTTGCAGGTAAGGATAAATAATGCCCATATTTATTGTTTTTATTGTTTGTTTGTTTTTTATTTTTCTTCTTAAATGTGGGCATTGCCTTCCATGTTGTAAAGTGTTTTACTTTAGAATTTGAAACCGGAAGTGTAACTGAGGGTAACTGGTTTGTGTTGAATGTTGCAGCTGGAACATCTGTGGCTCACTGCTGAGCCCACTGAACTGATAAAGTCATTGAAATTACACAACATGTTACATGTCTTTGGTCTCACTCTTAAGCCTTAATAAGGAATGATTCATGCCCCTTAAAATAATTTTGTAACATTTCTTCATGAGCTAATATAGGCCGGCTTATTACAGTCTTAATTTTTTTTTTGACGTGAAAACTTTTATTAATGTCCCTTTTCCATCTCTCCTTTGGTATTCACATTTACCCAATTACGAAAAGCAGACAAGTGGAGCACATTTTAAAAGAGCATTTGTTGTACTCAAAGGCCCAGAGCGGAAAGTGTGTCAACCTCACCACAATCCTTGCTCTAACACGTACAATCCCAACCTGCTGGCCACTTTTAGTTTCTATTTACACAGCTGAGGGGAACTGGCCTGTGGTGGCAGTTATCAAATGATGCAGGTCCTTTAGAGTGCTCCTGTACCTAGAGACAGAGACGCTGTTGTCTTGCAGGGAATGGTCTGATGTGATCAGAAAACCCACCACACACACACACATACACATACATACACACACATACATACACACACACTCCTTCCTGCAAGCCAAGACACTATCTACTTCATTGTGCTGTTATGCTGTTATAAAACACATCTGAAGCTGGGTATGGAGGGGAAATAAGGATTTTTATTTAAATTTACTGTCATTGTTCTGCTTAACTGTGAACACCTTCTAAATTTGATGTGATTAAAGGCTCTGTATCTGCTGTATTAACAGTTTTCGATCTATTGTAAGCGAGCTCATATCGGAGAAAGAAATAAGTTGTTGATTGGCATGCATGCCAACAGTTTGTGTCACCACAGAAGCAGAGTAAAGCTGCAGTCTGATCCGCATAATCCAAACAATTGTGTTTTGTGCTTTCACTGTTGTTGAAATCACACTTCATTTGTTTTAATTGTGTCATAATTTTAAATCTGATCCCTCAAACCAAACACAAACATACAAACTAACTTCATATCCTATTTCTTTTTACACACACACACGCACACACACACACACACACACGCACACACACACACACACACACAAAGTGTGACCCTCTAGCCTAGAGGTGCCCCTTTTCAGATTAGATTGACCCACACAGCAAACGGCTCAAGGATTATATTTGCTAACCCTGACCCCGATTGTTTCCGTTTGGTACATTGTTTCGCCACAATGTCCTTGTTAAAGTTTCTGCAAGGCTTCGAGGCCGCCTGCATAGCCGAGTGGGTGTAAGCACTATGACGTGTGCACACAAAAGACCCCATTCACGCCATCTCCTGAGGAAGCAAAGATTCCCTCATGCACACACAGGCGCACACACAGGCGCACACACAGGCGCACACACAGGCGCACACACAGGCACACACACAGGCGCACACACAGGCGCACACACATGCCAGCTCACCCCACCACTACGTAGACCGTGCCACTATATTACTCATTTAATCCAGTGAGTGGAGGCTGCTTGCAGAGATCTCGCTGGTTGCATAAAGCTAAGCTAGCTACATGTTATGAATACCCATTCTTGAATGCAGGAGATTAGAGTCAGCCTTGTTATTGGTTCCAGTTTTGCAGTTTAGACTCTTGATCCTTTTTTTTGTGGAAAGACGTGTGTAAATCAGGCTGCATGTGGTTGTATCTTTTGAAAAGCCTCTTCTAAACCATCAGGAGGTCAAGATGCTGTCTTATAGTCAGCAAATGGCTATTTAGGGCAGTTAGTGATGTAGATCAGAAAAAAGTTCTCACCAGACCTCCTCAGAACCATCAATCTTTTCTTTATGCTAACTTGAGTATATTTAATGTAGCCAAGTGAAATCTGACCTCCATAATGTCAGTTATGAAGCTTATAAGCACATAGGTTTGGGGTGCGACGTGCTACTTTTTAAACTGCCTTATTTTTTCCAACATTTTTTAGCCCATATAATTTGTCCATGAAGATATCTTACATTACATTTTGAGGGCTGAAAAATTGAATTACATTTTATTTATATAGTGCCAAATCACAGCAACAGTTTCCTCAACACATTTGGGCAGTGCGAAAAATGCAGGTGGGCAGGTGGCTGGTCCTGAACAAGTTACAGCATTTCAAAGGTCTATTTCTTAGCTACATTTTGATACCAGGCTCATCTTCATCCTTCTGTGTCAAAATAAAATTTGTATTGTCTAATGTTTTTAATTTAATACGCTATAAAAAATTAACTGATTCTGAAGGCGTCTAGTGGAACTCACTGTTTTTTTTGTAAAGGTAGTGAAGTTATCAGGTCCTCCTTTCACTGCCCTCGCACAAACTAACTAATGGTACCTGGTAACACACACAATAGCACTAACCACTGTTAAGTTTTAAATATTGTTCAAGTAGCAACAATGCTGGACATTGTGTGTATTCAGCCTTTGAAATGTGAGTATTACTCCTCTGTAAAGGTTCGTGAGGGAGAGTCTGCAAATGCAGGATGCAGAGCAACGTTAAATCGCAAGAGATGAACCTTTAATAGCTGAGATACACAAAGTCCAAAGGGCTTCAAAACCACAGCAGGATTCTAAAAAACAAAGAGAAAAAGAGGAACAAGTAAAGAGCAAATGGAGAACTGATAAGGAGAGGAGCAATACTGTTTAAACAGAGGTGTCCACAAAGAAGCAAGGAAAATCTGTATAAACAAACAGAGACTTTTTATACCCCCCCTCCATCAAAACCCCCCCAAAAAACAGGAAGTACAGTGCTGTAAAAAAGTATTACCCCCTTCATGATTTCTTTTTATTTCATCATTTTCACACATACATGTTTCAGACACTAGAAAAAAAGCAGAAACGTGAGAAAGAATATCAATTACACATGAATTACATTGAACAACAGCTATGAAAGGTGCTTTCTAGGGCATAGTATGCAAACCTTCATGGTCATACTCTCACAATTTCTTTCCTCTGCTGACACTGTGTGTGAGAGAGAGATGAGAAGGGAAGAGATAAGCCAACAAGAAAAGCTTCCCAGCAAATATTTATTGCTCCTATTTTAGTGATGGAAAGATGCCAACTGACCTCAAAGTCCTGACCAAAGCCAAAGCAGCTGAAGTCTGATACTGACTAGAGCTGTGAAGTTTAAAAGATGTCACTGTTTAGCAGTAAGGGATCTCTAAAGACATGATGGGGTGACATTGTGTTTTCTGGAGTAAAATTCAGTATGTCTGGGTCTATCCTGCTAAACTTTCTCAAATTTTTTAAATCTCTCTGTTAAATGTTCTCAATTTTTTAAAAATCCACTACAATAACAGCACTGTATCATTAGAACTAAACTAAATTAAAACATAAATCACTGGCCCTTTAACCTCTGCCATGGTATAAAATGTGTCAAACCCTCTGAATGAGTTGAAGCAAAGTGAAGGACGGAGTCACTGAGTTCAGAAGAAAAACAGATTTTAACTTTATTGCTTAATGGAAGTCAGGAGTCATTTTTAACAACTAGCAGAAGATAGTGGAAATTATTTGATTTTTTACTGGAGATCTAAGCCATCTGTTCCTTGTTGACACTGAGCAGCAGTGGAAGAAGTTGTAGTCTGCCAGCACCATGCCTTCCTGAATCTTTTTCCTCTTGTTTATAGGTTGTTTAGCACAGTGCCGCTCGTCCGTTGTCTGTATTTCCTTGAGCTCCACTTTGAGCAAAAGAAAAATGACAAGTGGGACAGTGGGGCCAACAAACGAACACTGAACAGTGATGGGGTAAAACTTGTGTTCCACCAGGGTACAGTTTTGGTAGGCTTTAGCATCCTGTGATGAAGCAGGGTGTCCTTGCTGGGTAACGAGACACCAGGAAGAACCACAGAGCTGCAGAGAAAGGAGTCCATGTCCCACAGGGAACAGATGGTAGTCTGGGAGAGCAGCGCTGGTAAAATCTTTGATTTATTTATGAGTCTCAAAGGGACACTTGTGAGATGAGTGTGTACAGGAGGAAGGTGGGCACAGTGTGTGTGTTTTTCAGCGGGCAATTTTTTGGAGAGGTGGGGGAACAATGTGAAGTGGCAAGATGAGCCTCTTCCTCCTATGAATAATAAATTACTGCTGCTAAAACGGACTGTTGTAGAGTGCGAATGTGCGCGCACACACACACACACACACACACACACACACACACAAGCTGTTTTGACAGACGGTGTTATTTTAGCTGCGCAGCTGCAAAGACGGCCGATGGCCTGAATAGAAACATCAATATACATTATGGTTATTTGTCATAGTGGTGCCCGTAAATAACACCTTAAGAACCTTATTAACCCAGAAACTAAGAGATGTGTAATAACAAAAAAACCCCATAATATAGCACAGAGCTGAGTAGCGAAAACAGCTTATCAATAAGTGTTAACTAGCCTAAAACCAAAGAGGGGGCTGATTCTCTGATCGTATAGTCTATGGATACAGTCTATGAAAACAGCTCACTTAAACTGTTGTACTTTACTGATAGGTTTATAGTCTCATCACTACTTTAATGCCTTGGTAAATATAACATCATGCTCATGTTGTATCAACAAGTGGTTAAGTGGTTGCCAGTAGTGATGACAGTTTTAAGATAAGCATTTTTCCAGCTCAGTCACCACACCTAACAGCCAGATCGTCATATTATTCGGCTGTTGGGTATGGCTATCCTAGTAATCCACAGTAATTGTGATCTGGTGTCTGTGGTGTCTCAGCGTTGATGGGACATTCTTCTACAGCTTGGCATGACATTTAATTTACTTGAATCACTGTCATTATTAATACTGATGAAGACATTATAACTAAGTGTTTGGTTATACTGGGAACTACTTTTATTTACCATTCCTGTTTCCTCACCCCAAATTTGAAATCATTATTTCTCTCATTACACACACTAAAAAGTCCAACTGTGAGAAAGTCAATGTTTAGTCAATGTATGTACAGTAGATACACAGACGTATGTAACACTGACAAAAGAAACTGTTTAATGTTGCTCATTCTCAACACTCTGTACTAAAACCAGTCAGTGAACTCCCAATTCTGTGCCTCTTTGATGGCAAATTTACATTCAGTTTTTGGCATATAGAGTCATGGTAAACATTAAAGTAAACTCTCTTTAAATTCTGAGGTTTTGTGTATCAGGACATGAAAAAAAATCTGGTCTTAAACTCAGATGAATGAAAACACATCCTGATTTCTTCTACAACTACATGCTTCAGATAATTTAAAAAATCCCATTGATAGGATAATATAAGATTTCAGTCAATGTAGGCTTTTTAAATTGCAAAATAATCTCAACTCAAAATTCATTTATCTGTTTTGCTTTTTCCTTCATGGTGTGAAATAAACATTCATGCTGAACCTATTATTTTTTAGGTCATTGACCAGGTTCTGTATCTGCCTTGAAAATTAGATATTGGCACTTTATACTGTACCTAACTGGTACCTATTGGTAAGGCATCTTTATATTGACATGGTAATGTTGCCTAATTCCCTTCATGGATTATAGGGAACTACACTTACCAGGAAGTCTGTAAGATAACCTTAACGCTGATCTCTGTTCAGGACGCTGGATAGCTCCCAAACTCATCTTCTGTAGGTTACAGTTTCCGTCACCAAGTGCATATCTGTTCTGTCTGTGTGTGAAGAAGCTAGGGATGAGGTAAAATTTCAGAGATACGCACATACAATACAGTCACCTTTTACCCAGTGAAGTAGATGTGAGGTAGTCCCTCTATGCAAACCTCATCACATTCTCTCTAAATTTTACATCATGGAGTTTAACGGGTGGATTCTTGAGCTACAGCCTGTTCCCTGTTCTTATCTGCTCCTGACTTGGCTATCTCCTTCTGTCAAGTTGCTTGTATCCTGTCACACAGCCCACATGTAGACTTCCAGAAACCTCACAGTTAGTGTAGTTTATGTCTGTTATAGCTGACCTTTTTACTTTTTTCACTTCTTCCTACGTGTCCCCATCCTTTTTGATTTGTTTCTCCTTATATTTCCTCTCTGGTCTCCTTCCTCACCCCCTTCATCTGTCTGTGTTGTTTTGCTTTCTTCGACACTAACAGTGGCTGACGTTGACTGATGTGCTCTCTGCTTTGGCGTGAGTGCACCGGACACAGGAGTTGCAGGGTGGGGAAGGAACATTTGAGTAAGAGAGTCGGTGTGTCACACCATCACCTGCCAATAATACAATAACAAGCTTCTGCTTTACTATCAGCGAGAACATGTGAGACAGTGCTTTGTTTCAGTTTCAGAATGAATCTCCTGGAAAACCACAGGAGTGTTGTAGACACAAGCATAATTTTGAAACTAGTTTAAATTTTTCCTCTAATGCCATGTTATGGATATTTTTTAGGAGTATTGCAGAGCTGTGGGCATTCCATTAGCAGAAAGGGAGAATTGAGAAGGCAACAGAAGAAACAAGGGAGCAACTGAACCAGCACGAGCAGGCACTTCTTCCCCACTCTCTCCTCTCTGCTTGTCACAGCTTTGCTAAGATGAAGCTGAAAGAGGACCTGAACCCCATGCTGCTGCTCCTCTTCCACCTCATGGTGTGGATCTACACCGTCATCACCTTTCTACCTTCCTACCTCCTTAGCTGGGTGTCCAGACCTGACGGGAGCTTCTACGGCTCAGAGGAGGAGAGAGCCAAGAGAGCCAAAGCTCGTTCGGTCCTGGGACAACCAGAGGGACCATACCGAGCAGTGAGCTCCATGAAGAAGCTGGTCACATCTCTGCATCCAGGAGTGGACACACTGGATAAGATGTTCGAGTATGCAGCCATGAGGTTCCCCCACAGAGACTGCCTTGGGACAAGAGAGGTGATTAGCGAGGAAGATGAGCGACAAAGCAACGGGAAGGTGTTCAAGAAGGTAAAAAATGATATGGAAGTGAGGCAGTAAATGTTGTGTTGTAGTAGCAGTGTAGCTAAAAAAGGGCTATCCAACATTCTATTACAGGTACTTAAAGGACCACACACTTTTATCTGTCCCTTAAGTATGCAGCTGCAACCAGCATTTAAAGTTAGGAAGTATGTCTACTTACAAATGGGGTAATAGAAATAGAATAAGAAGGAGCACAGAGAGTGATATTAAAAGTGGGACTGAAACTGAAAGACTCACTATGGAGCTGCAAGGTGTGGGGTTGGAAGTTGCATCTAGAGCCGGGAGAACGGTGGAAAAAGGAAGGCTTGCGTTAGTTGAATCATACAAAGCTGCTCTAGAGTGCAAGAATAAAAATATTGATTTTGAAATAAGTAAAATGGGT
Source organism: Oreochromis aureus (assembly GCF_013358895.1). Taxonomy (NCBI): domain Eukaryota; kingdom Metazoa; phylum Chordata; class Actinopteri; order Cichliformes; family Cichlidae; genus Oreochromis; species Oreochromis aureus. The sequence goes on from NC_052955.1 coordinate 34,404,181, forward strand.
ACAATTTCAGGATTTGTCAGGAAATGTGAGACATAGTAGTCTTATGAAAGGTACCATCTATATAAAACACAAGTTTTATATATATCCAGTGGATGAATATTTACCATTTTTATTAATTTATTTCCCATGTGGGATAGCATAGAAGATACTAAATTACAACCCATAAACACCTGTGTGTGTAGCTCCATGTAGGAAAAGTGCATCGACAGTGGTTCAGTTATAATTCATATTTCCATAATGACTGTGGTATGGATCTGTGAACTGCATTAACACCCAGTGTGCAAACCTTTGATCTCATTTAAAGCTTGTTTAAACAAGCTTTGCCTCATTTCTTTATCTAGTGTGAGTTATGTTAGCAACGTGCCTGTTAAAGCAAAGCATTGAAATACATGGCACCTTTTCTTTAAATCTAACAGGCCCAGCTCTCAGCCCCAACCTCACATTTAAAAAAACATCTTTTATGTATTTAGGATGAATACCTGAAAACCAGCTATGCAGTGTAGCTTTTAATAAAAGTTACTCACTCTAGACTAAAAAGAGCTTTTGTTGTGAACTATTTTCATCTGTAGATTTGTTGTATCGGTGCATACTCAAAGCTCCAGGTAACTGTATGTGGAAATGTCTTGATATGTTGGAGCTCCTTTGTTCATTATATTGAAGGATCGTGTTATTCAAGTGCAACGCTGTGGCTCAATGGTGTATTTGTAAGACAATATTTTTAGATAGTTATCACTCAATGTATGGATTTCTATGGTGTTATATGAAAACATCACATCCATTGGATAATAAGCAAGAGATTGCATAGCCATATTGGACAGGGTGTCAGTCAGTGTAAGGAAGCCTCTGATAGGGACTGGGCAAAGAGCAGAAGGATTCTGAGATGTCAATCAATAGGCAAGCTGTCAAGGGTATAGCTTTCGGAAACTAATGAGGAAAAGAGGAGGCTAGACATTTTTCATATTCTAAAAAATAAAGTTTGTAAAATTCCAAATGTCTTCAAAATGTTCCTCTGTGACTTCTCTTGGCCTGCTGTCTAGACAAACCTCTTCTTAATGTTTAAAATGTTCAAAATCCACTTCCAGATGCTGCTACTCTTTCAGCTGACAGCTTGTTTGTCTACTAGACCACTTATTTCCTTCGACCTTGCAAATGTTAGGACAGAGGATAGAGTATGAATACGAAGTAGCAAAGTCAAAACAGTAAAAAAAAAAAAGAGTATTTGTTATCAATCCAGAATTAGTGTAAATTGGAGTAGAAAGAAAGGAGGAAGGCTTCTGCTTTCAAGATTTGTGGCTATATGTTTTCTTCTTCAGTGTGCCTGCACAGTTAGGTGTTTATGTTACTTGTGAATTACCTCATTAAACCCAGTGGCCTGATCCCTGTAATCCATTGAATCTCCACTGTTGAAACACTTATTGCTGCAAGAGTACATAATTAAGCTGTTTAACTCCTAGCTATTGTTCCCAAACAGTGGAAAACAGCACCGTGTAGGCACTGTGGCTCTGTGTCCTTCTGCGTGTTTATGTGCACTGACATTTATTAACCATTAGGAGCCGGTATAAGCTCACTAATACATGTCCAGGAAGCTCTCTGATCATAATGTGTGAGTGGTGAAGAGAATATCCAGAAGCCTGTGCTTATCTTTCTCTCGTGCAGCTGATGACCGTGACATGCAGCAGCATGAGAATGACAGCAAGAGGAAGTACTTCTGTTTGGCAACAGTGGACAGTTGCTCCCTTTCCTGTGACTTCTTAATAAGAAACAGGCCAAGCATGTGACTGTGGGATGGGACACAGGAGCAGGGCTTTGCAACAGTTCAGTGGCTTTTTTAAGGAGATAATAGATTTGCATCATTTCATCTTTCAGTTTCTTACTATTCATCTTTTTCCTTGCTCTGTTCCATTAATAAAGCCCTTTATATTTGACAAAATGATAATAAAACCCATTAACACTTACACTTTGTCTTCATTGAGACTGGAAACAGTTTTCTCTTACTGACAGCAAGATCTTTCTGCGTCTTTCTCTGACCTCCCCTCTTTCCAACACTGCAGGTATTTCTGGGCGAGTACCACTGGCTCTCCTACGAGGACACCCTCACTGCAGCCACCCATCTGGGCAGTGGTCTGGCAGCGTTGGGGCAGCGGCCTAAAACCAACATCGCTATCTTCTGTGAGACACGAGCAGAATGGATAATAGCTGCCCAGGCTTGTTTCACATACAACTTCCCATGTAAGTCCAGGTTTCTCTGAGTACTTAAACATACAGCGAATATTGCATACATAATGCTAACACAAGGATAGAAACATCGATCTCTCTATACTACTATGCATCTTTTTGTTTCATATGGACTTTCCATTTGCCCTCCTTTACACTACAGTGGTCCCTCGTTTATCGCTGGTGTTACGTTCTAAAAAATAACCCGCAATAGGTGAAATCCACGAAGTAGTGAGCTCCATTTTTTACAATTATTATAGATGTTGTAAGGCTGTAAAATCCCTCACTACACACTTTATACACTTTTCCCAGACAGGCATCGCCATTTTCCACACGTTTCTCTCTTGTTTAAACACTCTCAAAGTTCTCTCAAAGAAAAATAAGTCCAGTATTATAGAATGAAACCAAAGATCAAACTGTTTTCAGGTCCAGAACATGGGAATAGAGCAGCTGCGAGAGAATTCAACATTAATGAATCAATGGTACAGAAGTAGAGGAAGCAAGAAGAATGAGTTGAGTAAAGTTTGACTTATCTGACTGTTTGGTTTCGCTTAATGCGCCTTATAATCCTTTGACGTCGACACTGTTGTTTTTGTTTTCTTCTGCTAGCGAAGATTTAAATTTGACAAGCTGGATGCATTCTGTACTGTACAGGAGACACGGCACAAGATTGATTGAAAATGGTCTACAGCCGATCAGGACGCAGAACACAATGCGCTGTAAAAAAAATAAAAAAATAAAATAAAAAAATGCAAAATTGGTGAAAAATTGCACCAGAAAAAATCAGTGAAACAGCGAGGCTGTGAAAAGTGAACCGCGATATAGCGAGGCACCACTGTATACAGATGTGTAATGGAGAGGAGTGTGTGTGTGTGTCTTGTGTGTTATTTTGGGTCCTCTTGCCAGTGCAGCGCGAGCTGCTGTCAGGTACTGTTAGTTTTTCTTGGTGTTACATGTGACAAATGCTAACTGACATTCAGCCTACAATCCACCCTTATAGCAGTATGTCCAGAGCTGAAGTTAAGGCCTCCTCAGTTCAGTGTTACTTTAGAAGTAGGCGAGCCCACATGAGGGACACAGGAGGCATCAGCTTAAAATTGCAAACCTAGTCAGGTACATAAAAACACAGGAAAGAGGCTATAGGTGAGAATCACCAGACACCGAATGATACAATATTATCACAATACTTAACTCACGATATGCTGAGTATTTCAGTAATATATATTGTGATTAATCATGTTTTCACCTGCAAATGGTGTCCTCCGAGTCAAACTTTGTCAATATCTGTTATTCAATAAGATAAAGTTATCTCACTTCAGTTATTTTTTTGCTGAAAAATAAGATATTTTAGCGTACCAACACTGTCCCTAAAACTGAAATACATGTTCCCATAAAGTGGAATCCATCTGATAACAGTCTGATATTGATCACATATCTGTCTGCAATTGTATGGGGTCAATTTATGACAATTATATCCTATTTATTTCTGATAATACAACAATTAACTGCCATAAAGCATCAAAAATCACATATCTGTTGCTCTTTACATAGACAGAAATTTGCATTTAACATTTACATTTGCACTCTGAAACGTTCGTATTCTACAGAAACATAACAACAATACAACCAGCTGGCAGCCAGTTGAGTCGAGTCCACTTGAGTTGTGCTCGGGTGCAATCACTTTGGGATCATAAGCAGCCATTAGTGTGTAACAGCCTCAACTCTGGGCAACGATTTAACCATCACAAGTTGTAATTAGTGAAAAAAATGCAATCTATCAGCCACCAGTTTGTTTTTTTGTAGATGGAAGGAGGTTGCTGTCCTATTTTACTTGTGTGACTGAGCTCTTAGGAGGAAGATTTGTTTCCAGTGTTGATGTTTCAAGTTTTCTTAGATAATGTTATCTCAGGAGTGTGGTGAAGGGGATGAGCTCTCTTGATCGTAGTATTTTTTCAGAGTAGTTGAACTTATTTAAAAAAAAACAAAAAAAGATATTTGGTGCCCCTGTATTGATACAATATTGCCAAACAAAATATTGCAATACTCTGCTGTATGGATTTTTTTCCACCACTCCTAGAAGACAGTTTTTTATATCCAGGAACAAAGGAAAGAAGCAACAAATAAACTAGGCTCAATACAGAATGGTATGAAAGCAATAAACAGACTTGTGACATGGGAAACTGCTGGACCACGTTCACATGAGGAACTGATTGGCTCATAGTAGACATCCCAGTATCAATAAACATGCACCAGAGGCACTCAGACACAAATTGTAACACATCCTGGATAATTTTATTAGTGAACTTAAATGTTTTATTTTAGATAATATACCAACCTTGTTCCCACAACAATTCCAACTATACTTATAAATTGACTTGTAGTTGTATAGCTTTTCTACTACAAGCTTCATTCCCACATGCAGCACTTTTATTTTATGCCTCTAGATGCTTTGTTATCATCATTATCATATTTTGGCCCATACACTGGATGAGCCAGGAATCGAACCTCAAACCTTTCATTTAGTATCTGACCCACGCTACACTTGTAAGCCACAGCTACCTGCCGTGTAACTTTGTAATTCCCCAAGTAAAAGGTGTTTGATGTTTTCCCACAGGTGTTACAGTAAAAAATTCTAATGGATAGTATCAATTGAAAAGTAAGAGTGCCTGCAGTAAAACAGGCTGACAAATGGATCTGCCTTTTTCACGGATATATAGATAATTTGCACATTATCATGTGCTTTCAGTTTTGGCTGTATGGTTTGTATTCTCTGTATTCTCTTCTGTTTGGTCTTTCCCACTGAGTAGCTCTAAATAAGTCTGGATGTGGCAGATTTATAGCCATTTCTCTGTGTGTGTGCATGTATGTGTGTTTGAAAATGTGTTTGTGTGTGTTTGCATGTTAGTGGTTTCATGTTAGTGGACAACTTGTAACATGGAGGGCCCAGCTGAGACAGAAGAAGGTCAATTTGTCCCTTCTGCTTCGGCGTTATATAAGTGTCCCATTTCTCCTCCTTCGGTGCTTCTCTTTTCCCCATCCGTTTTTCCGAGTTCTTGTTAGGAAAAGATGCTCAAACACTGACAAGAGTACATTTTTGAAAAAAAAATTATACACGAATGGTGTCTGTACTTGTACGGCACTCATACACTTAGCAAAAACGTGTCTTGTGTAATGGAAAGTGGTTTGTTCAGTGTAGTTTTTCATTTCTTCCAGTGAATGAATCATTCAGTGTTAGGGCAAAGCTGATTGAGCTTCCTAATGGTGTTTCTGGGAACGTCAAGAATAACGACAATAAAAGCCGGCGAGGATTACTTGGAAGAAAGAAAAGCAAAGATCTTCTCTCACTCTGAATAAAAACGTTAATAATCAGAGAGAGCAAAGCAGCTGTGGGCTTCAGCATGATTTACTATTTAATATGTTCCATAGCAAAGACTGCAGCACCTTTTATTCATCACAAGCTTCCACGGCAGTTCGTTAAATCTTTTTGATTACCCATAGAGGACGCTTTTGTTTGGGCTATCCACTTTAATTTAAGCTCCATTAAACTGTCATTCTCATAAAAGACACAGCCATGCAAGCCAAGAAAGCATCTTTATATTTCATCTTCCTCCGTTGCAAACACAAACAGTGGGAGAGTGGAAAAGCCAGGGGCAGTGGACAGCACACAGAGGCCTTAAAGGTTGGAAAGAGCAGCAGAGGAAGAAACAGAGGGGAGGAAGGAGAACAAGACAAGTGAGGGCCGATGGCGTCAGAAGAGGGGTGAGAGAGTCTACGTGAGCATCTGATGTTGACAGAGGCATCAAGGAGTCAGCCAAAGGCCCCCAGTGAACTCACATACTTAGTGTGTGTGTATGTGTGTTCATTGTACTTCATATTCACTGTACATTGGCTCAGAAGGCCAACTTTTGTGACCTGTCTACTCTACCGTATATAAGTTACATAAAAGGTGTATCACAAGCATCAGCTGCACAGCAGAGCTCCCCCTCGCAGAGTCAAGGACAGGCTTCTCTTTCAAGATGTCATTTGTTGTATCAAATCAAAAAAAGAAGAGTCCAGACTCCACTTTGTTGCTACTTAGTGGAATCTGGATGTTTGCTAAGCTTCCTGTACTGACATCTAGTGTGTGACAGTGTGTGTATGTGTTAAGCTTGGGCCACAATGAATGTTTAGATCTCACGGCTGGAGGTGTCATGGCCCTCCCTCTCACACACATGGTCACCCACACACAGCAGCAGCGCAGGAAGTGTTGACGCAAGATTTTGATGTCACAAAGCCCTGTCCCATAAACCCCTGTGTCTGTGTCAGAGCCGGGACACAGGGTTGCAGACATATTATTCTGTGCTAGCCTGCTTCTGTTGCTGTCAGTGTATCTACTGTTGTTTCCTCTTGTTACTTTTTCCTCCTTCTTTCCTTCCTCCTGTTTTTTTTGTCTCCTGCCCTCATCTTTTAAAACAAACACATTCTTCAGCTGAGCACTAATTATATTATGTTTTTTTCAGTCTTTCTGTGTAAATGTGCATGTCAGCAGCACACTATAAGCACACATAGCGGGGATTCCTGCAGTATATCATAGTAGAGGCACTTTGCAAGAAAATACATTCTGTCTAATGTGAGGAAGAAATAATTGCAGTTTTTTCAAAATGTATTAAGTTTCAGGGAATCAGTCACAACAAGGACATGCAGCAAAAGATTTTTTTTAAATCATAAGAATGAAGAAAATTTCGAGGCAATCAATTAAGTCAATCACAATTATGTTATTACCCGTTAAGTACCTCAGTGAGACACCAGGCTGAATAATAATCATAAGCCGGACATGAAGCAAAATCAATACTGTTAGTGTTTTTATTTAACAAGTTGGGGGTGGGGGTCCTTGCAGGAAGAGACTAGAATCAAACAGAGAGCAAATTCTGCAACATGTGGTGTCAACAGGTGAAATAACCATTAGTGACACAATGCAAGCGAGTCCCGTGATAACTTTGAGGCAAGCAATTGAATTCATATAGAATTAAATCACAACAGCAGTCACCTTAATAACATATAAAAGACTATAACATTTGAGAAAATGCCAATAGTCACAAGAGCAAGCACTAGGTGATAGCAGGAAACCTCTAAGAGGTCCAAGCTCAGGGAGGGGCAGCCAAAAAGAAAAACAATTGTAGGAATCATATGGATAGTGAAGTCAGGTTTTATTGTCTGTACTTTAATTGTGGAGGATTAAAATGTCTTTTAATAGGCCTGTGGTTCTGTTTTCTAAAAATGCATGATATTCCTCGTTGAGTACAGGTAAAAGTTTATGGTCTGAAATTTGCTCTAAAAATTGACAGAGTGGAAAAAAATGCAAAGGAAGAAAGAGACCATACATATGTTGAACATTTGGTATGATGTGAACATATAACACACACAGCCAATCAAACATGCATAAGAAGATTGAAGGGGAAATCGTCCAAATTTAAATAAGGGTTTTTTTAATGCTGTGATTTTTAACCCTTTTTGATTATATTTCTCCAGGGAAACCATGTTTTTTTTTTTGCCCCAAGTAGAGAAGAGAAAACCTTTTTTTAACTTTCTTCTGCTGAGAAGTTTTGTAAAAGCACATAAACATAATTCACTTAAAAACTTTATGATCTGCGTTTGGGAATTTAAACTACATACTCAGTTGTGCTTATGATCTGGGGCTATTTTTGTCATGTTTTGAGTCCCTTTGATCCTTTTTATTCCCTTCGAGGCAAATCATAATGCTGAAACATCCAGTGATATTTTAGAAAATCAAAAGCTTCTAAATTTGTGGCAGTAAATCGGGCTAATGCCGTTTCCTGTTTAAACATGACGTGACCCTTCATGCACACGCAGATAGCACAAAGAACGTGAAGAACGTCTGTACAGAGTCAACATAGTCGACCCCATACAAACAGCTCTGGTTCCAAAATGCAGTTTTATAAAGATGTTAAACAAGCGCATATAGGTGCATCATTTGGGTGTTCAGAGTTTGATCAGTCTTCAGATCAAGTCTTCCCAAAAAGCACAATGTTGTGTAACCAAACTAGATCATATCCATAACATATGAGCCATGAGACAAGAGTCAATATCTGGTTTTAAACGACGGCTTGAAAGGCTAACCCTGCTTTGCTGAGTGCATGCATTCATGCAAACACACAGTGCTTCATTAGACATATGCACTTAGTCAAAACAGTAAACCCTCTCAAATATCAGTACTTGTTTATATCCCCCAAAGAGTACTTACCATGCAACGAGAGCCGTTTGGCTCGGAAGCTTTAGCAGCAGCCTCTGGAGGTGCCTGAAGAGCTCATTTGAGTGAGAGGGGCCTAAATCAGGGACACTGAGGATTGTAGACAGTCAGCACGTACATGGTCCATCTTCACATGTCTGCGCGGTCACTGTGTTCACACACAGACAGGCTTGTCTTGAATTAACACAGTTTAGATAAACAGCCCATCCTGCCTCTTGCACATCACATTAAGTCCACCTTTGCCTCACGCTTCATAGTGGCAGACGAGTACATATGGATGTGGGTTCTGTATGTCCTCTGTGTATGCATGTATATATTTTGTCGGACTACTATGTGGAAAGCAAATTTGCCTGTGGGGTCATTAATGTTTTAGTCTATTATACTCTAATGTGCCTTTTCTGTGTCCCTGTGGCTTGCAGTGGTCACCATTTACTCCACATTGGGAGGTCCCGCTATTGCCCACGGGCTGAATGAGACTCAGGTGACCCACATCATCACCAGCAGGGAGCTCCTGGAGACCAGACTCAAGGTTAGAATACACTGAGTAAATTCTCTTTGCAAATCTTTTTTCACAGGAAATTAATTTTTCATCACAAAGTATGAGAAACTACTAGACAAAACCGTATAAAGCAGCGAACATTACAGTGACAAACATCATTGTGTGGACAAATATCTCATATATCTGATCTTCTGAGGAAACGTCGGAGCCAAAGTTTTCAATCAGATAGAACACGATGTTCAGCGCTGACAGAACAGAGAAGTTGCAGCCTCCCATAACAGAGTTGTAAATGTTAGAAGACACGTGCTGACTGCTTTGGCCTGTTTTGGCCAGGTTCAGTGCCAAGACAAGCAGCGCTCCTGCATTTCATCTTTCCATTTTTATTGAGGCGGCATAAACAGAATGTTCCTTTGTTCACTTGTTCACAGATAAACCCACTCTTTATCTTTTGTCAATATAGAAACAACATATATCAAGATGCCATGTGTATACATTTGGTGTGTGTGTGTGTGTGTGTCAGGCCATCCTAACAGACGTTCCAAGGCTGCAGCACATCATCGTAGTGGACAACACACCGACCGTGTGGCCCAGCTATCCACGTGGCATCAGCATCCACAACATGGCTGCGGTTCAGAAGCTGGGAGCCAGGCATGAGAATGGTAGGTTTTGTCTGTGTGTCTGTTTATTGATTTATGTGAAGTTTGCTTTCAAGAGTTCATGACTCACAGAATTAGGATTGCTCCATTTTAAAACATTAAAAAAGTATTTAGCTGCTTGCCCATTAAGAAAAAGGTTTTCTCTACAGTTTTGTGTATCATGGTGAGTCACAGTGACAATTAAAGTCACCACACAACACAACACTTGAGATAAAGTACTTTCTTGCAGGACATTAACAGTGTAAACAGAACTGAGTTGTGCAGAGTGATCTATGTAGTGTTTAATATTTTCCACGTTGCTTCACTATGGCAAAATGCCATTTTCCAGTGAAGGATTTTGGAGCTCTTAGGAGGCATTTTGATCTAAAATTGTGGCCTTAACTACAGTTTGACAAAAAAAAAAAAAACTCTTAACAGCCTTTAGAAGTACTGTGTGAATATTTTTTAATAGAAATAAATAAAAGACACAAAATATTAGAAGAACAACAGTCATACACTAAATCAAATCAAATACAATAAAGTCATTGAAGAGAAGAAGAAATTGAAAGAAGAGCTTTAAAAAACAGACAGGAGAGGCCGGTCTAATGTGCAAAGGCAGATCATTCCACATTCTGGGAGCCACAACAGTGAAAGCGTGCTCCCCTCACAGCGTACGTGTCGTTTTAAGCACACTCAAGAGCAGCTTATCAGACGAAAACAGGTGGGTGCAAAAGAATGCAGGAGCTCAGAGAGCTGGGGAAGGGCAAAACCAATGAGGCCTTTAAAAGGAAAGAAAAGACTTTTAAAATGAATCCTAAAATGTTAGGGCAGACAGTGGAGTGAGGCTACAATGGTTTCAGCATCAGCCTGGAAACAGTTGGCTTTGTTTTGGCCAGCTGCCTCAATTGGAAAAAGCTTGATTTAACCACTGCCCTGATCTGACTGTTAAGCTGAATGGTCGGCAGCACACAACACACCATATTATTTGTCAGATAATTCCACTGTAAAAGCTCCAAAAGGCTCCAACAGCACAAACACAGCTGAAGGGTCCAGTTCAGTGACTTCAATCAGTGTTCATGAAGCCTAGCAGAGATCAGTCAGGTGTAGCTGTTACTGTCCACACCTGTCACACCAAGCATCCACCACTCGTGTGGTTGTTTTGAAGAAGAAACTATCCTTACACTCCAGTATCAGGCTGTAAACATACTTTTTATTGCAGTTAGGTTTTTAACACTGGGGCATACAGGGACTGATTCCTTTTTGGGGGCAGCCTGACCAGAAGAACTGCAGAACTGCTGCTTCATTTTTGTTATCCTCTGAGGTTACAGCCAAGCTCAAGTCCAAAGAGAGCTACACCTACACCACACAGCTGTCCCAACTTTGCTAGTGTGGTTTCTGTGACTAAGCAGCGCTCTGTTAATGGATCTGGCAGCTTTCTGGTGGAAACCAAACTTTACATTCCTCTCTGTGCCACTTGGGACACAGACAGCAGCTTGCAGTGCTCCTGTTTTCCCATGGATACAGATTTTCAAAACTGAATGTCTATTTCTTTTATTCAGTTATATATACACATTTAATTTTTTTTTCTTTTAAAAGTGTGTATTCATCAACATGTAATAAAATGACAGTTGGCCACTTGGGGGCAGCAGAAGCAACCTACAACGCACAATTGCCTTGTTACAAGCTTGAAGTGAATAAAAGCAAATGAAACAAATCCATTAGCAGGCAGTGCTGTTATAATTTATAAAAGACCAATAAACAAACAAACAGCAGAACACCTTGAAGAGAAGCAACTTTCCAACTAAAAGGTCCTAAAACACTACCGTTCACAGCACATGTGTTTTAATCTGCCGGGCTTTTTGATGTAGCCATCTCTTCCTCTCAAATAAATGAAATAGTCAGGGCTTGTTTCTTGGGGGTATGGAGTGGGGGCAGATTGGTATCTGGCCCATTAGGTCATGTGAAGAAGGAAGTGCTAACATCTGTGTCAGATTAAGGTTGATACCGTGCATGCTCAGTTAGCGCACAGATAAGGAAGAGGCCATCACCCATCTTCACTTTTTATTGAGGCCCCTTGAACTGATTGACCCAAAACATGTCTAGCTGGTAGAGTCATGTGCAGATAAAGGGAGAAGGAAGTAGGAAGGGAGGATAGAGTGCTGGGATATAGGCGAGGGTCATGTTTACACATGGCGCTATTAACTTCACATGACATCAGCTTTCAGAGTGCACACGCCTCGTATCCGCGTCTCGGGAGGGAGAGAAGCGATGTCTGCCCTTGTGACTGTGATGCACTTTACTTCATCCTTTGGTTTGTCAGTGCCTGCTGAGCTTGGGCGTCTTAGATCTGTTTTTGTTCTTGACAGAAAGCGAAAAACAAAAACCAATCTCTTGTTTCCCAACTGGTTCTGTTCCCGCTGGAAACTGACTTGCTCTTTACTTATTTATTCAGACCGTAGGAGTCCAAGAGAGGGATCAGAAGGCAAGAGATTCATCATATTGTGCTCTGCTGTCTAGACATGTGAATGTCTTTTTCACTGCCTTTATCTGCTGTGTTCTTTGATGTAAAGAAACATTCACAGCAGCTTTTCTTGTTCTTGATCACATGTCTTGATTGTGAACCTTACCTGCTGGGAGGCAGTGATGAAAACAGACTCATGGGTGGGAAGCGACTGTCTGTGAAAGAAAAATATGCATAAAAAAAGTCATGCTCAACTTTTGCTGCAGTGCAATATCAAGGAATCTACCAACTTTTTGCAGTAGCCAGTAAAACACATGCAGTTGTACAGTTCTTGGTAAAAGTTGAACATAGCGTCCTGGCCTAAACAGTGCAACCAGGAAGTACGGTAGTTTTTGGAGCATAAGGAAGAGTGTAAGGAGGGAGAAAAGAATAGATAAGAAAGGACAGACAGCAGCAAACGACATGAGAAAGAGAGATGAATGAACACGTGCAAATAGTGTTTTTGGCGAACGCACTTATTTAAACTCTGCATTGTGCCAGATGTGTTACCTGATTAACTGAAATTAGTTGATTTAATTTCTGCGATAACCATTTAACCTTTCTGTGTTTGACTCTTAAGTGATGTGGTTTTTCCTACATACAAAAAGATTTTTTTAGCCAGCACACACACAACAAGTGAACCGTGTTTCTGGGGATTGTTTAAACATTGGTTAATTTTTGTGCTATAAACCATTAATCTAGTTCTGCCACATTTGAGTGTGTATGTTTTGGGGCTTTCTCTGTTGACATTCCAGCAGCACGTGAGCGCAAGGCCCCGCTGCCCTCGGACATTGCAGTCATCATGTACACCAGCGGATCCACAGGCATTCCAAAGGGCGTTATGATCTCCCACAGCAACATCATCGCTGGGATTACAGGAATGGCTGAGAGGATACCCAACCTGTGGTAAAGACCTCAAACTAACTTATTATATCACACCCCGGGGTATGGTCTAATAGTTTTTGGCTTTAAATATGATGATTTTTGGCTCATCTGTTTGTAAAATATGGTGGCAGTTTCGCAGGGAAATTCAATTTCCAAAGCAGCTCATCTCCTTTGCTACACGTCTAAGCAGAATCACCAGCCAGGAAACATACAGATTAGAACATGCCATTTAGGTTTGTTCATTACCAGAAGAGTGTGATGCACTGGATTACTGGAAGCAGAAGAAATAGTCGGGAAGTCTGTAATCAAAACTAAGCTGAGGTCAATGTTCAAATTTCTCTCTTCTGCATGTTTCAAAGGATTATTTTAACCAACATTATGGGAAATATGCTTGTTCAGCTGGTATCATCATGCAGCTCAATTGCTTATATTAAAAGAGAAACTGACCCGTCTCCGGGGATTAAGATGGGAGTGAGAGGAAACAGAAAAGGGAGGGAGCTTAGTATGAGTAGAGGAACAATGTGGGAGAAAGGGAGTCAGGGTGAGATGGATGGAGGTTAAAGGGGTTTAGTTGTGACAGTCTCAGTCGATCTTATAAAAATGTTGGCTTTCCTTTGTGGATTAAGTAACACGACTATGTAAACCTCCCCCTCATTCATGGCTTGAATGTACAACATGTTCACTAAAATGGAAATTTCCCCAAAATTTGGTTGTTACTTGTGTTGAGATGAATATGTTTTGCAATAGTTTGTCTAAGTACTGATTCAGCTTGATGAAATGAACTACCGCTAATGCCTGATTAATTTCACTAAAGGGTCATTCTGTCTCAAATCAACCAACCAAATTCGAATTGAATATACAAACTGTAATGATTGCTGTTAATTTCAGCTTTTTTTAACAAATAACTTTAAAAAAAAAATAATTTCCAAACGCCTGTTGACCCACTTTCATGCGGTTTGTCTTGCGCTATGAAATCTGTGGCAATGTTTGAACAATACAAAAAATAAAAATATATGCAAATATATCTTGAAAAGTATTTTATATATAAAGGTAAAGTTTTTACGCAAATTGAGAAAGGTCATGCAGGAAGCCTTCTAAAAATTGTCTGACTTTAGATGGGATGACCCTAAGACCTTCATGTTTGCAGTAGTCTCAAACATTTAATAGCCCACATCACATCGGGGTTTTTGAAATTTGCGTGTTTTTAGTGAAGAAGACACCTATATCGGCTACCTGCCTCTTGCCCATGTACTGGAGCTCAGTGCAGAGCTCGTATGTGTGTCTCATGGCTGTAGGATTGGCTATTCATCGCCTCAGACTCTTGCTGACCAGGTAATAAAACTTCTCATCTGTCTCATCTGAAGTGCATTCTGGTTTTAGGTTACCTTTCATGTATTTAATATTTAATATATAGTGGTGAAAAAGAAAGCACACCCTTTGACTGTTCTAAGGTTTTATATATCAGGACATCTTTACCATGTTCTGAAATTATTTAAACACCACCTCAGATGAATAAGAACACACGACATATCACACTGTGTCATTATTCATTCAACAAAAACTAAGCTAACATGTAGAAGCATTGTGTGAAAAACTAAGGATACATCATGATTCAGCAGCTTGTAGAACTTTTAGCAACAGTAACTTCCTGTACGACTTTATCAGTCTCTCACATCATTGTGGAGGAATTTCGGCCCACTCTTCTGTACAATCGGGCTTCAGTTCATTGAGGTTTGTGATACCTTTATGCGCAGCTCTCTTAGCCATAGCATTTCAGTCAGGCTGAGGTCTGGACTTTGACTGGACCACTGCAGCACCTTGATTTATTTCTCTTTTCAGCCATTTTTTGTAGGTTTGCTGCTGAAATTAGGATCATTATCCTTTTGCATGATCCAATTTCAGCCAAGCTTTAATTGTTGAACAGATGGCCTCACACAGGGCTGTAGAATACTTTGGTCATGTGGCTTAAAAACAAGCCAAAATCATGAAACTTCATGCAGTTGGTATACAGTTAATATAAGGTGATTGTGCTGTGTATGGCCAGACATCTCCACTTTGGTCTCATCTGTCCGAAGGACATTGTTGCGGAAGTTTAGTTGCGACTTTGAAAAACCTAAGTTGTGCTACCATGTTCTGTTTGGAGAGAAGAGGCTTTCTCCTGACAACCCTTCCAAATAAAAAATACTTCTCCTTCTAATTATACTGACCTGAAGTTTAAGGGTTAAAGGCCTGTAGAGTCTGAGATTTAGTTCTTGGTTTTTTTGCAGTTTCTCTGAGGATTGCTCTGTCTGACCTTGGGGTGAATTTGCTGGGACGTCCACTCCTGGGAAGATGGACAGCTGTCTTGAATGTTTTCCACTTGTGAATAATCTTTCTCGCTGCAGAATGATGGACTTCAAATAGTTTGGAGATGACCTGATAACCCTTCCCAGATGAGCACCAACAATTACTCTTCTAAGATCATTTCTGATGTCTTTCCTCCACTGCATCTGTCAACACTCATGTGGATAGTCGAGACCAGCAAACTGCCAAAACTTCTGGTTTTATAGAGGTGCCTCACACTTGCAGATGATCAGTTCTAAACATGCGTTTGATTTGCAGGACATGCTTGCTATTTACCCTCTGAATTCCTGTGGAAACAGCGGGGGCATACTTTTTGTTAAATAAATAATGACCCAATATAATATATTCATCTGAGGTTGTATTTAAATAATTTTAGATCTCGCTAAGCATCAGATTATTTTACTGTTATGTACTGATACAAAAACAACCTTAAAGTGGGTACTTTTACTTTTTCATGACTGTATATAGCTGGAGCTACTAGATTTTAGACATCATTTCAGTCCAAATATGTGCAAAAAACCCCAAAATGAGGTAACAGCTAATTACAAATGTAATAATTTAAATGATCAATAAATTGATGTTTCTTTCTCCCACCCTAAGTCAACAAAGATCAAGAAAGGAAGCAAAGGAGACACCAGTGTGCTCCAGCCCACTCTGATGGCAGCTGTCCCGGTATGTCATAATGCACTGTCCAGTATAATGTTAGAGAACCATTACCATTAACAATAACAGTATCACTCACTGACTCACTCGACTTGAGTCTGTGTGTCAAACAATGGTGCTGGCTTGCGTTTGAGGCCTGTGCACAAGGTTTACTCATAGAATAGCAGTGACAGAGTCCAGCAGTCTTGGATCTGCTGGATCTTGGTCTGACGTAAATACATCCTACCAATGGTCAATGCTGGTTTTAATCACCAGACAATGTTTGATTCTCAGGGGTCTAAGTTGAATATTTGTGGTTGCCTAGTGCTGCTTGTCTTTGAAGTATATTTTACTCATTAATCCATTTCAGCAGTCAGAAATCCGAGATGGACTTGGAGTCTTTTCACTTCTCTTTTACAACACACAACTTTTGGTTTGGTCGAAATGCTGCAGATGGCTGTTTTAAGTGAAAGAGTCCTAAAACCTAACCCCGCCCCCCCCATTTGCTCTAAACCAAAAAGCACATTTTGCAGCTACTTGGTAGATATATGATGTGTATGAAGTGATTATTATTAAAAGTGGAAAAAATGATAGTAAATGCTGGACTAAAATTCAGGCTGTGGCCTGAAACATGACTTCAAACAAATCCAAGTGTTCACACTTTTGAAGGTTCTTCTGGTTGTAATTTTATTGTGCTTTGCTGCAGAGAGATATTCATACAAATACTCAGAGTCAACAAAATTTAGCACTCTATTCAGTCGTGATGGAGAAACAGGGTGTCTACAGGTCCAAAAGAAGTCGTAATTATATTTTACTGTTAAAGTGTCTTTTAGTTTGCATTTTCCAGCTTGCAGTATCTTAATTTTCCCCCATTCTACACCCACATCCTTATTCACAAGGAGTTGTCACAGCGGGTAGTGCCACGTGCTTGATTTGGAAGAGTTTTATCCTGGATCCTGACACAACTCCAAAAGGATATGTGTCTCTTCCCAGGACATTCTACAAAATTCATAAACTGAAATTGTGTTTTGGAGGCTGTAGTATCTTTAAAGTCCAATCCATGCTTCAATTCAGAAAGCGATAACAGCTATATCTACAGCCATAGTATGATAAATGTTATTTCTTCAAGTAGTCAATAAAAGTGGACACATACAGTTGTGGTCAGAGGTTTACATCCACTCAACATGGGCATAAAGGTCATGGTAATTTGGGGGCTTTTAATTATTTCTTCATTGTTCTTTTCTAGGATGGAAACTTGTACAACATGTTGCCAAATGTCTTCACCCCCACATCCAAATCATTGAATTCAGATATTCTAGTCACAGGTGAATAAAATCAAGCACTTATGCATGCAGACTGCTTCTTCAAACATTTGTGAAAGAACAGCTCGCTGTTGTGAAATGTTCTTGCTACTAAATGTTCCACAGTCAGCTGTGGGTGTTCCCACTAAACACTGGTGGATAGATGTGATCATGTGTATATTGGGTCTGTTGGTCCAATATAGATAGTATTTTAGTTAATCAACTTATTTGTTTGTAACCAGGTTAAAACTGTCATTTATTGAAATGTGTTGAAATATTAAATATGTTGAAATCTATGTAAAACAGTAATGGTTAGAGTATTTAAAAAATGTTTAAATTCCTTTTGCTCTTAAACTCATAAAAAACATTTTTTCATAAGTTTAAAAGAGCATTTGCATTAAGTTTCAAGTATCCTGTTTCATTGTGAACGCCTGGTGATACAAAACAACCCCTTCAGTGGACCAAAATTGGAGGTCCAAAAATGACTCATAAAAGATGTCTCTCCAACATCACTTTGCCCAGTGGGTTATAACAAAGTGGAAGCAACTGGTATCAAGAACAACTCAGCCATGAAGTGGTAGGCCAAGTAAAATCACAGAGTGGTGTCAGCAGATGCTGAGGATCATAGTGCACAGGGGTCAACAACTTTCTGGAGAGCTGACTGCAACAAACCTTCAAACTTCATCTGGTCTCCTAATTACCTCAAGAACAGTGTGTAGAGAGCTTCATGGAATGGGTTTCAATGTCCGAGCTGCTGCCTGCAATCTTATATCACCAATTACAATGCAAAGCGTTGGATGCAGTGGTGTAAAGCACGCCGCCACTGTTGTCTGGGGTGACGAATTACACCCCTCTGTCTCTCAATTCGATGAACGAGTCTGGGTTTGGTGGTTGCCAGGAGAACGGTAAAGTGTAAAGTTTGGTGGAAGGGGGATTATGGTGTGGGGTTGTTTTTCAGAAGTTGCGCTTCTCGTTGAAAACCTCACCTTTACTCCTCCACATATCTCTTATCATTGTGGCCACATAGCCAAGTCTTTATCTCGTCTCACCATAAAACTTCTCTCCAGAAGGCATCTAATCAGAATCAAAACTTTATTAATCCCAGAGGGAAATGAGTGAGTGAAAGAGTGTTGTGAAATAAATTATTTTTATGCTGGCAGAGATAAACTACCTGTTACAATCATTCATGGACAGTAATCTGTGTAATCTTTTGATTCTGTGTAGAGAATTTGAGAAAAACCTTGAGAAATTCAAACTTGTGCAGCCAATTCTTGTGTTTTTTTCTTTGCCTCATTAAAGATGTCTGGAAAAAGGAACAGAAAAAAAGAAAGCATTAAAAGCTCCAAATTAATATGACGTTCCATGATGAGCAAATTTGTGTATATTGTGGCCTCAAAGTTCTTTTCCTTTTTAATAAAACTTTACCAGTTTGATGCACAAGTTCAGACTGTATTTACATGTATAAAAACACTTATTGTTTTAACTGTATTATTAGGCTGAAAAGTTACATTTGCTTACCTACCAGTTGTTTAAAAGTGAACAGACTGCAGACACATTGATAAAGTGACGGTCTCGGCACTTTTCCTCCATTCAGGATTTTGTTTTCCCATATCTTGTTGTTTGACTGTGACCATTGGCAATACTGAAGGCGCCTGAAAATGAATGTCATCTAACGAGCTAGTTGTATTCAATACAGGATGCACTCTTCTCTCCCTCTCACTCACATGGAGACCCCCTCCCCCCCATCTCCCAGTGGTCGTGGTGTAAAGGCCAGAGGGCCCCAGTTTCTGGAACCATTCACAGCTGTAAACAGAACGTGAGAAAGCCCCATGTGGTTATCCCCACGACACGCACACACATACAAATTGTTTGCTGTGATATGACAACAGGCGGCTGCATGGATCCTGTGTCGACTTCCTCTCTCACTGCTTCATGCACACACGTACACACACATACACAAACCCACCGGGACCAGCTGGTTTTTATTGTTTTTTTGGTGGGAGGGGGGTTTATTTGTGCCCTTTCCCCCATTTCACCATGTCCAGCCTTTTGACGACACTGATGTTGATGATGAAGTGCTCTTGATCTGTGGGTTTCTGTTCTCTGCACCACAGTCCCTTTGGTGATACAAAATTATACCACTTCCCATGATTGACATTCCTCTTCCCTGTACCGTCCTGTTCCTACACCACTTCACCCCATTTTTAGCCAAGAAGATATTTGTTGTGAATGTTGGGCTAAGGCATTTTGGGCATTTGACAGAAGATAGTTTGAGTTGGTATGGCAGACAGTGGCTTAGTTACCCAGTATTAACAGAGAAACACGTGCATTCATTAGGATTTTTAGAAGGTTTCTGGCCACCTGGCAGATTTAAATGTGATACTTCCTCTTTTTTTGCTCTGTTCTTGGACTCCTGTGGGGAAATATCTGCATCCTCTGCTGCTTAACGTTCACCAGCTCATTTCTAACTGAGTCTGCCTGCTGTTTGGTGCTCAGAAAGTACTGGAGATGAAACTTAGTGTAAATCACAATAGAGATGAATGCAGGTGCTCATTCTGGTGATAATTCTCCTGTAATGTATCAGTGAAAGCTGTTCCAAGGAAGTCCCAAATGTTGCTTTGTCGCTGGCATATTGTTATACTAAACAAAGGAGCTCAGCAGGAGCTGCTTTAGCTCACCTGGTTGAGCTGCTGCCACTGCAGGTGCCTGGGTTTGAGTCTGCTCCAATCCTTTCCTGTGTGTTGTCCCCCTACCATGTTTCCCTACTTTCCTATCCAACAAAGGCTAAATGTCAGAAAATAAATATTAAAAAAAACAAACAATCTGATGATTAGGGCCACAGTTAGCAGTGGGTTTACCACATGGTTTTGTTTATTCCAAAGAGAAAGTCCCTCTTCTGGTTTGCTTTTGGTTTTTTAGTAGTTTTGTAGGTCACATAGAAATTAGAAACACATTACATATCCATTGGGAGCCTTATAGTTATGAAACCAGATTTGAGGAGCACACTTGCATGTGTGCTTGTGTTGATCTTTTTTTTTGTTTTATACAGTTGCTTAACTATGAGATTTCGGGGTTTTGAACACATTAGTGTTTAGTCTTGTTTAAATACTTCCAAAGCAGGGACCATATGTCTAAGCCCAGCCAACATGAAGGTTAACTCCTATTGTCGTCCTGTGACAGGGATATTGCTATCAGTGTATATGTTGGTTTAGATGTGAAACATTATTTCTGCACAATGATGCTGAAAAAACATGCTTAGGGTAACATTAGAACCAGTGTCATCGCATAGTCTGTCCAGCAGAGCGTGCTCCAACTTACAATGGCTGGATTCTTTTCCGTGCTTTCAAAAAAACTTTAAGAAACTCTCACTGATTTATTTACCAAATGTTTCTAAGAAAAAAAAAATATTGCACCCTAAACTTGCACTGGTCTCTAAAATCCAGTTCTGATATATATTTTCTTCATTGCTCTGACTCCAGTATAATCACCTGTAATCACAGCTGTAAGTTCACTTATAAGTTAAATATAAAAATTTACATTTTTTAACCATCATTTTAGTATTTTCTCTGTATCTGTATCTGTATCAGGCTTAACTGTTGTTCTTATTGTTTTCTTTTACTTATTAATGCTCTTTTTCTTTTCACCCTGTCCCGCCTCCTGACTTCAGGAGATCATGGACCGTATCTATAAGAACGTGATGACCAAGGTTGAGGAGATGAACTGTGTTCAGCGAACGCTTTTCATTCTGGCATACAACTACAAACTGGAGCAGCTCGCCAAAGGATACAGCACACCACTGTGTGACAGGTATGGAGACAAGATGTTACTGTTGCATTTGCAGCTTGGACTCGCAAGAAATATTTAAAACTCAGAATTTCTTCATGTCTTTCCTCCTTTGTTCATCCAGACTGGTGTTCAGGAAAGTCCGCTCTCTGCTAGGAGGACGGACACGGGTGTTGCTTTCAGGTGGGGCGCCACTCTCAGCAGCCACGCAGCGTTTCATGAATGTGTGTTTCTGCTGCCCTGTGGGTCAAGGATACGGCCTGACGGAGACCTGCGGAGCTGGAACCATTAGCGAGCGTGAGCATGAATGGAAATCTTATAGTAGGCATGCAGTTAGCATGCAAGCAGTATATGTAAAATTTCAAACCACTCACAAATTAGGAAAACGAAAACATTTTATGTCATTAATTTTTACCCCTCAGCCCTAAAAGGCTGATGACGTATTGTCATCACCCCACCGAGTGAGCGGACGGGGTGGACACCCAAGTTGGTGAATATGAAAATTAATCAATCGAGAGCGAGACGATGTAATTTTTCAAACTTATATAAAAGGTGCAACTGTTAAAAATCTCAGATGAGTTCAAATCTCTGTGACCTTAACCCATGTCAAGGTCAGAGGTCAAGTTTTCTGAAAATTACCAAGGATTTTCAAATTCATACCACAGGTGTAGCTACTCAGAGTCTGAGTGTTAGCACTGCCGGCCATCAGTATTTTTAATGTGAGCTGAACTCATTCAGAGTAAAATCCCTGTATCCTGTTTGGCAACAATCAGTCAGTAGATCACACTTTACATCTGTCCTGTGCAAATGAAAAAAATACACTCACTTGTCAGTTTATTAACTTCAACCAGTTTAACTAATTCAGTCCAGTACAGTCCTGTTTTTTAAAACTGTTTTACACATGCTTTGATTTAGCTGTATGATCACCGATTGCATCGGTATCATTGTGACACACTCACAGTGGTTTCTATCATTCTGCTGACCCTATTTTTATAAACGAGGCTAGACTAAACAAGGGAAATGCCTCACTACAATGGTACTAGACTGTAGTAGCTACTGCTAAGTGTACCTAAAAATTTCAGCATAGCTAAAGCTACAAACCTCCTTTAGTGATCATAGAAGCAGAAATAATTTTAAGGTCACATTTTACCATCGTGCTTTATGGATACCGAAATGGGCAGGTAACCCTGTAAATCTGCAGGCATTTAATAAAGTCACAGACAGGACCGCCGCTTCATATACAGCTGAAAGCAACACTCCAAACCACTGTTATGTTATGCTTAGTCTGTGTGCAGTGGAAGAAAGACAAACAGAAGGACAGACACTGTTTATGTAAAGTATTACAATTTATTACTGATTTTATCATGATATGTAAGAATAAAAATGGGATGTTGCCAATATTTTAGACATCCGTGGAATTTCACAAATCACATTTTCTCAGGCAAAATTGCTAGCTTGTTGTGTTTATTTGTTTATTTAACAGGGACATTCCATATTACTGGATATCAATGTGAATATATAAGATGTAAACATGCTGGGTTTTAGTAAAGCTGCTAATTTACATCTGTAGAGCCCTGGCACGTAACATAAAAATATACCTACTACCAGTTTTTCCTCAGTTTTCCCATATTTTTCCATTCAAGTCCTGGCACCCTCCTATTTTGTGGTTTTTCCCCATGAAATTCCCGTCAACTTTGACAGCCTGAAAGCAGAGATAAAAACAGGGGGAGAACACAAAGAGGGAAAGAGGCCTTATAGCCAGGATGGGAAAATGGATGAGAGGAAAATAATTAGTAGATATACAGTGCGTGGGTTGCAGTAAACAAAAAAAGGGAGTATATTATCTGTTTTCAGCAGACAGAGTGATGTGGAAAAATCAACATTAGCAATAAGTCACGCTACACTGAGACCCTATCAGGTTAAAAAAAAGGAAAAAGAAAAGCAATGAATGTGAAATTTTATGAGTTTTGTAAAAGAAAACAAAAGAGACACAAGTGAGAGTCTCCATTCCCTCATAAACATGAAGACCAAGAAGAATGTTTCACATAACTAGAGTGCCAATGTCTGTCCCAATAATCAGATATGAATTAATCTATCTGTTCCACTGCCAAAGCGTTTGCGAAATGTAAGAAACCCTATCAGCCTTTCCCAGGCAGCCCAGACCAACAGACCCATCAAATCCACTGTGGTCATCTGAGTCAGGAAAACACTGAGTTGCGAATGCTCCTTAGGGATGGGGTTTCCATGGCGAGAGAGCAAGTCAGGTCGTGTTGCTATGGCAATAAATGTTGTGCCTTGATGCTAGTGTGCTTCCTGATATGTGCGTGTGTCTATGTGTGTTGTCTGTTCTAGTGTGGGATTACAGCACTGGGAGAGTGGGAGGACCGTTGGTGTGCTGTGAGATCAAGCTTAAAGACTGGGTGGAGGGTGAGTGAGACTGGGAGAGGCACTACGCACATACACACGCAGATTTTATGATGATATAAACACGGTCATTTGGATTAATATTCAAAAAAACATTAGTCTGCATGTTTTGTTTCTTTATGCGTCATCTTTTACACACATACACACTTGATCCAACACTTTCTTTCACATTTCCCTGCCTGGTGGCACTTTGAGCATTGCTCTGTAACCTTGTAAGGACAGCACTGCTCTCTCCACTTTTTACGCAAGGAATCATAACTCACTTTCATTGCACTCTGTTGAAGTTTTGATACTTATCGAGTTGAGTTTACTGCTTGCAGAGTAAAAATAGAATTTTAAGTAAACATACCATCTGATTTTTGGGGGTTTTTTGTTTCTCAGCAGTGTTATGATGTAGCAGATTCAGTCCAATAAAAGTTTTTTCATTTCTAATCCGCTAATGCTTTTAGGTGGGTACCGTAGCACTGACAAGCCTCATCCCAGGGGAGAGATTCTCATTGGTGGGCCCAACGTAACCATGGGATACTACAAGAAGGATGCGAAAAACCAAGAGGACTTCTTTGTAGACGAGAACGGCCAGCGTTGGTTCTGTACAGGCGACATTGGAGAGTTTCAGGAAGACGGCTGTCTCAAGATCATTGGTGAGGAGGCATGAGGAGGTGTGTGTGTGGGTGGAGTGAGTAGACCGAGAAGGTCTTATCCTGGTTTTTAACGCCACTAAGTCTGAAAGCTCACATTCTCAAAGTTGTGCCTCTCATGCTTGGTCTTGTCCCAGACAACCTTTCATCTCCACTTGCCATTTATCAGTGTGTCTGGAAAGCTTTTAACAAATCAGGCTTTACTTCATATCCTAGGATGATTTCACGTTTCTGTTTACTTCAGTGAGCCAGTCCCAGCCCCTAACTTTCCTCTTTTATCAAGATGATTTTGTTCAGATGCGCACAGCTGAGTAGAAAATGCATCCTTCTATCTCACTTCCTCCTTTCTTTTTAAGATGTATCCACATGTATACATGGACAAACACACTTTTTACCGGCTGCTCCCTTTGCTGTTTCCAGATCGTAAGAAAGACTTGGTGAAGCTGCAGGCAGGAGAGTACGTTTCCCTGGGAAAGGTGGAGGCCATGCTGAAGAACTGCCCTCTGATCGATAACATCTGTGCCTATGCCAACAGGTGTGTGAGGAGTGGGGCAGAAATATACATAAGAGTAGTTTACAGATCCACTGAAACCTTTATTGTCTCTGTGGATCCTGTTCTTTTAGATCGTCGTATTGGTTTGACTTTTAATTATAAAACAGACCTCTCGCATTAGCTTCTTTTCCATAATCTATAATTGTAAACATACCACGGCAGACCCAATGACGTTTTCATGCTTTTTAGCATTAACTTTTTATTAACTCACACGGTTGCTGTTTACACACTGCTTGGCTGAAGCTTTGCAGCTTCACTAACAACACTAACAACAACAGCAACACCTAACAGGACCCAGTATGAACTCTTTGTACCAGCAAGGCGTGATTGCGGATGCCGCTCAGGTGTGTCCGCCTCCCCTGCAGTGGCACCGCAGACCACGCCCCATCACATACCTACATCACCCGACTGAGGCCGGGGAGCCATCTGGCTGAACCTACTGCCCCCACACAAGCGCGAGAGGGAATCAGCCCGGACAGGGAGGTGTGAGTTCAGGTGGCTGCCCGTGTATCCAGTGGGACTGGTGACGAGATGGGCCCAGAGGTGCGTGTCCAGCAGTGGCCTCGGAGCTGGTCTGGGGGCCACCCATGTGGTCAGTGGCAGCACCGCAGCAGGCTTGGATGTGAGCCGAGGCTCACAGATGGCTGGACAGGCGGCCAGCACGCAGGACCACACAGTACGAGGCTGGTCCAGACAGCACACCGACCTCGGGCTGGGCATGTCCCGAACTCCGGCACCGGCTGGGCAGGACCCTCAAGCGCTGTGACCTCCGACCCCAACTGCACCGGTCCCTCATTCACCTGACCTTCCTGGGCAGGTCCCTCTGGCGCCTCAACCTCCACCTCTGGCTGGTGAGGCCCCTCGGATGCCTTGTCCTCCACCTACAGCTGCTCCGGTCAAGGACACGATGGTCACTCCACCGCCCTCCTCTGGGGAGCTGGAATGGGTGCAGGCCCCTGGTGGGCACCAGACGCTTCCACCCGAGGAGTGGGGATGGGTGCAGTGGCAGGCTGCGTCCTGGCTGGTTGCACCCTGGGGGCCAGCACAGATGCCGGAACAGTCTGGACCTCAGCAGCTGTCACGCCGCCGGGGAATGCCGGGGGGAATGGCGGCGGTGTCGGCCAGGAGCGGATCAGAGCTGCCAGATTCTCAATTCTCAATCCTCTGCATCTGGTGCTCAATACCGTCCTGGAGTTCTCCCTGCTGGCGGCGTGACACTCTGGCCTGCTCCTGCTGTGTGGCCGCCAGCTTGGCCACCATTTCGGCCCAGTCCTGAGTCTGCCGTGCCCCCATGCTGGGTTTTGGCACCACTGTAAACAAACCACGGCAGACCCGGCAACATGTTCATGAACATGCCTTTCACCATCTTTTTGTTAACTCCAGTTGCTGCTATAAACACACTCAGTCAGCTGCAGCTTTCCAGCTCAGAGCCCGACTCACATCATCAACAACAACCACTCTCAGGACCCTCTGGCACAGATACAGATGAGGACAGAATTATTAGTCCCCCTATGAAATTTTCTGTTTTTAAAAAAAAGTATTTTCCAAGTTCTAGTAAGCAGAACTAGGAATTTCTTATGCAGCTTTTTCAAACATCCTGGTTTTATTTTGTGTACTTAGAAACAAATTTTTTTACAAAAATTACCAAGGTCAAAATTATTGATGCTAATAGTTAATTATGTGTTCTTTATGCAGTATAATAGCCTGCAGTCTTTTGTTGTAGTTTTCAGTAAGTCTCAAACTCGTCTCCTGAAATATCCCAACCAATTCTTCTTTGGGGAATCTCTCAAGCCCCTCCAGATTTGTACGCCTCTCCCTTCTTTCTCTAAATATAAGCAGCATCTCTGTGGCCAAAGAGCTCTACTTTCACTTCATCTGACCAAAGGACCTGCTTCCGTATCCTGAATCTTTCTCCAGGTTTCCTTAGCATATTTCAGTCTGTCTTTCTGCAAAGTTTTTTTTCTTGAGCAACAACATTTTTTCTAAGTCTAAACTGATTTGTGTTTTTGGCCTGATAACTGCTCAAACCCTCTCAGTTTTAAGTTGATTTGCTTTGAGCATTAAAAGTTTAAGCACATGATTGCACAGCACTGGTTTGTTCTGTTGTTCAATAAAAAGGGGTCAGGGCACTAATAATAATATTTATCGATCTATCGATACTAATTTAATAATGAATTGGTCATCTTTTTTTTTCTTAAATGAGTCTGTTGTTGTGTGCAAATAGAAATAATTTACATGTTATAAAGAAAACTGTTATGTTAAGAAATGTTACGTTAAAAATCTTTTGCTCTGTTAAAAAAAAAACACACACACACAAAATTCTGACAAAAACTTTAAATGTTATTGGTGGGTAATAATTTTGTCCTCATCTGTATGAATGTTACTCTGACATATCAACCCACCTTAACAAACTGGGGCTGTCAAAGCAAACCCTTCATGCCAAAGGCACTCCCCAATGACAGCAGTCTCACCCAGCAAGATGCAATTTGCTCAGGAATGGCTTGAGGGAACACAAAAAATAGCCAAAGTTGTTACCACGTCTCAGTCTTATTCATTAACAGCAGATGTGCCAAAAAATCCATTCTGCGGAAGCTGCAGTCCACAGGACACCCACAGGCCCACATCTGTGGCCGAAAGGCTCTAAAATGGTTGTAAGGTATAAGTGTGAGCATGACTGTCTGTGTTAGCTATGTGATGGACAAATAACTAGCAAATAACAAGCAGAAGAAGATGAATGTTTATTCATCGTTTATTAAAGTTTTGGCTGTCTGGCAATCTGCAGTGCAATATTTTTCTGATTAAGCTCCATGTATCTACCCCGCAAGATATAACCAAGAGGCAGAGTTGACATCTCTATAGTGAATTAAGCTCAGCTAACAACAAAGGGCTCTGATCTGTTTTTCATTATTCGGTAGGAGTGAAAACCGTCATTTTGTACCCTAAAAGTGGCAGGCCCTCCTGCTCTGTGTGTTTCCACAGATTCACGAAAACATTTTGTTTTTCTGATTCAGAACCTGGATCTGTTTCTGCAGCCTGAAATATTTATTCAGTTCTGGGTCACAGTGCAGCTGTTTGTCAAGAGATTTGGAGCGTGCAATCTGTTCACACTCTCTCAAGCATGTAGTTTTTCCATCTCCTTACAAGGCTAAATATGCCACTCACTGATGAAAAGATTGCAAAGATTGCTCACTCTGGTGCTCCATCACCTTATTCGGCCCAGCGTCCACATCCTGAAGACCAGTTTAAGCTAATAACTGTTCTGTTTTTCTTTCTCTTTGACTCGTCTTCCTGCTCTGCAGTGACGAGACGTACGTGATTGGCTTTGTGGTGCCCAATCAGAAGCAGCTGTTGGCTCTGGTTGACCAGTACGGTATCCGAGGGTCATGGGAGGAGCTGTGCAACAGCAAAGCCGTGGAGGAGCTCGTCCTCAGGGTCATTACTGAGGCCGCACTGACAGGTGAGAAAGTCAGAGAAGGGGTTAAGCTTCATCTCAGAGCTGCATACACAAACTAGTTTTTACCAAGTTCATGTTTCTTCTTCCTTTGTAGCCCAGCTAGAACGCTTTGAGATCCCCCGCAAGATCCGACTGAGCCCAGAACCGTGGACACCCGAGACAGGATTAGTGACTGATGCGTTCAAGCTCAAACGCAAGGAGCTGAAAACACATTACCAGGATGACATAGAGAGAATGTACGGTGGAAAATGACAGCCAGGACCAGCACAGACCCGAGACCAGAACAATACTTAACTCTGAAACACTCCCACACCCCCAACCCCCATTCCTTTAGTCTGCAGTGAAAGAGCCACAGCAACATAAATCTGTGTGAAATCTTGTTGTTTCAAGGATCTCACAGAAACACAGATAAACCAGTTTTACAGAGGAAGCAGATTTTACTTGAATTTGTTGCAAAAGACGGGCTGAGAAGGTCTTTGTAAGAAAACATCCCTTGTGCCCTTTTTTTCCATCCAGGTGTGTGACCCTATTCCAGAGGTCTTTATTGTTCCAGATGTGAGTTATGAAACAGAGCATGCGTAAGCTGGTGTTGTCTGTTGAACTCTTGTCTGAGTTGCCACAGCAGAAGCTCAGGTCGCTTGTAGCCTCGGTGCTTTTTGCTCACCTGTGTCGCACTATGTAGCGAAATCAGTTCATTTTGGTCTTCTTCTAAAAGTTTAACTTCAAATTTCTAATTTCCTGCAGGTCAGGAGACGGTTAATTTTCTTTTCTTGTCTTTAACTTGTTTGGTGTTCTGTCAGTGGTTTATTTTGCCTCCCTCCCACAGTCAGACTGCGACTCCCACGCTCGTGGGGCGTCTCTCCCATCAGCACATTGTGAAACTAAAAGCACAAAGTCATTTGAGGGCAATGAAAGCAGGTTGGTAATCAAAGATAAATCCTTTTATGTGAGCTGATGATTTTTATCTTTTAACAATGATTCTAGTTTCGGAAAATTACCAAATTGTGACTAATAGGCCTTTTAAACACTGAAGAAAAAGAAACAAAAGTGCATGTTTAGACATTCTCTACAGCAATACAGTACACTTTTCAGTGGGTACTCCTTATATTACAGATGAAATGACTGTGTAATCATTGTAGTATTGATAAATCATAATGCAATATGAAAGTAGATTGCATCTGCTCGAGTAAGGCAGTTGATTACAGACAGGATCTAAATAAAACTTTATCAGTGTGTGTGTGTGTGTGTGTGTGTGTCTGGGCTGGAGAACAAGCACATTTATAGAAGTGTGACTTTGTCTGCCTTGCAGTCATTCTCTTTAAAGTTGTGTCATACGTGTTGTGTTTTGCGTGAGAATGGCCAAGTGTGTAGCTTCACATACACAACCCTCACAGCCTTTTGCCTTTTTTGTCAATCTTGGCTGATCGGGTGTTCCTCCTTATTCACACACATCCGTCACTGAAGCAAATGTGTAGGCTGTGTTTAAACTGAAGTTACATTATCAAAAACCAGGTTTGTAACTCACTGCACTCCTTTGCTGCAGTGAGAACCTGCCTTGGAGCATGTCACGATTCGATGAATGCATCAGATACACGTGAGCTAATCTGATGATGCGATGACTCTGTTGTCCAAACACAATATTTCACTTTATGGAAACAGAAGGGATATTGTAGAGCTGTTTTAGGTTATTTTCTATTCTACTCTTAGAATATTTGCCTTGTATAATTTTGGGCAACACCTCTTCATGTTTTAATTCACATGTTTTCAGTCCCATTGCCACAGTTGGATAAAATCAAGCACCTAGCCATGCAGTCTGCTTTTACAAGCATCTGTGGGAAAATGGGCCATTCTGAAGAGTTCACTGGAGTCCAGCCGAGATATTCCAGAATCAGCTGTAAGTGGTATTACTACAGAGTGGAAGCATTTGGAACCTAAGCCTTCTGTGGCATTAACATCAGCACAAAAACTGTGAGCTTCATGGTGTGTATGAGGTCCTCTACTTTGCCTATACATCATTTGAATATCTTTGTTAAAGTAGTCCCTTAGGTTCCAGTCTCCTCTTTCATTCCCTCAGTTTATATTTTACACAAGAACAGTACCAACATTTAGCGAGAGCCTTTGGATCCAGCATTTAAAATCTTAAAAGATTATGGCTACCTTTTCCCTAAAGTGAAATGTTGCTGTGTTTAATTTTGTTTTTGTGTGTGTTGCAGCTCAGGGAACTAGACCTTGAGAAGCCTGCTAAATAATCAACCTGTCAGGTGCAATTTAAAGTGTGTGCTAGAACGGGAACTAGTTGAGGCATCGTGTTTTCCCACCTTTGTTCCAAAATCATGTTTGAGAATTAGACCAAACCTTTTATGTAGGGCTTTATTGTCTGTTGTTGTCTTTCTATACAGAGGTTGCAAGTGTAAGAATACGTCATTTTTATTATAACAAAGTCTTCCGTGATTGCATTTGGTGAAAAGGGCACACGGGGCAGTGAGCCACACTACCTCCTGCATGTGCTGTACGCCCACCTACATGAATATTTGTGATTCAGTGGTTTGCCAGTTTGAACACTGTAACACATCGCCCAGCCCAGTGATGAAAATTATTTATTCATAATTTGCCTTCTCCAATGAAGTAAATAAAGATTGCTTTTGGTCTCCTTGTAAGTGCGTTTTATTTCCGCTGTGGTCACCAAGTCTGACTAATTAAATTGAAAGTATTAAGCACTATCATTCTTTTGTAATGAGCACATTAGCCTTACTGGGTGTGGGGGTGATGCCTGTGTCACCAGACAACAGAGAAATGATGACATTTATTTGTGCCTGAACGTCAGCTACAGAGTGAAATCAGCCTCCACTGATTCAATAATGCTAATGGCTAATTGGAACTAAATTCAATTCAATCATTAATGCTCAGCAGTCATTGGAGTTTTGAGGAGTCAGTTTGGAGTGTTTGCAAACTGATCCTTGGCTGTGTCTGGTGAAATGTCCTTTGGATGCCGCGTTTTTAAAACAAATGGAGGCGCCCTTGAAATGAAATGACACAAACAGTCAGCAGGTCAGTCACATCACATGGAAGATGAAACTGCAAGGCGACCTTCATGATCTTTAACATCTATGTTAGCTTTGCTTTCTGGAGGGTCAGCCCTTTTATCTGAGCCCTATTTATTTGTGTTACTTTGAACATAGTAGTAGTAAAAAAAAAAAAAGGTCTTGAGCTTAAGTTCTCCAGCTTTCTGAGGGCCTTTCAAATTTTTTCGTTGGGCATTGGCTGCTTTTCACTCATTTTCAGTCCAGTCCTTGTACCTTGCACCAGTAAGGTAATTTCCAAAGAGCTGTTAGGTAGAAAAAAAATCTGACAAGTCGCTGCATGGTGTGCAGTGTGTCCTTAAAAAGTTTGAGAAAACCGTTAAAGTGTAGGACAAACGAAGTGACATATCTAAAAAAAAATTAAAAAGTATCTGAAAGTTATCTTATCAATAGAAAAAAATCCATCAAATATCTGAAACAGGGCCTGAGAGCACCTGGCTCTTTAGTGTGATAAATCTACGCTGAAATCTTCTCAGAAATGATGTCAGTGGAAGAGTGACTCAGTGACTGGCAACGGCTTCAGCATTGGAATGATCCCAAACTGCCAATGCAATAAAAGCATACCCGGTTAGAAAAAGCCCAGAGTGGAACACTATCAGCCTGTACTGGCCTCCTCAGAGCCCGGACCTCAGCATCACTGAAGCAGTGTGGGATCCTCTAGGGATCAAGAGGATCCCACAAGAGCTCTGAATGTCCGTCAAGAAGCCTTGACACTATTCCTGATGATTACTAAAAGAAATTACAGAAAGCCTAAGTTAGTTCACACTGTGTTGAAGAACTAAGGTGTTTTTCAACTGTACCATTGTTCTGTGTTCTACCAGCGGTTGTTATGAAACGGTTAAAATATCTGTAGAACTCAAAACTGTTTTTTGCTCCATGCCATAATCGTGGTTATTTCTCGTATAAAGTTGCCCATTTGAACATCACGTTCTGTACAGATTAACCAGCCCGTTCTCACTCCCGGGGCGTAGCACGTGTTGGATTAACATGCTTTTAGAGCTGGCCTCAAGTGGCCACTTGAAAAACTGCAATTTTTGGCATTTTAGCAAAACCTTCAATTTTCAACACCCAAGACTGAAGTTTTTGATGAACTTGGGAATCTCACATGAATCTGCAGCTCTTCTCTGGCTTGTAACAACTCATAATAACCTAATGCTTTTGGCTCTTTTTCATACATGATACATAAAGTAGAGCTATTTCTTTTAAGTGGCTGGTGGAGACCAAAGAAGAGACCAAAGAGCCAGTCAGTATTGGAGTTACACTAACAAAATAATAAGATGCAAAACTCCAAACTAACAGTTCTGTTGCTGCATACTGCAATAACTGCTGAAGGTGTAAAAATAGTGCTTTGCTAATACACTGATATTTTATACTTATAGTCTGCTACATAAAAACTGTTACTGCACTTGAGTATTAACTTTTTATATTACATTTCCTTTGTAATACATTTAAGAAAGGGATATTGCACTTTATCTATTTACATATATGTTTAAGGTTACTACTGAATTTTGAAAAGAACATTTGATATCTAAAACAACAGACAGTTGTTTCAGATATCAAATATCAGTGTTGGTCTTCTGAAGTGCATTTACATTTCAACCCTCTATCAGTGGCTAAAATGATTTTTCTTCTCAGCCTCTCTGATTATCTCATTTTAAACCAGGTCCAACAGGTGGAAATTATGCTAGAACAACAACAGAAGAACAGAACAGAGTCTGCAGCAGAACTTTGTTCCATGAGGTGAACCACTAGATTAAAATCAGTTAGCGGCTCCTTTAACAGCTAGGACACTAAAATACTTCTGATTGTAAGACTGTCATAATGCTAACAGCACTGATACACTTTTATTTGGGACGGATTTTGTGATTATTTCATTGTTACATGGATACTTCTGCTGGAGATTCAAAAGACCACCATCAGACTGTAGAGTTCTCAGAATATTTGTCAGCACAGATATGTTGGAAATGAAGTCCCTACATTATTCAAACACATCTTTAAGATTTTATCCATAGACTTCAGGCTCATTTGCAAGGAAACGTAAAACTGTTTTTGCCTCAGAATGGTCCAGAAGATTGATGGAAAAATAGAGTGGTCCGATAAGATATGGACTTTGACAGCAGAGAGTGTGAGCAGTGACTCCAGTATTAATTCACTTTTCATCAGCTGCTTCTAAACAGTTGCAGTCTAAAAGTATTTTTCCATTACGCCCTCCCAGGGGCCACTTTCTCCTGGACTCTGGAGATGTGATGTAATTCTTCATAAGATCTAAAGTACTCATGAGCATGTGGTAGTTTCATAAGAATCCTCCAGAGGTGTGAAGAATATTCAGAGATGTACTTTACTTCAATTTTTTTTTTTTAAACACAAGATTCTCCCTCAAGGGTTCCATATACAGAGGGCTCATCTTACAACCAGTCCCCGTCATGTGACTCACGATGACGCTCCAGGGAAAGGGTATAAATAACTTCTAACTTTTAGTAGTTCTGCCAAACTCCAGAAGAGCTGCAAGAAGACACAAGTGGTAAAAAGGCCCACATGAGACACCGCTCTTCAGTTTGGTGAGTTGACAAATCCTGATACTCTTCTTAATGTTTACAGACTGTAGGTTTAGTTTGAGACTAATTCTGTTTTTGACTGCTGGTAACTTTTTCTCAACTTTAGGGAAATGCACAAAAAGCTTAATTAAAATATAGCAAATGAGCAAAATTTTAAAAACAAACAAACAAAAAACCCTCAAAACGATATTTTTAAGCAATGAGTGCATGAATAGAAGAAGAGGGCGTTTTCCAAATCGCCTATAGGTGTGAATGATTATCAGTCTGTCAGTGTTGGCCCTGGGTCAGACTGGCAAGCTGTATCGGTACCTCGCCTCCTGCCCCAGGACACTGGATTAAAAAAAAAAAAAGGGATAGATAGAATTTCATTAACAGTGACATGTGTTAAACATGGAGATAAACTCGTGAAAATTATTTTAATTATAAAATTTTTAAAACTATTTGGGGGGGGGGGCACTCTGTAGAAACTTTGCCGCGTACGTAAAACGCGTGTAAAAGGTACAGAAAGTCTTATATTTATGGATGGAAATCTTTTTTTTTTTTTTTTAGGTCCCCTACACAAAAGTTGCACTTAAAAATGGAGCACTTGGAAAACTCCACAGCTTCACCAAAACGCCTCGTTCTGCACGCGCAGAGCACCGGAGAAGACAAAAGCGACGGGAACGCGTACCTGTACATACTGATAGTCATGTCTTTCTACGGAGTCTTCCTCTGTGGTATAATGCTGGGCTACTTCCGCTCCAAGAGGAGGGAGAAAAGGAGGGTGAACATATTCACGCGCCTAGTGCACGAGGAGGAGCAGCGGGAGTGGGGTGCACTGCCAAAGAAGCACAGCCTGAGCTGCCCCGCTGCGGCCTCGGGACTGCGCTCGGTGCAGATGTCCCTGCCTTTCTACAACAACCACGGCAGCCACTTTGGGAATCTCCATTATGAGAGCGCGCTGGCGTGCGCGCTGTGCACGGAGCAGAGCAGCATCAGTTCCCTGTGCTCCTCCGCGGACACGCGCCTCACCATAGAAGAGGAGTCCGACAGCGGCACGGCGGAGGGACCGGAGGAGAGCGCGAAGCCAGGAACCGAGAACAGCGGGGATGATTCAGGCTGAACCTCCCCCATTCCAAAAGAGAAGAAACATCACCATGAGAGAAGATCGGGATGTCTTCTGACGTCTTACTATCAGAGGGGCCTTAAACAGCCCAACATCAACTTCCCAAGCCACCATTATTTATGATATAAGTTCCATGAAGGGACTGGGAACTGTCAAAGAAGCCTGAGTGTGAAATGTTTTAGATTTTGCTCTCAGACCACTTAGAGGGTGTCACAGTTATGACTGAGTGCCCAGAGGTAGCATGAAACCACAGACATACACCACGTTAGGCCACATATTTAAATGTATATCTGCTTTTATTTAAAACTACAAGCTGAGATTCAGATGTCATTTTACATGTTATATATTGGAAGAACTTCCAAGTGGTGAATTCTGTTCATGTCAAACTCAGATATCCTCAATAGAAGTAAATCAGAATATTTACTCATATATTCTATGATTTTACTGTATATTCATGATTATTTTGTTTTGTTTTGGGTTTTTTGCTTCACTCTGTGGTGACGCCTCCCTGCTGGAGCTCCCCACCCTCTCTTCTGACGCCACACTGAGCTCCACTGCACTGGTTTGGGCTGATGACTCACCCTGCTGCAGGGGGATGAGTGGAAGACAGATGACTTTTCTTGTGGGGAAGATATTTTGTCTGAAACTGAACCTGGCCTCTTTCTGGCCCAGCCAACCCTAAGTTTTGGGGTTTTTTGTTTTGTTTTTTATATATACCTGGAACCCACTTGAAAAATAGTGTAAACTCTGATGTAATTGTAGCTTTGTACACAATCTTTGAGTTAGGTTTACTTGATGACACCACTGCACTGTACATACGGTTTGCATTTGTCACACTGTAAGGCTTAATTTAAAATTGAATCTTTGTAGTGGTACAGAAAGAATAAATGTTTTTGAACCCAAGACAAGCTTCAGGTCTTTTTTTCTTGCACTGTAATGGTTCACCAATGGAGGGCAGTGTTGTAGTTGTAGCTCCTAACAAATAAGGATGATGGAGATGAAATGAGAAATACTCACTATTTTTAGAAAGCCTTGATTAATATTAGAATAATGCAAAATAGGGCTGATAACAAGTGTATCGTTGCCTCTGAAGCTCATCTCCTTTGCACATATCCTTAGTTAAACTTCCAAAGTCCTGAAAAAAACACAGCAGGGGTTATCACAGTAAACACAATTCTGCTTCTTAGTTTAAACACAGACCATGCCCAAACCTTTACCGTCAGCTAACCAGCAAGCCTTAACCCATTTGTTTCCTTATTTATTGGTAATATTTTTATTGGTGTGGGGGTTTAAGGTCACAGCAGACCACCTGAGGGATCGCAGACAACATCTGTAGACCCATCAGCCTCCATTATCGTGTGGTGATTTGACACGGAGCACTAGCAGACAGCAGCAATGATTCACCAAGGTTTTCCTCTGAAGGGGAAAAGATGTCAAGTTTTCAGTTCGCTCTTATGTGTGTATGTGTCTTTTTTTCCTCCACCGCATCATCAACCCTGTCCACCAGCCTCACACAAGCACACAAACATGGGCTATCAGCAGCACTGCAGGCTCTGAGTCCCACAGCTGCAATGACAACTCATCACAACAACATTAGCACCAACATAGGCCACGGGGAATACAAGTAAAGACTTTATGACGTATATGTATTGACACCGTATCAGCCCTGATAGGCCCACAAGGTGTCTGGCAAGGGTCTGGGTCTCTCTTCTTTGTTTATCAGGCATGCTCAATTTAACACCATTGTAAATACATTTCAGTGAACTGAAAGGCAGGAAGTCAGCTACACTAAATATTTGGTTTTATGGATTTATGAGTTTTTATGGTCTTCAGCCTCATCCCGGGAGATTAGACATTTAGTTCTTATCACGAGAAGTACCCACTCCCCTGAAAGTTCTCATGTGAATCAAAGCAGATCCAATGTGAATGTCAATGTGATCCAAGTTTATTACCAACATAAAAACTGAAACACTTGACTTCATAAGTATTCAGCACCACGAACACTGTTTAGTGAATGCTTATGCTAAGGACCTAAACATGATATTTAGACTACTGGGACAGAGCCTTGAGCTTTTGCTTTGACCTTCTTTTATAAAACCCCAACCAGTGAAGCACCCACAGTGTATCCAGTCTCAGCCTCAGAGGTCAGGAATTGTTTCAGATTTATCTTTTGGTAGTGTGGCTTTCTTTTGTTTTGTTTGTTTTAAATTATTTTTGTCTAGCACAGTAATTGGTATTTAGCCATAATATCAGCACAAATGAAGCCCATATGGAGGATTAACACTTTTAATGTTTCTTCAACATTGAACAGCTTGATTCTCATAAGAAATTTATGCTTGCTTGAGGATGTAGATATGCGTATAGCTACCTGTATTACTTACTTTATGCCAAACATATAATAACAAACATCAGGGTTTTTTTTTCTTTTACCATTTTCACTAAGACCAAGTTAGCATGCTAACTTAGCTCAGTATGCTAACTTGGCTCAGCTCAGTTGTTAGCCTCATATTAGCATGATGTTTTAGCATTTATCTCAAAGCACCACTGTGGCTTAGCTCAGCAGCTAGCTTGGCTGTGTATGCAATTTAACTGGACTTAAACAAAGACTCTTTCCCATAGCACACCTAAATTCACTTGTGCTGTCATATGGCTTCAAAAGTCTCGGCAGGCTTATTATTTAAATGACTTGACTTTAGGGTAACTCACCTGGAAAGTGGAACTTTTGGTCCATTGGAATAGTGACATGAAGACATAGGTAAGGGAAAGTCTGGTGTCGGGGGTAATTAGCACAGAACATTGAGGTTTTGCAGACACGTGACCACTAACCAGTTGACATTAAGTTGTCCACCATTTTGAAGTGACAATCATAATAACGATGTAATCTCAAGGGAATAAAGCCCCAGTGACACGGACCTACGGAAAATGTATATTCCCCAACCATTCATCCAGCCATCCATTTTCCAGTTACTCTCTGAATCATAATGAAACTAAAAAGTGTCACACAGAAAGGAAATGGAAGAGTGGCCTTGAGAGGCCAAATGCACTGCAACTTAAAAAAACACCAGCAAATCGAAAAACACTACAAAAGCACACAAAACACAGCAGAAGTAGGAAAAGCACCATGAAAGCTAACAAAATACAAAGGAAGTGATTGAGAGCTACAGTAAATGACTAACAGCAAACATATCTACAGTATTATATGAATAATGTGAATACAGCACACATTACCTTCCATCTTTTTTTCCCTCACAACACTGACTAATCCTCCTCTGTAAAAGTGTGGCTCCATCCTTTGCATGTTTTGTTTTCTGCCACTTCCGCAGCTGTTCCGTCTGGTTATTGTCTCACTTCTTCCATTTTTCTGTGTATTTTTGCAGCATTTGCTGGTATTTTGTTAAGTTGCAGTGCGTTTGGTCTCTCAGGGCCACCGCCATTTCCCTTCAACCTTTGAATTAGCAGGCAAGAATTCTCCATTTCCAGTCTTCGTCAAACTTGCTTAAATTGTGCTACCTCTCAGCTTATAGTTATAGCAAGTGCTTGCAGACAAATATGAAAAAAAGAATATCATTAAAAACCACCAACACCAGCAGGTCCAGTTTGGGTTAGTCCAATTT
Source organism: Oreochromis aureus (assembly GCF_013358895.1). Lineage (NCBI taxonomy): Eukaryota > Metazoa > Chordata > Actinopteri > Cichliformes > Cichlidae > Oreochromis > Oreochromis aureus. The sequence goes on from NC_052955.1 coordinate 34,442,653, forward strand.
CCGCCATTGAGGCCTAGCAGTAAACAAATCGTTACAGCTGTGTCCACACACTGTAAATCTAAATTTAAGCCTTCTCAGTGTCCAAATGAAGCCATCCAGAACACCTAGATTTTTTTGTACGAGCACCTAAAAATGAGTCTCTGAGATATGACTCTTTAAGCTGTTGTAGTCAGCCACCAGTGCCCATTCCATGCACTAACATTAAAGGGCTCTTTTCTGGTGATCAATTCAAGAAAAAATAAGAATATTATTATAGACATTCCTAGTGGAGGGGTTGCTAGTATGCGTTATTACCATTGTAAGAGTACGAAGGTCATCTTTTCAGAACGCAACGCATTCAAATAAGTTGGAAGTGCTATGAGAAGAAGAGAAAAAGCATGATTGAGGAGCCTTGGTGCACGTCTCTGTTTCTGTGTGTCTTCCTTACCTCCAGACACTCTGACACGGATGCAGACTTGTTGAAGCGTTCGAAATCGCATTTCCGACATAAACACCCACTTGAATTATTGATGTACAGCCAACCCACTGCCACACAGTCGACCGTTCATTTATTATCAACCAGGAAGTCGAAGAGGGTGCACTGCTGTGTCTCTGGGAAACATATCTGCAAACTGCCTTTGTCCTATTTCACAGTCTAAGAACGGCTGTGTGAGTGTGTGAGAGACATAGTGGGGCAGGAAAGCAAGAGAACAAGGGAGTGTAACAAGGGCAAGAATAAGAAGCAGATGTGATGCATGGAGCTTCTCCTGCACTGTGAAGCAGGATGTGTGTCATTAGTGTCCCCCTGTGGGAGTCAATGGTGGAGCTTGCGTCCTGCCTCAGGCCTCTTTCACACACATACACACACACAAACAGACACACACACACACACACACCACCATCACTACCAACCACCAACATAGTCTCTCCCCTTTTCCATCCTCGTCCTCCTTTTGTCCTCTCTTCTCTTATCTCATTAAGTGTAATGTGGAGATTTCAGCAGAATGGAGCCTTTCTAATGTGCGTTTATGTAACAGGTCCACTTAAAGGCACATTCAGATTTCCTCTAAATATAATTAGCATTAGTATGTCTGAACAAATGTTTTACATCACCTTACAGGTAGCAGCTAATTTTTTGTGCATCAAGAGGCAATGTATACTAACTAAGCCATAGTTAGTTATTAGCCGAATTAGCCACCCCTGCAACTCTTCTTAGGTCTACAGAGGGAGTAGGCTGGGGTTACTCATAGCACCATTAAGGTGATTTCACACAGTGCACTGACCAGTGTGCAATGTGACGACTGCCCAGAGAAGGTCCATCCAGTCAGCAGCAGCAGACAGGAACAGCACTGAATTAACTGAACACTACGACACGTTACATTTTGTATCAAGACCACATGAGGAAAAGCCTTTCTTGTAAACAGATTTCATCAAAGTACACACATCAGTTGCATGTTTGTAACCTGCTGTAAGTCTGCAGTGAGTGTAACCTCAGGTTAGATCTGTTATCCATCTGCTGAAGGTCTTGAGATAATGTGGAAATGAGGCAGAGACACAACGCATCCTGGTGGAAATTTTAAAGACACTCAGTTTCGCACTTTGCTCTGCAGCTCCCTCAAATAGCACGTCGAACCCAGCAGTGAGTCCTGTGTGAATGCACCATTATCAACCCAATTTCCACCACAAACAGGAGCTGTTTTTTTTCAGTGAAACACCTCTAAAAATACCCACTGAAACAGCTCAAAGTTAGACACCAGAAGAGCCAAGGTAAAAAGTAGTCAGTGGAAGTATTTAGAACTTGCATTTGTCAGTTCATCAAAAATATGAAAATCTTCGTCATGCTAGTAGTCTTTTTTATCTAGTGGAAAGCAAACCTCGTAAAAATACTGAAGGTTTAAAGCTGCTATAGTCAATGGTATTATATTAACAATGGATCAAATTATTGTGTGTAGTGTGAAAAGTGCCCACAGCGATGAACCCACAGAGAACAAACACCTTTCATAATTGTTTAACGTGAGAAGAGAGTGTAGCACTTAGCATCCACATGATCAAATATTTCCTCTGGAATATTTGATCATGTGGATGCTGGAGTAAAATATTGAGTTGGCATCCATCAGAGTCCCAGTTACAATACTCTTTATGTTACTGATGTTGCTCTCTTAGCAATCTAAATAGGAAGCTAGTCTGCAACGTATTCATATAAAGCAATGTTGTAAAGTTATACAGATTAGTGCTGAATTTAAAACTTATTGTTCTGCCCACTAATGGCCAAAAAAAAAAAAAAAAGTTTTTCTAGTGATAAAGAAATGTTCACATCCCAAAATCTAAACTGTTTCATATTTATGTAATTTTTTCTATTATCTGCCGATTTTGGGGGATTAACCAGAACAGTCTTCATGGATCTTTTTGCTTTGTGTGTGCCCAATCTTTTCTAGGTCAATAAGATGAAGAAAATTATAACACAAATCCAAAGGAATTACTTGGGCCATGCTGAGAGTTATTATTTGGCAGTCAGAAAATCAGTCTGAGAGGTAACTTAGCTTTAGATGTCTAACAGTACTCACAGCTAAATGATGGACTGATATTTTTGTGTGTACTTTTAGTTTACAGGTGCTTAATCTAAAGCTGCTGACCTTCCTTTTTTCACCTCACGAGGATGTTAGGCGTCGGAGCTCTGTCTCCTCACGTGGCATTTCAGTATGCCACTGTAATCCACACTGTATGAACTGTTCTCACAGCCTCTTGCAGACTAATAACACGGGGATGGAAATGTAGTCAGACTCTTCTGATGAGCTTATTATGAAAACCACAACTTTCTTTGGAGTTCTTGTATTGATTCTGACCTTTTGATCTTTATCTCAGAGACCATTAGTGCCTAATCCTAGAAAGCTTCTCAGCATATTGCCTTGTGTTTTGAAGTCATTCTCCTGGGCAGACCGTAATAATACTATCTTTCTCACAGTCACTAAACCAGTGAGCTCTCGGGTCACACTGAGAGGTGTTCTTCTGTAGTGTTTTACAGCACAGTAAAAATAATTGTTTGTGTGCGAACTTCCTACTCTTTTAGTCCTTGTAAACAGGCTCTTATCCACTGAATGCACTCACACACCTGTCAGCTCCAGCAAAAGAGAAAGCCAATAAGTGCGAGTGTTGTGTGATTTTGCACGTTAAATGTGTTTCTTTCTCTCAGACTGTGGATAGTCATGTTTTCCTTTTCACAAACATTAGTCTGGACTCAACCTTTTATCTAATAAGTGTTACTATGGAAACGTAAGCCAAAAGGCTAATTTGCATCTGTCTTCCTGGTCTGAAGGGAGCACCGGTACTAGTCAAGAAAGAGAAGAGCCTGTAAAGTACAGACTTGTACCATCAATATACACCAATCAGGCTTAACATTATGAGCGCTGACAGGTCAAGTGAATAGCACTGATTATCTCTCCATCATGGTACCTGTTAGCAGTGTTGGGGAATAAGAGAATACATGTACCAGCGTTACCTTTTTAAAATACAAAATATGAGTAGCTGTTGGAATACAGTTACTTTGTTGAAATAAATGGATTAAACGGCAGTGTTTTCCTGTTTTATATGTTAGGCTATCCCCTCTCTATCCCCTCTCTATCCCCTCTCTAATTTTTGTAATTCCACACATTCGCCCAAACCCAAACAAAACACGAAATAATAGGCACTAATGTAAGTGTACTGTTAATGTTGGTGGCGTCCGTTACACATTGGACCCAAAGCCAGCACAACAGAGCCAGCAGTGCATGGGCAGGAATGCATTTCTTACTTGGAAATTCTGACACCACTTCATATTTAAAGAAGAAAGGGATGGGCAAAATCTGACCGATCAATCCAAACTCTCTTTGCAAGCAACCAAGCTGCTCTCAGTGTCAAAAGAGTCCACCTCCAACCTAAAGAAACATCTGGAAGTAAGTTCTTTTTTAAAAAAACTAGCGTTAGTCTACTGCAACTATCTTGTTTTAGTTATGGTAGCTACCTGGGTTATGTGCCACTTAAGTATCGAGCTAACATTGTTAGCTGGCGTTAGCTGAGGTTAGTTCATAGACTGCAGACTGTTAGACTTGATGGATAGCGTTAACAACCTGCTCGCTGCAAATAATCATGTTCAGTTCTGAAAGCAGTCTATGAACTAACCTCAGCTAATGCCAGCTAACAATTTTAGCTCGGTGGCAAGTATCCTTCAGTAATAGTAATAAATCACACAGCAATAGTACATTCATGTAGTTGTAAAAAGCATGACAATATATTAAGTAATCCAAAGTATTCAGAATATGTTACGCACACTGAGTAACTTAACGGAATATGTTACAAACTACATTTTGGGGCATGTATTCTGTAATCTGTAGCGGAATACATTTTAAAAGTAACCTTCCCAACACTACCTGTTAGTGGGTGGGATATATGAGGGAGCAAGTCAACATTTGGTCCTAAGAGTTGATGTTAGGAGCAGAAAAAAAGGGAAGCGTTAGGATTTGAGGGAGTTAGACAAGGCTTAAAATTAAGGACTATCTGCTTTGATTGAAAGAAGAACCACGGGAAGCTGTATCCAATCAGTATCCTCGCAGAGTCACTGCACTAGACCTCCTGGTGTGTTTTTAAATTTGTGAAAATTTCTAATGGAATTATCTGACTTTGTGTGAGGTACAGACATCCAAGAAGTTTGTGTTTGATGATTAAAATGCTACTATTTTATAATAGTTAGCACTAACGACCAGGCTTCTCAATGTGCGCAAAACTCTCATACAGCTTGTTAACGATACTAGCTAGCATTCGCTGATGAATTAGCATGAAGCCAAAACAATAATATTAATATTAAGGCATCAAAATATGGAGTCCAGAAAGAAATGGGTGATCTCACGGTGGCTACTTCCATCTTTTATATACAGTCTATTGGGACAACCTATTATTAATCTATATCCAGGCATCAATGTAAAAGACTGAAGTCTTGTCCAACCGCAAAGAAGATCCTGGGTTCAAATCCACTGGCTGGGCATCTACTCCGGCCTCCTCCCACAGTCCAAAGACATGCAGGTTAACTGGTGATTCCATACTGGCTGTAAATGTTAGTCTAAATGGCTGTCTGTCTCTGTGTGTTAACCCTTGAATGACTGGTGACCTGTCCAGAGTGTAGCTTGCCTTTTGCTTTGTGAGAGCTAGGATAGGCTTCAGTCCCAGCACAACCTGGGACTGGATAAGTGGAAGAAGATTTGTGGTCTGTCCTAAAGAAAACAAATACACCAGAAATATGTAATGTCTCCCTCAGACCATGTCACCCAGTGCACAAGCTGTTGCTTTTCTAAAAGAGCCTGACTCATGTAAAAGTCTGGGGGTGTACGGACATAGTCACACGTGACACATCGAGCCAGGCGCAGTGAAGTCCTTAGTTCTGAAAATACTTGGTCACGGCTTTGTTAGTGCTGTGTGTATGAAGCTTCATTAAGTCAGTGGGAGGTGTTGCGCCTTCCTGCCAGTTTTGCCTGGATCACTACTAATGAGCACAGTCATGGTTCAGTGACAAGGTGTAGAAAAGATACATTTTGCTTTATTTTTCAAAAGCAGCTCCATGTAATCGCACACTGCAGGCCGCCTCAAACAGCAGCGGCAGAAGAAGAAGTTGCTTTCTGCTGGCTGTTTAAACACACCTGTCTAATGAGAGGCAAATTAAGCCACTATTGTTAATTATGCAGTCAAAGAGCTAGCCCCTATAGGCTTGTTACCGTGACAACCACACACCAATGCCAGTATCTCCATTATTATCTTCTTGAAAGCTGTGCTCTGTCATTGTCACAACTGCTCGTGAGCTTGTTACTGCCTGTTTTGGTGTGTCTCCACTGAAACCAAGAGTCAGAGGACTTTACTGCGATGGACACGGTGGTGATAGCAGACAGCATGGGGGAGCTCTGATGCCTCTCAGAGGCTTTTAAATCACATGTTACCCGTATTTGAGGCGTCTTGTACGAGGCAGATCATTGTGTACTAACTGCCATATGGTGTAAGTAATTATAAGCAACAGTTTCCATCTGCATGGGTGCAGAATGTAATAAGGCCATGTGTTCATGTTGGAGCATCTTGAGTGATGCATATAATAACTACATATTATTTCATCATGTCGTGATTAGCATTTTATTATCCGAAAATGGGACACCACTGTAAGAATTCAGTAAGAATTTTATTAAAACTGGAGACGGTCTTAAGTTAAGTAATGAGTGATAATTAGACCATCAGTATCAAAAAGAAACTTCCTGTGTGGTTCAGTCCAGTTGAATTTTCACACAACCCGACTGGATTCAGAAGCATTTAAACATCTAAATCAAAATTTTTAAATGCAACATTGCACTTTTAAATAATAAAGCAACTGAGACACTTTAAATTTGGAAAAAAAAAATCTCTAAAATGCTTAAAAGTTATTTCACTGGAGATCAAGCAAAAGAGAGTCAAGCTGGTTTTTCTTTGTCTTGCCATCTGATCGTTGATTCAGCCGGGCGCTGTCACCTGGTGATAAAAGTTTGCTCCATGTTTCGACTAGCATAGCTTCGGGTTCACCCACAGTGGCACATTAGCGAGCTGTTAGGTTGTTTGTTTTGTTTTTTGCCCCGTGGTCATTCCAGCACTTTCATTTTCTCCTTGTAAAATATTCCGTAAGTATTTAGCTGTGTGCTCTGGATCATTATCCCATTGAAAGACCCACTCCCATTGCTTTAATAATCTTTTGGCTGATTTCTTTAAATTTGCATCCAAATTCTCTTGGACATAATTCTTTCCCCTCTGGCAGGACTTTCTACCATAAGATCCGTGTAGGCTGAATTTGGACCCATCTGAAAAAATGTATCTCCTAAACTTACTGTCTGTTAACTAATTTAGACCTAGATGTGTTTTTATTTTTTTCTTTGAGCTTGTGAATGGCTTTCACGCTCCCTCTGTACACGTTCTTACTGGTCTGAGAAGTGTGTTCTCTGGAGCTGTTTCTGGCCTGTTTTTCTTGATGTTACTCACAATTACGTGGCCCAATCTGCTGCTGGTCTCTCGGCCTGTGTGCCTTCTGTTCTCTGCCATTAGCCCTCCGTTTTTAGCTTAATGGAAGGTTTTGATTACTTTGCTATTTATAGTACCTTATAGCCAGCTGTAAGGTCATTTACATCTGATCTATAAAGTCAGTTATCAAAAATTCCCTTATGTGATTCCTTCTACTATTACTATTTTGTTGCCAGTAACTGAGTTACTACACTCCCATAATTTTCAGCTGTATTGAGAGATCTTCATCATCAAAACTAAAAACATGCTCAGTAGCTCATCCATTCCACTTTCACACCGACTTGAAGCCCAACCTTGAAAGCTTGTCATTGATTGCATGTGAGGATCTTTTGTTTTAACCTTTTGATCTCTGCTCTGCTGAGTGTCCTCTATGGTTCCAGTTTCCTATCATAAGAATTTTAGCCCTGTTTGACTGGAGGCTTAATTCCCAGTTAATCCTGTGTGATAAGTGTCGCTGCAAGCACTAAAGGGAAACTTCCTTAAGTAGAGATATTTTTTTTAAAAGAAGCAAAAATAGTTCAAACTAAAATAGAAGCAGCAGAGGCAAGCATGTCTTGACTTTTAATATGTGCAAAGCTCAAAAACACAGCATCCTGCAGTTTTTTAATCTCTCTGCTAGAGAGTAAATGCTCATGTTTTTCTTTTTTCAGACTCTACGCCTGTAGTTTCATGAGATCAGCTTTCAGCTAAAAATGTGCCAACATGACATTATTAGTTTCAGTTCCTTTATTTGGCTCCTGCTTGAAGCATATATGTGATTAATCACAGGATCACTGTCCTTAAAGGTTACTCCTACTCTTTGCAGTATGTAGGAGTGAGTCTGACAAATAGGATTTGTTCCTCAATTTTAGCAAAGTGTCATTCTTTAATATCAACAGTTTGTTGTTCCAATTTCAGCAAGAACTATCAGACTCACAAATAAGGAAAGCAGAGACTTAGCTCAGGGCTTTCATTAAAACAAAACAAAAACTTAGGTTTCCTGTAGGATGGGTGTGAGGAGGCAAGGTGTGTTTCCAAGGAGGATGGTTTCCTCAGGCAAGGCCAGCTAGAACATCAAGATGATTATAAACGGATAAGCAGATGCAGGTAACTACTGGGCCTGGCAACTACTACTGTGGCCTGGCAGTCGTGGTAGCTTGCTGTGGGCTGCACCGACACTGTTGTTGCAAGCAGAAATGAGCTGAGAGGCCTCCCAAAAACCCACTTCACTATCTTAACTCACATGACAATCTCTTTGACGCACAGGTTCACAGGCTAACGACAGACCTAGATGAATGGATGCAGACCCACTCTCTGCTTCTCTGCAGGTTACCTTCCCTCTAATCAACAAGATGGTTCATTAGAGGGAAGGTTAAGAGCAAGAACAGGAGGAGAGAATACTAAAGAAAAAAGCCATACAAATGCTCCTAATGCCTAAAAGTAAGTGCCTGACCAATCTTAGTGTCTTAGCCCAAAATCACAGGCTAGAACACTAAATAATCTGCTTTACATTTTAGCTCATCTTCATTTTCATATATTTTTTGATATGTTTTCTCTGGTTCACTGCAGTGGTGGCTGTTGGGGTGGCTGTAGGAGGTAGAGCAGGTCATCTACTAATTGGATGGTTGGTGGTTAGATCCTTGGCTGCTGCAGCATGCCTTGGATAAGATACTGAACGACAAGTTGCCCTCTGAAGCATTCATCTAAGTGTGAATGATAGATTAGATAGAAAGTGCTTGAGTGAATGAGATGGATGAGGATGTTGTATAAAATGCTTTGAAACCACTATATAGTATAAGCCAGCTATATAAAAACCAGTCTTTTTACCAAAACTTTAGAAGGCATAAGAAACATTTTTAAATCTTTTTTAGATCAAAGTCAGTAAAATTTTTAGGCACCTTTAACATAATGCCTGATAATTCTATACATGCAGCAATACGTTATGGTGACCTTTGAAAATACAGTTTAGATTGGTTTAAACTGGGCTTCAAAATAGGTGTGCAGAGTAGTTTAAAGTAGAGGTGGCACAATACCACTTTTTTATGTCCGATACCGATACCGATATCATAAATTTGGATATCTGCCGATACCGATATGAATCCGATATTGTGTGTTTTTTAATCAATAAAACTGTTTTTTTTAATATCTTGCTGCATTTTGTATAAGTTCATACTCAAGTTTAAATAAACAACAACACTAAAGCTATTCTGTTATACCTGTGTAAAAATATACTGCACCCAAAATATTTCATAGTTCAGCAACACTGATCAATCTAATAAACTTAAACCTGCTCCATCCTCCCTATTCTGGTATTTTAAAGAGTACTTAGCAGAAATATTAAGCAACCTAACTAATAGGGTTGCAAACTCCCAGCAAAAAAAAAAAAAAAAAAAGGGAACCACCCCCACCCTCCACCTCATGATGCTTAATCGATGTAATCAACTTTAATTTGATGCAGGGTGAAAAAAATGCACAGAAACAAATTATTTTTCAAGAATAATTAAATAGATTCAACATCTTTCTTCAACAGAATTGCAGAATTCACAGACGGTACCTTCCCAAAGGAAAAAGTACTATAGCTTACTAGGGTATATTAGACTTAACAGTTACTATATGCAGTAATGGACTTCTATACATTTTACATCAGATTAAAACTTTGGGTGTAAGATTCAGATAATTATTTATTAAAAGCTAGACATTTTAAATGAGAATAAGAAAGAAAAGTATGTCTTTGTGCCCCCTTTTCCCTGTTCATGCCCTATCGGCCCCCCTGGCTAAATTTTTCTAGATCCGCCCCTGCACAGTTACCAGCCGTCAGCTACAAGAAAAGTAATATTGGTGTAGAAAGTAATATTAAATAAATTCTAACAACAGCTTATCAAGGTTAAAGGTGCTGCTGTTGTTCAGCCGCTGGTTTCCTCTTTCTGGCGCGAAGTGGACCAAAAAACAAAGAAGAGAGACGGACTCGCTACAGAAAAGCCGATCAGCTGATCGTTAAGCAGTTTCACGATTGAAGTAGCAGCAGGAAGGTGAGGGAGAGAGAGGCGCAGTCGCTCCATATATCGGTTGTTAAGCTTAACATGGGAATGCTTTACAAACATTCAGAGATGAACTTACACACTTGCTTTACTTCTCTCTGGGATAACTTCCTCAGAGATGAAATGCTGGTTTGGTAGTGAGGCTACAAATACACACAGCCGCTCTATCACGTGAGCACACTGCTCCGACATGCTACGGTTATGAGCTGAGTTACGCGGTGTTGCAAGTTTTGTGAGGTGCTTTTTTTTATATTTAATGGATCGGATTACATTTTTTATTTTTCGCCGATATCCGATCCAGTAATTTAGGTCAGTATCGGACCGATACCGATAGGTAATATCGGATCGGTCCATCTCTAGTTTAAAGTAGGGCTGCCTTTAAGTGACAAGACTTGCTCCTACAAGAACTTTGCACGTGCTGCAAAGAAGACAAAAAGCATAAAGTAAAATTGAGCTCTTTAGATTCTGTAACTGTTTCTAACAATTTCTCATTTGCAACAAAAATGTGCATTATTAACTTTAAGCATCAGGGCTCGCAAAATCGCTAGCCCGACGTCCTGGGGCTAGCGATTTTTCCAGTCGGGCTACCAAAATCCATCTCAGCCCTGCCCGTTGGGCTATCATAGGAATGAAAGATATGTCAATGCTTTTGCATTCTTTCACAAATGTAGCTGAGTAATTATGTCATCGGCATCGATGAGCCACTGTCAATATGTGACACATTGAAATCGCGTTTGAATTTGCGCTTGTTTTTTGCTTTCACTTTCACTTTGCGATAGCGCGAACTGTGTGTAGAGAGCGGCAGCACTAATTGGTAAGTCACAGATTAATTGCGCACCAATTCCTCTGACATCGTCTTATCAATCGTTAGATTACTATCAAACATGACAAGTGAAATCTCCTGCAGCAAGCTTAAACATGTGATAGAGGTTGATTGCGCAGAGAATTGCTGATCGTTATGTAAGTATGTGTGTAAGAGCAGATGGCTTTAGGCAGGTATTTTAGTTCTGCAGAGCCAAACAAGAGAGGTCAGGGTGAAGAAGGGGCAGCCAAAGAAAAGCCGACCACAAAACGGAAAAGTTATGACAAATCAGACAATGAGGGAAAAAGAAAGCGCAGCTTTTTGGTTTCATGGACAAAAGTTTCCCTCGATTTCTGAGTCGACAAGCGCCTTTGTTACTGGGACCAGTCATTTTAAGAAAGACCCCATCAGAACCCATGAGAAATGCAAGAAATACATTATTGCTCAGTCTGCAATATCTTTCCCAGAACAAACACCAATTGCAAAAAGCATACTAAAAGTAAACCAAGCATAACAAGAAGTCCTGAAAAAGCTGTTTAGAACAGCGTACTATGTTGCAAAGAGTGAACTACCACTGGCAAAATTTAGCAGTCTTTGCAAACTTCAAAAAGCAAATGTCCTCGATCTTGGTTCCACTTGCCTCTTACCCGTGATTTCAGTGGAAATTTCAAATTCAGGATCTGACACAGACTGATTCATGTTGTACACAGTTCTTGCAAATTCATAGAAATTTCTGGTCAATTAGAACCAAATATTTGAGTTGATGGTTGAAATTGTTGTTGTAATTTGTGTTTTAAATATTTTTAGATTGATGTTTTGTTTCCTTTACAATATTATACATTAAAGTATAATATTATAAAGGAAACAAAACATCAATCAAAGAATTGTCCTCTTTTTTTTTTTATTCGGGCTACTTAAATTTATTTTGGGCTGCCAAAAACTGAAAAGTGCCTGCCCGAAGGGCTACCAGGGATTTTGAAATTTTGCGAGCCCTGAGCATGTATCAACCTTCAACAGTGAGCTGCATTAAAAACAGGGTTTGGGCTGAGGGGAGGAACAACGTGTGCTTGGATGGGTCTGCAGGCCAGCTATTTATATGAATGAAAAGGGTTGGTGAAAGATTACGAGAGTCACGTTCAGAGAGAGAAGGAACCTGTCTGGCACACCAGAGGACAGGGAACATTAAGAGTACAAGCCAGCTATGCGCACTAAACCTTGAGCAGATTAAGAAATACATCAGCCTGCTCTTCCATTCTGAATAAGAAAAGACAACAAAAGAGATGAGTGGTTTGTAACGCAAACGTAAGCACTGTTGTCTCCGTCTTATTATTGTTCTTCTTTTTTTGTCCATTGTCAACATTGCAGTGAATTTTGGCTTCATTTCTTGGTATGTTGTGTTCTTTAAGATGTTCGAAATATTCTTGAGATTCTGCTCCATTATTTCATTTTACTTCCATAATTCCTCACAGACCCAGTGTGCTTCAATGGGATTAAGATCCTGGTTCCTCTGTGTAGAGGCCGCCGAAGTTCAACGAAGTCATTCCTCATTGTTCCCAAAAACAGTTTGCAGTGCTTTTGTTTTGTGACCAGCTGTCTTACCGTGCTGTAAATCCCTTGAAAAAAAAACCTACAAAAAAAAGGCCAAATGTACCATTTTAAAATTATGGAAATTTTTGTATTCATTTTTTAAGGACTTTTTTTAACCTCTGTTTAAAAAAAATAATGTGATGGCAGAAGATTAGCAGGATATTTTGATATACAGTGTAGAAGCAGTTTCAGAAATGATTAAAAAAAATCAGTTTGTCTGCCAACAATCAAACTACAGTTATCACAGTTAGTGAGATCAACCTTTTACCTCTTTCTGATGTTAGCAGGAATTGAAGCTTCTGACCTTAATCTATATCCATCCAATTATCTTTGAGGGAAATTGCATGAATATATGTACAAATGTACCAGCATTTCTAATAAAGTGCTTGGAGAGTGCATACATTTATAATGGATCAAGTTCCAATTAAATATTTTGCAGAGGCCTCTTGTCTGTAATGCAAGGTCTCTGCAAGTTACCTCAAATCCTGCAGAGTGACTCTGCATTACTGGGACATTGTTTTGGTTCATAAACATTACATGGTTAGAATGCACACAGGCGTGTTGCAGTTTGTTGTACTATCCCAGAGAGAAAACAAGGAATAAAGCATAAAGATTACCCAGGGCCTTTATCGCCTGTCATTTAGGTTTTTCAACCATGTATTAAGATATTTAATTCTGAATTTATAATTAAATGTAGTCCCATCATTACTGGTAATCAAAAGCCCATATCAACTGAAGTCTCTAAAGAGTCTCCATCAGATTCCTCAAATGGCTGCCTCCATCTGTCTGGACAAACAATTGATTTGCCTCTGTGGTGTTATTCTCTGTGGAGCTGTGGAGGCGAACACAAATAACCTGAATGATGGCAACATTCAACCTGAAGTGGCAGTCAGAGCAAATGGTGTTTCACTAGTTTTTAATGGCTATTTTACAATTTGTAAATTTTCTTTTGTATCCAACATAGAGTATGCTGTGAATGAAATGAAGTGAATGACTCATCCACTCGGGTTATTTATAGAGTGAGGGACAAAGCAGCACCAGCAATGAGGGGAAGATGTCATAAAATGATAAGTGTTAACTCACAGCTTCCTGCGTCCACAGCGCAGATTAATTAAAAGTAGAAAGAAAAGCAAAATAATGTCAAAGGAAGAGCAACGAGCCCTGCAGTCAACAACAGGTCATGCTATCTAAACAATATGAGCATTTTCTGTTTTTGTCACTGCTCAAGAGTCGTGTACGACCACGCCTATTGCTACAAAAACACTTTAATCTTTTCTTTGCCTGCATCATCTTTTCAAAGTCTACGCTCACTTGTAAACACAGTTGAGCAAAAGATGCAACCCTATTACTAACTCAGTTATTTCTTTCATTACAGTCTTTCAGTAATGCTCACCAGCAGTGTGGGTAGGGCTGCTTGGACAATCTGTTCTTCTCTCTTCTTGTTCAAAATTAAATGTCAAAATGTATTTGTTTGTGCTCTCCAGAAGTACACAGGGAAGCTTTTTACTAACAGACAGCCTAGTGAGGAGGAAGATATCGACTAAGCCTTCCAAAATCATTAAGTCACTGTTGGAGAAAAAAAGCCCACCAATATTTATTGGGTGAAACAGTATGTTTGCTCAGGCCTACACACAATGCCGCAGTTCAGGGAAGGTGCTTGAGTGAACACAAGCTGACAGCAGCTGGCGGAAATGCTAAAGGATTGTTAATCTGAACTCAAAATGTAGCAGTTCAGTTTTATTTATATAGTGCCAAGTCATGACAACAGTTGCCTCAAGGCACTTTATATTGTAAGGTAAAGAACCTATAATAACAGAGTGAAAATCCCAACAGTCTGATGATCCCCTATAAGCACTTGGTAACATTAGGAAGGAAAAAGTCCCTTTTAACAGGAAGAAACCTCCAGCAGAACCAGGCTCAGGGAGGGGTGAGGGGAGGAAGAGAGCCAGACATGAATAATAATCAAATGCAAAGCAGTGTATAAACATAGAGAGTGAAAAAAAGTGAGAGAAGAGGAAATTGTGCGTTAATGTTGGGTCCAACTTTAATGCCTTGAGACAACTGTTGTTTTGATTTGGTGCTGTATAAATATAATTGAATTGAACTGTAGTGAAATGCATCATGGGAAGACCCAAGAAAAAGACACAAGCATACCAAGTATGCTGCCTTATTCAAATGTCTGCCACGTGGTGAATATAAGTGTGTCTACTACTTTGAAAATTAAAAGTATCAAGCAAGAACATTTTACATGTGTCTGAGGTGGAAAAGAAGCATCAAATCAAATCACATGCAGCTGTTTATGCCTGTTTCAAGTTACTTTTAACAGGAAAAACTGTCAAATTTTGCTTTGTTTCAAATTTCATTTGTTATGCCAAGCACCACAAAGAAAGTTCAATTTTCTTTCATAATGCTGGTGTGGCAGCAGAAGTCTCAGAAGTGGTGCTATCAGCGGAGCAAGAAACCTTCAGCTGTAGGTGAGGTTAATATTTTTCTTCATGGATCAGCTGATCCTTTAAGCCACTTTTGAAGTCTATAAGTTTGAGTTTGGATCTCAAAGGATGGAGTTGGGCTGAAGAATCAGTTTAACATGGAAAGTGTACAGGTCATAAATGGATTGCAGTCATGACTGCGCTCTGTAATGCGCCCATTGCACCTGGTGGGACATAAAGCCACTGCAAGGGAATGCGAGGAACCATGGAAAAATGTGAAGTGAAAATCATCTGAATGAATAAGATTTATGTAAGGAAAACAAACTAACAGGAGTTTGCTGATGCTGCTGTACTATCTTGACCTTTTTATTGTTATTTTGGATATTTTTTATAATTGTGGGCTGAGGAGTGTGAAGTTTTAATGGCTTCTGAACAGGGATGCCTTTCCAGTTTGAAGAGACATAGCAAAAATCCCAAGGCACTGCTCCCAAAACCCACGCAGCACAATACAGACGTGACAAGCGCTACAGCCAGACAATTTCCACTATCTGAGAGCCATTCGACTTATCTTCACCACCATGTCTTTGGGGAGTTTACTCACAAAGACCTCTGATAACGTATTGCTTTGACCCTCCACATCCTCCAGTTTCAATTCCAGGAGCTACTCAAACTTCTCTTTCTGACTTGTAACCATATCCCCATCTGAATTCCACATTTCTCCACCTTCAGCAACGTCCTACTTTCCACTGTCTGCAGTCACAGCAGATTTTTGCAGTTTTACGGGCTCATTAAATGCAAACAAAGCCAAAGTTTTAATCATGTGATGGCATTTGCTCCTACTTCACCCTTACACAACACACAAACACACCCACGCACAAAGGAGAATCTCAGCATTGATAGAAACCTTTTGTTGGACTTGGCATTTAACAAAGTTAACCCTTTTCCAAACAGCATCCTCGGTGATATTGACAAAAAAAATAGTTTCTTTTGATGAATCCAAGTGTCAAGGCCAGTGCTTGGCAGCTCTTATGTAACTGCTGGGCTTATAGTGAAGTGTCAACATAACAGGATACAGCGTAGAAGCAATAAAGCAGCCCTGTGAGTCACTACGCTGACAGACACCGAAGTAGTCACAGGGGATCTGTGTCGACAGCATAACTTTTCACACCTGTCCTTTCTTTGGAACTACATGACTCAGTTTGTTAACCCTTAAGTTTCTATTTGTAATGTGAGTATATGATTTTCTGTAGTAAGCCATCCTGAGCTGTGCTGAGCAATTTAGCATCGATTAGCTTGTTGTTTTGGTTTTAATCATTGAAGGTTAACTGTTTGGATTCACTACTAAGATTACCACTGTGGGTATTTATGAATTTAGAGAGAAAAATTAGTTCAAGGGACAATAAATGCTTACAAGCATTCAAAAGCATTTACAATGGCACAAATCGTAGGCGCTGGGGTGGCGGTGGGTTGCAAAGCAGCTTTTCAAATTCTGAGTTATGGATATGTGAAGGTCACTGCGACTGTTCATTTTTAACTAGCTTTACATTATAAAATGCATTGTGGATTGTTTTGTTTTTGTTGTTTTTATTGTTTATATAATATTTCTGGATACATTTTGATGTTGGATAATCACAAGTAACTGTGAGACTGTGTGTAAAATTCAAATAAGTGACTTTATGCTTTTATGTTTTGTTGTACACGTGTGTTTTGCAGTCGTGAGTCTCTCAGAGGCAGTATCAGCCACATGTTAGCCACTCCTCAAGATGGTATCCATTCAGAAAAGCACCATCTTTGGTCTCCATGGATACCAGCTGTGCACCTGAGCAAAGTGAAATCCATTTGTTGGTTGGAAATATGAGATCGGCAGATACGTGGACGATTTTTAATTGAGTTCAACATGACTGTGTAATAGTCACAAGGAGGGTAATATGTTCAGCAGACTGTGCTACTACTGAGCATGAACACACACCCTCCGCTTGCACTTTCATCCTCTGTCTCTCGCTCGCGCGCTCTCTCTAGCGATTAGGTATAATTGCTGTCATTTTTTCTCTCAGTAATCGAACTCTGTGTGGGCACCAACACGATATGACACGAAAAGTACAGGGCCTCAGCACTTGTTCTCCGATGCTGAGGAAACTAATTAAATTCACAATGAACCTCTGTCAAAATACACCCCAGATAATTCAGTTGTTTGGACAGTTTTCGCAATGAATTCCTGCTGGCAGACTGTATGTGTGTGCACCAGCGGCAGTTCTGTTTGGAGTAAAGGAATCAGGTAGGGAAAAGAATGACAAGTTAAAGCAGCTAATGAAGAGAGATATCAGCTGAGTATTTTAACAGCTCTGGGTGACAAGAAAGAGGAAGTGGATTTGAGCACAGCCAAGAATGAACTTATTTGTCAGTCTGCCATGAGCGGTTAAATCCTGAGGAGAAAGATCACAGAAACCAAAAAAAAAGAGGAGTGTTAGTGATCTATCACAGCGTTAGAAAACAGCATCAGATCTTCAGTTAATGTGTACTTGTTTCAAAGACAAGTCACTTTTTCCCCCGTTTCAGTCATTTCTTCAGCAGCAGCTATTTTTTATTAAGGATAGAATCGTGACTTTTGGATTGAAAGCTAGGCTTATCTTGTAAGACAGGGGTGTCAAACTCAAATACACAGTGGGCCAAAATTCAAAACTGGAACAAAGTCGCGGGCTAACATTAATATTTATTGAAAAAAAAAGTCTTCCTCTAGATATAAGAATGAATGTTTTCTTATGGACTCAAACAAGTTTTGCTGAAAAACTGAATATGGAACAAGCAAAGCTTAATACTAAACAATATATATATTAGCTGTATAATACCAGTAGGCCAGCTCTAATAGTAATTTGGTATGGCTTCACGGGCCAAATGTAATTAGGCTGCGGGCCAAATTTGGCCCGCGGGCCAGAGTTTGACACCTATGTTGTAAGACATCCTGGAGTAGATGGTTTTGTTGCAGACGGGGAGAGTTTGTTGCTGTTGGTCCTACCTGATATGTCCAGCTCCACATACAGATTCTCCCACCTCTCTGGAACTGGATAAAATCTCTCTAGAAGGAAGTATCTTCACTCACTAGCCATCTTGGTAACACCTCCGGGCAATTATTTAAGCGGCTGTTTTGAAGCTACTCTTTAAATCAGCTTTGGTGAGTGCAATAACTTTATTTTCAGTGGTCAGCACAACATAAAATCCTTAAAGTCTGTTAACTTTGCCCTAAATAAGGTTTAAAAATCCAAAAGAAGATATACTATTGATCATACGTGTGTTTCCATACAGCCAATAGAGTCAACATCGCTTGCTCTTCCCAGCAGATCACTGAACAAATGATGTGCCGATTCACATGATGAATGCAGTTAGCCAAGATAAAAAGAGAAGCCAGTTTCTCAAAGTTTTGTGATAGATGTGTTTTAGAGTTTGTGCTGTGACACACTAGGTTATAACTAGTTATAGCCAATCAGGCATAACATTCTGACCACCTAATATTGTGTTGGTCTCCCTTCTTTGAGGCATGGACTCCGCTAGACCCCTTGAAGGTTTGCTGTTGCATCTGACACTAAGATGTTAGCAACAGATCCTTTCCAGTCCTGTACTTACAGACTTGTTTGTCCATCACATCCCTCAGATGTTCGATTGGATTGAGATCCGGAGAATTTGTCCAAATCAACACCTCAAACTCATTGTTATGCTCCTCGAACCATTCCTGAACCATTTTTGCTTTGTGGCAGAGTGCGTTATCATGCTGAAGGACACTACAGCCATCAGGGAAACTGTTTCAATGAAAGGGTGTACATGGTCTCCACCAGTGCTTAGGTAGGTGGTATGTGTCAGTGTAACACCTACATGTATGGCAAGACCCAAGATTTCCCAGCAGAACATGGTGTAAAGTGTCACACTGCCTCTGTGAGCTTGCCTTTTTCCCATAGTGCATCATAACTGTTCCCCAGTTAAGTAAATGTGATTCATCAGACCAGGCCACCTTCTTCCATTGTTCCGTTGTGCTCATTGTTGTTGTGCTCACTTTTAGTGGTGGACAGGGGTCAACATGAACATCCTTACTGGTCTGCAGTTATGCAACAAACTGTAATGCTCTGTGTATTCTGGCGCCCTTCTAGCAGAACTAGCTTTAACCTTTTCAGCAGTTTGAGCTACAGTAGCTCATCTGTTGGATCAGACGACATGTGCCAGCCTTCACTCCTCAGATGCATCAGTGAGCCTTGGCTACCAAAGTCCCTGTCGCTGGTTCATCGCTGTTCCTTCCTTGGACCACTGTTGATAGATACTGGCCACTGCAGACTGGTAACACCTCACAAGAACAGTTTTGGAGATGATCTTCCCCAGTCGTCTAGCTATTACAGATGACTGGGTAAGAGTATCCCTCAAATCCTTATACTTGCTCATTTTTCTGCTTCTAACATCAACTTTGATGACCAAATGTTCACTCTGTCCCTAATATGTACCCACTAACCATCCTAATATTATTTTTGGCATTCATGCATGTTCTTCTTTTTCCTTTCTTTGTGTGACCATCATCGGCTTATGTTTCACAGCTACACAGGACAAGACAATCTATCCTTCTCCCCACTGAAATAATGGCCATGTTCTGGGTGATGCTGACCTTGCGCTTTTGGTGTTAATCCCTATAATTCATCCTCAGCATGGCCATAAACTGTTAACCCTTTAGACCCCAAAGGCCACTGCAGTGTAATTTGCTACCAGTTTTAGAAGCTTTGTGCTTTACCATTTTGATTCAGCAGAGAGCTACTATGGCTGTAAGCAGTAGAGCACTAAACTGTGAATAAGCAACTGATCATTTGAGGGCATTTTGTATGGATTGAAGCTCTTTTGAAAGATTCAGAGCATTACTTAAAAATAGTTTTTAAAGGTCTTTTTTTTCTGTGTTGTAAATGTTCCCGATCTTCTGGAAGTATGTTTATTTATATTTATAATAGCTGAAAATATCTGATGCCTGTGGATTCTAAAAGTTTGTAAACTAGAGAAACCATATGAGTGTGCAGTTTCTTAGCAGTGACTCTACATGTTGCTGTGGGTGGGAAATAAAGTGTTCACTTTAATGAACAAAAAGGCCTTTTACCAACCAGCGTGATGTGTTGTCCATGTGTTATGTTCAAAGACACAAAAACCATCAGGTAAAATTAAGACAGTTTTGCTAGATTTAAAAAAACAACAACAAAAACCTCTTTTCACTCCCATGACATACTGAAGTTTGATGATTAACCATTCACAACACATTTTAACACACCAGGGACACCTGATCTGCTGGGTTCTATTTCTGAACACCTTTCTGCCAACTAACAATTGTATATACCATTAACAACCAACAATACCAGTGCTAACACTGGTAGTAACCAAAACGTCTCCCATGAAAATGACTGAATCCCATGTGAGGCTGAAATCTTTAAACTCTTTCAATTTCAACTGCTGTTTATTTAGGTTTAAGCAGCAAAGATCAAACATAACCTCAGTCTGAGCAGGCCACGAAGTCAAGCTCAGGTCACATCCCAGCACATCATTGACTTGAATGGCTGCCCTGATTCCTCAGCTTCCCTTGCATATATCCCAGTGGCATGCGGTGACGTTTACAGAAAGGCAAGCAAAGATGATTGCTTTTCCCCCAATACGCATACAGACAAAAACATCTTCCTCCACTATTGACCTATTTAACAAGATAAAATGAATTAGATTAAAACATGCTGTTTGTACGTTCTGCTTGTACTCTGCATGGACCTCCACTTTTCTGCCCTCCTTCCTGGCTGAACTATTGTAAAATATTATTGCTATTATAGTTAAATAAATATTTACTATATTACCAAAAATTTACTCAATACATTTTATGAAAAGCAAATAAAATTATTCAGAGGGGGTGTTTCTATCTGAAAAATGTTCCCCATCGCTGTTAAAAGGATAAATATTACCACTGCATATATTTTTTTTTATTCAAAATATTTTTATTGAGTTTTTGTGGATATAATTTACAAAGAAAAAACAGAAGATGGAAAACACAAACTGTTTACAATGAATACAAAAAATTATTATTATTATCTTATTATTTACCAAACAAGCAACAAAAAACAAACAAAAAACAAACAAACAACAAAATAACAAAAGCCACAACCCGGGAGGGATTATGATATTAACTAACCCTTTCCATAAGAACCACACAGAAGTTAGCTGCAACATCACTGAGCTTCATGTTCCTGTTAACACAGACAGACATCAGACCACTATGGAGAAGCAAATCCATTCGTCAGCTGGAACAGGCCTTCAAGCTGGCAGTAGTTAAACCTTTACTTAAAAAGCCATCTCTAGACCCAGCTGTCTTAGCTAATTATAGGGCAATCTCCAACCTTCCTTTCATATCAAAAATCCTTGAAAGAGTAGTTGTCAAACAGCTAACCGATCATCTGCAGAGGAATGGCTTATTTGAAGAGTTTCAGTCAGGTTTCAGAGCTCATCACAGCACAGAAACAGCTTTAGTGAAGGTTACAAATGATCTTCTTATGGCCTCTGACAGTGGACTCATCTCTGTGCTTGTCCTGCTAGACCTCAGTGCTGCGTTCGATACTGTTGACCATAATATCCTATTAGAGCGATTAGAACATGCTGTAGGTATTAAAGGTACTGCACTGCAGTGGTTTGTATCATATCTATCTAATAGACTCCAATTTGTACATGTGAATGGAGAGTCCTCTTCACACACTAAGGTCAATTATGGAGTTCCACAGGGTTCAGTGCTAGGACCAATTCTGTTTACATTATACATGCTTCCCTTAGGCAGCATCATTAGAAGACATAGCATAAATTTTCACTGCTATGCAGATGACACGCAGCTCTATCTATCCATGAAGCCAGGTAACACACACCAATTAGTTAAACTGCAGGAATGTCTTAAAGACATAAAGACCTGGATGGCCGCTAACTTTCTGCTTCTTAATTCAGATAAAACTGAGGTTATTGTACTCGGCCCTGAAAATCTTAGAAATATGGTATCTAAGCAGATTCTTACTCTGGATGGCATTACCTTGGCCTCCAGTAACACTGTGAGGAACCTTGGAGTCATTTTTGACCAGGATATATCCTTCAACGCACATATTAAACAAATATGTAAGACTACTTTCTTCCATTTGCGCAACATCTCTAAAATTAGAAATATCCTGTCTCGGAGTGATGCTGAAAAACTAGTTCATGCATTCATTACTTCCAGGCTGGACTACTGTAATTCTTTATTATCAGGATGTCCTAAAACTCCCTGAAAAGCCTTCAGCTGATCCAAAATGCTGCAGCAAGAGTCCTGACAGGGACTAGAAAGAGAGAGCATATTTCTCCTGTTTCGCTTCCTTCATTGGCTTCCTGTTAAATCCAGAATTGAATTCAAAATCCTGCTCCTCACATACAAGGTCTTAAATAATCAGCCCCCATCTTATCTTAATGACCTTGTAGTACCATATCACCCTATTAGAGCACTTCGCTCTCGCTCTGCAGGCCTACTTGTTGTTCCTAGAGTATTTAAAAGTAGAATGGGAGGCAGAGCCTTCAGTTTTCAGGCCCCTCTTCTGTGGAACCAGCTTCCAGTTTGGATTCGGGAGACAGACACTATCTCTACTTTCAAGATTAGGCTTAAAACTTTCCTTTTTGCTAAAGCATATAGTTAGGGCTGGACCAGGTGACCCTAAATCCTCCCTTAGTTATGCTGCAATAGTCGTAGGCTGCCGGGGATTCCCATGATGCATTGAGTTTTTCCTTTCCAGTCACCTTTCTCACTCACTATGTGTTAATAGACCTCTCTGCATCGAATCATATCTGTTATTAATCTCTGTCTCTCTTCCACAGCATGCCTTTATCCTGTTTTCCTTCTTCACCCCAACCGGTCGCAGCAGATGGCCCCGCCCCTCCCTGAGCCTGGTTCTGCTGGAGGTTTCTTCCTGTTAAAAGGGAGTTTTTCCTTCCCACTGTCGCCAAAGTGCTTGCTCATAGGGGGTCATATGATTGTTGGGTTTTTCTCTGTATGCATTATTGTGCGATCTCCTGTACAATATAAAGTGCCTTGAGGTGACTGTTGTTGTGATTTGGTGCTATATAAATAAAATTGAATTGAATTGAATTGAATTGAACATCCTTAAGTTGAAGTTTAGAGAAGTTTTCCAGAAAGAAACCCCAAATTTGATCAAATGTGCCCTTTTGGTTCTGGATGGAGCAGTGGATCTTTTCCAGACTGAGACACGACATGGGATCAGCAAGCCACTGAACATGGGAGGGCGGGGCAGCAGCCTTCCACCTCATCAAAATGGCACGCCTAGCCAGGAGGGAACCAAAAGCCAGACCTACGCTTTGCTCTGGGAATATACTTATCCTCTCCCACTGTACCAAAGAGAGCAAGTAGGGGGTTGAGAGCTAGTTTCAGGCCGGTAGCCTTGTTCAAAGTGCAGGAAACCTCCCCCCACAATTTGCCAGGGCAGGGCAGGTCCAAAACATGTGGGTTAGATTGGCATCATCAGACCTGCACCTGTTACAGCAAGGGTCTAAACTGGGATAAAGCTTAGCTAATTTGGATTTAGATAAGTGGGCCCTGTGGACTACTTTGAATTGTAACAGGGAATGACGGGCACAGAGTGATGTAGAATTTACCAGAGAGAGGACTGAGTCCCAGACGTCATCTGACATAGATATACCCAACTCCTTCTCCCATGTGGACTTGAGGCCCACAACGGGAGCTGGGGTTACACTGCAAGGTTTATTATAGATGCGAGACATTACAGCTTTGTCTGATAGTTGCGAATTAAGGAGCTCGTCCAGTAAGTTAAAAATTGGAGAGGTGGGATTGCAAAAAATGTCTGAGTTGTAAGTATCTAAAAAATATAGTTTTGGGAAGACTGTATTTTTCTGACAGCTGATCAAATGATGCTAGTTTATTGTGTATAAAGAGATCTTTAAAGTAAACAATACCTGCTCTAAACCAGATCTGGAACAAGTTGTCCATAGGTGGTTTGAAAGGATGGGGCTTTGAAGTGAAAAATTATTAAGATTGAAATGTCTCCTGAACTGTGCCCACACCCTTAGGGAGTGCCGAATTATCGGATTAGAAGTCCCACATAGCAAGCAGGTCTGGCCAGGATCTGGTATCAAGCCGGCACTGCTGGCTGACTTCTGGCATGATAAGACGTATGTCATCCAGATATGGGCCAGGCCTGGCAATGATGCCACTGTCTATGCGGTGGCATGCTATATCTGGCTCAATTGTGGTTTGGGTTATGTGGCCCAGGCTCATAGAAAACAGGTCTGGCCCGGATCCGGCATCAAGCTTGCACTTCTGACTGACCGGTGTCATGTCAGAATGTATGTCAACCAGATGTGGGCCAGGTCTGGCAATGATAGCAATATTTATGTTCCTATTTTCCTATTTTAGTTAGAAGACCCAAATGCCATGTTGCAATACTATACTGCTAAGGTAGCCAACGTTTCAAATGCAGGTTTGACAGGTTTGTTAGTGTACACTTTATCCAAAACCCAGTGACGGTGTACTCATCTTTGCAGTGGGAGTAGCTCAGGTAGAGCTGGTCACCTACTGATCGGAAGGTTAGTGGTTCGATCCCTGGCTCCTCCAGTCTGCATGTAGAGTGTATGAATGTAGTTAGGAAGCAGTCAGTTTAGAGAAAGTGTGTGATTAGGTGAATGTGGCGTGTTGTCTAGAGGACTTTGAGTAATCTAGGAGAGTAGAAAAGCGTTATATAGGAATCAGTCCAAAATAACTTAAAGCAAAAATTAGGAAACGTAAAGTCCGAAGTCTTTATATTAAGGGCCATCGGTCAAACAATATTGTTTACTCTGGGTCTAAACAGAGCGCGTTGTGTGTGACATCTTCTTTTGCGCATGCGGGCCGCTTTGAGCGTTCACACTAGAGCGCGTTTGTTGTCGCATTTTATTTGTAGTGTGAACAAGCAGACAAAAAAATCAGATTTGATCAAAAAATCGGAATTGAGCGTTAAGACCTGCAGTGTAAACGTAGCTTTTATTTTATTGGCTAATTCTTGCCTTTCTTTTAAGTTTACCCTCTTCATATTAGCTGTATATGAAATGATCTGTCCTCGGAGACAGGCCTTCATTGAGTCCCAAACTAAAAGGCTAGAAATATTTGGGGAAAGGTTGGTGTCTAAAAAGAGTTTAATTTGGTTATTTATAAATTCCAGAAAGGTATTATCAGATAATAGTGTGGGGTTAAAACGCCAACTCTTGTCCATTCTAGGTAAGTCGGGTATAGACAGAGTCAGAATTAAAGGGGCATGGTCTGATATAACTATGGCACGGTATTCACAGGCACATGCAATACTAGTCAAGTAGTTATCTAAGAAAAAGTAGTCTATCCTAGAAAAAGTGTGATGGACGTTAGAGAAAAAAGAATACTCCCTGTCGGTCGGATGCAGATGTCGCCAGATAGCCCTAACCCCATATGTAGAAAGAAAGGATTGAATATGCGAGGCTGACTTACTCAGACAGGCCGGTTTTAATGAGGATCGATCCAAAACAGGGTCCAACCAGCAGTTTAAGAGTATGAGCCTAGGTCTGAGTATGAGCCTAGGAGAGTATGAGCCTAGGTCTGGTAAGAGTATGAGCCTAGGTCTGGTAAATTAGAAAAAAGATGTTCGAAAAACTTGGGATCATCTGTGTTAGGAGCGTATGCATTGACCAAAACTACCTGTGTGTTATACAACCTCCCTGAAACAATGACAAAATGACCGTGTCGATCTGAAATCACGTTGTGGTGTTCGAATTGAACCTTAGGGCTGATGAGAATGGATATTCCTCTGGCCTTAGCCTCAAAACAGGACTGGAACTGCTGCCTGCTGATTTCCTTGCTGATGTACTAAAGAAGTTACTAACAACTTTTTCACACTACATCTTCTCTGCATCAGAAATGTTGGCCAAGATGGTTAGCAAGAAAAAAAACCTCATCTGTTACCGTGCTAGATTGCTAAAACTCATTTACTAGTAATGCTAACTGTGTTTCCACACGAAGCACAGATCATAACTGATCTGAGAGCAGTAAAAGCAGACCAGAAAAGCTTGCCTCGCACGCTGCCCTCCCCTCAGTTTACTGCTAAAGACCTGCAGTTTTTCCAGTTTGCATGTGTGCAAAAACACAGAAAAAAATGTTTCTGTAGCTTTATGACAGTGCTAGATTAAATGAAAGGAGAGACACTGCTTTACTTTGGTTTTAATTTATATCTATTTTTAGATTTGACAAGGCAAGCACTGCTTGCACTGCTTGTCTGTATGGAACGCCACTGATATATTCAGTAAGTCATATATATTTGGCACACTATTTGTAGCATATCTACAGTTTCTGCAAGCTGCTTTGTCATCCAACTCTGCCCTGGTCTTCCTTTTATGCTGTTTGTGACTCAGTCACTGTCATATCTATTGCTGTTGATGCCAGCTCTGTCCTATGCTCAGGCTTGTTGGTCTTCTCCATGCCTACAGTCTCCCATGTATGCATGTGAAATCAAAAGCAAGTCCCAAAACAGAGACGTACAGCAAGTGACAGCATTTGGACATCACAAAGGTAATGGATAAAAGTATTCTTTTATGAAACCTAGAAGGTAAACAGGGCTCGATCTGATCTGACAGGAGAGTTATGAGCTGGAAACAAGCTGGGGCTGAAAATAAAACCAACACATCTGCTAAAAACTGCAGTTGCTCTAATGGCCACTTGAGGCCCCAAGTAACAACTGTAGGGTGGATGATTTGTAAGTCATCCATGCAGATTCAAGTAAGTCAAGTTATGTGATTGTCATGTGTTGTAGCAAATGCAGCAGATTGCTTTCTGCTCAGCTTCATCTCAGCTAATACAAATAAAGGAACTGGATCTCTTCAGTTTGTCTGGGCTGTTTTAAAAATACTCCTGTATAGTACAGCCCAACAAACCAAACCAAATTTCCCACATCCACATCACTTACCTGTCATTGAGTAAAGTGTGTTTGAATGCTGGATTCTGTTTTTTGGCCAAAAAAAGGAAGACAAAAACCTTCATATGCTATTTACACATGATTTTTGCAACAGTCTTAAACTATACTTTTTACTTTTTTTATCAAATAAAAGTATAATCTTGCGGTAATTCAGGGTAATTAGGGCAGTCAACAACTGAGGGAAGCATTTAGTTTCATAAGGTCTTTTTTCAATAGCTACATGAGCAAATGTTCAATTTTAGAGTTACTTTGATGTATTTTTTAATCAGTGTTGTAAAAGCGCAGCTAGTGAATGATTCAGCCGGAGGATGTTAGAGAGACTTGAATGCTTCAAATAAATTAACACAAAAGCACAACTTTGCATAATGTGCAAATGCAGAGAGATGTACTTTCACATGCACACACAGGTGCACACGTACGCTTTCTCATTCACTAACACAGATCTGACCTATGAGTCATTCTGGCTCTACTTCCAGACACCCTCTCTCTGCCTCCCTCCCTCCCTAACCTGCTGGATGTCACAGATGGATGCAGCAGACAGCCGCAGTCTTAATGCTGTTTCCTGTCTCTCTCTGGGCACTTAGCAACCACTCGGCTAAGGGCGAGTTTAACCAGCAATTAAAGGAGAAATTCGTCATCGCTCACCATTACAGAGAAGGATTGGTACTGGATAAACCAAAACAAAGGCATGAACAAGACCACTGAGTGAGAAACCGGGCTAATCATATGATCAGCTTTGAATAATGTGTGAACTGATGTTTCATTAGAATTAAAATCACTCTGCGGTCCGAGTGACATGGGGCTTTATGGGAATTTGAAACTGACCAGTGTGTTCCCTGAACTGATATCCTGTGGTTAGGTTATTGCTGACTGCAAGTCTCTGAGCCCAGCACAAATATATCAGCTTAGTGTGGTCCTAAATTAAAGCATGAAATCTTTTTAAAGAAAAAAATGTTGTACACAATCTCTAGCAAAGCTCACCCAGTCTGCAGATTTAAACAAAACTCTATCTCATACAGTCACTTCTTAACAGAAGCTTTTCCTTCTCCTTCTCTAACAGTAACTATCCATGGCATAGCTGCAAATCAGGTGCAGTCAGGTTTCAGTCCCCAAGTGCTGAAGCCCGGCATGCATAAAAGTCGCCAACATGCTGCTGATTTAATGTTTGCAGATTTTCAGTCCTCCTCTGGCAA
This sequence comes from Oreochromis aureus, assembly GCF_013358895.1. Taxonomy (NCBI): domain Eukaryota; kingdom Metazoa; phylum Chordata; class Actinopteri; order Cichliformes; family Cichlidae; genus Oreochromis; species Oreochromis aureus. Next base: position 34,470,715 of record NC_052955.1, read on the forward strand.
AAACATCAGCACAGAAAATCTAAGAAGCTTGGAAAGAAAAGCTACTTTAACTTCATTAAGTTTCTTGAAGATGTTTCACCTCTCATCTGAGAAGCTTCTTCAGTTCTAAGAGCAAATGGTGGAGAGTAACAGTTTTTAAGGTCACAAAGGTCAATCTTCCGAGGATGCCACATTTTGGACAGAGAAGACAGATGTTTTGAAGGAGGAGTAAAAGAAGCCATCTGTCATGGTCCTGAGTCTGATGACTCAGTGTTTTGTGTTTATTAATATTATCTTATGTTCTTGTTTATTCTGGTTATGTATTCTGTTTAGATTTTGGTTCTGTACTCCCTCTGTTCCAGTTCAGTCAGTTCTCTGTGTAAAGCCCGTGTCTCAGAGTCTGTGTCTCTGCATGTGTGTTGAGTTTCCTGTTTTACTTTGAAGGTCTTTGTCTTATGTCAGTGTATTCAGTTTTGCGTGCTCCCATATCTCGTCTGTGTAATCAGTGTCAGCTGTGTCTCCCAGCTGTTTCCTCTTGGTCCTGTTCACCTCTTGTATTTAGTGTCTGCATCTTCCTGCGTGGGGCTAGGTTTCACAATGGGTTCACCCAAAACCTTGGCTAATTGTGACCCACACCCGGTTTCACACCTTGGCTTGTGTGATTAGGTAGAGGATCAATCGGGGGATACTCCCATAGGGCTTAAAAATTTGGGACTCTCCACCATTTGCTCTTAGAACTGAAGAACTTTCTTGGGTGAGAGATGAAAGTCTGCAAGAAACTTAAAGAAGTCCAGACACTTTTCTTTCCAAGCTCCTTAGACCACGATGACCTGGATGACTGAGAACCTTCACAGACATCAGCATAGAAACGGTGCACCGGGACCTTCATAGCATGGGTTACCATGGTGAAGCAGTTCCTGTAGGTGTGACATGTAGTAGGTTGAGTTCTTTTGTCTATATAGTATATTTGACATAAGTGCGTTACAAGCAATTATAAAATAGTAATTATATTAATGAGTTCAATTCAATTCAATTTTCAATTCAATTCAATTCAATTCAATTTTATTTATATAGCGCCAAATCACAACAAAAGTCGCCTCAAGGCGCTTTATATTGTACAGTAGATAGCACAATAATAAATACAGAGAAAACCCAACAATCATATGACCCCTATGAGCAAGCACTTTGGCGACAGTGGGAAGGAAAAACTCCCTTTAACAGGAAGAAACCTCCGGCAGAACCAGGCTCAGGGAGGCGGCCATCTGCTGCGACCGGTTGGGGTGAAAGAAGGAAAACAGGATAAAGACATGCTGTGGAAGAGAGACAGAGATTAATAACAGATATGATTCGATGCAGAGAGGTCTATTAACACATAGTGAGTGAGAAAGGTGACTGGAAGGAAAAACTCAATGCATCATGGGAATCCCCGGCAGCCACGTCTATTGCAGCATAACTAAGGGAGGATTCAGGGTCACCTGGTCCAGCCCTAACTATATGCTTTAGCAAAAGGAAAGTTTTAAGCCTAATCTTGAAAGTAGAGATAGTGTCTGTCTCCGAATCCAAACTGGAAGCTGGTTCCACAGAAGAGGGGCCTGAAAACTGAAGGCTCTGCCTCCCATTCTACTTTTAAATACTCTAGGAACAACAAGTAAGCCTGCAGAGCGAGAGCGAAGTGCTCTAATGGGGTGATATGGTACTACAAGGTCATTAAGATAAGATGGGGCCTGATTATTTAAGACCTTGTATGTGAGGAGCAGGATTTTGAATTCAATTCTGGATTTAACAGGAAGCCAATGAAGGAAGCCAAAACAGGAGAAATATGCTCTCTTTCTAGTCCCTGTCAGTACCCTTGCTGCAGCATTTTGGATCAGCTGAAGGCTTTTCAGTGAGTTTTAGGACATCCTGATAATAAAGAATTACAGTAGTCCAGCCTGGAAGTAATAAATGCATGAACTAGTTTTTCAGCATCACTCTGAGACAGGATATTTCTAATTTTAGAGATGTTGCGCAAATGGAAGAAAGCAGTCTTACATATTTGTTTAATATGTGCATTGAAGGACATGTCCTGGTCAAAAATGACTCAAGGTTCCTCACAGCATTACTGGAGGCCAAGGTAATGCCATCCAGAGTAAGAATCTGCTTAGATACCATATTTCTAAGATTTTCAGGGCCGAGTACAATAACCTCAGTTTTATCTGAATTAAGAAGCAGAAAGTTAGCGGCCATCCAGGTCTTTATGTCTTTAAGACATTCCTGCAGTTTAACTAATTGGTGTGTGTTACCTGGCTTCATGGATAGATAGAGCTGCGTGTCATCTGCATAGCAGTGAAAATTTATGCTATGTCTTCTAATGATGCTGCCTAAGGAAGCATGTATAATGTAAATAGAATTGGTCCTAGCACTGAACCCTGTGGAACACCATAATTGACCTTAGTGTGTGAAGAGGACTCTCCATTTACTTGAACAAATTGGAGTCTATTAGATAGATATGATACAAACCACTGCAGTGCAGTACCTGTAATACCTACAGCATGTTCTAATCGCTCTAATAGGATATTATGGTCAACAGTATCGAACGCAGTTACACTGTACATTACCTCACCTAACAAGAATTGGGCAGATAGGTCATGCCACAGCCTTTATCCAGTGGATCAACAGAAGTATCCACAATTTAAAGTTGAGATTCTTTAAGAAATAATGATAAAATACACACAATCAATATTATGCCTACATATCAGGAATTATGCTTTTGCCTGTTACTGTTTTCTATATTGCAATTTTTCGTGCGCTTGGCTGTCTTGCAATACCTGTGAGAGTTAAGATAGAAGAAATTTGTTTAATAACCAAAAAGGACTTGACTGAAAACATTTGCATCTCCTTGCTGCTCTCAAGCCTGTTAAACATGACTTTATCAGATGCAACACGTGTGTAACACAACACGCATGCATGAAAAGGGCAGACTTAATTCTTTAAGTCAACTTTAAGTCAACTGAGTCATACTGTGGCGTCTCAACACCTTCTAATTAATAATTTGGATAGTTACTGAGATGTTTAAGTGTCATGCCATGCAGCCGTTATGCCCATATGACAGCAGAGAACAGCTTTTCAGACACTGAGCGCTAAACAGGAAGTGTTACACTGTATGTGAATGTAATATGTTATGACAGTCTGCTGGTCTTAGCCAGGTCTGGAGGAAAGACCGCAACAAACAGCGAAAACATGTGGTGTGATGTGTTGAGACAGCTGGATATGGTGCTAACACTCAGCCTTGCTACCAACTTTCCACAGTGGTCACTTGTGGTATTGCAGTTTAAAAAAATCCCGTATTTTTCCGTAATTTAAATCTCAGAGATGAAATTGCTGCTTTATAACAAATGTATGAATCGTGAAGTTTTGTAGACTAGAGTTTTCTCAACAATTAAAATTAGCATTGTGGGTGCCTTAATGGACGCATGCAGTTACAGCTGATCAACTTCACGTGGACCAATTAAAAACTGGACCTTTGGTCTGTATTTGTGGGATTTGTCTCTTTAGCATTTTTTAATCAAAACAGTTTTGATGAGTGCAATGCAAATATTTCTTTAGTTTGTAATTTAGCACTAATTAGTGTCTCATCTGTCTCCAGAAAATAAAGACAATGATGGTCATATAGCTAAACTGGAGCTGTCATAAATCCAGCATTTTGCCCAAGGAGTGGACTCAAATGCAGACACAGAGTTTGCTAGTGAGTTTGTTCGTGGAAGTATCCAGACACAGTTCAACAGCCAGAGAATCCAGGGTGCAGTGGCAGGTAACCAGGCAGGGAAGGCAGCCAGATATTTCCAGAGCAGAAGAATGAAAGTTCACTCCAGGTGAGTCCAATTTGCGGAAGCAACACCCTCGCCGGAAGGCACATAACAAACTGGCGAGGAGTGGCAGGTTGCTCTGGTGCTCTGGGTTAAGCAATCCTGCTGATTGCACGTAGACAAAGCCCAGGTGAGATGCAGGAAGCTTCACCCCAAAGGGTTGGACAGCAGACCGGTAGCCACAGGTGGAATAGAATAGAATTTGTAGGTAGCCTACTGGAGAGCTTGTAATATTATAAAGACCAGAATTTCTTGCTCGAATATTGACAGTGTTATTGAATCAGTACATCAAATCTTTGTTTATTCTCTCCAGACCTTCCCTAGTGTATAAGTTCCTTGTTAAAACAACAACACATCAATCAGTGGGAACACTCTAAGTCTACCCTTTACACAGCCCAAGTATTTTAATGGTCCTGCAGTGCACAGGTAAAGGCTACAGGCAGCACTTAACAAATTTATTAGACTGCCTGTAAGGTTTGTGCCATACATGCTCTAAGTCATTTTTTAGGTTTCTGTAGAGGTATGTAAGTATGTACAAGCTCTTTAATCAAAAAGATATTTTTAATGCAGAAATAAAATTATAGCAAGAATAATTATTGTAAAAGTAGAAAAAAAATGAACCACAGTATTATTTTGTATTTACTTTAATATCTCAACAGAAAAAATAGTTTTGCTGGTTGAATGCTTGATTGATTTCTGACTTCTGCTTTAAGTTCAGTGAATTCAGTCATTTAGTTTTAATCAAGTTTTTGACAGATTTAAAAAAAAAAAAGTTATGGCAGGTGGTTTAATTATTTATTAGCACTGTAGGTGCAAAACACACAAGATCCAAGCAGAGCAAAAAAACAGCTGATCCCCTGTTTATATCTGAGCTACATGTAATGAGGAGCATAACAAGCCAATACAGTTCATTCCATCTATGACTGTGGTATGCTAAGTCATCTGTACAGCAGACAGAAGAGACCTGTGAAAAGAAAACGCTCATAATAAAAGATTCAGTAGATCTGTGCTGTGGGAGCTTTGGGATCGAGAGAATCAATAAGAGGAAGCAAACGACACAGCATCTGAGACAAATTTTCAAAAAGGGATGAAAAGGGGAGGTTGTAAACGCTGCGGGTTAAGAAGTGCAATACGTCCTGAGGAGAGCTGAAACCCCAGTGTTCAGCTGAAATAGAAGCACAATTCAGCATATGACTGCAGCTTTTTCTTCTACTGTCATGCCCACTGACTGTTAGTTTTACTGTTTTGTGAGTTTTTTGCATCACCTCATGTGCGCCCCTCGCATGTCCCTCCATGTGTTGTGGTGTCTTCCGGTCGTATGCTACTCTCTTTGCATTGCTTCTTTTGATTTTTTTCCTCTTCCTGCCCTCATTAGTTTCCCTTGTGTTCAGTCACTTTAGTGTATTTATTGCATATTATTGCGTCTTCACTGTCTCGTGCATTCTTGGAAATTTTTTAATGTTTTCCATTATAATTTTTTTTCACCTTGTGTTTTTGCTGCTACCTTTTGTCATCATGTTTTCATGTTTTTTCTTTTCATTTTCTGTCTTTTTTTAAATTTAAGTTCACCGTTTCTTTAATTTTTTAAATTAAAGTCTGTGTCCCGTGTTTGAGTATTTGTTTTGACCACATTTAACATCTACGACCTCGGCCAGTTTTTACACGGAAGTTGAAGCAGCCAGCGTTGCTGCCATGCCAGTGTGTTTGATTTTAAACGGGTCTACAAGTCAAAATAGCTCCTCCTATATTGTAGTGTCTTTACTTGTACTCATGGCACTGAATCCTCAAGGATTACAAATAAACTTTTCTTTATAGCAGCATTACTGTATTTATGAATGTCATGAATCTAACGCAAAGACTCATGAAACTTCATGTATTTCTGTGTGGGATTTACGTTAGTTGGTTTAGAAGTGGTGCTTCCTGTGTTGTGTTTCCAGCTTTAAGTAATAACCATGGTAAGCACAGCTTTCATCATTCACCTGAGAGTCATCCTGCTGCACTGGAGCACGACATCATCAGGGGCTGTTTGGTCAGTCGGCATGAATGGCATATTGATACCATTAGTAGCTGTCAATAACAAGTGGGATGAAAAACTCAGAATAATTAATTCAAATATGAGGACAAATAAAAAGGTTCTAAATTTGGATCTGATTAATTGACAAGAAATAAGGATCCTCAAGGATACTTGAGGGTGCATGGGAGTTTGCCCAACCAGTCTACATGTGTTTTGTGGACTTGGAGAAGGCATTCGACCGTGTCCCTCGGGGTGTCCTGTGGGAGGTGTTGCGGGAGTATGGGGTGTCTGGCCCATTGCTACGGGCCATTCGATCCCTGTACAACTGTTGCAAGAGTTTGGTTCGCATTGCCGGCAATAAGTCGGACTCGTTCCCGGTGGGTGATGGGCTCCTCCAGGGCTGCCCTTTGTCACCGGTTCTGTTCATAATTTTTATGGACAGGATTTCTAGGTGCAGCCACGTGGTGGAGGGCTTTCGCTTCGGTGGCCTCAGAATCTCATCTCTGCTTTTTGCGGATGATGTGGTTCTGTTGGCTTCATCAGGTGAAGGCCTCCAGCTCGCACTGGAACAGTTCGCAGCCGAGTGTGAAGCAGCAGGAATGAGGATCAGCACCTCCAAATCTGAGGCCATGGTTCTCAGCCGGAAAAGGGTGGAGTGCCAACTCCGGGTCGGGGATGAGTATCTCAAGTATCTCGGGGTCTTGTTCGCGAGTGATGGGAGAAGGGAGCCGGAGATCGACAGACGGATTGGTGCTGCGGCTGCAGTGATGCGGACGCTGCACCGGTCTGTCGTGGTGAAGAGGGAGCTGAGTGTAAAAGCGAAGCTCTCAATTTACCGGTCGATCTACGTCCCTACCCTCACCTATGGCCACGAGCTGTGGGTAGTGACCGAAAGAACGAGATCGCGGATACAAGCGGCAGAAATGAGCTTCCTCCGAAGGGTGGCTGGCCTCTCCCTTAGAGATAGGGTGAGAAGTTCGGCCATCCGGGAGGGGCTCAGAGTAGAGCCGCTGCTCCTCCACATCGAAAGGAGCCAGTTGAGGTGGTTTGGGCATCTGACAAGGATGCCTCCTGGGCGCCTCCTGGGTGAGGTGTTCGGGCATGTCCCACCGGGAGGAGGCCCAGGGCAGACCCAGGACACGCTGGAGAGATTATATCTCTCGGCTGGCCTGGGAACGCCTTGGTGTTCCCCCGGATAAGCTGGAGGAGGTGGCTGGGGAGAGGGAGGTCTGGGCTTCTCTGCTTAGGCTGCTGCCCCCGCGACCCGGCCTCGGATAAAGCGGATGAAGATGGATGGATGGATGGATAATTGACAAGAAGAGTTAATTTTTTCTTTCAGAATGTCCCCAGATTCAGTGAAACACAGGATTAAAGACTAAAATCTATGTGGGCAGTTATTCTGGAGACTCTCTTCCATTAATGGTTAAATATTCATGAATGGAATCATCAATCAAATCTGACAATAACTAACTCAATACATTTCTTGACTTATTAAAAGGACTTTAAAATCCTTACAAGTTATCCTCCTGCAAACCTTCTGCTAAGCTGCATCTTTTATAGAAAAAATGAAGATGGCCAGTATTACGTCACCAACAGGTTTTGAAGCCTTGAGCCATGAGCTTTGAAACCGAACATTACAAGCTTAGGCCGCCACATCCAGGTTTATCCTCCTTCCTGGAACCTAATGGGAGTAATCATTCACAAAATACACTTGATGTGTATTTTCAGGCTTTAGGCTTGAAACTAGTGAATGAGCTCATAAACTCTTTGGCAAAGTGTTTACTGATGTCACACACAGAGAAACTGAAGAGTTATTTTCTAATAGGCTTCTAAACTGCTCGACTTCTTTTAGGAACCAGAAGAGTCGCCCCTGCTGACTACTGTGAAGAATGCAGATTAAAAACCCTTCAGGATGGGTTTTACTTTTCAGACCTGAAAGCTAGCTCCATCTCCTCAAACTATGGACTCATCCAAATGTCATGCTAGTTCATATTACGCAAGTGGTTAGCTAGATTTATAATGACCAGCAACCCGAAACCATGGCAAAGGGTGTAATAAAAAGGTCGGTCCACTGTGTCCATTTCACGCTTCGCCTCTCAAATGTGTGAAATGTACATGCATGTAGAAGTTGCAGTAAGTTGCAGCAGATGGAGATATTTTATTTCTAGCCAATAATAAACATGGGAAAGAATTTAAACAGACATTATTAACACTTTGATAGTCTCGTGTCCTGTGTTCAGTGTTTTTAGTTTTGCTTCCCCTGGTCCCATTGGTTGTGATTGTTCCCAGCTGTGGTCTCCTCCTGTGTCTTATTACCTCGTTATCCCTCTGTGTTTTTAAGCCCTGAGTCTTCCTCTTTTTGTTGCTTTTTCGTCTGCTTATCATCCACTGCTAACCTCTCATGTCTCAGGTATTTGTGGTTTTAGTAGTGTTTCCATGTATTTAGTTTTCCCAGTTTAGGTTTTTGTGATTGCTTTCTCATTTTTCATGTTTCGTTCATGTTTTGTTTTTCAGCCTCAGTAAAAGGCACCCCTTTGCTTATAATCCAGTTTCGTTTTCACCTTTCGCTCATCTGCATTTGGGTCCACTACTTTCCACTCAACATGGTCTGCCAGCAAAGACCGTGACAATACATCTTTTGCTCACTACCAACTTCTTGGCTTTAAAAGTTTAATCTCCCCCTGCTGATAATGTAACGTTTGCATGCACGTTATTTTTGTTTTAGCTCTCTAAAGCAGGATTCTGTCAGTGTCAGCCTGTGTTAGCCTAATATGGTTTTTCATGTGCTTCTGGATGAATGCCCATCTTTATTTGCATGTGTGCCTACATTCAGTGATGTTTTTGCCTGTCTAACCAGTATCTGCTGCGACCCTGGAGCAGAGGGTGCACTCCCTGCAAGCAGATCATGAAGCCTGGGAGCTCAGACAAGAGCTTAACTTTATCCCTACAGATACAGTCAGGAGTCAAAGCTCAGCCTCTCTGCTCTTCCTCCCTCTTTTGCTTCTCTATAAATTTTCCATAGTAATGCATTACAATTTATTTGAGAAACCTCACATTTAGCCCCCTGCTCCTTTACAAGTATCCCCACTGTTTTCGGATGTGTCACAGCACAAAGATTGTCTCACAGATATACCAGCAGGGCAAAGAGGAGGGAGGGGCAGGTTTATTTTTGTCTTTCAAGAGGAGATAAACAATAAATATTCCCTCGTGCATCCACAACACAAAATCTGCTCTGTGGCTTTAAGATGAAGGGATGAGGCAGAAGCCTCATTCAAAAGCAGCATCATCAAAGCCCCGTGAAAAGGCAGCATGACTCTGCACTGTATTTCAGAAGCAACGTCCTCAGTGAAAACTCAGTGAACCTAAAAGTTTAACTTTGCAGCAATAATTTGAGAATAATGCTTCAAGATGCACCAGACTAATCCAGTGTATCCAGTCCATAATCCCCTCAGACAACTACTCCTAATCTGTTTTGTTTTTTTAAAATAAATTTCATTGTCTCTCTGTCTGTGTCTCAGCAGTTGCCTTGGGCAGGAAAAGCAAGAGAAGAAAGAGATGTGCTTAATACAAAAGAAAAAAGATCATGCACCAATGTACTATTACTGTGGTAAAGTGGTGCTGCTGTGTGATGTGTTGTGACAAGACTGATTAAAAGTGGCCAAAAATAGACACAAGTGAGGGGGTGGAGAAGGAACGAGAAGATTGTCTTATAGAAACCATGAGAAGTTTAATTCACAGAAAGTCATCTCAGCGTGCAGTACGATGGAATAATAACAACTGGAAACAGGCACAATAATAAATCATAAATAAATAACATATGTTACAGCAAAGAAACATATTAACAAATAATTGCAAATAATAGGAACTGTTTGGGGAATTATTCAAGCTAAAATCAAATGCTCAGATGTGTCACCATAAACCCACTCAGCTAGTCACAGCCTCTCTCAAGCGAGCGAATTCAAAGAATACTACCAAATTTAGCCAGTTAGCTCCTGTTACCTGGAGCAACTGCAGCAAAATAAAGATTGCTGCTGCAGGTAAAATACACAGAAAATAGTGAAAAGATTTTTATTCTGATTATTTGTCTATTTAAGTCAAGTCTAAAATGTTCCTTTTTTTGTTGCTGCATGAACTCTGATATGGCTTATGATGAGGCTGAAAAGTTAAACCGGTGTTGGAGTTCCTTTAACCTGCAGTCTTTTTTATCGCCACTAGGGGGCAACTCCACTGGTTACAACAACATGTCCAGTTAAGAGACTACGAAGAAAAGGCATCATGTTCCCTTTTCTATGTCTTCAATAAAAATTCTCTTGGAGAGATTATGGGTACAGTCACCCAACGGCATCCTCACCTGTCACGTTTACTTCCATAACCTCTGCGTGGCAGTGGAGGGAAACGATCAACCTCACTAACGAAAGGATGATGTCATAGTTGGTATAGCCATCTTTTTTATACAGTCTATGGAGATTTAAAAAAACAGTTATGGTCTAATTTCACTGTTCCTAAATGTGACGGGGTGAAATTTATACTTAAAGTTATGCATAATGAAGGGAAGGCTGTTCAGTCTGGTTCAGCAAAAACATTTTATATTTCTCTGTCGGTTTTATGTTTCCCATCAAAGACAATTTAAGGTGCATGTTTGGAAGTCACTAATGTCACAGTGATTAATGTGATTCGAACACACATGAAATTCTGTTAATTAAAGATATCCATGTGAAATAACATCTTAGAATCAGGGAGTTTTGTTTTGCTGACTTCTTGAAATACGATAAACCTGCTGGCTGAAATGCAATACAGAAATGTAAGATAATAATAATTAATGAATGTGGGATGTGAAATTTCACTGATGAAGCCTCAATTGGTGTTAATATCTGTGTAAACTTCTTAGTTGTGCCTCTGAATGTCTCTTCTGCATTGTGTATCATTTGCTTCCTTTTTTAAGTCGTATATGTGTCAGTCATGTGATCCTACCAATTACATTTAGATTTTCATGAATGGCCAAAGTGCTTTGATTGTTTCTGATGTACTGTCTGCACAAAGCATCAGTAAACAAGTGAGTCATGGGCCTATAGATGCATAAAGCACCTTTTTTTCCTACCGGCAGCTGGGCTCTCCTTTTCAAACACAACACAAAAATGGATTTGAGGACCGTTACGTAAATGCTGCTTTTAGGTGAAGCACTTCAAAATTAGCACCTCGGGGTCTTTTAATGGTTGTTCCACAAAACAAAAGATCATTTCATAAAATGTCAGGGTTTGGGTTTTCATCCTTTGATCCCTTTTTAGCAGCTCACATTCAATCTCCTGTAACCCTCCCAGGCAGATGTGCTGGCTGTAAACGTTCTGTTTCAGGAACCCAATGACTTCATTGTTTCCATCATTTCAGAGAAAGGTGACACACGTGGTGAGGGACATTTTGTATGTCTGCCCCGGTGTGTTGTAAAATGCCTTGGAGAGACTCTGAACACAGTCTGGTGCCACATCATGCATTTCAATAAAGACCAAAAAACTGATGCGTCTCACCTATTCACACACAGAGACACACACAGATACACACATAATCGACCGGAGAGAGGGGAGGCTGACGTCAAAGTCCCATTCACAACCACTCCCTCTGCCTCTCTCGCTCGCTCGCTCTACATTGTGCCTGCCAAGCTTCTGACAACCTGAGTTACGGAGCTGAATTATCGGCTGCTGGCCTCAGTAGTAATGAATGGAGAGCAGCCGGTCAGTCGCCAGGAGACAAACGCACAGAAAGGAAAGGCACAAAAGAAGAGAGGTGCCCTCAAACATTATAAGGCACACACACAAACACCACAGCTACTATATTAACACATTTTCTCAGACATTTGGTTTACATGAGCAGCAGAAGCCTTTAAATGCAACATTTTTGCCACATTTAGAACAGTTTAGGTTCATTTCTAGAAGAGGTTTAAGTCCTGTTGTACTGTTTGAAGTGGGTGGGCTCAGCTTACAAAAGGTGATGTAACTTACTCATGTACACCAATCAGGATTTAGCAACATTTAAGAGTCTGACAGACAGAGGTTCTTTGTTTTGCCCACTTTCTGTGAAATCTAATTTAAAGCTTTTTATTTTTCTATTTTGGTTTTAATTGCTTATTTTTACACTCCACCATAAGCCTGATGGCATCACCAGTTGTTTTACTGTCCAGTTTACACATTTTAGTTATTCTGTAGTTTCCTTGTGTAATGTAATATATTAGGCTATATACTGCATTCATTAAGTTAAAGGAATAAATAGCTCAAATAAACAAGAAATCATTTTAACCAGTCCAGTGAAGGCCTAGTAATTTCCATCCATTCAAGATTTCTTTCTAATCTTCTGAACTATTAAATCACTTGATTTGCAAAGGTACAATGATGAGTCAGCCAAAAATATAAATCTTGAAGATAGTACGGCTCAGATTGTCTCAGTAGCTTAGCTGAATGTTAAAAACTCTCAGTTACATTTGAAAAAATCTAGCTGAATGTCTTGATGCGCTTTTAATGTTTAGGATTTCACATTTGTGAGAGCTTAAGATTTTTTAAATACCTTATATATACCTATAAATACCTACTGCCCCAAAGCAGCAGTAATAGTTGTAATCATGTTGTGCACTCAGCATTTGTGGAAAAGTGGTTTGTTTTTGGCTTTTTTTTAGTTAGAAAAACCTAACTAGCTTAGGCTATGAATGCTGTGGTATGTTGCATGGTACATGCTTGTCTGTTCTTCTTCTACTTTGAGCTGCTCCCTTTAGGGGGTCACCACAGTGGACCATCTGCCTCCATCTCATCCTTACCGGCATCTTCCTCTGTCACACCACCCCTCTGAATGTCCTCCTTCACTACATCCATTAACCTCTTCTGTGATCCTCCTTTTTTCCTCCTGCCTGGCGCTCCATCTTTAATAACCTTTGTCTGATATCTCCCTCCTCTGCACATGTCCAAACCATCTCAGCATTCCCTCTCTAACTTTGTCTCCAACCTACTTAACCTGAGCTGTCCTTCTGTATTCCTTTTATGTACTCATTTCTAATCCTTTTCATTCTGGTGACTCCCAGCAATAATCTTAACATGTCCAGCTCAAGATCCTTTTGGTTAGTTACAATCAGCACAGTTATCTCTACAGAAATAAACAAAAAATAAAATAATTGATACAACTTGCTGCTTGTTTCAGACAGTGAATGAAGTGAAGTGCTGCATCAAGGTCAAGTATAAGAAAAATAAATATCACTTTGAACTGTTATGTAAAGTCACAAGAATCAAAGAGTTAAAAATAAGAAGTAGAAGTGATAATGTATTAATATGGGCCTACTTTTAAAAAATGCTTCAGTGCGTCATAGATGGTGGTAAATATTTTCCATCTTTATTCAAACTAAAGTAAAAAAGAACCTTCTAAACTTCCTCTTCACTTAAGTTTCTGTTCGCCAGAATAAACTTCATCGCCCTTGTGAGAGATGGCTGGAACAAAGACTCAGCCCAATTATTTTACATAATGTGTAATGAGACCGCAACCTGAGGTAGAAGTCAGTGTGGCAAAGTCAATCCTGTGCTGGAAAAAGTTTCATATCCACCACGTTACAAACGAAATAAATAAATTACCATTTTGAAAAAGTGTGACATAACACAGCTGTATGAAAAAAAGGAAATTCTAATTGCCAATGAGAAACTTGTCATCTGACCTGAGAAAGCACTTTGTCTTTTTCAGTGGACAGGCGGTGGAAATGGGAGCGGAACTGAGCTGTAATTGGTTTCTGTTTACCAGTAATCCTTCCACGGACACAACCACAAGCAATTAGTCAGACAGCTCAGGCTTTATCAGTACAAAAGTGGCACAGTGTGTGGATGGGTGCGTGTGTGTGTGTTATCCATGAGGGAGGGTGTAATTAGGCTGAAGGAGGCATGAGATAAAAATTAGCTCTTTTGTCCTGGTTCTCTTTTACTCCCTTGGTCCTGACAGTGTCTTCTAGAAGTTGTGAATGTGACAACAGTGAGCCTCTAAAGTTCCTTAATGAATGGGAAAAGATGCTCGTCTATGACTCATCAGGTCCCACCCCATGTACATACACATTTTAAACACAAAAGGGTTTTAAACAAATGTTTTACAAAATAAAAAAGAAGTGGGTTTTTTAATTCATATTAAGTTGTTTACATTGTGTGAGGCTTTGTGAGTCATTGTGAGGAAGGACTACAAATGTGAGGATGCTGAAAGACCCAGAGAACCGTTTTACTGCAGCTGTGACAAAGCGAAAAAACAAGAAAAGCTCCACTGAATGTCAGACAGCCAGGTCAATGGAGGATAGCCAGAACTGAAATAAAACGCAGCAAAGCAGTGGATTTATGAATGAAACTGCAAGCACTGCACACACACACACACACACGCACACACAGATTTATACTAGACAAGATTTGACAGGCAGCCAAAAATAAATAGAGATCATAGTGGACGCTGGTTGACGGCATTCTCTCTCTCGCTCTCTCTCTCTCTCACACACACACACACACACACACACACACACACACACACACACACACACACACACACACACACACACACACACACACACACCTCCGCAGTCCCTCTGTCACCCCGCCCGTCTCTGGCTTTGGCGGAGTCCGTATGTGAGTCATCGGTGGACTTTTAACTGTCTCCGTCCCTCTGTGCTGCAGCAGAGACACAATGACAGCAGCCATTCAACACTTTCTGCTGGTAAACACACTATAAGCGCACTATATAATCAGCGCACGCACACGGTAGCTCATAAATTCTGATTTTATTCAGTCCCTTTCATTTAGGATTTTAACGGAGAATGGACCCTCAGAAGGTGAGTTAGTGTAAACAGCTTGGTCTTCCTCCTCCACCACATCTGAACAACAACAACAGCAAGGTTTCTCAGAGGAAACTGATTTTCAAACACCGCCTGAGTCGCGCTCTGTGAGTCCCTGGGCAGCCCTATAAACACGAGGCTTTATGCATCTCTATTATAAGCTGTGATGATGGCTGCACGAACTAATTTCAGTCCGTATTCAAAGACAGAAGCACTTTTGTTTGGCTGCCTCAAATGAAATACCCGCGTGCGCGTCCTGCGCGTTTTTTTAATGTAAGTAAGCTCGTGCGCGTGGGTGTGTTGCGTATCTCCTCGCTCTCTGACGCACGAGTCAGGTGGTTCCTCTAATAGCGCGAGGAGCTCTCCGCGGTCCTGAAATCCAGACTCACACCGCGAGGCAGAGAGATGCTCAGCTCACTCCCGACCCTCGGCAGAAACTGAACTCCAGAGGTGAGCTATCTGTTGTTTGTGATCATGCCGTCTAACGCACGCGCCTTTCTCTTTAACGCTCTGTCTCGTGCCGCGAACAGAGAGCGGGCTTTTCAGTCATTTAAAAAGAGCTTCGCTTTTTTGACATGAACTGTTTGTTTGCCAACCTGATGCGCCGCTACAGATGTTGAGGAGCTGAGGTTGTGTTGGTCGCAGTGTGCCTTTGTTCTCGCGCCGCTCCAGGTTATTTTCGGACCCTCTGTAGCTTGTAAGAGTAACTTTTAGTGCAGCATATGTAAACATTAGTCTAACCATAATATTTGCTGAAGTTCGGGCAAGTTAAATCTAGGTTTGAAGAACCGAAGGAGACGTAAACATGGTGCTTGTGATGCCGTAGCACTTCTGCTCTTTTCTCCTGTTCTTATTATTCTCTATTATTCTCTATGTCCTTATTATTTCTGAAAGAAATAAAAATTATTCTGTTTTATTGTATTTATTAGTAAGTATGATTTAATGAACGCTGACATTCCTGTGCGGACTTAAAAGTTTGAAAAATAAAAAGGTCCAAAAACGCAAATAATTGGTGTTCAGAGGTTTTCGGGCTAAAGGAGAGATTCCATGGGAACATCAGCCCTACCGGGTTACCTTGACAACAAGGGCCGTGACTCACGGAGAGCAGCAATTCGACGTCTAATGAGATTTTAGACGGGAGCTGGAAGGCGCTGCTGTTCCCGCTGCTGGCGAACAGGCGGCACATTCCAGTGTGATCTCCAAATATCAGCAAGGGGAAAACAAACCGTGTCTGACCTGCACAGCGATTTACGCTCAGAGTCACGGCTACTACGTATTTTTACTTAGTAAAAAATATATAAACATACACTTAAAATATGTCAGGTTAATAAAATAAAAGAAACTATTCAATCTTCTGTCTGTCTTCAGGATTTTTTGTTAATTTAAAAAATGGTATGGAGTATGAAGTGCAGTATTTGTTTCCCAAATTCAGTAGAATACAGTCTGAAATAGGAATGAATGAGGCCGAAATCTTTAAATCTGTAAGTACTTGAGTAAATGTAGCCTACTAAGGGTGGGGGTAGATGACATTTAGGAGAGCAATCATATTTAGTGGGAGCCCCACCACTGCTCCCACGCCCTCCCCGATTCTAACTACAGCAGAGCAGAGCGGATGTAAAAGGCTAACAGTAATTTAATTGTTTCTTCCCTGACATTTCACATTTATTCCAAGGTGTTTGACCTGGTTGCCATCAGAGCACCAGTCATGCCTGTCACAGACACACAAACGGACTCAATGTCTCCAAAGATGTCATTGTGGTTTGCGCTGTTATCATCAAAGCAGACATTTAAATTGACAATGACAGCAGAAGGCATTTTAGAAATGCCAGAGCGGTAACCACTGAGAACCTGTTAGCGTAACGTGTAAAGGTCAGAGCTGACATGTGCTTCTTTTGTCTTTCCTCTACAGGCGTCACCATGCCGTCATTCCCTGAGACCTCTGCCACAGGCAAACCTTTCCTCGTCTGTTTTGCCAACCTCCTCTTGATCCTTCTCTTCCTCAGTTCCTCCAGCGTTCATGGGGCTTCGCTGAGGGCGCATAGACTTCGTGGAAGTGAATCAGAGAGTAGGAATGTCCACCAGGTCCCTAACGCAGATATGCTGAAAGCCTTGGAGTACATTGAGAGCCTCCGTCAAAGAACCAATGTGGACTCTCCTCTCACTCCAGGTGCCGATGCTGGCCACATGGATGATGCTGAAAAGCTGCGTGCCATGCTGAGGCTTGCTTCCAACCCTACACAGAGCAAAGATGAGGAGGAGGAGGAGGAGGAGGGGGAAGGAAGGGAGGATAAGAGTGAAGAGCTCCTGCAGGCTGTGCTCAGCACGCTCCAGCAGACGGAGGCCTCCAAGCCTGCTCTGCTTCACCCCAGCGCAGAGAGGACAGACATGAAGCACAGAGTGTACATGCAGCAGAAACAACAGGGCATCACGCCTCACAAGAAGCTGCCCTTGATGTTTGAGGACGAGGAGGAAGGTGAGGGGGATGAGGAAGAAGATGAGGAGGGGCTGGAGCATGACAGCCCATACAAACGTACCAATGAGAATGTGGAGGAGAAGTACACACCTCAGAACCTAGCCACGCTGCAGTCTGTTTTTGATGAACTTGACAAGCTGACCAGCCCAAAGACCACACATAAGCGCCTAGATGAGGAGGACAACATGGAGAAGGATGATGGAGATGAAGATGAAGATCTGTTTAATGTGAGGAATGCAGCATATGACGATATAGGAGGGGATCTGACAGACTGGGGTCCACTAGAAGGACGGGAAGAGGAAGACGAGCAGGAGGAGAGGCGGAACAAATATGAGGCTGACAGAGGGCTCGATTACATCGATGACAATGACGAAGGGGCTGATGCGGATGAACAAGAGGAGGAGGACGACGATGATGGTGAAGGCTACCCCGTTAAAAGGTCAAAAGATCTGGATGATGCGGGAAATCTGGTGGACTACTACCTCCTGAAGGTGCTGGAGAAAACGGAAGAGGAAGAGCAGAAAAGAGAGCTAGAGGAGGAAGAGGAAAGAGAGAGGGCGGAGAGGAGGGTGGCTCAGAGTCAGTACAGAGATAACATAGATCCACGGGTCATCTACCAACTCATTCAGATCTCCCAAAAATACCAGATCCCACCCGAAGACCTGTTGGACATGCTGAAAACGGGAGACTTGACGAATCAGGACAAGTCGCAAAAGAACAATGGTTTAGCCAGAGGAGAAACTACGCTCTCTCAGATATCCTCAAAGAAGATAAACACCATTCCTCAGGCGAAATTCTACAACAGACGCCTGCCTTATCCGCAAAAGACCCCAGAGGAGCTAAGGACGGAAGAGATCCTCAAAATCCTGGGGCTGGGAGCTGCGGAGGATCCCATCAGGAAGCAGAAGCAGCACAGAATCTCACTGTCACGACTTCACAGTCAGCCTGTGGGAGTGTTTGGGGAATCCACTCCCACGCAAAGGCGCCTTCCCAGCACTTTCAAAGATGACTACGATGACACCTTGGATGAGGATGAACTGGCAGCATATCTAGCTGCTCAGATGCTGGCACAGTATCCCAAACCTGCGTATAGGAACAACAAGGCGAGTCAAAAGCGGGAGGAAGCTGGTCAGAGCGCAACGGGCTCTTTTGAAAAGGCCATGGAGGAATATTTTGATCAAATGGATTCAGATAATAGCCCAAAGGAAAAGGAACTGTCTGAGGGTGACGAGAGGGGCAGTGACGCTCAAATGCAAGGCTTAGAGAATGAGGCAATGATGAAACTGCTGAGCTATCTGAACCCAGAAACTGAGGAAAGCGATGCCAAAACTGCCCCGGGAATATAAATCAGGCTGTAGATATATATACATAATTCTCTATTGCTTTGGTGGAAGGAAGAAAAGTAAAGTATTTTGAAGAATAAAACATGCAGTCAACTTTAGTTATTCTGTAGGTTTACAAACTTTCCTGTTTATTAGCAGAAATATAAGTGTTCAGTCATTCTCTTGATGTTTTTCTTTTTGTTTTTTTCCAGATGACTTGGTTGCTCAAACAACACTTAATGAGTACACGTGTCTCACCAGCCTTACATTTCAACGCACACACAATCAAAACCAGTGTTGGATCCTTTAGATTCACTTGTGTTTTTTTGGTAATTCTTTCTTAAATGTGGTCATATGTGACATAACTGAGGTAAATAAAGCATTGACTTTATTTTTTTCCTTACTGTCTAGTGTTTCTTCATTTGCTCACCACCACACAAAGCATCGGTCTTAACATATAACAAAGTCACAAAACAACTAATACTAAGTGAAAAAGGTGATATTGGCTCATTTCAGTCACTTCTCCTGTCACGAAACCCTGAGATGAATAAATATGAGGCTTCAAAGGCACTTAAAGATGCAAACATAATTACTATTCTTCACACCTGAGTCGAAATATCACCAGGTTTGTGGTTTCTGTATGGCCACAGCACTACGCTGAAAGAGTCATTATTGCCAAGCGATAAACATCTCGCTTCATGCTTTCAAATGTGAACCATCCACCGTCCTCTCTTGGCTCAGTAGGCAGGTTTGCTCATGTATTCTTCCAGCGTCTGTGGTGACATAAGAGCCACAAGAATGAATTTTCAAAGAGTCAGGGCAAAACTTGCACTAGCTGAAGGTTTGAGAAAAGCTTAATATACCTCTTGGAGTGTGTCGGCCTCCTCCAAAGACACACCCACGGCCAGTTTGGAGGTTTCTAAGATCTCTCCTCCCATGAGGAACTCGTCCAGGATGAAGTAAGCCTTCTCAAAGTTGAAAATGATGTCCAGCTCACACACCTGAAAAAGAACGACACAGCATGCATCAGACCAGAGAAATGAATACATCTGGTAACACTTCACTGAATAGTAAGTCAAACAATAATAATGTTAATGAATCATTCGCAATTAGCTTAAATCATTATGGTGTGTAACAAAAAATAAATAATTCTGTGAATTACGTACTGTTGTACACAATAACTATTATGGAATATAGAATGTACATTTTACATATTACAAAAACAATTTGATAAAAACTTGAAATTTCATAGATGGGTAATAATTTTTCTCTCATCTGTATGCACTCCTGAAAAAATCTGTTATAAACATCGGTTG
The DNA here is from genome assembly GCF_013358895.1 of Oreochromis aureus. Lineage (NCBI taxonomy): Eukaryota > Metazoa > Chordata > Actinopteri > Cichliformes > Cichlidae > Oreochromis > Oreochromis aureus. The sequence goes on from NC_052955.1 coordinate 34,490,491, forward strand.
TGACTTTAACCATTTGGATCATGCTGATACATGTTTTACAAACCAACTCTTTACTGATAAGTAAACATATGTCTCTCAAACTACAAACTCAAGTTCAATTAACTATCAGTTTATTTTTAAAAAATGATACTTATTTAGTTATTTTAAGTGTTCTTAAGTGGATGAAAGCATCAATTAAATTTCATTAAATATTAGAAGGAATTTGCAAGTACATGAAAGAAAGAACTATAAAGAAATATAAATACATATATACAGACTTTTATATATTGTTGTCAAGCCAGTTTGTTTCCCAAACAAATTAACCTCCCAGTGTTTTGCATGGAGAAAGCAAACCACTCGTTCTCATTGGCTGGTTTTTGTAAATAAGAAGGTGCAGCTGATTTCTAAGTCTAGTCAAATCAGGAGTGCTTCAAAGTGTATTGAAGCAGCGACAGACTACAGACACCAGAGGGAGTCTGACATGCTTGAGCAAAGGGATTTTACTGTTCTCACCATGAAATAAAGCACATTGCACTCACCTAAAAAGGCACCCACAGTGACTCTGTGTACTTGATTTTTAGACTAAGCTCCTTTAACCTAATCAAGGGGTCTGAACTGAAGTTGATAGAGCTACATAAAGTGCACTCAACTTCCATTCAACATATCTGTATCTATGGATGATGTTTAAAAAAGGAGCCTCTTAACAATCTCTGGATTGTTGTAGGCCATGGCATCCAACTCTACTTACGTTTCCAAAGTATTTATCCAGCAACTCAACATATCTGTGCAGCACCTCAAGGGCAAGCAGCTCATTATCCTTGTCCTCCAGACCAGCACAGAAGTACAGGCTGGCATACCTGCAGTGGAGGAAGCGAAAAGCTTATTGTGATAATTTTTACAATGTTGTCATAAAACAAGAATGCAATGCAATATTGTGCAATATATACATGTTGCCTCTACAAGAGGCCATAGGTGATTAGCTCTTGTACAACAACTGTACCCACATAGCAATTGGTATGGCCCGGATCTGGCCCACACAATGTGCTTACACATGGCCCACATACCGCAAAGAATGACGGCCCTCTGGTGGCCCACACATGGTCCAGCACAAGGCCAGTTGCATACACACTAGTGGTCCTGTGCTGGCCCATGTGTGGATTACCTCTGGCAAACCAGGTCTGGGCCACCAGAGGGCCGTCATTCTTTGTGGTATGTGGGCCATGTGTAAGTGGTGTGCAGCCACGGGCCAGTTGTAGACACACTGGTGGTCCTGTGCTGGCCCAGAACAGTTTCAGCTCTGGCCCCAGATGTCAGCCTAATGTGTATCTTAATCAAGCCATGTAATATCAACATGTGCCAGAACATGCAAAACAGTGCAAAAGTAACATGACAAAACTCTGTTCAGACAGTGAATGGACTGATTCTTATATAGCACTTTTCTAGTCTCCCGGATTACTCAAAGTGCTCTATACAACATGCCACATTCACCCAATCACACACTTTCTCTTAACTGAGTGCTCCCTAACTACATTCATACACTTGACATGTAGGAGCCAGGGATCGAACCACTAAACTTCTGATCAGTAGGTGACCTGCTCTACCTCCTGAGCTACAGCCACCCACTGGCAACAATGAGTAAACCGTCACTAGGTTTTGGATAAAGTGTACACGCTCAAACCTTTCAAACCTGCATTTGAAACGTTGGCTACCATAGCAGTATAGTATTGCAACATGGCATTTGGGTCTTCTAATTAAAATAGGAAAATAGGACCATAAATAGTGCCATCATTGCCAGACCTGGCCCACATCTGGTTGACATACACTCTGCCAAGACACCGGTCAGTCAGAAGTGCCAGCTTGATGCCAGATCCGGGCTAGACCTGTTTTCTATGAGCCTGGGCCACATAAACCAAACCACAATCGAGCCAGATATAGCATGCCATCGTATAAACAGTGGCATCATTGCCAGACCTGGCCCATATCTGGTTGACATACACTCTGCCATGACACCGGTCAGTCAGAAGTGCCAGCTTGATGCCAGATCCAAGCCAGACCTGTTTTCTATGAGCCTGGGCCACATAAACCAAACCACAATCAAGCCAGATATGGCATACCATCACATAGACAGTGGCATCATTGCCAGGCCTGGCCCATATCTGGATGACATACGTCTTATCATGCCAGAAGTCAGCCAGCAGTGCTGGCTTGATACCAGATCCGGGCCAGATTTGCTTGCTATGTGGGTATAATATGAAATCAGGAAATTAAAGTTAACTGGACAACTGACTGATAAAATGTCTCATGGACATGTGTTAGTTTATTTCCTTGTTGTTTCTTCATCAGTGAATAAGGTAAAAGAGTTGATTCCAAGATAAATTTGCATTTGGGAACTTTGGCTGCAAAGCCATGACATGCAGTCAAATAATTTCTCAAGATGCAAGTGAAACATGTCATCACTGGACAGCAAAAACAAACAAGTCCATCAGAGAGACAGCAGAAGCATTTTAAGTGTTGAAATGAGCAACTTGGCACACTTGAGAAGAAAAAAGTGCATAGGTAAGCACAGAAACAGAACTGCGGCCGATGATCACAGCATCCTTTCTAAGTAAAGAAAGTACACTCTCCATAAGGAGTAAATTATCGAAGTGTGGCACAAAAACCACAAAAGTTGCAAACCATTCATCTGTCTTGATAGGCCAGAAACTGCAAAAAACCCAAGAGCTACATCTCAAACTCTACAGGTATTTAACTTTAAATATCAAAGTTCAGGTCAATGGAATTAGAAAGATACTAGAAAGAACAAGTATGTTTTATTTAGAAGGTTTTTTAGGAGAAAGCCTCTTCTCTCTAAAAAGAACATGGCAGCACAACTGAGGTTTGCAAAGTTGTGCCTGGACAAACCACACGACTTGTGGAACAATGTCCTTTTGACAGACGAGACTGGAGTGGCGATATCTGGCTCTAATGCACAGGGGTAGGGTTTAGCACACATTAGTGACCCGTCCAAGGTGTATCCCGCCTTTTACCCTGTGGTAGTTTAGATACGCTTATTTAATTCAGATAAGCAGTGGGTGGTTGTAGCTCAGGGGGTAGAGCAGGTAATTGGGCCAAAATCCTCCTCAACAATGTGTGAGACTAATAAAGTCACACAGAAAGCCATTATTTCAAATTATTGCTGCTACAGGTGACAGAGAGAGAGAATCTGCATTTTGCCTTAGTGTTTGTTAAATAAATAATGACGTGCAATGTGACATGTGTCATTAGTTACCTCAGGTTGTAATTTAAGAACAACCTGAAAAAAAGAGGGTGTGCTTTCAACATCAGTGTGACTGGTTGCATGTTTCCAGCATAGAAATCATACCAAACAAAAGAAAGGTGAAGAACCTCCAAATAAATACAGCATGTGTAGATGTTTTAACAGCTCTTGTCCGTTCTTTTCCATAACTACTGGATCTATTGTGAATTTCTCAACATTTACCAAGCAAAGTAGATTTTAACAGTATCAATACAAATGTGGCATTAAAGGCTTCATATAGAAAAAATCTTTCCTTATTGGACTGTGTTCCCCACCTGTAATCTAGGTGATCTGTGATCTGTGTGTTTATCTAGATCTTGACATTATCTGCTGATAACAAGTGTGTGCGCTCTGTGTGCAATTTTGAAGTATGAGCAAAGGCAACATGCAAGTTAACCATTAAGCAATAAAGAGCTGTGTGTTGTGCCGCCACCTCTTGTAAACTATCTTGAGGTCCCTCCATTGGAGAAAGTTGCAGGAACGTGGCGGACGAGCCAACACTAGCATCATCATGTCCCGGATCACCTTCTTTTTCTCCCGGTCTGTTAATGGCGTGAACCATTTCTGCAGTCGCAGCTTCCCCTGTCGACTGAACAGCAACAGAAAGCGCATCTGAAGGTAAAGCGGATGGAAGAGCAGAAAACAGTGACTTTGGTTTAGTCATTTTTAGCCCTGCAAACACATAGCTTGTAGCTAAAAAGTGGTTAATGTGTAGCTTTTCAGGGAAACACAAACATATAGTGAAGCAGTGAACAGTAATACCTGCCTCTGCATGTGGCTGTGCCAAACCGCAATTACATTTCCCAACTAGAAATGTGTAAAGATCACTAGGGAGACATAACACCTCTAAATCACCTTTGAGTGCAATAACACAGTAAATATAGTGGTTGTGTTGTGCAACAGCAATTAATGAAAGCTCTTTGCCCTGGGGTGTAGCTGCACAAACCATTGCTTCTACCTGCAACAAGGTGACTATGAAAACATGTGGAGTAAAAATAGCCATGTGTGGAACAATACTTGCTGAATCAGACACTTTTTAACCCACTTTTTAAATGATTTTCTTTGCTGTGTAAATACCAAAGAAGCTAAAGCACCACAGATTTGCATTCAAACCTGCCTGACTGGATCTAGGCTTTACCCAAAGTCTAGTTATCCTAATATGAGGAGGAGAGGGCTCACACAATTTTTTCTCCTGTAATTTCCACATCTTAAAAACGTTTGGGCCATGCCTGACCTCTGAACGAGGAAGTTCTTGCTATTAACTAATTATACAGCTACAATATACAAATCTAAATAACCTACAATCTGCTGACAGAGATCTCAGGTAAAAAAACAAAAAAACAACTAAAAACAAAACAAAAGACGAAGCAAACAACACACACAAACAATAATGTGGATACACTGAGCTAATAATTTGATACATTTCATTGCCTATAAGCGGATAGAGCCACCTCAGTACATCCATTTATGGGCACAGGTTACTTACCATTTTGTAAGCCGCCCAAATGAAACCCTGTAGCCCTGTAATAAAGCCCTGTAATCGCAGAATCCCAGTACCTTGCCTTACTGTAGGATCGTGTGCGCTCTCAAGTGCAGCGACATTGTTCATCTACCCTGCCGCTCCCACCTTCTTCCAGCCGAGAGCCGCGCCCTGCTACTCTGCAGCTGCTGATTGGCTGCAGAGGAGGCGCACTCAGACAGGTGAGTGGGCAGAGGACTGCGGGTGGAGGAGGGGGTATAGGTGGGGTATACAGTACACTTCAGCCTGGTGGGAAATGTAAGCTGCAGCCTCTGTTACATACTGCAACAGTGTCAAGCAAAGTTTGGGATCACTCAATCAAAAATATAAGAGAAAAGCTAAAACTATGGCTTCTGTTTCTTTTTAGTTTTCCTTTTAAATCAGCATTTAACTTATAGCTAAATGCTATACATTAATTGTTTCTGTAGCAGGCTGTCAGTTTTTAACCATCCACCCTTTTGTCTAATAATCTTTGTATGTTTTTTTTCCTTTAGTATCAACTAATGTTACCATTTTTTTTCTTTCTCCTCAGCATTATTAACTTATCAGACATTTTTTCCTCTTTATACACGGATAGCTTAAACCTAACTATAAACTGAAACAACTAGCTTTTTGTTGTTGTTGGCTAGCTATCAGTTAGCGGAATTCATGATGACTGCTTGGTAACCTATGTGTTTGTGGTTCTTTATGGTTTTTATTGTATATTTCTATTGTATATTTTAGTATATATTTACAATTTCTTTAAGCATCGTCATGTTAAAGACCTCATAGTCTTGTATCACCCCAATAGATCACTTCACTGTCAGACTGCAGGCTCGGTTGCCATGACATTTAAAAGCAAAATGGGAAGCAGAGCCTTCAGCTTTGTGAGCGCTCTGTTTTGGTACAGCTCCCAATTTGGATTTGTAACACAGACATTCTCTCTACTTTTAAGATTAGGCTTAAAAATCTTGTAGTTAGTTTTTTTATTTGTAGTTTTTCTTAGCACTATTGCCAAGTGGTTGCGCACAGGGGGTCCTCTGACTGTTAGGGGGTTCACTCCAACCGACAATATAAAGTGCCTTGAAATAATTATTGTTGTGATTTTGTGTAAATAACATTGACTTGACATTTTAATATTTTATGTTGAGTATTTTACTCGAGGCCTCTTACTGTCTTCCGGTTGGGGGGAGGAGGTTTTTAGTATGATATTAAAAAGCGTTACTGTCCGCTGGTGTAATGTCTTAGTGCTGCCGCTGGGCGGCCGCTAATGTTTATTCACGAGCTACACGTGGTTTTGGTCCACGGTAAAAGCTGGAGAAGTGAGACGCGCATAGCGAGAGGCTTCCGGAGCAGCACCATGTCTCTGTACCGCAACTCCGCCTGGTTCCTGAAGGGAGTGACTGAGTTCACCAGGTAAGACATTTGTCCTGTTGTGTGTGCGCTGTGGGAGCCGGAGAGAGTCTGTGACTGTGTCCTGCTGTGCATCCTCAGTAGTGTGTGTGTGTTTGTGTGGCGGATCAGCACTCAACAAAAGACTTTTCTTATAACTGAATGACTGAAAGCTGATGGTAAACTATTTTTAGCAAGCTTATTATAATCAGCTTAAATGTGAATAAAACAATTTTAGTTAATTAAAATAAAAATGAAAACCAGACCTTTGAAAGCATCCAATCCAACCCATGTTTAATGTAGTAAAATCTGGTATCACAAACTGCCTGATGAGAGTTTGATGGACGTTTTTATTGAGGCTTTGGATGTCTACAAGAGCTTTTGTGTCAACTGTTTTCAAAAAGTTCTGTTTGTAATATCTAAATTGATTTGACTAAACCTTGCCTCTGACATTTGGTGTAAATAAAATAAAAATTCATAAAGACTAAAACTAACACTGAAACTAATAAAAAAAAAATAATCAAAACCAAGCATTTTCTAACAATACAAAGTAAACTGAAACAAAAAAAAAAAACACTCTGGAAACTAACTGAAACTAAACTGAATTAAAATCATGGTGGTCGTGGCTCAAGAGTTGGCAGTTCGTCTTGTTGCCTGAAGGTAATCGGAAGGTTGCCGGTTCGAGCCCCGGCTCCGACAGTCTCGGTCATTGTGTCCTTGGGGAAGACACTTCACCCGTTGACTACTGGTGGTGGTCAGAGGGCCCGGTGGCGCCAGTGTCCGGCAGCCTCGCCTCTGTCAGTGCGCCCCAGGGCAGCTGTGGCTGCAATGTAGCTTGCCATCACCAGTGTGTGAATGGGTGGATGACTGAATGTAATGTAAAGCGCTTTGGGGTCCATAGGGACTAACTAAAGCGCTATACAAATACCATTTACCGAAAAAGTCAAAACGAAATAAAAATAAAAAGTAATAAGAAAATACAAAACTAGAATAGCTCTAAATCATAGTGACAGTAAGAAACGCCCACTGAAAGCAGTGTAAAGTATGAATAGATTATGGGGGTGGCTGCTGATAAATGCTTCCTAATGTTAAAGTGAATGTAAATTTCTGTGAATTAACTGTAAGTGTTACAGCACACCTAAAGTATTACTGTGTTACAGTAATATCTTAATGATGAGTTTTGATGTTTGACGTTTGAAAGTGTGAAAATGAGGCTGAGTCGTGGTATATGATCACAGATGGAAGGTTTTAGCAACAGACCCCTGAACATCACAGATTTGTGAATCAGTGTACACTTTATAGTGACTAAGCAAGAGGTTTGTAGGACCATAACTCGGTTTTTGAATGATAACAGGGCTCTAAGAGCTTTATCAGTCTTATGTGATCTATTGCAGCCCCGAGATGCCTTTCCTCATCAGTACACAGCAAGCCAAGTGTTCTGAAGAGGTGCTTTCGTGATTGTTTCCCTTCTCTCCTTTGTTCTGTGTTATCTTATTCTCCCAGAGAGCTGCCCGGCAACCCGCTCTGACCCTGCACTAATAGCTCTCTGCATGACACCATCGAACAGAGCAGGCATTTAACCTCAGTAATTCTCTCTCTGCCTGTCCCCTTTATGCCCCACTTTGACCCCTCTTAACAATGCCATCTAAGACAATGGGGGGAATTGAGGTCCTTGGTGGCACACACGCTTAGACACACGCATACTCATAAATGACTGCTGTTGTCACCGCCATCACTCTCATCTCAAACCTCTCCTTGACAGAGACGATGCCAGGCACACGCTTTCCTTCATTGTATCTGTACAGTAAAGCTGTGAGGACATTTACAGTCAGCAGGATGATCTCAAACACTCACCCCTCAAACGCAGAGGCAGAGCTAAATCTGATGGCAGCAGCAACTAAGCAGGCAGCTGGTATATATATGAAATGCTGTGAGTGTTGATGTTTTACAGGAATGCCTTCTTATCAGCATCTAAGCGGTTTGCGGAGAAGGACCTGGAGGTGTCTGTGGCTGGACGTTCCTTTATGATAACAGGAGCCAACAGTGGCATCGGAAAAGCCACTGCCATGGCCATTGCCAAGAGAGGTACCACTCCTATGACCCTGTTTGTCTACAAATCAGCTCAAACATGGCAGACATCAAAGCAAGGCATAGTAAAATCGCTGAATTAAAACTCTTGCATTGTTGTCAAGAGTGACAGAGGTTGTCACAGGAGCAGCTGTGCAAATGTTTGTTAGTCATGGCATTTTCCCAAATAGTGATAATTTGTGGACCAAAGAAAAACTTAGAAGAGAAAAAAGAAGCAACATGCATATCCATATGGATCTGTCAATTCATAAAAGGCCCAACTCCACATTTTTTAAAAACTCCAATTCCAACACTAAAAAACACTCAAAAACTCAAGTTTTTTTTTTTTGTAGTTTTACAACACACAAAAGTTGGGTGTACTATGTAAAATGTAAATAAAAATAAAATGTAATGGTTTGCAAATCTCATAAATACAGATGTTAAACATTTAAACATCAGTTGTTCAAACTGATGCATCATTTTAAGATAAATAAGATCTTGAATTTGATGGCAGCAACACGCCACATAAAAGTTGATTGTCACAGTGTAGTGATTGTTTTTTTCTTTTCATGATGCTCCAAATGTTTCAGCTGGGGAAAGGTCTGGACTGCAGGCAGGCCGGCTCAGCCCCCCACTCTACTACTATAAAGCCATGCTGTTGTAACAGTATGCGGTTTAACATTGTCAAGCTGAAATATGCAGGGCCTTCACTGAAAAAGACATTGTCTGGATAAGAACTTTAACCTTGATGTGTGGATGGCACAATGAGCTGTGATCATAGACAATGATTTCTGGAAGTTTTCCTGATCCACTGATATCCACGACAGAATCAAGTCTGTTTTTAATGCAGTCCTCGGGGACCTGAGGATTACGGACATCCAATAATAATTTTCTGTCTTGTCTTTTGCGCAGAGAATCCGATTACTTTTTTTCAAGTAATGAGTAAAGTAAGGGATTACTATTCCAAAAAAGTAATTAGGTTACTGTTACTTTCCCGTAAGCACGCTGCGTTACTAAACCGTGATTTTGTTTGGGAGGGTGTCTCATGACAATGACGTACGAGCGTGCAACGTCCATGATGTGTGTAGATCAGCAATGGAGTGCAGGAGAGAGTACGACCATCCAGTGTTTAAAGCTTGGAAGTACTTACATTTGATTCCGTAAAAAGTGACAAAAACTTTAGCGTCTGGTATACACTCTGCGTGGGAAGAAAACTTCTTTCTACAGCGAAAAATTAAACTTCTAATCTGAGCAAGCACCTAGCACACTGCCAAGGGAATGTGAAATTCACAGAGAAACCCCCGGATCCCCCCACTGACATGACAGCACCGGGCGAACCTCCACCCGCCCCATTCCTCCTAAACAGGTGAAAAAAGACTTAAGGGCGACGGGACTTGGTGCTGCTGAATCTTTGATTTCATTTATTTTTTGCTGTATTTTACTTGCATTTATTTGAAAGAGTGAGTGTAAACACAAAAAATATTTTATTTTATATGCTGGAATATGCAGAAAATTGGTTTAAATGTTAAAGAATTTCTTTAAGTCAAAGACAGCTGCATATAATTTAATTTTTGCTTGATGCAATGTGCATAAAGTTAAAGATTAAAACTAATAAAACAAGTTTTAAAAAGAGACTTTTTCATTTGATTCAATTTTATATGATGGATTCTGCAGAAAAAACAGAATTAGGCTGAAAGGTCTATTCCTTTATTATGTATTCAGGTTGTGTATCATGTTTTTAAAAAGTCACTAAGTAATAAAGTAACTAATTACTTTTGAAAATAAGTAATCAGTAAAGTAACGGGATTTCTTTCTTGGAGAAGTAATTAGTAGCAAATTATTTATTTTCAAGTAACTTGACCAACACTGCTTTTGTGCACAGAGATCTCTCTCTCCAGTTCATCGAATCTTTTGATGATATCATCTACAGGAGATGATTAGATTGATTAGGTTTAGGAAAATAATTCTCAAATTTTCCACAATTTCCAGACAGTTTTTTCCAGATTGGTGAACTCTACTTCAGAGTAATTGTGTCTCTAAGATGCTCTTTTTTATACCTAATCATGTTACCAACCTGTTGCCAAGTAACCTAATTAGTTGCAAACTGTTCCTCCAGCTGTTTCGTTTTAGTACCACTTACTGTTCCAGCCTTTTGCTGTGCTCTCCTAACTTTTTTAGGGGACTGTTGCTGTCATTAATTCAAAATGAGGAAATATTTTTTTGTCTTAAATTTCTGGAAGTGGGGTTGTATTTGAGCAGCTAATAGCTAAAACAAAGTATATTCACAATCAAGTAATCTCTCAAGTGCAGGTTTTAAGGAAGCAAACCGTCCAAAAGAGTGGCCACAAAGCACATTGATGCTCCTTAAAAGACTTTCATGTTTAAAGATTGTAGTATTCATTGAATTTTTCGGGAAAAGGTTGTTTTTAAGGTCATTCTTTATCTTGTCATTGTATTCAACTGCTTATTTCCGTTGCTAGTACCATGATTTAATCTTTGTCACAGGTGGAACGATCCACATGGTGTGCAGGAATAAGGACAAAGCTGAGGAGGCAAGGGCTGATATTGTCAAGGAGACTGGAAATAAAGTACAGTGTGACTCTCTTTTCATCAACAAGAAAGACTTCCACAGACAACCTTCAGTTTTACACCAGATTTGACATTGATATTCATTCTGCTAAATGTCTGGTGTCATTACAGGAGGTCTATGTTCATATCCTCGACCTGTCTGAGACCAAGAAGGTCTGGGAGTTTGCTGAGGGCTTTAAGAGGAAGTACAAGTCTCTCAATGTACTGGTGAGCAACATGTTAGTCTTTGGGGGGGTTTTTGTCCTGGCAACTGCAACCACTGAATGATCATATATTGATATGTTTTAGATCAATAATGCGGGTGTCATCATGAGCCAGAGGGATCTGAATGCAGAGGGGCTTGAGAAAAGCTTTGCTACTAATGTCCTGGGTGAGTCAAAGATTAGACAAGAGGTATGAAGACCAGTCTGATGAAAGGGAAAAATGGAAGATAGTTAATTTGTACTTCAATGTTTGGTCTTTTTCAGGGGTTTACATTCTCACCAAGAGTCTCATTCCACTGCTGGAGAAGAGTGCGGACCCCAGAGTGGTGAGTCTGATGATTCAACCCATGTTCACTGTCAGTCCACATAAAGTATGCACTCCTACAATATTATGCAAAAGTCTTGAGTCACCACCCCTTTCTTTATATTTTGCTTGGAAAATGGGACATAGGTAGGTGATTTATTGAACCTTGTGCCAGAATACATGGAAATAAAGTATATAAGACCTCAACTGTGCAAAATTCTAACAAGCTGAAAAGTTAGTATTTGATATGACTGCCTTTGTTCTTCGACTCACCCTGAACGCTTTTTGGCAATCTCTCTTTTAATTTCTTTAAGTAGTTTTCAGCAATAGTTCTCCAGGTTTCTTAAAGGACATTCAAAGCTCTTCTTTGCTTTGCTGTCTGTCAAGATGATCCCACCCTGAAGCATCAGCCTTTTCCCTCAGTTTCCCTTCTTTAAGAATGGCTTTTTGACAGTCAGTGAGACCACTTCTGATGAGGCTTCAGTGAACTGAAGGCCCAGATGCATCCCTCAGGTCCTCCTGTTTCCTAAAGACATTACTTAATACAGTATACTGCTTTACATCTTTTAGGCCTGTCACTTCTTTTGTCCTTTACTTGTCTAGCTTCCTCAATTCTTTAAGGACACGCTTTTTTGTAGATTCAATTAAAAAATGCAAACAAATAATTTTTTTTATTGACAAGCTGCTAGTAAGAAAGTGTCAAAAGATGCAGTTTAAAATCATTCTATTCAACAACATTGGTTCATCCCTTGTGTTATGTGCATTTTTATGCTTGAAAGATTAATATGTCACTGTTTAGCGGCTTAACAAACAAAAAAATCACTCCTCTAAAAATGCTCATCTACAAGGCCTAGAGTGAAAATCTGTGGAAAAGTAGCCAATGTCCAAAGAAAAACCCCAGAAACCTGAAGAACTTATGCTCAAGACCACTTTTAAAATTTTAAAAAAACTTTTAAGTCCCTGTAAGCAAAACAAAAAGAAATGAGGAGTGTCTCAAGAGTTTTGCACACTATTGTATATTGTTTTCAGAAACAGTCAGTAAAATATGAGGCACTGGCCAAAATAACTGGACAATGTAGGTTTTTGAACGAAATCATTACCTGCAATCAGGTAATGAGTCTAAGCTGCTGCATGAGGGCTATTTAATGGGTGGACATGGATTTGCACAAGTAAACATTGCAATAACACAATGACAAATAAAATACTAGGTGGCAACACTTAATGCAGGATTAAATGCAGTTGTAGTGATAATAGAGGGTTTGGGATTTTTTTTAAGGAGAACAGATACGATTGTTGTAAGTGTGGTTTATTTAGCTTTCTGTATTTGTGATCTGGTTTCAGTACTTTTTTGCTCACTAAACAAAGCATGTAGAGCTGTAACATTGGGTTTTAGGAAACTTTGTTAAGTGTGAATAATTGGGGCGGGGGGGTCTACAGAGTGATCCTTATTCCTTTGTGTTCAGATCACAGTGTCATCAGGTGGAATGCTGGTGCAGAAGCTCAGGACAGGAAACCTGCAGTCTGAGAGAGGCCGCTACGACGGCACCATGGTCTACGCCCAGCACAAAGTAAGACCTGAACTGGAAGTCTAGTCTTCTGGTCATTGTATGCTGATCTATATACTGCTGAACATATTTATCTTTGGTATAGCTGACAGATGATTAAGTGATGATTTAGGAATAGATTTGGGATCCACATTATATCAGTGGTTTAAAAATGTATTTCACTTTTAGCTTACTGCTATGTCCAAACGAGAGACACCCTAAGTTGAAATTATTAGCTGATGAAGAGAAAATTAGCTGAACACGGTTTATTATTTGATTAATTGTGTCTTTTTTAAGCAAGGATCCTCCACTGTTTGCTCATCTTCCTAGGTTTATATGTGTATTGGTTAAATCTATATATTTATCCACCTTCTGTCACAATCTGAAGCCTCTCACTCACCTAGTGGACACAGCAGTGAGAGAGAGCTTTTCCTGTGGCAGGAGAGCAAGACACCATTGTGAAGCGTTATCAAGAGCTGCTGAATCTAATGGCAAAGTCTTTGAGTTGGAAGGTAAAGCAAACTGAGTTGATCACTGCTAAGGAGACGAGGCTTGTCACGGTGAGAGGGTATATATTATGAAGAGATAAACTTGCATTCCAGAATTCAAAACTGAAAACTTACCGGGTGAGCAAACGTCTGGGTTCAGCCCTGACTGGCAGTTCGATATTTGACCCAAAAGTATCACCTGCAGTGTTAAAGGTGTGGTTCATCGCATGACAAAGACGAGCGTTCACAGTCGATCATTGAGGTACACGGACCATGCTAGATGCGCTCAGACATGCTTGATGATGTGTGTTCCAGAGGCAGCAGGTGGTGATGACAGAGCAGCTGGCAAAAACTCACACTAACATCCACTTCTCCGTCATGCATCCTGGCTGGGTGGACACTCCAGGTACTACGCACTCGCATAAAGTAACATCCGAATGCTTCTACAATTTACAAAAACATTAGATGTATTCCATCTGCGTGCGTATTTAAGTTGATTTGCTCTTTGTTACCTGCGTGTGTGTTTCCCAGCGGTGGCCAATGCTATGCCAGACTTTCATCAATCCATGAAGGACAGCCTGCGGACCCCAGAGCAGGGTGCCGACACAGTGGTATGGCTGGCTGTCTCTGAGGCTGCTGTCAAAAACCCCAGTGGACGTTTTTATCAGGGTATGTTTTACAATGCAAAATTATTTTTTTCCCTGTATATCAACACAAAAATCCAAGATAAATGGTCAAGATTTCCATTTAGGAATGTAAATGGGTAAGACAGAGAGAATAACACAGCTGAATTGTGCATTAAAAACAGTAGTGAGATGAATGTGCTGCATGGGGTGTGCGTGTGTGTGGATTTGGCCTGTGTCCATTGCAGCTGGAGGGGACTGCTTTGGTGCCAGATACCACCAAGGAGCACTCACACACGGATGCACTTTTTCATACACACACTCACAAAATGTCCCTAGCGGCCTTGAAGAGAACAGTTGTTGTCTGACAGCACTCTTCAAGCTAGACATACATACTGCACTTATAATAATAATTTCATAATAATAAAACCAAAAGTGACAGCAACTTACTGTAGCAACTTACTGTAACAAATTAGAGCCATAGATGACTCTAATTTGTTAAAATTTTAATTAAGGTAAAACAGAAGTAATTTAATTCGGTCCCAATCGTTCCTCTGGTACACCAGACGTTGACTTTGCTCCTCTGACTGCTCACCTGAAGAGCTCGGTTACTAATCTTGGGGTAAAACTCGACATTGCACTTAGTTTTGATGGCCACGTCGTAAATGGGGTGGTGAAATCTTCATTCTGACACCTCAGACGTTTGTCAAAGGTTAAGCCTTTTCTTTCCAGGCATGACTTGGAAATTGTCATTCATGCTTTTATAACCTCATGCTTGAATTACTGCAACTCCCTTTTAATAGGGGATGGCCAGGGCACTTTGTCAAACCTGCAACTGGTGCAGAATGCTGCGGCACGCTTTTTAACTGGTAAAAGAAAATTTGAGCATATTACTCCAGTTCTGGCCTCCTTACACTGGCTTCCAATTGAATTTAGGATCTATTTTAAAATTATTTTACTGTTTTTTTTTAAATCCTTAAATGGTCTTGCACCTGTATATTTGTTCAGTCTGCTGAAGCCCTATGTCCCTCCTTATTAACCCTGGTCAGCTGAGCAGCTGTTCCTCTCAGTCCCTAAAACATGGCTAAAACTTAGAGGAGGATTCTCTATTGTGGCCCTGAAGCTTTGAAATGCTTGTCCTCTTCACATTAGGCAATCTACTTCAGTGCTGGTCTTTAAATCCAGGTTAAAAACTAATTTTTATTTGCTGACTATGGACTCAATGGGTAACTGACACTGTGTTGTTTTTAAAGTGCTATATAAATAAGTTATGGTATGGTAACAACTGCCTGCTTGAGCTTTTGCCACCTGATATACTCTGAAATTCAGACATATCTGAGGTGTTGGTGTAAGTGTTGGCGCCGCTTTTGTGGTGACCTGCAGCAGGCGTTTATTGTGTTTTCTAACTTTGTGGGGGGAGTTTTGTTGTTTTTTTAATTCATTTATTTTTTGAAACTTTGCTTTTAACCTTGTTTTTAACTTGTGAGTCAACGGATTGTTTCCCTGATTTGTTTCTCATGTGGTTTTCTCCAAGATGGAGATTTTCTACCCTTTATTCATTCTCACAAACAATTACTTGCACACACGAGGCACTCTGGATGGTGTCATTCTAACTTTCTAGCTCCTAATTTTATTTTTTATGTGATTTTAACTATTGTAATCTTAAGAAATCACTGTACAATTTCTTTCAATACCTCACCTGTCCTACAAGGCATAATAAAACCCTGGATTTGTGTTACGGACCAATTAAGGGGGCATATAAGTCTGTGGCTGGACCGGCACTAGGTTCTTCAGATCACACCATTGTTTACCTCCCCCCTGTTTATAGACCTGTGATTAAGAGGGAGATGGTCTGTGTGAAGCGGTCAAAAGTCTGGACAAAAGACAGATCTCTTGCCCTTCACTGGTGTTTCGATTGCACTGACTGGTCCTTGTTTCAATAGAGCTCTTCTGACTTGGATGAATTTATTGATGTGGTGTGTAGCTACATTCCTTTTTGTAAAGACTCTGTGATTCCATCTAGAGAATTTAAGACTTTCCCCAATAACAAACCGTGGCTCTCCAAAGACATCAAGGATCTGATTCTTAAAAGGAAAATTGCTTTTAATGAGGTTGACGTTTCCACTGCAAAGATTTTGAGGACGGAGGTGAAGGCTGTAGTAAAGAGGCCTAAGATGAGGTACAAAAATAAGATTGAGGCAGAACTCAGTAGTAATAACCTTAAGAGAGCTTGGTATGGTATGGAAACCATGACCGGGCTACAAATGAAGGGTAGCTGTAACATTTCCTTAGATGGGTTTACCTCCGACAAACATTTGGCAGATAGTTAGTATTTAATCTTCGTTTTGAGAATCTTGATCATTCTATGCAGACGAGTACACTAAGAGAAAAGACTACCACTTATCATTTTGTATTGATGAGAGGGGTGTAGCTAATCTCTTTAGACACACTAAGGGTAAGAGTCCTGGACCTGACAACATCTGTGGACAGGTACTGAAAACTTGTGCGGATCAGTTGAGTGTGATTTTTTCACTTTCTTTAGAGTTACAGACAATACCTGAGATTTCAAAACATGCTGTCATTGTTCCAGCTGCTAAGGGCTGTTCCCCTAAGGTACTGAATGATTTTAGACCTGTGGCTCTGACTTCTTTATTGATGAAGTCCTTTGAGAAGATACTTAAGAAAGAGATTTTAATGTCAGCTGAACATCACCTTGACCCCTTCCAGTTCGCCTATAGGGCAGGAAGGAGGATGCTGTTGTCACACTCCTGCATTTCTTGTATAAGGAACTTGAGGGCCCTAACACTCATGCAAGATTATTATTTGTTGACTTTTCATCTGCATTCAACACAATTCAGCCCTCCTCACTTGCTGATAGGCTTTATAATCATTTTTTCTTGATCGTAGTCTGATCAGTTGGGTACTAGACTTTTTGACTAATAGGTCACAATGCGTGAAGGTGAAGAGTGTACTTTCTGATGTGGCCATGGACAGGTTGTAGAAGATTTTGTGGCTTGGTCTGATGAGTCCTTCCTTTCATTAAATACGTCAAAAACAAAAGACATGATTGTTGATTTTAGGAAGTCCTCTCATAGCTGATCACCTACTATTATTAAATTATGTGTGCATCCAAGCAACTTCTTCAGTCTTGGACTTCTTCAGACTGAAGAAGTCACTTGGATGAGTGACAAAACGTTTCTCCCATTGAAAATGCTACATCCAGATGAACAGAATCAACCTTTTTGAGATTTCCCAGTGGTTTCCTATATTTGGCTGGCTTCTGTTATATAAGAAGCAAGACCCTCAAAAGGTTGTAAATAAATATATACCTTAATAATTTAGCATTACGTTAGGAAATTTTTAATTCCCGAAGTCATGAAAACCGATCAAACTGATCAAACATAGAACATTTAAATAATTCTACTGTAATCCAATAAGAATGTGTCAGAATGTGTTTGAATATAATGTTTCCTGTTTTATATCCATGTGGGCTTTGTTTGATGGATTGACCTCAGTGTCAGTCATCTATTTTAGTGTATGGGCGCAGAAAACGTGTGTGATGTTCACATGACCACCTTATAACGTGCTTCCAGCGGAAATGATGAAGGACAACAAAATCCGTGCTCCTTGTTATGTGAAAAATCTGAAAGTAATTTGAAACAAATATGTGGCTGAAGTATACAAGCACAGTGAAAATCTTCTGAAGTCTTAGTGTACCCCTGTGTGTTGACACAGACTGTGCCCCTGCGGAGCTGCAGCAGAGGATCAGTAACGCAAAGGAAACAATAAACAGAAAAGAGAAGCACAAAAAAATCAAAGATAAAAAACAAAAACGTCATGAAAAGCACAGCCCAGTGGTCCACCATCAGGAACGAAAACCAAGTTTTCAATGGGCACACTCTGTTTCAGTTCTTTTATGTTAACGTCACACATTTTCACGACTGGCTGAAGGACCAAAAGTGGCACAAGCAGTAGTCCACAGACTGGTTGTCTGTGACACTGCCCCCTGGTGATAGTAAACATCTACAACATTTTGATGTCAAACTACAAAGCCTGGCAGTAGGCTCTACATAGGACCACTATGTTGTCATGAGTGATGACACCAGCTCCCCTTACTGTAACACAAGGCTGCATATAACATGAAACCATTCTTTCTATAAAAATGTTCTCTTTTGTTTTTGCAATAGTAGAACAAAGAAAATGATTTTGAGTGACATAAAAAATACTATTCACATTTTTGCCAAAAGTATTTTTATTTAACTTTGCCTGTGATTACTTCAGAGTGTTAATGCAGGAGTGACATACCAGTGTCATTCAGAAATTTATTTGTGATAATTTACATGAATTTGCTGTACAATGCCCAAGTGCAGCAACAATAAATAAATCTTTATCTTAACTTTGTGCCCATGTACTGTTGCCTCAAGTTGGATTCACTTGAACTCAGTTTAGTTTAATTCTTAAATTAAGTAAAACATCCTTCTTGATGTGATGACCTCTGGTTGATTTATAATGTAATTTCTACCTCCTTTGCAGACTATTACTAGATTCCTGCCCTTGAAATGCCTCAGAGGCACTGCGGTTGCAGAACTCCCTCTATCCCTCCATAGTTTATGGTTCATGATGATGATATCTTTTGAAAACATCATCTCAGTCACCTAAATTTTGTGAGCCATTCTTAATCGAAAAAGAGTTTGTCATTTGTCTTTTTTTTTTGCCTTTTCCAACATTAAATGAAAAGTTTGGGATTGCAGTGGCATGGAACAGCCCGAATAAGTCCTTACTGTTGACTGAACTGTAGATTATCAATGATAGCGGAACAATTAAGATTGTGATATATGTGCAGTAAAATATATTTTTGGTGACATGGTTCTATTCTGGTAACTCCCAACTCATGCATGCATGGAGAGGCTAAGGTGGGAGGAGCAGCACATAAACCACAGCACAGAACATATGCCCATGAAATTATGCTTAATTTCCTGCTGTGGCTGACAGGGTGAAGGTGGGTTACAAAGCGGTTTGAAGGTTTGCTGCACCTGTGGGCTAGCTAAATCTGTTTTAATGCCTTTCCCAATGTAAGAGTTGCCATTTGGATGTTTAGAAGAGCATCAACTGGCACAGGCAATGAGGTTAGCTCACTGACAATGACTGTGGCTGAGCCTGCCTGCCTTAACCAATGTTATGACTGAATGTCAGTAAAAGCTTCTTTTTAGTAGAGCAGATTTCTTTGCAAGAATGTTCCAAACTATTGAACAGTACAAAATAATCAGTTTTACCACAATTTGTTTGATTGACGTGTTTTAATCCCCCCCCCCCCTCTGTGCACACAAACACATGCACTGCTACTACCATACCTATTCCCTCTGCTCTCCTGGTCATTAAAATTCATTTGACTCACAACTGTCATAAAAGCATGTTGCTCACACTATGGCTATGTAGCTGGTCATATAAAAATGACTTACTTCCTTCATTCTGTTCATTGACGCCATAGTGGACCACTAAGATTTTATATAGTATGTAGTATATACATTATTTATTTTAATTATTAATATCTGGGTTTTTTTTATTTCGTTTTTTTGCACTACATTAGATATCCTCAAAATAGCATTGTCAAAAACAACAATAATGTTGCCATTTTTGTTATTTGTTTACCTCCTCCCTCTTGTTGTAATCTTTATGAAAAAACTAAAAAACACCTCTTAATGTTTCCAGTTTGGTGTATGGCGGGGTGCTGTGGACACCCAAGTTTGTGATTGCGTAGAATTTTCAAATCAATACCATGGTTGCATCTACTGAAAATCTCAGTGACCTTGATTTCAAGGTCAGAGGTCAACTTTTCTGAAAATCAGAGGAGTTCCACATTTATAACACATATAAATTGATTATTGATTTCCAATTTGTATCGAATTTATCTGCCTTAATATGTTTTAGGTCTGATTGAAGGACTGATGTGATGGTAAGGTGTCCGCTGCTCCGCTTTAAATATTGGTAAGAACTTGACACAGGTTTTAAGCAAAACTGTGCTCAAGTTCAAGACCATATTCTTTGGTTGTTTTGGTTGTTGTTGTTTTTAAGGCTTTTTAAAAAAAAAATTCACAAGAATTGCTAGTTCCGCTAGAGTTTTGGTCACCCCAACAATCAGACGATTCCCTATGAGCAAGCATTTAGCGACAGTGGGAAGGAAAAACTCCCTTTTAAAAGGAAGGAACCTTCGACAGAACCAGGCTCAGGAAGGGAAGCCATCTGCCGTGACTGGTTGGGGTGGGGGGAGTGAAAATTTAAAAAAAGAAAAAGCCAAAGTGATCATTATTGGAGCAGCTTAATTAATTTTTGCAGTGTAATTAGCTGTTAATATCCTTTTCCAACTCCAGTTTGTGTTTTTGTCACTTTTGCCCAGGGTCAAAGAAGCAATGCTGGAGATTGCTTCTGTGTGAAAAATGGTAAATGGCCTGTATTTGTATAGCGCTTTTTACTAGTCCCTAAGGACCCCAAAGTGCTTTACACAACCAGTCATCCAACCATTCACACACACTGGTGATGGCAAGCAACATTATAGCCACAGCCACCCTGGGGCGCACTGATAGAGGCGAGGCTGCCGGACACTGGCGCCACCGGGCCCTCTGACCACCACCAGTAGGCAACGGGTGAAGTGTCGGAGCCGGGGCTTGAACCGGCAACCTTCCGATTACAAGGCGAACACCCAACTCTTGAGCCACGATTGCCCCTGTGTGGTCTTTCAGTGTCATACACGGGAACCTCTTAGAGAGACCAGGGTTGAAAAGGGGATGCCGCATCCAAGGCCAACATCTGTTTTCCATCCATCCATCTTCATCCGCTTTATCCGAGGCCAGGTCGCGGGGGCAGCAGCCTAAGCAGAGAAGCCCCGACCTCCCTCTCCCCAGCCACCTCCTCCAGCTTATCCGGGGAACACCAAATGCGTTCCCAGGCCAGCCGAGAGATATAATCTCTCCAGCGTGTCCTGGGTCTGCCCTGGGCCTCCTCCCGGTGGGACATGCCCGAACACCTCACCCAGGAGGCGCCCAGGAGGCATCCTTGTCAGATGCCCGAACCACCTCAACTGGCTCCTTTCGATGTGGAGGAGCAGCGGCTCTACTCTGAGCCCCTCCCGGATGGCCGAACTTCTCACCCTATCTCTAAGGGAGAGGCCAGCCACCCTTCGGAGGAAGCTCATTTCTGCCGCTTGCATCCGCGATCTCGTTCTTTTTCGGTCACTACCCACAGCTCGTGGCCATAGGTGAGGGTAGGGACGAGATCGACCGGTAAATTGAGAGCTTCGCTTTTACACTCAGCTCCCTCTTCACCACGACGGACCGGTGCAGCGTCCGCATCACTGCAGCCGCAGCACCAATCCGTCTGTCGATCAGCTCCCTTCTCCCATCACTCGCGAACAAGACCCCGAGATACTTGAACTCCTCCACTTGGGGCAGGAGCTCATCCCCGACCCGGAGTGGGCACTCCACCCTTTTCCGGCTGAGAACCATGGCCTCAGATTTGGAGGTGCTGATCCTCATTCCCGCTGCTTCACACTCGGCTGCGAACCGTTCCAGTGCGAGCTGGAGGCCTTCACCTGATGAAGCCAACAGAACCACATCATCCGCAAAAAGCAGAGATGAGATTCTGAGGCCACCGAAGCGAAAGCCCTCCGCCACTTGGCTGCACCTAGAAATCCTGTCCATAAAAATTATGAACAGAACCGGTGACAAAGGGCAGCCCTGGCGGAGCCCATCACCCACCGAACGAGTCCGACTTATTGCCGGCAATGCGAACCAAACTCTTGCAACGGTTGTATAGGGATCGAATGGCCCGTAGCAATGGGCCAGACACCCCATACTCCCGCTACACCTCCCACAGGACACCCCGAGGGACACGGTCGAATGCCTTCTCCAAGTCCACAAAACACATGTAGACTGGTTGGGCAAACTCCCATGCACCCTCGAGTATCCTTGAGAGGATAAAGAGCTGGTCCAGTGTTCGCGACCAGGGACGAAAACCGC
Source organism: Oreochromis aureus (assembly GCF_013358895.1). Lineage (NCBI taxonomy): Eukaryota > Metazoa > Chordata > Actinopteri > Cichliformes > Cichlidae > Oreochromis > Oreochromis aureus. The sequence goes on from NC_052955.1 coordinate 34,512,485, forward strand.
ATTGTTCCTCCTGTATCCGAGGTTCGACTAGCGGACGAACTCTCCTTTCCAGCACCCTGGCATAGACTTTCCCAGGGAGGCTGAGGTGTGATCCCCTGTAGTTGGAACACACCCTCCGGTCTCCCTTCTTAAAGATGGGGACCACCACCCCGGTCTGCCAGTCCAGGGTACTGCCCTGATCTCCATGCAACATTGTAGAGGCGTGTCAACCAGGACAGCCCTACAACGTCCAGAGCCTTCAGGAACTCGGGCGGACCTCATCAACACCAGGGGCTCTGCCACCAAGGAGTTGTTTAACTGCCTCAGTGACCTCGCCCGGAAATTGGCGGGTCATTCCCTCATCCCCAGACTCTGCTTCCTCCTCGGAAGACGTGTCAGTGTGATTAAGGAGGTCCTCGAAGTATTCCTTCCACCGCCTGACAATTTTCTCAGTCGACGTCAGCAGCGCTCCGCCAGCACTATACACAGTGCAGGTAGAGCACCGCTTTCCCCTCCTGAGACGCCTGACGGTTTGCTAGAATCTCTTCGAGGCAGTCCGAAAGTCTTTTTCCATGGCCTCTCCGAACTCCTCCCACACCCGAAGTTTTTGCTTCAGCCACTGCCCGAGCCGCATTCCGCTTGGCCTGTCGATACCTGTCGGCTGCTTCCGGAGTCCCACAGGCTAACCAAGCCCGATAGGACTCCTTCTTCAGCCTGGTGGCTCCCTTCACCTCTGGTGTCCACCATTTGGTTCGGGGGTTACCACCACGGCAGGCACCAACCACCTTGCGGCCGTAGCTCACTGCAGCAGCCCGGCAATGGAGACGCTGAACATGGTCCATTCGGACTCAATGTCCCCAGTCTCCCTCGGAATGCTGTTGAAGCTCTGCCGGAGGTGTGCGTTGAAGATCTCACGGATTGGGGCCTCTGCTAGACGTTCCCAGCACACCCTCACTACACGTTTAGGTGCACCGGGTCTGTCCAGCGTCCTCCCCCGCCACCTGATCCAACTCACCACCAGGTGGTGATCAGTTGACAGCTCAGCCCCTCTCTTTACCCGAGTGTCCAGAACATATGGTCGCAGGTCTGGTGATACGATTACAAAATCGATCATCGACCTGCGGCCTAGAGCATCCTGGTGCCACGTGCACTTATGGACACTCTTATGTTCGAACAAGGTGTTCGTTATGGCCAAACTGTGATTTGCACAGAAGTCCAATAACAAAACACCGCTCGGATTCAGATCAGGGAGGCCGTTCCTCCCAATCACGCCCCTCCAGGTCTCGCTGTTGTTACCCACGTGAGCATTGAAGTCTCCCAGCAGGACAACAGAGTCTCCAGACTCCAGCCTCCAGCCAACATCTGTTTTAATTTACATTTTCATGTCCTCTTCTAACCTTCATTATCTGTTCGAGGTCATCAAGACGCTTAAGTTTAACATATTGAGTCTCCAGGGACTGTCTCGTATTTAAATTGTTTTTCGGTCTTAAATGTCCAGAGCTGTTGGTTGTAGCAGTCTTCAGTGAAATAGTCATCAGTGTAGATGCCAGAGTCAAGAACATGATCTGGGAGCTGACCCTGAGTCATACAGACCCTGAGTCTGTATGATGAATTTCAATGCATCATAATCAACATTTCCAGGGTAGAGGGGCACCCCGGTAGCAAGCTCCACAGCTACCAGCCCCAGAGACCACATGTCAATAGCTACATTATAAGGAAGGCCATGCATAACCTCAGGTGCACTATAGCCAACCGTCCCCACACAGTCACAAGGATTCACTGCAGACGCAGGACATGCAAGGCCAAAGTCTATAAGTTCACAACCATTATGTTTCCAGGTTTGAGGTCAGCATGCACTATTCCCAGAGAACCCAGGTAGTCCCACAGGCATTGATCAAGGAGTTCAAAATTTAAGCAAACCCGCTCTCTGTCGAGGAAAAAAAACGTTCCATTTAACAATGTTGGCGCCATCTGGATCCAACCTTCGCAGCTGCTCCAGGATGAAAATTTCCAGTTTTGCCTGTTGCCGAATTTCAGGGTTGTTCTTGTTGACTTTAATAGCCACAGCTTGGTTGGTTTTGTATCGCGACATTTGGCTACAATACCAAAGCCCCCTTCTCCAAGGACAGCCTCTACCTTGTAGTGGTTTCCCAAAATGCTCCCTTCAACTATTTTAAGCTCATCTGAGTTGAAGGATTGGTCGGCTGATGTGTTGACGTATAGTTGTTGAGAAAATTCAACCGAGCTTTGGAAACTGCAGTTGATTTCCTGTGATCTCTTGCTTTTGACGTTTGAAGGCTGCTGAAAGACCACAAGGTTTTGTCCCCTTGTGCTACTCATGTCAATGCACGGGGAACTCTTAGGGTCGAAAAAGGGATGCTGGAGAACCATCGAGGGTGTTAAACAGATGTTGGCCTTGGATGGTTTGCATCCAAGGCCAACATCTGTTTAATTAGGTTGACAAATAAACTTTGGCCATGTTTCATGTCCTCTTCTAACCTTCATTATCTGTTCGAGGTCATCAAGACGTTTAAGTTTTAAATATTGAGTCTCCAGGGATTGATATCCTGTCTCGTACTGAAATTGGTGGTCGCTCTTAAATGTCCAGCGCTGTTTGTTGTAGCTGTCTTCAATGAAATAGTCATCAGTGTAGATGCCAGAGTCAAGAACATGATCTTTCGGCCTCATGTATCCATGAGGGCATCATTTGATGGATTGACTGCAGTGTCATTCATCTATTCTATGGGACACATTTCCATGCCATTCCAATGATTTATCCCAATGTCACATCCTCTAATTAAGTCTCTGTGATATGGAGTGCAGACAGAGGAGGAGCAATCAATCTCTCCTCTGTGGTCACAAGTGTAAATGTTTAGATGTACATCCATGTTACTTCCCATGTTAACTTGCACATCCATTAGAAGGAGCCAGCAGGTCTATAGACTCCCTCTGACCTGTTGGGCTTTTATCAGTGGGAGACCCTGCACCTGGACTCACACGTTTGTGTGCGTAGGTGTGATGAGTATGGATCAGTTCACAAGTGAGGGGAAAATTGTGTATTTTCTGTTACAGAGAACAAACTTTGATTTGTTTTACAGAATTATGGGTGTATACCCAAGTGTGACTTCCTTTGTGATTGTTTTTATGTCACAGGTCAGAACTGGGAGACACTGGAAGGTCGATGGGATCGTGACATAACCACCACAACCGTCTCCCAACACACACATACGTACACACACACACTCCTCTCTCCCATAAGGAATGCCATTTTTCAGTCTGACGCTGACTTTCCTGTTTGAATTAGAGGTGCAAACATCAGTCTGCTGTGGTAAATGGTGTTTATCCAGGGCCAAAGGATCAAGGCGACTGTAATATAGTGTAAATTGATGAAAAAACAAAGAGAGGCACAACAATTGAGAGTGGAAAAAAATCCCAATTAAGTCGACATTGTATTCTGGCCACTACAGAGAAAAGACAAAGAAGCTGAGTGTGAAGCAGAAAGAAAGGGTTGGATGGATTTTAGCTTGAGTCAAAGAAGAGCAAGGCATGGGGGCATTAAGACTGTCTGGAGGCCACTCTTATCTCTTTCAATGAGAGGAATGCGTACACTCACAGAGAGAAAATTAAGAAGTGCATTGAAGGAGAAGCATGAACAAATCAATGAGCAGTTTAACACCACTGGTCAAAGGGGTGCAGGATACTTTTAGGGTAAGACACCTGGAGATCCAGGCTGGCGTTTGGATATGTGCCGACTTTCCTCGACAGGTTATATCAAGGCTGATTTAACTTCCTATTCCATCCATCCATCCATCCTCATCCGCTTTATCCGAAGTCGGGTCGCGGGGGCAGCAGCCTAAGCAGAGAAGCCCAGACCTCCCTCTCCCCAGCCACCTCCTCCAGCTCATCCGGGGGAACACCAAGGCGTTCCCAGGCCAGCCGAGAGATATAATCTCTCCAGCGCGCCCTGGGTCTGCCCTGGGCCTCCTCCCGGTGGGACATGCCCGAACACCTCACCCAGGAGGCGCCCAGGGGCATCCTTGTCAGATGCCCGAACCACCTCAACTGGCTCCTTTCGATGTGGAGGAGCAGCGGCTCTACTCTGAGCCCCTCCCGGATGGCCGAACTTCTCACCCTATCTCTAAGGGAGAGGCCAGCCACCCTTCGGAGGAAGCTCATTTCTGCCGCTTGTACCCGCGATCTCGTTCTTTTCGGTCACTACCCACAGCTCGTGGCCATAGGTGAGGGTCGGGACGTAGATCGACCGGTAAATTGAGAGCTTCGCTTTTACACTCAGCTCCCTCTTCACCACGACGGACCGGTGCAGCGTCCGCATCACTGCAGCCGCAGCACCAATCCGTCTGTCGATCTCCGGCCCCTTCTCCCATCACTCGCGAACAAGACCCCGAGATACTTGAACTCCTCCACTTGGGGCAGGAACTCATCCCGACCCGGAGTGGGCACTCCACCCTTTTTCCGGCTGAGAACCATGGCCTCAGATTTGGAGGTGCTGATCCTCATTCCCGCTGCTTCACACTCGGCTGCGAACCGTTCCAGTGCGAGCTGGAGGCCCCCACCGATGAAGCCATCAGAACCACATCATCCGCAAAAAGCAGAGATGAGATTCTGAGGCCACCAAGTGAAAGCCCTCCGCCACTTGGCTGCGCCTAGAAATCCTGTCCATAAAATTATGAACAGAATCGGTGACAAAGGGCAGCCCTGGCGGAGCCCATCACCCACCGGAAACAAGTCCGACTTATTGCCGGCAATGCGAACCAAACTCTTGCAACGGTTGTATAGGGATCGAATGGCCCGTAACAGTGGGCCAGACACCCCATACTCCCGCAACACCTCCCACAGGACACCCCGAGGGACACGGTCGAATGCCTTCTCCAAGTCCACAAAACACATGTAGACTGGTTGGGCAAACTCCCATGCACCCTCAAGTATCCTCGAGAGGATAAAGAGCTGGTCCAGTGTTCCGCGACCAGGACGAAAACCGCATTGTTCCTCCTGTATCCGAGGTTCGACTAACGGACGAACTCTCCTTTCCAGCACCCTGGCATAGACTTTCCCAGGGAGGCTGAGGAGTGTGATCCCCCTGTAGTTGGAACACACCCTTCCTATTCCCCTTGATAAAAAGTAGAAATCAGTTTTCTTTGACATCAAAATCAAACCAGTGGTTGGTTAGACAACACAACAGTTTTTGTAAGTGCAACCCATCATGTTAACATCAGTGTGTGTGTGTGTGTGTGTGTTTCCACAGACCGGAAGATGGTGTCCACCCACCTGCCTTTGGCCTGGACCCACAGCTCCCCTCTGGAGGAACAAAAGTTAATGTCTGTACTGGAGGACTTAGCCAAGACGTTTCAGTCACACTAAGTTGGCAGGAGACCGGTACAACACTAACGCAACAAGTTTACATTGACTGAGGCTGGGCTCAGATTTCTTCTTTTTCTTTTTTTAAATAAAACAGATCAAGTTCCCCAGGTGATGGAGTGAGAATGAATCTTCAGTGATCATTTAAAGTGGCAATGCTATCTGTAGCCGCTGGTTTAAAGTAGGAGTGCGAGTGCTAAGATGTGTTTGGGAATCCCAGCCTCATAATGCCAAACTAAAGTCACAGATGATGAAGGGATTAGCGAGATTTGTAATGCTTTATTACTTACATAAAGAAGCTTTTTTATGTTTTTCAGACTTTATGAGGACTAAACACTTTATTGTAGAAGTGTTTGATAGTGATGCTTTTATAGGTGAGTTATTGTGTCGATTTGGAGATCCCTCATAAAGCACAGACAGCACAACCTGTCACTGAGACTTTATTAAAGTTGTCGATCAGATGGGAATCTGATGGGACCAAAGTCACACACGACTAGCCACGGGTTCAGTGTCCTGCTTGTGTTCTGATGACTTACAAACGTAAGCATGTGTGTTAGAAAGCTCTGTAAGTAACCTATGTATTTGCTTTACTGTAGTGTAGTTTTTGTAATGTTCAGGCTGAACCCAGACTGGTACTTGTGCTGTACTCTTTATGAGCTTAGACACACAGTGCAGCAGCATCACTTGACACATGCAATAAAATCTGTAGATTTAAAATTTGGTGATATCTGCCGAGCACCTTAAAAAAAACAAACAAACAAACAAAGTTTTACTTACTGTGACTGCACTTGACTTTCTTGTAAATGCTTGCTTGAATAAAGAACAGCAGTGCTCGTTTTGTGTGAGTTTGTTCAACAGTTCTTACAAGTGGAAAGAAAAAAACCCAACAACCCACAGTCAAAGAAAGATATCAAATATTTTATTGGGCATCATATTTTTCTCTCTGTGCTCTGGCCAGAGGGGACAGAAAGACTAAAGTCAGCTCCGTATTGTCAACAAAAGTATTTCAAAATACAGTTATCTGGAGATATTAACATCTTGTTTGGAATAGCAAGTGTCTTTTACAAGCAGTTGGAAGAGGAAAAAGTCAAGACAGAAATCAGCTTACAGAGTTTGATATTATGGGCAGTGGTGTTGTGGAATATGAGTCACGTTTTACATGTTAAAGTGGCCTCTCGTCCATTCTAGTGTTTGCTGAACTAAAAACGACAAAAACAAAATCACTTCTGTTCAAGACTGTGAAAGAAAAGGAACTAAGACATTAACCACAGGATGAAAAAAAACAACAACCCCCCCCCCCAAAAAGAAAACACAGCTTCCTTCTGGGCACTGGCAGACAATGTTGAAGATCTACTTTGTTAGCCATTTCTGCAAACAAAGAATCCAGTTTCTCAAAGTTTCTCATACCATTAACATCCATCTGCCGTGGCTCTGACATAAGACATGATAAGAATTAATGACTGGAGGAGACTTTAATGAAAGTAGAGCACTGACTCCTAATTGTACAGCAGCAGCGCCATCAACCCTGTTGATCCCTAATGAATCATGGTGGTGTGAGTGTATTTTTTCCTAACAATACTTTGGGGTAGGACTGAAAGAGCAGTCTGCCAGTATTGACCAACTGCTTATCAGCCAGCTGCAGCTGCCCATTTCTGATACCACAGAGGCTCAGATAACAACAGCCTTGGTAACAAGCGAATACACGTTTAAGCTGCACTGATATTATCACATTAATAACAACTCAATTGGAAGCAGAAAAACCCCAAGGCTGGAAAAAAAAAAAAAAAAGGAAACCAGTTCTTCAAATGGTTACTTGAGGCAGGCTCTGTCCTCACAGACCCCCATGTAGGAATGGGCAACTTTACAGCAGAAATAAACATGTTCATTCCTGGTAACAAGAAATGGTTTTGGTCTCTATAGCTCATTTCTGCAGTTGTGACAAAAGTTTGGGTAATTTTCTTTAGCACCCCCCGCCCCCCTTTTTAAAAAAATTACATTAGGGCATAAAGTTTGGATTATACCGTCAGCAACGTGCCAGTGTTGTTCACTAGGTCAAAAGGCACAGCAACCTAAGAAAACACCGGAAAAGAGAAAACCGCTGCAAAAGCGCAGAAAATACAACAGAAGAAGAAAAAACATGCAAAAAGTTAAAAAAAATAAAAAATAAAATAGAAAACCAACCTCACAAAACAACAGAAACGCAAAAAAAGTGTTTTTGGGGAGACGGACGAGCTGTGGAGGTGACAAACAGTAAATAGATAAAAGCAAACATGTATCTACAGTACTTTATGAATCATGTGATTAAAACACATACTACCCCTCATTTTTTTCCTCAGGTCACAGATTTTAAGCGTCTCTCAGAACAAACCTTTTACTTCCGCAGCTGTTCCGTCACATAACTGTGTCCCTAAAAACATTTCATTTTTGTGACATTCTTTTCCCCCCCTCCAACTTCCATTGAGTTTTGTGTGAGTCCTTAATGTCAAATAGACATTTTACCATTTGCTGGTGTTTCCTTAAGTATATGTGTTTGACCTCTCAGGGCCACCGTAGTTTTATTTTAAAGCGCCCATTAATGTTTTAACTATGGACTCTTCTGCTCTCAGCTGGACTCCTGCCAGTTACAAAATACAAATACGCAGCTTTAATAATATTATTTTTTTAATAAGTGCACAAATTTTAAGTCATGTTTTATACCAGAGCTTCTGTGTCCACTTTGTCAAGAAATAAATTTCAAAAGAAGCCAACACGTATGCTGACATTAAAAAATAAATGACCCTTCCTGTAAAGCTTTATATTATTGTCAGCTATCAGTCTAACCCCAAGTACAGCATTGTGTGGCATGTAAATCATACATTATTTTGCTATAACAATCATCCCAAACAAACCAATCTCCATTCATGTAGCCATGTAAAATACTACATGATCCAACACCACAGATCATTTCAACATTAGCCAGTTTGCATGTGCTTTACTGAAGGTCTAGTTTGTCATTTATACCAAGGGAAATAAAGAAAACTAAGGATCCATTTACACTGATAACTGATAAATACTTTACTACAAATATAAATATACACTACATAAACAAAAAACTGGAATGTGAGTACATTTTGAAATCAAGAGTTCCAACATAATGTTCATTTGTCCACTTACAATAAGGCAAGCGTTAGTCTGACATTAGGGGGTATTAGCCGCTATTTACAAGGACGCTACATGGAATTAAGCTATCGTTACTCCCACAGGTGAACTTACCAAAAAATGTTTTCTTTAATTCAAAAAGCACGCATTGTGCAAGTAAGTGCAGTGCTGAGAACGTTATGAGACAACCTTGATGTACAGATGCACATCTGTGTTTAATCTGGGACACAGAAAAAAATAAAAAAGGGTGAGAGGAAACGAGAGCTTTGTGATGACATGAGTGCATGAGAGTGAGCTTGAGTGAACAGTCATAAGCACTGGCAAACCATTTAAAAAGGCTTTGTGTCCTTCTCTCTTTAAGGCTTTTGAAGGAACGCAGGCAGCGCTCAGCTGTACCTCAATTTAGCTGGAGACAAATTCAGCACATCAGCATTAAGTGCTACATTAGTTTAGAGTACCTGTCTAGTACCTAAGAGCATTTGTGGTGGCAGGAAATCAATTTTTACACCACAATTTTAAATATTTTCCAAAGAAAGCGACGCATATCTAAGAGGTGGCATGCTGCTGTGCTTTTTGAAAAACTCATTTGCACCAGCATGACGTTAGGGAATTTAACGTACAAAGCTAATGCTAATCACATCTCAAAGGGTAACGCAGCTCCTCAGAATGGTGGCGACAGGACTTTGTGGCTGTCGGCACCCGTTTGTATGAATGTTTCCAACTCTTCCATCCTTCACCTGAGACAATGAGGCAGAAGCTTGGTCACTGATGTCACACAGCTGCATCAAATCCCCTGGGAGATATTTTATCAAGAGATTTCCTTCATCCTTCAGGGAAGCGCCTGTTCTATTGATTCTCACATTACACATTTATTTAAGGTACAACTGACATCAACAGAGCCCCGCCTAGTGACAACCTACTGATGTAAAACCTCCTGAGAGTGATTTAAGGCCAACTAGTGAAAGGAATCAGAGACAGAGAGAGTCATTTCAAGCATCCACCTCCACACACGTGACACAGGGCTATATACAGATGGTATGCTGTGATATGCAGTTTGTGGGCCACACTAATAAGCAAGAAAAGTTTTTACAGGAATGGCTAGTCAGTGATTTAGTGAAACACATACAATGCAAGGCCAAGAAAAAAGAAAAAGGAAAAAGAAGGACCTTTGTCAAAAGAAGCAATCAGATATACTTGAATGTAAACACTGATATCAATACCATTCATCTCTTAGGAGAACCAGTTAGAACACATGCACACATGTACACGCACACAGCCCTCGTTGTGCTTAGGGTTGCGTTTCAGATCAGAGCATCAAATCAGTCAAACACAGTCTGATGTAAGACTGATGGTGAAATTAAAGAAAAGATTGTTATGAGAAGCAAAAAAAATGTGGAGGGCTGCACACACGCACGCACACGCACGCACACGTTCACCGAGCATAGGCCTGGCTGCAGCTGAAGATCTCAGGCGTGAAGGGGAGATGTACTGTACAGAGGGGTTTCCATGACATTAGAAGAATGGGCGGAGCAAGTGAAGGGCCAGTGGGGACACTGTGTAGAGGCCTTGGCCAATCAGCGTGGGGAGAAGCCTGTTGCTAAGCTACAGCCAACCACCTGTGTCATATCCCATATCTGTGGAGACAAACAGCCAACAAGAATGTCAGGACAGATAAATGTGGATGTGAAGTAAGGAAAACATGAAACAACACAAACTCCACAACAGTGTACACAACACCCAAGGCAACAGGCTTGAAGGTTTTCAAGCAAGGCAGATATTCAAAAATGTTCAGACAATATATGCAAGAAGTGAAAACATGGATTTTTAAACTTTCTAAAGCTTTGATTGCATTATTATCATCACATATGACAAAAAAAGTTCCAAATGTTTACTAATAAGAATCTAAAACCAGAGAAATTAAAGGGTTTTCTTTTCTTCTTTTTTTTCTTGAAAATTAAAACATGTTTCCAAGTGCCTTGGCTCAATGCCTCTCTTCCAATCTCACCATCAACAGTGAGCAACATTAGTAAACAGTAGCTTAGAAATGGAATGCAATAATAACAAATACCAAGAAATGGTAAGCTAACATTACTCAGAAGAGAGCACGTTTTACGTAAGCTATTCAGACATTCAATTTATAGAGGAATTGCTTCAGATTGGCAAAATTAGTAACCGTCATTTAATTTATGTAGCGTAGGTATGTCCCAGCTTGCTGGCTAACCACATCTGCCTTGCGAATATTACCGCTAGCAAAGGGGTGTGGAAATCCTAGTGGCTTACCAAAAACCTTTGCCAGCTAACATCACCCATGACAGTAAGTTATGTATAATGTGGTACTAATTTTAGCCAAATATAAAAAATTTCATGCCAAAATGCAGAGATTTATAGCTATCATTTGCTTTCTACAATGGTAGTCAAAACTGGTGGGGTTACTTAAGTTACAGCTAGGCAGCATGTATCTGGCATTGGTTTCTTTTTCATAAGCCAAGTCAAATCTGTTGTTATTTTAGTCATTCTCAGGTTTACAGTATATATACACTGCTCTCTCAGCTATTGGACAATGCATATATCATACAATACTATTAGTAAATACAACAGTGCAACACAATAGTGTACAAATTGCTACACAATATTAATTACAATCATTAATATTTTAGTATATTATGTGTTGCTGTTGCTAATCAAGCTAATTAGCCACCCCCACCATTAGCTAATAATTCGTAGTTCTACCATACAAATATGGTCATGTCCAGTTTCAAAAAGCAAGATGTCCAAAATACCAAACTCAGAGAGGTAGTCCGTGAAACAATGGGTGATGTCATGGTGGCCATCTCCATCGTTTACATACAGATTATGATATAAGGTTTTTCAGATTTAACTGAGATCTGTTTCAGAAGGAGGATGAACATGACAGATCTGTACGATGTCACATGCAGTGCTGGTTTTAGTGGATGTGTCAAATCAGGAGTCCAAATAAAAGCAGTTTTTTAATGATATTTTTAAGGCTCTAGTTCAGATTAAAAAAAGTTTATCGTGCTGCTTTTTATAATGCTGAAAGGTTTTATAAGACTGCCTGTAAATATCCCTGTTTTCATATACAAAAAAATAGGTAAAGCTAGATTGTGGGCTTGATTTGTTTTGGTTTGCATTTTGCTTCAGCGGCTCTGTGCTTAACACAGCCTGCTCACATGCATGAATTATCTGGTATCAAAGAACTGTTGTTGACCTTAACAATGCGGTCACTTCCACAAGTGACCATCAGGCCTCTCGATGGATCCATGTCCATGTGAGCGATGTTGTGTTTCCCCTCGTGGAACGTGGCCAGCGGTGTTCGACTGCACACACAATGACAGCATTTCATTAGAGTTGCTCTCACTAATCTGGTAAAGGGGTTATATAACGTGACTAAATACTACACAAAATTAAACTCACTCTTCTTCTTTGATGGTTTCAAAGCAGGCGTCACACACCCGCACCGGGAACTCAAAGCCCATGATTGGAAACGTAGAGCGTTTGGAGCTACATTTTCCACACACGGCCTTGCCGCACTTCCTGCAGTGGTGCTGCACACAGGAAACAAGCTCATATCACATTGTGACTAATAATGAGAACATCAAAATGCTAAGGACACAGGCATGAGTAACCTACCTGTCTAAGTCCCAGGGTCTTAGTGTCCCACATCTGTTTGATATTCCAGAAGAAAGGCTGCTCACACTTCTGACAAGAGTCGCTGTCTAACCACTGAGGCGCCTGCAGACAGACAGACTCGAAGGCTAACATTAAACATGCAGACACTCGAGCATTCACACAAGGACTAAGATGAAAATACAAAGGAGCGACTAAACTCTTTACCACTGATAGCAACAATCTAATACTAAAACAGTGCACACAGAGAAAACTGGCTAATCATTCAAACCTCTTCTCTCTGCGTGTCCATGTTCCACACTGCAATGCCTCCATCAGCGGAGCATGACACCAACTGCCTGGTCAACTGGAGGTAACGTAGAGCCTGAACGCGCTCGCTAAAGGAGTCAAAGATACAGACAAGACAATACATATCTTAACAACTCTCATTTATCATGCTCATTAACTCAATGGTTAAGAAATATCCAGTTGATATAATGGCTATTTCTCTGTCCATGATTGCAAAATGACCACACTTTAAGTCCCGTGATGGCCCTAAAGAGAAACAGCAGTTCCCTCTTAGGATGACAGGGCATGTTTAAATCATTTTTAAAGCTTTTTCCACACAGAGTGATGACAGCTTAAAACTCAGTCCCTTTCTGGCACCCACAGGCAGCTGTTTCCAGTGAAAAAGATGTGAAACTGAACACTGTACAGTAAAAACTTTCATGGGCTAAACCCAAAACTGAGTTTAAAGGGGAGGGTGCATAGTGGACAAGGGTTCACCTGGTGGACAGAAACAGCAGTGGAAACGATTTTGAAATTTCAGTCTGTTGATGCACAAATAAATTCACAGTGTTTCTATATGTTTCTGTCAGCTATTTTAATGTATTTTGCTCCCTAGTGGTCACAAATTTAATAATCCTTTTCCTACAGTAAATAAACTAAAGACTAAACACGCTTAAGGTTAAAATTTTGACTTTAGAGTAAGACTAAAAAGTTTATTCCAACTTTTGTTATTTAGTGCTGAATGCCCTTATTAAATGTGGCCATCAGCTCAGGCTTCAGACTGAAACCTTATGGCTTGATTTCTTTTTTACTACTCTTGTATATGACTGATGTCACTGACAAGGGATATGTTCATCTCAAGGTACGACCACAACAGCCTCACTTGCTGTTCAACCGTTTGCTTGTGAACGCCAGCCAATCAGATGAAAGTTGGCTTAGAGGGAAAGGAAGAGAACTAAAACAGCTTGCTTCACAGAGTGTATGAACTGAAGGCTGCACCACGGCCAAGTATAAGCTGTGTGTGGAAACCTTCAATAAGCAGAACAGGTCGACATTGATATACAAGTAAACTGGAGGACAGGATAAGAAAAAAAAAAAAAAGATACAGATCCACAACTGAGTTTAAGACCTGTAGTGTGTCCTAACTCTCAGTTTATGGGTGTCTGAGAGATAAATGCCTGCAAATCCTGACAGGGAACAACGGGGTCTTTTGAGACTGGCTCTGATATGCACTAATGTACATGGGCTTTGTGGATAATTCCTGTAACTGGGAGGTGGTAAAATATGGATGAAGACCAGAGATAAAAATGGTGACAGTCAGTGCCTGGGGACAGCTGCTACTGACACTAGGCGAGACCTGCCTTTGACAAGAGGATGCGGTGTTACAGAATGTACTGCACATAGACACTGCTGTGAAAAGGATAAAAGCAGGGACGTGTTTTTTTTCCCTGAGGAATCAGTCACATATCAACATACCATTTTGCAAACTCACTTTTAAGTTCCTACATCTCTGACAAAAAGCAGAATGAGAGCAAACTGGGCACTTGTGCCAGAATGTAACAACACTCGATAACTTACTGATGCCCCTGCAAGAGCAGCGTTCGTCCTTTGCGGCCTCCGATGTCCCACATAATGACACTGTGGTCGGAGGCCCCTGAGAAGAGCAGCCTCTGGACTGGGTCCCACCACAGTGCTGCTACACTACCTGGATGCAAAAGAAAACAGACTCATTACATGTGTTTCCATCTTCTGTCAGGAGCTCAATGGGATACAGGATCATGGTGCGATCTGCTGGCTCCACCCAGTGCCTGCTGGGAGAAACGCAGCCAGTTCTAAGTAACACTTTACAGCACGACTCTCTTAATGACTCCAGCTATAATTGAATTATTTTGTCTAATAACCACGCACTACCACTATAACATATTACATATTTCTGTGCTATTGAGCCAAATGAAAGTCATACAGAGCAACTTTTAACACCAGTGATATCAGCGATGACTCTGACATTACGTCTGACCTTTATGTTGTCTTTTCCAATTTTAATGGAACATAATCTCCATTAAATATTTGGGGCTTGTGCACAGTTGGAGCCCAGCACCGCACACCTATTAATATGTATCACCATCTGTCCAATTACCATGTGTAACCATGAGCACCAGAGCACAGGTGCAGATCAAAGAGAGTGGTAACAAGATTCAGACTGGTGTAGTGTAAGCGTTTGTATTTTTAGGTTTTCTAAAATCTCGTGATTTGCCTGTTCCACCTGGCTATATCACAGGCAACATCTTTGAGGTTAAAATAAAATCAAAAAGAGAAAAAACAAAAAACAGGCTGTTAGATCTGAAAGGATCACATATTTTACTCAGTGCCTGGTTATCAAAAACCCAAAGAAGAACACAGGGAAGTGTTTGACTCACACGGCCAAGTATCCCGGCAGTTCAAATGTGTTGTGCGATCCATTTTCTTGGCACAGCTACAAGGACACTGAACCCCTTGACTGCAAATCTCATCTGAGTCACCGATCATCGTTTGCATTTGCATCTTGATACAAACTGAGTCATTCTCCCATCTAAAAAGCCTCAAGTGGCCACTGAGTGGTTCTGATGAGCATGAAAACATTGCAGCTGCCAAGCCTCAACTAAAACAAGCAGTTACAGGAACCTGTAGAGCAGCAAGTGAGATGGCATTTTCCACCAACACCATCATCATCATCATCATCATCAGCCAAAACAAAACTGCTGCTGAAAAGAGAAAGAAAGGTCTGCCTTTTGCAGCTTAGTGCTATACTCGACATGATGAATTTTGCCTCTTAAAGGCAAACAGCAGCAGTAGTGCTGTAAACTATGACGTCTTTACATCTTCTGTTAGTGCCACTTCTGGGTTTTTTTAAACTATGTTGAGCGTTCTGTTTACCCGCCTGCTATGAGCAGACATGTTTCTTGTGATTGTTTCTGAGTGGACTGAAAGAAAACATCATGCAACAACAGGTCAAAACTCAAGATGGCACAAACAATGCAGCTCCACAAACAGCTGCTGACAGTTTAGTCTGTCATTTTCGTGTTTTTTTTCCCCCCATTTTGTGTTTAGCAGCAGGATCTGATTGTCTGGTTCTGCTGGAGGTTTCTTCCTATTAAAAGGGAGTTTTTCCTTCCCACTTTTGCCAAGTGCTTGCTCATAGGGGGTCATCTGATTGTTTGGTCTTTACCTGTGCCTGTTTTTGTTGTTATTTGGCACTATGTAAATAAAAGTGAACTGACTTAAGCTCAGTTCACTGGTGTTTTAAGCATAAGTAATCACAGTGAATTATTGTGTGTCCGGGCCCCCATCAAGGCCAGTTTTCCTGATAGGAAGAGAAATGGAACTTGTTTTTGTGCCGGCTGCAGCTGTCATAGAACAGGAAGATTACATTCCTGGTGATATGATGTGAGTTCTGGAGGGGATTTTGAAGCCAGGCCTGTGTGATACTGACAGCTGGTGCAGTTCCTTCTGTGCAAGCAGCTGCGTCACTTACACCTCCAGGAGCAGCTTCTTGTACTGGTGCTGGGGCGGCCAACGGTTTGTGATTGATGAGAGATTCCACTCAAGAAAAACACCAACTGTTCGCCATAAGTCGATTTCCTTTTGGTTTGATAACTTCCAAATTAGTGGGTGTCACGAATTAAATAATGTGAATCAATAAGAGGTGATACTAACGTTTTAGTTTCTGTATAGCATTTATACTCAATACAATACTGTTATATCCCACTATACGAGCACTAACCTTATAGTACATATAGAGTATATACATTTTTTTTTAAACTCGCTCATATTTATGTCTTATGCCGGCCCCATTATGAATGAATGATAGGCTAACTGCAAACGAAAAGCACACGAAATAGCGCACTGCAACAACAATATGTCTTTTACGTGGAACAGCGAAACGCATTTCGCAAACAGATTTCGTTACACGGGCATTTTGTCGTACCACGGGCAAAAATAATAAGTGCCTTCGTAACTTGAATTTTTTCGTTAAATGGGGTCTTCGTCAGCCGGGGTTCCACTGTATTTCTCCTGATCCAGGTCTCCTTAATGCCTAACAAGTTAATAACAAGTTAATAACAAGTGCTTGTGAAGCTTGCACACAAGAATTTCACTCGCATGTACTGTACCAGTGTACCTGCACATGTGACGTGACAATAAAGGTGATTTGATTTGATTTGATTTGATTTAATTGTATGGTTGTGATTTACATTTTCAAAATCTCAACCACACTTCTGTTACATGAAAGTTCCGTGTTTTTTGATGAGTGGTCTAAGTTCTGTTACAATGAATGACTTTAAATGTTATTTTAGGTACATACATGTACGTATATAGACTAGAAAATCTAGTCAATATAGTTATCACTTCATTTATCTATACGTTTATCCACCGAGATCTCCAGACTACAAGATGCTCTTTAAGCTTGCGGATGCATATTAATGAGAGATAACCCCAGAACTCCCCTAAAAAGTTACAAACAAGAAGCACCTCGAGAGAATATCATCACATATGAGAAATTGGGAGGAAAAAAAAATAGCTCTAACAAGAAGGAAGGCAGGAATCATGTATTTAATTGCTGCATTTGTCTGTTTCTGTTTTATACTCTGTCATCTCTTTGTGAAGCACTTTGTGATCTTTTTATCTATAAAGGTGCTATATAAATAAAATTTTACCTACTTACTTACATAAATGTTGGTACTTGGTGCCTGTTTATCAAGGAAGCGACATTTATGTGTATCGTGTATGCCTTTACCTTCATGACCCTTCAGTGTAGTGATGGTGGAGTACGTCTGCCTCTCCAGCTTCAGCAGAGTGATCTGTCCTGAGTGGTCGCCTACGAAGGCGTGCTGCGTCTCTTGATCGTATCTGAGCGAGGAGTCAAGACTTGAACCGGCTTTACATGTTACTGTACTCTAAATGCAGCACAAACACCGGTGGATAAAGGATACTGCAGGCACGAGGCCCATGCAGTGAAGTAGTGTCTCCCCAGCATGCTGCCACTCTGGGTGCACATCCAGCTCACGCTCTTATCATGGCCGGTACTCACCACCCACTCACTCTCCAGGGAGAAGACCATATCTGACACGCGGTTCTGGTGGGCTGCAAAGAACAAATACATAATAAGTGTTAAACAGCAACAAGGTATGTAGATGACAAAAAGAAGACTTTGCTCTCCCTCTTATTTCTTGATCCCATCACAGGTTCTGCTTAGTGTTGCTGTAATCCACACAAACTGATCCTTTCAAACAATTTGCAATCAACAACTCAGCTTTTGCAAACAGCAGGGGCTCAACTACTCCTGTTGTACTGTATTGTTTCAAACTGGCCAACAGCTACATTCAAATAAATTGCAAAAAAAAAAAAAAAAAAAAAAAAAAAAAAAAATCACACATACTATGTGCCCATGTGTAAGTTTTACCAAGTACATTGAAAGCAGCACTGATTGATGGCAAAAGAACCTAAACTGTGGACAGAGGAAAGGTATTAAAAGAATATATTATGGCCTAATTTCACAACATTAGCATGTGTTTTCATTTCAAGGGATGCTCGTGAGGTCAGGATTTCTGGATCTTTTATTCCAGATGATTTCTACACCTTTTCTAAAACAAAAAAAAAGGAAATAAAGCTTTCCAAATGAAAAGGATGGTAGATGAGTCCAGTGAGATAATGACTGATAACAGTGGTATAAAGTTGCACAGCCAAACCACAAAACCGATGAGCCCGAAAACACTGAAACCATAGCATGGAAGTAAGAAAGCTGGGTGAGATGAGTGAAATAACCATTTTGTGTGCTGATTTAAAATACTGCATAAATAAATGTGGTGATTACAGCAGCTTTAAATCACATCACTTTATGTCACTAATCAGAATAATTGTCTTGCCATCGTTTCCTTCTGTTAACTAGTAAAGTTTACATGTACAGAACTGAATAATCAAGTGTCAGTGTTACCAAATCAAAGACATATAAAATAAAAATAGTCTCAAATTCCTCTTCTGAGCCTGACTTATGGAATTAAACTGTGTTTTTTATAGACATCACAGCGAAGCTAACCTTTGGAACTTTTGAATGTAAAATGCCATCACCTTCTCATTTATTACTGCCATTATCTTTATAGCTGATAGAAATGTAAAACATCACTGACAAAGTTCAGAAGAGAGCATATTTGCCTAATCCAAGTGCACATGACCACTTGACTAATTCTCTCCGTTACTATCCATTTTGTATTTCCTGTGTCAGTACTCCTTTTTACTGCATTTGTCTTGTCTGCATAACTAGAGGAACATTTTTATCCCCTAAACCCATCTAGCTTACTTACTTAAATCTGTAATCTGTGGGTGACTTGAGTGCTGGTGATGTAATGGCTATTACATCTATTATGACTAATAACAGCAAATAAGAATGTCCTCACCAGGTCACGGTGAACACGCTCACATAATAAATGGAGCACAGACTTTGCTAAGTAATTAATCTGAAGTCCAGAGGGGAAAGATTTTTCTAAAATCATTCTTTTACAACAACTTAGAAGCAGACTGAACACGTGCTGGCATAAAAGACATTAAAAGAGGTCAATGTTCTCTCGTGTACAGCTCTAAGGAAATTAACACTGCCTGCCAGTGATGATGCTAAACTGTGCATGACTCTGAGCACACAGCCACGCCCTCGTGTATGTTTAAACTGACTGTGGGTTTCTGTCGCTGCCGGCCAGGCTTGGCAGCTTGATTGTGCTACAAATGGTAGAAACCAGATGGACCATTATAGTGGTGACATGTGCTGGCTCAAGCCTGCTGAGGAGGATAAATAGCTGCTGGTACAGTCAAAGGAAGAAGCTACAGTGGCAGTATGACACCACATGAAGATCACGAGGGAACAGCGGTTTAAAGGTGCCTGTGTTACAAAGCAAAAGAATTTTCTCAAATGCCTTCCACTCGGATCTATTAGCACAGTTTAAATGTGCATTTGTGGAGGTCTGACCTTCTGACTTCTTATTGCGATGAACAAATATTTTGCGGGTGATGCCATTTGATAGTACAACGGTGGTTTTCAAACCACATGTCATCAGTTCTCTTTTTGACAGCTCATTTGCAGCATCTCTGCAACAGATGACTCACTAAGGGCTGTTGACATCCCGGACCAGCTGAAGCCATGGCACGTTTTTTAATACTGTCTTTTTCCTGCTCTCTTAATCTGGTGAGTCATGCACCAACCAAGAAAGTTTTCAATTTCATTTCCTCACTTATTAACCTCCCAGCTGTCAGTCAGGGCCTTTGCTGTGTCATAATGTCCACTAACCGGAAACTGACAAGTTCTTTTTACAAGCTTTTTAAAGTTTGAAAAGGGAAATGGATGTGTAAAAAGTACAGATAGAGTGAAGTAACAATCATTTCACAACTTTTTATTTGGGGGGAATCTATCTAAATATCAACAGTACTGATACCAATGCTGATATTGGTATCAAATCAATACTAGGATCGATACCTTCGTTTCAGTGTTTCTCCTCCATGTTCAGTACTTGCTCCTGTTCATCAGAAAGTAGACATGTTTGTACAAACACCGCTCCTCTCACATAAACACGCTGCTTCCCCTGTGTGGCTGTTCTGTCACTGTCAAACCACACAACTTATGTTTGACAAGTCATTAGCCAATACCCTGGATAAGCCTCCTTTCTGCAACTTACAATGACCAGAACTTATAAAACTGACTTATTCAGTATGACATGAAATGAGAAATTGAGGCCATAAAATCATCAGGAAAGTTTTCACACAGGTCAGGGCTGAGGGCTGTTGTCCCACAGACTTCTATATGACAGGAGGACTTTTTGACCCGTCCACCTGCCAGCTAATGCCCCTGGTTGCTATTAAAAAGAATGCAGTTTTAAGTCACTTCATCATTGCCTTCGATTTTGATATCAGCTGTGGTTTAATAATCCACCATGTAGAGTAAGGCCTTTTAATTCAATTCGAATGATTCGCTGATTAGCCTCGTACACTCAAGCTGGACTCTACTTCTTCTATTAATTTTCTCATCTCACGATCTCACCTGGATACGTTTTGACGTGGTTCATCTTGTTGAAGTCTTCGGAGATGAGAAACTCCTGCAATTCGAGCAAACAAACAGAAATAACTTGAAATCAAATAACTCTTCACACCCTCTAAAACCAGCTACGCAATTCAACAAATAAAATATGAAGCCAACGTGTCTGGGTTAGCTGCACTCACCACAATCGCCCCATTGTCCTGGCCTATGAAGATGCGCCTGCTGTCGTGGTGATACGACATGCAAGAGCATGGAGCTGGAAAGAAGCGAAGACATTCACAGTGAGCGGGAACATCACACACTGGGGGTTTCATTATATGGCTGTAAATGCAGTCAGAGGAGGGGGGCAATGGATGAAAATAACTGTCATCAGTTTCTTAATGTATTTGTTTAATTCTGACTTCAGCTGTAGCTTTAAATTATAGAAGGATTCAAATTAGAAAAAGTTTCTTTCATAAAGACCAACTGCTATTAATTCATGCCCTGCCATGTGCTCTCTTTTGTTGTGAGGACAGGAAAGATTGCATCAAGATGGAATCGAGCAGTACATGTCATCCCTCTAAAATTCCTCCCTGGCAACATCACCGTCTCTCTAACTTCAAAAATGTGCAACACAGACACGTTCATGAGCAGTGCAAGCCAGACACAACCCTTCTGTCATCAGGAAAAACCTCAACCTGCTCTGATTACAAAGCAGCAGCGATAAAAATGCACTCGTAAGAAACACATGAAGATATATGAGAATATGTGATCAATAACAACATTTGTGGCACTCTTGATTCTGCAGCAGTTAAGTGCGTGCCTAATGGGAGAAACAGCCATGTCAAATACAATCAGTAACTGACGACATTTCAAAGTAGTCTCACCCAAGCGTGATACAGCGTTACTTACAGGAGACTGTATGGTAGATGCTCGGCCAGTACTGACCGCTGTCTCTCTTCAGCCACACACGGATGGTTCTGCAGGCACATGTCACACAGGTGAACATTTGATGTACTCTCCAGTGTTCAGTTAACTACAAGCAACGACATTCTCATTCTGTGCAGGACGTATTTTATGACATTCAACTTAACACCTTCCATGGAGGAAAGTACTCTGTTTCTTGACAAGACCCGACTCTCAGAAGTAATGTTAATACCAGAAGTGATGTCGACTACATGCTTGACTGAGATCAAAAATGAAACCACATTGTATAAGGGGTGACTCAAAGCTAAACTTAGCATTAACCCACTTCTTGGATCTTCTTTTGGCCTGCTAACATCTGGAACCTGATTTTAAAAAACTTTTCTAATGCAGATTTGGTTGTGATTCTTTCCACTGTAACACTTTATGACTCAGTCATTAAACGTGCCATTTACACAGGAAAATGGGCAGCTTTGCGGAATTCTCATGTACTGTTGCATCTTCAGCACTTTTCACTTCAAGTGCAGTCAAAGTACGCTTCCCACAGCTTTTTTCTTCCATTAAAAAGGGAATTCAGTCAGTTTCACTCACTATCAAGTAACGTATCTGCATGCGAGGAAAAGAAAAACAGACATGAAACACAGCGTCTGTGCAGCTTTCGTCAAGGATCCTGTTTTAACATCACCCCGCAACTTCTCCTTTTCATATGTACTGTTTAACATTGTTCGTACTAAGTTACTTTTACTCTGAAGGTGGATGCAGTCTCTTTTTTAACACTTGTGACCAAGCATGCATTTTCTAAAATCTAACATGCCTAAGTGTGGCATTTAATGTTAACAAAAAAATCACAGTCGCTTCGATTACTACAAAAAACAAACAGACAGACAAACAAACTAACTAAATGGGTTAAATTTCGACAAATAAATCCTCGAGCACTTGAAGGCATCAGTTTGACAGTAATGTTTACTGTACTCGGTAGCAAGCTAGCTAGCGAGCGAGCACAACATTGCAAGCACTTTTAATATCTTTACGCATATTAAGCCACGATTCGTAATAATAAACGGTACATACTGAACAAAAGAAGCTTTATTTTTACGTTTGTTATTAGGTCCATTACTATTACCCGGAGATTTTCCGGATTGAACTCATTCTATCCCCACACCCTCCTACGCTCTCCTCGGCTATTATGAAGCCTAGAAAATATATATATATGTATATTCTCAAAGCGAAACACGTTGCTTCTTATATTTATTCTGTCCTTCCTAAGCCACTGCACCGGGTATCATGATAATGACCAGTAAATAGACCGAGCCCCCGCTAGCTCTCGTATTAGGCTACACTTAGCTTGACTGGTAAACATACCTGTCCTCGCTAACCGTGATTACTCCATCTTCTTTGGGTATTAAAACGGCTGCATTGACAGCGTCTGAGTGTCCCTCGATCTTGTTTAACAGAACCGGTCTAGCTGTCTGGGGCCTCGAGTGAATCTCCGCAGCCATGGTTTTAACTAGCCAGGAGTGTTTTCCTTCAGCTGATTTTCCTCCTCACTCGCCAGTAAAGGAGGATCAGCTGACACCCGGAGCCGCTGTCGGGATCACCGTAATAACGTGAAGAATGCGACCAACGAATTCAGACTGTGGATTTTATAAATGCTGCATGAGAGACTATTTGGTTTTTCCAGATGCTGGATCACAACACAAGCTACCAAGTGCCACGAGACGCTAACTAATATTGCTGAGTTAAAGCCAACTGTAAGTAAATGACATATAATTCCCTGTGGTCTGTTTAAATGAGTTTTTTACGTAATAGGGCCTTACCTAACTAGCAGGTCCTCTTCTAACACTGTTTTCCTTGCAATATGGAGTACCTCAAAGTTTCATTCTTGGTCCAGTTCTCTTCTCATTGTATATACTACCATTTGCGTCTCTCTCTATATTTTTTTAAAGGAAACGAAAACAAAAGAAAAAAAAAGACAGAGGCATCATGTAGACATACAAGGAGATACAGTAAAGTGTGCACAGTACTGTATGTGGGCTAAAATTGGTGTCTTTGCCCTATTTTAAATGATATATAGGTTTTTTTCACAATTTGTAAAATATCCTTTAATGCATTTATGTAGCACAGCATTTGGACTTTTTACCCTTGGTTTTATTGGCACCCATGTGACCAATACAGAATAAACACTATTTTCCTGCTGTTTGGTGCCCCGGGCGAACACTCCCTCTGGCGCCCCTCTGGCACACACACACACACACACACATGAAGAGAGAGAGAGTATGCATTGTATGCAAACGGATACCAAACAGCCATCATAATTCGTCATACAATGAGAACAGGACAAATCAACAACTGACAATGACTAATATTAAAATCTGTAACATAATGTATTGTTTGGAGTTTAGTCTGTTACTGTTACTATTTTTACCATTTCTTTTTGGAGCAACTGTAACCCACATTATTTCCTTAGGGATTAATAAAGTATTCTGAATATGATTCTGATTGTTTCAGGATGACCTGCCATTATCCAATGACACATCTGCTTACCTGTATCTTTTGCTCGTTTCTCCTCCTCTTCTTTTCTATTTTTTCTAAACTGATCACCTGATGGCTTTGGACTTTTCTTGTCCATCTTCCATTGGTTTTAATTTTGCACTCCAGTATGAACGCAAATCCCTAAACTCGCGGATCGCCACGACATAACCTAATAGACCTACACCTTAGTTCACAGATTTACTTTGTCTAAGGTGTATTTCTGGGATTTCACACAACCCAGGATTCAAATCATGAATACATAATAGGCTTGGATTTACATCATTATGAATGAAATGTGCTCTATTTGGAAGCAGCCGGCCCTCCTCCCCTGTCAACAGGTTGTGTGTGAGACTTTAAATCATCCAACTGTAAATTATAAATTTTAAATTGTTATTGATCCCTTCACCCCTAGTCCTAAAGTGTATATTTATTTTCTTACTCTTCTTATAGTTATTGTTTGTAACTGGAGCCTCGTCGTCTCGTCTCTCTATATACTGGACTGTATGTAGCAGATGACAATAAGTTTAGTTTGACTTCAGCAGCGAGCAGGCGCACCGCATAGAATTTCGAAAAAGCATCGGTGCAAATTATAAGTCTGTATCATAATGTCTGGTGTTTTCGTGTTTGTTGGTTTGTTTTTATTTTGTTTTACTTTGGGAGTTGGTTATTAGATGCTGCTCCAGCCAGCCAGAGAATCCCCCGCCGCTCTACCCTCTCCTCCCTGTGCCGCAAGCAGCAGGCGCACCTGGCAAACGGAGGGCGCCCTTACTCCCAGCAAATGGGCGATAGAAAACCGATCAGTGCCTACGACATTCCCAATATGCGCTGGTTGATGTCGGGGCAGCATGAGTACGAGCAATTTTTTTTTATTTTTTTTATTTTATCGATGCCCGTGACGCCGCCCCCCACCACGATGCCGCCCTGGGCAACTGCCGTGTCGCCCGTATCAAAAACCGCTACTGTGTGTGTGCTTTCGCTCCTTTGTTGCTTGCGCTTTGTTTGGACCCGAAAAATGGCGTATCAC
Organism: Oreochromis aureus; assembly: GCF_013358895.1. Taxonomy (NCBI): domain Eukaryota; kingdom Metazoa; phylum Chordata; class Actinopteri; order Cichliformes; family Cichlidae; genus Oreochromis; species Oreochromis aureus. Next base: position 34,537,402 of record NC_052955.1, read on the forward strand.
ACCAAAATCCTTTCCACGCCCACCCCCGTCACATCACGCTCCAAAGCCCTATCATGTTCTATGACGTGCACACGCATGTTAGCAACCGTAACCACAGCCCGTTGCAGGTATATGAATGCTGCACAAGGTTCCAGTCGGCCGTTACACTCACTCTTGGACTTGTCTTGACCTGCTCCAAGCTCAGCTTGTGGAAAGATAACTTTGGAGAATATTTCTACAGAAAGCGGATTTTACTAGAAAGCGACAACAACTACTGCATCTTTGGATCTTTTTGTACTTGTGTTTCATCATAACAGCAAAGCTTGAAGATGGCTCGTGGTGGACCCCGACTCGTCGACAGACACCTGGTACATTTCAAAATTTCAGTCACTAGATGACTATAATAATTTAACAAGTTCCAGTGTGAATATGGCCTTTGTGCTTTTCAGTGTTGCAAAGACACTTTCTTGCACTAAGGTCTGCTTATTTTCAATATCTTCTGTTTCTTTTTACACCTTTTATTGTAAAAGTTGGCCTTTGTGCTTTCCAGTGTTGCAAAGACACTTTCTTGCACTAAGGTCTGCTTATTTTCAATATCTTCTGTTTCTTTTTACACCTTTAATTGTAAAAGTTGGCCTTTGTGCTTTTCTGTGTTGCAAAGACACTTTCTTGCACTAAGGTCTGCTTAATTTTTTACACCTTTATGTAAAGTTGTTTCTTTTTACACCTTTAATTGTGCAAAAGTTGGCCTTTTCAATATTTTCTGTGTTGCAAAGACACTTTATTGTGCACTAAGGTCTGCTTATTTTCAATATCTTCTGTTTCTTATTTTTCTTCTGTTTCTTTTACACCTTTTATTGTAAAGTTGGCCTTTGTGCTTTCCAGTGTTGCAAAGACACTTTCTTGCACTAAGGTCTGCTTATTTTCAATATCTTCTGTTTCTTTTACACCTTTTATTGTAAAGTTGGCCTTTGTGCTTTCAGTGTTGCAAAGACACTTTCTTGCACTAAGGTCTGCTTATTTTCAATATCTTCTGTTTCTTTTACACCTTTAATTGTAAAAGTTGGCCTTTGTGCTTTTCTGTGTTGCAAAGACACTTTCTTGCACTAAGGTCTGCTTATTTTCAATATCTTCTGTTTCTTTTTACACCTTTAATTGTAAAAGTTGGCCTTTGTGCTTTTCTGTGTTGCAAAGACACTTTCTTGCACTAAGGTCTGCTTATTTTCAATATCTTCTGTTTCTTTTTACACCTTTTATTGTAAAAGTTGGCCTTTGTGCTTTCCAGTGTTGCAAAGACACTTTCTTGCACTAAGGTCTGCTTATTTTCAATATCTTCTGTTTCTTTTACACCTTTTATTGTAAAGTTGGCCTTTGTGCTTTCCAGTGTTGCAAAGACACTTTCTTGCACTAAGGTCTGCTTATTTTCAATATCTTCTGTTTCTTTTACACCTTTTATTGTAAAAAAGTTGGCCTTTGTGCTTTCAGTGTTGCAAAGACACTTTCTTGCACTAAGGTCTGCTTATTTTCAATATCTTCTGTTTCTTTTACACCTTTTATTGTAAAGTTGGCCTTTGTGCTTTCCAGTGTTGCAAAGACACTTTCTTGCACTAAGGTCTGCTTATTTTCAATATCTTCTGTTTCTTTTACACCTTTTATTGTAAAGTTGGCCTTTGTGCTTTCCAGTGTTGCAAAGACACTTTCTTGCACTAAGGTCTGCTTATTTTCAATATCTTCTGTTTCTTTTACACCTTTAATTGTAAAGTTGGCCTTTGTGCTTTTCAGTGTTGCAAAGACACTTTCTTGCACTAAGGTCTGCTTATTTTCAATATCTTCTGTTTCTTTTACACCTTTTATTGTAAAGTTGGCCTTTGTGCTTTTCAGTGTTGCAAAGACACTTTCTTGCACTAAGGTCTGCTTATTTTCAATATCTTCTGTTTCTTTTACACCTTTATTGTAAAGTTGGCCTTTGTGCTTTCAGTGTTGCAGTGTTGCTAAAGACACTTTTTCTGCAAAGACACTTTCTTGCACTAAGGTCTGCTTCTTCTGTTTCTTTTACACCTTTTATTGTAAAAGTTGGCCTTTGTGCTTTTCAGTGTTGCAAAGACACTTTCTTGCACTAAGGTCTGCTTATTTTCAATATCTTCTGTTTCTTTTACACCTTTTATTGTAAAGTTGGCCTTTGTGCTTTTCAGTGTTGCAAAGACACTTTCTTGCACTAAGGTCTGCTTATTTCAATATCTTCTGTTTCTTTTACACCTTTTATTGTAAAGTTGGCCTTTGTGCTTGGCCTGTTGCTTGCACTAAGTGTTGCAAAGACACTTTCTTGCACTAAGGTCTGCTTATTTTCAATATCTTCTGTTTCTTTTTACACCTTTTATTGTAAAAGTTGGCCTTTGTGCTTTTCTGTGTTGCAAAGACACTTTCTTGCACTAAGGTCTGCTTATTTTCAATATCTTCTGTTTCTTTTACACCTTTTATTGTAAAGTTGGCCTTTGTGCTTTTCTGTGTTGCAAAGACACTTTCTTGCACTAAGGTCTGCTTATTTTCAATATCTTCTGTTTCTTTTACACCTTTTATTGTAAAGTTGGCCTTTGTGCTTTTCAGTGTTGCAAAGACACTTTCTTGCACTAAGGTCTGCTTATTTTCAATATCTTCTGTTTCTTTTACACTTTTATTGTAAAAGTTGGCCTTTGTGCTTTCAGTGTGTTGCAAAGACACTTTTGCTAAAGGTCTGCCTATTTTCAATACACTTTCTTGCACTAAGGTCTGCTTATTTTCAATATCTTCTGTTTCTTTTACACCTTTTTATTGTAAAGTTGGCCTTTGTGCTTTCAGTGTTGCAAAGACACTTTCTTGCACTAAGGTCTGCTTATTTTCAATATCTTTTCAGTGTTCTTTTTCTGCTTATTTTCAATATCTTCTGTTTCTTTTTACACCTTTTATTGTAAAGTTGGCCTTTGTGCTTTCAGTGTTGCAAAGACACTTTCTTGCACTAAGGTCTGCTTATTTTCAATATCTTCTGTTTCTTTTTACACCTTTTATTGTAAAGTTGGCCTTTTTGTGCTTTCCAGTGTTGCAAAGACACTTTCTTGCACTAAGGTCTGCTTATTTTCAATATCTTCTGTTTCTGTTTTTTACACCTTTTATTGTAAAAGTTGGCCTTTGTGCTTTTCAGTGTTGCAAAGACACTTTCTTGCACTAAGGTCTGCTTATTTTCAATATCTTCTGTTTCTTTTTACACCTTTTATTGTAAAGTTGGCCTTTGTGCTTTTCAGTGTTGCAAAGACACTTTCTTGCACTAAGGTCTGCTTATTTTCAATATCTTCTGTTTCTTTTACACCTTTTATGTGTCTTGCAAAAGTTGGCCTTTGTGCTTTCTTTTCAGTGTTGCAAAGACACTTTCTTGCACTAAGGTCTGCTTATTTTCAATATCTTCTGTTTCTTTTACACCTTTTATTGTAAAGTTGGCCTTTGTGCTTTCCAGTGTTGCAAAGACACTTTCTTGCACTAAGGTCTGCTTATTTTCAATATCTTCTGTTTCTTTTACACCTTTTATTGTAAAAGTTGGCCTTTGTGCTTTCAGTGTTGCAAAGACACTTTCTTGCACTAAGGTCTGCTTATTTTCAATATCTTCTGTTTCTTTTTTTACACCTTTTATTGTAAAGTTGGCCTTTGTGCTTTTCAGTGTTGCAAAGACACTTTCTTGCACTAAGGTCTTCTACACCTTTATTGTTTCAATATCTTTCTGTTTCTTTTTACACCTTCTGTTTCTTTTTATTGTATTTTCAAAGTTAAAGTTTTGTGCTTTTCAGTGTTGCAAAGACACTTTCTTGCACTAAGGTCTGCTTATTTTCAATATCTTCTTCTGTTTCTTTTACACCTTTTATTGTAAAAGTTGGCCTTTGTGCTTTTCAGTGTTGCAAAGACACTTTCTTGCACTAAGGTCTGCTTATTTTCAATATCTTCTGTTCTTTTTACACCTTTTATTGTAAAGTTGGCCTTTGTGCTTTTCAGTGTTCAAAGTGTTGCAAAGACACTTTCTTGCACTAAGGTCTGCTTATTTTCAATATCTTCTGTTTCTTTTTACACCTTTATTGTAAAAAGTTGGCCTTTGTGCTTTCAGTGTTGCAAAGACACTTTCTTGCACTAAGGTCTGCTTATTTTCAATATCTTCTGTTTTTTTTTTACACCTTTTCAGTGTATTGCAAAGTTGGCCTTTGTGCTTTTCTTTTTGTGTTGCAAAGACACTTTCTTGCACTAAGGTCTGCTTATTTTCAATATCTTCTGTTTCTTTTACACCTTTTATTGTAAAAGTTGGCCTTTGTGCTTTTCAGTGTTGCAAAGACACTTTCTTGCACTAAGGTCTGCTTATTTTCAATATCTTCTGTTTCTTTTACACCTTTTTTTAAATTGTCAGTGTTGGCCTTTGTGCTTTTCAGTGTTGCAAAGACACTTTCTTGCACTAAGGTCTGCTTATTTTCAATATCTTCTGTTTCTTTTACACCTTTAAATTGTGCTTTCAGTGTTGCAAAAAGTTGGCCTTTCTTGCTTTTTTTCAGTGTTGCAAAGACACTTTCTTGCACTAAGGTCTGCTTATTTTCAATATCTTCTGTTTCTTTTACACCTTTTATTGTAAAAGTTGGCCTTTGTGCTTTTTCAGTGTTGCAAAGACACTTTCTTGCACTAAGGTCTGCTTATTTTCAATATCTTCTGTTTCTTTTTACACCTTTTTTTGTAAAGTTGGCCTTTGTGCTTTCAGTGTTGCAAAGACACTTTCTTGCACTAAGGTCTGCTTATTTTCAATATCTTCTGTTTCTTTTACACCTTTTATTGTAAAGTTGGCCTTTGTGCTTTTCAGTGTTGCAAAGACACTTTCTTGCACTAAGGTCTGCTTATTTTCAATATCTTCTGTTTCTTTTACACCTTTTATTGTAAAGTTGGCCTTTGTGCTTCAGTGTGTTGCTTGCAAAGACACTTTCTTGCACTAAGGTCTGCTTATTTTCAATATCTTCTGTTTCTCTTTGTTTCTTTTTTTATTGTAAAGTTGGCCTTTGTGCTTTTCAGTGTTGCAAAGACACTTTCTTGCACTAAGGTCTGCTTATTTTCAATATCTTCTGTTTCTTTTTACACCTTTTATTGTAAAGTTGGCCTTTGTGCTTTTCAGTGTTGCAAAGACACTTTCTTGCACTAAGGTCTGCTTATTTTCAATATCTTCTGTTTCTTTTACACCTTTTATTGTAAAAGTTGGCCTTTGTGCTTTTCAGTGTTGCAAAGACACTTTCTTGCACTAAGGTCTGCTTATTTTCAATATCTTCTGTTTCTTTTACACCTTTTATTGTAAAAGTTGGCCTTTGTGCTTTTCAGTGTTGCAAAGACACTTTCTTGCACTAAGGTCTGCTTATTTTCAATATCTTCTGTTTCTTTTTACACCTTTTATATTGTAAAGTTGGCCTTTGTGCTTTCAGTGTTGCAAAGACACTTTCTTGCACTAAGGTCTGCTTATTTTCAATATCTTCTGTTTCTTTTACACCTTTTATTGTAAAAGTTGGCCTTTATTGTAAAGTTGGCCTTTTTTCAGTGTTGCAAAGACACTTTCTTGCACTAAGGTCTGCTTATTTTCAATATCTTCTGTTTCTTTTACACCTTTTATTGTAAAAGTTGGCCTTTGTGCAGTTTTCAGTGTTGCAAAGACACTTTCTTGCACTAAGGTCTGCTTATTTTCAATATCTTCTGTTTCTTTTAACCTTTGTGCTTTTTGTGTTGCAAAGACACTTTCTTGCAAAGACACTTTCTTGCACTAAGGTCTGCTTATTTTCAATATCTTCTGTTTCTTTTACACCTTTTATTGTAAAGTTGGCCTTTGTGCTTTCAGTGTTGCAAAGACACTTTCTTGCACTAAGGTCTGCTTATTTTCAATATCTTCTGTTTTTTTTTACACTTTTATTGTAAAGTTGGCCTTTGCTTTCAGTGTTGCAAAGACACTTTCTTGCACTAAGGTCTGCTTATTTTCAATATCTTCTGTTTCTTTTTACACCTTTTATTGTAAAAGTTGGCCTTTGTGCTTTTCAGTGTTGCAAAGACACTTTCTTGCACTAAGGTCTGCTTATTTTCAATATCTTCTGTTTCTTTTACACCTTTTATTGTAAAGTTGGCCTTTGTGCTTTCAGTGTTGCAAAGACACTTTCTTGCACTAAGGTCTGCTTATTTTCAATATCTTCTGTTTCTTTTACACCTTTTATTGTAAAGTTGGCCTTTTGTGCTTTCAGTGTTGCAAAGACACTTTCTTGCACTAAGGTCTGCTTATTTTCAATATCTTCTGTTTTTCTTTTACACCTTTTATTGTAAAAGTTGGCCTTTGTGCTTTTCAGTGTTGCAAAGACACTTTCTTGCACTAAGGTCTGCTTATTTTCAATATCTTGTTTCTTTTACACCTTTATTGTAAAAGTTGGCCTTTGTGCTTTCAGTGTTGCAAAGACACTTTCTTGCACTAAGGTCTGCTTATTTTCAATATCTTCTGTTTCTTTTACACCTTTTATTGTAAAAGTTGCTTTCAGTGCCTTTGTGCTTATTTTCAATATCTTCTGTTTGTTGCACCTTTAAGAAACTTTGTCTTGCACTAAAGACACTTTCTTGCACTAAGGTCTGCTTATTTTCAATATCTTCTGTTTCTTTTTACACCTTTTATTGTAAAAGTTGGCCTTTGTGCTTTTCAGTGTTGCAAAGACACTTTCTTGCACTAAGGTCTGCTTATTTTCAATATCTTCTGTTTCTTTTTACACTTTTATTGTAAAGTTGGCCTTTGTCTTTTCTGTGTTGCAAAGACACTTTCTTGCACTAAGGTCTGCTTTTTTTCAATATCTTCTGTTTCTTTTTACACCTTTTATTGTAAAAGTTGGCCTTTGTGCAGTTTCAGTGTTGCAAAGACACTTTCTTGCACTAAGGTCTGCTTATTTTCAATATCTTCTGTTTCTTTTACACCTTTTATTGTAAAGTTGGTTGGCCAGTGTTGTGACACTTTTTGCACTAAGTGCTATTTTCAATATCTTCTGTTTCTTTTTACACCTTTTATTGTAAAAGTTGGACACTTTCAGTGTTGCAAAGACACTTTCTTGCACTAAGGTCTGCTTATTTTCAATATGTTTCTGTTTTTACACACTTTTATTGTAAAGTTGGCCTTTGTGCTTTTCAGTGTTGCAAAGACACTTTCTTGCACTAAGGTCTGCTTATTTTCAATATCTTCTGTTTCTTTTTACACCTTTTATTGTAAAAGTTGGCCTTTGTGCTTTTCAGTGTTGCAAAGACACTTTCTTGCACTAAGGTCTGCTTATTTTCAATATCTTCTGTTTCTTTTACACCTTTAATTGTAAAAGTGGCCTTTGTGCTTTCAGTGTTGCAAAGACACTTTCTTGCACTAAGGTCTGCTTATTTTCAATATCTTTTCTTTTTTTACACCTTTTATTGTAAAGTTGGCCTTTGTGCTTTTCAGTGTTGCAAAGACACTTTCTTGCACTAAGGTCTGCTTATTTTCAATATCTTCTGTTTCTTTTACACCTTTTTTAATTGTAAAGTTGGCCTTTGTGCTTTTCAGTGTTGCAAAGACACTTTCTTGCACTAAGGTCTGCTTATTTTCAATATCTTCTGTTTCTTTTACACCTTTTATTGTAAAGTTGGCCTTTGTGCTTTTTCTTTTCAGTGTTGCAAAGACATCTTCTTTCTTGCACTAAGGTCTGCTTATTTTCAATATCTTCTGTTTCTTTTACACCTTTTATTGTAAAGTTGGCCTTTGTGCTTTTCAGTGTTGCAAAGACACTTTCTTGCACTAAGGTCTGCTTATTTTCAATATCTTCTGTTTCTTTTACACCTTTTATTGTAAAGTTGGCCTTTGTGCTTTTCAGTGTTGCAAAGACACTTTCTTGCACTAAGGTCTGCTTATTTTCAATATCTTCTGTTTTTTTTTTCAGTTGCAAAGACACTTTCTTTAAGGTCTGTCAATATCTTCTGTTTCTTTTACACCTTTTATTGTAAAGTTGGCCTTTGTGCTTTCCAGTGTTGCAAAGACACTTTCTTGCACTAAGGTCTGCTTATTTTCAATATCTTCTGTTTCTTTTACACCTTTATTGTAAAGTTGGCCTTTGTGCTTTTCAGTGTTGCAAAGACACTTTCTTGCACTAAGGTCTGCTTATTTCAATATCTTCTGTTTCTTTTACACCTTTTATGTAAAAGTTGGCCTTTGTGCTTTTCAGTGTTGCAAAGACACTTTCTTGCACTAAGGTCTGCTTATTTTCAATATCTTCTGTTTCTTTTTACACCTTTTATTGTAAAGTTGGCCTTTGTGCTTTTCAGTGTTGCAAAGACACTTTCTTGCACTAAGGTCTGCTTATTTTCAATATCTTCTGTTTCTTTTACACCTTTTATTGTAAAAGTTGGCCTTTGTGCTTTTCAGTGTTGCAAAGACACTTTCTTGCACTAAGGTCTGCTTATTTTCAATATCTTCTGTTTCTTTTTACACCTTTTATTGTAAAGTTGGCCTTTGTGCTTTTCAGTGTTGCAAAGACACTTTCTTGCACTAAGGTCTGCTTATTTTCAATATCTTCTGTTTCTTTTTTTACACCTTTTTTATTGTAAAAGTTGGCCTTTGTGCTTTTTTCTGTGTTGCAAAGACACTTTCTTGCACTAAGGTCTGCTTATTTTCAATATCTTCTGTTTCAGTGTTGCAAAGACACTTTTTTACACCTTTTATTGTAAAAGTTGGCCTTTGTGCTTTTCAGTGTTGCAAAGACACTTTCTTGCACTAAGGTCTGCTTATTTTCAATATCTTCTGTTTCTTTTACACCTTTTATTGTAAAGTTGGCCTTTGTGCTTTGTTTTCAGTGTTGCAAAGACACTTTCTTGCACTAAGGTCTGCTTATTTTCAATATCTTCTGTTTCTTTTTTTTTTACACCTTTTAAGTTGGCCTTTGTGCTTTCAGTGTTGCAAAGACACTTTCTTGCACTAAGGTCTGCTTATTTTCAATATCTTCTGTTTCTTTTACACCTTTTATTGTAAAAGTTGGCCTTTGTGCTTTCAGTGTTGCAAAGACACTTTCTTGCACTAAGGTCTGCTTATTTTCAATATCTTCTGTTTCTTTTACACCTTTTATTGTAAAAGTTGGCCTTTGTGCTTTTCAGTGTTGCAAAGACACTTTCTTGCACTAAGGTCTGCTTATTTTCAATATTTTACACCTTTTATTGTAAAGTTGGCCTTTGTGCTTTTCTGTGTTGCAAAGACACTTTCTTGCACTAAGGTCTGCTTATTTTCAATATCTTCTGTTTTTTACACCTTTTATTGTAAAGTTGGCCTTTGTGCTTTTCATCTTCTGTGTTGCAAAGACACTTTCTTGCACTAAGGTCTTTTTGCACTAAGGTCTGCTTATTTTCAATATCTTCTGTTTCTTTTTACACCTTTTATTGTAAAGTTGGCCTTTGTGCTTTTCTGTGTTGCAAAGACACTTTCTTGCACTAAGGTCTGCTTATTTTCAATATCTTCTGTTTCTTTTTACACCTTTTATTGTAAAAGTTGGCCTTTGTGCTTTTCAGTGTTGCAAAGACACTTTTTCTTGCACTAAGGTCTGCTTATTTTCAATATCTTCTGTTTCTTTTTACACCTTTTATTGTAAAAGTTGGCCTTTGTGCTTTTCTGTGTTGCAAAGACACTTTCTTGCACTAAGGTCTGCTTATTTTCAATATCTTCTGTTTCTTTTACACCTTTTATTGTAAAAGTTGGCCTTTGTGCTTTTCAGTGTTGCAAAGACACTTTCTTGCACTAAGGTCTGCTTATTTTCAATATCTTCTGTTTTTCAACCTTTGTTTTATAAAAGTTCTGTTTCTTTTTGTTGCTTTTATTGTAAAAGACACTTTCTTGCACTAAGGTCTGCTTATTTTCAATATCTTCTGTTTCTTTTACACCTTTTATTGTAAAGTTGGCCTTTGTGCTTGTCAGTGTTGCAAGACACTTTCTTGCACTAAGGTCTGCTTATTTTCAATATCTTCTGTTTCTTTTACACCTTTTATTGTAAAAGTTGGCCTTTGTGCTTTTCAGTGTTGCAAAGACACTTTCTTGCACTAAGGTCTGCTTATTTTCAATATCTTCTGTTTCTTTTACACCTTTTATTGTAAAAGTTGGCCTTTGTGCTTTTCAGTGTTGCAAAGACACTTTCTTGCACTAAGGTCTGCTTATTTTCAATATCTTCTGTTTCTTTTACACCTTCTTTTTGCAAAGACACTTTCTTGCACTAAGGTCTGCTTTTTTCAATTGTTTCTTTTACAAAGTTGGCCTTTGTGCCAGTGTTGTGCTTTCTTTTCTAAGTGTTGCAAAGACACTTTCTTGCACTAAGGTCTGCTTATTTTCAATATCTGCACTAAGGTCTGCTTATTTTCAATATTTTTCTTTTACCTTTTATTGTAAAGTTGGCCTTTGTGCTTTTTTTCAGTGTTGCAAAAGACACTTTCTTGCACTAAGGTCTGCTTATTTTCAATATCTTCTGTTTCTGTTTTTTTACACCTTTATTGTAAAGTTGGCCTTTGTGCTTTTCAGTGTTGCAAAGACACTTTCTTGCACTAAGGTCTGCTTATTTTCAATATCTTCTGTTTCTTTTACACCTTTTATTGTAAAGTTGGCCTTTGTGCTTTTCAGTGTTGCAAAGACACTTTCTTGCACTAAGGTCTGCTTATTTTCAATATCTTCTGTTTCTTTTACACCTTTTATTGTCAGTTGGCCTTTATCTTCTCAGTGTTGCAAAGACACTTTCTTTTTAAGGTCTGCTTATTTTCAATATCTTCTGTTTCTTTTACCTTTTATTGTAAAAGTTGGCCTTTGTGCTTTTCAGTGTTGCAAAGACACTTTCTTGCACTAAGGTCTGCTTATTTTCAATATCTTCTGTTTCTTTTACACCTTTTATTGTAAAAAAGTTGGCCTTTGTGCTTTTCTGTGTTGCAAAGACACTTTCTTGCACTAAGGTCTGCTTATTTTCAATATCTTCTGTTTCTTTTACACCTTTTATTGTAAAAGTTGGCCTTTGTGCTTTTCAGTGTTGCAAAGACACTTTCTTGCACTAAGGTCTGTTTCTTTTTATTTTCAATATCTTCTGCTTTCAGTGTTGCAAAGACACTTTCTTTAAGGTCTGCTTATTTTCAATATCTTCTGTTTCTTTTACCTTTTATTGTAAAAAAGTTGGCCTTTGTGCTTTTCAGTGTTGCAAAGACACTTTCTTGCACTAAGGTCTGCTTATTTTCAATATCTTCTGTTTCTTTTACACCTTTTATTGTAAAGTTGGCCTTTGTGCTTTTCAGTGTTGCAAAGACACTTTCTTGCACTAAGGTCTGCTTATTTTCAATATCTTCTGTTTCTTTTACACCTTTTATTGTAAAAGTTGGCCTTTGTGCTTTGTGTTGACACTTTTTGCAGTGTTATTTTCAATATCTTCTGTTCTTTTTTACACTTTATTGTAAAGTTCTTGCTTTCACAAAGACACTTTCTTGCACTAAGGTCTGCTTATTTTCAATATCTTCTGTTTCTTTTTTCTTTTACACCTTTTATTGTAAAAAGTTGGCCTTTGTGCTTTTATTGTAAAAGTTTCTGTGTTGCAAAAAGACACTTTCTTGCACTAAGGTCTGCTTATTTTCAATATCTTCTGTTTCTTTTTACACCTTTTATTGTAAAAGTTGGCCTTTGTGCTTTTCAGTGTTGCAAAGACACTTTCTTGCACTAAGGTCTGCTTATTTTCAATATCTTCTACACCTTTATTGTAAAGTTTGTGCTTTCAGTGTTGCAAAGACACTTTCTTGCACTAAGGTCTGCTTATTTTCAATATCTTCTGTTTCTTTTACACCTTTTATTGTAAAGTTGGCCTTTGTGCTTTTCAGTGTTGCAAAGACACTTTCTTGCACTAAGGTCTGCTTATTTTCAATATCTTCTGTTTCTTTTACACCTTTTATTGTATTGTAAAGTTGGCCTTTGTGCTTTTCTGTGTTGCAAAGACACTTTCTTGCACTAAGGTCTGCTTATTTATATTTCAATATCTTTTACACCTTTTTGTAAAAGTTGGCCTTTTACACCTGTGTTGCAAAGACACTTTCTTGCACTAAGGTTGTCAAAGTTGGCCTTTTATTGTGTTGCTTTGTGCTTTTCAGTGTTGCAAAGACACTTTCTTGCACTAAGGTCTGCTTATTTTCAATATCTTCTGTTTCTTTTTACACCTTTTATTGTAAAAGTTGGCCTTTGTGCTTTTCAGTGTTGCAAAAAGACACTTTCTTGCACTAAGGTCTGCTTATTTTCAATATCTTTCTTCTGTTTCTTTTACACCTTTATTGTAAAGTTGGCCTTTGTGCTTTTCAGTGTTGCAAAGACACTTTCTTGCACTAAGGTCTGCTTATTTTCAATATCTTCTGTTTCTTTTACACACTTTTATTGCTTATTGTAAAGTTGGCCTTTTATTGTGTTGCTTTTCAGTGTTGCAAAGACACTTTCTTGCACTAAGGTCTGCTTATTTTCAATATCTTCTGTTTCTTTTACACCTTTTATTGTAAAGTTGGCCTTTGTGCTTTTCAGTGTTGCAAAGACACTTTCTTGCACTAAGGTCTGCTTATTTTCAATATCTTCTGTTTCTTTTACACCTTTTATTGTAAAGTTGGCCTTTGTGCTTTTCTGTGTTGCAAAGACACTTTCTTGCACTAAGGTCTGCTTATTTTCAATATCTTCTGTTTCTTTTTACACCTTTTATTGTAAAAGTTGGCCTTTGTGCTTTTCAGTGTTGCAAAGACACTTTCTTGCACTAAGGTCTGCTTATTTTCAATATCTTCTGTTTCTTTTTACACCTTTTATTGTAAAAGTTGGCCTTTGTGCTTTTCAGTGTTGCAAAGACACTTTCTTGCACTAAGGTCTGCTTATTTTCAATATCTTCTGTTTCTTTTACACCTGTTTCTTTTTACACCTTTTATTGTAAAGTTGGCCTTTGTGCTTTTCTGTGTTGCAAAGACACTTTCTTGCACTAAAGGTCTATCTTCTTTTCAATATCTTCTGTTTCTTTTTACACCTTTTATTGTCAAAGTTGGCCTTTGTGCTTTTCTGTGTTGCAAAGACACTTTCTTGCACTAAGGTCTGCTTATTTTCAATATCTTCTGTTTCTTTTTACACCTTTTATTGTAAAAGTTGGCCTTTGTGCTTTTCTGTGTTGCAAAGACACTTTCTTGCACTAAGGTCTGCTTATTTTCAATATCTTCTGTTTCTTTTTACACCTTTTATTGTAAAAGTTGGCCTTTGTGCTTTTCTGTGTTGCAAAGACACTTTCTTGCACTAAGGTCTGCTTATTTTCAATATCTTCTGTTTCTTTTTACACCTTTTATTGTAAAAGTTGGCCTTTGTGCTTTTCAGTGTTGCAAAGACACTTTCTTGCACTAAGGTCTGCTTATTTTCAATATCTTCTGTTTCTTTTTACACCTTTTATTGTAAAAGTTGGCCTTTGTGCTTTTCTGTGTTGCAAAGACACTTTCTTGCACTAAGGTCTGCTTATTTTCAATATCTTCTGTTTCTTTTTACACCTTTTATTGTAAAGTTGGCCTTTGTGCTTTTCAGTGTTGCAAAGACACTTTCTTGCACTAAGGTCTGCTTATTTTCAATATCTTCTGTTTCTTTTTACACCTTTTATTGTAAAAGTTGGCCTTTGTGCTTTTCAGTGTTGCAAAGACACTTTCTTGCACTAAGGTCTGCTTATTTTCAATATCTTCTGTTTCTTTTTACACCTTTTATTGTAAAAGTTGGCCTTTGTGCTTTTCTGTGTTGCAAAGACACTTTCTTGCACTAAGGTCTGCTTATTTTCAATATCTTCTGTTTCTTTTTACACCTTTTATTGTAAAAGTTGGCCTTTGTGCTTTTCAGTGTTGCTTTGTGCTTTCTGTGTTGCAAAAGACACTTTCTTGCACTAAGGTCTGCTTATTTTCAATATCTTCTGTTTCTTTTACACCTTTTATTGTAAAGTTGGCCTTTGTGCTTTTCAGTGTTGCAAAGACACTTTCTTGCACTAAGGTCTGCTTATTTTCAATATCTTCTGTTTCTTTTACACCTTTTATTGTAAAGTTGGCCTTTGTGCTTTTCAGTGTTGCAAAGACACTTTCTTGCACTAAGGTCTGCTTATTTTCAATATCTTCTGTTTCTTTTACACCTTTTATTGTAAAGTTGGCCTTTGTGCTTTTCAGTGTTGCAAAGACACTTTCTTGCACTAAGGTCTGCTTATTTTCAATATCTTCTGTTTCTTTGTGCTTTTTTTACACCTTTTATTGTAAAGTTGGCCTTTGTGCTTTCAGTGTTGCAAAAAGACACTTTCTTGCACTAAGGTCTGCTTATTTTCAATATCTTCTGTTTCTTTTACACCTTTTATTGTAAAGTTGGCCTTTTTGTGCTTTCTGTGTTGCAAAGACACTTTCTTGCACTAAGGTCTGCTTATTTTCAATATCTTCTGTTTCTTTTACACCTTTTATTGTAAAGTTGGCCTTTGTGCTTTTCTGTGTTGCAAAGACACTTTCTTGCACTAAGGTCTGCTTATTTTCAATATCTTCTGTTTCTTTTACACCTTTTATTGTAAAGTTGGCCTTTGTGCTTTTCAGTGTTGCAAAGACACTTTCTTGCACTAAGGTCTGCTTATTTTCAATATCTTCTGTTTCTTTTACACCTTTTATTGTAAAGTTGGCCTTTGTGCTTTTCAGTGTTGCAAAGACACTTTCTTGCACTAAGGTCTGCTTATTTTCAATATCTTCTGTTTCTTTTACACCTTTTATTGTAAAAGTTGGCCTTTGTGCTTTTCTGTGTTGCAAAGACACTTTCTTGCACTAAGGTCTGCTTATTTTCAATATCTTCTGTTTCTTTTACACCTTTTATTGTAAAGTTGGCCTTTGTGCTTTCAGTGTTGCAAAGACACTTTCTTGCACTAAGGTCTGCTTATTTTCAATATCTTCTGTTTCTTTTACACCTTTTATTGTAAAAAGTTGGCCTTTGTGCTTTTCTGTGTTGCAAAGACACTTTCTTTGCACTAAGGTCTGCTTATTTCAATATCTTCTGTTTCTTTTACACCTTTTATTGTAAAGTTGGCCTTTGTGCTTTTCAGTGTTGCAAAGACACTTTCTTGCACTAAGGTCTGCTTATTTTCAATCTTCTGTTTCTTTTACACCTTTTATTGTAAAGTTGGCCTTTGTGCTTTTCAGTGTTGCACAGACACTTTCTTGCACTAAGGTCTGCTTATTTTTTATCTTCTGTACCTTTTATTGTAAAGTTGGCCTTTGTGCTTTCAGTGTTGCAAAGACACTTTCTTGCACTAAGGTCTGCTTATTTTCAATATCTTCTGTTTCTTTTACACCTTTTATTGTAAAGTTGGCCTTTGTGCTTTTCAGTGTTGCAAAGACACTTTCTTGCACTAAGGTCTGCTTATTTTCAATATCTTCTGTTTCTTTTACACCTTTTATTGTAAAGTTGGCCTTTGTGCTTTCAGTGTTGCAAAGACACTTTCTTGCACTAAGGTCTGCTTATTTTCAATATCTTCTGTTTCAATATCTTCTGTTTCTTTTTACACCTTTAATTGTATTTTCAAAGTTACACCCTTTGTTGTTTTCTTTGTGTTGTGTTGCAAAGACACTTTCTTGCACATTTTCAATATCTTCTGTTTCTTTTACACCTTTTATTAAGTGCTTTTCAGTGTTGCAAAGACACTTTCTTGCACTAAGGTCTGCTTATTTTCAATATCTTCTGTTTCTTTTACACCTTTTATTGTAAAGTTGGCCTTTGTGCTTTCCAGTGTTGCAAAGACACTTTCTTGCACTAAGGTCTGCTTATTTGCAATATCTTCTGTGTTGCATTGTAAAGTTGGACTTTGTGCTTTCAGTGTTGCAAAGACACTTTCTTGCACTAAGGTCTGCTTATTTTCAATATCTTCTGTTTCTTTTACACCTTTTATTGTAAAAGTTGGCCTTTGTGCTTTTCAGTGTTGCAAAGACACTTTCTTGCACTAAGGTCTGCTTATTTTCAATATCTTCTGTTTCTTTTACACCTTTTATTGTAAAGTTGGCCTTTGTGCTTTTCAGTGTTGCAAAGACACTTTCTTGCACTAAGGTCTGCTTATTTTCAATATCTTCTGTTTCTTTTACACTTTTTTTATTGTAAAGTTGGCCTTTGTGCTTTTCAGTGTTGCAAAGACACTTTCTTGCACTAAGGTCTGCTTATTTTCAATATCTTCTGTTTCTTTTACACCTTTTATTGTAAAAGTTGGCCTTTGTGCTTTTCAGTGTTGCAAAGACACTTTCTTGCACTAAGGTCTGCTTATTTTCAATATCTTCTGTTTCTTTTACACCCTTTTATTGTAAAGTTGGCCTTTGTGCTTTTCAGTGTTGCAAAGACACTTTCTTGCACTAAGGTCTGCTTATTTTCAATATCTTCTGTTTCTTTTTACACCTTTTATTGTAAAAGTTGGCCTTTGTGCTTTCCAGTGTTGCAAAGACACTTTCTTGCACTAAGGTCTGCTTATTTTCAATATCTTCTGTTTCTTTTACACCTTTTATTGTAAAAGTTGGCCTTTGTGCTTTTCTGTGTTGCAAAGACACTTTCTTGCACTAAGGTCTGCTTATTTTCAATATCTTCTGTTTCTTTTACACCTTTTATTGTAAAGTTGGCCTTTGTGCTTTTCAGTGTTGCAAAGACACTTTCTTGCACTAAGGTCTGCTTATTTTCAATATCTTCTGTTTCTTTTTACACCTTTTATTGTAAAAGTTGGCCTTTGTGCTTTTCAGTGTTGCAAAGACACTTTCTTGCACTAAGGTCTGCTTATTTTCAATATCTTCTGTTTCTTTTTTACACACCTTTAAGGTGTATTGTAAAGTTGGCTTTTTTGTGCTTTTCAGTGTTGCAAAGACACTTTCTTGCACTAAGGTCTGCTTATTTTCAATATCTTCTGTTTCTTTTTTACACCTTTTATTGTAAAGTTGGCCTTTGTGTTTTCATTGTGTTGCAAAGACACTTTCTTGCACTAAGGTCTGCTTATTTTCAATATCTTCTGTTTCTTTTACACCTTTAATTGTAAAGTTGGCCTTTGTGCTTTTCAGTGTTGCAATCTTCTGTTTCTTGCACTAAGGTCTGCTTATTTTCAATATCTTCTGTTTCTTTTTACACCTTTTATTGTAAAAGTTGGCCTTTGTGCTTTCCAGTGTTGCAAAGACACTTTCTTGCACTAAGGTCTGCTTATTTTCAATATCTTCTGTTTCTTTTACACCTTTTATTGTAAAGTTGGCCTTTGTGCTTTTCAGTGTTGCAAAGACACTTTCTTGCACTAAGGTCTGCTTATTTTCAATATCTTCTGTTTCTTTTACACCTTTTATTGTAAAGTTGGCCTTTGTGCTTTTCAGTGTTGCAAAGACACTTTCTTGCACTAAGGTCTGCTTATTTTCAATATCTTCTGTTTCTTTTACACCTTTTATTGTAAAGTTGGCCTTTGTGCTTTTCAGTGTTGCAAAGACACTTTCTTGCACTAAGGTCTGCTTATTTTCAATATCTTCTGTTTCTTTTACACCTTTTTTTACACCTTTTCAGTGTTGTAAAGTTGTCTGCTTATTTTCAATATCTTCTGTTGCTTTTACACCTTTTATTGTAAAGTGTTGCAAAGACACTTTCTTGCACTAAGGTCTGCTTATTTTCAATATCTTCTGTTTCTTTTTACACCTTTAATTGTAAAAGTTGGCCTTTGTGCTTTTCTGTGTTGCAAAGACACTTTCTTGCACTAAGGTCTGCTTATTTTCAATATCTTCTGTTTCTTTTACACCTTTTATTGTAAAGTTGGCCTTTGTGCTTTTCAGTGTTGCAAAGACACTTTCTTGCACTAAGGTCTGCTTATTTTCAATTTAATTGTAAAGTTTCTGTTTCTTTTACACCTTCTGTTTCTTTTAACCTTTATTGTAAAGTTGGCCTTTGTGCTTTTCTGTGTTGCAAAGACACTTTCTTGCACTAAGGTCTGCTTATTTTCAATATCTTCTGTTTCTTTTTACCTTTATTGTAAAAGTTGGCCTTTGTGCTTTTCTGTGTTGCAAAGACACTTTCTTGCACTAAGGTCTGCTTATTTTCAATATCTTCTGTTTCTTTTACACCTTTTATTGTAAAAGTTATCTTGTGCTTTCAGTGTTGCAAACCTTTTTGCACTAAGGTCTGCTTATTTTCAATATCTTCTGTTTCTTTTACACCTTTAATTGTAAAAGTTGGCCTTTGTGCTTTCCAGTGTTGCAAAGACACTTTCTTGCACTAAGGTCTGCTTATTTTCAATATCTTCTGTTTCTTTTTACACCTTTTATTGTAAAAGTTGGCCTTTGTGCTTTCCAGTGTTGCAAAGACACTTTCTTGCACTAAGGTCTGCTTATTTTCAACAATATCTTCTGTTTCTTTTACACCTTTTATTGTAAAGTTGGCCTTTGTGCTTTTCAGTGTTGCAAAGACACTTTCTTGCACTAAGGTCTGCTTATTTTCAATATCTTCTGTTTCTTTTACACCTTTTATTGTAAAGTTGGCCTTTGTGCTTTCTTTCCAGTGTTGCAAAGACACTTTCTTGCACTAAGGTCTGCTTATTTTCAATATCTTCTGTTTCTTTTTACACCTTTTATTGTAAAAGTTGGCCTTTGTGCTTTCCAGTGTTGCAAAGACACTTTCTTGCACTAAGGTCTGCTTATTTTCAATATCTTCTGTTTCTTTTTACACCTTTTATTGTAAAAGTTGGCCTTTGTGCTTTCCAGTGTTGCAAAGACACTTTCTTGCACTAAGGTCTGCTTATTTTCAATATCTTCTGTTTCTTTTTACACCTTTTATTGTAAAAGTTGGCCTTTGTGCTTTTCTGTGTTGCAAAGACACTTTCTTGCACTAAGGTCTGCTTATTTTCCTGTTTATTATCCTGTTTTCCTTCTCTCACCCCAACCGGTCGCAGCAGATGGCCGCCCCTCCCTGAGCCTGGTTCTGCCGGAGGTTTCTTCCTGTTAAAAGGGAGTTTTTCCTTCCCACTGTCGCCAAAGTGCTTGCTCATAGGGGGTCATTTGATTGTTGGGTTTTTCTCTGTACCTATTATTGTGCGATCTACTGTACAATATAAAGTGCCTTGAGGCGACTTTTGTTGTGATTTGGCGCTATATAAATAAAATCGAATTGAATTATTGTAAATGTCTTGTGCTTGTTTTTACTCCTTTTAATGTTAAAGTTGGCCTTTGTGCTTTTCAGTGCTGGAAAGACACTTTCTCGCACTGAGTCACATGTTGGATTACTTCCGCCCTTCCGAAATGGCACCAGATTTGTGCGATCACCTGTGGGTGGAGCCTCCACTGTTCTGGGCTCAGACCCCCCCATACATAATGTCCGCTGCTGTGTTCAGGGGACCTGGTACATGGACTGCCCTGAAGGAGAGGAAAAGGGGGTTAGCCCACAACCACAGCTGGGCAGCCAGTCTGCAGAGGGGAGGAAAGCCTCCCCTCGTGGACCGCTCCCCACCCTACTGGGAAGGCTTTTGATGATTCAGGCAGAGCCCCAGAGCCTGAACATGGGAGACCCGGAGGGCAACATGGCTGCGGCACTGTTCTACTTAGGAGGTGCAGACTAGCCTGTTGTATATAATATATAATTATATAAATAATTATTTGATCTCCTGCTAAATTTATAAGTTTGCTCATTTCCAAAGAATTGAACAGTCCCAAATTTTATGGTACTTTCATCTTTTAGTGGAGAAAGGCAACTGAAAATCCAGAAATATATTCATGAAAGTTACGCATTGATTTGCATGTCACTGAGTGAAATAAGTATTTGATCCCCTACAACCCAGCCTGAATTCTGGCTCCCACAGATTTGATTACAGTCAATGAATTACAGATATTCCTGATCTCAATGAGTTATATGTAGAACTTAGGATCCCAAACACACCACCAAGGCTACAAAGGAGTAGCTAAAGAACCAGCACATGGAGTGGCCCAGCCAATCTCCAGACAGAGATTCTGTGAAGGGAGCTGAAGCTTGGAGTTGCTAAGCAGCAGCTAAGGAACCTAAAGAATTTAGAGTTTCTGTAAAGAGGAGCGGGCCAAAATCCCTCATGAGATGTGTGCAAACCTGGTAACCAACTACAGGAAAGTGTTGTGCACACCAACAAGAGTTTCTCCACCAATTACTAAGTGATGTTTTGCTTGGAGATCAAATACTTATTTCACTCAATAACATCCAAATAAATGTATAACTTTTATACAAAGTGTTTTTGGATTTTTATTTGATATGTCTCTCTCCATTAAAATAAACTTAACTGAACTGACCAGAAATTAGAGAATCTTTATTTATTTTGGCAAACTTACAAATTGAGCAAAATCGTTCCAACAGCATCAATATTGCTGTAACTTAGGAGTGAAACATAATACAGACTGGAGTTACAACACGAAACGGAAACACTGACATGATAAATAAACTGATTATCCTACTCCAGAGAAGAGAAAATACACAACTGACATTCAAAGTCTTTTAAAAATGTCATCAATTCAAAAAAAAAAAAAAAAAAAGTATACAAAAAAAATTAAAACAGTTGGAAAATTTAGTCAGCAAAATACATTTTATACAGCATGTTATGCAATACAGAAAATAAGTAGCATAAAAAGCAACATTTAAAACAAATCACATCATATATCCACATTGTACAAACATGTTTAGCAAAGTGTGTTCTGTATATGTAAGAGTGTGTTTATGTTTATTTTGTATTCTGATACATGGCAGTGTATAAGCATATCCTGCTGTGGTAAATGATGCTATGGCTGATGACGGGGCTGCGCTCAAGGCTCGTTGATCTGGCCCATGAAGAGGATGGTACCTGGAGACAGACGCAAGGAGAACTCGTCATGGTGCCGTGCTTTACAATCAAACATTTTTCAGCATTTTAAGGTGGAAATGGAAGAAAATCTGTACCTGTCGGGTTATGTCTGATGAGGAACATAAAAGGTCTGTCCACTGTAACCCAGGGTGGGGAGGAACGGGCCAACAAAATAGCAGCTAAAAAAAAAAAAAAAAGCACAAAAAACCCCCCGAAAACAAAAACAAAAACAGAACATTGTTAAAACATGGGAGAAACTTTATGTCAAAGTCGAGGCTTACTGAACAAATGCTTACTAGTGGCTGCTGCTGCTTTTGTTCCATCTTCATTCACGATTATTTTGGCTTTCTGGAGTGCCTTGGATACATACACAGGCTCCGAACCTGAGGAACCAACAATACACAATCATCTTTGCTTTCTCAGTATGAATCAGACCTGCCACATGCAACATAGACTGCATAAATATGAAAGTATGTTATAGTCCTTTGTAAGCTACATCACATGATGGCAATAGAGCATCCCCATCTGCTGGAAAGCTGATGGGGTACTTTCCTAGGGAAAATCCTACAAACTCTTGGCCAATTAAACCACAGGGTGGCACTAGAGCTCTTCATCCCCATCTCTTCTCATTCCAAACTTTCAATAAGATGATGAATGGCTAGACAAGAGGAGCAGTGATTCAGTGTTTCACAGTGAACAGCCAACTACGATTCAAGCTCCTTACTGGCCATCAGTGACTCTCTGTAAACAGCCAACAATCCATTCATGCTTCCAGGCTCTGCTCATATCTAAATAGACTGGATAAATACTGTGGTGGTGCAAGAGAACATGCGTCAGCGTCTGGTTTGCAGTGACTCTGCTTTCACTCACTGAGGTGTCTGAAGTCAGCTTTGTCCTCACTGAAAATGTTCGTGATTCCCAGAGCTGAAAGTGGATCCTTCAAATCCACCTCTGCATCAGCCATAAACCTGAGAACAACGTATCAGACAATGTCACCATGTATTAAATTTGAAGGGACATTATATTTATGTGCGTTTGTGCCTTACTTTGGGATGAGCAGACGGACTTTCCTCATGTGCATCAGTTTGGTCCAGCTCTGCACTGTGGCTGTGCTGATGTGAGGAATGACACGAGACAGAGGGGTGTCCTCTTCAGACGGGAGAACGATTAGCATGCTGATGGTGTTGCCATGATAAGGAAGCTCAATTACCTTGTATTTGAGACCCTGAGGTGTGGAGGCTAGGCCTAGCAGAATACAAAAATCTGAAGTTAGAATGGTGCTAATGCTGCAAAACAGAATTCCATCCCCTCCAGATTATCTTTCTACCAACCCTGCACCAGCCATCACCATTTTCATAATAATGAAGTTTACCATGAATACAATGGTCAAATACAAATAAAATCTAAAAGACAAGTAAACACTACAGGTACTGAACACCACACACATCTGTAATCGCCCTTTTAGCACAGCACACCTTGATGACCCTCAAAACTTTCCCCTGAACTACTGAGTTCTAAGTTAAACTATCTGTAAGACAGTCACCACTAATCATCACGATTAACAGAAACATGAATTCTGCTCTCCCACAGAAAATTATAAATGTCAGTCAAAGCTCACCCTTTTATACTGAATGGTCCAGAAGGAAGAAAGTTAAGGTTTTCAAGATGTTTTATGGGGGAATTAAGAAAATGAAGATCAAGAAAAACATCAAGCTATCATTTTACTTAATTACTGTTGCATGTATAACTTTGTATTACCTCACATTATGAGGCCTTCAGTATGGTGCTATAGTACTTGATGTTTGTAGTTAAGTACTACAGCATGTGTGTGTGTATGTACTTTGAACTGCTGCTTTAATTTCCCTTGTGGGATCAATCAAGTAAGGTTATTTCAAGGCAAAGACATTAATAAAACAGAATGCATTTTGAAGTGTTTGAGGTGTAAAAAAAAAAAAGAAAAAGAAGAATGACAAAAACAGGTTTCATCGCATGGTTACACTTGTCATTTTTCTCCAGTTCTTTCTTACATAAACTTTACAATGTAATATTTATTTTAATAGGAAAAAATTATTTTTTCAAAGTCTTGCCAAACTGCAGATTTTGCCAGGACTTTCCAGTGAACAACTCTGAATTTGTGTGGGTAAATGTTTTTGTTTAACCACAATGGTAATCAGTGATTGTTATCACTTTCTATTTAGTCTGGAAGCAGAAAATCCCCGGCTTCCTGAGAACAAACATACTCTCTCAGAAAAGACCCATGCAGAACACCAACTGTAAGAATACTGTGTTAAATCAGCTAATAAGGGGCTATAGCATAAGACATATGCATGGTACAGTTTTTGCAGCTTTCAGCATTTCACTCAATTCAAATATGTCATTAACTACCTACCTGGACTTACCGTTAACAACGGTAAAAACAGTAATAATAATAATAATATTTATATTTATAACAAGGTGCAATAATAATTAATGTGCAATAATAACAGTAATACAAATACACTTCTTCTTCTTCTTCTTTTTAACTAAGTTATTATACTGTGTTGTGTTGTTTGTGTTGCGTTGTGATGTGTCGTATCGTGTCATGTTGTGTTGTGTTACATGGTTGGTTGTTGCCGACGTAGGACAGTTTTCCAATTTCATTGTACTAGTGTACTATGTATGACTGTGCAATGACAATAAAGAGTTATCTTATCTTATCTTATCTTATCTTAACATTGCTTAAAGTTTGAGGCAGCACTTTATAGCTTTTAAGTAACACCTTTTCGTGCAAGTAGATACCCTAGAATGATGTACAAGAACAGCAAATGTGGAGCTGAATCAAAGCACACAACATAAGAGCAGTACCACACCAGAGGTATGAAGACTCCCTCCCATTTTCAGGCTGTTTATGCATATTACACCAACCTACCTATTACAAAGTCAGATTGCCAAGTAAGTGTAAATGCCATCATAGCCATGAAACAACTGTACCAGGGCCACTACATTCTACTGTTCTCTTTAGGACCCATCTGCTAGCTTGAAGACAATAATCCAAGCAACAGACTATCAACACTAAACTCAAAACACTTTAGGACGCTGAAGAAAGTCAGATATCTGTAACTTGCAGCTTAACATGGCCTTAGTTCAAGTCCACCACTGTAAGAGCGTCTGTCCACAGCACTCGCGGGCCAGCACAACTCTGACAAGTCACCTAAATATAGACCTCTGACTGGTGTATCATTTCATTTCACACAGGACTAAATAATATCCTACAGAAGTGGCATGTCCAAGTCCTTAAAAAACAAAACAAAAAAACCCAACTCAACACAAACTCGCATATGAACCATAAACTGGCAGTGACTGCAGCTGGAGTGCAATAATTTGGCAGTAGATGATGGCAGATGAGGTCTATTATCAATGAAGGCTGTACAAAGTAAAGAAGTTCAGAGAAGCATCAGGTACTGAAAGAAAAGTAAACCAACCCAATGTTATGTTGAAGAGGACTAGTTATGCTTTTCATTATTTTCTGTGACAAATAACTGACACTGGTGCAGTGGTTTTCCTATTAAACAAGGTCAACAAGGTGTAATATAAGTAGGACATAGTATGTAAAAATTGACAAGGCAAAAGTTCACGCTGCTCTAAATATACCATTTCCCAGCTTTTTTCCTATTCTTGACTGCATGATGAGGGCAAATGCACCAGATTTGGTCCTTTAAAATACACCGTGCCAGCTGTGAGCACAGAAGCCCCACTCACCAGTGGGTGAGCTTTCTTCTGCCAATCACAAGAAGGCTTGCTAAAAAGGGCAGTGAGAGGAGGGACACCAGCTCGTTTCCAACAATGGATAAACTGAAGAGCTGCACCAAGATCCAGTATAAAAAACAGGAATTATTCTGAACTCTCAAATCATGTACAGCTACGTTAGTAACATAGAACAAATATATGGTGCTGACAAAACTGAACTTCTGTAAACCCCACACCGCAGTAATGTAATGGTTGATAAGCCAAGAGAGACTTTGTAGCACAAGCATTCACAGTAGCCAGTTCAGTTTTACTAGTCTGTAGCCATGTGGCAGAAGAGCTTTCTAATTATTGCCAAAATGTATCTAAAGGTTGCTTTGCAGTGGAAAGCAATATAGACTGATAGTAATGTAGAATAATATGGCCTTTTTTTTAGCATCATGATTTATCTAAAACACTGACTGCTCTTTTAGACACATTTAAATTTTTTGTCTCACATCACCGCTCACCTATGTTAAAGATTGATAACTGGGACATCATTAGCACTTTAGTATCGGTTCCATCGCCCCGGGTGAAGGTCCTCATCTTGGTGTTCTCAGGCTGGAAGCGAGACTTCCACAAGCCTTTGAAGTAGATGGAGTTGACAACGACCAGACGGGTCAGAGCAGGATTCAGCATGTCTGCTTTGATCAAGCTGGGGATGTGACCTGGATAAATATGCAACATAGGAGCATTATTCCATCAGCAAGGTTTGATTTAAAAACCCACACATCATGTCTTTTTTATCCATTTTGAGACAGAGAAGGTAAAACTGTAGCACCATGTAGGGGCAACCAATCAATACAGCAGAAAATTGAGTGCATTAACAAGTCAGACATTTTAGAACACGGGCTGAATAACAGTCCTGCAGTATTTTGAATGTGTTGATGCAAAAAAGGAAAATGATCTTGAAGGTGACAATAAGCCTTGTAGCCAAGTATACAAGAAGTCCAAAACATGGACGCAAAAGTCTCCCCTTCCTTAGGTAAAACCAGTCCTTCTGCACCCACTTTAGGGAAGGAATGCCTACACTCAGATTCAACTGCATTCAAAGATGGAAGTTTAGTTTCTGTATACAGCTATAATTGACAGCCACTGTTACCTTTGGTTTTATTGTTGACCCACTCATTGACTTCATCGGCTGCTGCATCAGGGTTGCTGAAGTCCAGGTTCCTGCTCTGACACTGGAAGTTCTCTTTGTTGGAAGTCACAAACGCCTCCTGCATGGGGAAACCCTTCTGGCTGAACATAGCATTTGCGATCAGCACAATGTCCTGGTTGGCTTTGCCTGTCAAGTTCTTATGCAGCTTCTTCAACATCTTGTAAGGACCTGTGCAAACCACGTAAACTTTTAACTGTTCCTCAACACCACCCAAGGTTTTTATATGTTAGGCTTAAAACTGTAGGACTCCGACAACATCTATAGCCTGAAATATTTCTTACCATTTTTCTTGTAACGGAGAGCATTAAGGATTTGCTTCCTCGTTTCCCCGTGGGCTCCAGATAACAGCATGCCAAGGATTGAAGCCACCCCATGAGGCGAGAGCACCACATTTTCCAGGGGCTTGGCATGAACTACTTGCTGAAACACCTGGATGCCGAGATCAGAGCCCCTTTCACCGTAAGATGGTGCTTGGGACAGCACCCCCTTATGGCTGCACAAGGCCACCAATGCACAGAGGCACAATAAGGACATGTGCTCCATTTTGATACTTGCAACACCTACATAAACATTAGGAGAGGCAATTAGGATGACATTCATTTTATTTGAAGAAGTCATCTACCACTGCATGCATTTTTTAAACCACGTCTATAATAGATGGTTGTGACTCATGAATAAACACATATACCTTTACTCCCTCTTAAAGCAGCAAAATCATTCAATCAGTGTTGCAAGGTCTGACTAACTCTTACTCACTGCGTCTAAACATCACAAGCTATCCATAGCCAGAACACTTGAACTGCACCCTTCGTTCCTTTTAATTTGAGCTCAAAATAAGATTTAAGACCATTTTGGGGAAAATGCTTCAGCCTAAAAATGGCCACAAGAGCCAGACTCAATTCTTGGTGGGGACTTACTGAAGAGGGGCTGTATTTGCAGTGTGAACATAAATTAGGGCAAGTTGTATAGCTGCCACGTTTATTCACCAACGGGGGCGTGCTGTTAAAAATAATAATAATAATACTATTGCTGAGAAAACACGGAAATGGATTTAACATGCAGTTTTCAAATGATCAACCAGAGTCCTTTTACAAAACATCGTATTCAGAAGTCTGACGCACTCTAAATCAGCACTCAACCACAATATTCCGCAACTGTATCAGGTGAGGAAATAGCAGGAAGCGTGAACATTAACTTATTAATTTGTGCAATAGAGTTGACCCCCACCCGTCAAACATTTAAACAACTACCAGTCCAGTTTTAAAGTGCTTTAAGAAAAACAACAAAAACAATACAAAACAGGTCACGTGAACTACAATTATGCAGAACTACAATTAACTTCCATATGGTTCTTTGGGAAAAAAAATAAAAAATCTGTTGAAAACTGGTAAACGTTAAAAACCGACAAAATATTTCTGCGCTAGGGTGCGGGCATATTTTCTTATTTTATTTCTTTAAATTAGATGCAATGCCAATTAAAATAGCTACGTGTGTTGACTCTTAAAAATAAATTACGTTAAAGAAAAGAAAAGAAAAACGCTAGTCCTTACCTAACCCGAGGGGCTTCGATTAGACTTGTCCCGCAGGTGAAATTGCAGCCAGTATTAGTCCGCTTTTTCACTGCCGTTCAAACGACAACTCAAGTAGTTAACCCGCAAAGTCCACGAAGAGAGATCTTACTCTGGAGAAAGTTACACCTACTAGTGACTCCACCGCAGTTTCAAACAGGAATTTATCCTACTGTGAACCCCGCCTTCCGACCGAGCAGCCGACCACAAAACAGACATCCGTGTCTGCGTCAAACACGGATGTGCGTCCGCTACACTTTCAAAGTAAAGGTCAGAAAAAACCCTAAAGATTGTCGTTTTTAAACTCCCATAATTTAAAATGAGATTTATCCTCATAATTTAGCAAAGTTGTAGCTCACATTTCTCCGATAAGCAAAAGCAGATTAGATAATGATTAGCTTCGTGAAGCTACTTCCGGTGATGGCTTGGCCATCCAACTTGACACAACAACAGGAAGTGTGGGAATGTTTAAAAGCAGTATGAAACGTGCAAAAATAGTTATGTTTTGTCATATGAAATGAGAAATTACGGAGAGCCTACACTTTACCCTGATGAATATCAACATCATCAAAAATTGTCAAATTACTACGGAGACCCTTTCAAAGTGTCCCTAAATATTTCTAAGACTAACTATTGCTTAGTCTTTTCCAGTTATATTTATACAAACTACATTTCACAGAGAATTTGAAAAATATATGCCCATATGAGAAAATTTTTCTATCTGATGGGTAGAAAGTGCAGCTGGAAAGTGTCTCACACACACTTAAACACACTGAGTTTCAATTACATCCCCGCTACTGCCAAAGTGAGGATTAGGAGTAGGTTACTGGAGGTTTGAATTACAGGGGATTACAAGGGAGTGTGTGAGTAATTACTGCTAAAGACATCATAAATGTTTACCTCGACACACTGGACAGTGATCTGTCACATAACCTTATAATTCACTTGTATATTTTTTAGGTTGAACCTTGGGTTTAATAAGTTCCTTTCCCAGCCTCGAGTAAATAACTAGATCAAGGCTGTAAAAATACAACATGGGACACCCACAGTGGGGCTGCGTTCTGATCTACAGCTTTTGCTGAGTGTGTGTTTGGAATGGGGAGGGTCCTCCATGTCCAGATGCAGAGATGGGACTGTTATCATTGTTAGGCAAAGTGGGTCATTTTGTCTGAGTTGGGAGAATTCTGAGAAGGTCAGTGAACCCACAGCTGTGCACTACAATCGTGTCTTCCTAGGTCTCTCCTGATACTGATTTTTAAGCTAAACCCATCTACTTCAAAGGCAAAAAACATAACACTGCCACCCAACCCCATTGTGCAACTTGAAGCCTCAAATGTTTCCAGTGCACCTCTCTCTGGGCCAAACTAGAGATGATAATCACGCTTCTCCTGCTGGGTTTTATACACTCTTATCAAACACAACTAAACTTTTGCTGAACAAAACCAGATGTGTGCATGTTTGTGGAACACAAAAACACAAAGACATGAAGTGGAGCCATTTCTCGTCAAATTCCCAGTTGAAAGGTTTTGCAGGTTCACTGCTGCCCGTTTAAACAGGACTCTCATTCTTCTGTTGAAGTGAAAGGTCGCTAACCTTGGTTTTGAAAGCTTCATTAATGTTTTAAAGGCTTCTGGGGAAGCTGAAGTTTCTCAGTGCCAAAAGCATTTTGTCCAGATTTAGCGAGTGCTGCCTCCAAAAGCAAACAGCTTTTCCACACGAAAATTGATTAACTACAGCAATTATCCAGGCTACCTATGACTAAACCTAAGAAATCAAATATATGCCTAGGAGAGTTAAACCTGACATTATAAACTCACTAAGAAAAACTGTTCTAATTCTGCAAGATTCCATTTTTGAAACAAAGTACCCGCAAATACAAGAAATAATTTTAAAAAAAAAAAGAAAACTTTATTTATGAGCTCAAAACTTGAACTTGGACCTAAAGATTCTTGTGCAAAATAGAATTTCAAATCAACCAGAAATTTGGCAGGAAGCTAAGCACTCTTCTCCCACTCTCAGTGACCTGAAGTATTACGCTTCAGTTGCAAAGCCACTGCTGGCTTATTTAGCTCAGTCATTGCTTCAGCCACTGCTGCAGAAGTAAGAAGATGTGGTCACGGGCCAGGGTCAGCTGTGGGGGATCGTCACTCCTGGCTGGGTACATGTTGGCGCAGTGAGATGTTCCTGGATCGAAGAAAGAAAAAAACAAAGAAAGTGGATAAGGCATGCAAGAGAGACAAAAAATAAAAAATATAGATGGAAACAAGAGTTCCAAGCACAATTAACCAGCAAATAAAATTAGAGCTGAACAAGTAAAGCATTGTTCTACTCTGAATTAGCTGTTTGGCTTATGTAATGTAAAGCAACCACAAACATAGTTCAGTCTCAGTGTGGACTTGTTAAAAGAAACAAAACAAAACAAAAAAAAGTCAGTGCAATCTGATGTACAGTTTGTAAGGCATTTACTTAAAGGGGACCTCACTTCCAGCTTCACTGTTATATTGTTAAACTCTGCTTTCAGTGACTCACAGTTTAAAGAAATCTTTATCTTATGTGGGGCCTGCTGTTCCTTTGAGCCAACCTCTGACTGCCTGTCCCTCACAAACAGAAGATCTAAACAGCAGGTGGTTGTGGCTTCTGTGTTCACAGCCAGAGATGTATACCTGAGATGAACATATCAAGGACCACCGCTCTCACTGACATCATTTAACAAAAACAAAAACAAAACCAACCAACCAACCAAAAAAAACACAACAACAACAAAAAAAAGGGATAATAGGGATGTTTAGAGTAGTGTGCAGCCCGACCTTTTGGTTATCAGGGATTATTTGGAGATATGCTGATCTCATGATTTGAAACAGACATTTTCCCCACAAATGTGTATCCAGAGTGTAAAACATAAACTTAACATAAAAATTCATTATGCATAATTTTTGTTCACCTTTGATGAAAATCGCAGGTAGGTCAGCTGAGATGTCCTGGGTGATCCCCAAGGCATGCCAGGGGTCAATGGAGCCATTGGGGAACACAATTCTGCTTGAGCGGATGTCGTAAGCGCCGTAATACTCATTGCTCTGCGTGACAGCCTCCGCCACCTGCTCAGCACTGATGTTGTAAAAGTTTGTACACTGTTTCAGAAAATATCTGGATGGGAAGAAAAAGAAAAAAAACAAACAAACAATAAGAATGACAACTGAATATGCAATTAAGTATGTGAGGTTTACTGGCCATGTTTGGTGTACTCACACAAGAGGGAAGCCAGCGAATGGCTGGTTGGGTGAATCAGTGCTCTGGTAGAATCCAAATTCAGCACAGGTCTGGTAGACCCACTGTCTCCCTGTCAAGACATACACAAAAATGTACCCATGAACAGCATGTTCATTTCCTTGTTAGCATTATACACACTATGTTATTAGAGCTAGCATTTCTAATAATCATCTTAAAATCACCTTGATAAAAAAAGTATTCATTTTCAGTTATTCAGCCATAATAAATACAGGAAACAACTTGACTGGAGCCCCAAGACAAAGAGGTGGGCAGGGAAGGTTATGCAAGCGCATCCCAAAGGCTTTTCAAAGAGACCACATCCTGTTCCCGTGACCCCACTCCACCCCACCCCTCCACCACAGCCCTCTC
This sequence comes from Oreochromis aureus, assembly GCF_013358895.1. Lineage (NCBI taxonomy): Eukaryota > Metazoa > Chordata > Actinopteri > Cichliformes > Cichlidae > Oreochromis > Oreochromis aureus. The sequence continues at coordinate 34,568,391 of NC_052955.1, forward strand.
ACTAATGAAGTCTGAGCTCACAACAGAAACAAGTGACCCTGGATAAAAATGTCATTTTGACTACAAAGTTGTTATATATGTGAGCCCAACGTCATGTGTGCATTTCTTCTTCTATATTATGTGCAGTATAAACCATGGGTGTTAAAGGGGATGCCGTTATGCCAAATTCACTTTCCTGTTTTTAAACACATCTCCAGTGTGTCCCTAGACCGACAAATGGAATAGATTAACCCAATATTTCTTTTCTCTGCGGAACAGGAAGTGTCTCTGAATGAGCCATTGTGGTTTGCAGCCAGTTGTGATTCAGCACAGGTAAAAGCACCACCTCCAGGTAGAAAAGAACTGAGCTCCTGAATTCAGATCTAGCAGCTCATGTGTGTTCCGTTTGCGTTGGCATATAAACCTACAAAAAACAGGAAGCGTGACGGCATACACAGCCACGGCAAAAGGAATGACTCGTATAACACTTTTGGCTGGAACTGGAAAGATATATTCTGGGGCACATGTCGGACTTAATTTAACTTTAAAAAGTGGATACAATATTGGAACTTTAAGCCCTCGTGAAAACTTAGTTTAGAAAAAGCAGCATTATTTGGGGATGTTATGCCAGGATTTATTTAGTAGTAAAGTTAAGCAATACTCCCGAATTAGCTTTTCTTCTTTTATTTTGGTTGTTCAAATCCTTCCATCAGCACAGTAACCACATGCCAGAACAAGCCTGTGACTGTTCTATTACATTTCCTGAGGCTACTGCAGTGCTCCTGAATTATTGTTGGATGACAGTGGAAAGTCACGATGAGACGTGACAGTTTCCCTTAAGTGCAACAACAAAAATAAACTACTCCACTAGCAAAACAACAAAAGAGAGCCTAAAATTGCAAGGTACAGAAATATCTGTTTCATAAGGACCACAGGCTAAAACTAAATAAAATGACCAAACCAAATACCACTTCCAAGGAAGACGCATCCACACCCACCTGCCCCTGCAGCCGGTCCATCCCAGGATGTGTTAGTCATGTCGCTGACGTATTTGCTGAAGCTAGTGTCCAGGCATTTCATAGAGAAGGTCTCCATCATGAGACGGGCCACAGCTGCGTATCTGGCGTAGGGGTCTCCCAGTGAGCTGTCAGTCATCACACTACACAGCACCTTGATGGTGATGTTGGTACCAGTAAGACCCTTTAATGACATATCACAGCACACCACAAGGAAAAGTAGATGGTTAGGATGGCATAGAAACACTGTTTTCTCCATTCTGTTGATGGAAAGATGTGCTCTTATATCATTTTAATTTTTCAGAGCGGCTATTTTGGGTTATTATACCTTTGACCAAAGTTTCAAATAAATCAGTGTTTGCACAAATACAGGGAGGGACAGTGGCGCTGTTGTTAGGACTGTCACCATACCGCACCACTCAAGGCCACACATCTGAAAATGGATGTGGAAATAATCTCTGAGCCATAACTTTAGGCTTTAGTTTCTGGGTTTTTTTTGTTTGTTTGTTTTTTTTCCCCTCACCCTTGGCTTTATATGATATCACAGAAAGAGAATACCCTAATATGGTCACAACTAGCTGCAAGACCAAATTTAAGCTCCTACAATACAGAGTGTATAACTGGATGTGAATAATAAATCCTTAATCCCCATCCTAAAAGGTGGTCCCAACAGAAAGTGGCAGTTCCCTTTCAGTCGATTCACTCGGTACAACACATAAGTATGGGATATCACGCCCTCGCGTGTCCTGGCTGAAGAAACCTTTATTCACGCCTTTAAGGCAGATGACGTGTGATGACACGTGCACGGCCCCGCCTGCACATATAGCCGCTGTCATCACGGTCATCCCTCAGTTCTTACGCTCTTCACCTCGCTGAGAACACCTCTGCTGAGTTGGGCTAGCTAGCTGCTGCTAGTTAGCTCCGTTGTCTGCCGACTTGAACTTAGCTTAACTGCCCCTGTTGGTGTTAGCCTCCACCGCCCAGTTGGTGTGTAGGCTGCCCGCGGAGCGCTAATTTCAAGTTTTTCCTGTGCAGCGTTTCGCTTTGCGTTTTGGAATGGACTCCAAACCGAAGCGAGCAAAGCAGAAATCTTCTGTTCGCCCCTGTCCTCAGGGATGTGGTTTCTGTTTGCACGACAGCGACCAGCACGATGCCTGCCCTGTCTGCCTGGGGATCGCCCACGCTAGGAGAGCGCTGACGGAGCCCGAAGCCTGTGCGTTTTGTCGCCAGCTCCGCGCCGACCCTGGAAAGACGGGTGACGTTTGTGGAAAAAGTGCTGGGACGCCGGCTGTCGCACGGCATGACCCTTTCCTTTCGAGTCTGAGCCCGGCTTCGTCCGAGTCCGAAGACGAGGATTTTCCGGTCGATGTCCCCGCAATTAGCTGGGCTGACCACATGGAATATGTTGACGGGTTAGCCGATGACGAGCCGGAACCATGCAGGAGCGCTGACGGGCTTCAGCCTGGGTTGAAGCCCGCCAGCGCCCCCAGGAAGACGATGACGTGCTGGACATCGGCCTGGACATCCATGGTTTGTCGGAGGATGAGCAGGAGAGCTCATTGTCGGCCCAATGTGCCGCCGCTGCTGCGCCGGTCGGCCACGATGACACCTCTCTTTTCTCCCTGTTTCGCCGTGCTGCTGAGAAGCTGCAGGTGGACTGGCCCTCTCCTCCGCCAGCTGGGAAGCCGTCGCGGTTCGCGGGTTTTTTCCTCCCACCGGAGCCCGCAACGGCCAAAAACTGCCTTCCCATGTTCCCAGACTTTTTCTGCGAGCTAACAGCATCATGGGACAAACCTCTGTCTACCCGCCACACTGTGCCCGGCTATGGACAGTACATGGAGTTGACGCGGCGCCGAGGGGCTGGCTTAGCTAACCCACCCCCTATGGAGCCGTCTCTGGCTGCTTATCTGGCCCCGTCCCATAACCATGGTGTCGGCGGCCCCGCAACTCTGCCGTCCAAGCACTGCAGATTCTCTGCTTCGCAGCTGGAGAAGATTTATCGGGCTCAGGCCGGCACTGCTCGCGCCATGAGCTCCGTCACCATGCTCCAGACGTACCAGGCAATGTGCCTGGCGGAGCTCGGATCGCTGGTTCCTGATGACAGCCCGCTGGTTCCTGATGACAGCCCGCTGGCACCTCTTCTTAACGAGGTCAGAGTCGCCACAGATTACATCCTCCGTGCATCTCGCTGTGCAGCGCTCTCCCTGGGCAGAGGGATGGCTTCGACAGTAGTGGCGCAGAGGCACCTGTGGCTGACCCTCTCTGACGTCCCGGATAGGGACAGAGCTGTATATCTGGACGCACCAGTGTCTGCGGCTGGGTTATTCGGACATTCACTTGAAGCCATTCAGGCTAGATTCGATCTGAGGAAGAAGCAGACGGAAGCTCTGCGCGACATCATCCCCAGACGTCAGCCCAAGCCCAAGCCCGCAGCTAGCTCTCACAGGCCCGCCGCTCCTCTGCCGACTGGCAAGAGACCGGCGCCCACAGCTGAAGTGGGTGCGCCGCCAGCGAGAGCACATCCTCGGCCCGAGCTCCACGCCAGTTGGCCTGGAGCAGAGGCCCACCCACCGGCCCCGCGGCGGGACCCGACGCCCAGGAGGAAGAAGCCTCAGCCCTCCTAGCTGTGGTTTCGAGTGGAGAAGGGGTCCAGCAGCAGGAGACGCTGCTTTTACCCCTCTGTTGCCGCCCAAGAGGTGCCGCTTAAGTTCTGTTCAGGTTGTCAGCCCCAGAAGGCGCTGCACTTTCCTAACACAGTCTCCCAAGCACAAAACCCCTGCACACAAAATGCCTCAGATAACTCCCTGTTCAGGTGTGTTAAATGTTCAGGTGACCACATCAAGTGTTCCCGCTGTTTTTCTTTGTTGTGCCCCAGAAAAGGTGCCTCCAACAAAATGTATGAATGTACATGTTCCCATGTTACAATCAATAAAGAGTGTTGTTTATTCTCAAACAATCACAAATGCTCAGCCTGCGGGCAGAATGAGCCGGGTCAGGCAGGTGATGCAGTCCCCTGCAGACACACTGGGGGGCGACAACGCCCCGCCGACGGTGCTGCAGGTCAGCTGGCTGGCTGCTCGCTTCCCTCAGTGGCGCGCTTGCGCCCCCTCTCCGTGGGTGCTGCGAACCGTTGCCATGGGTTACCGGTTGCAGTTCCGGGTCAAGCCGCCTCGTTTCCAAGGAGTCGTAAACACGACTGTCAACACCGAGGCGGCCATGATACTCAGAGAGGAAATAAAGGCGCTATTGCAGAAAAGAGCAATACGAGTGGTCCCCCAACAGACAAAGGTTGGTACAGCCGCTATTTTGTTGTTCCGAAAAGAGGGGGAGGGCTTCGTCCCATCCTCGACCTGCGTAGTCTTGAACACGATTCACGCACGTACAGGTTCAAGATGCTAACACTCAGACAGCTCTTGAATGCAGTCAGCCCGGAGATTGGTTTTGCGACAATCGATCTAACAGATGCTTATTTTCATGTGGCTATACACCAAACACAGGAAGTTTCTGAGGTTTGCATTCGAGGGCGAGCCTCACGAATACCTAGTGCTGCCGTTCGGGCTGTCGCCGCCTCCTCGCACCTTTATGAAATGTGTCAAGCAGCGCTAGCGCCCCTCAGAGAGAGAGGCATCCGCATCTTAGCCTACCTAGACGACTGGGCTCTTGTAGCTTGCTCCAGAGAGCAGGCGGAGACACAGCTGTCACTGGTTCTGTCACACATTCAGACACTGGGGTTCTCTGTGAACTTTCAAAAGAGCTCGCTAATCCCGAGTCAGCAGATTTCTTTCCTCGGTTTGGAAATATGCTCGCTTTCCAGCCGCCAAGACGCGTTTGTCGGAGCACAGAGTGGCCGCGTTTCATCGCTGCCTCGCTCAGTTTCAGCTGGGACGCAGACTGCGTTTCCAGACGATATTACGCTTGTTGGGCATGATGGCATCTATGATCGCCGAGTGCCACTTGGACTGTTAAAAATGAGAGCGTTTCAACGCTGGACTCTCTCACCGCCTGTGTGCATCGCGTCACCTCCGGAGGAGGCTGCCGGTAACCGCGCCTTGCATGCTAGCTCTCCGTCCCTGGAGGGAGCCCAGGCTGCTGCATCAGGGCTCTCGGATTGGAAGGGTGTTGTTTCGCAAGGTGGTGTCCACAGATGCTTCCCTAAGAGGGTGGGGGCGCTGTGCAAGGGTGCATCAGTGAGGGGATCTGGTCCGCAGCTCAGCGCCAGCTGCACATCAACCACTTAGAGCTGTTAGCAGTGTTCTTAGCTCTAAAGCATTTCCGTCCAGTCCTGGAGGGCCAGCATGTCTTAGTCAGGACGGACAATTCAACAGTGGTGTCTTACATAAACAGGCAGGAGGAACACGCTCTCTTCCCCTGTTGAAGCTGTCTCGCTCTCTGCTGTTATGGTGCAGTGTTCATTTTCTGTCTCTGAGAGCCACCCATGTCCCGGGCCACCTGAACCTGGGGCGGACCTTCTCTCCAGGGGGGTCCTCTGGTGAGAGAATGGAGGTTACACCCTTTAATAGTGGCTCAGATTTGGGATCTATTTGGCAAGGCGCAAATAGATCTTTTTGCTTCCAGGGTAAATACTCACTGCCCCCTGTTCTTCTCCATAATCGACCACAATGCACCCTTGGGCTTGGACGCGCTAGCGCACCAATGGCCAGACGTGCTCCTGTATGCATTTCCCCCAGTGGAAATGATATCTCCAGTTCTAGAGAGAGTGCGTCGGCATTCCCTCTCTCTGATTCTAGTGGCCCCTTGGTGGCCCACAAGGTCGTGGTATGCAGAGATAATCAGCCTGCTAGCAGCGAGTCCTTGGCAGCTTCCTCTCCGCAGGGATCTCCTCTCTCAGGCGGGAGGAGAAGTGTTTCATCCGCGCCCAGATCTGTGGCGCCTTCATGCTTACCTGCTGAGAGGCTAAACTTGATTGCTAAGGGTTTGCCACCCAGTGTGATAGCGACAATCCAGAGCGCTAGGGCCTCATCTACTAGAAGCTTGTACGCTTACAAATGGCGAGCCTTCGAGCAATGGTGCCAGGACCGCCACACTCTCCCATTTCAGTGCTCTATTGTGGATGTTTTGACATTCCTGCAGGAGCTGCTGGATAAGGGCCTTTCATTTTCGACAATTAAGGTTTATTTAGCAGCTATATCTGCTTGTCATATTGGCTTTGACGGGTGACACCAGGTGCACATCCCCCGCCATACGTTTTCTGAAAGGGGTTCACCGGCTGAGACCCGTGCTTAAGTCCAGTGTCCCTGCTTGGGACTTGTCTTTGGTGCTGGAGGCCCTTGTAGCCCCCCGTTTGAACCCATCGAGTCTGTGGATATGAAATTTCTTTCATATAAGACTGCATTACTTCTCGCTTTGGCTTCAGCAAAGCGAGTGGGTGACCTTCATGCGCTGTCCGTGCATCCCGCCTGCACACAGTTTTCTCCTGATGGCCACAAGGTCGTATTGCGTCCAAATGCTGCCTATTTTCCCAAGATCATGCCTGCATCTTATAGCTCAATGGAGTTTGAGTTGCTGAGTTTTTGCTCCCCTCCTTTTGCATCTGAGGAGCAGAGGAGGATGCATTCTCTTTGTCCAGTGCGTGTGCTACGCACCTACATTGAGCGCACTCAGAATGTGCGTTTATGTGACCAGCTGTTTGTCTGCTTCGCCAATCCAAATAGAGGTAGAGCTCTGTCCAAACAGAGGCTGTCCCACTGGATTATAGAAGCTATCTCACTGGCATACGGTGCCAGAGGTCTTGCTTTGCCCCACGGGTGAGAGCTCATTCCACCAGGGGATGGCAACCTCATGGGCTCTTTTAAAGGGGTGCCTGTAGCTGATATTTCAGCGGCAGCTAGTTGGGCATCACCGCACACTTTTGTGCAGTTTTATCGGTTGGACGTTACAGCCCCTTCGGTGGCTCATACTGTCCTTTCTGCTGGGTCTACCACTCACTAAGGAAGTGGTGGCCCGATTCCGGTTTGGTGGCTGCTCTGCGGGGCGTGTATATATGTCCCATACTTATGTGTTGTACCGAGTGAATCGACTGAAAGGGAACGAATAGTTATGTCTATAACTTCTGTTCCCTGAAGGAGAGGAACGAGGTACAACACAAGGTGGCCCCACTGAGCAGTTTGGCTCGGTGAAGAGCGGCTATCGAACTGAGGGATGACCGTGATGACAGCGGCTATATGTGCAGGCGGGGCCGTGCACGTGTCATCACACGTCATCTGCCTTAAAGGCGTGAATAAAGGTTTCTTCAGCCAGGACACGCGAGGGCGTGATATCCCATACTTATGTGTTGTACCTCGTTCCTCTCCTTCAGGGAACAGAAGTTATAGACATAACTATTCGTTTCTCAAATGGTTAAGTAGATGAAGTTTGGTCAGCATTTGTCAAACACTAAAACGTATGGCTGGTATGGCACAACAGATGAGCGAGAAGTTGTGTTTGGAAAAGCAAACACATTTAACCCCCCCCAAAAACAAAAGACATGACCAAGGTTGAATTAGAAATTATTTTGACTTTGACATTACCAGAAGGTCCAAAACAGCTCTTGAAAGGACCTTGCGGTGTGATTGCCTTTTAAATATTTTGTAGAACCTCAATAACATAACATGAATATTTATTCATTTAATATGTGGACAAGGGCAGGGTATTTTAGAGTTCCCAGATGGTGACACTGAGATGAGGCCAGCTGGCAAGAAATCCATCCTGTGAATCAGTTCCTGTAATTCACACTAATCAACAAAGGCTGTTGTTGCTAATGCACTCCACCTTTAAGAGAGCAAACATTATCTTCACCCAATCCATCAAATAGTTGGGATATTGCAATCTTAGAGCAGTGGACCAAAAAAACAAAAAAACAAAAAAAACAAAACAAAACAAAAAAAAACAAAAAAAAAAAAAAGCCAATGGCTAAAACTCTAATCATGGGTAAAACCCCAGTTCACTCAGTTTTAATTGCAAGGTGATAGTAGCAAAAATACATAGGCACACAGACCAGCAGCATGAAGTGAGGAACAGTTTGCCCCCAGGTATCTTCTAACAACATGCAAGAATGCCTTCACAGGGCACTCTGGGATTTAAGGCGGTGAGAGACTCACTAGCAGGTTGACAAAAGAAGAAAGCTAAAGTTAACTAAACCTTTCATCTTATGCAAATGAGGGTTAACTCTTGGCAGCTGTGCAGTGTTTCGCATATAAAAATCAAGCTGCAGAAATAGCCAATAAGTTTGTTTTACACTCTGGATACACAATTGTGGAGGAAAATATCTGTGTTGCATTTTCAGTGGCCTGTTCTCTTTGGACAAACACGCATAATACATTCATGTCTTTGTCCTTACAAATCTAGCCATCTACAATTAGTGGACATCGTTGATGCAGTTTCTGGCAAGTGTGGTGACCTGCTCCATGTGTGCCCATTATGATCATCAGAGACACTGTGGCTTTTGAGTGGTTGCTTTCCAGCACTCTGGGTGTGCATGTCCATGTATAAGCCCGTCTAAAATTACACTGGCAATTTTGAGTGCCTGAGCATATTCACATTATCAAGTAAAGCTACATCAAAAGCTCTACAGAACCTGGATGGTGTCTTTTTAGCAGTAAAAAGTCAAATTTGGAATACTCTACAGTTTTTGAACTCAGTGGCTACCATCTTAGCTAGAAAGGAAAAAGGAAGGGCTCAAATGATATTGAGCCAAAGGAGGAGGACACATCTTCAGCACCCATGGTAAAGCAGGTATCAGGAGGCAGTCCTGTCCCCCACAGACATGTGCTGCTGAGTGTTTATTTCGAGACAGCACTGCTCTGTCAAAAAGCACTAATGGAAGCATTGAGACACACTGAATGTGCCATTTACCAGAGGGAGGCTACAGGAGCAAACAGGTGGCAGTGATCAGAGTGGTGCTTACGTGCAAAATGAACACCTAAGTGACCTGTGATTACCATCCCCTATTCTATGCAAGAAAAAAAAAGAAAAAGGAAAAGAAACTATTTGTACTTGCTCTACAAGCTGTACCGTTACATAAGGTCCTTCTGCATTTTAAAAAGCCCCCCACTGACAACCTTAAGCATAAAACCACTGCTGTGACTCTACTGATTGAGTTACACCTCACCCCGAGTTCTTTCCCCAAATTCCTCAGCAGTACCTAAAACCTGGTAGTTTTCTCTGCCTTTTGTGTCAGAGAAGGCAGCTGCTGGCTGTGCCTGTCTGCTAGTACTGTGGACTATGTGGCCCGACGCTCCCCTCAGTTCTTTTATAAGCGTCTCTTTAGCTTGGGGCGACAGGAAACCAGAGAGACCAAAGGCTCTTTTGTTACTTTTTCACATCAGCTTATTGGTAACCGGACTCACGTCTCTTCCAGGCACCAGGGGGACAGAGAGGGGAAGTGATGGGGAGGGAAAAAAAGTCACTTTTCTTTTTTTAAATTACAAAAAAAAAAAAAGTGAGGAAAAGGTGAAAAAGTACAGTAACCGAAGTAACCGACAAGAATAATGCACAAAGGGACTTCTATTAAAAGGCTGTACATGTTTACTGCTGTACCACAACAGAATGCTGATCACACACTTGCATGGATTTGTATCCTGTTCCTGAAATCTTACAGAAATGACAAGAAGTTGCCGAGGAAAGTTCAGACAGTGCTGAAGAATAAAAGTGCCAAAAAGCACCAAATATTGACTTTGAAGCGGATTTGCACTGGAAAAACTGTTTTATATACACTGTATTTTTGCACATTGGACCCATTTTCCTAGCAGAATATAAAGACACAGGGGTGGCCTAAGATTCTTGCACATTACTGTGCATTTATCATTATTATGGGCTTCATCTTGTGCTAGAAATATTTCCACTAAAATACAAGCAAATCTCAGATAAAAGCACCAGCACCAAACACCACCGTACTTGCTTCTTTTATTTAAAAACAAGTCAAACCCTCCCACCATCCACTGTTATCTACTCTGTTGGCCTCCACTTTGCAGAGCAACAAGCCAGGCCCCACTTCTTATATAAACACACAGACACAGTAAGCAAGCAACAGGTCCCCGACGCAACCTTGGAAAAATTCTCCGAGGCAATATCTCCGGGCCTCTCACTGTTAGACAATGCAGGGTTTATCATGTTTCAGCACACAGCCCGGGCTCCCTGTAACACCCCTGACTCATAGCGGTCTTGCATTCAACTCAGCCCCTGATAGCTACAAAGCCCGTTCAGTGCTTAGTCAGCACACATAAATCATGTCTTAATTAAAACATTCTTTCCATATCAGATGTCTTTTCACATCAAACTGTATCAAAAATACATGCTTGGGCACATTTTGTAGAGCAGCTACACCCAAACACGATGCAAGCCATTTTTACTTACTGAACAACAGCTACAGATATGCATCTGTGCCTGTCCTGCATAGTCAACTGCCGGCATGTTAGTGTAAATCTTTATGCATGTGTACGATTATTTGTGCTGTCAATCATTTACCAACCTCATCCTTAAAGGGAGAACTTCCTCTTAACTGGACCAAATCTGTGGATCTATGACAATGAGAAAGCTTAGAGAAAATGGGCAGTAGGGGATAAATGCTGTGCCCTCTGCAAAATAATAGGAAATTTTCCTGTAAGCAAGTGTTTTCCTTTTGTACTACTTCTAACATATTAAATAATTATCATTTTTGGACTGAGGATATCAAGAAGCACTGCAGAAGCCACATGTCTGGCTCTTTCCCCCAATACAGTTTGGCTTTACCCTCACCTCAAACCCCCTGTTGTCTTCATTGTACTGGACCACATCCATGAAGTTGCCAGCCAGTGTCTCCAGGAAATAGGCAGAATCCATGTCTGTCTGGATCTGTAGTTTGGAACACAAACTGGAGGAGAAGAAACATGGGAATAGGGAAGGATATGAAGAAGTAGGTTGACAGGAAATTAGAAAAACCAGAGGAAAAAATAAATAAATAAAGGGGGGACAAGAGTAAAGTACTAGCCAACAGTATGTGTTTGGGTGTTACTTTCTATATTATGCAGCAAGAAGTAAATCCAAAGAACTGACTTCCCTTTTAATCAAGTATTCATTTATTCAAAGTCAATCCATGCAAATGATTAGGGCCGTCTGTCAAGCTGACCGTAATTAGGGGCAGTGATTGTACCTTACTGAGGTGCGTTTGTGGATGCACATAGTTAAGTGTTCACTTTTGGTTTTATTGGACCCAACTCCCTTGTGTGTGCAGTGAACCAAAACTTCCTCCATGCTCAAGCTGTGACGCAAGCGTTGCATTGCCTGATGTTTTGCGGTTTTAAAGCTGGAAGCCTCCAAACCACCCCTGTGACCTCTGCCTGCAATGAGGACATGTCTGCATGAAGCAGAAATAAAAAGATAGGCAGTGTTCGCAAGTCCCCATGACAGCATTAGTTCTGCAAGACTGCCCACGCCATTGAAGACGCCATTCAACACTGCTTATTTATCATGCTGACAGTCACTATAACAACCTCAAATACAGGCTATAAAATAACATCAGAGGCTGCACACATGGCACGGGTAAGAATGACTTCATGTTTGTAACTGAGAATAATGGAAGTGAATGAAAAGAAAATAATGTAATAAGAGGGCTGAGAAAATGACCCAATAAAAGTAAATGCTGAGGTGCTTTTGTTTACTCAAGGTCTTTTTAAGTAACATTAAGCCTTGAAATCTTAGACAGCCACAGTAATAATAATAAACCCAATGATAAAGTGATGTAAGGAAACACAGTGAGACATTTCTGTGCGCAACCACACAGAAACCCTCCAGGGGCCCCAGCTTCATCCAGATAGCTGAGGCAATACTTCTGGAGCTGTTGACAAGGCTCTGACCCAAGATGACCCTTGCTGCTCCTTGAACCACACACACACACACACACACACACACACACACACACACACACACACACACACACACACACACACACACACACACACACACAAAACCTCAGACTTTGACTACAACTCCAGGTCACGCCATCTACCAAAATACCAGCAGTCAGATGTATCAGTGGTCCTGGAAGAATCATCTGGTTCTCAATGTGAATAAGATCAGACTAGAGAAGGAAGGGGATGTCAGCTGCACGGTCTGTGTCTAAGCTGGGGCAGCATGTTGATGTGGTGGAGGAATACAAGCACTACCAACAGGCTCAACTGGAAAACCAACACAGAAGGTGTATACAAAAGATGATGATCAGCCTCTGTTTCCTCAGGAAGCTGAGCTTTTTCAGTGTGTGACAAAGGAGATTTTCTAACACCCAGCTGTGGTGAGCATGGTGTACTTTGCTGTGGTCTGTCCAACTGATCAGGAAGACTTGCTCTGTGATTGGCTGCAAACTGGACACTCCTTTTATATAACCTGCCTCAACCTAAGGGCTCCTCTGGTCATGGCAAATAACAAAACAGAAGGATCTCTTCCAGAGAGCAAATGTAACCTACTTGAAGTCTTTGGTGATGTTGTCATAGGTTCTGGGGTCTTTCAGGCGTTCGACGAGGTCATCCGAAGCCTTTTTCACCAGCAGTGGGCACTCTGTGTTCTCTGAGGCCAGCGAACGCCAAACAACCTCCAAGTATTCTGGGGGGGGGGAAAAAAAAAAAAAAAAAAAAAAAAAAAAAAGGCAGAGGGTGCGTGGACACTTAAACCTGGGCTGCTATAAAAAGACCACAATAATACACACACACACAAAAAAAAGCAAAAAGGGCTTGGTTAACCATACAGGACCATTTTAGAGGCAGTGCAAAAGCACCAATTTATCTTCAAAACAGCGTGTGAACCAGTTCCATTTAAATGTTTGAGAGTGTTTATTTGGGTTTCAGTGAGGTTGAAAGTGAAATGATGAGTGAATTTCACAGCTTATGAAAGTCTAAAAGCTCAGAGGAGAAACTCCACATTACACAATCCAGGAATTTTCCCCCCCTTCTTAAGTGAAAGCCAACCTCTTACTGGTAGTTTCTGACTTACTGCTGTGCTGTTTTGGGAAATGATAACCACAAACTTACTGCAGGACAAAAGAGATGGCTGATGCAAGTACACAATGTACACCATTGGTCCCAGGTGTTTTGTCTCTTACATGTCCCTAAATCCAAAAAGAATGTCTACTGAATGTGTGCGATAGCATCTTAAAGACAGCACATGTGTGGGTGGAAGAGCCTAAATCCATGTTCAAAAGCTCCTCTGACCTTGATTCCAGCCTGCAGTCTTCCGGAGAAAAACAAAGGAGACGGCCAAATACAACACAGACACAGATAGAGAATGAGCCCTCATCTCTGATGTGTCTGAGCCTTTTAGTTCCGTGACACTGACCAAAGCTAGAAAATCTGTCGAGTGGTTCGATTTGATGCTTCGTGCGTTTGGTGAGGGTGTTGATACTGCAGTGTGTTTTTAATGTGTCATGCATTATGTGAAGCTGAATGTAATACTGAGAAGCACAACAAATTATTTTTGAACTTAACGTGGTAATCTCACTTTGTTTCCTGAAAGCATATCCACGTTCAAATCCTAGATTGTTTTAAATGGAGTTCGGCACATTATAAAATCCAGAACTAGACAACATTATTTAGGGCTTTGTTACACTGTTTGAACGTGTTACATCACATCTCTTCTTACCTGGAAAATTGACTGTGGCATAAACAGGTGCACTGGTGGCCACAGAGGCATGGACCAGGTGGGGGTATTTGAGCCTGAACCAAGCAGCCAGAGAACCTGGGTACGACCCACCGAACGCCACCCACTTCCTGTCAGTCAGCCCTCGGGCCTTGGCAATCGTGGTGCGAAAGTGTGCTAGGTCAGCCAGTGCCTGACGACTGCTGAGGAAACGCAGGTTATCTGTGCTGAGGTCCCTAAAAGAAAAGAAGCATTCAGTATCAAACCACATTGTTCCATCCAGGCCGGGCTACGGGTAAATTGCAGTGCTGCCATCTAGTGGTGCTGATAAAACCAGCTGGTGGTTTCAATGTGAATTTGTTATGATCCTACAGTGCACAGCCAGAGTTGCTGAAAACCTGCAAAGAGCTGTGCAAAGTGATTTAGCCATGCTTAAGAGCAGCTTGCTCTGGCAGAAACTTCCTGTGTAAAGATTCAAACTGAGGTTAGCCACCTGAAAGGCACGCAGCTCACTGGAGCATAAACAAAGGAAGCCCGACATTTTTAATACCAGTTTCTGCACCCACAACATTTTTTTTTTTTCTGGGGGGGGGTAATAACATATTTGGTGTGCAGTACTGCTTAACTTCTGCATTTGATCATTTTTGTTTATGCTGAGCTGAAATTTAAGGAAGTCAGTTATTTTACTCATAGCTACAATTCACAGATGTCCCTTAACCTTATCACATGCAGGCAATCCTGGAGTTCCTGTTCCAAAAATAAGCCAGCTTTAACTCACACTAAACATGGTATTTGAGAGCCACTCATATACGCTACATGAGTGAGTTGTTCGAGTAATTTGTCACAGGAAGAAAAAAAAAAAAATTATATAGTGAAAATGATGATCAAAATATTCTGTGTGTAGGGCCATTTTTGTGAATTATAAACCACAAGTCGCAGCCCTTCTGTCCGAGGGTTAAGAAGACTTTAGGTTTGGGTAAGGGTAAGGGTTTGCAGATGGTTAAACTTGAGAAAAAGCATATCAGGAATGCATTCATGTCAACAAATGCTCTCATAAACCTGCTGAACCTGAAGTAGCGTGCATGTGTGTGTTACCCTCTGCACACAGAGTGAAGCTGAGGGTTGGATACAGAGTTGCCAAGATAGATGACCACACAGACAGAGATTCCTCTCATAAACAGGGCATAATGAGAGGGATAAACATACATTGTAGGGTGACTCTTTCCATAGAAGCGATGTTCAAGCATCAAGCAAAGCGCTCCCAGTTTCTCAGCATAGGTGAGCCAAGTGCCGTGCTCCATCCATGCTGGATTTGCTGGGCCCTCTCCCCCTATCATCAGAAACACCGGCCCACCAGGCCTGTAGAAGGCTTCATTTATAAAGTACATCTGATAGAGAACAACAAAGTGAGAGACATTCAGAAAGTAGAAAAATACAAATAAAAACACCAATGGGGTTGCAGTAAAATGAGCCAAAAAGGCTCCATCTTTCGTGACAGATGCATGCATACTGACACATTTGTCAAATTGCACGAGATTAGATCACACAGTCAAATCAAACAAATGTCCATAAAAATCAACATCTACACCTGCCTGCTTCCACACTCTTGTGTCAGCGCCGTTGAAGTGATCCAATTTCTGTGTAAACCATTGCTCCTCAAACAGAGATCCCTGCTTGGTGTCCTGCGCTTCTTTAAACCTCCTGAAAATGGAGTAGCGACCCTCTCCAACAGTACAGAAAGACAGAAACACGGCTACCTGACAAAGGAGCACCACGAACGTGTGAAAAGCCATAGTGCTAATAAAGAAGGAAATAGTGAAGGGCATGTGATATAGTGCAGAGAAGTCATATGACAAGTTCTGCTACTTTAGAAAACTCACAGAAAATAGGAAATACCAGCATTCATCTTAAAATCGCACACAGTGCCTGTGTATTTAGAAACTTCGCATATAATTGAAAACCTTATTTTTAATTCTTAAATATATTTTCAAATTGTTTGGGTGTTTTTTCATATGACGTTTGGCCACCTATAATGCACAGAACGGTGTGTAAAAGACACAACCTCTGTTAAAGTTTTGGTCACCGTAACACTGTGAAATTGACGTCAATAATTATGCGTCTACTGTGTGGAGCATGCTTATAGCTATCAAGAAATAGCGAAATAGCGCAGTTTTTCTGGTTTTTGACCATGAGATCTCGCGTATCTGGTTCCTGTTTTACGGGGCCTGAAGTACTCACAAAGGACCACGACAACCCGCCGCCAGTAGAGGCGGTAACGAGAAACCAGGACAGATTTTCTGTACCGAAGAAGGTGCTCTCCTGGTTTGTGAACATTTCCGTTCGCTAACCAACAGTTCACAGAGCCACAACCATGGAGGAGGCAAAAAACAAAGAGAATAAGCAGCCCGAAAAGACTGATGAGAAAGACAAGGACAAGGAGAAGGCCCAGCAACCCTCGGGGAAGGACAAAGACAAGAAAGAGGAGCAAGAATTGGTACATTTTCGCTTTTTGCTCATTCATTGAAATGTAATCGAGCCAGACGTGTTAATTTGCCTTAGTCACTGTCGCTTTGACAACATGGTCGAGCAGGCCAGAAGTTAGTGGGATTTAAGATAGACGTCTGACGAGCTTCAATTTACTGGACTGCAATTAATAAGCGTATGAAATGTCACTAGTCTGACTTATTAGCACGTTGTGGGCCTTTAAAAACCTGCTAATAACCTCCGTTAGGTAATTTTAGCCTAGCCTACATCAGCCGGTATGCTAGCGTTAGCTTGCCAGTTGTTATGTCCGCTGTCTTTGCTGGCATTAATGTAGCTCTGCTAGCATGTTCAGCTAGTGCTGGAAGACGTACTGTATGACACAGCAGCTAACTTGAAGTCACAGAAACTCACGCAACAAAATCCCATCTATTCTGCAATATCATATCTGAGAACTAATTAGACTGACTTTACATTTTACAGTTAGTGGAAAGCTAAGTGAAATCCAGTGCAAACATGGACACGCGAATTCTTATTCTGAATATATTATAATGAGTATCTTTATTTGAGCAAGTTTGTGCAAACAAACAGAGAATTTGATTTTAATTTGCTTTCTTCATAGTTAGCATAATGTACACACTGTATGCTATTGGGTTTAACAAAAGTGTAGAAATTAAAAATGCTGATAAAACATATATAACTCGCAATTGAAGTATAATATTATCGTATTGTTAGTAAACCACATGTTACAGTAGCTTTAAAAGCACGCATTCATTGTTAGGCAGGTTCATTAGACACATGATCGTTATTACAAAGTAGAAAACCACATTCCTATTCATATTTAAGCGATGCCAGGTGGTATGTAAATAGTAATAAATACCTGCACCACTGATGGGCTTGAATATTCATAAGATTTTATTAATATTTAACAGAAAGAAATGTCATCATGTGTTCTGCTTGGAAATCTGAATGCAGGTCTCAGGGAATTAATTGATTCATGACAATGCGTTGCAGATTTGACAATTATCAGTTTCCATCTGAGGTTCATTTTCAATGCATTTGTTGGTGCCTGCAACGAATTTCATAGCATAATGGTATTTAAAACAGCAGCTTATTTAAACTTTTTTAAAAAGTTGATTCTGTCCATCTGGATGAAGGATTTTCAGTGGGAGAAATCCCGACATTTTGGGATTTCCTGAACTGAATGATTAAGCTTGCACCAAAACAAGCAGTTTATATTATACTGACTGACTGGCAGCAGTTGCCATCTATTAAGCAAATGTATTTTTTTGATATGCAACATCGACAGTATTGAGAGCTCTTAAGCAGTCCTGTTTTTTATTTTTATGGATTTGATTAATAACGTTTTTATGTTGTCCTCTTATTTCAGTCAGAAGAAGATAAGCAATTACAAGAGGATTTGGAGATGATGGTGGAGAGACTGAGTGTGAGTATTCAGATTTCTCCAACAACTTTTTTGTGTGTCGAGATATGAAGCAAATTCCTACAAGGTAAAAATGGTTTGTTCCCCCCCACATTTGCAGGAGAAGAACACAGCACTGTATCGTCCTGCATTAGAAGAACTGCGCAGACAGATTCGCTCCTCAACCACCTCCATGACCTCAGTACCTAAACCCCTGAAATTCCTGCGCCCTCACTATGGCAAGCTCAAAGAAATCTATGAGGGCATGGCCCCTGGAGAGAACAAGGTGAGGCTCTTGGACTGAATTAAGTGTGAATAGATTCCTAAGAATTTGTATATATGTAAATGGGGCAAATGTGATGTGAGAGGAAGAAGCTAGACGCATTGCACAAGACCATTAAGAATTTTTAATATGTATGACAGTCCTGCCACTCATATATGTAACAAGTACTGTCTTTAAAGTGTTTTGGGTGGCATGGTGGTGGAGCGGTTAGCATGAGGGTTACAAGTTCAAACCTCTGCTGGGGCTTTTTGCGTGACGTTTACGTGTTCTCACTGTACCTGTGTGGGTTTCCTCCCACAGTTCAAAGACATACATGATGGGTTATTTGGCCATGAATGTGAGGTAGACAGAGTACTTGTAAGTGTATAGAAATGCTGTATGAATGTGTGATTAAAATGGAACTAATAGTTAAAAGTGCTCTATTACATTGTGGGTCATTTGAAAAATATCCAATGTTAGGATTGGTTTTAAACAGTGAGTGTTCATGTTTGTCGCTGCAGCGCTTCTGTGCTGATGTCGTATCAGTGCTTGCTATGACCATGAGCGGTGAGAGGGAGTGTTTGAAATACCGCCTGGTGGGCTCCCAGGAAGAGCTGGCCTCCTGGGGACATGAATACGTCAGGTAAGACATGTTATCATGGAGTGCTGAGAACACCACAAAGTTTTCTGCTGAATAAAGGGCCCCGCTTTGGAATAATCTAACTGAGGAGTTCAGGTTCACATGTTTAGACATGTTGACGTTTTCATAAAGGACTCTAATTGGCTCTCTGGTTTCGGTTTGCTTACAGTGAGAGGAACAGCTTAGTGTTCTTCAGGATAGTGCTGCCTCTTTTCTGTCCACTATGTCACAGCCAGAGATGAGCAGCCACAGCTTTACATATCTTTCACACGAATGTGCTTTGACTGTTCAACATTGACTGTTTTTTTTTTTTTTTTTTTTAACAGTAAAATTTGCAGCAGCTCTGTGGCTCCACTTTTTTTCCTGTCTCACTTTCTAGTAATTGAGAATGTTCCATGTTACCATCTGATTGCTAATGAAACTGAAAATTGTGACTAATTTGGAACTTTTTAAAAAGTGCAAAAGACAGTACTAACCACTTCCCAAATGATTAGTTACAGATTTATTTTGATTAGTCATTGAGGTCTAATCAGTTGCATTTTGAGTTTGGTGTCTCCACGAAAAGTGTGTTGATTTGATACTGAAAGGAATTTAAATAAAAGCTTGACAGATATCATGTTTTTCCTTCTGTTGAATAAGTGGAAAACATTTTTATTTTCCTTTGCCTCATTATTTGGTGACAAACACTGTTCTGTCTGTGTCTTTCAGACACCTTGCAGGTGAGGTGGCTAAAGAGTGGCAAGAGGTAGAGGAGAATGATAAGACCCAGCAGGAAACTCTTTTGAAACTAGTGAAGGAGATTGTGCCCTACAACATGGCCCACAATGCTGAGCACGAGGCATGTGACCTGCTGATGGAGATTGAGAGGCTGGACATGCTGGAGGACTATATTGATGAAAACGCATACGGCAAAGTCTGCCTCTACCTCACCAGGTGTGTTTGAGCCATTCTACACAAACCTTGTTTAGGTTAGCATGTTGTAGAGTCTAAATATGAATTAGTGATTTTTCACTGGAATATGAGCGTCTCTTAACTTTGTGCTTCACTTCTTCAGTTGTGTGAGTTATGTTCCTGAGCCAGAGAACTCAGCACTGCTGAGATGCGCCTTGAACATCTTCAGGAAGTTCAACTGTTATCCAGAAGCCCTGCGCTTGGCCCTGATGCTCAATGATGTGGAGCTTGTCGAAAACATCTTCACATCCTGCAAAGACATGTAAGAACTTTCAAGTTCTACCTTTAACTTTAAAGACCCAACATGATCATGTTGATTCTCACAAGTGCAAAACTTACTGACACAATTTTTGAGTGTGTGTGTGTATCAATGTTATTTAATCAGATATTAGTGGATAAGGTGCATTAAACACAAACTCCTTGTAATTTTATTCCTTCCAGAGTCATCCAGAAACAGATGGCATTCATGTTGGGTCGTCATGGCATGTTCCTGGAGCTTAATGAGGATGTAGAGGACTACGAAGACTTGACTGAGATCATGTCAAATGTGCAGCTCAACAGCAACTTCTTGGCCCTGGCTAGAGAGGTAGGACAGGAGGTTATAAAATTGTTTTAAATAAGGGGTGTTGGCACTGTTGCCTCACAGCAAGAATGTCCTGAGTTCAATTCCACTATCAAGACAGGGTCTTTCTGTGTGGAGTTTGCATGTTCTGCCTGTGTTTGCGTACTCTCTGGGTACTGCGGCTTTATTTATAGTGGGGTTAATTCTGAATTGCCCTTAGGTGTGAATGTGAGTGTGAATGGTTGTCTGTCTCTATGTGTTAGGCCTAAGACTGTAAGAGGCTGTGGTCAGATGTTTGGATACTGTGGGGAAAATAATTTTTTGATCATCTGGTGAATTTGTAAGTTTGCTAAGTTTAGAAAGAAATGAACGATCTAGTATAGTTATGGTACTTTCATTTTAATGGAGAGAGACACAATATCAATGAAAAATCCAGCAAAAATACACTAAATAAAAGTTATAAACTGATTTGCATGTCATTAAGTGAAATAAGTATTTGAACCCCAAGCAAGACATGACTCATTGGCATTCACAGTGATAATTTCTTGTTGTTGGTTTCCAGGTTTACACACATCTCAGGATGGAATTTGGCCCACTCCTCTTCAAGTTTCTTGTTTTCTTGATGAGCTTGTTAGTGAGCTTGTGTAGTTTGGGGCTGATCCACCACCTTTCTTCTGATAAAACTCACCCATGAGGCAAGATCTTGCCTCATGGGTGATTGATAGTCACTTTTTTTTTTCCCCCCATTTCTCACACAACCACTTGTTACCTTCTTACCAAACTTGTTGCTGATGGTCTAGTAGTCCATTCCAGCCTCTTGCATGTCTACAGTCTTGTTCCTGATGTCTTTTGACAGCTTTTTGTTCTTGCCAATGGTGGTGGTAGGTTGGAATGAAAGAAATTGATTCTGTGCACAAGTGTGCTTTGTAGCCATAACAAGATAGATTTACTGTAATCTGTGCATCACATAGAAGCACAACCAATCTGTGAGACCCAGAATTCTGGTTGGATGGAGAGGATGAAATGCCTATATCACTCAGACATGCAGATCAATTAATAACTTCAATGTAATGTGTTTTTGCTGGATTTTTTGTTCATATTTAGTCTCTCTCCATTAGTATGAAACAGCCATAAAAAATTAGATGAATGAATGAACTTTAAAAAAATCACCCCAAAAAATAAATTCAGCTTGTGAAGCCAATAATTTTTTTTTTTAAATAAATAAACATGCATGCTGTCATTCCACCCTGAAGAAACAGTTGATGAGTGACAGTAAACCTCTGATTAACCTGTACAAATAAAATTGTTAAATTGCAACAAAAAGCTGCAAAAAAAAGCTGAGTTCATGAAGTTAGATTTGTTTTTTATTTACAAGTCAAACACTGAGTGTTTTGATTGCCCGGTTTTCACATCATGACAGCTTATTCAGATCTATCCTATCATGTAACAACTTGTCCACTGCATTGCACAACCAGTTATTAATAACAACTTTGAGAAAATGCTTTTCAAAGGGTTAGAACCGATGGTATGTAATGTGATGATATGGTCAGCAACATCTAAACTTCCAGTATCCAAACTTCTTGTGCCCAGATTTCGATATTCAGGTACCCAGAAAGCCCCAATGTACCACTCTCCCCATTAAAACTGTTTGTCTATACTATGTGGAATCACTTATACAAACAGGAAACACAAGGTTTTTTTTGGGGGGGGGTTGTAAAAAGGTTGTAGCTGAAGATTTAATTGAGATGAACTGTGGATTAATATAATGCCAAACTTGTACAAAGAAGATAAGAGGCAGAATAAATTACCTATGGAGTAGGTAGGTGACAAATAGATGGTGAAAGCACTGAATGAAAAGCCTAAAATGACTCTCATCACTGGCACTTTATGAATCATAGACCATTATTCTTAAAGGGAAATGGAGGATTATAGCCTAAGCACAGCTTCACTCTCCAATGACTCAGTCCTTTTCACTTTTATTAATAACAAACTTGTCTTGTCTTCCCCAGTTGGATATCATGGAGCCCAAAGTACCAGATGACATCTACAAAACGCACCTGGAAAACAACAGTGAGTACATATGAAAAGATTTTCCATTTCTATTCTATTAGGTGGTATATCAATTTGAAGACACATATACTCATTTTGAGACCGCTCAAAGTTATTAAAGACTTAGTTTGGTTCGCTTTAACCTCTGTATTGTGAGCACATGTGCTGCAATTTGGTTTCACCTTTCACCACTGGAAGATAAAGTGAGGAGCATTGTTAAGACTGTCTGGCAGTAATAACATAACAAAACTGCAGCACGTAGAAAAGTAGGAAGGTAACAAATCTTGTGATATAAAAACTATACAACCCTTCAGTGATAAACTTCAGAATTTAAGTGGAAGGGTCTATACTTGCAGAGTGATGACAGCACACCAAGAGGACCAGCCCTTGGCTTTTTGGCGTTCAAGACGAGATTAAATTTTGAATCTCTTTTCCCCTAACACCTAGTTGGCTCAACTCAGCTTGACTGGACTCGACTCAAAACACTTTATAGGGTTTTCCATTGGGTGGTGGTACCTGGTACCAGGTACCTTTTTTAGTAGCTCCTCACCTTGGGTTCCAAGCTGAGTTGAGCTGAAAAAACACGTCATGGGAGTGACGTCACTGAATGACTCACAAGACTACTTCACAAAAATCAATAGTGTGAATGTCCGTCAGAGCTGAAGTGGACCAGACAGAAAGCTGGATCCTCTTCTTTTTGAATGTAGAAGTGCTACACACACACACACACACACACACACACACTCACTCACTCACTCACTCACTCACTCTCTCTCTCTCTCTCTCTCTCTCTCTCTCTCTCTCTCTCTTTGTGTTACTCTTTTTGTATCTCTATATCTCTCTCTATCTGTGACTCTTGGCTCATTTTAAGATGCTGGTGTTTGTTTGTTTTTTAAATCCATTCAAATTCACATTATTAAAGACAAAATGAGGGAGTTTGATAGGCACTGTGTTTTGTGATTTTACTGGTAAGTTTAGCTAAATGTACCCACGCTCCATCACCTTTGCACTGTATGTGGCAGGGTTTGGAGGCAGTGGCTCCCAAGTGGACTCGGCCCGGATGAACTTGGCTTCTTCTTTTGTGAACGGCTTTGTGAACGCAGCTTTTGGTCAAGATAAACTCCTCACAGATGATGGCAACAAGTGGCTGTACAAGAACAAGGACCACGGTATGAGAAAACACACATAGCCCACACAGCATATAAAGGTGGAGCGCTTCTGTGGCTATACTGGGTACTTTTCAATCTCACAACCATATATCTGTGAGCATTTCTGGCAGTCTTCAGCACATTTTATTTGCCGCCGTCTTCAGGCATGTTGAGCGCTGCAGCTTCCTTGGGTATGATCCTGCTGTGGGATGTGGATGGTGGTCTGACGCAGATTGACAAATACCTCTACTCTTCTGAAGACTACATCAAGGTATAGTTTGGATATACTCAAGGGGACACATCATACTTTTCCTTATATACAGATCAGTGTCCTGCTTTGACATTTGTATGCATCTGCAGCACTGTTTTTATGGCAAGGCAGTTTAGAGCTTACTCTTCACTGAGTTGGGAGATTAACTCTGTGAACAACATCAGTTAACCTTGGGCTTATTGTGAATTAGGAGAAGGGAAAAAGTAAAGCCCTATGGGTATTGTTTTTTGTTTTTGTCCCCTCATGCATCATCTTTGTATGTGCAGTCTGGTGCCCTTCTGGCCTGTGGCATTGTAAACTCAGGTGTAAGGAATGAGTGTGACCCAGCTCTTGCCCTGCTGTCTGACTACGTCCTCCACAACAGCAACATCATGAGGATAGGAGCCATTTTTGGGTGAGGAGAATGCTTGTAGAAACCACCCCTAGTTATATCTTGTCTTATATTCTTTGAATGTTACATAATCACATTATGTCCTGCTCCCTTTCTTCTTTTTTCAGACTGGGTCTTGCCTATGCTGGCTCCAACAGAGAAGATGTCCTGTCTCTCCTTCTCCCCGTCATGGGAGACTCTAAATCCAGCATGGAGGTATGGCTTCACATTTTCTATATAGCTCCCTACTGTTAAGGAGGATTAGATTAGTATAATTTCTGTGTGTCTCAAATCCTCAGGTGGTTGGTGTGACGGCGCTGGCATGTGGTATGATCGCAGTAGGAACTTGTAACGGTGATGTGACCTCCACCATTGTCCAGACCATCATGGAGAAGAATGAACAGGAGTTGAAGGACACATACGCTCGCTGGCTGCCTTTGGGCTTGGGACTCAACCACCTGGGTACGCATTTGGGGAGAAGAAGGAAAATAAAGTGCACAATTTCTCAAAGTTTGACAACTTTTTCTGAATCATTTTGTGCTTAATAAAATCTTTAAGTTCTTATTGTAGTGCATAATTTCTTTCATCCTGGTCAGCTGCTCTAACTGCTGTCATTTCATTGACTTTAGGGAAAGGAGAGGCAATTGAGACAACTCTGGCAGCTCTGCAGGTTGTCCCTGAACCTTTCCGCAGTTTTGCCAACACGCTAGTGGATATTTGTGCATATGCAGGTTAGTCTTTTAGGCTTACCATACATCTACTACAGATCAATGAACTGTGTTAGTTATATTTCACTGCTATAATTTCCTCCTCTTCTGTCCAGGATCTGGTAATGTGCTAAAGGTGCAGCAGCTTCTCCACATCTGTAGTGAGCATTATGAAGCCAAGGAGAAGGAAAAAGAGGAGGACAAAGATAAGAAGGACAAGAAGGACAAAGACAAGAAGGAGACTGCTGCTGACATGGGCTCCCACCAAGTAAGGACAGACTTGTAGTCATTATAATCATACATCAGTTCTTTTTCTTTATCCGTTTTCCTACATGGGTAGAAGGGGAAAAAAAATTTGATTACTTTGTTTACTCCGTCAGGGTGTGGCTGTTCTTGGTATTGCCCTTATTGCCATGGGAGAGGAGATTGGCTCAGAGATGGCGCTGCGAACATTTGGACACCTGGTCAGTTACACTACTTTACTGGCAGTGAATCTTTTCAGTTTCATTGCTGAATACCTTTTTTGTTGTCTTATCTCACCACCTCTAATGTGTTAGTATTCATGTTTTCTCAGAAATGAAGTCAGCACTGACTTCTGTTCTGCATTTGATTCTTCTCTCACTCACATCACTCCTCCTTTTATCCTGATTCTTGTTCTTATTCTTAAAGAGTTCCTTTCTGTCATTTGTGTACAAGTGTGCAACAACCTAAGTAGTCAATTCATATATTTAGAAACTCATTTTTGTTCCTGTATATTCCTGATTTATGCTATCATGAACTTTCATTTTCTTTCTTTACATTTTATCAGCTGCGTTACGGTGAGCCCACCCTGAGGCGAGCGGTGCCCCTGGCCCTGGCCCTCATTTCTGTGTCTAACCCGCGTCTGAACATCTTGGACACCCTCAGCAAGTTTTCCCATGATGCTGACCCCGAGGTCTCCCACAACTCCATCTTTGCCATGGGCATGGTGGGCAGTGGTAAGTTTAGGAATAGTGTGAAATCATGAAAACTAACAATGGTTGCCATTATACAGTACTGTGCAAAAATATTGAGCTGCCCCTCATTTCTTGATATTTCGCTTCCAATGAAACTTTCTTGTAATATTTTAAAATGATCTTGAGCAATAGTTCTCCAGCTTTCTGAAGAGTTTTCTTTGGCCATTGGCTGCTTTTTCACTCATTTTCTGTCCAGGCCTTGTACCTGACCATTTTCAGAGGAATGTTATTTTGATAACACCGATCCTAAATCTGATCCTAAATATTATCATCCTTATTAATTTGTGGAAACTGGACAAGTGAAAGATAGTTTTAAAGCCTGCCATTTTTTGTTCTATCTACAGCAAATGAATAGTATCTGAAAATCTTGTCCTTAACAAATAGGGGGAAAAAATCAGCAAAGAATTGACAGAGGAGCTGATAGATGGATCTTTCACCTCCACCTACTATGTCATCTGTGTCATCAGAAATGAAAATGATCTCAGTGGAAGGGTAGCTGTCAAAAAGCCTTTCTTAAGGGAAGAGAACAAGGAGAAAAGGCTGAGATATGCCAAATAACACAAGACCTGGACTTAAAAGTGGCAACAGGTCTGATCGAGAGATGAATCCAAATTTGAAGGTTTTGGTTCAAGTTGTTAATGTGTACAGAAGAAGGCAGGAGAGAGGTACAGCTGTGAATATCCACAACCACCTATGAAACACAGTGGAGGCTCTGTCATGGTTGCTTCATTTCAGCCAGTGCTGATGGAGATATTGTCAAAATTGATGTAATTATGAACACTGAAAAGTACTGTCAGGTTTTTATCCACCATGTAATACCAACTACAAAGCATTTGATTGGAAACGGCTTAAGTTTTCAGCATGATAATGATGCAAATCACACTGCTGATGCAGTAACGGCACAGATGGATAGAAAAACACACACTGGTAGTCATGGACTGGCCTCCCCAGAGCCTCAAACTCAGCATTACTGAAGCAGTGAGGGATAAACTTGAGAGAAAACACAACAAATGGCAGAAATATGCATCCTGGAGAACATTTCCTGAGGACTACCTGAAGAAATTACAGAAAGCTGCCTAGCCCTCACCCTGCTTTGCTGTGCGTTTTATTTTCATTTTACAATGAGACTCCTTTACAAAATAAGCATCTTTTTGCATTAAGTAAGACTAGAAATTAGTGACTGTCAAATTAGTCACCAAAAACCCAGTTTCAAAATGTTAACTGAGATCATAGATCAGTTTAGAACTAGGATCTCTTCCTATGCTGGCTATTTGTAAAAAATGCTGCTGTGGCCAAGGGATGTTCTTAGTAGCTAATTTCCTAGTCAATTCAGTTATACGTAGAATAATAAACTGGTCCAAAATGAAGAAAAATACCGAAAGCAGTTAAAATTGAGTGCAGTTGAATTCATGCATTCAATTCATGGGACATTAAATATTTTCATTTCAAGCCTTTCACCATACTATTCATAACAAACTTGTATTTTAAATCCAGCTAAAACGTGTGGCTCAATCTTTAACTACACTGCTACATCGTCATGTTGCAGTTAAAAATGTCCCAGCCTGCATAGAATGGTTCATTATCTCGCTCAAAGTACTGCAGAACTTTGCTAATTGGTTAAGACGCTAAGTGCCAGCTGTCCGAAAAACTAACTGGACTAAAGTTTCTCACTAAAAATTTCACAGAATGCTTGAAGGTGCATGTTACTTAGTTGGCATTTTCAATGGAGCACAATGCCTCCTCAACTGAGAGTGCCACCGATGTCAATGCCCTTTACAAGTTTAACAGGCTCTTAATTTTTTCCATTTCCTCAGGCACAAATAATGCCCGACTGGCAGCCATGCTGCGGCAGCTGGCACAATATCACGCCAAAGATCCCAATAATCTCTTCATGGTCCGACTGGCTCAGGTGGGTGGCAAAACAAAAGGAACCCTGTACAAGATACAAATGAACTTTTGGAAGAGTGTGTGAGTGCATGTGTGTTTGTGTGTATGCGCACGCCTTGCGTGTTTGTGTGTTAGAGTAATTATTGACTTTTTGCCGTGTTTGCCTCCGCAGGGTCTGACTCACCTGGGCAAAGGCACACTCACACTCTGTCCCTACCATAGCGACAGGCAGCTGATGAGTCAGGTTGCCGTGGCGGGACTGCTCACTGTGCTCGTCTCCTTCCTCGACGTCAAGAACAGTGAGTTAATTTTCTCCCACTCAGCTGCACACATCCATTATTAGTCTGTAATTTGAAAGTTCTTTTGAACCGAGAGTCTTCTGTGCTAACATCCCCTCGTGTCTTTTGTGTGCATTACAGTAATCCTGGGGAAATCTCACTACATTCTCTATGGCCTGGTAGCAGCCATGCAGCCACGTATGTTGGTCACATTCGATGAGGAGCTCCGACCGCTGCCTGTGTCTGTTAGAGTTGGACAGGTAAAGCCTGGGATAACTTATTTGAGACAATTAAAGTCTGCAGAGCTTATTGACTCTGTCTTTTCTCCCTAACACAAAGCACCACAGATAAAGTTTCAAACTGTGTTCAGAGAAAGATGAGATTACCTATCCTACTTACCCATGTAATTAATTCCCTCCTGAACAGGTTCTGCTGTCTTTCTTTCTCTCTGAGAGTCAGTGAATGCAAGAAAAACTTTAACAGCTCTTTTTCAGAGAAATAAAAATGTTTAAGAATAGAAGCGTGCTGGAGAATGTATGTAATTTTATGGCCAGAAAATGGACATGGTTGTTTAACACAAGTTTCTCTGATCTGTCTACAGGCTGTGGATGTTGTGGGCCAGGCAGGTAAGCCTAAGGCCATCACAGGTTTCCAGACTCACACCACGCCAGTGTTGCTGGCTCATGGAGAAAGGGCAGAACTGGCCACAGAGGAGTACCTGCCCGTCACGCCCATCCTGGAGGGCTTTGTCATCCTCCGCAAGAACCCTAACTATGAAACCTAGACTGCACCCGTCCTCACAGGCCTTTTCTCGTGTTTATAAGGGTAGCCCTCCATGGCTCTTGGCAGTTGTTATAATTAGTTGTTCATTGCATGGCTGGAAAAGGGCTAGACAGGCCTGTCTTTCTTCATCTGTCGTCTGCAGCCCAGTTCTAGCAGTCATTAAAAATGGATGGATAGGGTCTGGTTAATTGGACTGGTATGACACAGGGAGGGCATACTGGGACCTCATCCTCTCTACATAAAGATGGTTTCCTCATTGCTCCAATTTTGATCCATCTCTCCCACATGTACTGAACCAGCTGTTTGACTGACCTGAGGCCAGTTTATAAAGTGGGACCTGTTCAACATCAGCAAATGAATGACTAAAATCCTGCAAAATCCTCATCAGTGCTTCACATGTGTTTCCCCCTCCAACTATTAAATTCATTTGTAATAAAAGCATTTAAAAGTGTGTATTCAGCATCACGATTTTCTTTTTGGTTTTTGTTACAGTACTGTACAAGGTTGAATCAGTAATAAAAATGTCGACCAGTTTCTGGAAATGCTGTGACTGTGTTTTTGTAATTAAGAAGCAAAATATGTTATATTTCTCTTGCTAAACCTATTCAAGCAGTTAACATGGCTTTGTCATTCAAGTGAGCAGTAAAAATGAAGTTTATAGTTTTAATAGTTCATAGCTGCCACCTAAATTGCTTGGTTCAACTGAATTTCTAACTGCATCTCATTACACTTTAGTTGATATATTAATTTTTTGTTTTTAACAAGAATTGCCAAGCTTTTGTCACATTTTAAATGCTGAATATACTCAACGGCGTCTTTGCTATTTTGCATTGATCTTCAGATTATTATTTATAGTATTTATTCCTATTAAATGCCTTCCTTATTGCTATGTGATGATAAAAGAGTAGCCATGATAAATGAACCAACTTTACATCATTTTCACAAAGGACGTCAGTCTATTATAGTCACTGAAAAAGCCAGTGGATGCCTGTTACTCCCAAGAAGAGCAGAGAAAACACTGGTGACTAAAGATGTTACATTATTGTTCAGAACATGATTACTGGGAAACTTTCACGTGATGGGATTTTGCCGGAATTACTAGGTACCGGCTTCCGGGAAGACTTTCCGTCCGTCCGGCTCCGCGGACTCAAGGAGAGAAAGGTAACGCCACGATCCTCAGCTAAATTCTTTATTAAAACGTATAATATCTGACATAAATGTTAAGTCTCTGTGCTATGGAGGACTCTGGGGGGCGTTCAGACCTACCTTTCACATTTTAGTGGGGTGATTTGGCTGTGTCCTGTGACTTTGTTGAGTGCTTTCTGCTGGCTGGTGTTCCTGCTGTGTTTTTAGGGATTAGCTAGCTAGCTGGTCGCTAGCATTCCATGCTAACGCGACGTGGGTGTTCTTTCTTCATTTTAGCTTGTCCGGCTAGCAAGCTAGCATTTCGATAGACAGCCAAGTTGCTTACATGCCCGTTTGATTCGGGGACATACATTATGTTATGTGTACTATATCATATAAGAAAAGTGACACAGACTGTCGTGTCACAGTGCTGTTTCGCCGGTAAACGTAAATTCTCCTGCTAGCTATTGAACCGTTTGTAGGCTAGCTACAAAGTAGCCTACATAGATACGTGAGCAGCGAAACTACTTTTGGCTGGTGAAGGCGTGTTTTGCCGAAGTGCCAAGCTCCCGACTGAAAGTATTAGAACTCCTTTACACCTTTTTGGCTGCCCGGCTTTACATAAAGAGATGACTGTAATCGTTTAATGTATGTATTATAACATGGATACTGAGAGCTTGACACCTGAAACCATGTGATGATGATTGGTGCCGGCAGCAATCCACTGCGTTGGGCAAGCATGTAAAGCTGATTTAAAGATCTGGATGTATACATGGAGCAAGAGTCTTTTTCTTCATGAGCAAAACAAATGCTACAACTCCAATTCCAGGAATGAAGAGAAACTGGACAATGTGTTTTGGAGCCTGAGTGGTTGAGTAGACGGATCACTGTGCTTTTAACTTGTCAACTGCAGTGGGAGATAAGCCACACGAGAATCTGGGATTTCCTCTCTCCATCCCCTGTACTGCACCGGTGTAAGCGTAGGTTGTCAGAACTGAGCGAGATGTTTGGCTGCAAAATGAAACTGAGGTGTCTGACTCATTCGGGTTAGTTACAGTATTCATCACTGTCACGACACCACTGGCATCACTGCCGCGCTGTTTATCCTCATATAGCTAAAGCTATAGCAGCTATTGAACCAACGAGCTAATAACCAGGAGCCACCTGCTCAGCTCGACCGGGTTAGTATTTCTCCTCCTTAGATCCGACCTGTGTCACGCTTGTCTTCATTGCTGCCTCCTCTACACGTTGTTGGACGTTTATGCTTTGTGCTGTACGTGAAATAGATGGTTGTCGTATGTGCTGTCGGCTGAGGTGTGGCTGGCGTGAAGCCGGCAGCTGGGCTGTGCATCGCGCCAGTAGCAGGAGAAACCACGTGGTAGATCGAGGTTGGGCCTAGGAAAGTTAGCAGCATGGCTAACTGCATAACATACAGCAGCAGCAGCAGCGGGTTTGTATTTGCAGATGTTTAGGGCAGCTTCTATTGTGCGTGAATATGCGTTTACTGTAAATAACATGGGAATAGATGCGTTTGTCGTGTGTTTGGTGCACGCGTAAACACTGACACGCCCCTGTGTCAAAGCAAAAGTGTCTCACAGTTTGGACAGACCATTGTCTTGACATGCTGCTGTATCTGTGTCAGATGGTGGGGGACAGTCAAAGGCTGGTATTGGTGGTATGTTCACATTTAAACCTTTTGATGATCACTTCGTCTACTGCAGCAAACACCAGGCTGATGTTGAGGACTGCAAGCATGTGACCTTATCTGGGAATGTGGGTCCAAAATGGATGCTGTTTCTTATAGATGGCATACAGTCTATATAGTTAATACAGGCAGGTGTTTACTGTCTGTCTTGTCTCTATCAGTGAACATTCATGTTTGCTATGCAGTGGTTTCAGACAAGCTTTATTTGGAGGAAATGAATAAAACTCACAGCAGACAAACACATGGAGCCAGCTTCTCACAGTTTGCCTGACATAAGGATACCGCCGAGCATCCTGTTGTGAAATTTGAAAGCCTGGAGACTGGGCATGTGTGGGTTTTGGCAGAGTGTTACCAGAGGAACATGGGGACCGGACCGAGAAGGGGAGGGAGGAGACAGGCTGTGCTGGCGTGATGCTGTGTCACTGCAGCTACGTTCTAACTGTAATCATTCTCAGAGTGGGATGTCTGCTTGTCACAGACTGTTGATGCTCAAATGGGATGATTATTGGTCAGTGTCAACAGCGGAGTACAGACTGTAAAGTATTGTTTTGTTTGTTTCATCCATACTGTTTAATTCACTCCACTTAAGAAAATAAATATTTGTCAGAGGAATTGTTAACCAGGCTGAGAAAACAGTGACTTGAATGGAAATTTGTAATGTCTGACAAGATAAACTTGAAAAGTATGAGCAGGGTTAGGGCTTCAACAAAAAAATGGAAGTGTAATAGTAAAAAGAGCGACGAGTAAGACTGAGGTGGTTTGGACATGTGTGCAGGAGGGATAGTGGATATACTGCACAAAGGATGTTGAATACAGAGCTGCCTGGCAGGAGGAAAAGAGGAAGATCTCAAAGGAGGATGGATGTAGTGGAAGAGGACCTGTTGATGGTCAGTGTGACACATGAGGGTAAGATGGAGGCAGATGATCTGCTGTGGCGACCCTTGAAAGGAGAAGCAGAAACAAGATGATGGTAAAAAGCTGCAAGCTTTCAATGGGGATTGTATAAATGAAGTTATATTGAGCAGATTTGTGGAAAATGTGGTAATGCAGCTTTTCCTGTAGCTCCTAATCAAAGACTGTATTTCAAAAAATGGATGCAACTTCCTGGTCTGAAGTGAAGCCAGTATGGAAGTGGTCTAAATCTGTATTCATTCTAATGGCCAAGACAGTGTGACTCCCATGTTTACTAAAGGGTCCATTTGTAGAGAATTGTTTGTGAAAACAGCCCTTTGCTTCCTTGCTCTATGACGTCTTTAAAGGCTTTCCTTTCAGTCACCATTTTCATATTTTATCAAATACAGAATGATGTTATTTTATAAATTACGGTTGTCATTAGAGTCCAAAAGGAGGGAAAAACAGCAGTAGCTTGTAATAAAGCATTAGGCAATGAGTGTGCAGTGTTCTTTGGTTTCCCGGTCAGGGGACCAGCATGGTTGTGGTTTGGTCATTTGCCGTGGCTGCATCTATCTCAACTCAGTCCTGAGACTTCTGAATATATCAGCCTCTGCTTTGAGTGTTTCTCTTGTAATGCCCCAACTTTCTGTAAGTGCTATTCTAAATCTCTGGACTGTCTCTGGGAGAAGCAGCACAGTACAGTTTATTTCCTGTTACCTTTCTGCTTAGGTCAGTGAACTTGAATATTGACCTAATTTCTTCTAAGTGTGTTGGTCCTGTCTATAAATGGCAGAACAAAAACACAACTTTGCAAAATAAGCATGTTGTTGTCCTTGCATACTGAATTAAAACTATAGTCGTTGAGCATTAAAGTGATCCAGCGAAGCCTGCCACTGCTGGAGCTTTTTGAACCACATTATCACAACAGACTACACAGTGCCTCTGACTGTGGCCTGACGTTTGTACCTGCCAATAAAATGTGTACAAAAGTTAAGTTACTAAGGTCATGTGCATTTGCAAATAGGCTTTGTGCAAAAGCCTGAGAGATGAGTGGTTTAGTTTATAGTATTTGCAAGCATGAAAATGTGACTTGCATTCTTGTATCTTTGGTTGTTTTTTCCACCGCTGTCTCCCCCAGGCAGGAAAGTTTGTCTAGTTCTAAATGCAGATGGTTTTTTTTTTTTTTTTTTTAGGTTCAGTAAACAGTTGATTTACAGTAATGTCGCTCTGGGTAAAGGGAGTCTAAATCATGTGTGTTCAAACACAGACAGTGGTTACACCCTTTATAGGAGACATGACAGCCAACTTCACTAGCAGCAAACTTTGGTTACCGACAGCAGAAGTTTATGTAACTGTTGAAGGAGCATGTTTCCCCATCAGTCGTGCTGGCTAAATTTCCACAGTGCTGCATGTCAGAGA
The DNA here is from genome assembly GCF_013358895.1 of Oreochromis aureus. Classification (NCBI taxonomy): domain Eukaryota; kingdom Metazoa; phylum Chordata; class Actinopteri; order Cichliformes; family Cichlidae; genus Oreochromis; species Oreochromis aureus. The sequence continues at coordinate 34,601,936 of NC_052955.1, forward strand.
AGCTCAAATGACTGGCCTGTGTGTTATAAGGGGATGGGGTGGGGTTCGGTGGCGGTGTGGATGACTTTCCTCTGCCCCCCACCCCCACCCAAAAACAAAAAACCCACATTCCTGCAAGAAAGGTCGACCACTGGGATCTTTGCTTGTACAGTAGGCTATTCCTGGGTTTATTTTTGGTGCTTCAGATTTTAATATGTGAACACTTATTTCAGCAATTCATTACTGGATTATATACAATTTTAAGACATGTTGCTGAGCTCACTTGACTTAAAAAAAAAAACCCAGATGCATTTTAATTTTAGTGGACAGAAAGTGAGTCTGTTATAAACAGTGCAGTTTGTGTTTGCTGCTTGATTGGATCTTCTAAGTATCTACATATCCTTCCCTCTATCACATAACCCTTATCTGGAAGAAAACAAAGATATGGAGCTAAACTGCTAGTGGTAATTCAACATATTTAAAGAATTACATGTGCTGGTAACAGCTGCTGTGCTGTTAAAATCTGAATTTTATCATGCTACTGTTGCATACCCAGTGTATGTGACTGTTCATTTGTTGGGTTGTAACAGTTTTGAAGCTGAGATTCAAACTGCAATATAGACCATATTTCCCCCATGGAGATCTTATTGCCTAGTTAAAATAGGATAGTCTGGTGAAAGCTATAATGGTATATTGTTAAGGAAATGGAGGACTGGAAATGCATCCAAATAATGGAATTTATTTTCTTCATGGCCATTTGATAAAGCTTGTTATTTGTTTTTCATGCAAATCGCAGAGGTATGAAGCGAGCTGTAGATTTAGAGAATGGCTATTTTCCTAGTCGTGTAATCTGTGTCTTTGTGCTTGTTGGTATAGACAGATAATTTCTGAACTGCTGTGAAACATGTTCCTTGGAGTCTTGGAGTTGGATAATGTGGTTTATGACATTATCTACAGATGCTCTTTCTGACATGGCGCATGCAGTGATAGTATTAGACATGATGTCGGCAGAGCGTGTTAGGAAACAGGGCCGCTTGCTCACTATGATCTCACCAGACTTTTACCTGGACTTTCCTCACAACATCACAGTCTGAAATCAAATAGACCTTATACTGGGGAGACTTTGCCCTCTCACTCACACCTTTGTCTGGGGCTGTGCTGAAAAGTTAAGGGCTGCTGCACATGTGTGAAAACCGCTTCAGTGTGATGCAAAATTACTGGAGTAGGTAGCTTTTTAGTCTGAGGCTCTCTTTTAGCCCTGAGATTGTTTACTTAGCATTTGGTTCAAGCCAGCCCAGGTAAGCCTAACAGTCTTTCCATGGATGAGCCTGTGAACTGCCGCCTATCACCCTTTTGCATTCTTTCCTCACTTATATTGCTGCCTTCCTTAAAGCTCTGCAGCTCCACTATGGTGTGAATAGTTCGATCAATGTCAGGGATTTCACCTGGAGGTATAGAAACCCTCTTTGTTGAAACTGATTGGGTTTATGTCCCCTTGCATTTGTGTATTGTTATAGTCATGGAAACAGTGGTGATTACAACTGTTTCTGTAGTGTGATTTCCTCTTTGAAAAAAAAAACAAACATCCTGAATCATCATGACTCAGGCTTTTTATTCTGCTGCCTCTGAGTGTGAGTACTTGTGTATGTGTATCAGTAAAAAGAGCGTGTGTGTGTGTGTGTCAGTGACAGCGATAGCGATAATGTAGTGTTTGGGCTATGAATACCAGATGCATTTATTATTAGTGAAGACTATATAAGCTAAGGAGAAATCTTACTATGTATCTTACTATGTATGACATAAGGAGATGACCATTTAGTTAGCAGGGTGACTGTTTTGTTTGAGTGTATCATCATGTGGTGATCAGACTAAATGGAGAGCACATTTCAGAGACCGAGCAGTTGGAACAATAGACAATGGCAATCTGTTGTTGTACACAGAATTGTTCTGGTAGGTGTGAGCTGATTCATGCTCCCTGAATTTTAAAACAGTTCAACTTTGGTTAGCAGCATTGATCTTTTACAGTAGATTGGTGTCAGTGCTGATAGTGGACCACTGTACAAACCTGCAAAAGTGTTTCTTTGTCATTAATATAAACTTGTTCATTTGAAGAGTTTCTCCACTTATTTAGGATGCACACAATCAATCATTTCCCCCCTTTTTTTTCTTCACAAATATTCTGCTGCTTTACTCTATCGGTATTGGGGATTCAGACAACACACAAATACTTTTTGGGGTTGTTGTTTTTTTTGGTCCACAAGAAAACTCACAGTTTGGCCTAGGGCTACTACACAGCTGGAAGCCCAATGGGGCTGTTGGGAGTCCATAGCGACAGGTTAGACGACTGCCGCTGGGGGGTGGGAACTTAGCATATTTTAACAGGTATTGTGTGGCTAGGGAACAGCGACACGCCATTGGTTGAATTCTTCTTGCTTACTCCGTAAAGACTGCTGTTGTTGATAGCAGACAGTCTGGCAGTTTATTTCTCACTCCTAGCATGTTGGAAGGTAGAGTTGTGGGTTTTCGCTCTGTAGCACCGATTTGTTTAAGTGTCTTAAACATATGCAGTGTCTAAGGTACTTACTACACGGATGTCCGCGGAACTGTTCAAGGTAAGGCTGTACTTAGCGGTTGTTCAGTGGGGTTAATTTATCTTGCAACACAATGAGGTATAACACTTCAGGTTTACTGTAAACGAGTGCTCAAATTCAATTTATTGGCTATTGTTTGGCAAACATGTTTTTCAAATATTATTTTTTAATTTTTACAGTAAAGTTTTACGTAGGACTATAATTGAAATGTAACATGTTTCAAGTCAGAAAACTATTGAACTGTTTTCACATTCAGAAAATGTGTGCTGTTAAACAGAAAGTGCATGGAAGACAATGTTACCTGGCTAGCTTTTAAAGGTAAAAACTGCTTCAGTGCTTTGTTAGCTTTATGTTTCTTTGTCTTATCGTTGAGTATCTCAGCCTTTGTACTTAAACCAAAACAAGAGATGTTTCATTGCAAATGTGCTGGTGGTGATAAATATTTTACAATTACATTAGTGTGGAATTGGATATTGTATACTTTATATATTTTTCCAGCCTGTTTGTCAGGCAGCTGTTTAAAAAGTAATGGCTGTAAAGTTTAAAATGTGATGCAAGCTGATATGTTGGTCATTGTTAAGGTTTGTCTTTGTCTTTGACTTTTAGGGAAAATAACACCCAGCGTAACCACACTTGGACCTTAAAGGTTTTATAAATGTAAGTCTAGTGAAGGCTCTCACTTTTTTTTTTTTTTAAATGTAAGACTTCAGGTATACTGCTACTGCTATCCACTGTAATACACTGTGTAATCCACTGTGTTACCGTTGTGACATAACCTTTGAAATGGCAGGTAACATAATCACCAAAGACCAGTTTAACCCTTTGGTCATTTCTTTTCTCAGACTTGTACACAGGTCCACATCTGCCTCCCCATGCAGAACTCCATGAAATGAATAAAGCACCACAGCCTATAACGGGACCCCCATCCACTCCCCACCCTGCCCCTTCCCCCGGCCTTTCACAGGTAAGATGCCACGCTACTTAACTCTGCATATTGGCTCTACAAGGGTGTTGTTTTTCTTTCTCACTGTGTATTCTCAAAGAGACAGGGCAGTCGTTCAAGTGCTTTGTGAAGATAATGAAAAGTAGATCACTCAACAATAGAGGTTCTCTGATAGAGGATAGCTGCAGCAGACGCAAGTCTTGTTTTTTGACGATACTGTGGAAAGTCCCACAGCAGTTGATGTCCTCCATAGTAATTAACTGGAACGATGTCTATGACTAATGCTGTCTTTATACAGTCTTGCCATCACATTGTCAGGGGCCAGAATAGCCTCTGGCATCTTTGTACCTATCCAGCTCAGCACTGTTATTTTTAATTGTGATTTTATTTATTTTGGTGTTTTTGTGTCTTTTACTTTGTCTAAAAAATGGCAATAAAGTACTTACTTGCCGGTTTTCTACACCCCATAAACATAAATCGGAAAAGATGTCTGTAATATAAACAGTAAAGCCTTTACACAGTTGTGGGACTCTACGTCCTCACCTTTTTGGCTCTCTTAAAGCTCTTCTGCTGTTGTTCTCACTTCCTGTCTTTTGCAGCCCTCATTCCCCCCTGGGCAGCCCCCGTCTGTAGTGTTTGCCACCCAACCTCCACAAATGAACCCAACACCACAACCCCGACAGGTAGGCCTGCTCACTCCTCAGAAACGACTGTTTCCCTGAAATGACATTTCAGGGAAAATGTCACTAGCATGACAATTTACAAATTAGTAAAACCTATAAAAGAAACCTTTATGAAGGATTCATTGCTTTCCACACAAGTTCATTTTTGTGGTGCAATGCAAATATTTTTGTTTATTTCTAACTCTTGCATCTGATCAGTCCAGACAAACCACGCAGGGTAAAAAATGCTATTGTGCAGTTTTGCAAAACGTCTACTCACTGGCACTATCCTAAACTTATAGGGTTCTTAGAATGCCTGCATGTCTGTTTGCAAACTTTCCTCCAGCTCTGCGAAATGTAAACAGTCACTTTGGTCTTCATTACATGTCTTATGAAGTATTGGAGCTTAATCTATATGATCTAAATTCTTTTGTTTCTTACTGCCCCTGATTGAGTTGAGTAAATGCAATCAGCTTAAAGACGGCTTGATTAATACATTTATATCAGATCTGTAATATTTTGTATGTAGCCTTGTAAGTATCATTCATTCATTTAAAATTAAATAATTTTTAATAAAAAAAAATATAGGGCAAGCTAAGAAAAAGCACATGCTATAAAAGCCATTTTCACATGATGATCTGCAGTTGGAAACGTACAGAACTGAAATAACCTGTTAGTGGGGAGTGAAGCATGGAGTTTGAGCTTTTGTCTTTAATCTCTGTTCTGTCTGCCTCTCCTCCTCTAGTTTGCCCCCGGGCCCCGGCCTATACATCAACAGGTACTAACAGCACAGCTGACTAACTTAAGGGTGGGAGGGGGATTTCTACCATTTTAATGCATGTGAGAAGCAGTGGAGAAGGCCAAGATTTCAGAAATAAAATGACCACGAACTGGTAGTTCCTGATTCAGAGACTACATGATAATATTTTTAACATTTTATGTTTATTTTACATTTTACGTTTATGTAATTAACATTGCCCAGTAATGCAAAATTAACTTCATGATAACTGAAATTAATGTTTTAAGTAAATATTGAATTTACTGTGGTAAAAATTAAATTGCATTTGGGGTATGTTTTATAATAAAATGCATAAATGTTGGACCAACATTTCAAACATGTAAGGAGACTGATTAGTTAAAGTGGAACAGCAGGTTGTCATTACTGCGCACCTTCTCTTGAAAGTTTCTGTCTTAAGTCTTTCTAAGAGCAGCTAGGCCTGATTCACTGGGATACACTATTGTGCCTTTTCTCTGCATGCTGCTTGTTAATTCACTGCTTGGCTAAGATCAGATGGTTTCTGGGCGCTTTCCTCTAACTGATTGTCATGCCTTCTTTTTCTCACTCTTTCTCTTCCCACCTTCTTCTTGCTTCTACTGGATGTGTGTCTATGTGTGATCTGTGCTTGTGCTGCTGAAGGGAAGCTTCAGGTCGCTACAGGTAACTCAGGTTTTCTCTTTCCTTCCAGTTTTTCCCTCCACTTCTCCCTTCTTTCACCCTCTCGAGGAGTGCATATGTGTGAGCCTAATATTTGGCAGTGTTGTGCTTTGTTGGCTTGGTGTCATTTTTCTGGCTACGGCAGTTAGCTCCCAGGCCAGCAGCAGAATGTCAATGAGGAGGCTGTGAATGAACCAGCATTAACTGCTTTATCTCTGCTGGCAGACAGGGCCAATATGTTTCCAGTTGGAGTCGAGCCACAGATTCATAAACACACTATGAGCTTATTATTAGGCTGAACAAGCTAGTTTCCCTGGGTCCAAGAGATAAAATAATGCAAAGGGCATTTATTTATGTCAGAGGTTTCAGAGAGGTAGCAAATGGTCAGGTTTAGTTTTTCTTTCTTCTCTGTGGTCCATCACACCATATTTCTTGTCTTTTTCACAACCCACACTTGCTTCACCTTTGCTTTTCTGCCATCTTCTTAGCCCTACTACCCCAACAGGCCCAACCTGCCTCCCAGCAGTGGGCCAAGAGGTGTCCCACCCAGCAGTGCTCCTCGGCCTGTGACCCCCACCCACGTCTACCAGGCAGGCCCTGGCTCCCAAATGATGATGATCCCCCAGCAACAGTTGCCCTTCCCCAGTTCGCCACAGGGACCTGCCTACATCATACAGTCACAGGTAGGGGGCACAACTTGTGTGTTTTGATTTTTTTTGTTTTTTTGTTTTTGTTGTTTGTTTGTTTTTTTGTTTCTGCTAGAGGTTTTCTTTGTATTGTATTGTAGGGTCTTTATCTTACAATATAAAGCTCCTTGAGGCAACTGTTGTGATTTGGTGCTATAAAAATAAAATTGAATTAAATTGAAAATGTAAGTTTGTTAGCTCTATTAAAAAAATGCATTTTTTTTTTTGTTTAGATAAATTCTGTAAACCCTGCATCCACAAAATCAGGCTTAGTGACTCAAACTGCTCAAAGTTGTTAATGGCGCAGTGGCATTTGTAATTTTGTTGCAGAAATTACCAAGATTTCTACTTTGATTACTCACGAAATGTGGTCTGGTCTTCTTATCCGAATGTGTGAAAATGTGCTGGTGTCTGGAGATACCCATTTGCTGCTACTTGGATGTGTGGGTTATAGAGGTGCTTCTCATTTATAAATAAAGGCAATTTGGTTTCTGTCCGTTTGCACATCTTAACGACAAAAAAAAGTCATTATTCAATTATTTTCAGACACAAGAAAACTTCTGAGGCGAACTGTCTCCTGCCGTACTACATTTGAAAGATGGCAGCTTTGTATAATGTACTAACCTCTTTTGAATAGAATAGAATGCCTTTATTGTCACTATACGGTTGTACAGTGAGATACAGATGAGTACCAATATGTCACAGTACTGAGAAAAGCACCTGAGTGTATTAATTTCACCTTATTGCATAGCCAGTTTGTAGTATTTTCTCCTCAACATACCACCAGAGTTTTGAAGCTGTGTCTCACATAGTTTAATCTAGCCACACAGTAACACAAATACTTCCAAAATGTGAAGGGTGTCCCATTTCACTAAAATTAGAAAGCAAGCGCACAAATACAAAAAAAAAGAAGAAGGAACAGGAAAATGTAGCAACATTACAACAGTAATGGATTGCTTATTTGGAGAAGTAACAAAAAAGCAGATTACTTTTTTCATTACATTAGTTTTGCAATTCAGATTCTAATGAAGTCTTCTGAAAGGAAACAAGAAAATTGTATTACACAACCTCCCTCCCAACTGTAAAGCATCATGGAGGGATCCTTATGGTTTGAGGCTGCTTGTAGTCAATGAGGGAACGACAAACCAAAGACTGACGGCAGAATTCTTTATAGTTTTTATAACATTCAAGTTTTAGCCCATGTTAGAGGTTGGCATGATCTGAAAAAGAGTAACAGTTTTAGAAATCCTTGTAATTCCAAACTGTTCACATTTTTTTGCTTCTACAACTTTAATGATCTATATCTGTATCTAATGATGTTTTGTTTTGTTTTTCTCCATTTATCTTCTCTTCCTATCTTCCACCCTCTCTCTGGTTTGCCTTCTCAGTACCGGTCACCAACCTATGTTCCCACACCTCAGCAGTTCCCAGTCCCAACAGGCACCCCAGGCTATTACCCAGGCACAAGCCCTGCAGAATATGGTACTTACGGTAAGAGGTTTTACCTGGAGTCTCATCTGTGCCACTCATCTAGTAACAAGCACCATTTTTACACTTGGCAGACTAAATCAGTTGGAGAGAAAAACAATTATGAAGATGGATAGTACGCTTTGTAATGAAACACAAGGACGAGTTCCAACAAAATTTAAATAGGAAGGCTGAGAGGAGAGGAAAATGGCAAGTAAAAAAAAAAACCCACCCAAAATAATAATTGTTATTTATAGGTGCCTTTCAAGATACTCAAGGAGCCCTTAGAAGCAATTAAACAAAAGTATATCTAAGTATAGATAAAATAACAATAGGAAAACACTGTATGGTAAAAAGTCAATACGTCTTAAACTAAAATCAAACGGAATAGAGAAGCTTAAAAAGATGTGTTTAAAGACTGGCTTTAAAGATGGGAAGACTGTCAGAGTAGTGACTGTGCCGTGGGCAAGACTTCCGAAGATGAGGGGCTACTTGGCTGAAACCTCTAAAGCCCATGGTGGTCAGACAAACAGCTGTTATAATAAGAGTAACATAGGAGGAGGATCTCAGTAATGGAAAGAGTTGCAATGTGAAAAAGTTAGAGAGAGATGGGGGTGCAAGATTATCAAGAGACTTGAAAGTAAGAAGCAGAATCTTAGAAATTAATGCAACATTTTACAGGAAGCCAGTGACCTGTGTAACATGTCATTAAATCCTCAGTAGTAGTTGCTCACAACTTGCACAGTGATCTTTTTTTGAGCCTTTAGCTGAAGTCTTTTTTTTATTTTTATTTTTTTTTAGGAATTCTGACTTGTTAGTCTTTTAGTGTTTGTCTTCATGTAAGTGTTTACAAGAAAACAACCGTCTTCCCTTAATAAACTACACGCTTCTGAGATTTCTGTTAATTACATTCATCTTTTCCCTGCCACCCACTCATTATTTATGCATCTCTTTGTGCGAGACACTTCTGGCTAACATGAAATGAGAATGAACAGGAGTCGAGTATAAGGTGTTATAATCTTCAGAAGCAAAAAGCAGCGACGATTTTCCAGACCGTCAGAGAGAGAGAAAAATCAGCAAAGATAACCTTCTCTCAGCCAGCATGAACCATATGACCACAATGAATTGCAGTTACAAGGCGCACTGTGTTCCTATTGATGGGTGTGGCTGCATTCCCCAAAAAGTTTAAAGTTGCTGACTATTCGTGTCAAAGTGGTTATGTAAAAATGGGCCCACAACAGCATCCTTAGAAATCTGCACTTAGCAATAGAGGTAAAATTTATGTATATAACAGTATAAAAGCCTTCAATGATTATATTTAATACACACAAACATGTCCTCATTTTACATTTACTCATAGTCATTTTGTTCCACATCTACTGAGTATAACTGCAACAGACACATTTATTGCTGATCACACGTGCTGTGCCTCCATCTAGTGGTAACTGTGTGTCATTGGACCATAAAAACTAGTGATGCCCTGAAACAAACTTGCTGACCTCCTCCTACCAGGCATTTGAACTATGTGTTGTCTTTGTTGAACTGAATGCAGAGGCCTCAATGCAGACCGGTTAAAAACACAATCCTTCCTATGAGACTGCTCATGTGCCACTATTTGCTCTTGAATGTGGAGTATGTGTGTGCTGGGTTGTGCATGGGACAGTTAAACTGTATAGAGGTGAAGGTCTGGTGGACTTCTGCATTAATTTATGGTAAATTCACATGTTTGGCATATCTAAATTTATATTTTCAGATATTTTGCAGTTCCTTTCTGAACAGCAGTCTGTGTGTGTTTGACTGAAGGCATATTTATACCCACCACTGTAACCCTCACAAAACAAACAAACACACTCTGAAAATGTTGTCACAAATGCCATTGCGAGCTGCTCTTTGGTGTCATTTTGGCCAGTCGTGGACCTGTCCACTTTTGTAGCCTGGCACACTGGGTTGGAATGTATAATCATATTGTGTTTTTTTTCCACTGATATCATAACAAGGGCTCAGATTACACAGATGTCGTGAAGGCCTGAAAAGCAGAGAGTTTCTGGAGAAACCTTCGGTAACACACACTCTGCAAGTGTGGCGCACCCTTGGCATCACTATAAATTATGACGGGACAGTGGTCTTGTCACATTTGGTGTGTGGTACAACCAGTGCGGTGACCATAAACAGGCCATTACATTCATGTCTTTGCTTATAAGAGAAGTCAGTGTGGAAAATGTGTGTTATTTATTCTGTTCTGAGTTTTGCTACTGTTAACAGGCATTTTGAGGATAACATCTTTTTAGTAGGAGTGGCCTTGAATGGTTACATTTGTTTTATGGACAGTTTGTACACATTGGCCTAACAAGCAAACGATCCCTGGTTCAGTTCTGGTAGTAGACACACATACCTTTGGGGTTTTGTCCCCCTTTTGATTAAAGGAGCAATCCAAAGTAATTTTACTGGTCGTGAGAAAAATTTAATCAGGAGGATACATTAATATGACACTTCAGATTACAGACAAGAGAATGAATTCTAGTGTCCGGTTAGGATTTGACATGTCGATGTGGTCTTGGATGATATCAGCAAGTTCAAACGTATTCTTATAGTTTAACTGTATTCCTACACCTCCCTGTGTCAGTGGTAGAACAGGGTGGTGTAGCAGGTTTTTGTATTACCTGACAACAAGAAAACTGAGTCAAAACCTCCTGGTCAGCCAGAGGCTTCCTGTGTGAGGCTTCCATGTTCTCCTGGTTTGCTGATTTCATGTTTATTATGACACTGAAAATAATCTTCTGCGCGTTTGTTGCATCAGTCATTCTGACAGTCCCTTGGCATGTCGTGAAATCAGATGGCACATGACATAAAATAACTGTCCAGTGACTGTAAGACATGGCTCTTTAAACCTGGCGGCTGAGGACCTTGACTTCACTGCTGCTTGCTTCATGAAGATGTGTTGAGCCAAGAAAGGGATTCATGTGTGGAAGTAATGTTTTTTTTGCCCTCTTAAGATCTATGTTCGTCATAAGCTGCATAGTTATAATCCCAGAATATCATTTTGCCTCCCTCCTTGCAGCCCTCTATGTGGTGGAGTGTTTCTGAAAACACACATACACAGTACTGAGAGAGTGAGTGAGAGAGAGACAGAGTGACAATTTTTAACACTCCACCAAGATTTGTTTAGCTCAGCTCATCCCACATACATAGAAACAGCCCCCCTCCTACACACACACACACACACACACACACACACACACACACACACACACACACACACACACACACACACACACACACACACACACACACACCCACACCCCAGATCCGTTTGACTCTTATGTGTTAACCAAAGATCAGATAACATGCCTGTGATGGAGAGGTAGAGGAGTCTTCAGGGAAGTCAGAGCCACTCGGAATGGCACAGTTTAGTTTGTCTGCCACTATACTCAAGAGGAGGGAGGGAGGTGGGGAGGAATCAGGAAGGTCAGAGGGAGGAGCAAAATGGAGACACGCTGGAAGAGGGAGGGCTGAGGACTAAAAGAAGTCATTCTGAGAGGGCACCTGTAGAGAGGACAGGGAAAAAAGTCAGAGAGGGGGTTTAAAGAGAAAACCCCCTCTAAATTGTATTTCTGTACAGTCTTTACATTCTGCAGCAGTTCAACATGGGCAACCTTGGTTCTCGAGAGCAGGAGGACTCTGAGGGTAGGTGTTGTCTAGACGGTCTCTCTTTGTAGCCCCCCATCCCCCTCTTATGGCAAACTTTTGTGCTTTGAGTCATATCTCAGGTCTCTTATTTACAGTATTGGGATACTGTCCAAGTCTCATTCCGCCTTCTGCCTTTCTGCTTTTATGAACCTTCTCTCCCTCTCTCTGTCCTTCTCTCGCTCACTTTCTTCCCTCCCTTTCCCTGTCGCACGCAGTCTTCCCCCAGCCGGTGTGGGTTTTTGACTATATTTAGGCTGTGCTGCTTCTGGGCAACAATGCAGACTCAGTAATGTGAGTTAGACTGTAATGCATGCAGCAGGGGAGAGAAGCAGAGCAGGAGCTAGCTACTCCCAACCTGAAAGAGAGGCCTCTTCAGTTTAGAGTTTGGTTTTTTTTTCTTCTTGTTTTTGTTTGTTTTGTTTTTAGTCTAAGTTGTAAAAGTGGGCTACACCTGATTTTGAACTGTAGCTGAGGCCAGTTACACGGCCAGGTAATGTCACTGAGTGGTTTTATGTCTTGTTGACATTATTGACCAGGTATGCAAAAAGCGTTTGCTTGCTCTTTAGGAGGGCGTCACACTGGCAGCAGCTTTCTTGGCAAGTTTGTGAATGTGATAAGTATTTAATTCCTTATGAGATCACCAGTGCAGACCATGACACAGCAGACTGCTGTGTCATGGTCTGAAAACCTACTTGGAGTTCTTCTTGGTACCATGTTTGCTTAACTGTTGCATTTGGTGAAATGCTGATTTGGGGCAGTTGTTTCTATTCCAGCAAATCTCTACTGAAAGAAGTTAATTGAATTATTTATTCCCAGCAAAATAAGTAATTAAAATCACCTGATACTTGATGTTATTAACTTAGCTACTGTTTGTAAAATAAGGAGCTGCAAGCGTTTGAGACATTTACCCTTTTTTAAGTGCTGAAATATAATATTTCACCCTAATATTACATTACATGAACTAAGTCATTTTTCATATTTTTGAGTTGTTATAATTTTTCATTTATCTTAATTTGTTTTATACAAAATCATTATTCTGCTATTGGGGGAAAAGGGATTCGTTGAAAATTGGTGAAAATGGTAATTGTTGTTATGGCAACCTTGCGAAAAATAGGCACAGTTTTGGTCATTTTCCATTACGATCGACTACCACCTAATGTGCATGGCATTGTTATAGCAATGTAGCTTGTGACATCATTTGTATGCTACACGGATACCACACCAATGGAGACACCGAGGCGATGATGTTCCTGCTGCTCGGTGTATGCCTTTTTTGACAGACTCTCACACCCCGGTGTTTTTCTGTAGCCGTTTCCATCATTGCTGGGTTTGAAAAATGATGGTTTTGATTTTTGTGAAGGAGACGTTCTCATCACACATCGTGTGACACCACTAACTAGCTAATCGGTGGCATGCAGTCTGACATCACATTTTTCAGATCACGTCAGATCACTTGGAACCCCGGCCGAGTAGGTAGGTACTAAAAAAGTACCTGGTACCAGGTACTACCACCTAATTGGTGTTTCAGAAATCCCCCAAAAAGTCAAGTCAAGGCAAGGTGAGCGAGGAGGTACTAGGAAAAAGGGCTACAAGTTCAGTTAAATTTGTCAACACAATCAGCCTGAGAAACCTTTAAAACATTCATGTTTAAACGTTCAAACTTAAACTGAAGCGAGCAAACTCACTCTTGACATTAATTGAAATGAATCCGAAATGAAAATATACAAAAAGCTCTCTGGTAACCACAAGCAAGGTATTTATTTAAGTGGTATGTGTTTTAAGTTGATGTGTTTATGTTAAGTCAATATGACTTGGTTTACATTCTTCTGTCTGTGATTCACAGCAGGGGCCTACTACCCTGCACAGCCACAGTTCACCCCCTCGGTCCAGGCAGGACCCGTTATTATGAATCCTGCACCTCAACAACCACAGCCACCCCCTCAGCCTGCCCAGCACATCCCTACCAAACGGGAACGCAAACAGGTACAGTCAGCATTCCTCATCCAAAAATGTGCCACACATCAAACTCTGTGCTGCTTTGAGATGCATGTGATACAGGATATGTGTTTTACCTGCTTATGACTTGTGTGTATCCTCAATTACATTTGCTTTTATGCAACATCACCACATGTCTCTCTAGACAGACTTAACATAATCTTAAGTAATTATGTTATCAGCAAAAAAAAATCCCTGCAATTTATAAAAGAGGAGACCTTATATAAAAAAAGTGAACACAACACTCAAACAATCCGGGCAAAAAAATTATGAATGAATGACTTCTGAAATGCTGAAGAGGGAGGTGGTCACACCCTGACAATCTTGTTGCTGCACCTGGTCAAATGTTCACAATAGACGTTCATGACCATCTCATTTATGTTATCTTCATACTAAAAACTACATATTACTTTAAAAAAAAAAACAGCCACAGCTTTATAGCTGTACAGTGTAATGATTTTAGGTTTTGCATGTGATATCCAACAAGAATTTTTGGGTATCACATACAAAAATAGATATTATTAACTCTAGATATTATGCTCAGTTGCGGACACGGACAGGTGTCTGCGCAGTCAAAAAAAACATGCAGGTACTTAGACACTTTTATGCGATGATATCATTTAAATCACTGGGACCCGAACAGACCCATGTATAATCCCTGCTTTAAAGACAGGGGAACTTAACCGTGTGCTAAAGTTGATGAAAGCTTCATATTCATTATCAGCAATCAAGGTCCTTGATAATGAAGGTGGTGTCTTGCAACTGGATTTGAGATGAGTCAAAAATGTTGTTGCCCTTTTGATTTCATTATATTATATTATTATATTAGAAGTATTGGTCAGCTAGAGTAAGTGTATTACTGCAGCTTTTGCATGATTTATAGATGGATGGATAGATGGATAATTTATGGTCACTGGAGACACATTGTAGCATTATGAGCAAGTATTACACCTTTGTGTCATTGTAATCCAGTTTCAACACAATGCAATGGGATACAGAAACATTCTTGTTGCTTGTTATGATTCAGGCTTGTAATGGGACACTGAATTCAGTTTACTGATTGAAAAAGATATTAATAAACTTGTCTTTAACTTCTTATGTTGTATAGCTGAGCTGCTGTACAATGTATTCCCTGATTCAACAGAATGTCTAGTGTTCCCCCTGCACTCTAAAATGGCCTCGCCTGGTATGTGGTAGCTCTCTGTGAACTCAAGCCCCTCTCGTGTCACCATCCTTTTACATCTGAGACATCTGCAGCAATGCTTACATTTGACTGAACAGTGTAACCTGCTGCTTTTTTCAGTCTGAAAAAGTGAGTGATCCACTGTACATGGTCTATGAGACACACAAAATGTGAAGCTCTGGTTGCAAGATGATAAATGTCATTGGTAATATCACACAAAATATCTGCTTGTAATTGCACCTTATTGTGCTTTGGCTGTTAATATAAAGGGGTTTGTGTGTGTGCTCATGTGCACACTACAAGAGTTGGATTCCTTGAGTTTCGGGAGTGACATGCTTTAAAGGAGCACCAAGAGATTTGGTGTCTTGTACAGGGCACATTGACAGAAATTAGGGTCTACTGTGAACAATGGATAAAGCTTTAGGTAGCTTCACACAGAGGTAGTGGTGTGTGTGCATGTGTCTGCGTTTGTAGCTTTTTAAAGTGTTTGTTGCTAGTGTTCTCTCCCTGCAAAAATCGGATATCAGTTGACTTGCAAGAACTAAATGCCATTTTTTTTCTCTACTCCCCTGTTTGTGTGCTCTCACTATCACCCCATGTCAAAGAGAGTGTTCAGGGGGGTGGGGGGTGGAGGACATGTCAGCACATAGCTCAGCTCCACGTGGCCACCAGTCTCCTCCCCCGTTTGAGCCGGAAGGGCTAAACAGTCAGCCTTCCTCTGCTGCTGTGGCACTCCACCCCCCCTTCCTGCTCCAATTCTACGTTTTCTTTTCTGCTCTCAAAAGTCAGAAAAAAGTCTAACTTGCACAGAGTGTGCAGGATGACTGAACAGAGAGAGAGAGAGGGGTTGAGGAAACGGGGAGTTTCTTATGGTAACCCTTGTTCATTTGACAACTTTTTGTTCCTGGAAACCCTCCCATTCTCCCTGCCATGCCCCTCCTTCACACTCTGGCCCCTTTAACTGTTTGTTAGTTTCTGTGGGCGGGGGTTTGCGCATTCCAATACCAAAGCTTTACAAGGCCAGTTGCTTTATCCTTTTTTTTTTTTGCTCTTCTGCTTAGCACATGAGAGACGGTCAAGTCGTTAGCCAGCGTACTGAGAGTCAGGCCCAGCCCTGCTCTGTCTTCCGTATAGCTCTTCTGTCTCGTGCTGGATTTATATTGTGGGAGCTAAGTTGAGAAGAAGCTACTTGTTATCCACCCTCTGTCGTGTTTTTTTTTTTTGGGGGGTGTGGGGGTTTAAAGTCCAGCCCTAAGCCAGCCAGATCTGTTACTCCAGCCCTCGGATGATAGAGGCCCACTGGGGTTTGTAACACTGTGGGAGAGGAGTTGCAAGCAGGCTGAATCAGGTAAAGGTCAGCATGGTTGAGCTAATACTGTCAAAAGTAGGTCAGAGAGCAAAAGTGTTACAAACGGTTTAATCCTTTTCTAGGAATGGCCTGTGTCACTGAAGTTCGCAGCATTTGGACTCCTGAATTCATTGTTACTTTGTGTGATTGAGAAAACACGTGTTTGTAACGTATAAGAAGAGTGCAGTGTGTACACAGGAATGCATTCTGTTGTCAGATCTGATTATGTTTTGCCTTTACGTGAGCAGGCTTTTTGCAACAACAACGGCTTAAAGCAGCAGTGGAATTTTGTTTCGCTGTTTGGCTTCAAGTTGGCTTAATTTAATTCACGCTCAGTCAGACAGCTTTTCTGGTGACTCAGAGGCTGAAGCACATTCAGTTGGGCAGCAGAGGAATTTGCATGGTGGTTAGAGTTTGGATTTTGTGTGCCTCAGTGTTCAGGCTGTGAAGAAGCTTTCATTCAATGAGGCAAGCTAGTGAGTAAGAGCAAAAGGGAGGGCTGTGAAAGAAGACGAATGTAGGCACTTCACCACGGGAAGCAGTTTTTTTTTTTTTTTGTTTTTTTTCCCCCCTGCCTTTATTCTTCATTCGAAGTTAGTTTCAACTAAAGCTTTGTCTGTGTTATTTACCTGCTGTCCCTTACCCTCACCTTTTGTTCTATTTACTTACACCAGCTCATCTGCTTTCTTTCCTCCACAGATCAGAATAAGAGACCCAAACCAAGGAGGTCGAGACATCACAGAAGAGATTATGTCAGGGGGCCGTAGTGGCTCCACCCCAACCCCACCACAGGTGAGCCACAGTGCCACATTCTTAACTAACAGTACTCAGGAGAGCGGCCATACAAGCACACTGTTCGCTTTTACGTTTTATAATTTTCCAAACTCAAACACTTAAAAGTGACATTACCTGACAACTACTGTTTTCTGAGGTCCATTTTAAAATATAGAAAAAATACTTTCTGCTTTATTTAGTTTAAGATTAAATAAAACAGAAAGGACTACAATTGACTCACATGCTCTGTCCACATGTTACTACTTGGAAAGAATGCTGCAGATTGCCATTTCCGATACACTACAATCTGTCAAAATCAAACTGACTGGCACTTTGACACGTGCCTTGTAAAACAAGCTGGGATTTTAGCCTGTTTTTTCTTTTTCTTTTCCCCCCAATTGCCAAATGGGGGGAAAAAAGTGACCTCAATTGTAAGCTCACCTTTTAGTTTGCGTGTATGTCTCCCAACAGACAGCCATACCTGGATCAGAAAGTACGTCATTGACCCAGGCCAACGGTGAGAGTGTCTCAGCTGCTACTATACCAGCACTGGTTAGACCAGGTGAGTGGCACATGCATAGTCTTGAACACAGTTGAATGCACAGTTGATACATATTTTACTTACTAGAATTTTAGTACTGCAATTTTTATAATGGTTATTTATATGCATCCTGCTTAGCCTTTTGTACTTTGCAAAACCATTCTTTACTTTGAATAGGTCTTAAATTCAACTATAAAATGAAATGATTCCAGTTTATGTTTTCCAGTTAATATGATTACTTAATTGTTAAGATTGACTTCTGCCGGTAAACAGCAATAGCTGTTAAAGAAGCGAGGAGAAAGGGAAGGTAGAGCCTGTGCTATGTATGACTTAATGTTTCATTACTTTGGATATCTTATTAAAGTAACTGGGGACCAAACTTGATTCATGAAAAAAGCCATCTATGTGGATATAAAGGCGTGTTAAGTCACAGCCTGTGGGAATAAGCAGTTCTTAGTTGAAACACATTGGCTTTTTACTGTTCAGTTGTTTATCCATGATTTTAGTCTGTGTGAGCAGCTATATCGCGGAGCCCTGTGGTGAACAAGAAGGTGAATCTTGAGCAGTCAGCATGGCATTTTTTATTTTGTCTTTTCTTTAAAACAGAGCTTAGTTTTTGTTTTTTTTTTTTTCCCACTTAAAGTTAAGTAGGGTTATCCGCATTGAAGTGCACGCAACTGCTATCAAGCACCACTCGATGAGTGATGTCCTAGTAAATCCATGCTGCTTGGTCCCATTCTCTCTGTTGGATTAAAACAGAGTTAAAATGAGTTGTTAACATCACTGAGTGGCTCGCCCAAGTGTAGGGAAACAGAGAAGGTGGGGGGTTGAATGAGGTATAGATATATAACATAAAAAGCTTTATTGTCCCCACATAACAGACCAGTGGCTGTGGGTGAATATCTTGTTTTCAGAAACGATGTATTCAGTGTTAATTGTAAAAACATGAATGTAGACCGTATAACTGTCATATTTTTTTTTTTCTGACTTTGACCCTCCAGATGACAGAAGGAAACCTACGCCTCCACCTGTGGCAAAGACCCCTGAACTTTTCAAAGGCGACTCCATCCCTACAGAGGCTAACACCTCTGATACGAACACTAAGACTCCTTTACCCGCTCCTCTGTCAGAAGCTGAGAACACACCTATTAACACTAATTCTGCACTTGCATCGAGCCCTACTGTTCCAGATGTGATGGATGCTCCTCCGACTCACAGGGACCCTACACCCCCTCCCCAGTCAGCACCTGAGATACCTGCCTACCCTGCACCCCTTCCTGATCCTGTCCCCACCTCTGCTGCACTGAACAAAGTTGACAATGTTGCCACAGAGGTGAAAGAGGAGGTGGCAAAGGAAGAGGAGAATAAAGCAGAAGAGAATGTAATGTCTGTAGACACACCCCAAACTCCTCCTTCCTCCACTAATGGTGTGGCAGAGTTGGAGCCTGAAAGGTTGTCGGTCACGTTACCACCAAGTCACCTAGAGGACCCTCTGGAGTCTCCAATTGCACAGCCTGAGGAGCTCCGCCTACCCAACGGGCTGCCGCTCCCAGCCCCTCAAGACCCCGAAGCGCCTGCCGTCAGCACAGCTGAACGTGACGACAGCCCCATAGCTGAACCAGATATCAGTCAGCAGCCGATAATACAGACATCTGCAACCGTCGCTCAGGCAGCACTATATGTAGAAGCCATACCTCCACCTGCTGAACATTCAACCCCTGCGCCCGCTGCTCAAGAAGCGGAACCCCCTCAGGCAGCACCTGCTCAGCCTGAGGTTCCAGAAACAGATCCTGCAGCGACCCTGGATGTTAAGGAAGACACTCCAGTGCACCAGTCTAGCACTAAGGAAGAGACTTCTTCTCCTACAGAGACAGTTTCAAAAGCTGACAATACCCCAGAAAAGGTGCCCACTCCTCCCCCTCCTACAGCAGAGGAGAGGGAAGACACTCCTCCTCCTCCCCCACAGACAGTCACCCCTGCCCCTGTAGAAACTACTATGCAAGGTCAGTCACTTCCCCAACTTTATTTTAGTCATTTGTTTCTGCTTTCTACAAACTGAGAATCGAGTCATCCTCAGGTTTTCTGTCAGATGCGGTATTTTTAAGCTCCTCTGAGCCTGCCTGTCTTTCTTTCTCTAGCTGCTGTGTCTGTGCCAAAGAAAAAAAGAAAGATGAAGGATCTAAACAAAAAGGAGGCAGTAGGAGACCTCCTGGATGCCTTTAAGGAGGTATGTGATCAATGATGTATTTGTTCATTCATTCTCATACTTTTCTTACCTGTTGTAACTAATCTGCAAATACTCCATATGCACTGAAGCTGAAAAGAAACTAGTTTAAGTCATCAACCCTTTCCAGCCACATAGGATGAACTGTAGTTGCTGACTTTTACTGTAATGTCTTAATTAATCTCATAAATATGAGCTTGACCCGTTTCTAAATTCCAAACTGATTTTTCTGACTAAGCAGCAAAAAGTGGTTCCACCAGAGCCTGAGCCAGTACCAGCACCAGAGCCCCAGCCCCCTGCCACTGCTCCCCCTGCCCAAGAGGAGGCAGACTTAACCTGGGAGGACAAGGAGGACAAGCTGGATGCTGAGAACATTCAGCCGGATCCTCCCAAGCCGGCTGCCACTGACAAGAAGTATCAGTACAAAGAGGGTGGGTGTCTGAAACTTGACAGAATTTAAGAATTTATTCATTGAATGGACTACCTTCCTCTTCTCATATGTTGTGAAATGTCTTTTAACAAGAACACATCTTCTGTTTTCTGTTTGCTTCAGAACAATGGAAGCCAATCAACCCAGAAGAGAAGAAGAAATATGACCGTGAGTTTCTTCTGGGATTCCAGTTCATCTCAGCCAGTATGAACAAGCCTGAGGGTCTACCAGCCATCAGTGATGTTGTGCTGGACAAGGTGCATAGATTTACCCTAAAAACAAGTCTAAGTGAAATAAGACCCAAAAAAAGATGTCTACATCACGTAGTAGTGGAAATTGTAAATAAGTTCCCTTCCTGCTTTCTGTCTTTTCAGGCTAATAAGACACCTCTGCGACAACTTGACCCCAGTCGCCTACCAGGAATGAACTGCGGTCCTGACTTCACGCCCTCCTTTGCCAACCTTGGCAGGCCCAGCATGGGAGGAGGAAGCAGAGGACCAGTGAGTTCAAATTCTCTTTGTGTAACCCAGCACTTTCCAATTGAATCATTACTTAAATTAAATCACGTTTTGATGTTTCCCTTACAGTCTCCAGGTATGGGCATGGGGATTGTCGGACCACGTCGCTCTCAACAAATGCAGAGGAAAGAACTGAGGAAAATCATCAGCAGCATGCCACTTAGTGATGAGGTGCAGCTGAACAAAGCAGAGAAGGCGTGGAAGCCTTCAGTGAAGAAAAGCAGTCGCAGCCGTGGGGCAGAGGAGGTAAACGAGAGTGAACCAGAGCAGATCAAGACCCAGGAGCTGTTTAAACGGGTGCGCAGCATCCTCAACAAACTGACCCCCCAAAAGTTTCAGCAGCTCATGAAACAAGTAACAGAACTGACCATTGACACGGAAGAGCGGTTGAAAGGAGTCATAGACCTCACCTTTGAAAAGGCCATCTCTGAACCAGACTTCTCTGTGGCCTATGCCAACATGTGCCGCTGCCTTATGGGGGTAAGTGATGTCTCACCCTACATATATGCTTGAATATTTACACTGGAAGTGTTGTTGTTTAGATGTTTAAGTTATGCAGCAGAGTAGGGGTGGGCGGTATAAGGGTATATGGTAGACAGTAATAGCGAAGAGACGAAGCACGTTTTGGAATATCAGGAAAGCGAAAAACTGCGCCCTCCACAACCGCCCAGTCAGTCAAGTGGAAAGAAAAAAAGGTGTCCCTTCACACCAGCAGACTGATCTTTTCCAAAGGCACATTTTGCACTTTTTTTAACAACTTAGAATTTAGTGTTTTACTGATATTTTACTTGTATTTTTAATTCAAAATTTTTTGCCCATTTATCTTCATTTTTAAAAAAAACGTGTGCACAATAAATGTTCTTAAAATGGCATTCTATACTGTTCAGTCATTTTGATACACACACACAGAAGAAATATAGGGCAATATATATCGTTACTGCACATGCTTCAAATTATACTGCAATATGGATTTTAGGCCATATCGCCAAGCCCTACAGCACAGTATAGAAAATCAGTGCTAGATTTGTCAGTCTGTCAAGTCTGTATCATATTGTTGTGTGATTGATGGATAAACAGTAAATGAAGAGAAAGTAATGCATGCTTTACCAAACACGGAGTACAAAATCACTTTTAAGCTTGTTCACACACAGCTACGAGTGATTAACATGACACTGCAGAGCAAGAAGTCTGTAGATATTAGCTAAGCATTTAAAATGGTATCAGCTGACTGCAGGTTTCTCCCAACCTTAACGAACCATACATTTACATAATGACTGAAACTAGCACCACTGAGTAACAAAAGGCCTCGAAGTCAGTTTCATGATCATTAATATGTAAATTATCAAGGTTAATGGCCATAAGTACCATTCGCAGAGAGTTGGGGAGTGGCTGCAATGTAGTGAAGCATTTTGGGGTCCTTTGCGATTCTTGTCTTGAAAGGTGCTATTTAAATAAAATTTTACCTACTTACTTGCAATCACAGCATAGTAACATAGTGAAAAATGTACTCTTACAGGGTCATTATGCTCACTCGGCGCTACCTGCTGTGCCTAGTTTGACATCACATCCTTTGTCGTACGCCACAATCTTGCCAGCACTTTGGCTGGTCATGCACCTCTCGATTTTTGTAATTTGGTACGGTGTGCCACAACTGCATCTGTACAGTGTACGGTCGGTTTTTGCCACCATTTTAATGATTTTCCAGCACAGGAGCTCAGACATTCACAAATACACCAAGGGAGACCTTGGAACTGTTTGAAAACTTGAGGCTTTGTTGAAAAAACTTGGCAGAATAACCCTCAGCAACGTCTTTGGTTCTGGTTTTGACTTTTCTCCTCTAATATCAGCACTTATGCCAGTTTTGTCTGGGTGATGACACCTATCATTCAAGAGAATACTGCAGCAGCATCCTGTGCCTTATTGAAATAAATAGAAGTGACTGTGAGACAATGTTTAGGCAGTGAGCGAAGCGACCATTGCTGTGGGTGTATTGAGGGTATTGTCAATAATAAAAATAAAAACTGTGGTTTGTTGGGCAACAATTCTTTTTAATGAACTTTTGAAGTGAGATAGCTCTGTACTATATATTTTTTATATGTACATATGTGTGTTTGTGTGTGTATCTATGTGTGTTTGTGTCTGTGTGCATGTATATATGTTTTTTGTTGTTGTTGTTTTGTTTTGTTTTGTTTTGTTTTTTAAATAACATTGTTTGATCTTAAATGTAGTTGTTGAGGCAATGCAGGAAGCCCGAACTCCACCGCAAAAGTGACATCATGGTTTGTAATAGATTGACACCGGGATTGGCAGATGCAACAATGCTTTTGCAGTGGTGTCAATCCTAGTACTGCTAGTTTACACATGTCTTTGAGTCACCAGTGATGAACTTAAATTAGTGCCACATGTCTGGGCCACTGATCTAAGTGATGGGATTGAGGAGCCACTGCAACACTGAGCTTGCAACCGGTTTTCTTTTGCCCTTTACTTAACATATGTTTTCTGTCTCTGCTTTTTTCAGCTTAGAGTCGAAATTCCAGATAAACCAGGAGCCACTGTGAATTTTCGCAAGCTGCTGCTAAATCGATGCCAGAAGGAGTTTGAGAAGGATAAGGACGATGATGAGATTTTCGAGAAGAAGCAGAAAGAGCTGGAAGCTGCATCCGGGGTATGTATGCTGCATTGTGAAGTATAATTTGCACATAGGAAGTCAATAGTTAAACATCTGAAAGGTTTTAGAGATCCATCTAACTGTACTTGTTTTTAAATGCCTTTTTCTGTGTGTTTGTTTCCCAGGAGGAGGAGAAGCAGCGGCTCATTGAGGAGTTAGAAGAGGCTAAGGACAAGGCCAGGAGGAGGTCTCTAGGCAATATCAAGTTCATCGGTGAGCTGTTCAAGCTGAAAATGCTCACAGAGGTCATCATGCATGACTGCATTGTCAAGCTGCTCAAAAACCATGACGAGGAATCTCTGGAGTGCCTGTGCAGACTATTGTCCACCATTGGCAAGGACCTTGACTTTGAGAAGGCCAAGGTACAAAACACACACATGTTGGAATCACATGACCGAGATGCATGCAACCCAAGATTCTGTAATTTTGACTGATAAACGCACAATGCACTTAACCTAACCATTGTGTCCCACTTCAGCCTCGTATGGACCAATACTTTAATCAGATGGAGAAAATAATAAAGGAGAGGAAGACCACCTCCAGGATCCGTTTCATGTTGCAGGATGTGCTGGACCTTCGACGGGTAAATAACAAAGTCACATATGGACTCAATGAGCTGTTTTGCATATATAATTTGGAGCTTAAGCCTTTTCCCCAGCCAAATCTCTCTGGTTGCAGATTCGTTGTTTAAAAAAATGCTTATTTATAAATTTTATGATTTGAGTAGACCAAAAAAAAGATCTAGCTTTTTAAGCCTGACCCACTATGCAACACTTGAGATTTTACAGGCACTTTTATTAAATCAGACAAAATGATAGAAAATGAGATTTTATATATCATATTTAAATCTGTTGGGTTCCCAATTAGGAGCTGCTGCATGCTTCAGGAAACTAACAGTTCAGAATGGTTATTTTGAACTGTTTCCACTCAGTTGTGGGAAGTCTGTTGCATGTGGTTGTGATCAGAAAGAAAACTAAAATCATTCAAATCAGTATTGGTTTATGTGTGCACTCTTATACAGAACATTACAGTAGCTTTACATACTGTCAGACTCTCTTTGTGATGAGGAAATTAAGATTTTACACTCCACCAGAGACTGACAAAAGCAGTAACTTTATCTGGGGAAACCCTTAGTGCTGTCTTGATTGCCTGGTTACTTTGTTATTGTGTGTTGTTGTTTTGTTTGGTTCTTGTTAGCAAACATTTATTAAAACACAAAATTGGCAGCAATTTCTCTTCAACTTTAAAGAAACCACTTTTTTTTTTTTTAACATTCTCGGCGCTCACTTGTGCTGTCACACAAGGACTTTAGACATTAACTTCATAGTAGGTAGTTTGTGTGTATGTGTGTCTGTGTGTTGAGGACTATGTTTTCACTAAGGTGATTATATTTCTGTGAGTTTTTGCAGTCATGTTAATGCGATGAGTTTTACACATAACTCATGCATTATTGTTGCATATGGTCTGTGACCCTGCATGGTGCTGTCCATAGCCCAGAGACACCCACACTGGTCCTTCAGCTCTGGCCAGTGGGAGGCTCATACACGGGCTAAGAAAACAAGTCTTCCTCAGCTCATTAATGCAGGGCAGCTCCTAAACACAGAGCTACTCTGTGCCATTGGCTGAGACAACAAACAGCAGTATGTTCATTCATCTTCTCTCAATTGAAGTAACAGGATTTGAGTGATCCTATGCTGTGTCATCATGTGTGCCTCATAATTTTCCTGTCACCCCTTCCCCCCCCAATTCATCTCTTTTATGTGCAACTTTCTGAAGCCAGTTAAGTCTGGTGGTATTGAAGCTTCTTTCTTTTGAAGGAATGTTGCAGTCCTTTAGTTAGGCTTCCAGTCCCTCCCACAAAGTCCTACAAAACCTGCTGTTTTCAGTGTTTTTCAAGCTGGAATCTGCTGCTCTGTGTCAGCGTAGTTTAATTGAAGCACATACTGCATGTTTTATTCCTTTCAAGACAAAAACAGAAATGCGACTGGAATGATTATCTCACTCTCTCTCGCTCTCTTGTTCTATGAACACTGCAGTTATAAAGGTCACTGATTTAGAGACACTCATCAAAATGACAAGGGTACATAAGCTCTGCTTTGTGTTCATTCATACAAGACAGAGTTGGCGACATGGGCAGAAAAAGAACACATTTTCAAATTCATCCTCATTTTTTAAATTTTCTTTTTTTGTGTGTGTGTTTGTTGTTGTTTCCCCCCCATCATTCTCACAATTCTGTCTTGTACATGTTCCAGAATAACTGGGTGCCCCGGCGAGGCGATCAGGGTCCCAAGACCATCGACCAGATCCACAAAGAGGCTGAGCTGGAGGAACACAGGGAGCAGATGAAGGTACAGCAAGCCCTCATCTCTAAGAAGGAATCCAGTGGAGGCTCAGGAGGCAGGATGGGTGGAGGCCGTCGGGGCCCTCACTCTCCAGGTCGTCGAGGCCCTCATTCTCCAGGCCGTAGGGGACCCCACTCCCCAGGGCGTGGTGCCTCTCCCCAGGATGACGGCTGGAACACAGTGCCCATCTCTAAAAACAGACCTATTGACACCTCTCGCCTTAGCAAAATCACTAAGGTAAGAGAAGGCGGGGGTTTCTTCTCACGCACAATGTGAACACATTTTGACAATCAATTAAAAATATCTAACTTCTAATGACTGCTTTTTCTTCTCAGACTCCTGTTCTTGACTTCAACAATCAGCTGCTCGCCCCAGGAGGTAAAGGCACGTGGGGCAGCTGGGGAAAGGGCAGCAGCGGTGGCACAAGTGCCAAGCCTGCAGATTCTGGTAGGTTTTTTCCGCAAATGTGTTTATACATCAAACAATTGTCTATTTGTGTGAATCAGAACTGAAGTGTAATTTTATCTCATGTGCCTGTTTTAATCCCCAGGCTCAGAGACTGGTAGCCGACCAGCCACCAGCACCCTCAACAGGTTCTCAGCCCTGCAGCAGCCTTCGTCTTCCTCAGGCTCTTCAATAGACACAGATAAGAGAATTCCTCAGAGGTGAGCAACGGGACACAATTCTCATTACCAGCTCAAACTTTTCATACTGTGAGTGTGTAGAGATGTATTTTACAATTGTACCTCTGAGACTTCTTGTTTGAACTCTACAGAAACAGCTTGAGTCGAGAACGAAGTGATCGTTTTGATCGCTCAGATCGTGGCAGCGACCGCTTCGAGCGACGAGACGACCGTGATCGAAACCAGCTCCAGGTCACTAAACGCAGTTTCAGTCGGGAGAAGGAGGAGCGGAGTCGGGACAGAGAGCAGCGTGGCCCTGCTGATCCAGTCCGCCGTGTGGCGAGCATGACGGACGACCGAGACAGCAGAGAACGGGCCAGAAGCAGAGAGAATGGTAGGCTGCCCGAGATAACTTTAGCATACAATATTAAATATTTAAAACTTGAATTAAAAAAACAATACTATATAAAGAAATCAGACAGCAGGAGACCAGACTTGAAAAAATAGTCCTTTTTTAGATACATGGAATCATCACACCAGTATAAACTTGGAAAATTCTTTCTGCAAAAGTTAGGGGTCCATGCCCCTAGATTAACATTTTTTTATGAATGAAAAAATGACATCCATGATGTAGTTAGTGTTTCTAGAGGTGGTGGTTGCAGGACATGTACAGAGTACTCATAGCTCTGGCTGTGAGCACAGTGGCCCTCACTTACTAATATGTGCGTGTCAACATTCTTATTTATGAGATGGGACAATTTTGCTCTTACTGCCATGCATATGTTAGTGAAGCAGACTCATTCTAAATTAACCAGATTGTGTTCACTGCCTGCACTCTGCATGCTGCCCCCCTCCTATTTGAAATTTACAAAAGCAAAAAACACTTGCACCACTGAGGCAAAAAAAGGAGGAGATGGTCAGACTGGAGAAAAAAAGGGTTGGGTCCAAGGAGGAAGCCAGCAAGTGTTTCCATGGGAGTGATAACAGTCTGAAAAGATGAAGTTTTTCCAATATTGTTTCTTCTGAGAAACTCGCTATGGATCAAGTTTTTAAAAAAGTTTGTAATCAAAGTTCATTTGTTTAAAAAAATGATTAAAAACATGAAAAAAAAAAATTGCTGCAAGGGCACGGGGGGGGGATCCAGATTTTCCAGCATCTGTGGGAGAGTGCCAGTAAATTAAACTGTAATTAATGGCATCCAGCTTGCTTGATGTCATTTATTATGAAATATGAGATCAGTTAAAAAAGGCCTGTTTCAGACAGAGGATCAGATAGATGGTGATGATTTTTCATTTTGAAATCATACAGAGCTGCAAACTAAGAATAAAAATATGGATTTTAAAAGTAGCATAATAACTTCTGCAGCTCTTTTTGTCATCAGTGCAATTTTCCACAATTTAATAAGAACACGATTCTCTGAAAGCTTCAAATATTTTTTTTTTTTTTTGTTACGGAGAAAAATTAACTACACCCCAAACATAAAAATGTTGGCAGGACTGCTGTGCTCCTCATTATTTAGCTGGACTGACTTAAGTTTGAAGATTTACAAGAAGATAAGTGTAGGAACAACGTTTCTGTTCGTCCTTGGAGTTTTTTTTCCCTCATGTAGCTTAAAATCTGAATTGTTGAATTAGTGTTTTGTGTTTTATTCTTTTTCTTTCTTTCTTTCTTTCTTTTTTGTTCTGTGAACAGCAAAGAGGGAGACAGCTGCCACCACTCCACCTCCCCAGACCCCCACCAAGCCTGCCTTGACCGAGGAGGAGTTGGAAAAGAAGTCCACAGCCATTATTGAGGAGTACCTCCATATCAACGACATGAAGGTACACACTGATGCTGCTTTTTAAACGATGCAACTCTAATAGTCTTCTTATTCACAGTGAGAGTTTCAGTGTATTTCCATCATCTAAAGTCCACAGTGTTGACACCTGAACATCTATTTATTCCACTTAAAGCCATGAGAGGATAAAAGAGGAGCTTATGATTTACTGCTGTCTTTCTGTCCTTGTCTGTCCCCACAGGAGGCTCTGCAGTGTGTGCAGGAGATGAATAGCACTCAGCTGCTGTTTGTGTTTGTACGAAACGGGCTGGAGTCAACACTGGAGCGCAGCACGATCGCCAGGGAGCACATGGGCCTGCTGCTACACCAGCTCATTAAGACCGGCATCCTACCAAAGGAGCAGTACTACAAAGGGTGAGTACAGAACCCCCAGGGAGGTGCTGGGTTAACCAGTAAAGTTTGGACCAGCAAGACTCCACATTACCAGCGGCCCGCAGGGAAACGTCAGGCTTGTGAATATTTTTCAGCATTTGGTGAAATCTTAAAACCCCCTGTTTGGCCAGAAAGCAGTGAGTTTCCATATATTGATACCAGCATGGTGCGATGCTGCTAATTCCATCTGCTGAGTCAAGTTGGGCTTTTTCTTGCATTTCTTAACCCTTGAATAATCTTTGATGTCCGTGTACTGTGCTTCTTTTTTCAGGCTTAAGGAAATCCTGGAGGTGGCGGAAGACATGGCGATAGACATCCCCCACATCTGGCTCTACCTGGCAGAGCTGCTCACTCCCATGCTTCATGAGGGAGGCATCCCCATGGGAGAACTTTGCAGGTTTGTTATAGTACTTGCCAAGTCTCTCAACACTTTACATGAGGAATAAATGGGATATTTCTATTTGTTGATGGTTAATTTATCGGTTGCCTGATGTGTCTTCAGGGATGTCTCAAAGCCTTTGATCCCTCTGGACAAAGCTGGAGTCCTGCTGGTTCACATCCTCACTTTACTCTGCAAAGAAATGGTAAGAGCTGATCATTATTATGTCATATTGTGGTTTTGAAAAGCTAGCATATATACCTAAACTTTTGTCCCAGAAAAAATAAGATTGAGATCTTGTGGCAGTCATAAATATGATTGCGTTTTCCATCAGTCTACAAATATCTCTTTCCTCCCATCAGAGCCATAAAAAGGCAGGTACAATGTGGAGGGAGGCTGGCCTGCGGTGGAAGGACTTCCTCCCCGAGGACGTAGACGTCAACAAGTTTGTGACAGAAAAGGTGAGGGTTCACTCACTGCCTTCATCATTAACAGCCTGCTGTCTGTGGTTATAATCGATGTAATTCATCACTGCGAAGGAAAAAGCAAGAATCTAAAGCTCAGGTCCTAACCGAGGAGTCTGAATATGACTTTGTGTTCACATAGTTAAAGAAAACTTCCACTGGCTTATCATGCTCCAATTCTTTTAAACTCTTCTGAATTTGGGTTACTTAATTCAGTTTTTTTTGACCGTATTAAGGATATCAGCGTTGTACATCATACAGATCCAAGTAAGAAAAAAAGGGTCTTACCATTGTAATGACAGATGCTGAAGAAATGGAGAAAAAAGACCATTTTAAATGACCAGAGGTGAAAAGTAATGACTTATCAAATGTTAGGTATCATCATTGTTTATGTGATCTTAAAATACCACACATGGATCTTAAATGAGTTCCATTAATAATAGTAGTAAAATAGTCTAATCCTCCAGTCCAATATGAAGTGTTACAACATTTAATGTAATGCAGAATAAAAGGAAGAATTATTCTCGTAGCATGTGATGTGACAAACGTTGTGAAAAATGACCATGATGTCCCTCTCCCACTCTCTGTAGAATGTGGAGTTTACACTGGGCGATGAGTCGGAGAAGGGCAAAAAGAAGGAGCTCAGCGCTGCAGATCTAACCAGACAGCTGGACAGACTGATCCAGGACAAGGCTGACAACCAGAGGATCTTTGACTGGATTGAGGTTGGTTTCAGATCCACTCATGTGGGTTCTGACTTTTAGAACCTGAAAATGTGTCATCGTTAGTGTCTTAACAAAGCAACTTTCGTAACCGCAGCACTAACAGAGCTGATTGAGACAACTCGTCGTCTTTTGGGTGGTGTTTTCCAGTTTTGTGCACACGTAAATAAATGTGATTCTTTGTAGGCCAACCTGGATGAACAGCAGACCTCCTCCAACATGTTTGTCAGAGCGCTGATGACCTGCATCTGCCAGTCAGCAATTATTTGTGAGTCATTCTGCACTCTTCGCATTAAACACTATTAACACTAGACTAAGTAGACTAGTAGACTTCCTGGTCCACTTCAGTTCTGATGGGCTTTAAGTTCTCTTACCATATTACTGAACTTTGGGACCTTTTACTGCTGAAATCAGTTAAATCATGTGTTACTTAAAGTGAGCTTTTAGTTCCCTCACAGCTGACAGGACTTATGACTGACAGGATTTATGTTTAACATTTGGTAGAAGTCTCATCTGCTGGGAAAAAAAAACTTGATCTTTTTATTTCATTCCCCTTTTTTAAAAATGTTCTGTTAATTGTCAGTATGTGTGGCTTTAGTTGTACTTTTAGGAATGAAAGGGCCGCTACTCAGTGTGTAAAAATAATCCATGTCAGAGGATGTAGTCCGAGTGAAATGTGAACATTCTTGAAATTTTTCCCCCGCAGGTGAGATTCCCTACAAGGTTGACAGCGAGCAGATCAAACTGAGGGCGAAGCTCCTGCAGAAATACCTAAAGGACGAACAGAAGGAGCTACAGGCTCTGTATGCTCTGCAAGCCCTCATGTTGCAGATGGAGCAGCCTGCCAGTAAGTAGCTCATTCAGGCTCAGGTTGTCCTTTGTCAATGCTTTGAAATTCAGATTTCTGCTTCTCTTCATGCTACAACTTTAAAGATTAAGATAGTGATCGGCATCATTTCCTCATTCCTCACCATTTTCCTCATTTCCTCATCATTTCCTTTCTCCCCTCCCTCATCAGATCTGCTGCGAATGTTCTTCGACACACTCTACGATGAAGACGTGATCAAAGAGGAGGCCTTCTACAAGTGGGAGTCCAGCAAAGACCCCGCCGAACAGCAGGGGAAGGGCGTGGCCTTGAAGTCCGTCACTGCCTTCTTCACGTGGCTCCGCGAAGCCGAGGATGAATCCGATAACAGCTAGGGGCTGCTCGGAGAATCGATGGGAGTTCTGGGCAAACCCATGGGGAGAGCGAATGTTCTGTGGATGATTCACAAGAGGCTGAATCAGCAAAAGCCTTCTGCATAAACAGAAAAAAATAAAAATAAAAAAAAAAACTTCTTCAACTGGGAGAGATTGTATTATGGATCGAACATTCGATCGTTTTTTTTTTTTTTCTTGTTTGTTTTCAGTTTCTTGTTTTTCTTCTGTGCAACCGAATGTCTTTTTTTGAAACAAACACAGGATTAACTAAAGAGAAAAATAGATTTGAGAGAGAGAGAATGCTGAGAAGAGTTGAAAGCTGTAGGAGATGCTCTGATGCTGTTTCCTTCAGTATTTTTATTTTTTGGGTTGTTTTCAGAAAGCTTTTTCTCGCCACGGCAAAACTACTCAAGACATTTTGCTTAAAGACAGAAAATATAACAGAAGACTTTAAAAGGCTGTTCACATCTATATTTTTGATGAATTCACCCTTTATCATGTGGACATGACAGATTTCATGCTACATGTCCGCCGTTTGGATCTACATGACGTGCTCATGTAGAGCTTTTTGTTTCCCTTTTCCCAGTGTTGGATGATTAAGGGTGGTTTGATTTTTTTTTTTTTTTTTTTTGTAAGAAAAATTGAAAACTACAAAGAAAAGAGCCGTCTAAGAGACATTTCAGTCATGAGTGAATGCAACGGTTGTGGACTTCCTGAGGACATTGTCACTGAGGAGAGGGGCAATGAACATTGACCATTTTGCTGCTGGCAGGGGTGGCAGCGATGCTACCCTTCAAAACCCCAGCCCAACTCAATCCCACCACCCCCACCCTCTATTGTGTCTGTTTCACTTGTTTCCTGCGCTTCAAAAACAAACTGTGGACTGAGAGAGGGAGAGCAAGAGCGAGGGATCATGGTTTCACCCTCGTTCAAAGCCTTTTCGTGTTTTTGTTTTGTTTTTTAAAGAAAAAGTATCATTATTGAAACTTGAAAAAGTATACAGACAAAAATCCACTTTAATGACAAAGGACTTTTAAGAAAAGTTTAACAGTACGAATCCTAAGGCCTTTCTTTGCTTCCATGAGTGGAAATGCATTTCAGGAGAGTTCTGTAAATATACGATGAATAGTTTTCTTTTAAAGAAATTATGCTAATGTAACCCCTATTTCCCCTGCTCCTCTGAAACAATGTGGCAGTTTTTTTCCCCCCCTGTATTTATATTTTTCTCTCCTCAGCTGGCAGAAGGTGCTTGTGATATCCAACCCCAGTCATTGATTACAGTTTAATTGAAAAATTGTAAATACTTTTCTGCTTTACTTTATTAAAAAAGATATTTAATTAAAGAAAATTATTGCCTCTTTTCACATCCAGAACTGGAAGAGATAATAAAGATGGTTGCAAATAAAAAGGAAAATGCAGATACTTGTGGTTTTGTGACCAGAGGCGGCAGCAAGGCCGGTGCTGTTTTACCACTTTGATCCTGATGATTTGAAAATCAAATATAGTGGTTGATGTTTGATTTTTTTTTTTTTTTTTTTTTTTTTCAGACATGCAAAACAGATTTCCCTAACAATATATTAGGTTGTGGGTTGTGTTTTTTTGTTTTTGTTTGTTTGTTTGTTTGGTGTTTTTTTTGGGGGGGGGGGGGGTTGTGTTTTTTTAAATGAGTATCTTTCAGGTTAAAAAATAAATCAGAGGGGCTTTATTATAGACGCTTAACTCCTGAATTTGAGCTTCATCATGAGACACGAGTCATGATTCAGAAACATGAGAAAAGTAAAACCTTTAGAATGAATACGTTTTTAGCCTGGGGAAGTGGTGGCATGGCCAGTGCTGCTTTCCCACTTTGATCCTGTGATTGGAACATTCCTCGGTGACTGCAGATTTGTTGACTGAATGTGAATCACCCAAAAGGTGACTCTGGTGGCCTTTTGGGTGCACTGAACTTGTTATCATTGTTCAAGAAGTCAGTTTGAGGTTTGTGACATGACATATTATCCTGCTTGAGGCAGCCATCGTCCCGCTCTTCTGCATACCTTGGTTGCATCCATCCGTCCATTTTCTTCTGCCTATTTGATTCTGGACTGCTGGAGCCTATCTCAGCTGTTAAAGGACGAGAGGCAGGGTACAGCCTGGACAAGTCGGCCGTCTGCCACAGGGCTAACACATAATAGCCCTTCACACATAACCAGTTAACCTAATCACACAAACTGCATGTCTCTGGACTGTGGGAGGAAGCCAAAGAACCCACGCAGAAACGGGAAGACCCTGGCCAGGTGGTAGATTCAAACCCAGGACACTCTTGCTGTGATACTAACCAGTGTTATTTGAGTTACTGGACAATCCCAGCAGATCACCAGTTTCTGAAATACGCAGACCATCCTGTCTGGGACCAACAACTCTAGTTCAAAGTCACTTAAATCACCTTCCTTTCTTATTCTGGTGCTTGGTTTGAATTTCAACAAGTTGACTTTAACATGTTTACATGACAATAAGTCATGTGATTGGCTGATTAGATATTTGCATTAAGGAGCAGTTGAAGAGGTGTACTCTTCAACTGCCAAAAAGTGGCTATAGAATTCAAGTTAAACCTGATTTTTATTTATTTCCCTATACACAAAAAGCCTGAAGATTCCAGCACAAATCTCACAGAGCAAACGAAAACATCTGCTTGAAGTTGGCAGTGGTGGACTCAGGTCTTTCCAAAAAAAAAAAAAAAATCACAGTAGAAATATCACTTCATTAATGTCTCCAACAGCAAATCACTTTGACTACTTCAGTTCAGACAGGTGAGCTGTTATCTGTTTTCTCCACTGTAATGACAGTTGATCCACTGACTGACCTTCAGTGTATGACTCCATTCCAATAAAATTTAAGAATGTGGCATCTCTAGTAATTAAAGTATCCAAATGAGGCAGTTATGTTACGATACATCAAAACCATGAGAAACCGTCATTTCTAAATGGCCCGTGTCTGACAGGCGGTCTCACTTTAGCAGACATGTAATCCATGTCTGAGAAGAGCTTTACTTTCACAGTGCAGTGAAACAGCTCAAGTCATTTTTTTCTTCTTTTTTTTTTGTCATTGCTTTGTCTTTTTTTTCTCCTCCCTATGTTTTACATTGTTTAATTATTAAGCAGCAGCTGCAGACGTGGCCTGACCCACTAACTGATGGAGCTCATATCAACCTTAAACATGACCTGGAGGTAATCATTTAACAGCTAGCCTCTAAACTCCGGGGATACCTGCTGACATGTATCAGGGGACAGATGCCATGTTAGACATTGGTAACTCAGAGACAGAGTGTCACATGCAGTCTGCAGCTCAGTCCAAGAAATGCTGCTGTGGTCAGCAGGAGAAGTTATGTAACTAGAGGCCAGGAGCACAGGTTACAAAAACACAGATGAGACATCTGTTCTGTGATTCCAGTGCGGGGCTTCACACTGAACTGAAAAGAGCTGGACTTCTTGGGGATCTCCAGAAAGTAGGGCTGGGCTGGATTAATTCACCAAGAAACAGGGATGATTGTGTCAAGCCAATTTTCCAATAGTCTGCTGCACACTAACACATTAAGTATAGAAGCAGTACAGTATTTCTGAATTAGAATTTGAAATAATCAACAGGAAACTCCAGGTCTAACAAATCAAGACAAAAAGCAGGTCCTCTGGTGGCCAATAGAGGCTGAAATAAGCAGAAATAAGCATGTTTCCAACCTGGTACAAAAATGTTATTATCATTATTGTTTTAAAATTAGGGCCATGGTTGCTGATCAACATGGTTAACCACTACCCGCTAATTGCTGCTAATTAGAATAAAACTGAACCTCTGTTGGTGCCTATTGGAGCATTATTGGAAATATTTGAAAAATACTGCTGCTTTCTACTGCCTAGTCGTTTACTTCAGTGTTTATTTATATAGCAAAAAACCTTACACATTACAAAGTGCTTCACAATTTCAGTTAAAGCCACACAAAAAGGTACGTATACATGTTCCACCTTATTCCTACATACACACAAATAGATGTAAACTATGGCCCGAAATAATGGGGGAAAGATTAAAAGAAAGCTAAACCATGAAAAGAGTTTTCAGAAGTTGGTTAAAACAAATGACAGATTCAGACGACCTGACAGGCAGAGGAAGGATGTTTCAAAGTTCAGGCCCTACCACCTCTAAGGTGCGATCGCCTCTGGTTTTAAAATCAGAACATGGAACGATTAAAAGATCTTGACCAGATGATCTGAGCAGTGGCTCTGCAATATAAGCCACGTACGTATATGTTAGTATTAGGATTTTAAAGTGGACTCTGAATTTCAATGAGATCTGGTGAAAGGAAGTAGGAACAGTTGTTGTTTGTGAGCGTCAGCCTTTCTGCTGTGTTCTGCACCAATCAGAGACAGGCTATGGAGGACTGAGAGAGGCATGTGAAAAGTGAGCTACAATATGTATGTGTCTGTAGTTGTGTCCCAAAACATAGGCCGCATCCTTCGGAGGACCCGGCCTTCGCGGTCTACGTGGGCCGGGTCCTTCGAAGACCGAGAAGGCCGGAAGTGCGAGGCTGTGAAATGGGACGGTCTAGCCTTCAGATTTGCATCACCGCTGTCTCGGTGGAGTTTAATAAACTCAGCCGTCTGCTCCTTGCTATCTAAAATATAACAGGACACTGGCGTAAATTCTCGACCGTCTCACACTTCTGTTGATGTTTATTCAGCTGTGTGAAAATCCAGGAGGGACCCACCCAATGGATTAATAAAGTTTTATTTAATCTAATCTAATAACTTTGATCTCAGCCAAGCCGATTTACTCTGGAACAAATAACACACCGAAATAAGTCAAACAATTACATTTGTAAGTTATCCGAGTGAATTAAATATCATGTTTAACCTGAGTAGCGAAAGACAGCGGGGTCTGAAAACGATGAAGCCGAGAGTACTCTGCTCTCGCCGGCTTGAGTGACCATTGAACCCCCCAGCTAGCTATCGAGGGTGGGTAACAGACGTCTCCGAAAACGTCGGAGCACTGCAAATATGCGATGTCTTGATAAACCAAGCAGATATTTGAAGTTTACACGGCTACTTTCTCGCCTGAAAATATGTTAAAAGTTTATTTTGTGACCCAGAAAGATTAATAAGTAAAACTTAGTAGCGGCCGCCATTGTTGGACACTGGAATTGGCTGGGCCGCGCTATGAATTCTGGAATATGGTGGGCCACGAAGGACACACCCAACCCATCCTTCAAATTCAGGGAAATGAAGGACACATTTGTCGGCCGCATTTGAAGGAGTCGACGAATTGGGACAGCCTTCGTCGCCTGGCTGTAACGAAATCGGCCTTCAAATGCAGCCTCCGAAGGATGCAGCCTACGTTTTGGGACACAGCTTGTGTGTTGCACTGACTTGCCTACCATGCATGTTACCATTAGTACTTCATGCTCTCATGCAAATATGGTTACTTTTAGCTCCACAAAACCAAAACGGGAGTGGCCAAAATGCAGAGGCCATAAACCACTGGGTGGTGTCAGGGTGGCTGTTTCCATCTTTTATATACAGTCTGTGGTATTACCTCAAACTGCAGTTGCAGTCTTTTATAGGAAGTAGATGTGATATGTAGAATATATAGATCTGTGCAAACATTAAAAATTCATCGTTTTTATGTTTTCTTTCTATTCTTAAAGGTGGACATACCAAACATCTGCAGGTAGAAATATTCACATTTGTTCAAATCCTATTTCTATCAGCTAAGTATCATCACTAGCTAGATATTTCTTACAGAAGCTGACCCAACATCACATGATGGGGTGTCGAGATGAGCCTAACTTATTTTATTCACTTGTCTGATGGGCGTCATTAATAATAATAATTTAAAAAAAAAAATCTTTTTTTTTTTTATCACTGATTGCAACAGCAATCAGTGATAAAACTTACAGCAAGGAAAAGTTATTCAATATCTCACATTCAGAGTACATGTTCACTTTGGATCTGTGTTCTGGTGTCCCCTCTCGGTCCAAATATACACAGATCAGGTTAGTTATTCCGATAAAGAGGAGGAAAAACAACCCCTGTTTTGTTTGCAAGAATCTGCTCTCTGCCTTTTTCATCATGTAATCCACAAGCTGTGACTGTTCCTATGATATCCTGTGTGGTTTTTTTTTGTTTTTTTTGGCGGGTTGGGGGGGGGGGCATATCATACTGTGAGAAAGCTGCCAGTTCAGTCTGTAACATTAATATGAGCTGCAGAGTGGAGTGAAGCCTTCTTTCCCCACCTCCCACCATCAGCCTGAAATAGAACGGTATGGTTGTGCTGGACAGCTCCTAAATGCAACTCGGGCCAACAGAGCGTACAGGCAGAAACTCTGCCTGTACAAATAAATAAGCAGTGCTGTTCCCACATTCTTCCCCCTTTTTTATATTCATTTATATTCTTTTAAGTCAGTGTGGTCTCTGTTCAGCAGCGCTTCACACAATGGACCTACAGCAGCACCTTTTGTAGGCTGTAAGTCGACCTGTGTGTAACCACGGTAAGGCCTTCATTTTAAACCTGTATCATCTTATAACACGTGTTAGGAGAGCCGCCGTCTCCCTGCTGACACCACACTGCCTCACGTAGGGAAGAGGGGGTCGTACCGCCTTATCTCCAGCCTCAGCTGCATGATCGGGCTCAGCTGGAACCGGTTTTCACATGACATTTCCACCACTGTTACACCATCATTCCTCACCATGTAATCCTTCCAAAGCATGTTTGTTCTGGGTACTGTGACTAGATAAAGTTGGACCAGAGGGAAAACCCTTAGACAGCATTACAAGGTGTTTTTTCCACGGTGGGTCAGTGTGTTTGAGGGTGCTGCTGACTGGATAGGACACACAGGCTTGAGTCAGTCATGTGAACCAGAGCTGTCTGCAGTGGAGACTTCCAAACACACATCAAAGTCAGGGGAAACGTGAGTGGTGAGGCTTTGTATGGAGACGAGATCTTAGTCTGACATTCACTTGAGATTTTATATCTGAGTGATGCTGTATCTTAAATCCATCTGCTGTATATTTTCCTGTTTATCTGCAAATGGATTATATATGAAGGTTTACAGGACACACTGTTGAGTGTTTGAAATATCACTAAGATTTTATCTTTCTTTGTGATGGAGGCAGGTAAACCCTGAAAAATATGGTTTTGGGGATATGAAGATAAACTGTATGTGGAAGCAGGAGTCTAATAAGCAGATCTAAAGTGCTGATTTTCAAGTAAACACCTGCAAGAAAGTGACATTAAAAATGATTTTTTTTATGTAAAGGGATTTTGTTACTTTTTTCTGTCTGCCCTTTTAATATCTACACTGAAACACAGCATTTGAATGCACAGGGAACACATTCGGATTTTTCCATGGCCTCATCCTGCTTTGAAGTTTCATTTCAGATACTTTGCCATATATAGAAATCATGAGGAAGATTTTAAATTGTCTTTTGAATGTTTGGACAAGTAAATATTAAGATAAATATGTAAAAAACAACAAAAAAACAAAAACAAAGTTAGTTGGAAAAGTACACTTAATCCATGATAATTAGAATCAGAGGTTCCAGGGACTGCTAATTAGAACCTCGCTATTCAAATATCCACCACAGTAAAGTGTGTGGTGTCATCATACAAAGATGTAAAGAGCTCCTTCAGGCCTTTTGTTTGGTGGGGGTGGTGGGGGGTGTAGCAAGAATTTTAAACTTAAAAAAATTTTACTAATTGCAGTGGAATAATTCACTCGATTGCACACCACCGTCACCATAGACGGCAGATTTCCAGCAGCTTTGTTCAGCACAGCCTGGCCTGACAAATTCAGCCCAAGAGCAGAAATCTCTGTGACCCCGAAACCCAGGCCCAGATGACTCTTGCTGCTGTTGCTGTCAGAGCAGACACATCAACAATACGTGCCAGGAAAGTTCTGCAAAACTTAAGCATATGGGGAAAACCAGGCCTTTACAGATAATGCCCTTTAATCAAAGGATTAAGATCTGTGTGGCTCAGACACAAGATGGCATTTCAGGAGAGGAACCTGGTCTGGGTCACAGCACAGGATATTAAAAATGGCTTGAGAGCTAAGGTCTAACCTGATGTGGACCTTGTAAAAGGATAATGATCCTAAACACTTTCATCAGAGAACAAATCCACCAGTGATTGGCTGAAAAAGTAAAAGTAGAGCGGTACAGCCTTGCCAAAGCCAGATTTGGAATGTCATTGGAATTTATGGAAATTTGAAGTCAGAAATATCACAGCTGAAGGAATTTTGCCTAGAAAAGTGAAAATCAGAGAGGGTTAATAACAACATCAAATGCCTTTCATAAATCTTGCTAAATGGGGCCGTACTAGATTCTCATGCTTTTTGTACAACATACAATATTATATCTCATACTCTTCTTGAATAAACGACTATAATAATTTTTTCTTTTACTTGTCAAAATATGGAATAAATAAATTAAAATCTTGCAAGTCTGAGGAGCAACTTGCATTAAAGTTCAGTAAAAGTCAGTAATGCATACACTAGAGGGCGCCATTACACTGTGTATATTCCCCACATTCACTATATTGCGTGACCATGCCAGGTTTTGCAAATCTCTCACACGCTACAATTATCTCCAAGCAGGAGATAACAAACAAACACGCGTTTTAAAAATATAATAGAGAGTAAACATTACTGTTGGATCGGTGACATCTATACATTACAAAATAAAGTTCTTTGAGATGAAAATCAGCAAAAACTGACCTTGTTTATATTATGTGTAATAACAGTGGCACATTGAAACATCCTATTCTTAATCCATAGGGTTTAATATGATATTGGTACATCCTTTGCAGCTATAACAGCTTCTGGAAAGACTTTCCACATGCTTTAGGAATGTGGGGATTTTTGACAGTTCTTCCAGAGGATGCTGATGTTGGATGAGAACGCCTAGCTCACAGTGGCCGCTCTAATTCACCCCAAAGTTGTTCTATCGGGAGATCAGGTCTCTATGCAGGCCAGTCAAGTTCGTACACACCAAACTGGCTCATCCATGTCTTTATGGATGACACACACACCTGAATGATGCCCACACTCGCTGATGATTAATTAATGAAGTACATTTGACTAGTTTTTTTTTTGCCCCCCCAATATTTTGAGTATTACATTGAGTGTTATTAGTGTAGCTACATTAAAGTGGTGTGAACTCTGCAGCCAAATAACAATCGCTTATGTAGAAGTCATCCAAAATGTTGAACCATTCTTTTCATGTATTAATAATCATTTTCTGCCTGTAACTTTTCACGCTGCATTCATTTTGTTCCACTTATTTTGTTGCTAAATATTTTTTGAGTCTAGCATTATCCTACAAATTGCTGCCATGACCCGTTTTTCCCCCACAGGTACCATTGGAGTTTAACTCAAACACATACACAACAGTAAACTAATGAGCTGACATCATATCGTCATGAATCATAGCTCCACAGCAGATGGTGGGTGTGTACAACAGCCTGCTGTCCTGCTCACCGCAGAGACCCACAGCAGTGAGGACGCAGTGTGGTCGCATTTCTCCACCACCGTCAGCGACAACATGTCAACGTCTTGGACTCACCACACAGCGCACCACATCAACTTATTCAGCTGTCACACTTTGCTTCATCCAACCAGCAAAAACTGACAGCACCTCTGTGCGAAAAGCAGAGGTTGGCCAAGGTCATAATATTGTTTTAATAATGTTTTTTAAAAAGTTACAAATATGAATTTCAGGAGTGTACGTAGATGATATGAAAAAAAAGAAGAAGAACAAAATGTGGAACACAAGCATTAAACTGCCCTGAAGGCTGCCAGTGAGTGAAATGAATTAAGCTACAATTAATCCTACCATGCCATATAAATGACCACTTCGAAGCCCCTTAAACCTGCATTCTGTTTAATGGCCAGCAGGAGTCAACGGCTGTGGTTATTGAGAGAGTCCAGGTTGTATTTAACTTTTGAATAGCTGAAAATGGCCATTGGCTTCCTGGCTCTGTGACACCAGTAAACACTTTCCTGCTGACTTTTTGCGTTCAGTCATTAGTTTCAACTAATAAACATTACAACATGGAGGTCTCCAAAAGTTGAATCTGTTCATCTGGACGTAGCGTTTTGTGGGAGAAACGTTTCGTCACTCATCCAAGTGACTTCTTCAGTCTCAGCTGACTGCAGGTTTCCCCAAACCTTATAAACAGTACATTTGCATAATGACTGAAACCAGCCCACTGAAGGAACAATGGGCTGTGAGGTCAGTTATGCAAATGTACTGTTTATAAGGTTTGGGGAAACCTGCAGTCAGCTGAGACTGAAGAAGTCACTTGGATGAGTGACGAAACGTTTCTCCCACAAAACGCTACGTCCAGATGAACAGATTCAACTTTTGGAGATTTACTTTCCTGGATGATTGAGAATGCATCAAGACAAACATGGAGGTCATTTTGTACATTATGGTCATTTTTAGAATCTGGGAGGAGAAACAGCCACAGTCTCAATCGCTGGGAGTACATCACCCTCTCAAAGTTCAGGTATTATTCAACTGTTTTTACATGCATAGAAAACTACATTGAAGTGTGTTTATTTGGCTAAAAGGGAAACGGTGAAGATGAGAGAGAAAATGTTTTATGTAGCATTTAAAATGATTTAAGTTGCAAAATTTGATTTTATGAAATGTTTGTATCCTGATGTCATCACTGTTAATATAATAGACTGATATTAGCATTAGTTAGATTTTCTGTGTTTCAGGTGGAAACAGTTTTATGACCTGGTAATAACGTTTTGCTACCACAGTGTTGTTTATTTAGACCACTTAGGCCTTAACTGCACAGGCATTTTGGTAATTGTAGCTTTTTAAAAAAAATGCATTTTGGCTTTTTGTCGAAGCATAAACAGCATTTTAGGTCAGAGCTTTTAAAAAACCTTCCTCCAGGATAAAGATTTTCATTTTCTGCATTTACATGTCAAAGTCACATGTGTGGTCAAAGGAGAGCCACTGTATTATTGTTTATAGGTTTCTGATTGGGTAACATTCCTACAGGGTGTAAAGTTCAGGTTAGTTCATGCCTATTGTTCTGGCATGGACTGACATCTTTTTTAAACATTTTTTTTGTGTGTGTTTTCATGTGGACTGGGATATTTTTCAAAATGAAAGTATAAAATCCCCATTAAAAACATCACAGTTCATTCTCCAAATTTTCAGATCACTCAACTTAGCATGAACTATGATTTGCATTGACTAT
This sequence comes from Oreochromis aureus, assembly GCF_013358895.1. Lineage (NCBI taxonomy): Eukaryota > Metazoa > Chordata > Actinopteri > Cichliformes > Cichlidae > Oreochromis > Oreochromis aureus. The sequence goes on from NC_052955.1 coordinate 34,644,250, forward strand.
TTATTATGCTTAACAACACATGGAAATAAGAAATTGCAAGCAGATTTGCTGTGTATGTAATTAAAGACCCTACTGTAATAAAGAGAAAACTAAGAAAACATCAACAACCAGATTTCCCAATATGAAGAAGCTGTTTGGCAACAGTAGGAAGGAAAAACTCCCTTTTAACAGGAAGAAACCTCCACCAACTCTGTGGCATTGGGGATGAGGGGCGGAAGACAGGATAAAAGACATCCCGTGGAAGAGAAGCAGAGATTAATAATAACTAACCATTAAATGTTTGTAAAGGTAAAAAACATTAAATATGTGTTATGTAGAGACCAATATTGAATAAAAAATTAACATTAAATATTTAATTAGAATTACTGCATGCTGTACATCTTCAAATAATTTTGGCTATAGAAAAAACTAAAAAGTTTTTCCTGATAACTGGATTTGAGGGTTTACGTGCTCATGCTGTTGGTCTCGTGTGTCTTCACTATCATTTCTCATTCTTTTTCTGGCTTCTGACCAGAATCCATCAGTAATGATATTTTAATTAAATATGAAGCCTCACAGATTTTGCTTGCTTTGATGGTGTACCATCTTTTCCTACTTTGATACCTGACTCATATTTCTGGTGCTGAGCTCCCAGTATTTCTGGGACTCAGTTTTGAAAACTTTTTCAAATGTTACTTTTTTTTCCTTATGGGTCAAGGTCACACAAACTGTATGTTACGCCCCTTTCCACATGTTTTCCTCTATCTGCTCTCATTTACAGAAAAAATATAAAAAGAAAAGAAGAAAAACTATAGTCCCATTCCCATTAAGGGGATTAAAATTGTTTTGTGTTCTTGGCATTAATGCCTCATTCACACCGGTGAGACTAATCAGTGAACTTGCAGGGAACATTATGTGATTAAATTACCTGTGTGACGCATGGCACCTGTTGAATAAGACGCAAAACATGCTTTCTGCATCGGTTGCCATGTTACCTCTTGTTCTCTCAGAAGGGTGATGTGGAAATTTTGGACAAGCGATCAAATAAAACATGATTGTCGATACTTATATCCCTTCTTGCTAATGTATTCATTGGAAAATAGATGGCTGAGTGCTTCTGGCTTTCAGCTCAGTCCCGGTGGACTCTGTCTTTCTCAGTTACATAACTGTATTCCTCTGTTGCATTATCTCTCAGATACAGTCCATTTATGGTTAGAAATCACACACACACACACACACACACACACACACACACACACACACACACACACACACACACACACACACACACACACACACACACACAAACTTTCAATTGCTGTTTGGTATGTTTGCATGCATTACCTTGATCTTTGTCACAGGGTCATAAATAATGCCCGTGCATACCCTCAATTCAATTCTGTCATTAAAACTACTTTTAATGAGTCCTCTAGTCAAGGACTGACCACAAATACTCATAGGTTTATTATTGCAGTAGTTTAAGCTGCAGGTACATTTTTTAATGGTTTTTTTTTGTGTCTTATTTTTCCTCCACGCCAACCACAACACATTTTTTTCACTCAAAGGGTCATATAAGGCTGCCACAGATTGACTGGTCTTTATGCATTTATGACACGCTGTTAAAGATGACTGACAGCAGGTTAGATTGGAAACAGGTATTATTAGAGTGGAAGAGTTGATTCGAGACTTAGAGGAGCAGACTGCCAACTCGATCGTGGTCATGGAGTCCACAAGAAGGTCGTTCCTGGCTCTCTTTCTGTTGGTGGTGCTTGGATCATCCATTGCCACAGGTAAGGAAAGAAGGAAAATGAACTCTTGTTTTAGTTTTGTTTTGGGGGTTTTCTTCTGCTTTGATGTTTTCTAAATCAGATATTGGGTCTGTACATGTCACATTATGTTTGACATGAAACTCACCTGCAGGTTAGTCCAGGACAAACAGGTTAGTTTGCTGTGTTGTGATGGATTTAAAGTAAAGAACAGTGTGTGATTGGTGATTTCATGGTCAGAGTTGGGTCACATCCAATGTAGCAGAGATAAATTTGAAGTTGGGCTGATGATACTGTTTAGTATAAAGACAGCATAAACAGTGTACTGTCAATGTAGACAATGGAAATCAGCCAGGAGAACTCATGAAACATCTGCTCACATCAGTTTGTACATTCACAAAGAGCAGCAGTGTTCCAGATCAGCTGATCACAGCCTGTACACAAAGATAAACTACTGGAGCTCTTAATAGAAATTATTTATATTATTTTATTGTTACATTAATATAGCACAAGGCTTAGTTAGCTTTGGATAAAAATAGCTGAAAGAAAGTCCTCAAAAGAGCTACTTTGAAATGTATTCAAAGTAAGAAAGTCCACCAGAACCTGTACTTTTTCCACTTTTACTTGAGAAGTGAATCAGCACAAGTATCTGTACTTCTAAGTACTGAATGTGTGTACTTTTGCCACATCTGGCTCAAACCTTATCCTATGTTACTTTATTTACCAATATCTTACACTTTGTTGACCATTCAGCTAATAAGTCTCATTTTTGTGTCACAGGGTAGTTTCACTGATTTTCAGCTTTTACATTTAAGCATCTGCTTGCTGTATTGTAACCGATCTGGGAACACTTCAGCTAGTGAGTAAATCAGTATAATGGTTAATCAATATCTGCTTCAGGACGCCCTGTTCTACTCACTGGCCATTGTCTATGCATAGAGACACATTTTTAAAAATGAATAAAAACCTCAACTCTTGACAGATGGCAGCCTCTGCATATTCTTCATCTAATGTTACCATTGTTTTACATTTACCAAACCTCAGGGCTCACACATCAAGCCAAACACACACAGTCTTTAAATGTCATTTCAACCGTGTTCGGCATTTACACTACAAATGGCTGTTCAACTGTGTTCACCATGTACAAAATCAACAATAAGTGCTATAACCTTCAACTGAAAACCTTTCAGTGCTTCAGTGATATTTCCTGAATTAACTGCGCCACTACTTTCAGACTTTACACATCAGCTGACATGCCCACTTCATCTGCATTCATTTAAATGTTTTAACTGAAATTCATTTTAATTGTAAGTGAATCAATACCTGCTGTTAATCAAAAACCGCTTCCACTGTTTCCATCTGCCAATCTTAAACTTGTATTTCATTTACGTTTCAAATGTACACTCATTCAGTTGCCTTTGAGTGCTGATGAATCAAACAGTAGACCTACACCCATCATTTCGAACTGTAATACTGTTCAAACCCTTTCAGATTTCAGCTCTTTACCTTTAAACAAAAACCTTGAACTGCTCCTAACCCAGAACTCCCGAATTGGTAGCACACAACAAGTAGACCACTCATACTTGTATTAGTTTTTCTATTGTCCTTTCTTTCAGTATTGGTATTTGAGTGCCACTTCAACCAGAACTTCATTTTTTTTCTTCCAGTGTTACAGCTGCAGAAATTCACACAAAAGCAAAAATGCACCTCTTCATAACACAGGCTTTATTTTCCATTCCTTTGCTCTGCAGCTTTTACACAAACTATTAGATTTGGAGGTCTTTCACGATAACATCAGAGTGACCTGTTGAGTTTGATGTATGATTCTCCGTTTTTAACCTAAGAATCAAACTTCTTTTCTATTTAAAAGCTTTAAAACTCCATCATCCACCAATTCTGAGTCCCTTTCTCATCTCCCTTTAGGCTCTGTCTTTACCCTCTTTTCACTTTCACTTTTTTCTCCTTAATGATGTCTCACCTGCCACCCTTCCTTTCATGCTCCACCGTTGTTTTGTGGCAGGAGCTTCCAAACTTTCCAAGTCAGCACTTTGAGTGCAGATAGAGTTGCGCAACACTCCCTGTTATCAGCAATCACTGTGAATTAGTGGACTACTGTATCAGAATAATTGTTTAACAGGACACAGAGATGTACTGCAGTAGATAAGAGAGCATTAAAGTGAGGTGTGACAGCTGTTGCTACAAACAAACATTGCAGTAAACACACATTCATGTCCCGAAAGAGTTTCTTTCTAACACCGCTCACAGTGATCTCTGGAGGATGCTCCGAACAACGCTTTGATTCTGATCTGTGGCATTGTAGGCGGAAGTTTTCTCCAAGTTTAAAGTTACACCTGTAGTGAGATACTGTATGTGATTTCCTGCAGGAACACGTTGCGCTGTAAACACTTTCACATTCAGGAATTCGTGCGAAGCATCTTAGATAAAACTGTAATTATGCTGCAGTTCAAAGGTTTAGAATATCAACCCTGCTATAAGGAAAAACACATTTTAAGGTCAAACTAAATTAACTTGATCAGAAATTTGTAAATAACAAAGATTGTGGATCTGTAATCATAATGTGTTTATTATGTTTTTTAACTGCATCTGTATTTTGGAGCCCATTTTCAGAAAGTCTCACTTCTGTTTTAAAGGCGCATTGTAACACTCAATTAAAAGGCTGATTAAACATTTTAAAAATCCATTTTGTAATTATGTTAGTACATATTAAAATTATTCTGCTAACTAAATAAGCAATACTTTTAACTAGCTGAGTACCTGTTACAAGCCCAGAATGGTCTAAATTCATCAAAGTATTCTTGTTTGATGAAATGAAGGCCATTTGAAAACGTCAACATTATGTATTATTCACTCCACAGAACAGCACAAACTGAGTCAGTTTGTGCTGTTCTGTGGAACCAGGAGAAAATTTCAGCTTGAACCTGATTGTGCTGGGTTTTTTTTTTTTTGGTAGTTTCCTACAGTCAATAGGCTTTATTGCTTAATAGCCAGATGAGTCAGAGAATAAAAACCTTATTAAGAAAGGTGTTTTTAGACTATAATGAAACACATATAGGCTCCAAACATTCGACTCTCCAGACGTAAATTGTCTTTAAGCAGCAGCTTCATTTATAGTTATCAGTTAGCCTTTTAATATAATGAATGTGCACTGCTTGAAATGCCCCTTTATGTGCCCATATATCTCCCATTTAAAGGTAATGAGTGATTACTGAGTAATTATTATGGTATTTACAGTCTCTTTAGCTTCACTCTGGTTGTTTTCTGCTGTCCTCTCCATCTGTGGTTTATTTCAACTTTGATTTATTGAAATAAATCAAACTTCACTTGTGACAACACTTTGAGAGCAACAGTGGGAAATGCTAAGTGTTATATCACAGTTTTGTCTGAAAGCCACCAGTATCAAGATCAGATAAGTTTGTAAGAGAACCTTTGTTAAAAGTTAAGCTGGTGCTTGTGTTGTGTTCTGTAAAAACCAGAACCCTGTTTCTCCCAGTTTGAGCCGATGCTTTAAACACCACTCTGACTCCTGTGTTTGCCTAAAGTTGAGGAGGAGAACTCAGAGTTCTGGAGGTCACAGGCGAGGAAAACACTGCAGGCAGCACTAGACAGGAAGCTGAACACCAACGTTGCTAGGAACATCCTGTTTTTCCTTGGAGATGGTAGGTTACACAACACTGTCAATCCTTTGCACGAATAACATTAGACAGCCTCACTTATAAATAAAGAGTGCTTGAATTACTTTTTTATCTACATAGATCATTTCAGGCATTGTCTCCGCTGTTTGCTCAGCCACCACTTTACAGCAGAGAAAACAAATATTTTAAAGGAAAACAAGAAGATTCAGGAGGGAGTTATTTATGTGTTTACCAAAGCTACAGTGTGTGAATATGTGTCTGTGTCTGTGGGCCTCAGGTATGGGACTCACAACCCTCACAGCAGCTCGTATTCTCAAGGGACAGCTGGAGAACCAGCCAGGGGAGGAGACAGTGATGACCATGGACACCTTCCCCAATGTGGGGCTGGCCAAGGTACACACACACACACACACACACACACACACACACACACACACACACACACACACACACACACACACACACACACACACACACACACATCCATTCATAATTATAATATAAAAAGAGGAACCTATGGTACCATATTGCTGCTGCGCCAGCCACAGTACAACTCTGGATGCTCCCAAAACAAGTGTGACATAAGATGAAGTAAAGTCATTTAACAATACATGTTCATAACAAGCATCCTCTATCTTTACATCAGTGTTTTCAAACAAAAGGGCCGGGGGCCAGAATCAGCCTGACACAGACAGATGCACAGCTTTAGAAAACATGAAGAAAGAAATTTTGGACTTTTGAGTGTATTTTCACAAGTTTTAACTCTTTATCTTTACTGACCTCCCCCATGGGCCATTTATGCTACCCCAAAGTAATTAGGTAGCAGATATAAAATTAAGAAAAGACAGAACAGAAAAGTTCCTATTTTTTCACTTTTTTTCTGTGAGATATCAAAAAAAGACTTTCTGATTTATAATTGCAGGAGATTAAATGAGCTGACAGAAGTTTTTCTGTAATTTTAGTCATTGATTTCTTACAGTTTAAGCCAAAAGAGTCGGGGTGACAGATTTCTTTCATTTACTGCAGCAGCAATTTTTTATTATGTAGAAAAACTGAAATGTCCTGTTGAAATCGCGCTTCTTTTTCTTATATTAAGATATCCCAATGATTAATACTATAATTAAACTTTTTTTTATACTGACAGAAAGAGGAATTTCACTGGTCACAATGGAAATGAGTCTGACATCCCCACTTTATATTTTCAGTACTGAATATGAATGCAATCAGCCCTGTAGGCATACAGTTTCTGTGTGAGGGGCCTTATGTCAGAGCGGTGTCATAGTAACTAATATATATTATTAAACTAATGTTTTTCAGTTGGAACTTATTTTTCTGTCTACTGCACGTGTTGCGGAAAGCCTTTAGCAGGCAGCTGTAATTCTTCTAACCAGGAATACAAGCCTGTAACTTGTTAGACTTAATGCCTTACCCTAAATAATAACATCAGCTAATACAATATTTTATATTAAAAACATATTAAAAATGAAACAACATAAGCAGAAAACGCTGTCACATGTATTGCTCAAACTGTGGACTTTCACGTGAGTGACAGAAGGGACTTTTCTGCCTCTTTAAAGTGGAGGATATTAATTTCAGGGAGATGGATCAAAAATCAGTGACAGGAAAGGTAATGGTAGTAAAAAAGTGTGTATGAACATTAAAAACAAAAAAAATAGCCTTTGTTGTTGGATAAACATTTATTGTGCCATAGAAAATTAGAGCACCATAACCTTCTTTAAAAGAATCTAGAGTACACAATTGCTTATTCTTCTGTAATTTTATATACACGTACAATGGCAATAAAGTGCTATTCTATAGCAAAACGAGCTACAGTGTATCAATTTTAACTGTTAATTGTACAGCTAAGCCAGCTCTTTTCTGTCTGTAACTGGAAAAATATCCTTGTTAAATGACCATTTGTTTCTAATTTAATGTGATCACTGTTCAATAAAGCCTCATCAGAAATGCTCTCAGTGAAACGGTGGAAGTAACCATTCTTGGAGAAGGGAAATGGGGAGAAAAGGTCGAGCTATGCCAAATTATACAAGTCCTGGACTGAAAATCAGTGGTAACAGATATGGAGTCCAAATTTGAAACTTGAAATCATCCTCAGTATGTACGGTGGTGTATTTTTACAAGGTTAGAAGAGGGTACAACAGTGACTATAGCCGCACGTAAAACACAGTGGAGGTTCTTTTTATGGTTCGGAACTGGATTTCAACCAGAGCTGTTGGGAATTTTGTCAAAAATTATCGAATTATTCACACAAAAGAGTATTGTCAGATTGTGATTTACCATAGAATACAATACAGTAAAGATTGATTGGTAATGGCTTCATTTTCAAGCATGATAACAATCCCAAATGCATTATCAGTCCAGTAAAAACATTCCTGGATAGACGAACACACCATGACACACAATCAGTCATGGATGGCTCTTCCCAGAGCTCAGAGCTCAACATTACTGAAGCAGAGCGGGATGATTGGCAGAAAAGGGAATAAAAGCTTGCTTCAAAATATTAAATATTGAATTTCAAGTTCATTAGAACTACACAAAGTCAATTTTTAAAAACCTTTTTGCCTTATTTTAAATGTTTGCACGTGTTTTAATAAATAAAAGGTAAGAGGAGTGGCTCAAGATTTTTGCACAGCACTGTAAACTGTATAATGAATTTCAGATGCTTCAGTGGGGGCAATGAAACAGTGGCTCACAAAAGGAAGAGTTCTATGTGCTTACAGAAGAGGGAAAATTACTTTGAAATCTTTTATTTTTCAGATATCTCCAGATGCCAAATTACTTGGGCACCACCACACAACCTTAGGAGTAGAAGAGAGCGTTATGAGACAATACTGAAAATATTTTCACAACTTATTTCACATGTCATTAAAGTTTAAAAGGTTTTTCCCGAGCAGTATATTTTATTTAAGCTTTCCTTTGTGTATGTGTGTGTGTACTGTGCAGACCTACAGTGTGGACTTCCAGGTTGCAGACAGCGCAGCCACAGCCACAGCATATCTGTGTGGTGTGAAAACCAACCTGAACATCGTTGGAGTGAATGCGGCGGGTCGCAACGGAGTATGCAGAACTCAGAAGGGCAACGAGGTGACGTCCATCTTGAAGTGGGCCAAAGATGCTGGTGAGCCACTGAAGACAAGAAATGTCACTAACTGAATCTTTAAAGAGAACGTTTTCATCTGTAAACCAAAACTCCAAGTAGAAGTAGCGGAGTTGTAGTACATCCTTTAATGCCCAAATGTAGAAAGACAGCAGCTGCACAAAACCTGAGGAAAAAATGGGCAAATTTAAAATTCACCTATTTATTCTGACCATGTCAACAAACGTGCTAACATATTGGACTTCTCGCCTTCATCAGAGCATGAGGAATAATAGTTATGTGTATACAGCAGTTTGGATGCTGACTGGGTCAAAGAGTCAAAAGATGACAGAACTATACTACTTTGTTTTTAATCATTATCATACCAAAAAGCTTACTTTACTACAGTTAGTTGAATGTGTCAAATGAATAAAAGAAACATAGGATGGCTAGCCATTCTGAATGTTTGAAACATAAATTGGGAAAAAAAAAAGTTTTATGCTGTGAAGCTTATTTGAATTGGAAAAACTATTGAGCCAGTCAGAGCTTTGTAAGTGAAATTAAAAAAAAGGTTACGCCATATTTTTTATGCCAGAGGCGGAAAAATGGAAACAGAAACATTTGCATAAAAATGACAGCAAAATTGTGGATGAGGAGAACCGCAAAGCAGAGCAGAAAAACATTTAAATTAGCATTTTTATTCAATTGACATGCTTCAGAAAACACTGCTGCAGCTTTTTTGTTGATGGGTAATTCAGCGGCGGGGACGACATTTAGTGGCAGATGATCGTAAATGTAAGAAAATACCTTTAAATGAGAATTTAACTGAAGTTTAAAAACAAGATACCACAAGATCAAAGCAAAAAAAGAGCCCATAACATGTCACCATAATGCTTACATGATGTATAATAATGAGCAAATGATTTATAAAACAGACTAATGGTAATGGTGATATTCAGCAGATGGCTATAGGCTCATGTGAACAAGTGAAACTCATTGCTGCACAGATGACACTCAGAGGATAAGAATTTAAAAGATGCTGTGATTGAAGCAACAAATGGGATTGTGTGACTCTTGTACAAAGAGCAGGCAGATACCTGACACGGCCCTGCATGTCACATTTAGGTTCTAGCTTCTGTCAAAAGAAAATCCCCCAGGTCTTACACGGCCTCAACAAAACCTGATTTTACAGCTGAGCGCTCTGCTGTGAGCTGCAGTGCCCTGTCAGAGTGGTATTACAGGGGCCACCGGGGAGCAGGGAGCAACAGCAGCTCGCAGCCTCAGGTTCAACCACAGCATAATCTGCTACACAGGGAAGCACCTTGACTGTTATCGTGTCCCAGTGTTATCAGCTGCCATAAATATCTCATGACACGCACACAGGCAGAGTGTCATGGCCATGACCCCAGCGCTGCACCGGAGACTAGTTGCTCAGGTGTGCGAATGTTCCCGAGAACCAGTTTTTTGAAGACACTTCTATTTAATGTTGTAAAACACATTTTGGAAACAGTCGTGTCCTTCCACGCAGTTTCTAGCAGCAAGGTACACCTGGAGCCTGGCACCTCTTGAGATAACTGTGAGGCATCACGAGAGGCTTCTTCTTCACTGATATCTTTGCTTTTTTTTCTCTGAAGTGATTACCCTTCACAATTAAAATTGCATATTAGCTGGATTTTTTACTTTGTTCATTCATCAAGTCTGGAAAACTGAGTCAAAATTCCCCTCTAAACCCCATGGTGAAGTGTCGAGGTGAGGCTCAGTGCTCACATTTGACAGCCTGCAAGCATATTTCTTTCATTTTTGAAAAATCGCTCTAACAACTAGCTGTCCTAATTGTTTGGATTAATTGCCTGTGGATTGGCTAATTGTTTAATCAACCATTTGCTGCCGCCTACAGCGCACATTACAGACTGTTATGTCTTTAATGACTTTTGAGTTTCAGCACACTTTTTCCAAGTGAGCATAAAGAACTTTGATCCCTCTGATACATGACAGAGATTTGTAATCTCACATCACCACTTCATGAAGCCACGAGTATCTGTGTCTGATAATTTGGTGTCACATCGCTCGTCTTGCAGCTATCACACTGAGACTGAGACTGCAATCATAAACTTTGAATATCTGTCAGATGAATTGGATAAGTAAGTACTAAAAGGACAATAAGTACTGTATCTACTAGACTTTACACCAAGATAACTTTTGCATTCAGATTTGAGAACTTTTTTGACTAACGACTAACAATTTTTCATCCTGAAACCTGCTCATACAGTATTCATACATGGAGCAGAATGGTTTTTGTTAACCTGTGTTAAGGAGGAAACTACTGTGTTTACATTGCAGGCAAGTCTGTGGGCATCGTAACAACCACGAGGGTGCAACACGCCACCCCAGCAGGCAGCTACGCCCACAGTGCCAGCAGGACGTGGTACTGTGATGCCGATATGCCTGAGTCTGCCAAGAGGGACGGCTGCACGGATATCTCATTCCAGCTCATCAACAACACAGACATTGATGTACGCTTCTGTTTTTAAGAGTATATATTGAACTTTTGAATGGTTGAATTTAATTTAAATGTGTGTGTGTGTGTGTGTGTGTGTGTGTGTGTGTGTGTGTGTGTGTGTGTGTGTGTGTGTGTGTGTGTGTTTCAGGTGATCATTGGTGGCGGTAGAAAGTACATGACACCTACTGGTACCAAGGACCCCGAGTACCCCACAGACTTCTTTTCAAATGGTGAAAGAAAGGATGGGCGTGACCTGATAAAAGAGTGGCAGAACTTAAAAACTGGGAAGGTAAAACACCTCTGCTCATAATAACAGCTTGAATCAAGAACTATGACATGGTGTGAAATCAGAAGACCTAAAAACCTGTACATATACAGTCATGTTAAAAACATAGGACACCCTCAACCGTTTTATGTGTCAGGACATAATAAAAATCTTAGTAGATAAATACAACATCAGATAATCAATAACATGTGACATATTATACTGTGTGATTATTGATTGCATAACAACTGAACCCAAGTGCAGAATACTTTGGTATAAAGAGGATTTCACTGTTAACTCCATGACTGCAAGGTACCCAGGTCTTACTGCCACACAAATCCAAATCATGACCCCTCCAACACCGTGCTTGACAGTTGGTGTGTGGTGATGATATGCTGCTTTTGGATTTATCCAAATGTGGTGCTGTGAAAAATGTCCACTTTGGTCCCACCTGACCAACAGACATTGTTGCAGAAGTCTTGTTTGTGCAGATGCAGCTTTGCAAACCTGAGCTGGGCTGCTATGTTGTTTTTAGAGAGAAGAGGTTTTCTCCTGGCAAGCTTTTTTCATCATGAACTTTACCATTTTTGGTGAGGGTGTGCTTAGTTTGTCACATACTGTTTTGGCCTTTTGACTTAAATTTCTGTTGCATAAATAATGAGACGGTACAATATGTCATGTTTTCATTAAAATTTGTATTTACTGTAAGACCTTCTGAGGACTGGATGATTTTTATTTTGACCTGATATGTTTAAAGAGGGTCCAGTTGTGTGACTGATCTTATCAGTGTCTGCATTTGACTGTAATGGAGACAGTTAACATTATAAGGTATCAGAGAGTTTTTATTTGCCAATGGATACCAGAGGTGAATGTATTACAATATGAATATTCTGCTATTTTTCCATAAGAAACGTGATTACTTGCATTGTATAAGTACAGAAACCTGGTGCAGGTTTCATAGTTAGAACAGTTATGTGTCCTTTACTTTGCGCACAAAGTGGCTTCCTGTTTGCCGGTGAGTCATTCAGTGACTAATAACAAGCACAACCACTTTTGGTATTCTGCTTCCACTTTTTATGGTTATATGTATTCCTGTGTGTTACAGGTTGCCCACTACGTGTGGAATAAAGCAGATTTTGATGCTGTTGACCCTGAAACCACTGACTACCTCATGGGTATGTTTTTTTCTCTTTTGCCCCTTCCTTTGCTCTCTCATGCATTTCCTTGTTGCTTAAGAGCTACATTCATATGTAACTAAATTGCTTTCTCAGTTAGACATTTAATAGAAACGTGGTTTTCAATTAATAAAATATCCTGCTAATGAATTTAATTGCTAAAAAATTTGCATGTGCAGACTGGAGCGGTAGTGGAGTCAGGCATCAACGTGGTCGCGCGTCACTTATTTTTTGAGTTTGGACTTTTGTTTTTATTTTTGGTTAATGTACCCAAATTATTTGTTTAGGGTTTTAAAAAGGTCTATAATAAAGTAATACCTTAACCTTAGGAGCTTTTCTTTTTGTGTTCAGACTTCATAATTTGGTGACTCAGTTAACTAAGTGTACATAATCTGAATCCTCTGGAGTCAACAGTCGCCAGTGCGTCCAAATCACATGATGGATTTAAGAAAACGCAGCAGCAAAACGCAGTCTCGCTGACTCTCTGCTTCAGCTTGTGTCAACTGTGGCCTGCTTTTTTCTCTTGGATTTCCTACTCTTTTCTTAATCAACACTGTTTTTGTTTTTCATTTTGTTCCATTCAAAAAAAGGATGATAAGATGATTCTCAAATCCAAATATTACTTTACAAAAAAGTCCAGCAAGAACATCCAGGCGACACTGAAAAAGCAGGTTCAATAGTGGGACAACTTTCATTTTTTAACTATTTTTCATCAAATACTAGACGGTGAGAAAAAATCGTCGACTGTGATTCAGTACTGAAATGTTTGCTGGGTTTTAGCTCTGTTTCAGAAAATGCTCCAATATATTTTTTCAGTACCAGGTGCTGTCAGTAAACTTTTGGTGTTGACGGTGTGTAGGACGTGTAGGGATCTAGTCATTGTGCTTTTTGTGGACTGAGGGCTTGCTTGCTGCTATATTTTGGGTTTTCTCCTGCTCTGTGGTTTATCAGTTCCTGTGTGCTGAAAATAGTGGTAATAGTAGGAGGAGGAAAATAGGACTTTCCTTGCCACTACACCTCCACTGATCGCTGATAAATATAGCGCAGTTTTCCTCTCTCCTCCCCAGCTCTGTTTGAACCTGGTGATCTCCGCTACGAGGAGGAGAGGGACCCAAGCATGGATCCGTCCATCGTCGAGACCACAGAAAAGGCCATCCGCATCCTACAGAAAAACCCTAAAGGCTTCTTCCTGTTAGTAGAGGGTGAGGACAGCAGCTTCATCTGTTTTCTGCACATTCCCATCACTCGATCCGACAAACAATGGATAAAACATTCCTGTGAGAGGACTAAAAATAGAAGGAATTGCGTAATAATCATACCCAACCAACCCAAGTGACAGTTATATATAAATAACTAAGTAATTGTTGTTTGCTTAAATATTAGTATACGTACAACATTGAAGCTTGGTTGGGATAAATTGATCTATGTGCCATAGTGACAACATTGGCTCAGAGCACGGTGTGTACCTGCTGTTGACACTGATTCTGCATACAGCTCAATGAGTTTGCCGCAGTGTGTGCTGATGGTGTGTTTCCGTTCCACGCGGCTGCCTCTCCGGCCCCCTCGTCTATCTCTCTTTTAATCTGAGGCAGCTGCCTGGGGACTCCACAGTGCCACTGAGTGTCTTCACAATGACTTTAAAAATAAGAGGCAAATGTATAAATAGAAGCAGACATATGGTGCGCCCAATCACTGACAGCTCGCCGAGATCACAACTTATTAGCCGGGGTCTACTTTACTTTCCAATATAGCCGGTGGAGAGGACAGCAGCGGGAGATGTGCTAATGCAGAAAAAAAATCACCCACTCTCTCTTCAGAAAAGGTTCAACTCTGAAATGTACCTGCTGCCAGGGGGAAAATATACAGACTGTATAACTCATTCAAATAATAGTTAACTGTTTCCTTGCAAGGTGTGTGGATGTTTATTAGGAGTAAATATAACCTTTCAGAGTTTATTTTAAGTCTTCTGGGCAAGTGCAGCTCAAGTCGTTTAATGCTGATGAGATTTTAATCCAGTCCTGAATGCCATTTTTTCCCTAGCAACCAGCTGTAACCAAGCCATCGCCAAAGAGTTACAGGCCTGTAAGACTCTATGATATCAGAATAGGTGATTTTTGGATTTTGCACACTGTTCTTGGGAATCAGTGAGTCGAAACTGTAATCTCCTAATGTCCAAAGTTACTGCCTTTGCACAACGCACATGTAAATTTTGTGTGAATATTGAGAGCTTTAACAATAATTTTCTGATTCACCTGTTCATAATGCAGCTGTTCACACTGACCGCTGAACGAATTTGTGGCATTTATTTTTTCTGATATTTTGGATCTGAATAAACAGATCTGACCAATCAGATTGATCAGATCATCAATCATTTGGCACACACATAGGTCATCATTGCTTTATTTTGACTTTATTTGTTTCCCAGTGCATTTTTGGAAAATACATTTTTGGAAAAAAAAATGCTTTTGGTGCGTATATACATCACATATACATTAAATAAAAGACTACATGAACTGTTTAGGAATTACGGCCACTTTATATAGGAAATATTTTTAAAATTATGCTGGTTTTTCCAATTACTTTTGTGCTCCTCAAACCAGAAGGCAGTAAATCACTCTCCATCATGTTTAACCCCTCCCTTCCTTGTGTTTACAGGTGGGCGTATTGACCAGGCTCACCATGCTGGCCGGGCCTCCATGGCCCTGCATGAGGCAGTTGCTTTTGACCGCGCTATCGCTAAGGGCCTTGAACTCACTGAAGAGCATGAAACTCTCACTGTAGTGATGGCTGACCACTCTCAGCCTCTTACCTTCAATGGCTTCCCCTTTCGTGGGAACAGCATTCTGGGTAATTATTAACTGAACAGCAATCCATTCATCTAAAAAAAACATCCTGGTAAAAATCGTTCAGAATTTAAGATTTTTTCTATCATAACTGTATCAGTAAGTTAAGCTTTCTCCACAATTCTTTCTTTTTTTCCCCTCAATCCTTTACTTCGTGCCTCCATTCCCCCCTCCAGGTGTGTTTATCCACTATGGCAATAGACACCTGCGGCAGCATTTGTGCCTGTTGTGTCTGTGTGTGTGTGCGTGCGTGATGCCTCTTAGTGCTTGTGTCCTCACAGCTTCAGTGTGCTTCTGCCACCAGCAGCTTGACATTTCATCTGCTGTCTCTCCCTGCAATTACAGCCAGGGTAAACACACATTACTGGCAGCCTTTCTCCTGCTTGCCTTTCTATTTCAGTCCCCTGCTTTCTCCCTCTTCTGTCTTCCTTTTACCTATCTCCAACACTGATGACACCGTCTCTTCTACTTTTTTCCTTCTAAGTTCTCCTCAATCTTTTTCACCTGTTAATCTCCTTTTAAAGGGCTTCCCTATTGATCTTATGTGCTCCTTACCTCTTCAACTCTCTCTCCACTTGATCACTTTTCTCTTTTATTAAAGGTTTTAGACCGGAAAGATGTCCTTTTTTTTCATACAGTTTGACTTACCACAGAATAAAAGAATTTACAGATGTATATAATAAAGATGAAGAGTAGCTGAATCTCTTTTAGGTGCATCACTCACGTGGTTAACTATTAAACTGTGTATCTACTCAGTAGATATTTTTTTCCAAAAATGTATCAGCTCCAGAAACAAAACATGTGGAAATCACAACCCCTCCACCTGCTGTGTTTGGTTTTCTCCAAATGTGGTGCTGTGCATTTTAGTCAAACATCTCCACTTTGATGTTGCCTGTCCAAAGGACATTGTTCCAGATCTTTAGTTTGTTCAGACACAACTTTACAAAGCTAAACTGCTGCCATTTTATTTTTTATTGAAAAGAGGTTTTCTGCTGGTAATTCTTCCATTCAGGCATACTTATGAAGTCTAGTTTGTACTTATGAAGTCTTTTTCTGATTGTACTGTCATCAACTTTGAATACTAAGGTCTGAAGAGGTGAGATGTAGTTCTTGAGTTTTTTTTTTATTTTTTTTTTATTTCTCTGAGGATTGCACTTTCTGAACTCGGGGTGAATTTCCTGGGAAGATGGACAGCTGTCTGGAATGTTTTCCACTTGTGAATAATCTTTCTCACTGTAGAAGATGGACTTCAAATAGTTTAGAAATGATTTTTTTCTAAACTATACTTTTTTTCTAAACTGTAACCCAGATTGATGAGAAGAAATGATCTCTCAAAGATCATTGCCGATGTCTATCCTCCATGACGTTGTGGTAACGCACACCTGAATGCTACAGACAAGCAAATTTCCAAAACTGTTTTCATAGAGGTCGATTGAGGAATGAAATATGCAGCCTGTTGCACTGAAAAGTCACCCAAAGATTGTGATAAATTTGAGGTCTAGGATCAATTCAATTCAATTCAATTCAATTCAATTCAATTCAATTCAATAAATCTTTATTGATCCTGAAGGTTGGCCCAGAAGGAAATTAGGTTAAGGCTGCTGGCCTTATGCCAGCACCATCTTACCCTTCCGACCATACATACATTACATAAGCCAAGTCAGACCACAAAAGAAACATCGAGTCCCACCTGTCCAGCAACAACACTCGGGAGGTGTGGCAGGGAATGCAAGACATCATCAACCACAGAGGCAGCACTGCGAAAACAGAAAACCTGAGTGTGCAGCTGGCAGAGGAAATAAACAGCTTCTTCGCCGTCACCTGGTTCCTGCACTGCTCCACTCACTGTAACGGAGGATGATGTCAGACATGTGCTCCTAGCAGTGAACCCCAGGAAGGCGGCCGGTCCAGACGGAGTACCTGGCAAGGTACTAAGAGCATGCGCACACCAGCTCACCCTTATCTTCACCAGACTCTTCAACCTCTCACTGGATCAGGCAGCCATCCCATCCTGTCTAAAATCAGCCACAATCATCCCAGTGCCGAAGAAGTCTCCCATCTCCAACCTGAATGATTACCGCCCTGTGGCCCTCACACCGGTAATCATGAAATGCTTTGAGAGACTAGTCCTTCAGCACATCAAAGATTACCTCCCCCCAGAATTCGACCCCCACCAGTTTGCATACCGCGCAAACAGATCCACAGAAGATGCCATCGCCACAGCCCTCCACGCTGTGCTGAGTCACCTAGAGCAGCGGCAGAGCTACGTCTGAATGCTCTTCGTGGACTACAGCTCAGCCTTTAATACAATCATCCCGGACATCCTCATCACCAAACTGGTCACTCTTGGCCTCCCTCCTCTCACATGTGCCTGGATAAAAGACTTTCTCACAAACCGGCCCCAGACTGTAAGACTCGGCCCTCATCTCTCCTCCACTCGCACACTGAGCACCGGCTCCCCAAAGGGCTGTGTGCTGAGCCCCCTCCTGTATTCTCTCTACACCCACGACTGCAGTTTGACCCACAACAACACTCTCATCATCAAGTTTGCTGATGACACCACGGTAGTCGGACTCATCTCAAAGGGAGACGAGGCAGACTACAGAGAGGAAGTCCTGAAGCTGGCAGCATGGTGTTCAGAAAACAACCTGGCACTGAACACTAAGAAAACCAAAGAGCTCATTGTCAACTTCAGGAGACACAGCACTGACTTAGCCCCCCTTTACATCAATGGGGAGTGAGTGGAGAGGGTCCACACCTTCCGGTTCCTTGGTGTCCTCATCTCTGCTGACATCTCCTGGACAGACAACATCTCAGCGGTCGTCAAAAAGGCCCAACAGCGGCTGCACTTCCTGAGAGTCCTCAGGAAGTACAAGCTGAACTCCAACCTGCTGCTGACCTTCTACCGCTCGTCCATTGAGAGCCTGCTAACCTACTGCATCACGGTATGGTACGGCAGCTGCACCAAGGCGGATAGAGTGAGGCTTCAGAGAGCAGCAAACATTATCAAGGACAGCTCCCACCCTGGTTTCAACATATTCAGCCTGCTTCCGTCAGGGAAGCGCTACAGGTGCATCAGCACAAAAACCCACAGACTCAAAAACAGTTTCTTCCCCAAAGCCATAACCACCCTGAACTCACACATGCACCGATAACACAGCCCCCCCTCCCCCCCCCCCCCATTTTTTTTTCTTCCCACTTCCTCTATGGACCACCACTGTGCAATACCAATTCTATGTGCAATAACCCAACTGTATATACACAACACTATTTATTACATATTACTTTTTTAAAAACCGGCTTGTATATTTGTACATTTTATATATATATATCTTTTTCCCTCTGTTAACACTGTCCATATGTATATAGCACTGCAGAACTGCAGAACAAATTGCATCCAATTTTACAGTTGGTCTAATGTCCGTCACTGGTCACTAGGTCTCTCAATTCCTGTTCTTCTTCACCAAGATCTTACCCATATCGCAGAGTCATGAGCTTCTCCAAGATCTTATCCATATTGCGTTCAATAAACACAGTCTGAGTACTCACAGCTCTGCCCATCGTCTATCATGTCTGCCAGCCTTCTGGGATTTTGAACAGCTGTAGCCGCTTCTTGTTCTTCGATAAGCCAGGTCCGAGCCAGCTCCAATCAGCAAGAACTCTGTTATCATGGTTCCGAATTGGTAGATGTTGTTCAATGTCCTCCAGTGTCCTCCATCGAGAGTGTCGCCAGACACACGACGCAACCGACCATCCGGCAGCACAATCGGGCTCTACCAAGCCCAGGAGTTTGTCAATTTTGTTAAGGGACCAGTTGATCAAATCCATAATTCTTCTTTAGGTTTTTAGAGAACAAGTCTGGGAGACTCTCTTAGGGTTAGAGAATAAGTGAGACTATACAAAAGACATGAGAAGCCAAGCAGGAAAGATAAGGGAGAGGGAGAAGGAGAAAGTGCGACCGCCTCCGTCGAGAGCCAACAATGGTGTCGTGTCTGCTGCAACTAGTATGCAAGCTCGAGCAAAACTTCTTGTATGGTCTCACATAAGCCAATATATAGTAAGATGATCCCAAAAGCTATTGATGGCACACACACAACTGCGAAATAGAGGTCAGTGACTCCTCTTTATGGAGGTGAAGTCCAGCAGACAGTCCTCAGTTCTCAGCAGCCTGTGCCAGACACCTGTCAGTCAAAACAGCTATGCCTCTGAGCTCTGCAAAAACCCATTCCCACTACGATCTGTAATTGGGAAAGGGAAAAACTATCCAGAGGAAAATTGCCCAGAGAGTTGCCAAGAGTAGACAGAGAGAGCCAAAAACATTTTTTTTGTTGGAACGTTTCGCTGTTGGGGTCATCCTCAAGGAACTGCCACTGTTTGGGACTTTGTCCCTCAGGCCTGGAGGCTGCTGCTCCTCTCCATTTGTTACCAGTCATATTATCACTGTGCTGTATCAGTATCAGTCTTCAGAGTCTGTATTGATTGATCTGTCTTCGTGTCATGCTTTTCACACCTTTGCGCTCCCTCTTTCCTTTTCCTTTTTTTCCTCCTCCTCCCAGCGGTGCAGCAGTGCAGCAGTGCAGCAGTGATTAATGTGACTCTGAAACTCTGAGCTCTTCATCAGCGGGGAGACTCGCCAGGCTAATGGCTCATCTGGAGAGAAACGCTGAGATCGTCAACAAGCTCTAGACCTCCCGCAGCACCCTTGGGATCAAGCAATCCCTCCTCGCACTTGCGTTCGTGTGCGCGTGATGTGTGTTTGTGTTTGTTTAGCACTCAGAGGCAGAAAGAAACAGCAGAAAAAAATAGAAGATAAATCAAAAATAATGTTTGTGTCTTTCAGGTAAATCTCCACTGTGGGCTGGTGACATGTTGCCTTATACCACGCTCATGTACGGCAATGGACCCGGGCACAAAATTGTTAATGGCACACGCCCTGACATCCGCAATGTTGACACCAGTAAGACCCACTCATTACTTCTTTGTTTCACAGAATTCAGTATGTTAGATCTGCTACCATGCTCCAGTCAGCAGCTGATATCATTTATCAAACCAATTTTAAGTGTAAATGGGGTCTAATGTACTTTGAAAGGACTAATCATTTGTACTCTATCCTTATCTTCTCCAGAATCTAAAGACTACATCCAGCAGGCAGCTGTCCCCGTAGATACAACAACCCACAGTGGAGAGGATGTGGCAGTGCTGGCCCGTGGACCCATGGCCCACCTCTTCCAGGGTGTCAATGAGCAGAACTATATTGCCCATGCCATGGGCTACGCTGCCTGCGTGGGTGCTGACCTAAGGCACTGTGAGGGGCAGACTGCACCACCTTTGGTTCACACAACCCTGAAATATAACAAGAACGGGGCCGGAGCAGTTAGTGCCTCAGCAGCTTTGCTTGGTAGCCTCCTGAGCGGGCTGTTGGCCATCACAATCCTCATGTAACATCATTTTCTTCGCTGATCTGATCTGCAGTCAGAGGTCAGCATCATAAAACAGTGCTAATGGATTCAGTGATTTGCTCAAGGACACTTCAGCATGAATGTGCACTAGTGTGGCTTCTTGCACCAGGGTTATCTTGCAGCCTGCAAAGCATCGTGATCAGACAGAGCGAATCAAGTCACAGAAATCATTAACTGACACGAGGACTGTCGCTCCCGCAGTGACTGTAAAGAATTATTATGAAATGTAAGCTCATCAAGCGTCTACGCTTGCAGTCTGTTGAATCCCTGTGCTATACCAATAAAGCAGTCCTTCCCTAGAGAGTTGGCTTGCCAGATTATTGATATAAATTATTTAAACATACCAACGATCTCATTTGTTGACATTTTTGGCTTCATCAGAATGACAAATCTTCATTATCTGACCTTGTTTCCACAGTAAAACAAAGGAAAACAATCCCTCTGCCACATTTACATACACACGAGGGAAAGCTAAGAACAAAGTGAACAAAGCTGATATTTTTTGCATTATATTTCACATTTTTAAACGTGCTACGGATCATAACTGGCAGCATAATTAAAGAAACAAGTCTACATTTTGGCAAAATGTGCTAAATGGCGTCAAGGAGTCAGATGAATTTGTGTAGAGGCTAAAACAACAAAAAAAACCCAACAAAAACACACATTACTGAAACTAGCCTTGCTACCAGCCTTAGTGCTAAGCTAATGAACTCTTCTGCTGACTTTAGCTTCTCTCATCTAATTCTTGGCTGAAAGAGGAAACATGTATATCTCCAGTAAATATGAAACTGTTCCTTTCACCTAATACTTATGACAAATGATCCATTCATGTATTTACTGAAACTTCAAAATAAAATGGTTATTTCGCACTTTGCAAGCACTTTTGTCAAATAAAAAATTGAATGTGATGTCACCCATTGTTGAGTGAGCTTCTGTCTTATTAACTTGAATTTGGGTGTCATGAGGGAAGGTTGGAGCTGTCTGAGAAATATAGGAACACTGCATGCTCATATAGTATGAGTATGCAGCGTTCTATTTAACAACTGCTGGTTGTTAAATAGAATGCAGGTTTAAGGTACTTTCACATTGGCTTCACTTTTCAGACCAGGAAGCTACATCAATCTTACGGGAACTGGTGAGGAAAACGTGTCCGTTAGTTGAACCTCATATTTAAGAGGAACATTGCGCTTTCCTGAACATGGAAGAGTGATCCAGCTCTTTTTCCTGTTGAATGTATTTGAGGGTGCGTGGGAATGTGCACAACCAGTTTATATGTGTTTTGTAGAGTTGGACAGTCTATCACGGTATCCCGTGAGGAGTTTGTGATTATGGGGTATTCTCGCTGTTATTATGGGCCATCTGGTCACTGTACCTTAGTGCGAGCTATTATGAATAGGAAGGCTCCTGAATGCCTTGGGTGTTTCATACATGTCCAGGTAGAAGGAGCCGACCTAGGACACTACAGAGATTATGTTTCTGGTCTGGCTTTGAACAGCTCAGTGTCCCCAATGGTTAGCTTTTATTTGCTAACTTCATACAAAGTCCTGTTTACTGCACTTTTGAAAACACATTGTTTGATGAAAACACATCAAACTATTTTCATAATGCTTCTCAAGCATCTTCAAGAACTGCATCAGTGTCATCTGTCTTTTCATCTAGTCCTACACCGGCTCTGTGATATTGTGATCCGAGCTTTGTTGTTACTTGTTTCAAGGCTTCTTGTCCTTCCTGTTGGTGGAGATAGTTTGTTGTATTGCTTGACTGCTGTAGTGTCACAAAATTATTTGAAGACCAAAAAGATGTCTCTCTTAGTGGTACTGGGTATGAATTTAAACATAAGATAATTACTTAGTGCTGTATATTCTTATATGTCTTCATATTTACCCATTAAGTCACCAAACAATCCTGTTACTGTATCGGCCAATTATTCCAATTCATAACTAATTTTATAACCTGTTAGGAGAGAAGTCTAAAAATGCCTCCTTCTTCCTTTGATCCTTTCGTCTAACATCCGCAGTACTAATTGAGGTTTGAGGTGGGTTGGTTTGATGACATTACTACAGTGGTCCATTAATAATGCAAAATATGTAAAGATCACCTATTTTTATCCTTGGGAGACAGATTGTGGTAATTATTTTGGACATCTGTTGGGGTTAGGAGTTTGTGAAACCTGATTTTGACTCTCCCTGTACTCATTTAGACTGGCCCGAGGCCATCATCATTGTTTTAGATGACGGGCCTGCTCTCATCTTTTCCACACGTTCATTAAAGTCATTTGCAGATCATATGGTGGAGTGAAGCTCAACAGCTTGAGAGGAGATGCAAGAGGAAGCGTTTTGTCTTTTGTCTGGAACTGAGGTTTATTAATGAGTAGAAAGGACATAGCAAACAGGGACAATATTTCCTTTTGCAACATACATTCTCTGATATCATACGTAATGATTACTGTTTGCCAGTACTCTATATAAACATTCGATTTGATGGGAAATTTAGACTTATTTAATGGTATGGCTCTGATCTCTACCTATTATTCCTTCTGCACACATACACTCACCATTCATTTTGTTAGGTACACCTAACAAATACGTTTAGTGGGGTTATTGTGGGTTAATTGGTGATTCTAAATTGCCCATAGGTGTGAATATTGTCTCTATGTGTTAGCCCTGTGACAGGCTGGCAGCTTGTCCAGGGTGTACCTTGGCTCTCACCTATGGTAGCAGGGATAGGCTCCAGCAGAAGAATGATTTAAGTGACTCTGAACGTGCCGTGGTTGACCTAAAAACACAAAAGCATGGATCCATTGTGCCTTATAACAAAGGTTCATGCTGCTTCTGATATTTTTGGCTGCAAAGCAGCGTGAAGCTACACAGCCTCAAACCTAAAACCTTATAGTTTGGTACCAAATTTAAACTGGTTCTGGTGACCCTTCCAGGATGTACCGTGCTGGTCATCCTGTGACCACTGGGACAGGCTCCAGCACCAGCACTTTCTACTTTTCTTTATCCCCCTTTCATAGCAGGAAAACCAAGAAAACTTCATCCAGCATTGATATTCAACTGACATATGAGTGTGTCCCTATCTTCAGCAGCTCATCTCTTGCCTGGCCTGGGAATGCCTTGTTGTTCCCCCGGACAAGCTGGAGGAGGTGGCTGGGGAGTGGGAGGTCTGGGCTTTTATGCTTAGGCTGCTGCCCCTGCGACCTGGATAAGCGAAAAGAAAATGGATGGATGGATGGATGGATGGATGGATGGATGGATGGATGGATGGATGGATGGATGGATGGATGGATGGATGGATGGACAGGCAGAGAAGCATATAATGCACACTCATTATATATTTTCAGAATTAGAAACTGTGCAAGTGTGATTGCAGAAACATTCAGATAATACTTTATGTAATCAGATTACATAAAGGGGTTATGTAATCAGAAGATGGGACTTCATAAGTTTTTAGCTTGTTCAACTGGTATGCAACACAGAATGTGAAAACCTATGTTTTTCTAAGATCTATCTTACAGTAAGCTGTGGTCTGACGCTGCACTGTATTTAAATGTAAGCAGAAAACAGAGATAACTTGGCTGTTTGTAGTGGTGACAGCAAAAAGAAAACGTTGTTATACTGCCGTTCCCTGCTCTTTGTTAAGGACCACCCCACCTTTTCACATTAAGAAACATCACGTGTGATGAAACTGTGCACTGGAATATACAACAAGACACTTTAAGGTGGTGGCAGAAGAATGCATATGAACAATATCACCATAATCAATAGGACACCACATAATCAAAGATCCTCTGTTTGCTTCGTCTACGTCTCCAGAGCTTAGTGGTTCTCATCTAAAGCTCCCAGTAGGGAATGGGACAGCTTGAGACAGCAGCAACAAAAACCTGGGACATAAGAACTGTCACTTGGTCATTTCTCTGCTTTTCATTTAATCAGCCAGGCAGCTCTACAGTGCCGTCTCGTCCTCATTTTGCTGCATGAGACTAAATCTGCTGAGCTTTTTTATCAAGATCTCCTTCTTATCTGCAGCCCCGAGAGCCTGAAGCTGGCAGAAAGCTTCTGTTTCATCACTCGCCTTGTGTTCTGCGTGCCGTCGTGGGCTCACTGAAGAAAAGGACGGCTACATTTTTCTTCAGCTGAGGGGGCTGCTCGCTCTAAACAGGCATTCTCTGTCTGATCACAACACAAACGATCACTTCTTTTAACAGAATGGAAATCCTGTTCACGTCCTAGATTTTTTTCTTTTTTTTAAAGGTGGAATGCCTTTGATTATCCAGATCATTTTGATCAAAGAGGGAAACGTGAGGATTGCAATTGCCTGTAAAAAAAAAAACAAACAAAACCTGCAAAATCTTCAACTTCTTAGTGACATTTTGCCACTTCTATCACACATTTCTAAACAACAGGTATTAAAACAACAATAAATGTGCTTGGAATGCCCGTTTTTCTTTACTTTGAATCTTCATTTTTACATCTAAAACGTGTCAAATTGTGTTTTCGCACGCTTCAATGAAAAGAGCAACCTTGTCTGTACAACACTTTGTCCATTTTAATCAGTTAAAACATCTCTAACACATGCTTGCATTTATTCCTTCCATGTCTCCTAACTATGTTTAACTTTTCTGATACTAGTTCTCATACGAAAAGGAGACATGCAAGTTATTCAGGACTGTGCCTGAGACACTCGCATTCGGCTCCTCTGCTCTGCAGTCATACATACTGTACTGCGCAACAGGCTCTCACCGCACTCCTACAGCTCCCACAGCTGCCTGTGCACCAGCCATCCTTTCGGTGGCGCTAGAGCACTAGCTACAGTAGGCACAGGGCCCATCACACTGTATGGATTTGCCGCAACTTTTTCTGTGTGTGTTATGAGATGAGGGCTGCACTGCGGGGAGAGTGGGTGCAGGAGATTACAGTCTTCTGCGGTTCAAACTGTAAAAGATCACACAACACGAGAAGACCGTGCACGTGCAGAAAGAAAGGCAAAAAAAATAAGAAAGAAAAAAAAGGCCCGTGTGACTAATGGCGGTCCTCCCACGGTTTGACTCTATGATGAGTGAAGTGACACATGCCGCACATGTTAAGGCATCATGTTTTGATGTTTCTCATTCACTTTCTGCGTGTTTACTGTATAACAAGTTGGTCATTTTTTAGCCATGATGTTCTCATGATGACACCGATTCATTCACTCATGTGTCCGTCGCGCCTCTTTAGGCACACAGCTCTCATTGGACATGCTCCCGTGGGATCTGTGTGCAGCATACAGTCAGGCTGTGTTCCTGCACAGCTCCAACTGAGTGACAAAGTAAATGTCTCAGCGAATTTTCCTAAAGCTGTCGGAGTATGTTCCCCCACATGTTCCAGACACAGTGAACTAACATTTCCTTCATGCCTGCATTTGAGGGGCAGGGTTGCAGCTAAAGCGAGAGCTTGAGGTGTCCAGTGGCTGATCCCCTACTGAAAAGGTGAACAAACGTGTGATATATATTTTACTTACACTTTTTTTTTTTTTTTTACTTCCACCACTTGGCAGAATGAAGTGTATTTACACTTGGAATCAGTCTGCATTTTGCTCCATAGTTTAATTGTGTGGTCTTCTGTGACCACCTAATGCTTTCTAATGCATGCTCATGAGATGAGATCCAGCCACCATTAAAATAACCAATAATTAAAATAACTACTTTTCTTTTCAACCAGGTCCAAGTTTGTTTGTTTATGTATTTAGTTTTTATTTAGGCATTTATTCCTGATTCAATTTCCTGATTTCCCATCTGACCCTATTTGACAAAATAACCACCTGGAGAGGAGTGCTGATTTACAGCATACATTTATGTAGTTTATAGATAATAGCCTTTGAGTTACCTACATGTAAAAAATAAATAAATAAAGGATCCAGTGGATAATATCTCTACATGACGTTTTGCATTATCGTGTTTTTTTCGGGGGGATGGATAGAAAACGAATTTCAAAGAGCTCCACGATGGAGCTGTTCCTCCATATGAGGTAACAGGCGCAGTGTGGAGGTAGAGCGGCCTCGTGGGTCAGCAGCTCTGCGGGTCTATGTTTAGAGTCCTGGTGGGCGTTAAGAGAAAATTGGAAGGGAAGAGTGGGAAGATGCTTGAGCGCCAACCTGCTCGCTTGGAGACAGGTTTGGGTCGCTTACAAATAGGTCACAACAGGCCTTTTTCCTGCTCTAGTCACTCTCTCTGCCCATGCATGATTCTATAACGGGTAACTGGGATTGAGCATGCACGAGCACAAATGTCAGCATTTTTTCTTTCTTTGACAGCTTGCCTATATTTGGATGCGTGAAGCGGGAGGTCACAGAGCGCCTGCAGCTGGGCCACTGCCCGCTGTGCGTATAGGAAAGTGGGTCTGATGTTCGGAAACGTGCCAGACTGTGCGGGAAAGGTGTCCATTTGCCCGCATGCTTTTTATTTTAAATAGCTACTGTTATTGGACGTTTGCATTGCTGCACCAACATGCAGTCTGTGGTCATACAGACCCAACGCAACCTCTCCACCCCCACGGCTGTAGGTGGACATAAAAGTGGGTTTTTGTCGCTCTCGTAACATCACAACCTGCGCCAGGCTTCACACTGTGCGCGTTCCCGATTTAGACCTGATGACATATGCAACACGTTCCAGATTTGCCATCGTGCCTCTTCCACAGACGAGGAGACATGAAATCCTCATCTGACACCTTGCTCCTCCCGTGCGCGCGCTGCTAACTCCTCCCTTTCTTCCTCCCTCATGTTGGCTGGCATGTAAGGTGACACCAGCCAATCACGTCTCATTCCGCTTCTACTTCGAAGGCGGAAACTCGGATTTGGCGGTATATAAGCGGCCGAGCGTGGGATTTTTCTATCAATGTGTGTGCCTCCCAAGGTCCGTTCTGTGACGCGGGGGAATCTGTTTTGACAGCGTGGCGTGGCAGTGACAGAGCCGAGAGACCTCGACCCTCACAACTGCCGGGCTGGGACTGAAACCCATGCCGCTGCCGCCAGACAGAGCGCTGTCCGCCCTCTGTGGTGCTGAACCTCAGGATCCGACTCTGCGACAGGTGACGTAGAGCTCATCTAAGAGACTCAAGTGATAAAAAAGAAGAAGAAAAGAGCAACAGCAAAGCTGCACAAAGACTTTGTGTGTGTGGATTTGAAGCAGGTTAAAAACAGAAGAAAGTGAAAGCAGGGAGAGGAAGTGATGGCCGGACTCCCCCCCACCCTCGGCGTCGCTGCAGCGGTGTGAGCACAGCAGTGCGCTGCCGCCTCGTACCGGAACCCAGCGGAGCCTCCGTAGGAGGAGAGTCAGAGATAAGTGAGGTACGCTCCGCGACTGTTAGGGGGGAACACATGTAATAGCTTGCGGTTCTACATGAAGCTGCAAATATGGGCTGTATCAGCTCCAAAGCGCCAGTTGGTAAGAAAGATTTTAAATTTGCTCTCATTCAAAAAAACAAAGAAAGAGAAAAAGAAAGCACACTGAATGAAGCCTGCTTATTATTTTTATTTGTTTTTTTTCTTCTTACGCATATGTTTTGCTGCAGCCTCTCGCAGGTACAGACTGAATTTCGGGTGCTTGTAGACGCACAGCATGCTGTGCCCGAGTCGCGGAAGCATATGATATTGCTGCTGAGTCATATGCACGCCAGTAAAGGAGCTTCAATTGCACACAGAGCGCTTTACATGGCTGGAATTTAAACTCTATTAGAGGTTAATGGCGCGTGTGAGCGCAGGACTGCGTGTGTGTGTGTGTGTGTGTGTGTGTGTGTTGGATGGGGGGTGGGGGGCTAGTATCTGCAGCCTAAACATCGCGATGCTACGAGAGTTGCAAGAAGCTTTTGGGTGAGCACGCCAGTCAGAGACAGAGAAGACAGGCAGAGGTGCTCTTGACACCATCGAGGAAGAAACAGCGTTTCTTTTAAATTTAACTTTCATTTCCGCTAATCCAAAGTCTCATCTGGACAAGATGGTTCTGACCGCGCTGAGCCAGTTCAGTTGTAAGGTAGGATGGCTTTTCTTTTCTCTTGTATACACGCGATCGCACACGCCACCCTGAAGAAAAATTCTTGATTTAAACGGCAGCTTGTTTACTGGAATCAGGCTGATTTTCTTCTTGGTATTAAAGTCAAAATTTCTCTCTAAAGAAAGAAAGGAACCCGGGATCAGTCCATCTCGGGGCACATATGCAGCCGCGGATCATTTGCTTGTTGCCAAGAAACAAGCTCCCTGTTTCCTCCACATCTATTCTGCTCTCACGCTTGTTTACACCTTTGCCGCAAGTGTCTCCCGTCCGCTTGCCTGGCGGCTAAATGCTGCCCAGGGCCCCCCGGTTCTCTATGCTACCCCCGACCTCTGATGCCCTCCAGCCCGCCACCACCTTTGTGTATTTATCCAGCTGGGTTTCACACTCTGTAGCCATTAATTTAAACCCGAACCCACCACCCATCCAACCATCGATCCTTCCATCTCCACGCGTAAACAGACGCGGTGGCTGTTTTTCCTCCTCGTGATTCAGATGTTACAAAAAGCCGTTTAAACCCCGCTGTGGTTCATCTGCTGCACTCAGATGATTACCAGTGCAAATTGTCACACCCCCTCCGTCATTTGATGTCCCCTTGTCTCCTTGTCGCGGAGTGCGTACTGACATGACATGCCCCCCCCCCCCCCGGTCCCATAACCCCTCACACAGGTCTGCTGCCTACGTGCACACGGTGTTCCCGCACACCCAGCAAAGAGTGCAGCTAAGGCAGGAGCCACCTGTTTGCCTGTCACATTCACACTGTGGATAAACGTGTGTGACATCACACCGGTTTTGACCTAATTGTGTTGATGGGCTCATAAGTCTGTCAGAGAGCCCGAAGACAGAGAAAGAGAGGGAGAGATGCACGGTCGAGGTCTCTCTTTCTACAGTTTCCACGACAACGGAAAGTACGGTGAAAGAGAGGGAGAGAGAGAAGGAGAAGGAAGGAGACCGAGTGCGAGCAGAGACCTAGGAGCACAATTAACAGATAAATACAAATAAAAGCCGAGACTGCAGCTCTCGTTTGCTGTGAAGGGGGAGAGGAGACACTGCTTGAGGCTGCCTTTTTGGATAGATCACAGTCAAGGGAAGAAGATTAATTAAGATTTTTCAAAAAAAAAAAAAAAAGAAGCAAATTAGGCCCACGCGGAGGAGAACGGTGAGCCCCCCTCATAAGAAATGCGCCACATGTTTTTAGTCTTATTCTTTATAACCTACGCCACCTGTGCTCTTTCCTTTCATTCACACTCCAGTCCCATCCACCTACCCGTAGGCCGTGCCCCAAACGTGAGCTTCTAAAGGCCGAAATGCTCTTAATCTTCCAGTGCCCACTTCACGGAAGCACTGAGAGGACAAGTGCTTCCAGTGGTGGAATGTAACGTGGTACAGTCACGTACAGTGTTAATGTGAGTTACATGTATTTGTATGCTATTCTGTTTACACCATTAATTTAAAGCTTTAGTTATTTTATTATCTGCGGTATTTTAAAGCTCTAATAGAAATCTACTGATACCTGAGGCTGTATTGTTAGAAAGAAGGCTGTCTCGCAGTATGAATGTAAGGTAAGAAGTGCGCATGGGCTTTAAGTGGTGCAAAAACTTTAAACCGTAAACGTCCCTTTCACCAGTGTCTGTGGATCTGTTTTTAATTCCATGTCTTTCTGATCCACAGCCAGGACACTTAAACCGCATCCTTGATCTGACGCAGGTGTGCTCACACGCGGACGTGCTCACTGCAGGCTTGAAAGCAAAACGCGTTTGTGAGTGTCTGCGCAATGTCGCTCAAACCAACCTGTGCGAGTTTAAAGGCCAAAAAAGCTGCTCAACAAACATCTCGGCCTGCGGGGCTCGGTTTCAGGCGCCGAGCGGCTTTCCGGTGATTCGTTGCTGTCATGTGTATGTCAAATGCCCCACTGGGGAACTGGAGCGCCCTGGTTTAGGCAAAAGAGTGAGGCTGCACAGCTTTCCACGCAGGCTCAAATGACCGTCTGGAAATCAATTGAAAACTACAAAGAACACACGCACGTGCGCATCTTCCACTCCTCTGAACAATACTCGCATCGACTAAAGGTGGCCTAGATTCAGCGATACAATACACCCCCACCCTCTTCCCCCCGATCGGGCATCCGATCTCATCACACCCAATTAAACAGCGCATATTGAATTCAGCAGGTGGGCAACATGAGCTCGGGGCGCTAAACGGCTGAAGTCCGGTGACTGATATCGGACTCAATATTTGAGATGGGCGCTGGCGACTAATCGAGCGAGTTGTTCTTTTCACGGGCAGTAACTAGAAACGCCTCCCCTGCAGCGAAGGGCCGGAAAGATGAGCCGGGCACTGACATTTAAAGGGCTGCCTCTTAATCGCGTTTGTGCAGAACTGATTTGGAGAGTTTGGAGTGGGCTGGGGGCGTGCGGGATTGCACGTGGACATAGACGCTGAGTGATGCAAAGTTGGGGGGAGCTGTCCTGGTGCTGAAATGTTCCGCAGCCCCGCGTGCACACGAGCACCTTTGGTCCTACATGCCCCCCCCCACACACACACACACACACACACAGAGTCTGTCTGTGAGGTCATGGAGAGGGCAAGATGATGGAAAGGTTAAACGCGCCCAATCAAGCGGACAGTCACGTGTCTGCGGGCGGTTCCGTGACGTTTGTAGCCAGAAGGTTGCTTAGTGACATTTGCGCTTCACGTAGCCGGAGCCTTGCCTCTGTTTGTTCGTGACGTAGCCGGCTGACGTAAAAAAAAATCTGTTTTAAAAGCGAAACAAAACAAATGAGAAGACACGCTCCTTGTTTCCTGCTTTTTTAGTTTTTAATTTTATCAATTTCATTTTTTTAATGTTCACTGCATCAGTCCTTCCGAAAAAGTAGATCCAACATCATGAAATATCTAACAGGCCTGAGCTGCCGCCAGAACCGTACGTGTGCATGACATGGCATGGCTTTAAGTGCATGGAAGTATATGCACCGCCCGCCTCTTGTTATCTCACTACATATAGCCTCAGAATGCGCTGCAATAAAGAAGCCCAACACTTGTATACACTACATAAGGAAGAAAGCACTTACAGTAAATATGCCTTTTAAGGCCTCAATTTAAATTTATACTATTTAACATTCAGGTTTATTGTTATTTCTTTTTAAAGCCGGTCGTTATTTCATTTTTATTTTATTGTATTTACTACAGCGTGTTTAGGAATTTGGTAGTTGAGGGAAAGTCGGTGTTTTAATTTATTTTTCCGTTAAAACAAACAAGCAAGCAAACAAACAAACGCAACGTTAGTGAGATGCGTCACCACATTACCTTATATGGTCATTACCCCTGAGCGCCCGACCTGTGGCCCCCGTGAAGGCATGACGTTGGCATGGTGACTGAAACTTTGAAACAAACAAGGTTAGCTTAAGCTTTAAAACTCCAGTGCAGTAAGAAGAAAAAAGCACGTTAATTAATTAAAAAAGCACATTAATTACGCTTTATTGCCACGCTACTGTGGCTTTTGCCATAGTGTCACATTTTTGCTTAGTATTTGCGTCGCTATTCAACGCTTTACGGAGCAAGAATGCGGCGTGGAGCTGTTTTCTGACATGTTCATTTGATATAATCCTCACGTGGCTCTCTTCCTCCTGACAGTGGCGGTTGACGGTTCGTTGCGCGTGGACTGGAGCGCGGCAAGCTCCCTGTCTGACCTAGCGCTCCTGGGGAGCACGCGGACCTCCTTGGCGCGCAGGCTGATACTGACAGCACCGTTGGGCGCACTGGACTTCAGCGAGGTGCCCTTAATTCTCTCTTTATCATAGAAAAAAAAGGTTTTTGTGGCATAACGACCCCGTGCAGTGTTTTCTGTTGGATAGCCTCGGCTACAGTTCACGTTAGACATTTAAACACAGTTCTGAGTGCTTTCTAATGGGCACTAATGGCGATTCAAATGAAGACAATGTCACATTAAATGTAGTAGCAGCAGGGTGCAGCGCCGTTTAAAAAGACCATGCCTACTCGTACAAAATGGACATGTAGCCTGTGCGTTTAATTAGATTCAAAAGCTTTTATCGGCACCTTAATTTCTTTTGGAAAGTGGTTCTGCATTGACAGTAATAAGATTATTATAGACCATTTTCACAGGTGTAAGAAACAACGGCTCAAGTGTGCCAGTGAATCATGACAGTGAGCTAGTGTGCACAGAAGCAGGATCTCCCCTAATTTGTCCAAATATCCACAGTATTGATACCAGTACTGGCATTGGTATCAGATTGATACTAGCAAAGTAGGACTGAAATGGAAAAAATATGCCTCAGACATGCACTGTATCTTTTTGTGTTTACTGTCAAGTTACTTATTTGTAGCCTATACCACATTTAAAAAACAGAAGTTGACCCAAAGGGCTTTAGAGATGGCACATTTACTCTCCAGGTCTCCAAAAACCCAGTTTCAAAATACACTGAAAAAAGCTGAAAGTTGTCTTGTTAACTAACTTTGTGGAAAGTAATCACAATCACAGTGATTTAGCGGTCGTTAAAATGTGTTCGAAATTTGCAAATTAATGATGATTCATCTCATAAATAATGGCACACTGCTCCCCCTATATATGATGCTTTCATAAACTAAAACTATCAGTATCAGTGTTGCTATCAGCAGTACTGGTCCTGTATTTACTTTGGATGTACTCATGCAAGATGTAGCGGTGGTAATATAAAAGCTCATATTTGACATTAAGTATTTCAGTAATCTCCTCTCTTCTTGGGCTGATTTGTTATTTCTGTTCTAACAGGCAGTCATGTTATCTGATACAGATTGTTAACAGGGGGAAAGGGCAGGCTGCTGCAATAGTTCACGTGTTATTCTTTTATCTTCTGCCTTAAAAGGCTCACCTCTGGCAGCACAATTGTGGCTGAACACGTATGGTCTGGGCCATGCTTTAAGTAAACTGGTGGATTATAACCTGCAGAAGCAACTATCAGATATGGCTGCATCTCCCCACATGAAGCGGAAAATGATTTCCTCAACCTTTCCTACTCTGATAATTACCTTATTAATCAAGCCATCCAAGTCTGTAATGTGCATTTCAACCTTGGCTTCTTTTCTCCTTTTTAGCTGTTGCTGATACTAACCAGCTGGTTTTCAACTGATTTTACAAGCAATTCAGGGTAATTAGTGGCTACGTCTTTCAAATTAGGAATTTTAAATGAAATCTCAGTGACGTGCAAGGTCCCTCGCTCTGCACACGATAGCTAGTACACTGAGAGCACCGTTGCTCCGCATATGCCCAACTGGAGCGTTTGTCTGGATGTTCATTTGAATTCACAAGCCTACAGAACATATTTTCATATTTTAATCTGTATTTCTGATCTGACAATTGAAAATACAGGTGGACTCAAGGCTTGACACGCTCTCTCGCAAAACTAAAAAGCCTTCGGGGATGCCCTTGTGTGGCAGACATGTAATTTAAAAAAGGAGGGAAGTGGAATTTGGGTGAGTGCAGCGGCTCTCTCTGAGAAGTTTTGCAAATATCTTCTTGAATGTGAATCTACTAATTTATGTGACCCCGATGCTTTGACCTATCTAAAAGATTTCTTTAAGGAATGAAGAAGGGGTTCAGCTACAGCAAGCTACTTAATGCCACAGCAGTGAGAGTTAGCAGGCTCATAATTGGCTGAGAGATGACAAGAGTGATGATGAATCCACCTTGCCCAGTTTTGTCAGTGCATACCATCTGGGTGTGAATAAGATGTGTCGCATAGAGCCAGCCAGGCACTGATTAGCGGCTTCTAAGTGATCCATTACGAAATTCAGCCTCTCGCTCTTCATGGGCGGGCCTGATATTGAACATCGGAGACTGTGAGAGACAGCTTGGCTGGACTGCTGAGCTCAACACATCTATATTACAGAGGAAGTGCTCTAATGCTTCACATTTAACTGATCCTGCTTCAG
Organism: Oreochromis aureus; assembly: GCF_013358895.1. NCBI lineage: Eukaryota > Metazoa > Chordata > Actinopteri > Cichliformes > Cichlidae > Oreochromis > Oreochromis aureus. The sequence continues at coordinate 34,678,935 of NC_052955.1, forward strand.
CATCCTACATTTCTATTTAATGCTACAGCGTCTACTGTAATAAGAAAGCAGGACGCCATGTGTGAGAGTTTCTAATCTGGCTGTCGGTTGGTGTTTTGAGTGTCTGACATCATTGGTGAATCAGGCACGCAGACACGCCGGGAGGAATTGTTCCACGGTGACTGGTTGCCATAGAAATGTTCCCATTGTGGAAAAGTTAACAGACAGAGAGAGGGTGAGAAAAGAAGAAGACGGTAGAAACGTGGCGTGTCAAAATATTCAGGTTATTTTCCACAAGTGGAAGCAGAAGCCACAGCGTTCTGTTCCACTAACAGCTCTGAGGGCTTGAATTCTCAAAATTTTTTTCATGTATCCCTGTGTGGGTGGCAGAAGAAGGGGTTGACATTTGGTAAACAAGAACAGGGTATTTGACTCAGTTGGCCAGTACAATGGCACAAGTTAGATTTCTGCTGTGACGTGACCTCAATTAGCCCATAAAACCAAAGCTATGGCTGTAAAATGCTTCTCTGCCAGGCTTATTGGAAAACCTGGGGCATTGTTTTATGTTATTCTGTGGCTGTGTCACTGCAGACCAGTGAAATAGGTAAGCCTAATAATCCACTTTAGGTTCTTAATCACAGGTACAATAGCAAATGCAGCACATTCCAGTGTTTCCCCACAGATTTAGATTCTATTTGTGGTGAATAAACAATACCATTTGTAAGGCTCTCCTCTGCAAACAATTGAATTCCCAAGTATTTTGTGACAGATAATGGGTTCAATTGCACCATCTTGTACTGCAGCTGGCGGCAGTAGCCCTGGTTCTGCCCCGTGAACCGCTTTTAGACCTGCTGCAGGTTCTGGTAAGAGTGGCCCTCCAGTTCTCAGCACAGGCAAAGAAGAACTCCTTTCACAAACTGCAGTCCAAGATGGTGGAGTTGGAATCCCAGATCCTGATGGAGGAGCTGAAAGATATCCAGGACCTCCGCAATAACAAGCCCAGAGGGACAAGAAGAGCTAAGCCTAGCTGGTTTAACAGCAACAGAACTTTCAAAATAAGAGCACAGGATTCTCCACTGGTAAATCAGTCAATCACAGATGGCAATGTTATTTCAAATAGATTGAAAAAACTGTGTTAGTAAATGTACTTTGGTGGCAGTTAATCGATATATTTATGGCAACAGCTACAGTTTTTTTAATGGAGTGACATTCTTTGTAAAAAAATTAATAAGAAAAAAGTAAATAAAAATAAAGGAATCAAACCTCAAAGTATGCTTTTGTCTCGGTGTGCAGACTTTCAGGTGATGCAGTTAAAGAGGCACTGATAAGGCAAGTTGCTCTGATGAGTCCGCTGCATTTTTCTCTGTGCTGTCTCCAGGCCACGGCTCACACAGACAGCACTTAACCAATGATTTAAAAGCCAAAGGTGAACCTGAGCAGCCTCTTTGCTGCTGGCAATCAGTAGACCATGAGGTTTTATGGATTCTGATGTGATGTGTGTACGTGCGTATTTGCACTGTTGTTCTTACAGGAGCCAGTACACTGACCTGCAGACATGAAGCTTTAAAATGAAGGATTTTGACATTAAAACTCAGTCGGTTGTATTTAAAATATCTGAGGTATATAAATGTGTGCTATGTTGCACTGAATAAAGATTCTGCACAGCAGTCTTGAGCACCCTGTCTGCTCTGAGTACGGTTCATGTCTTCATCTGTGTTCACTCTGCTGTTCAGTAGGGCAGTGGGAGAGCAGGGAGGGAGGGAGTCGGTGGAGGAGCAGAGTCGGCAGTCAGCACGATGATGCTCAAGCAGAAAGCTTGTACCCATGTTTTCAAAAAGCTTGTGTTCTTTTGTCAGAATAGGAAAAAGCGCATCATGTTGGGGTAGTGATATCCCCCTGAAAACCTCATGGAATATTCCACTGAAAAAAAAAACAAGCTGTGAAATGAAGTTTAGATTCATGATACAGGGGTAGACACGAGTTCTTGAATGGATTTTCCCAGATGATATATAAAATCCTCCCATGTTAGACTTTCTCAGAGCAGCTGTTTGAAAGCAAATAAGATATTTAGCTGTGGGTGGTTTCTGATTTCCAATCAAAGCCCAACATCATATGTTATTCTAGAGCTCCTTGACTCTATGCGTCACGTCTCCTCCAGATTATCCTCCCTCCGATCTGTGAGCGGCTCTGCGACACAGGAGGATTAGCATGTCTTGAGTGTGGGATCCCCTCCGCCGTGACAGCGCCCCTCTGACAGATAGTTTTGTTGTTGTTCATTTATTCAGGCTGCTGTTTTGTTGCGGTTAAGTGGAATTGACACGACAAGGTCAGGGTGAAGCTCCTGTGTTGAGCTAACTTCATCACCAGTGTTCATTACACATCAGATGCGGCCTGCATAGACTGGTGACTCATTGAAACAAGGAAGGGAAATATGGCTTTCATAGTAGGTCAAGTAGTCCAGTGCTGTTCCTCTAGATGATTGAAACTAGAGCATCAGACAGCTCCATTGTGAGTCACAGTGGGACTGGAGACAGCCTGTACCTGTTGAGATCCTCTTCAGCCTTTTACAAAAAAATATCATCAAATTGCTCAGTCAGCCAAGTGTGTTGACCCATATCAAGTAACAACGTGGGAGCATTAGCTCAGCACACGGCCCTTGCTGCTGACGTGCTCCTACGCGAGTACAGGTCGTGCTATAAAAAGTTAGCAGACAAAGGAACTCGTCAACACCCGATACTCCCTCTGTGGTTTGAGTTTACAGAGCAGACAGATTTGACTGAGGACGGGGTGGAGGGAGGAAGGGGACCATCTTTTTGTCTTCAGTCTGCTTCTCTTAGTTCTCTATGGGGAAATTACCTGTCTACACACAGATACACACAGACATTCAAACAGACAGAATTTTAACTGTGTCAAAAACTAAAAATCTACCTGTCAGAGTTGATTCCACTGGAGGGATTCACTTGGGTAACAGCTGTTTGGAGGTAATCTGTAAATAAATATGAGTGAAACACATAGAAATGCTCCATTTCCTGAACCATCTCCGTTCTTGCAGCCACACAGCTAAATCCTCCATTGTATCTTGAGAAGCATCTTCTCAGTTACCTGAACTATTAGTTTGCTAATTAGCCAGCAGGCAAAACCACTAAAGCTAACGTGAGTGCAACCAAGCATCAAGTATTCTTCTGCAACTTCTGTTTCATCCCTTCAACATGAAACACTATGCTCATCCAGAGTGCTTAAATAGGACATTTAACTTGCTATTGCGTGCTACATAAGTCGGTTAAACATAAGCACAGTCCAGCTTTGGAGTAGCTGCTGTACATTATTGATGGTGTGCAGCATGCAACTCATTAAAACACAGATTAAAGTGTGTAAAGAGAAAATTCTTCAGTTTACAAAGGCCTGTAGTAGTACTCTGTACTCTGAATCCAGGAGTTCCTTCTCTATCAAAAGGCAGCACTGTGTTTTTTTCCTGTGACTCATAGCAGGATGTATTCAGAGCTGGCTCACATTCACACTGAGCTACTGTATGAGTTTTCACTCACTCTTATTTTTTTTTTCTTTTCTTTTTTGCTGTTTCAGGTGAATGTTGACGACACCATTGAAATGTTACCAAAATCAAGAAGAGCTCTCACTATTCAAGAGATTGCTGCGTTAGCACGATCCTCCCTGCACGGTGAGTGCTGCATGATATAGTGCATGGTGAAAATACCTGATTGTTGCGAGGTCATGTTACAGGCTAATCCTTGATATTTTCCATATAGGTATTTCCCAGGTGGTCAAGGACCATGTGACGAAGCCTACAGCCATGGCACAGGGCAGAGTAGCCCATCTAATAGAGTGGAAAGGCTGGTGCAAGCCTATAGACACTACAGCGGCCCTGGAATCAGACTTCAACTCCTATTCTGACCTCACTGAAGGAGAGCAGGAGGCACGCTTTGCTGCTGGTAAGATTTTGTGTTTCTTATGATGTATTATAAAAAGTTATAGAGAGTGTTTGCATAGGCACTGGTAACAAACTGAAACAATGACTCACCCACTTAAAGGCAAGAGGGCTTATGAAAATGTCATGATGAAGCATTAGTTACACAAGAAACCATTATAAGAGTAAATGTAGGCTAATTTAACAGCAAACTCATGACCACTATATTAACGGCACATCAGTTTTGTATGCTCATGAACTTCAATAAATCACTGCAGGTGATTTAGCATTCAACAAGACGCTCGTGTTCACAGAAACATCAACCCCAATCAGCTGATGGCTGGTTAGTACTCAGATCTCATATGTCGCAGCTATTTAAGCTGCTTCAACCTACATCCTCTGCAAGCGCTTTTGCAACCCACCTCCACCCCAGCACTTCCATCTAATGCTGTGTCAAACACAACATCGTCACTGTTAGTGTGATCAGGTAAACATTGGGAAAGGAGGTAATCCCTTGCCTGAATTACACACGTTAATAATATCATTGCTGCACCGATTGCTGATTGCAACATATGTGAAGGAAGAGTGGTTTGTGGTTAGATCTCAAACAGGATTAAATCAGCCACACTGTACAGTGGATGTGGGCGGATTGATCTGAAAAAACAATAGTATTGACACCAACACAGGTGTTGGTGTCAGATCACGACTAGCATGATAGTATCAATACTTTGCTTCTGTCCCCCAAGTGCAATTTGTAGTTCAGTGAAATTGCGTTGAACTGTCACATCTATTTTATTTTATGGCCTATTGCACATTTAAACAACAGACGTTGACCCGATGTAAACATTCAAGGTCTCCAAAAAAATTCATTTTCAAATTACATGAAAAAATGACAGGTGTACTTTGTTGTGTCAACTAAGCATCATGGAAAATAATCACAATCACTGTAATTGCAGTAAATCGCGGTGATTTAGTGGTAGGGATGGGTATCGAAACCCGGTTCTTGTTGAGAACCGGTTTCCACTGTTTCAATTCCTTGGAATTGTTTGCCATTTTTGCAAACGATTCCCTTATCGATTCCAGTCGCCCCAAATGACGTCACCACGTTACGGAGCGTCATTTACCTGGCAGGAAACACAGCACCTAAGCGGCTCAAACGCTCAAAAGTTTGGTTATACTTTACGAGAACGGATGACAACAGGGCAACTTGCAATACTTGCAAAGTAGATATTTCATTTAAGGGAGGAAACACTATGAATATGCAAAAGCATTTGCTCACAAAACACACGATAACCGTAAATGAATGTCGTGTTTTTAATTCCGCTCCGGACTCGTGAGTCTCAACCCAGCAGCGGTAACGTTTGCACGTCCTCTACCGTTCATACGGCAGGTAAATAATCAACTAACAGTGCATATTATGTTAGCGCGATCTGCCTTATTACAAAACCTGCCATTACTGTGCGCTGCATTTAGGTGACCATGATGAGAGAGACAGACAGAGTCTGGCTGGCAGTTCTCGCTGCAGTCTACCGTTAGCGTCTCCTTTCAGGCCAGGATAGACGAATGTCACCGAGCAGTGACTAAGTTTGTAGTAAAAGGCTTGCACCCATTTGCCCCGATTTTCGGTAAGTGAATGTGTTTAATTGTAGGCAGGGACATTACTGGATATTCTTGTGTAATTGCTACAGAATAATTTATGTTATACTTTGTTAATGCTACAGAAGAATATTTATTTTATTATTTTACATTTACAATTTTTTTTCCTGGGGACCCTGTGACACCCCATTGAAGAGCCATAGGCTATGGATCTCTTAAGATCTCACTGTTGGGTTTGTAAGGCCATGTTACTCCTAAATTTCTATCTTGTTCAAAGAGAAGATATAAAACAAAGTTCTAAGCTAATCGACCTTAGTGTTCTCCTTTTTTAAAAAGAATCGATAAGAGAATCGATAAAGAATCGAATTGTTAAACAGAATCGAAAATGGAATCGGAATTGTGAAAATCTTAACAATACCCATCTCTATTTAGTGGTCATTAAAATGTGTTTAAAATGTGCAAATTAGTGAAGATTGAGCTTATAAATACTGACACATAATCTGCATAAGCTGCCTTTATAGGTTAAAAGTATCTCTATCTGTATTGGTATTGGCAATACTGCTCCCATATTTACTTGGTATCAGATGAACAACAAAGAGCTGCAGTACTGCACAGCACTGCTGTATACTGAGACGGGCAATGTAGCAATAAATTCCCTGCCTTCCAAAAGTTGAATCAAAACACAAGAGCTTACAGTTTTGTGCACTTTAGCTGTTTGTAATGCAGAGTGAGTTCAGCCCGAGCTGAGATAACTCTAATGACATAACCGCGGCTAAGATGTTATTTTCCTTATGTCGAGTAGGTAAGTAGAGCTTTCCTGGAACAGCCTGATTGTTTTTCCACAGCCAGTCACACCTGCCTTTCTCATTTGAATATTGAGATGTAATCACAAAGCAGGAAAAACTGAGACAACAAGAACACTCATTAATACCAGGTGTAAATACAAGGAGGCTCAAATGTCATTGGTCAGATAAGATATCCAGACACTGATCACATGTTAGCATTTGTTGCCTCCTCCTCACATGTTCCTCTGAGAGAGAGAGCGAACTCACCACAGCTCATCTGTCTCCTCTTTCTTTCCCTGACTCACTTCATCTTTGCCTTCTCTTTCACTCACTCTTGTCCCCTGTATTGATTCTCTTTGCTTCCGTTCGCTGTCCGTTCTTTAAATGTTTCTCCCCCTGCCCTCTGTTTCTCTTACCTCTTTTCCATCTTTTTCACCCTGCCCCTCCTGCCCGCTCTCCCTCCATTCTTTTGCTCACTCCCTGCAATGCAGACTCTCAAGGTTAATTTGCACAGTAAGGTTTTGCTCCCGGCTAGTGGCACCGTAACAGAGCGATTTTCTTCTGTGCTTCCTCTGTTCTGCCTTCTTTTTTTCTGTCCTCTTTAACTGTTTACTCATCCGTCTTGTCTTTGTGATCTCATGGTCTTGTGTGTACATGTATTGATGAGGCACCTAAATGTTTTCAGTCAAGCATTTCACCCATACATAAGATCAACAAACTATCAGGACTAAACCTGTACTCTTTGTATATAGTACTATTTATATAATTCAAACAGTATTATATTTGTATAGCATGAGTTGATCCTGGCCAGCTAACTGTAATACATACCAGAGAGTCTTTTTTTGTAAGAATTGCTTTGTTTTAAACGGTACATAGCAGCGTGTAAACATTAAAGCTTCAAATCATTTCATTTCATTCATTTCTTTGTTTCTGTATTACAGTTGGAAGCAGTGGGGGTAGTTGTTGGAGAGATATTACTACACATTGTACTCCTCTTCATCTCAGGGAGCCGCCACTTGTGCTGACTCTCTTTATTTGTTTATCAAGTTTCACCTTGTAGTCTGTTATGGTGCTACTGTGGGTGACTGGAGACACTGTGTGAATGTCAGCAAGTGTGTTAATGCATTAAGCAGGCATGTGCGAATGTGTTAAGTGAGCATTTGGTGGGCTTAGTGCGTATTTGAGCTAGTTACTCTAGAACACACTGGTGTTTGTGAATATACTTCTGTGTATGTGTGTAGGAGGCGTGCTGAGAATTGAGAGAGCTGCTGGGGTTGTCCTTTCGATAGACTGACTTCTGCCAGCATGCTCAGACACACACACACACACCCACACACACACACACACAGGCACGTTCACAGTCATGAATTCTTTGCAGGTAATCCTGCAGTATATCGCCATACTCATACGTGCTTAGAATGTGAGCGAAGAATGTGGCAAACTATGTATGTGTCCATTACAGTGAGTCCAGACCAGTTTCTGTTGCCCTGCTAAGCAGCAGCACTGTATCTGTATGACCGGATGTATATCACGCCAAATAGGTGAAGTTACATTATGAAGAGTTATGCTATGTTATGTTACGCTTTGGTATGCTAAACATTGCAAGTTACACTATGCTATGCTACGCTATACTATGTTATGTTACACTATGCTATTATTCTTTGTTACGTTATGTTACTCTGTGCTATTATGCTATGTTACATTACGTTACGCTGCGCTACGTTACCCTGTGCTACGTTACCCTGTGCTACGTTACCCTGTGCTATGCTACGTTGTAATTATGCTACCCTGTGGTACCCTCCAAGTTCCAAGCAACAAAATTTGGAGCTTGCGCTTAGGTATTTGCTACAAATGAGTGTAAATTGTAATTTTTTTTGCTACATTTAATAATTGATCATTTGTTTTACTTTCCTGTTGTGAATTTACTTTAGCATCTTGAATTATATTCAGATTTTCAAATAAAAAATTATAATTAATTAGAGAATTAATAAAAAATGTAAGTATTAGATTTAATAATTCAGTTGTAATTAAAATTCTCATTATGAATAAATAATGAATAATATTTTATATAAATTTGTACTCATTTTCTTTAGCTTATTTGGCTTTTTTTCTTATAGTTCATTTTACTTCATATTTTGTTTTTAGTTAAACATATGTCTTTTTTACCTTATAGATATTTTGTGAAATACTGTTTTATTTGATCTGAACTAAATGTTTACTTTTCTTATTAAAGTTATTTTATTATTATAGTTTGTATTTAATGCTTGAGATGCTATAAAAATGGAACTTCCCAAATTTTGGGACAAATAAAGTATGTTAAACTTTGACAATGACACCATGGCAACTTGCACCTGTTTTTTATGAAGTGCATATGCTTAAAGAAAACCAACTGCTTCACTGGAACCTATTTAACAAAAAAAGGTGTGTGTCTTTGTAATGAACACCAAACCATCACCTGACTCTGCAGATGCTCTCAGCTGTGTTTTGTGTTTTTTTGTTGTTTATTTTTTTCAAATTTACTGTTTTGTCAAGTCATCAATCACCAACCTCCCCATCTCCAACAGCTGCCATAATAGGTTACTGCACAGCACCTGCCCGGGACCAAACAAGCGGAAGCACACAATAAAATGATGGAAAGCAAGGCGCATTTAACAGCTAAAAATATAAAGGTGCAGACCAAAAGCAGAACTTAAAGGAAAGTGAATGTTGAACTTATATTAATGAGGTGGCAAAAGGCACGACTTCACATGAATGCTAATGTTTCTCTGTGACCGTTTGAAGCAAACATAAGCAACAAGTCTGTCAAGCGCTGATAAGTCAGTGGTGAATTTACAGCTTGTTTCCGCAGCCACAAAGTGTCCAGAAAACAATTAACAAAGGTTTAAAGGGAACAAAACAAGGGGTGTATTTAAAGTTTTAAGTTTTTGGAATAATTAAAGCTGGGGACACTGGGCTACAACTATTAATGTGTCTACACTACAGCATATTTTTGCACATGATGGGTTGCTTCTGAGTACCTTTTTTCATATTAATGTGACATTATGTGAGCCTAAAAGTTTGTAATAACATGAAATTTTAGAAAGGTGTTCTAGTTTTGCCATAAAAGAAAATTAAATAAAACAGTAAAAATAGTAACAATTGACACTAAAGTAGATATATTGCTTGGTGGGTTTTTTAGGATGATACAGAGAGAAGAAGGATTAGTATGTGTGGGTATTTATTCCCTTTTCCCCACTTTAGGGCTGTTTGTGTGGTATGTGGGTCAGTGATATGAAAAAGTATCTATGCAGGTGAAGGGACACTTTCTTCTCTGTTAAAGGAATTATAAAAAGACTTTAAAAGGAGAACTACAGAGCAGCCCACACAATTTCTATTGCTGGTACATGTGCCAGTGTTTGTGAGGAGCGTTCAGGGCCAAGTTACAGTGAAAGATGAATGAGATCATCGATCTTTCTCTGCGGGAGACAACGAATACTGAGCGTTGAGCAGGGAGAAAGAGAGTCAGAGAGACATGAGGTGATGGAGACGAAGGAGACAGAAATCCTAATAAGAAGAGAGGGGCAGGCAAGATTGCACTATGAAAGACAATCGAACAGTAGTAATGAGCAGGCGATGGATAGAGTGTTTTATCTAGAAAGACATTTGTAAGAAAGGAATGACGAGAGTGGGCAGAGACATGATGAGGAAAACAGAGAAAGGGCTTTCTGATTGGTCAGCTTCTGATGATGATCACAGGTGACTGGTCACTTGGTTCTTATAGCTTACTGGTTCTGGCACTTGCTGAGTCACATCAACAACAAACTCACACACACACAGTCCACTTGTTGGCCCATAAGAAAAGTTATAGGCTATGCTCAAAGGAGGTTGTCTGATTGTTGGGGTTTTCTCTGTTTCTGTTGGGTCTTTACTTTACAATATAAAGTGCCTTGAGGTTACCCTTGTTGTGATTACATAAATAAAATTGAATTGAATTGAATTGACAGCCACCGACCGGTTTGTGAAAACATATTTTGCAGCCCTACATTTTGGTCATCATCATATTGGAATTTTCGAGTTGGAAGTGGACAAGATATTGATGTGTATGTGCAACACACAGATATAGACATCTGCCAGGGAACAAACTTATATAATATTGGAATTAAACTCACAAAACTAGAAATCAGACTTCTCTTACGGGCAGTTAGGTACTGGCTCTTATTTGTTAGATAACTGAATTACATAAACTCTAGTGTAAGGATAAAACACAACAAACATGGATACAGTCTCCAACCACACACACACATCATATTAAAGAGTTTAAGAATGTAACAATGCACATGTAAGCACGTGTAACTTTAGTACATGTGAAAAACAAAAGGCCAGCTAGCTAGCATTTGCGTTGACATTGGTGCTAACAGTTTGTCACCTCCTGGCTAAAAATTCTCTACTGGTGCCAGCTTAGTGGATCATGTACAGCCTTCTGCCATCATGAGTATGCATTAAATGCATCATGACATGAGTACCATATTTTCTTATTTTATAATGAAATTATATCATTGTCATTTCAATAAAAATGTCAGTGCTGATTAATAATGGATCTTTCCTGCTATTATGAGAGACAAACACATTTAGCCAGTGCTGTCTTAGACTCTCTTCTTTGTGCTTCTTCCAACTCACTGTCTCCTCGGCACTGGAAGGAATGCAACCTGCATAACAACACTGTCAGACACTCTGTGACATCTGTTTGAAGTGCACGAGCTAAATGGCTGCCGAACAGCATTTACTGCAAAAGGAGAACAGTCTGTGTCCGGTCTTGTTCTGCACCGTGTGCTTTGTTGCTCGGTCAGACCTGCCAATTAAAATCAGCTACATGACGTGGAGGCTCACTGCCTTGCTGCTCCTTCTTGTCACTATGCCAATCATGTCATAGCTTGTGTGCATGTGTAGCTCATGTGTGTCCGTGTGTGTTTGCAGGTGTGGCGGAGCAGTTTGCCATTGCAGAGGCTAAGCTGAGGGCCTGGTCCTCTGTGGATGGCGACGAGTCCAATGATGACTCATATGATGAAGACTATCTGCCTGCGAATGAGCCCACCACACAGAGCACAGGTAAGCACCCACACAGACACTAAATCACTAAATCACATTTATTTCCTTCATATTGTGCCCTTGCTCCCTAATACCCTGTTACACCACCTCTTCCTCACTCCCCCCTTTCGTTGTCTCTGTGTCTTTCATTGTCCCAGTGCCCTAGTTTTCATCCTCTCCAGACATTTTTTTTGGTTCCTTGGTGCAATTTGATATCCCTCCTGCATGTTTAATATCATTTCCTTTGCAGCAGAGACAGTGTCTGTGTGAGGATGGTGTGTGAGCAGGTTATAAATACACAGAGTGCATTTGACCAAGGCAGTGTGTACATGCATGCTCGTGTTCACTACAGCTTTCATCTTGATTACACGGAACCACCAATAACCCATACTGCAGCTAATAAGGTTCACCTCATTCTTGCATCTTCATATGATCATCAATGCTTTCTTACCTCGGGGCAAAGACCATTCAGTGAAGACAGATCCACATGTGCAAACCTGTTTGTGATATTAATCAGCTCTACGTGAAATGGGATCTGAGTTTGTGACACTGTGAAACCGACTTCTTCATTTTACTGTTGGATAGATCCTGACCTCCGCTGCTTCCACAGTGATTCCACTCAAATCACGTTTTGTCATCCTTACAATGCCATGTTAGTATTTCTACTAAAGATATTTGCAGGACATTGCATGGCTTTATTTAAAGAGTAACTTTTTAAGTTTTAACATTTTTAAATTCAGGTGTTTTTTAAACTCTGTGCATTGAGTAGCTTCTAACATGAAAATGCTGGTGTTTTAACTTCCTGTGTTTTTTAGCAGTAAACTCTGAAACATGAGTTTGGATCTATGTTTAAAAGGCACTCTATGGAGATAAATACATGTTCAGTAAAATGCATATGTGTGTTTGGTAACACTTTATAAAAAACAATAATTAATAGAGAGTAAATTCATAGTTAATTAAACCTAATTTCCTTATTTTTCTAATGTGAGAGTTATAGTAAAGCTTACTGTTATTGTCACTGAAAAGTTGCAGTGCTAAAGTTTATCAAATTATAAACTGTTTTTTGGTTGTCTAATACAAAACTGTAACTTGTGTTTTTGAAAATACTTAAGTTGGCAGGGAGCGTGGCATTTAGAATAAATGACAAGAAAATAAACCTCGGGGTAGCAGTTTATATCTCGTTATTCCCGGTGCTTAGTTTTAACTTTTTAATTTTATGTATTTATTTGTTACTTTTGTAGCAGTTTATTTAGTTGAAGTGGGCGGATTGATCCAAATATCGATAGTACCGATACTAAAGCTGCTACTGGTATCGGATCGATATTACCACAAACGGATCAATACTTTACTTCTATTCTCTAGTTTCAGTATATAATATAATATGATATAATATAACTAATCAAATTATTTATTACATACCCTGAGGATGTAACACTACCTTTATTTAATGTTTATTACCATTTTAGTGTGTACTCTCAATCTATAGTTTATTATTAATGCTTATTCTGATATGTCATCATGATATTTTAAAACAAAGAAACACAAAAAATTAAGACACAAATAAAAATTTATGACAAAATGACAAAACTACGATAACTCCAGAGTGCCTGTAGTGGTAAACGTCTCCACAGGGTTCCTTTAAATGAGGAAAAAATAGATTTGATTCTGCAGTCAGTCAGAAAAAACAACTGAAAATGTTATCTTGTCGCTGTTCTTCTTCCTTCAGGACTTCATGCTTACAAGTCTGTGTCATTTCCTCTAGATGTGCCATCTTATCCTCCCTACTTGAAGGACCTGATCCACAGTCAGCTTTGCCAACACCTCGGCTTCCGAAGCCCCTGTTGCGAGAGTCGAGGTGGAGGTGTAGAGGGAGGCGGCAGTGGAGAGCCCTCCCCTACGGCAGGCTCTCCTGACACCCTGTGCTCCAGCCTCTGCAGCCTGGATGAGCAGCACCCGCTGCTGCGCGACCTGGGAGGCCACCGTGGCACCCACTCCCACAGCAACGCCGCAGAGCTCGCCGCAAAGATCCTGTCGGCGCTGCACGGACGGGAGGAGCTGCTCCTCGCCCGACTTCAGAGGGTGGGGCAGAGTGGGCCTGGCGGGGGAGACTGTGGCTTCCAAAGCCTGGGTGTGGTAGGGCGGGGCATCAGGCCCTGTGGGGGTCAGGACTCACCTTGCTACTCAATGTCTTATTCTGACACGTACCTGTCACCAGGCGAGGACGACGACACCCCCTGCAAGGACTATGACGGCACCGTGTGCCAGGTGGAGGCGGAGCGCAACGGGGTGGAATACCCACCCAACTATGACCCTCGCAGGAGGGTATCCGACGTGGCCTCCTCTGGTGTCGTTTCTCTGGATGAGGAGGATGAAGAGGAGGAGGAGGAGGAAGAAGGGAGGGCAGGAGAGCCAAACAACCAGTGACTCCTCTCTTCTCGCCTCAGTGTTGAATCCCTCCACACCCTCTGAAAGACTCCCCCACCCCCTTCATGGCATCTGAAAAATGTCACCCTCTGAGCATGTTGGGTTTTTTTCTGTCTCTCCTTGGACCGATTAAATCATCCGTCTTTGCCTTACTCGCAGCATTTCCTCATAACTGCTTTGTCCTCATCCCACGTCTCCCGTCAGTTTTCCTTTGAAGGCGTCCAAACAATCCTTTTTCTTATCAATGTGAAAGCGGCGAGTGTGCTGGACTTGCCGAAGCAGCCCAGCGACCGACTCGTGGGTATGACGCTCACAGTTTTCGGCTTTGTTCTGTACCTGCGAAGCAAACAGATGCCGCTCCGAGGCACATAGAATGACTGAGAGTCCAAAACTCTGACTTACTATTTGCATGTGTTTTGCAAGTGCTGAAATCATTGGGCTGACCCGGTCTTGAGCACGATTTGTAATCTCAGCTGTTCTGTATAACCCCCCTCCCTCCCTGCCCATCTCCCCCCTCCCCCCTCCCACCTCAGCGTCTCCCACAGGAGGGCAGGTTGACATTGCATCCTGGGACCTGCCCTTCCTCCCTCCCCCCAAACCCCCCTCCTTTGCAAGAGACTAAATAGCATCCTTTTTGGGCATGGCTTGCTGAGTATGCCAAACTATTTATCCCTGTCACTACCAATTATGAGCAAATGCTGGGAATGTCTTCAAAGTGACAGGACATAGTATGTATTTTAAAATAACAAAGTTAAAAAAAACAACAACAAACAAACAAACAGATTTGTCACAGATGATATGACAGAAATGATATGCTTTTATTGTACTAGTTTTCTATCACTCAGACAGTTGTTGTTCATATTATTCCAAACGTGATTATGATGGGCATCCGCCATAATGATCAGCTTTGGCTTCTGGATATTTTGAGTGATTCTGTGGATTCCTGCAGGGAAAACACAAGAATTTTGGTAGTCCCGAAGTGGCTGTGGGTGTTCAGCAGGAAGCCACGCAGTCTTAAACAGACAGATATGTTTTTTTGTTTTTTCCTCTGTGAAGCGATAAGTTGCATTGGAGATTTTTCTATATTTTTGTATGCGTTGTCTTGCTTTGATCTCTTCGCCTATGCGGCGTGCCAGTGTATGTGGTTTTTTGCACGAAGCTAACGTGGCTGTAGATTTCTCCTTTTCTTTGTTATCACTGTGTGATATAGTCTACTGGGAAACAAACAAACAAAAACAACATTCAAATGTGAACAAAAAAAATAATTTCAAAGAGGATACTGTGATACGGTTTGTTATCGCCATTTGTCATGATCCTCGTGAAGAGCTTGTTTTTTTCTCTCCCTTCTTCCTTTTTTTCTTTCTAAAAACGGTCTTCGCTCTCTTCTCTCATGCTGACTCTCGGAAAGCTTTGCCTTTTATTCTCGACTTTCTCTTCTTTTTCTACGATGCTTGGCAAAAGGGCATGTTTATGTGACACGCTGCAGAATCTCCTGTCTCCATTGTGACGTCAGGAGTCCTGTTGAGGTTCTCCCAGAGGGACTGTCATTCATACAACTCAGGAAATCCCATCGGGCCAGAGCATCGATGCATCCCGCCCCCGCTCGCATCACACCGCTCAGCTCTCATCCCCCGCCTGCTCCTGTGTGTGTGTGTGTGTGTGTGTGTGCTTTGTATGTGAGAAAAAGCCCAGTGCGCATACTCAATTTCTACAAATAATTAAAGCACAGAATCAGTCCCCACATCCCTTAATTTATTTTGTTCGACTGTTTAAAAAAGCCTCACTGTGCTACTCTGTAAGTTTTTGCACAGGTGTGTGGGTGTGTTATTGTGTGTATGTGTGTCTGTATTGTAAGATGTCAGCAAGCACTTTAAGCTTGCACCGTATATTCATTCCAAAACCCCTTCAATGCAGCAATTCCCTTTAAAACAGTGTCTGGTGTAGCTGGGAGCTGGACAGAGGTTTGACTTCTACCAGTGTGGGAGATTAAAAGAAACAAAAAACATAATGGTGCATAAAATGAAAAAAAAAAATTAAGCAAAAAGTGGTGATAAAGCTAAATCGTCTGAATTCTAATCAAAACTATGTGAAAATGAGGAGGAGCATTTGAAAAGATTGTGACAACTCAGGGGGAACCATTGAAGCTGTGCCTTTCATTTGACCTCCCATGTTTCATCATCATCGCCATAATCAAATCTACGATGTCACTCAGGCCGTAGCTTGGCCTCCTTACCCACCTTTGCTTTAAAAAAACAATATGAGTGAGAGCAGAGTAAAAATCCTGAGTTGGAGTCGGACGGTGAGAGCAAAGATCCTGTTGCATCTCCTCTGTGTCCGCCTGCTGTAGCTGGAGGTTACAGCCGGCCCATTTGCGTCATTGTCCTTTTGGTTGACATTAAAAGCTAGGTGATGCTGGCAAAGCGAGGTTGTGCTTTTGTCTGGGTGTCGTGACGCGAGTGTGCCATTGTCCACCCCCCACCCTGAAACCCCCTCCTTTTTTCCTCTATTTATCTTCTCACTTTGTCCGCCACTGTGCACGCGTTCTCCCTGTGTGTGTGTCTCTAAGCGTCCTCACCTTCCCTCTGTGTGTGGCTGTGTGTGTGTGAGACTGAAGGTGATGCATTTTTCATTCACCCAGCTGTCTTATTCTGTCTCACACACATCCACACAAGTGTGTTTTATTATTAGAGACTTCAGTCATTAACCTTTTCCTGTGTAGAAGTGGCATTTTTCTGAATTTCTTCATCTTTTCTGTCCTCCTGGCAGTGTTTTGTCCATATAAAAAGTAAAAAAATAGCAGATTTCCCACTGACACGCACGCAGACAGCCTGATGAATGTGTCCCGTTTCCATCCTGCTGTAGCCGTCCTGTCATTTCCTGTCTCCTCTCCTCTCTTCCCACCTTCCTTTTGTCCCTTTCCCCCCCTCCCCATTCTCTCTCTCTTGCCCTCCATCTATCCCCACAGGGGTGTCATTACGTAACTAAGAGGACATCTGAGTGCCACCTTTGCCGACAGGCAATTAGCTAGCGATTATAAAACCGCCTGGTGATCAGGAGATGCGTGTCTCTCCTGTCTGTCGTTTTCCCCTTCACTCTGTCGTCACCCTCCCCCCACTGCCTCTCCTCACCACCACCACAACCTGTTTTCTAAGTGACATCTTTCGAGGTTGGCTGTCCCAGAAAACTCCTCACAGTTTTTTTTACTTCCACGCTCTCTGTTTTGAAGTGAACAATATTTTGTGGGCCACTAACAAAAGACCACTCTGCTGTCTCTGAGTCTGACAGATGTCTTTGCAGTGAAACATATTCCTCTGTGTGTGTGCGTGTGTCTCTGGGCAGTGTGTTTTCGTTTGTTGCTTCAGGCAAGCACTGACATTGGATACTTATTAGAGAGAAGTGTTCCAGATTCTGTGTGTACGTGTGTGATAGTGGCGGGAGAACCCAGCGCTATAAAAAGACATCAAAGCATCTGTTGGACAGTGTCAACGCAGGGAAGGCGGGTGGGGGGTGTATGAATATTCGGTTGGCGTTGGTGCCCCTGTCCCCTTATAACCTACTTACCATTTTAGAGCAAAGCTGAAGGGCCTGGGGACGGCTCGCTTTCACTCCGCGCCACAGCCCCACCCGCCTGTGGATATCAGGACGAGAGCTGAAAAACACAAGAGAGACAGAGAGCGTGAAAAGTGCTGCAGGAACACAGAGAGTGGAATCTTCCCAGGCAGAGATGGTCTATGTTTAACCCACATTAGCCTCTGCTGTTTTAATTAAAATGTTCCACAAATCCTCGGGGGTGGGCGTTTGGGTGCACACGGCGACGCGCGCACTCTGAAATGAGAGGAGGCTTGTGTGAGTTCAGAGAGCAAAGCCATACAACTCACCCTGGAGAGGCATCGCAGCACTATGGGCTAACAGGGTACGAGGAAATACGGAAGATGACTGTAAATGAATGTATTGTCCCATCCACATTCTACCTGGGATGCATGTACCACCACCCACATCCACCCACATCTAACACTCAAACTCAACCCTCTCCTCCTTCTGAATTGAAATCCTCTCTCTCTCTTTCTTTCTTATTCCCTCTTCTTTTTAATACTTTCTTCCTGTTTTGGCTGAATGTAATTATTTGAATATTGCCACATTGGATTTGAGAGAAAAAAAACTTTGTTTGCTGCATCTGATATTATTTCAACTTAATAAAAATATTGTTATTGTTCTTTACAAAAAGAAGTGTGTTTTTTTTATCGCACGGTGATGCAATGTTCTCCAAGGATTTCATACAGTGTTTAAAGGTTATGATTAGATAATGAACTATTACTTTACATCCTCTGTAAGCATCATTTAGTCCTGCACCCTCACTGTGGACACGCAACATAAGCCCTGTTGCAATTAGCTCCCTGACGTGATGACATAATAATTATGAAGTCATTAGCAGGGCAGAGCACGCTCGTTGGAGACAAACTGCACAGAATCGAGCTGGTTCCAGTGATCCTGCAGTAGTATGTATTTCATTTTTCCATGACATCACGGGCCCCCAGGGAGCCGGCTAATCCATTTGGTGGTTCAGGAAAGAGTGGAGAGGATGGATAAATCAGAGCAGAGCACGACACTGAGTTCACACTCAGACAAATGTAAATCACCATTAGGTTTTGGGTCGCTGAACCCCAGTTATAACGAACTTAAAGACAAAAAAGAATCATTTTAAATTTCACAGACTTCATTCACAGCATAAAGTATGTAGATTGGCAAGCAGGGTAGGGTAAAGTGAGCAGGATCAGAGGCTGTGAGGGATGGTTAAATAAACTTAACTGACCATCTGACCACATATATTTCACATGAATTTTCTGCAACAGTTTGACATCAACTGTATATAATAACATTGTAGCCAGCATATAAATATAAACAAAGATAATAAAAAGATATTCAATTTTCTCATTAGATCCAACTACGTTGTGCAAACACAGAAAGCACCCCCTACAGGCCGTTATAAAGAATGCAGATTTAAGGCACTTCCACATCAGAGTTCCATCTTTTATATACAGTTTATGCTCTTAATGCCACTCTGTGATTAGCTGTTTGTGGTGCTGCCATTACCAATGCCTGACTGATCAAAAGTTGTTTCAGTACAACATTTCAAAAACTTCACAGACAAAAATGTCAATCAGTTTTCTTGTAGGGGATTAAAAGCAGTATAAATATACTAATAAAATGTGAGTATATATCACTAAGTTGGTTGAGAAGTGAGCTTAGAGAAGGCAACACAACAGTTGACAGGTGTAGTGATTACTTGAGAAGAATGCAGATGTTAATAACCTGCAGATGTTTGTGAAAGTTCCATGGCCAAACCTTCCCGGACCAAAGAGCATCAGATCAGTAAGCATTCAGATTACATTCAAATGAGAAGCAGGTATTTCATTACAAGGCTCCTACTGTCTGCGGCTACATTCTTGTTGAAATATGTCTCTTTCATCCCATTCTGACTTCAGAATAGCAGGAAGAAGGATCATTTTCACTCATATTTACCCTCTTATTTCCAGTGGAATTTAGTCTTTCTCGTCTTTGTATGCTCCTCACCTTGGAGGCGTTTTTTTCTCTGATCATCTTTTCTTGTCTGGGTTAAAAAGCAGAGCATGAGGTTCGAGACAAAAAGAAAAGCTCGGTGTGAGTCAGGCACATCATTTATCAGACGGCGGTGTAATGTATCCATTGCATTCCTGTGAAGAGGCAAAACACATCTTTCTGACCTAGAAAGATAATTCAGTATGACAGGAGATCAGCTCTCAGCCTCACATTCCTTTTAATGATGCAAATGTTTCTCAGGACTAGTGCACAGTATTAATATGTCATATAATACCAACCTACGAAGATGAACAAAGTCCCTTGTTTTTTTTTATCCTTGTACCTGCACTACAGAGTATTTTAGATTAGCTTTACATCTGTTTTTCATAACAGAAAAATAAAGTTGACACCAGGGCCGAGGAAAAAAATGACACACTCAAAAAAAAAGACTACAAATCTCATCTTGTCAAGACTGTGAAACAGGGTGGAACCACATCTGATCTTCCCAGCTCAGGCAGCCATGAAAAGATCAGACTTTTGCCACAGAGTGAGAAATCTGATTATGAGACTTGGGCTTGAATGGCCCCAGCTCAGGCTGTGAGCTGAACATATCCAGTAGTATCTGGGTCAAGACTTAAATAAAATTCAAATATAGAAAGTTTGAATTCTGAAAACTGTGACAATATAAATCCAGAATATTAATAGAAGACCTGCTGTAGAGCTGTACTTGAATTTAATTTATCTTCGACATTAAACATTTTAATTAACCTGAATAATAAAATTCAGGAACCTATACAGAACCCTCCAGCCTGTAGAGCTGATCAGCAATGCCATGAATTTAGCTATCGCATTTGTATTTTGTATCATTTGTATAATTTAAGATCAGTAATGCCAAAAGTCCCACTGATAAATGAAGCCAATGCACTTGTTATTTAAACCTGCATTTTTGTACTTACCACCAGGGGGCGACTCTCCAGGTTGGAAAAGAATCTATAATATATAGCAGAAATTACCTCTCCCCCCAGTAAGCACTTTCATTATGAATTTCAGGCATCTCAGGCTCTACTTTTCCAAATAATGGTCAAACTATCCCTTAATACGTGGCTACATCACACATAGCAAAATTGGTATGGCCCGGATCTGGTCCACACAATGTGCTTACACATGGCCCACATACCACAAAGAGTGACGGCCCTTTGGTGGCCCACATCTGGTTGACATACATTCTGCCATGACACCGGTCAGTCAGAAGTGCAAGCTTGATGCCGGATCCGGGCCAAGCCTGTTTTCTATGAGCCTGGGCCACATAAACCAAACCACAATCGAGCCAAATATGGCATGCCATCAGATAAACAGTGCCATCTACACCAGGCCTGGCCCATAGCTGGATGACATACCACTTACCATGCCAGAAGTCAGCCAGCAGTGCCGGCTTGACACCAGATCCAGGCCAGGCCTGCCTGCTATGTGGGATTGTGTTTCCAGGCTGTTACCATATAAGCGGTTACCATATAACAGGTTTTTTCCTGTTAAAAGGGAGTTTTTCCTTCCCACTGTCCCTAAAGTGCTTGCTCATAGGGGGTCATCTGATTGTTGAGTTTTTCTCTGTATGTAGGGTTAATTGTAGGATCTACCTTACAATATAAAGTGCCTTGAGGTGACTGTTGTTGTGATTTGGCACTGTATAAATAAAATTGATTTGAAAATTGAAGCGTGCAGTGCTTTCAGTTTCCTGGTCAGATTGAACTCTCACATCCAGTTAAAAACAAAACAAAACAGAAAGTTAATGACATCGCCTTCAGTGTCACGGTGTAACTTATCAGAATACAAATCAGAAAAATCTTTATTGTTCATCACAGAGCAGTGGAAATTTGTCTAAAACGTTGTAAACGTGGCTCTCAGTGTATGCAAATAGAACAGCAAAAATAAGGGCGTGAAACTTGCTGGTCATTGTTCGTGTAAACTGTGATGTTTGCACAGCCCAGTAATCGTTACGTTCTATTGCAATAAAAATCTGCCCTAATTCTGCTGAATGTTTGGTCTTTTCCTGTTAGGACTGGGGCAGGCTGTGGTGGAGCTGTTTTTCTTGTCTCTGTGCTTTCCGGTGGTGATGTGGGCAGACTCCTGCATAATCACCAATCACATTTCCTCAGGCTGGCTGTTACACACCTGCAGTCTGTTATCATCATCAAAACTGTGTACTTAAGGGTCAGTATTGAGCCAGAAAGAGATTTCTGTTCTGTTTTTTTTCTTTGTCTTTTATGTGTAATATCTTTGTTTATTTTGGTAAATGTACCTATTCTGCAAGTATCATTATGACTCAGTGTTATTGAGTGCAGGTACAGGGCAACTGCATTTCGTTGCCCTGTACCTGTGCATGTGCAATGACAATAAAGTTGAATTCTATTCTATTCTATTCTATTATTGTAGCTATATTATTCAGATATTCAGTCTAGTCCTTTGAGACTTTATAGCTGGATAAATAAAGGGTATATAAAAGTCATTTTGCCCAAAACTGCTTCTGCCTTGTGACAGGTATGTTGTTTGTGGCTCAGAATGACTTTCTGTGATTCATGAGAGATATATTTGACATACGTATCACAGATTATAGGCCAACAAGTTATCTGCAGCAGTTTAAATTAGAGATGGACCGATCCGATATTACGTATCGGTATCGGTCCGATACTGACCTAAATTACTGGATCGGATATCGGCGAGAAATAAAAAATGTAATCCGATCCATTAAATATCAAAAAAACACCTCACAAAACTTGCGACACGGCGTAACTCGGCTCATAACCGTAGCACGTAGGAGCAGTGTGCTCACGTGATAGAGCGGCTGTGTGTATTTGTAGCCTGCTACCAAACCAGCATTTCATCTCCGAGGAAGTTATCCCAGAGAGAAGTAAAGCAAGTGTGTAAGTTCATCTCTGAATGTTTGTAAAGCGTTCCCATGTTAAGCTTAACAACCGATATATGGAGCGACTGACTCTCTCTCCCTCACCTTCCTGCGGCTACTTCAATCGTGAAACTGCTTAACGATCAGCTGATCGGCTTTTCTGTCGCGAGTCCGTCTCTCTTCTTTGTTTTTGGTCCACTTTGCACCAGAAAGAGGAAACCAGCGGCTGAACAACAGCAGCACGTTTAAGCTTGATAAGCTGTTGTTAGAATTTATTTAATATTACTTTCTACACCAGGATCCTTTTCACGTAGCTGACAGCTGGTAACTGTGCAGGGGCGGATCTAGCAAAGTGTAGCCAGGGGGCCGATAGGGCATGAACAGGGAAAAGGGGCACAAAGACATACTTTTCTTTCTTATTCTCATTTAAAATGCCTAGCTTTTAATAAATAATTATCTGAATCTTACACCCAAAGTTTTAATCTGATTTAAAATGTATAGAAGTCCATTACTGTATATAGTAACTGTTAAGTCTAATATACCCTAGTAAGCTATAGTACTTTTTTCTTTGAGAAGGTACCATCTGTGAATTCTGCAATTCTGTTGAAGAAAGATGTTGAATCTATTTAATTATTCTTGAAAAATAATTTATTTCTGTGCATTTTTTTTCACCCTGCATCAAATTAAAGTTGATTACATCGATTAAGCATCATGAGGTGGAGGGTGGGGGTGGTTCCCTATTTTTTTTTTTGCTGGGAGTTTGCAACCCTATTAGTTAGGTTGCTTAATATTTCTGCTAAGTACTCTTTAAAATACCAGAATAGGGAGGATTAAGTTTATTAGATTGATCAGTGTTCCTGAACTATGAAATATTTTGGGTGCAGTGTATTTTTTTACATACAGGTATAACAGAATAGCTTTAGTGTTGTTGTTTATTTAAACTTGAGTATGAACTTATACAAAATGCAGCAAGATATTAAAAAAACAGTTTTATTGATTAAAAAACACACTATATCGGATTCATATCGGTATCGGCAGATATCCAAATTTATGATATCGGTATCGGTATCGGACATAAAAAAGTGGTATCGTGCCATCTCTAGTTTAAATATGACAAATCATTTTTTGGCTCTGGCTGTGTTTCTTTGCTACTATAGAGGTAAATTGTCCTTGTGTGCCATCCTTGATGTCTTGTTTTTGTAAATACTCTGTCCTCTGCTTAGGCGTTTGCCTGGTTTGGCTGTTTCCCCCATCAAGACAAAGTGGATATCAGTACTCACCTGCAAACCCACCTGCCTGCCCACTCTCCACTGCTCACCACATGACTCACAGAAGTGAGACTGCCTGCCTCAGCCTTTAACTGTCACCTCTTAAGTAAGAATGCTCCTCAGTCACACTCTGAGCCTGCCAGTCACTGCTAATACTGTCTCTCCTCTTCCAGATTCTAGCAGTCCGCTGCCCTTTGCTATTAAACGTCTTCACTGTACATGTATCAGCTCCATTTGTTTAAATAAACCATTTAAGCTTAACGTCAGTTGTTTGAGTCTGCTTTCTGGGTCCAGCCATTACTAGCCTGTGACATTTCCAGCCGCTGCAGTAATCTCTCTGTGTGTGTAGAAATCTTTGTTCCTGCAGCGATATACCACAGACCAGCCTGACTGCACATTTGTGCCTCCAAACCACCTGCACTGTGTGCGTGCCAAGTTATAGAAAGTGCAAGCACAAGTCACACTGGAATGACACCAACACACATGCCATGATTGTAGCAAGTGTCAGATCGTTTTCTTCTTTTTGTGGGTGTGCTCATTCTCGAGAAAGCCAAAGTTAAACTGTATGTGTCTGTTTTTTTCAAACCCACCAGGTAGGAACACAAAGTGAGTGTGCTTGAAGGCATTAGTACCAAAGTCTCACTGGATGATGGCTGGAAAGCATGCAGTTCCATGGAACAATTAATTCATCAGTGAAGTATGAAGTATTTCAGTCTGGACCAATAGAGGGCCAGACATTCCCATCCTTGCCTGTTGCTTTTTGTTAGGCGTTATATTTGAAAGTAATTGATGATTTTATACATGTTTCCAGCACAAGTGGCCGAATTTGAAGAATTTCTACAGTTTAAGATTTAATTCGCAGCAGCTGCTATTTCTAGCCTTTTACCTCATTAACACTAGTTGACCATTTTTATCCCATCATCCATGTTGCAGCTAAGACACACCATCTGTTAGAGGTCAGCAGAGACTCTATGTTCTGGCTCCAGAGACCATAATGTGCCACAAGAGACTAAAACTATTCCCAGTGGAGACATTGGGGGTGGGGCAGGACAGATGAACCCCTCTACCGCTGAGTGTGAGACACTGAAGGACACACGGCTGAGTTTCTACATTTTTCAATGTTTGTCCATTTTGTGTGTTTTGTGCATATTTAGCTCATATAATTAAGATGTTTGAAAAGCTCTGAAAAGGCTCTTTAAAAGAAAAACACTGCAGAGGATTTATTAATGCATAATATTTTATACAAGGACGGATACAAGTGTTTCACCTGAGAGCACAAATTGGGACTGTCATGTTGATGTATGCTGCTTGTATTAACTGGATTGTTTCAGGTTTATAGCTTGTACATGATTGTGTCCCTGCTCCAAGTGAGGCTGGCGTTAGCCCGAAGGGCAAAATGACATGCTGCTGAATGTCATTTTTCACATCCTCGGATGAAAAATGCACAAACACACATACCATAAAACGTATTAATATGACGCTCTTGAATGTCATTGTTGATGTGTGGCACTGTTTGGAGGGCGACTGTATCATCAGAAGGCAAATGTCATTACAATTAAAGCTTTTAGAGGGGGAATGGAAAAGGTCAACAGGGGCTGAATTTACACTGGCTCTTTCTGGAGGGAAAAAGGTAAAAAACAACAACCTTTAACTTTTGTTCTGAAATCTGTTTTCTGGGGAAAACACTCTCCGTTACACATCTTAAAGTATCTTTTATTCCATTAGCAGTTTAGAAGGATTTCAATGGCCAATTTGTTCTTGCATTATTGATAAACTGCTTGCATCACGTGTGGGGTCAGCCCATCACTTTGCTATTTCTGACTACATGCCAGAAGCATCTCCAAGAGGTCCTCTTCACTTATCTCTGCCCTGTGTGTGTGTGTGTGTGTGTGTGTGTGAGTGTGTGAGTGTGTGAATAAGAAGGGGTCTCCACTCCTTATCAGTTTGTCCGTTACATTCTTGGCCCAGTGGTCAAACAAAATGCCATTTATGGCCACAGGAGAGATACGGTATAGTAAAGCCCACAGTGTGCTCCACTGACCCACAATGCACCAGTGCATTATAAAAGCCCACAGCAAGACCTCTGGCTGGAGAGTAGATTTGGGTTGCCCACTACGTCTGCTGTATTTTGTCAGTAGAGCCTTGTATTTAAAACAAAATCTTGTTTTCTGAAGCCTGGTTGCTCAAAGAGTCAGACTGTGTTTTGGCGCCGTGCGTGTCCCTCAATATGGCATCGCTGACATCTTCCAGCCGCAGATCTTCCTCATCGTACCGCTCATCAGCACGCTACAGCACTTCTAGCTCTTACTGCACAGAGGGGTCTCTGGGTGGATCACCTGATTCACTGGATACCATTCTTGAGCCTTTTCTCGACTACGCCGATCATTCCAGTCTGTTTGGAGAGGAGGGCCCTGGAGGACCAAACTGTCTGGCCCCATTCAGAAGGCACAGCAGACCCTCCTATGGGCATGATGGTAAGGAACTCTTGTGCCAGTATAGGTTAATATATACTACACCTGCATTTTGGGGGGTTTCTTCACGCAGGGCTTTTCTTTACTAAATTTATCCATTCATCCATCCATCCATCTTCATCCGCTTTATCCGAGGCCGGGTCGCGGGGGCAGCAGCAAATTACTAAATTTAAATTTTTGAAAAATGTATTCAACATCTTCTTACCTAATATTCAAATAAGGAAGCGATAAACACTTATTTAGCCAAAATTACTGCACAAAAGATAATACTCCATTCTGAAACATAGTATAACTGTATTGAACACGCCCAGAAATGAACGACTGAGCTTATAAACTCATCAGAAAAGTGTTCGTAGAGGTCAAGTCAAAAAGCTATTTTTCCACAGACTGCTATAGGACTGGAGGTCTTTTTGCAACCACAGCTTTCGCCATCTGGTGGTCCTTCACATAGGATGCAGGTTTAAGGCACTTTTGCACTTAATTCGTTTTTCTGACCCAGAAGCTACATCCATGATTTATATGTCTATGTTTGCATCCCTGTGCAGTCACAACAGTGAGGAACAACTCCATAGCTCAGAGCACTGGAAGTCATTAATTACCTCAGGAGTTAGTCATGCCAACTTATAGCTAGCTAAACTTTTACAATGTTTTTGGTCACAAAAATACTGCAAAAAGAAAATATTCCTGTGTAATTTTGTGCATTTTTGAACATGAAATACTGCAAATTTTGCTATTGATTCACTACCAAGGGCCAGTAATGCTGATACCAGAAGGTTACCGATACTTTTAACCTATAAGATCAGGGGAAAGCTAAGTGCTATGATTTATCAGATTAATCGTCGTTAAATTGCACATTTTGAACACTTCTAATTACCACATTGTGATTTTTACTTTCCACAGTAATTAGCTAATACAACAAAACACACCTTTCAGCTTTTCATGTATTTTGATGCTGTTTGTTTGGAGAGCTGGAAAGCAAATGTGCCTGTCTCTAATGCACTTTGGGTCAGCTTCTGTTGTTAGAGGATAGAAATAAAGTATTGATCCTATCACACCAGAATCGATCTGATGCCAATGTTTGTATCAGTACTATCAATATTTGGATTGATCTACACTGGCGCACATAAAGACACAGAAATGCATAACTTACACATTTGTGCTTCTGTTTTTAGTTTCATAAAGACATAAAAACATGTATTTTTATGTTTTTGTGATCCTTCAGCAAGAATAAAAATCACAAGCCTGAAAGACCTGCTATGGTTTGAGTCACTGTTCAGTGAAGGGCCTTAACAAAGGGTCACCAGACAATAAAAAATTATTGATCAAAAGGTCGTAGGGTTTGTGTATTCTTTGATCTGATCGATGTGATTTAATTTGCTGTTATTATGTGTGACAGAAGTGCACAAAAAAGGTCATCTTAGTTTCATCGTGCTCCACATTAGCTGTTTTCGAGTAGCTGCTCACGAGTACTGTGATGGTAAGTCGTAGCGCTTTTCTTTATTTTGCACATAAGCAGAAAAAGAGGCCTAGGCCTAGGTTAAATGAATAAAAAAGACCCGAAAAATAGCAACCAGCCTTAGCTGTGAGAGCGCACATGGCTCCAGACATTGTCCGCCAGGTCAAATAAAGAAGTAACTCTGTGTGGTCAATAAGGCTGGAAAAGAGCTGTATAAATGCAGTGCATTTAATAACAAGGTGAAAATTATTACAGCAAAGGTGGAGTGCAGATATAGACTTATGATGACATGTTAAATGAGTTATGCTGCACAGGGCACAGAGCTGTAATGACCAGAAATAGTAAAAGGTTTATGAGGCTACAGGCAGATTAAAGCAAAATCAATAACCGGACTAAAAATTTTATTTCACTGAATAGGAATATTTTCAATTTCTCATGAGCTACCTGAGAACTGATCGGGACTGAAGGCAGAAATACAATGAAAGCAATTCTTGTCCTGTTGCGTCTCTTCTTTACCAAAAGATTGTTTATTTTCTGACTAGCAGTAAAACACACTGACGGCTCAGACTGACCCTTCAGTCTGTCCCTGTCTGGCGTCCACTGGCCTCTAAGTGCACAGATTGTGGTTTAAAATCTGGAAACAACCCAAATGACTGAGAAATAATACCTGGACTCAGCACTCTGTATGGAGAGCTAAAACGTTCAGTGTCAAACTAATAGATGAAGCACACTGAAATGCACAGTAGTTTGAGTAAACTGTTTAGAACTCATAAATTAACCAATAATTTGTGTTTACTGTGCATATTTTGTTTTAAAAATATAAGATTAAATTAAATGACTTCACTTAACATTTTTTCTAATTTCATAATGACAGTGCCTCTCAAGGAAGCTTAACAGTTGCTCTCAATCTCATGTTAGAAACGAGCTAGTGCCATAAGTAATCCTGAATAATCCAGTCTGTGGACTTTGTAAATAAACACAGTGCACTGACTCAATAACATCTCATTTAATTAGGCTGAAAACATAGACTGTATACGGAAAATGGAGGCACCCATCGTGATGTCACCCATTGGTTGTCAACTCTGCACTTTGAAGGCCCCGGTTCAGCTTCATGATAATCACCATCTTGTTTTTCAGGAGCCTCCTATTTAGAGGAGAGATGGAAGTGCTATGTTATGCATTAGCTAGCTTGCTAGCTTTGCACCTTGCTTACAAAACTATGTTAACAATAGACATATTATTTGTATGCCTTTTTTATATTCAATATTATTGAAATATGCTACTGAAGACACAAACACAGCAAACAAAGTCAAGATGTCAAATTCAGTGACACCACTTAGTAATGAAAACTTTGAAGGGTTAACAAAGTCCTAAAAAAGTTAAAAAGAAAAAAAAAGATTAAAAACAGTTATGAGGGCCAAGATTGTTTTAAAAATTCTATAAATCCACTTTTAATACTATTATTTGTGCTATTTCTTTCTGGGTGTCAATGGCAATTGATGCACTATGGGACTCAGCCTCAAGAGGCTATTAGAGGAACTGCAATCTGGAGCTGACTATTTTTTAGAGCATTAACTATATTGCTTTATACGGTTGTAATGTTTGTGCATTTATTCTGCAGCTCCTGTGGGGGGCGCTGCAACAGTTGGACAGACCAGCACAGGTGGTGTAGTGAGATGTCTGGGAGACAGCTACTACATGTCAGCTGATGTCAGCCAGTTTGAGCCACATGATGTAGTGGTGCTGGCCTACAACCAACACGTGGTCATCCACGCCCAGAAGGTGTGTAGGTGTATGTGTGTTTTGGGATTTCTGAATGAATGAGGGGGAATTAGCAGGGTATTTGTGAACTCTTGTAGCATGCTTGTCGGCAAATGTGCATGAGCGTACTCGTGGGACCGCTGGGATGCATCACTCACGTCTGGGTAAAGCTGTTATTGTTACAAAATCACTGCAAACAAATCAGCTGCTGCCATGAATTATCATTAGTCATGTCCAATGATTTGTTTGTTGATCACAAAGTATGACATCTGCCATTTGAATCACTGATTAATATTTTGAATTTTTTGAACTATTATGAATGCTTTCTAATTTCCATGAATGACTCCAATAATTTGGGATTTTTGTGAGTTTCTGAAGGCAAATACAATAACATATTCTTCCATTCTGACTTAGTCAGAAAGCCCTCATCATAATTTACAAATGTCAATGTCAGGAGTCAGATGGGGTGAAGAGATCACATGACTTTCAACCATAAGACAAGAATAAGTTCTGCTGGGACCATTTTGTTTGCACTTTACCTTTAATGACACTGTTTGGTTAGGTTTATGCATTAAGTCAGACTTTATATTATACAGTTAGGTTTAGGTACTAATTGGTTATGATTAGGGAAAAAAAAAAAAATCATACACACTTCCTTATACAGAAACATTTTCTTAACATTTCCTTGCCAGAGGTATAACAGCTCCTTGGTTACCATGAAAATAATGAACCAGCATAGCACTTTAACCAGGGGACTCCAGGCATCTATTTCAGCCGTTGATACTTCAACTGAACTCAGAGAACCTGGTCTCAGGTAGAAATTCTACACTTTGTGTCCTTGCTTCCCTTGACCAAGTATCAGTGAATTAATGGTGAAAGGCAGCTGTTTGGTCTTGAGGATTTGACTGGGATTATTCCTTCTAGTGGAAGTATTTCCAGCAGTATGAGGTAGATAAGGTGGAATATGTAGCACACTCTCAAAACAGATGAGCTGATGATAGTTAAATTTGACAGGGATGACAGGGATAGCTCAGTAGGTAGAGCGGTCGCCCAATAATCAGAAGGTCAGTGGTTTGAATCCACTGAACGGCTACCCTGAGGTACTCTACACACTGCTCCTTGGGCTGGATTGGTAGCTGCCCATTGAGTGACTGGGTTAAATGCAGAGGACTACAAAATTTCTGACGTGTGGGACTATCAGGTGTTTAAAATTTATAAAAGTATTAAGGTTAAAAGCACAATAGAAAAAAAATCACATACTATGTACATGTAAAAGATGTTAATCTTGATTTGGTGCTCTCTTGGTGGTATAGGCTGTAAAAGTGGGGAGTTAATACTCTGTTGTCTGACTGTGGGAGTGCAGAGATGCACCTAGACCAACAAAGCTTGGCTGTTCCATCTGTGTCTCACCATCAGTGCGACATTAAATCACACGAGGGATCATAAGCAGACATAAAATAATTTCTTAAGCCCCCCCCAAAAAGCCAAAAACCACAGAATTTACCATAATAAAACATGTTTACGAGAAGACAGCATCTTCTCGTAAATCAAAAGTGACTGACTGTTGTACAGTAAAATTATCTGGGCCACTGTCATATCCATCACATGGGACTCAGACGTGGTCTGTTGAACTGCAGACAAGCTGGAGCTTGGTGCCTGTCCGGCTTTCTCATTCTCCGCCTCCCCTCACAGTTTGACGTTAATCATGTTTAAAAGGTGAGAGAGCAGAAGGGGAAGTGGGAAGAGCCTTCGCCGCAGTGCAGGAAAATCATTTTAACAGGGTTAAGAAGGCAAATTGGCAAAAATCCACAAGCGTTCAACCTGCCTTGAAGACCTACAACAGTGAAAAAGCGTCTTCAGAGAGCAGCAGTCAGTGCTCATTTTCCTCTGCCTCTGTTTCCCCCCCGCTTGTTCTTCACCAGCTGAGCAGTGCAGCACTCCTTGCCTCTATCTCTTTCACTGCTTCTCACCTTCTTTATGCACCCCAGCACCTTCCCTGGCCTTGTTGCTCTTCTCACTTTTCTGTGCCCTTTCTTTCTTTTCATTCCCAGCTGTCAATCCCTTGTTTGACTTTTCATCTCCATCCTTCAGGTTTTGGATGATGGCAGCATCAGTGACACGTTCACCCATAAGTCCCTGTTCCCTGAGGATATGGACCCCCTGTCAGTCAGTGGGACCCTTAATCCTGACGGTACCCTGGTGGTGAGTGTTCGCCGGAAATCAGCACTCACTGGGAAAGAGCACCTGGGTATCCCAGTCTACAACAGTGGGGCTGACCTTTGACCTGTGCGCACAAAGTGTGTCTTGTGGTTTCTCCCATGGTTTTATAATGATCTTTTATAACATTATAGTGTTAGAGGTGAAGCTCATGTGCACTGAATATTTATATAAATGAGTAATTAATTAATCATTATTTATAGTATAAGCACAACTTGGCACCACTACTTCCTCTTTTAGCTTGCAATCATATCATTTGCTTCCAGTAAATCTCTCGCTGTCTCAACCTCTCTACCAGGATGATCAGGCTAAACACTCCACCATACATTAAAAATCCCACAAATCTATCAGACAGATTATTAAGTTCATGTTTACATCATGTTTTCTTACATTACTTTCCAAACAAAAGTCTTCCAAACCCCCAGGAACGATCAGGTGCTGCAGGAACTAAAAGCCCAGGGAAGCCCATCGTTATCAGACGTGTGGTAATTAGTCAAATAAAGCACCTCTTGTTTTCCCAGTGTTGTTTTTAATCACAAAAAAACAGAAAAAAAACAAAGCAAAACTTGATGATATAAAATGCAAAGCTCATCTTTGTGTTGTTTTGCTGAAGCGCAGTGAATAGACACGCTACTAATAGCAGCAGAGGCTGCAGGGACAGTACTTTCAGACCTGCACCATCATCTGGCTCACATGTGTCTGACAGAACACTCAGCTCCTCTCTTTGATCGGTCCAGCTGTGCACCTTTTGTATTTTTACACTTCAACTCTGTTTCACAGGCATCACTGAGGCATGTACTGATCTCATAACGCTTCTAAAACACATGTGACCTCTAGCTCAATGCTGAGGCCCTCTGTATCCTGTCAATACGAAGACGGGGGACTGTGCTGCTCTTCTGCTAAACCTGCTGGTTTTACTCTGCAGAATTTAATTCTCTGAAACAATTTGTTGCAGGAAAACATGACAGATTTATTGAATTATAATTTGCTGATGTAAAGTTTCAAACTGGTTTGAAGGTGTTTGTTCTACAAATGTTGTAAACCTTCATGGTTGACTTCAGGAATCCTTGTTTTTAGACATTTCAACTAATCTGTGTTTCCACGTTAATTGAGTAAATTAAACGTAATCTGTTTAACTAAAGCAGATCTTTGTTGTCCAATTTGTATCAAAATCTGGTCTTTTCTTAGACGTGGAATAAATATGTGTTTGTACAAAAATGTCTAATGGTTGTTGGTTTGTCTGTCACTGATCAGAGAGCAAACAGGTGGTGCAGACTGGTGCTCACTGCGTCTCCCTTCTTGACTGTTAGCAGCATCAGCTCTCAGAACAACCTCACAGTCTCGCTCAGATTCTCTACCTGCAATCTGCACACACACATCTTAGAGAACTTTGAGGTTACATAGATCCCCGACCCACAAACCTAACCATCACCAGCAAGTCTACTTTAATAGTTGGTCTGTTGTAGAATCTGTTTTGAAGTCAAATAAAGGGAAGAACAAAACACTTAATTTACAATGAATTTTAAAAAACAACATATCAACTTGTTCATGCTCATTTAAGCTCAGTTTTCACGTCTACCACTTACTGAGTGGAATATGTGGAACTGAGAGGAACTAGAGGTAAAACACGCTTGCCAACACTCGTTACATCCAGTTTTAGTACAGCGGAAGCAGTAAATGCTTCCACTGTGCTTTGGATGATATTAATAGTGATGATCCACAAAAAACAGAGCATGGATGACTGCACGTCATACCATCACTGATATCAGTCAGTTTTAAAAAGTTTGGAACTTCCCACACTGTAAAAACTTACAAGAAGACTTTTTTGGAACATCTGTCTTGTCAGCATGAATGTATGGCACTTTGCCCAAGTGCTTTTTACCCCATTCACTGGTGTTTCATGAGAGGAAACATCGCATAGTTTATTCTTTCAACTCCGTCTCTCTGTTACAGCTGCAGTCAGTGCATTTCAGATTATTTGGGGTTAAAAAAAATGCATGAAATGATCTCCATAAACATGCACGCATGTAAACAAGCCCAAGTCTCCCTGGAGAAGTTCTGAGTGTCAGACTTTAAACTCAGTGAGGAACAGAGCTGCAGCCTACCTAACCGATGAACTCGTTTAGCTCATTAAGCTTTTAGCACAGAACTCCCCACCCATTACAGTCCAGATGCTCCCCTCTCTTTCACACCAAAACAGCACAATGAAGAAACGATGTGTGTGTGTGTTTGCAAACTGTGAATGTGGAAGCAGCAGGAGAGGGCAGGAAAGCACAAACGTGTGTACTGTCTGTTCATTATGGTGCCAACTGTTGCAACAAAGACTCCCGCTGGAAGAGCAGAGTCAGAAGGCTGTTAGTTCAGTTTAGAGCTGCAGTGCTGGAACACTCACTTGACCCACTTTAATGTCATTGGATATGTCGTGTTTACAGCTTTACAGTAGCGGTGTTGTGAAGCAAGGCCAGATTGGCATTTCTTTTGATGGAGCCTTTTCACCTTCCATATCTCAAAAAGTGGAAATGGAAACTTAGTTAAAATGGCACGACATACAGTCAGACGGAGTTTATTGTGTGTTTTGCTCTTATAAATGTCTACCAGGCACACATTCCTTCTTAATCCTTGTGTCCATCTGTGAGTGAATGCAGCAATGTTCAAAGGATACAGACTGTATATTAAAGATGGACACCCCCCTCTGAAACTTTGTTCTGTGCATTAAGTCCCTTCCATTGGTGGACGACCTCTCTCTCCTTTTTTGGTTACTAAATTCCAAAGAGAGGAAGTCTCGGAGCCATTACCACAGACTGTATATGAAAGATGGACAGTCACAGCACCACTGTGGTTACTGCAAAGCCTCATTTTGGACATTTTGATCTGAGCTTTCTTACAGATATCACAGCTCTTTGAAACCAGTTGGCCTTGAAGCAAAATCTGATTTAATGGCCTTCTTAACACTAATAATCACAATTTATGAATCAAAATTCTTTGTTCAATAATAGAGAACGCTGAAGTCATCAGAAAAGTGTTACTAAAGATCAAGTAAGATTAAAGGTTGTTTTTTCCCCATAGATTTTCTCTTTGAAGCCAAGATTTACCCCCTGCTGGCCATCATTGTGGCCATCCACAATTCAGGTTTAAGGATAGTTGTCAGACCCTGAAAACTATGTCTGTCTTTCATGTGCAGTCAATGGATTTTTATGCAAATCCCTCCTCAGAGTGACCTGTTGTGACCCTACCACAGAGAAAATAATTTTCCATGTTTTTCTGTTTAAACCAGATGCTGTCAGATTACATTAATACTGTTAATGAAATCTGTTTTTCTATAATGCTATAAGTACTACAGCTGCAGTTCACTCTGGCTCTTGTGTTGAAGTTGCTAGTAGAGACAAACAAAAATATGTGTATTTGTTTTAATTCAGAAAACCCTTGTAAATATGGATTATAAAAAGTTTCTTTCTTCCACGAGAGACTATTAATGTGAGGTAGACTGGGATTGTTTGGATTTTAGAACAAAAGCGTGCACAGGACAGGAGGTGAGTGTTCTTAGAGGACCTCTTCCATGACCAAAAGAGGTTTGGACAAAGCTGTGTGAAGCCTGTAACTCACAGAGCTTTAAAAAGATTTGGGACAGACTGAACCATATTGAACACTGTAGTGGCATCGCTGTGTGTGTGCCTCCCCACTGGGAGTATTAGTCAAAGACACAAACAACACTCCAGGTGCCTTCCAGCTGCTGCTGAAGGGAGGAAAGAGAGCAGACAGCAAAGAAGCGCAGCTGCAGAAATTAAAGAAGACAGAAAAAAGAAAGAAGTCTCCAACAAAGTGCCACGTTTGTTAAAATCTCATTTATTCATCACTGATATACAAAAACAATGTTTCTTTTTTTTTCGGTGCGAAAAATAGCTCTGGATTTTGTTCAGCTCGGTCTGGTTTGGCCCTCGGGGGTTTGCTGTAGTGGAGGCCTCCAGTATGTACAGTCCCTTAGGAGTGGATAAAAGATCCTCATCAGCTAATGGGGGATTGGGGTCTTATCAAAGCCTCTCAGACTGAAGGAGAGGACAGAGGGGCACATAATAAAACTTTCCCCAGAGCCTGTTTTATCAGGGTGGATCTGGGGTAGGCGCTTGTATGTCAGCGACAGCTAATGTTTAAGGTAAAGGTTTCCCAAAAGCCAAATAAGGTGTCAAACCCATTTTCCTTCTACGACCTAAAGGTGTGAACAGTTACTTTAATATTTGAACACAGATTCTAGTGAGCTTTCATGGCAGCTTCTGGGAAACCTTTGCTTTAAACCATCATTTGTTCTCCAAAGCAAAAAGTCCATTATTCTCATGCCTAATGTTACAGCAATCACCTGACTAAGTGCTTTAACCAGGCATCAACATCCACAGGTCACTGGTGAATCATGTAGGGTTAGGGTTAGGTTAACATCCACCTCTTTTAAATCTTCTTACCTGTTTGAAACACCCAAATGCAAACGCTTTTTTAAAAAACACTGTAGTGGCAATTCCTCAATGCCTCAATTGAAATGGAACTTTTTTAAGCATGTGGCTAAAACTAAACCAAACCCAAACCTAGATAAGTCCCCAGTGACTCAGTGGATGTTAAAAAGTTAACTGCTCCACAGTGGCATCATGGTACATGAACATGGAAGATTCTGGATCTTTGTGTCAGTTTCAGGATCGTTACAACCCCCCTAATTCCATCGTCACTTCATCACACAGTAGCTCCTGTGCGAGAGTAGCTTCTCTGCCTACACGTACATGTTTTTACACTTTTCAGATTTCTTTACAAAAATAAGGTTATCCCGCATTCACGCCATTGATTCAAACTGGGTTACAAAGTGAGATGAACCACTGTTATTGCACAAATTGATTACCACAAGTAGATCAACCATAAAAAAACAAAAGAAAAAATGGGGGGGGGGGGAGAAGAAAAGTACTACTTGTACTCTGATTAGTGCGACTAATAAATATGCATGTAGCTGGGCCTGGGTCCGCCTGCTAGCAAAATGAGATGAAACGCAGTGAAAATGTCGGCGGAGACGAGGAAGGCTACGGCAGGAGCTGGAACAATGAAAATCGATGAAAAGCGCAAACAAATGAAAAGAACCAAATCAGTGGATCTCAGTCACTTGTCCCCCCCACACAGGCAAGCTGTAATGGGGATGGGGGGGCAGGTTTCCATAGAGATAAGTGCACACACTTGCTCTGAAACCTCACCCACCCCACTCCCATACTGTATTTGCGTGTCTGTTTGTGTGTGCAGAGCAGGTTCTCTGGTCATACACACGCACACACACACACCCCGTCGATTTCTTATTTCTGCTGATAAAGAAGAGGAGGCACTTGTGAAATGAACATGTCAACAGCGGACCGCATGCTGGTCGCTTCCACATTAACGTCTCATGGCTTCGTGATTACATTTCTTCCATTTTTCCCGCCATCGGGCAGGCATCGAGTCCCCCAGTTAGTGTTATTTGCATTTTACAAAAAAGACAAAAAAAAGTCTATAATAATACAAATATATCCAACATCATGTTAAAATTTGCATTAGAAAAAGGAAAAAAACAACAACAAAAAGAAATCAACTTTAAAATCAACATAATGCGACAAATATAAAACAAGCCCCAAATTTCCTTCCAACAAGTCATGATTGGTTAAGACATTAAATTATGATTTTATATTACAGGAATGACATTAAATATATTAATCTTTAAGTAGAAATGCGCTAACCCAAAAATCCCCCCCACCCCATCCCGGGTTAAAATCAGGGGCTGAATAAAGCTCGCTGGATGAGTGGAAGATGCCATCGAAGAGAACAAAAATCACAGGCACATGATGGCAAACCTCATTCACTCCATCCATATTCATTCCTGTCAAGCTTTTGATTTTGGGGTTTTTTTTTGGTACGTTATGTTCACAGAAAACTCGCCCCACATGCACTCTCTCTCATGCAAAGGCATGCTGCTATGTCGCTGTGAGCATTTTCAATTCATGGGGGGAGGTGGGCGCAGCAAGACAAGACACCACCCGATAAACTAAAATCCATGCAACACATCGCACAGAAGTGAACTTGGAGGGATATGTGTGTGTCTGTGTGTGAGTGCATTTTTAAGGCATTCAGGGCTAATTCTGCAGGAAGTAGTGTCAGTAAAAAAAAAGAAAAAAAAAAGGAGTGTGTCTTTAAAAGACGTGTTAGTCAGTAGTCAAAAATAAGTAACAAATATAAAGAAAAGATGGTTAGACGCTAGGCAAACCAGATCAGTGTTTTACTGTTGATGAGCAGCTGAGCCTGGAGCATTATGGCAGACATGAATTATTAAACTCAAAGTACTTTATCGTTATCTGTCGTGTCAGATATCTAAAACCTTGCTGCAGTTAAAACATTGACGCGTCAGGTTTCTGGTTTAACACGAGGTGTGATCAAACTAACTCATTTTAAAGCTAGGCAGGTCTCACGTCAATGAACCATCTTCTCAGGCATTGTAATTTATATGAACTGCACTGGTGAAAACGGTCCAGTGGTGCCCGAGAAGATAACCTTGAAGTTGAGATCAGCCAAATTTGATACAGGTAAGCTGACGAGTACTCAGAACTTTCTCCAATGGTGATGAAGTTTGTGATGGGACTGGTAAATTAACTGGAATGAATGATTAAACTAAATCTGTGAATGCTCTCTGCTGGTCACTTATATATTTTCTTTAGTGCTTTCTAATAAATAATGTTACTACTACATGGTTTGTCATGGTTCCCACATGCCCGCACGTCATCATTGGGCACTCTTGCACCGTGCGCCTCACCCTGTGAACCACCACGCCGTCTATCTGTTGGGGTTATGTCTCTGATACAAACTAACATGGCACTCAAAGACAGACTGATGAGAGGGCACAGAGCAGCTGGTTAGGTAATGATGGCTTCATTCTTTCAGCCATCCATTTGCTCCATGCTCTTCCTCCCTCCCTCACTTACTTCCTGCCCTCTCCATCCGCCCCAACCCTCTCTGGAACGCTTATTAAAAGCTATATTTAGATAAGCAGAAAACCTTGACTTGCCGAGTGCATCGCCGTAAAAATGTTGGTGTGTGTTTCTCTGTGCGTGTGAAGGCTGCGGCTACAGCATGAAAGGACGTTATGAAAAGGGCTACAGGTGCCTCAGTCGCTGCCAACAGGCAAGTCTGCTTGCATAGGCTGTGCTCTCAACCTGACCATTAAGACTCGAAGTGAAGGGGCAAAGAGGGGGAATGGAAACAAGAAAACACAGAAAAGCTAAGGCATCTCTCCCCTTATGAGTCCACTACTGGACAAACTGTAGTGTAATTTATAAAGAAATGGCAAATTCCAGTCAAACCCAGACCACCTGATCAGTCAGAGAAATCATTTGAGGAAAACAACGTCTGACATGTGTTCTTGAGACGTAATAATTAAAAAGAAAAATCCTATAGGATATAGTCGTTTTGCTACCTCCCTCTTCATGCGCACACACATCGTCTCATTTCACTCACACACGCTTTCAAAAGACACATGCACACATTACAGTAGTCTTCCTTGTCACCACTGTTGAATTTCTCTACTTTAAGTGGAAGACTCAATTCAAAGGATTACGTCTGCAGGTTGAAACTTTGATCCCAAATCAGAAGACACACAAGCTAAACAAAGTCTGCTAAAAAAAAAAAAGAGAGAAAAAAGAAATAATCCCTTTTCATTTTAACCCAGCCCCAGTAACCCTAATCCACACTGGCTCTGCTGTGGGTTCCCAAGGGTAAATGGAGAGCAGGCCACAGGTTTTCTCCCACTCCTCTGGTGGAGTGTCTCTCTGGGTCAGTGCAAGGCTCCTAGAGAAAGCACTGGGTGGTCCGGGAAGAACGGGAGTTAGCGGAGAAGGAGGGAGAGGAGCAGACAAGGCAAGAGATGAAGAGGAGGCTGGCCTAGCAGTAGAACTCTTTCCAGAATTAAATATTGATCCTGAGCCCTGAGGATTTTTGCATGTTTGTAGCTTTGGGAGATTAAAGACCTCAATGCTTCATCTTCTTCCTCCTCCTCCTCTTCTTCCGCATCAACTTTTCCCTTACTGGGACTTCTCTTCGGACTCGGAGGGGGTGCTTTTGCGTGGCAGCGACATGCTCTTGTGGCGGTCCCACAGCTTGTGGAGCTCGGTGGTTTCGTTCTCGCTGCTGCTTGTGCCGCTGTCCCGGAAACTGGCCAGAGGGGGGCGCACCTTCACACCTTTCACAGTCACTGAGCCCTCAATTGCTTTACGGAGCTGGTTGAAGAAAGATAAGGTAGTTAGAATGGAAGCAGGAAGGGTGTGACACCACAACTTCACAGCACAATTTAAGGCTCCCAATTTCAACAATCTGGACAGCACTACTACACTCAATTCAAATGCAATTTTATTATTTATCACCAGGTCATCACTATAGTCCTGTAAGGAGACTTTAGTATATCATAATGTAAAGATCCTGAAACATTAGAGAGCCATAGCAAAAAGTGGCAACCGTGGGGAGAAAGAAACCTCTGGCAGCCGGGTTGAGGGAAAATCAATTTTCTAAGACTTTATATAATGTGTTGCTTTCTACTGTATGCTACTGTAATAATTTTATATTAATATATTTTAACTTTTCTATGCTAATTAAACATCCCTCAAAAAGCAAAATATATAACTTTTTTTTTTTTTTTTTTTTTTAAACATGATTTGGAAACCTTTGATATATTTTTTAAAGATTTTAATTTCTTTTAAGGATTACATTGTGGGAGAATAGTGTACTTTATAGATACACTCTTTGGGTTCGGTGTTTGAGTTGTTTTCCCCCCACTGTTATCATTATACTGTGCAGAATATAGCTTTAAATTTCGACCACCGTGGTCTTGCTCTACATTGCAAGATTATATCAGTACTTCTGATGGAAAGGTACTCGGGTTGTTTCCTATTTTGGACTGAAATCTCGTTTCCAAAGTGTAATAAAGGGAACAGAGGACACTGGAGACTTCTGCCACTGTTTGCTTAAAAAAAAAAAAAAAAAAATCACAGAATAATGATTATAATGCTTGCATTATATTATAACAGCAGTAACTGACAAAAAATGCTTCTGCAGTCACAAATCTTCAGGAAAACATTGTATTACATGAATCCAATGATTGTCAGAGACTATTTTAGGTATTATCTTAGAGGTCTTTATCTGGTCAAACAAAATGGTACAAAAAGTTTGATAAGGCAGAGAAAGAAATGGCTCAACAGCTTACAATATTCATTTAGGGTCTGATTTGATGGGTGAGCGGGTTGGCTTTCCCTCCCCCCACTGGTATACATATCTCTGCCTTTGCTAAATATTTATCCCCCCTCTCACTTAGTGCTCCATCTGGAAACAGTCTACAGTGCAAATGATATCACATCAGAAACTGACTTTCACTCTGAGTGCTTGCAATCCTGTGACAGTAGAGATAACACTGCAGAGAGAGAACAAGGTAAAAACTACTGCTAGCTTAACAAAAGACTAATGAAATGGATTCAGTGAAAGATTTTGCAGGACACTTACACTAAACTTGTAGAAACATTCTTACTCCCAGTCACATGTCTGATCATCTACACTACCCTCAAACACTTCTTTTTTCACCTTGTTGAACTGCACTTACGCATTCTTAGGCTGCTTTGATATGAGGCAGTGATTGATCAAATGTTATCAGCACAGTTTGCTTGCTTTGCAACTGATGGAGCAGCCACGAGCTCCACGATGATGTAGAACACGTTACAGAGATGAGTCATTTTAAGATATTGACTGACTCTCAAACTCCAACAGTCTGCTGCTGATCTCAGAAAATCAGGGGTGGGCAATCAATTTTCCCAATCTGTCATCAAAGCAGACTGTAGCAGAATATTTAATTATGTATATTTTTAAAGTGGCAGAATTTTACATTGATATTTTTAATATTTCAACAGACAGATATTTTGAACATATTAATTTATTTTATAAAAGTACATTACAATATCCTTTTAAATGTATTTATATGCTAAAGTTCTGAGCTTGTTTATATGAAGTTTATAATTATTCTAAATCCTACTCTATGCTTCACAGTCTACAGAATAACTCTGGTTAAACTCAACTAGTACCTAAAAGGTTATCAGTAGTAAGTTTGAATAAAAAGCTTTCCTGGTATATAGGAATCATAGTGTTTAACGTCCTCTATTATTTATTATTGGTGTTATTAACAAAATTTTCGGTGTAGGACTTTGCTTATTAATCTTTATGCTAACTGTTTTGACTTGCTGTCTTGCTAGCTAACATTTTCTCTGTCTTAATGGAAATCCACAAGATGAACTGTTTTGGTCCAGAGAGTAAAAGTGTACAGTGAAATGTACTGAAAAAAGAAAACATTAACCTGTTTTTTTAAATAATCTGATCATATTGGGTTCATAATTCAATCTGCAGGCGTGTGAAAGTTTGTTATTGCTCTCTACAATCTATTGAATCTCTCTGCTGTCTGTGTATTATTGAATTTTCTGTTTGGCCAGACCAACTTTGTCATTCGGCTTATAGGGGGAAAGATTTGGGTGCCACAGGTCACGTGGCAACACTGAAAAGATCCTGTCCATGTGGTCTGGATCTGAAATAACACTACGAAATGCACACAGACGTCCCTGAAATACTTGTCGTCCATATGTAGCAGAGAGGCTGTGATGTAACCGTGTGTTTGTGTGACAGACAGGCAGACTGGGAAGGGATGGGCTTTATCTGCCTTGGCTGGGTTTTTACTTTATGTCGCTCATGGTACACAGAACAAAAAAGCCTAAATGTCAGGGACAGGCAAGCAGCACTGCACTTAGCAACAATCCTCTCTCCACTTCCTGGCCAATTCACAAAGAGTGAAGCGTTTTCAGTTGTTTATGAGGCAGGAGAGAGATGGAAAGAGAGGGAGCAGGGGAGGGGGCAGAGAACAGAGTGACAATAGATAGAGACAGCAATATTAAGCAGCCTCTAGTCTGTCACAGTACATAACAGACAGCAAGAGGAGGAATCATTAATGATGACTGAATGTCATCGTTTGTGTGTGTACAGCACGGTGACAGCATTCCTGATGATATTGACAGTGACTTTACAGTTATGAAAAGCGGTGGAAATGACGACAGTCATGACTTTTCACATGACGCTCGGTGTCAAAGACATTAACAGAAAAAATGGATTCTAATGTATTTTAAGATCAGGAGGGATGAAACCATGAAATTAAATCCAAGGGTTTTTTAACATCTATTGATAACTCCGTTGTCACACCTTCCCCTCAGGTTAAGAGCCCGGGTGTCATCCTCGACAGTACTCCCTATTCCACACCACATATAAATAATATCACTCGGTCTACTCATTTTCGTCTTCACAATAATAATCGCCTTTGTCCCTCACTTGCTCTAAACAGTACAGCCATACCTGTTAATGCTCTTAATTCTCTTCTCTATGGCCTACCTCATAAATATCTCCATAAACTGCAGTTGGTTCAGAATTTAGCTGCTTGTATTATATCCAGAACCAGAACCACTGAACATTTAACACCAGTTCTTAAACATCTCCATTGGCTTCCAGTTCACCTACATATCAATTCCTCCTTCTCACTTTCAAAGCCCTTCGTAATCTCACTCCTAAGTCTTTATCTGATCTTCTCCATATGTACTCACCTCTGTCTGCTCCATGTGCTCACCTGACTGCCACGGGTCTCAGAGCCTTTAGTTGTCCTGCGCCAAGACTTGGATTCTGGTGGAATCTACTTCCACCAGATCTGCAGACTACGAATTCTCTTTCTACTTTTAAATCAGGTCTGAAAACCCATCTGTTCAGAACTCATGCTCTCACTATAACTTGGTCTTTTGTTACCTGATTAGTTTTATAGTTTCATGTTATTTGTTTACTTTATTTGTGTATATGTTTTATTTTGCTATACTAATGTAAGGTGACCCTGAAGGTCTTTAAATGTTTCTATAAATAAAAGGTTTTATTTTTATTATTATTATTATTATTATTATTATTATTATTATTATTATTATTATTATAATAATAATAATAATAATAATAATAATTATTATTATTATTATTATCATCGTCAAGCTAATAAAGCGATTAAAGCTGCACAGCATGAACATACGGCCCAAAGTGAAACTTAAAGAGACGCTTACTTCTTTAAGGGAAACCACCCCGATAAGTCGTCCAATGCTGGTGACGTAGGCGTGGTCGAGGCCAAGCAGGGAGAAGATGGTGTGGGTCTGCAGAAAAAAAAACACAGGTGGAGCATTGTTAGTAGAAACCAGAGAAAGTCCTCTGCTGGCATCTTACTCAAAATAGAATATGAAGCTCAGTTTGGGGAACGCACCACTGTCGACAATTATCCAACAATAACAACTGCATTCACACCGGATTCATTCAACTACTCAAATGTTCAGCTAAATGGGATATTATCACTTTGGGAAATATAGGAGGGGGGCATGAGATGCTTAAAAATGGAAGTGGTAAAAACCTGCTTGTATAATAAGAGCTAAGTAGTATGCTGTTTACTCTGATGAAAACAACAGGAGGGAACAGATTAGACTGTAGATGGAAAATTCTTTATTAACTTGACTACAGAGCTATCAGGAAAGGTTCAAGGCAAAGGTTTGGTACTGGCACACAGTATCACATTCCTCTTTTGATTTGCAGTGGTTCCAGCTGTACGCAACTGAGCAGTAGATGCAAAGGTGTCTTACAAACTTCACAGAAATTTTCATCTTCACCTTTGCAGTTATAACCTTTGTGGAAAGCTCAAAAAAGTCTTAGCAATTTTTCCCCCTTGAGAGCCAGATCTATAAGGAGAGGATTTTATCAGACACGGCTCCCATGCTGAAGTTTGTAGTCTAGAACATAGATCTCTTAATTATTGAAAGCTGATTCAATAGTTGTTTTTCAAACTTAAGTTTTTTTCTTGCACATTTGAGTTTAAGTCAAAATTTTGAGATGCTCAGATGAAAAATCTTAAGATAACAACCCAAAATGTTGACTTATGGATGTCAAAAAATGTTGTTTTTGTCAGTTGTGGAAACAAGCTTCCATAAATTATAGATAATGGGTACAAACTGGTTGGACATTTTTCTCTCTGTATCATTTATTGTTAGCACCTTGAGGCAACTGTTTTTGTGTTATGGCACTATATAAATAAAACTGAATTGAAGTCATGACGCAGGCTAAAAACTGTATTTAATAGTAAAATATAAAGGGTTTTCATCATTCTCTATTGGCATCATTATTCTTACATTTCTACTTTGCTTTTCAACTTTAACATTCCTTGAAATGTTGGTTTTATATGTTTCCATGATGCTATTTTGC
Source organism: Oreochromis aureus (assembly GCF_013358895.1). Classification (NCBI taxonomy): domain Eukaryota; kingdom Metazoa; phylum Chordata; class Actinopteri; order Cichliformes; family Cichlidae; genus Oreochromis; species Oreochromis aureus. The sequence goes on from NC_052955.1 coordinate 34,723,665, forward strand.
TCTATTTACACACTCTGCCCTGTTAGTACTGTATTTGCTCAAGCAATGACTTGCTTTCCCCAAGGGGATCATTAAAATTTCATTGCATCTTATCTGCAGTACTAGAGTTACAGTGGAGGAGTGCGGCTGTGTGCAGCTAAAAGCAAAGAGTGTGAGGTCAAAAAAACTTCAGTGAGTAGATGAGGAAGGGTGCAGGATTAATGCCAGCTGAACTTTTTGTACTAGGCCCTTTTAGCATTTAATGGAACTTTCTCCTAAGCCAGAGCGAGCACTTGGGATGTTTGAAATGGATCCCAGTGTACCAGGTAAACAGAAGCTGTGCCAAGGAGAAGATTGTTTAATGTTTTCTGGCTGCGCCCGGCGTAATGTAATATGTGAAAGCGCTTCCTCAAGATCAGCTCAATCCTACGTCAACCCATTCACTTCTATTTAAATTGTCGCTCACTGATTAAAAGTGCTGCAAATAGCATTTCGCAATCAATTGATCAACAGCAAAGTAATTTGATTAGAAGCCTCCAGCATGCCAAAAGAGTCACATCTGGTGTTCATCCTCTTTAATCAGAAGTGTAACCTGCTGCACAACTGAACGGGAATCATGACAAATGTGGTCCCAACATGGCGAAGCTGCAAGAGTCGCACATTGGTCAGAATTTCAACCAGCGGTCTATGCTGTGGCTCAGACCACAGAATGAGTAGTCTATTAATCAGAAGGTTGGCGGTTTCACGCCCAGCTTCTTCACTGTGCATGTTGAAATGTCCCTAAATGAACATCCAATTTGTCACGGATGCATCCCTTCGAGCGATAACGTGCTGCATGATGTAACTCGTGGCGTAGGAGCGCTTTGGTGCTCAGTAAGAGCAGAAAAGTGCTCTGCAAATACCAGGTAATAATGTTGGTAATTAATTAACTGACAACATTAGTAGATTTTTGAATGATGGTGTAATGTCACAAACATTGACTATTTCTAACAAAAGGTCCCATAATCTTATGTAAAGTTTAACTGATTGCAAATGACATACACACTGGGATACAGACAGTAACCACCATTCCTGTGTTCCACTGTTATAGCTAATGCAAGTCAATCTGCATGTCTAAAAACTTTGGTACTCATTTAGGAGGAATGAATTTGCCTTGAAGAATTTGTGTAATAGTCACTTCAAGTGGGTTCACTACTCCCAAAGATCAGTGCAAAGAAAAGTGAAAGATCAATGTGCATATCGGAGAACGAGGACATCATAGTCTAACTCTACTGGCAGCTTCATTTCATGGGTACCCACATGAAACAGTGCGAGTAGGGAGTACTGTAGTACATGCGGTACATCTTTCAGTGTCAAACCATTAAACACCTAAATAAAATAAAATAAATTTAATTATTGGAAATCTATTCAACAGCATTTTGTCCCCAAAACATCTTCTAATCATTAAAAATGTCCACAAGATGTGTGATGATAGTAAGGACCGCAAATTCCTCAGTCTGGGACATTTTTTTTTTAAACTTTCTCAAAATTCTTAATTCAAGAGACAATAGATGATACGTTACAAACTGCAACACAGAAAGTTATCTGGCTATGTTGACTTATAGAATGAACTTTGGACATTAGTGCTGTTAAAACAGCAAACAGATCACGCGTCCAGTAAGTTCATTGTAGAGTTGGTGCTTTTTTCAGCAACTTCTTAATCAAACTATGAACAGAGAGCAGGCTTCATAAGTTCCCTTCTTTCAAAAAAATGTTGAAATTCTGAAAATTCTCACGCTTTGAGACCTGTAAACAGATACCTCAAATGAACTGACAGCGGACCAAATCCCAGACAGTTGGAGACTTGAGGTCCATATAGTCATGTAAATATTCCAAGAAACAGTCCATTACAAAATGGCCTGCAGACAAACGACAGCAACAGTAAACAGCTTGGGATAAATGGAAGCCGGAGAGTGAATAACTTCACATACACACACACTTTCACGTCTGTGTACAGCATCAGCAGTGGCAGTGTTTAATATGCTGAAGGAGATTGTGCGTGGTATTGGCTTTTGGCAGTGAGCAGTGGAGGGAGGAGAGAGATAGATTGGTGCAGGATCCCTCTCTTAAATGTTTAAAGAGTACTCACACAGAACCCAAAGGGTGTGTGTGTGTGTGTGTGTGTGTGTGTGTGTGTGTGTGTGTGTGTAGGAGAAAGAGTGGGAGAGACAGAACGAGAGAGACAACATTATGTATAGAGGACTTTAGGCATGGCCACAGCTGGTTTGTGTGTGGATGCTTTGTAGGAAGAGAGAATTTCCACACTGAAATGTGGGTTTGCTGGGTGTGCTGATGCTAGAGTAGGTTTGTGTGTGTGTGTGTGTGTGTGTGTGTGTGTGTGTGTGTGTGTGTGTGTGTGTGTGTGTGTGTGTGTGTGTGTGTGTTGCAGTATGTAAACGAAATCAATTCAAGTTCCGAAGCGTTTTCTCTACGCTGAGTCACTTGGTGGGGAAGAACTTTGGCTTAAGTTTGTGTGAGGTAGCAGAACCAAAAGTGTAATAAAGTGCTTTTGTGTGTATCAGTAGAATAAAACTGGCCTCACATTGACTCCATATTTCATGAATCGGTACATAACAGACATCAGGTCAGATTTTATGGTTTTCTGACGTTATGGTCATTTTGAAAAATGTTTTGTAAATTGTCTATATTACATTTACTTTTAGAAAAGTCTGTATTTCAGAAAAATATTATGACGATAATGTGTCAGGTGTGAAAATGTTGTTTTTTTAATCGATTGTTTTAAATTTGATGCAACTTTTCACATTTTATATATTATGACCATGAAACTTCCTCAGCTGAAAATTATTTTTGCATTACAGATTCTGATTTTTTTTAATATGAAATAGAGGCATTATCTATATGTGATATGTGACAACTTGTGTAGCTAATATTCCAGATCATAACTGAACACTGGATTGTATAAAGGCAGCTTGTTTGAGTTTGTTCAGTCAAAAATGGACTGTCCTGCGGTCTGACCAACAAAAATGTGGGTTGTAATTTAATTCAATGTTTCATATGCAAGACACAAACACAATACAACATACAGGCAAAGCTACTTTCTTAATTTCTTTTGGGAACTATGGATGCACCAGGGACAGGAGTTTCCTGTTAGCACACAGTTAAAAAGAAGCATCCATTTCTTTGTCTGAGGGTCAAGTTATATAAAGAAGGCTGCATTAATGCTAGACAAAAGATCCACCTGTGAAGTTTGACCTTTCTCGTCTTATGTTAATCAGTCTTGAATGCTTTATTTTTGGAAGGCTTAAATGCAAACTAACTGCCATTTACACACAACTTTAAAAAAATTGGAAAAACAGTTTCCTAGTAGCAGGGATATTAGTTCCACACAGAGGCTGAACACAGTATCTACAAATCAGACCTTATGCAGTGATGTGCGCTCCACCAGCTGGAACGGGGCGGGGTCGATCTTGCAGTTGTTGAAGTTGACCTGCTCATCAAGCTGCCTCTCTTCCCACTCTGCAATCTGCAAGTCACATAGATTTTGAGGATCAGTGAAAGTTTGCCAACAGAGAAACGCCTTTGCAGCAATATATGATTTTCACCGGCCTGTACACTACTGATCAGTTAATGAACTGTAGTGAACTTTATTATATTAAGTTCAGATGACACAGGCTTGTTTGTAATTAACAATTAACTTACAGTGCAACACTTTTCTTTTGACTATCTATATGTGAGTGACAGGCTAAAGTGTACAGTGTAATGTCTTTATATGCAGTGTCAGTCACTAATCAGAAGGCAAAGTGTAAAATAATCCTTCCTGACAAATCACATCCCTCTAACAGACAATCAATGGACCGCACCGCACTGAATGACTCTATAAATCATAACGAGACCTACAACACCAGATGAAGGGAAAGGTGAGTGGCGAAAAAGGAAGGGAGACGTACAGAAGAAGCAGTGACATGGCAGATGTAGGAGAGGTGAACGATAAGTTGGGGAGGGGCAGGAGAGGCAAAGTGTGAGGAATGTGTGGCTGACAGAGAGGAAATGAGAGGTGCTGTTGATGGATGAATTATGAATGATGTCATATCCAAAAATATAAGACTCCAGGGTAATCGGCCCATCTGGGGATATTGAGAAAAGCTAGAAAGCCAAGACTGTCAGGCTGTGATGTCACCAAAGTGGAGGCTGAAGTTACAGTTAGAAAAACAGATTTCTAAGACCAACAAAACCAAATGCACTTGACAGCTCAACAGATTCAGTGTTGTCTGTGTAGTCAAAGCCAAAGTTATACCACAGCATCTTCATCAAAAACATACTGTAGTTTACTGAGTCTAAAATCTCACGTGCTCTCACGTCACTAAAGAACAGAAGAGGTTATTCCTCCCCTGAAAATAGTTTTAAAAAACCCCAAAAAGATTATGTTAAACAGTACAATGTCCAACTGTTGCAGAAAACTGAACTGCTTTCGAACTGAAAACAACAGGCCATGGCTGCCTGCCTGAACTAGCTGATCTCAAGGCGGGGTGAAATTGGCTGATGGCTTACGTTACATCCTTCAACTTGTCTGATTGGCTAGCTTGTAAGAGGCACACTCCTAAAAGTTAACCTGCCCATAGTTGTTGTGCAAGTGCAAGCTGCTTTGAAACCCACCTTTAGCCCAGCTTCTCCTTTTCAAGTCATTTCTGAATTGATAAATGTTAAATCTGTTCATTTATGCTTGCTCTGGTATCTTATTGGTCTTGCTGCTCTTCAGCTTTTTATGTATCCACATGGAAGGGTGGTGAGGTCACAGAACATAGGCAGGCCTCCAAATATAACTTACTGCAAATAGAAGTAACAGAGACTACACTAGTTCTGACTTTGATACATTTTGGTGAGTCATTCGACATGCATCTAAGAATATATATGAGGAGATAATAGGAATAGCCCCTCTCAATGACATCATAAAGACCCAAGAGTTTGAAACAGCATTTAGAGCAGTATGAAGGCTGAGCTTTGGGCCCACAGGGACTACTTGTACATATACTGGCCTCTTTTATTAAAACTTTGGCCATGGTAAATGTGAATACCCATTATTAGAATGGTATATATCGGGCAGGAAATGAGGAAAAGAATAACAGGCTACCTTTAAAATTCAGCGAGCCTATGCAGGCAAGATGAGATAACCTGATGATATCACTATGACATAATCAGGGACTATTTTCCCATTTCGACAAACCTCCTCCTGTGTTTTCACTGGCTGTGTAGTACCCCTAATGAAGTGAAAAATTTTCTAGTGCCTCAATTTTTTAATGCGCCAAAACAATTAACACGCTGATCTCTTACACTCTCGTTGCATGGACTGGTTGTGCATCTTACCTCTCTAATGGTCATGTCATCTTCCACATCTCCATCATCCTGTAGATGAGAAGCAACAGAACAACAGTCAGTACAGAAAATAAAGCTAATCAGCGTACTTTGTACAGTCTGTATGCCACAAATACACAGGCAAACAAAAGTAAACGAATGGGAGACAAACAATGGACCTCGGTGGGTTATTACCTCCATAAACATTCACTTGTACTTTTCAAGTGCGCCCCCTTCGCTACATCTGTGCGCAGAAGGCTAAATGACACATAATCGCCCATGCATCACATCATAAGTGTTGTACCGCGCCGCTGTCTCGAGACAGATGGACAGAAATGGGATGAATGACTAAAGGAGCGACTACAGTATATTTAATGAGTGCGGGGGATGTGATGTATGAGATGTCAGAGCAGATGATCATTATAATGATGGATTGGCGGCATGCTCAGAACTCACAGCTCTTAACTGACAGGCGGACGCTGCAGACACGGTTTGACGAGCAGAAGTCAAACTAGCAACCCTGTGCTTTGCAGAGATAAACCACAAACACTACAGAGGTCTGGCTGAGAGGAAACTTACAGCCGAGTGGAAGGGTGCACTACCATGGAGTGTGTAAGCATGTGTGTGTTTAGTTGTGTGCTTGAGTACAGGCATTTACATTCGCAGGACTGGACGCAGCGCAACATGTGTGTGTGAGAGAGAAAAAGAGAGATAAAGAAAGGCAGGGGCAATGTGACCCGGGGGCTGATGGAGGCCCTGAGCTCATTTATCCTCATCACCATAGTGGCCGACCTGTCGGTAACCCTAGCAACTGTTGCCGTGGGGTAGAAAGAGGTGCCCTACTGTAGCATTATGCAAGCAGAGGCCAGACGTGCCTGGAGTTTATGAGACAAAACAAACACGCAGACGCAACTACAGCACTTCAGCTCCTCTGTCTCACCGATCATTCTGCTTGTCACACAACACAAGGGCGCTCTGAATGTCACCAAGACACATCGTTGTTCCAGGGGTGAAATGTAAAACACAGGAAGTTGGGGGGGTTTCTGTATTTGCAGAGGGGGTGGGTCTCTGCATAAAAAATAGAAGCTTTTAGATAGATTAGCTGCTCTATTAAGACCAAATCTCTGCAATTTTGCAGAAGTGTGTGTGTGTGTGTGTGTGTGTGTGTGAATGAAGTGGGAGGGTAAAGTTTTTGAGTCTCTGTGACACTGACAGTAAATTCAGAGAAACTGCGTGGGCATATTCAAATGAGATTTGAATGAACATGTGAGTGCACAGAGACATATTGAGAGGCACTGAGCTCCAGAGTGCTGACAATGAGCTGATGAAACCATTATCGCCTGCTGTGCTGCAGGTTTGATCAAACAAAAAGTCAAAGGGTCTGTTGCCCTTTCACTTGCTCCTCCTACAGCAGCCATCTTTACTTTGAGTCAGTGGAACCATCCACAGGACAGTGAAGAAATTTAAGTACATTTACTAAATTATTATCCAAAAAGTTACAAAACAATACTTTGCCCCCAATGTCACAAATATTTATGAGTCATAACATAGCAATAACATGCTCTGAGCATTTAACCTTAAAGAATTGATTCACTCTCTGTGTGTCTGGAACACCACGAACATGTGGTGCTTGGCTGTTGAGTTTTTTTGGACTCAACCACCCGCTCATCAGAGCAGAATCATGCAGAACGCAAACGACCAAATAAATAACTACACTTAACAAATATTGGGGACATCTATATTTTGTATGTCTGAAAGGAAAAATATCAACCGATAATGACAGAAATATCGGTTTTGTTCATAAAAATCCTGTATCAGTTGGATTCCATTTAACAATATATCAGAAAATCTGTAACCAAGCAGAAGCTTTGTACAGGTGATGTCGACTCACCTATTTAAAATTTCATATTGAGGCTCAGGCAGTGCTGGTGCGTTGCTTGTACTTTTTGTAAGTTTTCACTGCATAAGGTTTGATATTAAAGTAAATTACAGCCCTTGTTATCAAAAACAATCATCCAGTGCTCGCATTAGCAATGCCGATCTATTCCCCAGCTTTATCTAGATATTTTATTGTTTGACTTCAAGAAAAACAAAATGGCCAAAAATACCAAACTCGAGGTGCTAAAAATGGTGACTAAGGCCATCTTTTTTATAGAGTCTAAGACTCAGATCTCATGAGATATGGTCAAGTCATTGGAATGCTCATTTTTGTTGTGTATACTTTTGCGGGGCCCAAATCAAATCTCAGCTTGTTGCTTTCAGGTAAGATTAAAATGTTACCTGAAAGAACTGTAGTGAGTCTCTGGTCTTTGGACTGGGGTTTTCATTAGGGCTCTGAATGGCTGTTACAATTGGTGCAGTGATTATAAAAGGTGCCATAAAGTTTTATGGGCTGTGTTTATACTCAGTATAGTGTTGTATGCTCTTTCTCCAACTACACAGCACTGAACGGCACGATAGGGAAACATTGCAAATATAATTGCTTATCACTCATGTCCACACTGTTGATTTCCTTGCTGCCGATGCCCACTTAGTTTATTACTTTCAAATTCCATTACTGGCTTATCCATGTATTCAATTAGATTTGAAAGACTTTAACATAGTTTCAAAGTAACATCATTGATGGTTTCATTCAAACTACAGTGGAACAATAACGAAACTGTGGAGTGACACATTGTTACGACCGCTGGTTAAAGTTGTGAAAAAGGGGACGAGCAAATCTTTTTAATATTGTGACTAAAATCGGCACAAAGTTCTCCACACTGAACCTCCGATATCAAACATCAAATCAGTTCACCCTCAAAACAAATTACAGCCAGCATGTCACACTCATTTTCTCTAGATAAGTTCACCCTCTCTGCAGTGTTGTCTGAAATTATTCAGGAAATGAAAACTTCATCCTGTCCCCGGAATATTCTTCCTATCAGATACCTGAAGGACAATTTTAATGGAGTCAGTGTCTTTGTAATACAAAGAACTTGCTGCCATTGAACCCATTCTGAAAGGACTAACACTTGACCCTGATGACTTTAATAATTTCTGCCCCGTTTCAAATTTTTACAAAAGAATGTGTCCCGTACTGTAATCTGTGTCTGTTTAAGACAGACGACCATTTCAAGCAGACAGAGATCATTACAAAAGTGAGAATGTTCATTCCACCCAGAACAAAAATTTCAAGACAGATTTGTTCAGCATTATCAGCCAAACTCATCGCTGGTCTTAGTCCTTTAGACTTAACCTTGTGTTTAATGAAGTTAATTATTCTGTCTTCTTGGACTCTCTTTGGGACCGGGCCCGAGTTCAGTTACTAATACAAGGTTTTCTCTGATGTCCGTATACATATAATTCCTGTTACACACTGGTTGCCACTCTTTTAGTAGCCAATAGTCCTCTTCTTTCATGTCATTTCAGTCAGATCAGATTGGATCAGCGATTCATAAATCAAAAGACTTGTTTTAAAGTCCTTACTAGCTAGTTTGAAACTAGCGTCTTATCAGAATGACTTGTTTATGTGTACTAAATCTACATTACTTTTACATTAAAAAAAATTGTTTTATATATTATATTAGTATAGTTGTTTGTGTTTTTTTTATGTGTAGGCACGCAAATCACATCACACATTTGGAGCTGCCTGCTGTGAATAAAAGAGTAGGTGAAAGTAGCTTTTATTTGAGCAACTGCTAATTTTTGTATGCTTTTGTATAGTTACTGTTACAGACTAGCTTTCAACCTCTCTGCTCTTGTATTTACTGTTTAACTAATATTCTATTTCAGTCCAGTTCATTTTTCTTTTGAAAGTTATTGTTTTATATAAATCAAATGCAAAGATAGGACTACTGTACTACTGTAAAAACTATTAACAAATTACACAGGCTTTACAAGCTAAAATATATTTTATAAAACTGGGCTGACTTTCACTTGTTTAGAAATGCATATATAGGGAGATATATTGCAAGGAGTAGCTTTTATACATTATAAAATACATGAGAACTATTCAAGAAAGAAGTACCGGTGTTACTGGTATTTCTGTAAGGTGTGTGTAATTCAAGACCTGCCTTATCTACAAAAACTGTAAAATCAAGTGTCATTTCAGACAATCCCCTTCAATTTTGTTCTGTGTAAATATCAATCTGGTAGGAAGTACTAAATGGGAAGCATCATTTTAGCTAAGCTATATTTCAATTTAGAGTTCTGAACAATAAGGAGAAAATAACTGCATAATCTTTTATAATGAAATGTCCCCAAGTTTTGTGCAGCTGGATGCCAGTAACACTATGATGCATGTAATTGGTCTGGGCACTTGGAGGCTCCAGATGTCACAGCATCTTAGATCATTATCTCCCAGCATCACTGATAATTGTGAAATTTTTGAGTTATTTGTCATAATAATGTTGGATAAACATGTCAAACAACTAGTGAAATCCTGATTTTTTCTCTCCCGCCCGCGAGCTTGATAAAACTGCTGATATCAAACGATTCCTCCAATCAGTCACAGGTTTCTTTGCATCCATTTATATATTGCAAGTGCAGACAGTTTGCTGTTTGGTTTTATCTTCTGTCACCATCATCATTTTCTCTAATTGTTTTCGAAGGTAGCAGCTGGCATTATGTGCACGTATTAGAACAGAAAAGTAGGGTCTGACCAGTTTCCTCATTTCTGGCTGTCCCCGGCTGCCTCGTTTCCACTCATTCTCCCAGACTGAAGCAGTGGAGTGTGAACAGTCAAATAGCTAGTCAGAATTCAGTTTAGGATAGAGGACTCATTACACGCATGCACACACAGAACAGTGTTAGGGCAACAGGGAGTGAAGACAAGCATTTTGAAACGACTTGTCTTTCCTGTCCTGATTGATGTACATTTATGCGCATTGCCATGTAGGTAAATGTCAAGAAAGAAAGCAGCACACATGTTGGTTGAGAAGCTTGGGTAAGAAAGCACAAAGAAATAAAGACAGAAAAGTGACGTGTCAAAAAACTATCCCACTGCCATCATAAATAAAGAATGGTAGCATTACGAAGGCACAAGAGTTGGGGTGGGAATGATGAGAAAAACAGCGAGAGGAGACAGAGAGACTAGGCGGCATCATTTCTCTGAAACAGACTACTGATGTCATTTACCCTGCATCAATATTTCACCGCCTAGATAGAAGGAGGGAGGCGAGCAGGCGGTGAGGGGAGGGGAGGTGCAGACAGATAACAGAGATACGACAATGGAAGGAGGGTTTTTGGAGAAGTCACAGAGCTGGACAAAGAGTGTGAAATGGAGGTGCGAAGATAAAACTGTAGCCAGAAACGACGAGTGGAAGAAGTGTGAGAGAGGGGAGCTGTTGCAAGGGGAGAAGTAATAAGCTGATCTCTCTTCTGCCGTGGGGGTGTAACTCAGAAGTAATAGGAGAGGGAACAAAAATTGGATAAATTTGTTTGTCCACATTCCTGCTCGGGCCCCGCAGAGCCTCGGCAGACTGAGAGCAGCGCTGCGATCAGCAAAGCCCTCTGCCATATGCATGTATACACTGTTGAATGCTAATAACTCCTGATGACAGGGAAAACAAGCCTGCGGGCCTAGTTAAATGCTCACACTTGTTTGTGTGCAACAGGGATTCATAACTAATTGGTTCACTGCAAGACAATAATGACCAACATGCTTCTAGGCTCACTTAACACATCCAAAACTTCACTGCACTAATAATGCACCATCTGTCTCTCCACTGACCATGCAGTATTCTCCTCATGGGTGCACTCAACAAATCATTGGACGTTATTAAGTTACACCAGGCAGTGGCAGATGAGGACCATTGGAAGCTTGACTGGTCTTCACGAGAACTGAAATTAAACACTTAAAAGTATAGGCAGGACATAAATTTTTTACATAATATGGGACCACTAAAACATTCCTGCACTAATTCGTCCCCTGAGGGTATAATAATACCCAACTTGGTTTTATATATTGTGCAATAGATCTGGCTTGCCAGATGGCCAAACAGTTTCACATAAGCCACAGATTTTTATGTATTTTCAGAAACTGAAGTGTTATTGCTGAAACCAAGGGGCCTTGTGTGGCTTCAGATGTGGGTCTGGTTTTTTTTTTTTTTTTTACAAAGACCACAAATGATATGTTGCGTGTGCTTCACTACAAAACCAATAAATGACCACTGAATAACAGAGGTGGGCAGATTCATCCAAATATCGCTACTATCAAAACCAACGCTGGTATTGGTATTGGATTGACACTGACACGATAAGATCGATACTTTATTTCCATCCTCTAAATTCAGTATGCAGCCTACTGAACTGTGTTAAATTTATTTATTTTTGGGGGGAATGAAAAACATACCTCAAACATAGAGTATGAAAAACTTCTGAACCTTTTTGTGTCGACTGTCACGTCTATTTGATTTTATAGCCTATAAAACGTTTTAATAGCTGAAGTTGACCCATAGTGCTTTAGAGACTGGCACATTTACATTCCATTTCTCCAAAAAACCCAGTTCCAAAATACATGAACTGCTGAAAGGTGTGTTTTATTGTATTAACTTATTATTGTGGCAAGTAAACATCTGTGATTTGTGTTCACAATCTGCAAATTGATGAACATCGATCTCATAAATTATGAAACGCCCTTCAACCATGTTATGAATGTTAGTGCTGCATAGTTTGTCCACCAGGTGGCACTCTGTGACGTCCATGTTGGCAAACAACCACCAGATGAATTGAGCAAACTCGTACAGACTCATGCACAGCATAAACAAGTAAATAACTATGTTAGGGAGTGTTAGGGAAATCTGTTTATGTTTCTTGTGTCAAACAATGTGACAAATATGGCTAGCGGTTTTGGTTTGCCACAGTATTTTTTAGCATATTCTCGCATTAATTGGATTATATTTTCACACAAATGAATCAGTGTCTGTTTCTATGGAATGTAACTGTTAAGTTACTTGCCACTTGACTAGATATCAAAGAAATTACAATCTAACTATCACTATTTAAGTACATTCTGCTGTCGTATGTCCTTGGTGTTTGTTGAAAGATGCCTGAAATTTTTTGGTAAAAAAAAAAAAAAAAAAAAAAAAAAAAAAAAATCGTGCTGTGACGAATCAATAACGAGATTTAGATTTCCTTAAAATTAGAATAAGTGTGTAGCAGCGATGACTATTGGAAGTGTTTCCTGTTTTGTGGTCCCTAATGCAGCATCCCATTGGGTCGATTGATAGGATTTTTTAAACAGTCAGAGAGCAGGCATGCTGTGCTGCTGCGTAACTGTTGCCTCAAAGTCAAACCGAGCATACAATGAGCAACACTTCTTCTGTAAATGTGCGAAACAGGCCACATTTCACTTTGACTAATCTGTTTCATTACTACACTTGAAGAATTATTTTGGTAATTCACCTCAAACTAAAGCTCCTCCTGTGCATTACAGTCTCTGTGGTCTTTTGCCACCATGCAGCTCCACACAGATATTGCCATGGTGTCATGGTGAGAAATACACGCCTTGGGGTTCAAATTTTTCGCCATCAAATGAAAAAAAAAGAAAGAAAATAAAACACTCCCAGCATGCCTCCTCTGTTACTAATTTCACACTTTTTGTTAAGTTCCTCAAGGCAAGTCTGACTTCTGCTGTGTTACTGCACAGCACGGATGTGTTAAGGAACCAAAATGTTGCATTTCGGGACAGCATTTGTGGTACTTCATAGCCAAGAGAAATCATTTCATAACAGAGCTGTATTTAAAAAAAAGTTTTTAAAAAAGTTAAAAACCAAAAATATTTAACACCGGATATGGTGCTGGGGTAAAAAGCTCTTCGAGAGCCAGTGGATGTACTTGATGGGGAAAGTGAATAATTTAAAAGCACAACGCTGCCAGTGGGTTTCCTTACTTATCAACAAAACTGTTCACAGTGTAATTCATCAGCTGTACACCACAGCTATGCACATGGCCCCTGAAGCGATAGATGAAAAATGATGTGACACTGTTCTGTGCTTTTCAATGATTGAAAATGTGTACACACTTCAATAATTGTCACTGACATGTGAAACTAATGTGGGCCTTTTAGTGCCTCAAGTCTAAATCATTAACAGTGCTAATAGAGTCACACGGACACAATAATAATGACTGAGAAACAGAAGCACAGGACCCTCTTACTCCTAAACCATCACATACGGATGTTTGGTCAGGACTTTTATTTTTGAGTGTCCTGGTAACCCTTTAGGGTCATTTGTCTACTGCACTTCAGTAGAACCCCCTTAATGTCTGAAGTGCCAAATACTCTCTGCTGACATGGTCTCGGTCTCATGATCAAACACCGCTGTAACCAAGCATGAAAGGACGTTTGCCTTATACATGTTCCCCTCTTTTCAACCCAAAACCAAAGCCTAACGCCCCCCCCCGCCAAAAAAACCACATTTTTTTTTGGCTTAATCCAGCTGACCAGTCTTTAAAGATCAGTCTTTGAAAATGTGCTTAAAAAGTTTTCATTTTGGTTCAAAAGTGAAAAGTAGCACTTCATTTTAATTTCACCTGTTTGGTTATCCACTGAACTCATTTCTGTTGAGTTCTAAAAGTCACTGAGGCCCGAGGAGTTAGATTTGCTTAAAAAGAGAAAAAAAGAACAAAAAACATTTTTGATCACATCCCTTTCACACATCATTTGGTCCACGAACACCAAATAATAGTGTCGGAAAGCTTTTTTTTCCCTAAAATCTGAAATATAGAAAATATGTTTCAAGGTAAGGGCAAATGGTTTTCTGTCTCTGTGTTAGCCACTGTGCTAGTGCAGCACAGTGTTGCAATAGTTAGCAATGGCGCCTCATTGAAAGAACGTTGTGGGTTTGAATCTGCTGACTGTCTGAGGAATCCATCCATTTTCTTCCACGTATCCAATTCAGGGTTGCAGGGGAGCTGGAGCGTATCACAGCTGCCATAGGATAAGAGGCAGAGTACACCCTGGAGGACAGGTTGCCAGCCTGTCACAGAACCAATCACACCCACTGACAGTTTAGAATCCCCTAACCCCACTAACTGCATGTGTGGGACTGTGGGAAGAAGGAGTACCTGGACAAAACCCACACAAACTCCACACAGGAAGGCCCCGACAGATGGTTGATTCGAACACAGGACGTTCTTGCTGTGAAGAAACTGTGCTAATGACCACACCATTGCCACCGTGCTGCCCACGCTCTTCAAGCAAATTTAGACAAAAAGAATCTTTCTTGAAGAAAATTTGTGATTTGACTGTTTGCTTGGCATACTGCAATGACCGTACTGTCAGCTCCTGTAAAATTCCACCTGTCACTTTACCGACCTCTTTGCTTTCTGCAGTGTGTGTCAAACAGATAAGGGGTTACAGGGGTTACGCACCAGAGCTACAGTAAATACTCAACCTAATGTTTTTTTATTGCTTATTCGGCTCAGCAGTTATTAATTAACAAACACACAAACATTTCCCTCCTCCACTCAAGTCTTATAATAGTACAGAAACCAGACAAACTAATATCTCCAGGACTCCAAATTTGCAAGCCAAGTATGAGTGAAAATAAATCTTTTTTCAGTGTGCTTGGTATGCTTGATTACGTTGTGATGATAACAAAAAGTTTCATATCAAAAGATTGAAAAATAATATCTACTGCTTTTGAATATTAGTCTGAACCAGATATTTAACCATATATGTTTCAAAGCAATGTGGACAACATGCTCACCGCAGAGAAACTCTTTAGGCCGGGTGGTGGCTCCTAGTGAATGAAGCGACATGTGATGAGTGAAAAACAATGTGACAGTTTGATGTGACAAAGGCTAGATTATGAATAAATCATTGATGCTAATTAATGAACAAATGTGAACTTATTCTGTCAGAATACATGATCAATTGACCTTAACAGTGTTTGATTTTCAGAAATTGGTGTCGTCTGCTGATGTCTGATCATTTGTCATGCAATGCTGACTGATCGTACGTTGGCAAATCATTTTTCTCTATTTATAATCAGACGCTCGCTCCATCGATTGACATGCTGTAGTAATTGGATGGCGGGATGAGCATTCCAGTTTACAGGGATATTCTCCGGTACTTCCCAATACTTCTCATGCATCATCATCATTTCACGTGAGCTTGTCTAGGAACGCTGCCATTCTAAAGCGTGCCTGATGCTAATGAAGAGATATGATGCTCCTGTTCTGATATTTAATGCTGCATGCACAGGTGAGTCTGCCACAACACGACTTTTCCCTCCCCCCACTGAACACTTAAGACGTGGTCTGCCAGAGCTTTTAAAGCCGGCTGCAAAAGATAACACCAGATTTTAGGTCACACCAGAAACAGGGCATGGCCCGCTCTGGGAGGCGATCACTGATTGGACGCCTCAGGTGACACGGCTGATGATGGACAGCACAGCATGCGTGATTGAACAGTATTGTCCTTGAAGAATACTTGACCACAGCTCCACTACATCTTAATAAAATAAGACTGTAGCTGGACCATGTCAAAGTGGAGAAGACTTTAGATCCACAATGACAAATAAATTTTGCAACATGAATAAGATTAAACAGGTTTTATTAAACTGGACCAAACATGCTCATTTCCAATTTCTGGACTCGGGTCAGAATAATCCTTTTGATCTCATACTGGGGCTTGGTGCAGCACCTCAGTTCAAGTAGAAAAGAAGAGGTGGCCAGGTTGGGGAAAGTCTAGACTTCCATCCAACCCAAACCCAGATAAGCAGCAGAAAATGAGGGGATGGATTTAAACTTTTAATATTTATTTCAAATTTTTATTTCAGGCAGAAATTATGGTGAAGGCTGTTCTTTTGCAATTGAATTTCCATTTTAATACAAGGCTTCATCTGATGCACAGGATCTGAGGATTTGCATTAGTTACTGATAAAAATCTAAATAAACTCAAATGAAATATTCGAGTAATTTACGAGTATTTTGGGGCACAGTTAAATTACCCTTAACTACTATTAACTAGTGCATGCTTGGTGGTGTCGTGCATACCACATCATGCTTTTTATCCAAAAACTAAAAAAGGCAATTTGGCTCACAATGGCACACAGGTCCCAATGATGCATCGCTGGCATTAGCACTCAGCAGTAGTGGATTTCAGTGGTCAAGTACTCTGCATAACCTTAACTGACCATCGGACCAGTGGAAACTGGTTAAGCTGAATGGATGGCAGCCTTTGCCAATAATATCATTGACTAGAGGCAATGAGAGGTCAGATGGAGTTACAGGCTGGACAAGAAGATGTTCTGCACTTTTTTAGCACGATGGCATCACATCCATCGGCATGTAGGATTAGCCCTGGGATGGAATGGTAGGGTGACAATCAGTTGATTGACTGATGAACCTGTTGACAGGCAGTTCCAGGCCCAGATCGGTGGCTCTTACCACGACGGATATCCGGACCCGTTTGGAAGACCTCCTGATGTCAGGAGACATTAGGCTCTCCATGTTGTTGTTTTTCTTCCGGGGCGACCAGAGACAAGCACACAATGTTAACAACAACCTCAATGTCAATCTGACTTGGCAAAAAGTGCCACTTAAGGCACGGCAAAACTCCCCTGCAATACTGAGAAAAATAAATAAATTGAAGGGTTATTTCTATGAAACAAGCCATTAATGGGGTGATGCGGGAGTGAAGAGTTTTTCCTTAAAGTTCTGCAGGATGCAAGGCTGAGACAAACTGAAAGAGGTTTTATATTGAAGCTGTCTGAGATACTGTGTGTGTGTGTGTGTGTGTGTGTGTGTGTGTGTGTGTGTGTGTGTGGGAGGTACTGTACTGTAGAGCGTGAAGGACTGTATGTGAGAGATAGCATAGGACTGTGGGGGTGTACAGAATGTGTGAACAACAGGATGTGAGCCACTGTGTGTGTGTGTGTGTGTGTGTTGGTGCCGTTGTTGTTGGGTGTATTCGAGGACATGACTCTCTCACCTCCAGGGCTTCTGCGTCTGGACTGGAGCAGAAAAGGTTCTTCAGTGCAATACCCGAATGATCATGTGGGCCTGAAACACAGACAGAGGAACCAGGGTTAGGTACCTTTTAGGTATGCAGCTCATTGCACCTCTCCCATCGAAATGGCATTCCAACATGTGAAAGAAAACAAGTGTTTTGTTCCAGATGTGTTTATTTTCACTTTGCTCCTACACCCTGTGTCCGGTTTGTAATCCTATATTTTAAGTGTTCAATGGACTGTGTGTGAGTATTGTAACCAAACTGCCTATGTAAACTGCTTTGCAACCCTTCTTCCTCTCATCTGAAACAGAATCAGGTTTTTTGCCAAGCTTGTACACGAACTAGGATTTTGTCTTGGTGGCATGGTGCATAAGGAAAGCGGTATAGAAATATAATACAGAATATATGGTATTTACAGCATATGTAATACACACATCTCCTTATAAATAATAATTCAAATACAACAGGAGTATGTACTAACTGCCTACGTGTATTGCTATAGGAATTAATCAATGTCAAGTTTTGTGCAGAAATGGGAACTAGCAGGTACATGCCATCCAGCTTTTAGCCTTAACAAAATCCAACATCTAAAATGAGATCACACCAGCACTGACACAGCACAAAAACAAAGAGTGGACAAAGAGGTACAAAAGCGCCTGCTGTGGCTACTGACTCTTGATATTCTAAGCCTGGTTCGGTTTGTTAAGACACTGTACAAAATCCTGCATTCTGTTTGTTAACTAACTGTTATTGGTTTTGTCATTTAACAGTGGCCACAAAGCAAAAACCGCCATTTAAAACTGAGATAGAAAAATGAGTACACTGTGTTGACACCTTGTGGCGAAGCAGACAAACAGTTAGAGATGAAGACAGCTGCAAGAGCCTATTAATCATGTGAGGACCAGCGACTGAGTGCTGTTATTAGCATTTTGTGAGTTTAGAGACAAAGAGGGCATCGCTCGCGTTTCTTCCAGAGATATAAAATTTTTCTATTCTTGCTTCTTTTGGATTTTCTGTTTTTTGCGTGTGTTTGTGTACGCAAATGCAGTTCTTACTGGTGGGAAGCTCAGTGGGTCGCTCCACCACAGAGGGTCTTTTCAGAGCAGGTTTGAGGGGCTTATGAGGTACTGGACGAGTAGGACTGAAGGACGACTCCTCAGTAGAGATCTGTGCATACACACACCACATACACACAAAGATAGGAAACTGCATTAAAAAGGTCCAATCCTGCTTAAGAGATCAGCATCTCTGTTCTTTTTCACACTCATTAGAGAAAGTGACGGACTTTTGCAGGTTTACATAATGGAAGCAAATCACATGGGGACAAAGAAAGAAAATAAACCAGCAGGAGCTGAGAACTAAAAGAATGCTTGTGATGGCCTTGTAAAATTTCATGACTTCAATGACTTGCCCTGTTGCTATTTCCATGACCTAAAAATATTTTTATTTGGTAAAAACAATATTGGTTAGTTTTATGAAAAAAGAAAAGGTAGGGTACTTGTATACCATACTGTAGATGGGAAACTATGTGAACTATGTGAAGAACCTGCCTATTTTTAAATACCGTGAATTACCCAGAATTTCTGGGCAGTAGCATGGCTGCATGCTTTCCTACACTGTATATATTATTTTCTTGAATATAAAGGGGACCCATTATGTAGATTTCCCGCTTCATATCTTTAGTCTTCCACAGCCATAGCTTTGCATGACTCATGTTATAGCCAATTTAAAATCATCAATGTAATTATTTGCCTTTACAACAAATACAGGCAGTAACAAAGAGTGGTAAGAAGGCACAAAGTCAAAGAAAAGAAGAGACTGAAATGAGCATTGTGCACAAAACACACTCCTTGCTCCTGTTTCCACATCCATGCCTGAGAGCGTTCTGCTCAGCCACTCAGTGCAAACTGATGAAAGATGGGGAAAAAGGAGATAAATCTCAAGTTTAAGCACTGCAGTGCGGTACCTGCAACCAATGTGGACATCTATCTTTTACCTGGCTGCCCATTTCTATTTCTTTCTTTAAAAAAATTAAAATGAAAACACAGATAGCCTCACACATTCATTCAATTCAAGACCTTGCAATACTGATAGAAACCCTTGGAATAAGCACTGGCAATGGAGAGGGGAGAGTAACTCCAGTCTAACAGGAAGAAACCTCCAGGCTCAGGGCATTCCATCGGTTGGGGTGAAGGGAGAGAAAAATAATGAGCAGTGAGAAAAATAAACAATAAGCAATAAAAAAAAAAAAGTGAACAATAAACATGGTCAGGTCAGATCAAAAGATCAAACATGCACAGTGAAGGGTCAGAGACACCTGACGGGGAGGAAGAGAGATGATACAAAGTTAGTCCTCCAAGTCTCTGTTAGTACATGACTTAATAATTGATCAACAAATCGATTTACTCTGCCTTACAGAAACCTGGTTGCAGCAGGATGAGTATGTTAGTTTAAATGAATCAACACCCCCGAGTCATTCTAACTACCAGAAACCTCGAAGCACAGGCCGAGGGGGCGGTGTGGCAGCAATTTTTCACACCAGCCTATTAATTAACGAAAGACCAAGACAGACTTTTAATTCATTTGAAAGCCTGATGCTTAGCCTCGTCCACCCCAGCTGTAAAACTCAGAAACCAGTCTTACTTGTTATCATCTATCGTCCACCTGGGCCTTACACAGAGTTTCTCTCTGATTTCTCAGACTTTTATCTGATTTAGTGCTCAGCTCAGATAAAATAATTATTGTGGGTGATTTTAACATCCATGTAGATGCTAAAAATGACAGCCTCAACATCGCATTTAATCTGTTATTAGACTCAATTGGCTTCTCTCAAAATGTAAAAGAACCCACCCACCACTTTAATCACACTCTAGATCTTGTTTTAACGTATGGCATAGAAACTGAACATTTAACAGTGTTTCCTGAAAACCCTCTGCTGTCTGATCATTTCCTGATAACATTTACATTTACAATAATTGATTACACAGCAGTGGAGAGTAGACTTTATCAAAGTAGATGTCTTTCTGAAAGTGCTGTAACTAAGTTTAAGAATATAATCCACCCACTGTTATCATCTTCAATGGCCTGTACCAACATAGAGCAGAGCAGCTATCTGAACGCTACTCCAACAGAGGTTGATTATCTTGTTAATAATTTTACCTTCTCACTACGTACGACTCTGGATACTGTAGCTCCTGTGAAAACTAAGGCCTCAAATCCAAAGTCCCTGACTCCGTGGTATAATTCTCAAACACGTAGCCTAAAGCAGATAACTCGTAAGCTGGAGAGGAAATGGCGTGTCACAAATTTAGAGGATCATCATTTAGCCTGGAGAAATAGTTTGCTGCTTTATAAGAAAGCCCTCCGCAAAGCCAGAACATCTTACTATTCGTCACTGATTGAAGAAAATAAGAACAACCCCAGGTTTCTCTTCAGCACTGTAGCCAGGCTGACAAAAAGTCAGAGCTCTACTGAGCCAACACTCCCTTTAACATTAACTAGTAATGACTTCATGAACTTCTTCACAAATAAAATTTTTATCATTAGAGAAAAAATTACCAATAATCATCCCACAGATGTAACATTATCTACAGCTACTTTTAGTACCATCGATGTTAAGTTAGACTCTTTTTCTCCAATTGATCTTTCTGAGTTAACTTCAATAATTAATTCCTCCAAACCATCAACGTGTCTTTTAGACCCCATTCCTACAAAACTGCTCAAAGAAGTCCTGCCATTAATTAATGCTTCAATCTTAAATATGATCAACCTATCTCTAATAATTGGCTATGTACCACAGGCCTTCAAGCTGGCTGTAGTTAAACCTTTACTCAAAAAGCCATCTCTAGACCCAGCTGTCTTAGCTAATTACAGGCCAATCTCCAACCTTCCTTTTATATCAAAAATCCTTGAAAGAGTAGTTGTCAAACAGCTAACAGATCATCTGCAGAGGAATGGCTTATTTGAAGAGTTTCAGTCAGGTTTCAGAGCTCATCACAGCACAGAAACAGCTTTAGTGAAGGTTACAAATGATCTTCTTATGGCCTCTGACAGTGGACTCATCTCTGTGCTTGTCCTGCTAGACCTTAGTGCTGCGTTTGATACTGTTGATCATAATATCCTATTAGAGCGATTAGAACATGCTGTAGGTATTACAGGTACTGCGCTGCAGTGGTTTGTATCATATCTATCTAATAGACTCCAATTTGTTCAAGTAAATGGAGAGTCCTCTTCACACACTAAGGTCAATTATGGAGTTCCACAGGGTTCAGTGCTAGGACCAATTCTGTTTACATTATACATGCTTCCCCTAGGCAGCATCATTAGAAGACATAGCATAAATTTTCACTGCTATGCAGATGACACGCAGCTCTATCTATCCATGAAGCCAGGTAACACACACCAATTAGTTAAACTGCAGGAATGTCTTAAAGACCTAAAGACCTGGATGGCCGCTAACTTTCTGCTTCTTAATTCAGATAAAACTGAGGTTGTTGTACTCGGCCCTGAAAATCTTAGAAATATGGTGTCTAAGCAGATTCTTACTCTGGATGGCATTACCTTGGCCTCCAGTAACACTGTGAGGAACCTTGAGTCATTTTGACCAGGACATGTCCTTTAACGCACATATTAAACAAATATGTAAGACTGCTTTCTTCCATTTGCACAACATCTCTAAAATTAGAAATATCCTGTCTCAGAGTGATGCTGAAAAACTAGTTCATGCATTTATTACTTCCAGGCTGGACTACTGTAATTCATTATTATCAGGATGTCCTAAAACTCCCTGAAAAGTCTTCAGCTAATCCAAAATGCTGCAGCAAGAGTACTGACAGGGACTAGAAAGAGAGAGCATATTTCTCCTGTTTTGGCTTCCTTCATTGGCTTCCTGTTAAATCCAGAATTGAATTCAAAATCCTGCTCCTCACATACAAGGTCTTAAATAATCAGGCCCCATCTTATCTTAATGACCTTGTGGTACCATATCACCCTATCAGAGCACTCCCCTCGCCTCACACTGCAGGCCTACTTGTTGTTCCTAGAGTATTTAAAAGTAGAATGGGAGGGAGAGCCTTCAGTTTTCAGGCCCCTCTTCTGTGGAACCAGCTTCCAGTTTGGATTCGGGAGACAGACACTATCTCTACTTTCAAGATTAGGCTTAAAACTTTCCTTTTGCTAAAGCATATAGTTAGGGCTGGACCAGGTGACCCTGAATCCTCCCTTAGTTATGCTGCAATAGACGTGAGGCTGCCGGGGATTCCCATGATGCATTGAGTTTTTCCTTTCCAGTCACCTTTCTCACTCACTATGTGCTAATAGACCTCTCTGCATCGAATCATATCTGTTATTAATCTCTGTCTCTCTTCCACAGCATGTCTTTCATCCTGTTTTCCTTCTTCACC
The DNA here is from genome assembly GCF_013358895.1 of Oreochromis aureus. Taxonomy (NCBI): domain Eukaryota; kingdom Metazoa; phylum Chordata; class Actinopteri; order Cichliformes; family Cichlidae; genus Oreochromis; species Oreochromis aureus. The sequence continues at coordinate 34,746,336 of NC_052955.1, forward strand.
CCAACCGGTCGCAGCAGATGGCCGCCTCCTGAGCCTGGTTCTGCCGGAGGTTTCTTCCTGTTAAAGGGAGTTTTCCTTCCCACTGTCGCCAAAGTGCTTGCTCATAGGGGGTCATATGATTGTTGGGTTTTTCTCTGTATTTATTATTGTGCGATCTATTGTACAATATAAAGCGCCTTGAGGCGACTTTTGTTGTGATTTGGCGCTATATAAATAAAATTGAATTGAATTGAATTGAATTGAAATGCAACCTAGTTGCACAGAGGAGACATGCTCAGTGCATCATGGGGAATCGCTCAGCAGCATAACTATGGGAGGGGTCAAAGCCACCTGATCTGACACCTGATATCAAAAAGGAACATTTTAATATTACAGATATAACAGGCATGGTCTCTGTCTCCTGAACCCAGCGTGTTATAGAGGCCTGATAGCGGGGGGCTCTGGCTCCCATTGCAAATGCAGATAATCTAGTAAACAGACACTGCAAGTTTGTCTTTTCTCAGACATCAATAACCTACAAGTTCAGATAGAAGAAAAAAAATGCTGAATTTGTTGCTTTGGTTTAAAAGTTGTGCTGAGATTCTTTCACCAATGCGTTGGTGAAAACACTAAACCTCTGTGATCTAGCAACCTCTCACCTGGAAGCGGACTTCCTGGCTGGTGCGCTGGCTGCCGTTGTCATCGCTGGCTGGGTTTGACACGATGGACAGGCGTTTCTTCTCCTCAACGGCTCGTTCCCTGATGTACTGCAGCCGCCTGGCACGGCCGAGCTGCTGTGAGAGCAGCGACTGGAGCTGGGCACGCTCGATGGAACCCAGCAGGATCATTGACTCTGGGAGAGGAGGCACAAGGGGAAGAGGGAGAGGTAAGAAGAAGACAAAAAAGAGTGGAGGAGCAAGTTTGCAGAGGCGTGAAAAATGAAGATAATGTAAACTTGTTTCAGGGACAAAGGGCGAGCTAACTGCAGGCGATTCCAAACACATGTCGCGGCACTGCAGAGAGCTCAGCTGAGTTACATAACAAAAGCAAAGAATGCAGTGGATGTGTATTAAGTAGTGTGTGTATGTGTGCAAGTGAGTGTGCGTGTGGGTGGCCGCTTACTTGCTTTAAGTAATTGCCTTTGTGACAGTACGTGCTGATTATGTATTTGCTTAAATGCCGAAGCTAATTGTTCCTGCACGACTGCATAATTGAAACAGCGCTCGGAATACCAAATCTGCACTTCAGCGAGGCGGCCGGCGCGATCAGCAGCCTGCACCCAGGCAGGTTTGTCAATCAATCAATTAAACTAATGAGCACATCACCAAGGGCGCTGGAATTTGTTTTTAGGGCGCTTACAGCAACATCATCAGCAGCATGGAACAATGACATGAATAGCACATCAGACGGGGTGATTAGCACACTGTTCTCACACAGAATTTACTACTGTAATAACTGTTGTGTTTTTTATATCACTTTCACACTGGTGGGTGCTTGGAAGTTTACACTTTTTTTCTCTCTCTCTCCTTGTTGTAACACATTAAAAGGGACAGTTTTGGGCAAACAGAAGCTGGCAGTCAACAATCAACTGTTGTTATGCACTTTAAATATCTGCTGGAAACATCACTGGAAATTTAGGTTATATAAAGGACCCAGAATGGGTCATTCTGCATGGGAACTGTAAGGATTGCACCCTTAAAATCTGAAAATCTTTGAGCAAAACAAACAGCCTTTCACAAATGTACATTGTTTAGTTTTTTTTAAGCTATTGAGGTATTTTCTCTGTTTACGTTGGGTTTTAGACACCTTCTGTTGCATTTTGTGCACTTTTGCAGTGCCTTTCTATTTACTGGCATTTTTTTAAGTTGCAGTGCATTTGCCCTCTCAGTGCCACTGTAGATGTCACTTAAGAGGACAGTAAAGCATTCTGGTACAGAAATGTTGTGTGATGTCTGGGCGAAAAGTGACAATTATGGATAGACATTAATCCAAAAATTGGTCTTTTTTAAAATCTTAACGTCCTTTCATGAAGACAGAGGCATACACAATGCATACTGACTGACACAAATGAATGTGAGAAATGGTCAGAGAAAATGACTACGCTAACAGCAAAAATATAGAAAAATGGAGAGATTATATCTCGCCTTGAACACCTCAGTGATCTAGAGGAGGTGGTCTGGGATAGAGGTGGGCTTTGCTCCTCTGCTTAGGCAGAAAATGGATGGATTGAAATTTTGTTATTTGTTTTCTTATTTGATTTAAATGAATGCTTAGTACTCTTAAAATAGGGTATTTAGTCATAACAACAACAAATCTTTATATATTTTTTTTAAATATCCGGGGACCCGTATATGGCACTTCTCACTGAATGACTGAGACCCTGTTTGCTTTGATGTTAGTCCTGATCACTGACAACAATGTAGGTGAAAAGAACCTTTTCAGAGCCAGAACATTCATCTTTTATATACAATGTGTCAAACAGAGAATTATGCAGCTTTGTGCTATGCAGTGGGTATGTCAGAGCTATTTTGCTGACAGCAGCAACCTGCTGCAGCTGGAAACAAGGACGAGAATGGAGTTATGTACAAGACGACAAGTATAATGAGCTAAAGATAATTGAGATTAATACAACCAATCAAAACAGAGTGTTGGGTTATACAACATTTCTCTGTGGGTTTGTAGTCACTCATACTACAGTATAACTGACAACATTTCAATTATACACAGTAATCTGGGCCACTGGGAAATATTAGTGCAGTTTTAATGCCCATTTAAGGCCAGTGATTTGCCCAATTTGACCATCTTTTGGAAGACTAATTTGATTTGCCAAATGAAACCAATTTACAGACTGTGCACACTGTATGCTAACAAGCACAGATGTCAGTGGGAGTGGGAGCTGTGTGTTCAGTTTGTGTTCAGCTCAGCCTTCGATTTCACTCGAAATTGAGCAGAAACTCAGAAGAGACAAATAAAGTTTATTCTGTTTTGTTATAACAAAGACTACAGCACAGAGCTGTGTCATAAATATATGAACCAGTGCATTCTGACACATTAAGTTACGCGTTTCAAACTCGATTTTGGCCCATCAGAAATTTGAATCCAGGCCACCTACTAATTTGTGTGCAAAGTGCACACACTTAAAATAAAATAGCCAGACACACATCGAATGAACCCGCAAGCTAACATACTCACAAGAAAGAAAAGTGGAGTGTGGAAGGCAAACAATCTCAAGAGGTTTTTACTGACTACTGGTTACTGACTTCAGTTTGCTTTGTTATTTTTGAACCACACATCAGCAGAGCTATGCAGCCATGCAGTAGCTCTGAAGTCAAAAGAGGGATGCAGTTATGCCAAAAGTGTTCTCAGAAATCTCAAAGTGCTGGAGCTCTGACTTTCTGCATAACAGAAGAAGTGGTTAAGGACATCTAGGCGGTAACTTTGCAATCAATCAACAATTATTTAATTAAAAGTTGTGTTCAGCAGTGGTAGACGCGGGCAGATTTCATCATAAAATGCAATGCAATAACAAGTTTTTACTGATTTAAAGCATTAATGATGCCGACTTTGTAGAAAATGTATGAAATAACATTCAAATGGCACAACGGGGCTAATAGTAACCAATTTTACACATTGGTGATTTTCAATAGGCTCCATATTGATCCCTGGTGTTTCTAAATTTCAGTTTTTAGACACTTGACAAACCTTTGAAGTTAATTATTAGACATGCACACATTTTTTAAATTTGTCTCTATTTGTGCTGTAGACACACATAAACACAGTCATGTGGTTTCTTATAGAAAAAATATAATCTGGACATGTGTGCCATTGGCAATAAGTGTATGTATTGCAATGAAACCTGTTTGTCTATCAACACGTGGAATAACGTGAAACTAAACTTCTAAATGTGTTACTCAGACTTTATACTCATCTCTACAATGGTGCATGTGTGTTTGTGTGTACCAGCTGATTCCACCAGTGCAAGGGTTTTGAGCTGGCCCGTCAGCAGCACGTTATGCAGGTCTCTGTAGCAGCAGTTGAGTGTGATGTACCGCACGTCGCGTACCATAATGTCCTCTACACGAATATTGTACTTCCTGAAATGAGAAAAGAGGAGAGACATTTATCAAGTGGTCATAAAGATGAGAAAAAAAGTGAGAATAAGAAAGATGGATGTGAGAATTTTTTTTTTTTTTTTTTTTTTTTTAAACATTCCTCTGAATAGCCTTTCATCGCTGACTTGTAAAAATTTTGTGTGACTGTCATGCATTTTTTCCTCTGATGAACTGTCAACTGAAGCTTGATTAGTGCATGGATCTATAAACACTTCCCCCCACATACTGTACGGCTTTGACAGCACATCCTTCTTTCAGCTGACCGGTCAATCCAATAACACCGTACTCTGTCGACACGTCATCCGGATGCTGGTGCTCTGCGTACAGTAGCGGAAAGTGGGTGACATTTCGCGAGCAGCTCTTGCCTCAGCATAATCGTACGCCCCAGTACACCAGTCAGAAACACTCGCATTTCTCTCCCTGAGAAAGCCTGAGCCTGCCAAAACCTGCAAACATGACCGCAGTCACTCAGTGGTTTTCGCTGCCAAGCCTCCGCAGCCATGCCAGGACGCAGGCTCCTTCTGTGGTGACAAGTCAATACACTGACCTCGCTTTAAATACAAAAGTAAATTGATGACCATTGTCTGCCAGCTCCTCTTTAATACACAAAATGCATAAAGTTAGTCCCAACATCCCTCTTAGGGAAATGAATGGCAACAACACAGTTCTGCAGAAAGATTTTCTATTGACTCTCTTGAGGTGTTGTAACAAACCCTAAATCCACTTTACAAACAGTATTCAAGGGTCATTTAACCTACACTGTAAAGAGTGGTATCATACTAGACAAGAACATGAATACAGGAAGGGAGTTCTTCTAGAACCAGGCTCAGGGAGCTGTAGCCATCAGCTTGGATTGGATACATATTTTCACCTTCACTTGCCTTTGTAACTACAGGCGATCAGTATTTTTTTCATGCCACTGGACATAAATCTCGAGGCTGAAAAACTGTCCAATATTACCGTAATTCCAGGAGATGATTGACTCAGTATCTAAATTCAGACAGTGTTGGATTTATTTGTCTAGGTTTTGAGATATTTACTTCCACTGTACACAACGGAGGTGAACTAAATCTTGTTTGTGTGGCTCACAGCACTGAAAAATGACATTAGTGGCACCAGCTTTCATTTTTCATTGGAAGCACTTTGGAATTTACTTTCAGAAAAAAATGGTCCAAAGAAAAATCCTTATAGTGAGGAAAGTAGACTTCCAGAAAGAAATTAATAATTGAAATATAACTTTTCAATTTTATGTACCCTCAGCAGGCATGTGCCTGTTAGATTTATTCCCACCCTTTTACAAAGCTTGGCACATAAAACCATAACCCTATGGCTATATAACAAGAGGACAATGAGAAAAAAAAACATGCAGTTTTGTAATCTAAATGAAAGTAATAGAAGGTCTTTATCTTTGTTATCAATAACTCACCACTTATAGACATCTTGTAAATCAAACCACGATCAGAGACCATGAAATGTTAATGAAATTCAGCACATTTTGGGCACCACTAAAGATTTTCCTGCTTCTCTACATACCTAATGTTATCATTAAGAGAAAAAAAACATTGGAAGGAGACTGAATTGTTACAGTGCTCTATTAGTCTGCAATGGAAAGCAGAAAAAAAAAAGAAAAAAAAAGGTGAGCAAAAAGATCCTTTCTGGTGCAATAGCAGCCTCTTAATTTGATAGTGGATCTGAGGGAATAATGTAATGCATGCCTCTGAACTGGCCACAACCACTGCCAAGACTAATTTCCCTCGAGATATCAAAGGCAGTTGATGAAATGTGATTGGTTTCTTCTTAATTGGACCTTCCTCCCCTGCAAAGCCTGGGCAGGAAGATACTGATCAGTCTGACTTATATCGAAGTGAGCCTCAACCTATATGTTTGAGCCAAGAGAAACAAGCTTATAGGGTTATAAACCCAGGCTTCATATATCATCCACATTACTCAGGGCAGAATGGAGGGGAGGGTTTGGCTGTTAGGTTTCTACATGCTTGAGTGAAGAGGGTGCAGAGATTCAGGAGAAAGGGTGAAAGCTAATAGCTAAAGGGCTGTAATGATCATCTGCTGGAGCTCCAATTATTGTCAGACAAACAGAGACAACAGCGGACTATAGACCATTCAATAAATCAGAACTGGCCCTTATGAAATGACTAAGAAAAGCAAAGTGACAGAATAAACAAAAGACAAACACATGGAAAGTGATGTTATGCAACAGTCGCCACACTTTCTTTCAAATGCCACTCCAGTGTTGAAGAACTGAAGGCACAGGAAAAGGTTTCATATGTGCAAGGAGCATGTCTGCAGTGGATCACATATCTAATCTTTGTATTTGTGCCCATCTCAACATGTCTGCTTGTATCTGCACTCATATCTGTAAGAGTTGTGCAGGAGCAAAGGATTGAGAAAAAAAAAAACTAATTCTGTCCATGCCTGTGTGGGAGTATGAGCAAATGTACATGCTACCATACGCGTGCACTGCACGGCAGGCATTACACAAGTGTTCCTGGATTTGTGAGTGTATGTGTGTGGGTGGATGGTTGCGTGGGTGTGAGATGGATAATTTCCAGTTAGAGTGAAAAACACGTTCTGCTTGGAGCGGACCACACTACCTACCTACAGTGTCTCACCTACAGGTCCGCCTCCACCTCCACTTGCGTATGCTGCAGACAGACACACATACACACACGCGCACACACACAGGCCTGCTGATGGAAAGTGGTGTGTGAGAGAGAGTTAGGAAAGAGGCACCAAAGAAAATAGAGTAAATGAAGGAGGAGGTAGGTAAGAGCTTTCTGCATAACGAGTCAAGTTCATGGAGGCCTATGTGTTATTGAAGATAGATGATTCCAAGAGTTTGCGTACGTGCTCAGTGTTTACACACAAACATACACATTATACATATCATATGGATTCACAATACTGGCAACGTGTTGTTATATACAGAAAATGACAGATGGTTGTGTCATGACTTATTTTCAATATGTCCATGCTCATATCCATACACACACACACACACACACACACCCGTTCAGCTATCTTAGTGAGGACCCTCATTGACATAATGGTTTCCCTAGCCCCTTACCCTAAACCTAACCATAACCTAATTGTAACCCTGACACTAAAACCACGTTTTGAGCCTCAAAAATGGCTTTAAATGCCTTCAAAAATGTGAGGACCAGGTTGTGTGTCCTCACAAGTGACTGCTGGTTCTCACAAGTATAGTAGAATGCAGATTTTGGTCCTCACAAAGATAGCTAGTGTTAGGGTTCAATGTTGAGAGAAGAATCCATAAAAACCACAGATCCAGGCGTGTGCAATTTAGACGGCATTTTAATGAACACATGTGTGAGTTCAACAACCCAATCAGTGTTGAACTGAACTTACAATCATGAGACAAGGTTCTATATGGGTACAATAACAAAGCCCCCCTCTTTTACAAAAATAGACAATAGTACAGCTTACGTCAATCCAAACCACAAAATGTTCCCTGACCTTTAACATTGCTCTAAAAACATTGTCTTCGGTCGGTGCTTCCCTCTTCGCTGTCGCTCGTCTGGTGCACTTCCTCTAAGTACGTCGGCACACTTCTGCATTTCTGTGTGTATGCTACGTACGTGTCATGACCTCTCACTATTTGTCTGTCTGTGCGTGCAGAGTTTGCATCTGCTTTTCTGATCCTTAGTTGACCTCAACTTAAGCAACCAACCAGGCTAAGGCCATCCTGTGTGTAATGATCTTGACTTATATGTGAAATATATAAACAACTGTTTCAATCTACCACAACTGCTTAAGGCTTAATCCGCAATAAATGCATACTAAACACCCTTGCACTTAAACTTCTGGCTTCAGTTTCACTTCTGCAAAACATGCTCTGCAGACGCGTTTTGTTTCCTGTCTCATTTTGGCACAGAGAGTATTGTCCTGTCTCTGCCCTCTACACAGAGATCATAAAAGCATTAATAACATTTAAATTATAGATTCAACAGAACCATTTAAAATGGTTCTTCTTTGGACCTGTAATAAAGGCTATAACCATATATTTGAACATCTGAATGCATCTAACTGCAACCTCACTATTAATACTGAAATGTTAATGATGATTATAAAAATAGCAGCAACTAATAGCAGGACAATATTTCTATTCCTGACACTCCCACTCTTGACCTCTTGACCACAAGAGGTCACCATACTGTGTGTTGGGTCACTCCTTGGCCCATTCAACTGCTCCCCTGTCCATCCCAGACATCATGGACATTTAGGATCACTGTTCTTAGCTCTGACCCTCTCTTGGCATCCTGTGACTTAACAAATCAGACAACCTCATGTCATCTAGGTGGTCTTAATAATAAAATGCCAGCTCCCACTTGAGAACACTCATGCTTAAGGTTAATCACACCAAAGTATCAGCGAGCCTAAAGTTGATCAGGGCATGAGAGAATAAGAGTGCGAGCAGAGCTCAATCAGCACTCCTCCCTCACCCCAGAACCCACTCATACCCGTGAAAGACCCTTACACTTGTGAATCTCTAGTGGTCTGTCCTTTTCTGGGTCCCACTCTAGTGGAAATCTGGCCACCTGCAAAGGAAACAAAACACTTTCTCCCTACTATGCTCTAAGTTACTCTGTTCCTCGATTGTTCTCAAAACATGAACCTAATTTCGTATTTGGTTTTGACTTTTATTCCTATATAATCTTAAACATCACTCATCTCAATCTACAGCTTTCTAACAGTCTTACAGCACTGCTGTCATACGCTTCCTGTTTTTCCTTATCTGATCATCAACATCCTGTGCACAAAACTGTCCCTGCTGCTGCAAGTGCCTCTCATCTAAAGTCACCTCTCACCAGCAAAATCATCATAAAATCATTATAACGGCTTATTCTACTAAAAGGATCAAAGAAAAACAACCACTTTAATCACTAAGTGTAAGCACCTAGTTAATTGCTTCTAGATAAACTTCATCATAGCTAAAAACTGAACTCTAACAGTATTTTGAACTCCCATTTTCTGGGTAATAACCTGTTTGAATATATCATTTTATTTCATTTTGCTGCTTTTAATGTAATGCCTCCTCTAACTTAAACTTTATCAGACTTAACCAACATATATAAGCTTTCTCCTTTGCTTCTGTTTTCTGTATTTCTGTATTCTGTAACTGCTTTTTATATAAGAGGACTAAGTTAGAGCTGCATCTGTTATCTCAATATTTTATATGTCACTCAGTTTAGTTACAAGCAAAACTCCTATTCAGTTCCTCTTTCTGTCATTTGTTATTGGGCCAACTCAAATTCAGTTAAAAGCTAAAGGAATTTCAGGCCCTAGGCCTCAAATCAATACTGTCCTGTGTGTTGATGAACTCTGTATGTCTGTAAGCGTGTGCAATCCTTCAAAACTCAGGTCATTCTCACAGTAGATTGGCTAATCATAACGTTAACCAAAAGTTTATGACCCTCAAGAGACGACTCTCTGAGCCACAACTCCGTTAAAGGCCCCAAAATGCAATGTGTATGAAAAATCATTTCTACATATATAATCTCCAATATTATTCATTTGAGTCAGCGAGACTTTTAACATCCTCATAAAAAGCTCTCCACTACCCTAAAAATAACAACATTCTAACATTATGTCACTGTTACCACTTATCCTAAAATCAAAAGAAAAATCCCCACATTTTCTACTCATAAAATGTTCACTATTTTCCCAAAGCATATCCTTTATTCCCACAATTTCCCCTTTAATTTGGTGTACAACTTCTTTTAACCCCAGCAATTTATCTTCTAAACAGAATTCAGTTCATTTTACTCCTTTCTTTAGAATTAACAATCTCTGCCTCAGTTTTACCATATCTAAATTATCAAACAACCCCAATCGTTATAAAATCCTAGTAAAACCCCTTTCACATTAAACAAATTAAATCTTAAACCCCTCTCTTTTTGACACATCTCATGTGGCAAAAACTCAACATGCTCCACCCAAGCTTAACAAATTAAAAGGAAAAAGGTTAGTCATTTCATTGCCCAGAACCGCTCAGCAATTCTCCTCTCGGTGTTTTGCTTCAGCCCTGAAAACCTGTGTTTAAGGAACAAAATCAATTTAATCATCATGTCAAATCTCCTCCAACTCGTTGCTCCATGCAAGGTCTGGATCCTGGAATTTCCTGAAAACAAAACCTGTAGTTTACATTTCATACTCAACTCTCCCTTATGATCCCGTCTATGTCATAACAAAAATAAACTTGAACAGAACAGTTATTAATCCTGAGTTACCTCAGTTAATGGTAACTTGAATCTCATCAAACAATGTTTCCCTTTTAGCATTTAGCATTCTCCCAACAATATAATGTAATCCCATAATCTAACCCCGTAAAAAGAAATTTTCTCAAAGCAAACATCAGCATCCCAAAATCAGCCTCCCAGATTTAAGTCTCCCACTTGTCCTGCCTATGGCAAAAGCAAAACAAAGCATCCCTTTCTTTTCCTCACATGATAAATCTGTCCACATTTATTCATTCCCACCTTAGTCCAGTCACTCACATTCACTCACATGCATTCACTCATGATATTTTTTTTTGCTGATCTGCAGCCTTCTCACACGTCATCAGATGCTCCACATCAGCAAAATGAGCTCAATCATTTGTTTTATTTCGTTTTCCTGTTTAGGAAAATAGTTCTCTATACTTTTGACTGGATTGAATCGATACAATCCATTTTTAGACAGAGACTTGCCGCCAATCAGTCTCTGATTGTAATCAATTATAATTCTGTAAAGCCCACCTGATTTTCGTACTTGGTAATTTTGTCAGCGCCGTCCGTTCACTCTCTTCCAGGCCTGCTTAGAACAAAAATGAAAAAGAGAGCTGATTATTAGCTCATCAAAGTACCAAACAAAATCACCTGACAGGTTTTTTCCTGAGTGCACTTACTACTACAAAAAATTTTTGGGGCCCCTCTCAGACCTATCCCTGCCTTAATGAAACACCCTCTCTGGAAATAAAACAACAGCCTCAAAATCTGAAACAATCTTAAATTTCACCCGTTCAACACACGAAAACCTCGTCAAAAGATCAAAGACCGTTTTCATTCAGCACAAGATAAAACCAATTTCAACCACATATCATCCTTAAATTATAAATTTCCTGTCCAAATCTGCCCCTCTGAACAGACCTGACCACCGTAATCAAATATCCTGATACTTTACCATTATATATTTCTCCCAATACTCTTCAACAGCCACTGCTCTCTCTTGAACTGAACCGAAAGCCTCCGCCACACACGCACACAGGAAGTGTCTTTGTCACTCACTCACTCCAGCTAATTTGCATAAACCCACAGCTCAACAGCCAACTTAACAAGAGGAATACATGTTTAAACTTTATCACGTTATTGAATTATTTTCATTTTCTTTCTATACTAATCACTTACTTTGATAAATCAGTGCAAGAGCACTCCTGAGTCACTCTTATAGACACTTTTCTTTTGTTTTTCCATCTATTTTAAATCTTTCCATCAATTGTATTAACCATTCACACCATTCTCTCACTCATACAAGCAGCAAGCAGATCTTCATTGCATATGCTTATGTTCTTAGCCAGGTTTTAAATCAATACCTGTTCATTAAGCTTCAAGAGCTTGTCTTTATAAGGTTAATGCATTTTCTGTTTGTGTGTGTATGGGTATATGTTATTTTGCATCTATGGCTTCACAGTCTCCCAGACTTCTTCCCCACTCTCCAGTTAAGCAGTCAGTTTTTTTTTTCCCCAATTACTAACCCACATTTTGATTTCCCACCTTAAATAAAGCACTCCTAGTCTTCAGCCAGGAGCTGGGGCTTGCTTTTCAGGTTCCTGGACACATCATGCTGTGAACAATTCAACCAGAAACTTGCCTTAACATATCCATTCATGTTAACCTGTAATTTCTTCAGACTCCTGCATCTGGAGAATTGGCCTGGGTCTGCTTTTACCCCTGAAAATAACAAACTAAGACATTTTCATTATTATCACCAGTGGTTAAATAACCCATTTCTCTATCTCTGATCAGAAACACCAATTATGCCATGCATGTAAGCGTGTTCTTCCCTGCATTTTATGTTAATTGGGTGTAAACTGCTTCTTCATTAAATTAACTCATTGAGTTCTTCGTTGCCTTGCGATGTATTCATGTTAATGTACACTACGTGTAAGCTGTTTCTTCATTGCATCCGATATATTCATATTTAATTTATGCATTTCACCACTGAGCTTTAGACTCAAACTATCTCACTTCTGATTCATTTCAAAAATAATCTCACATGTAACAATTTGTATGTGTGTTTTCTATTCATTAAGGTAATGACAATTATTTTCGTTCATTATTCCTACCTTTTCTAATGTTTACCTCTTTGTTATGCTGTAGTGGACATCCCTAAACAATTCATGAGTTCAGGTTTCAATTTTCAATCCAATTATATCCTATATTCTCGCAGTCAAACTCGTCCAGCTTCATCTCTCACTGGTCCTCTCTGCACAATGTCCTGTTCGGGCTTCAAAGCTCCAGCAAACACAGTCTCAACTCAGCTGTTGTCTTCTTCTCTGTTTCTTTACAGTCTTTCTTTCAGATTTAAGTCCCAGCATGGCAAAATATCACTCAATGTCCAGTGCTCTTCCACAATTCTTTATCCCACTGTTCAACTGCCCAGCCTGTATTTTCACAGTACATGTTACATTACTCTTACATGCTGCTGCTGGTCGTCAGTCGTCATCAGGGTTAATGGATCAGTGGCACTGCCGTTTGCCTGCTGTATTCAAGTTCACGATGTTCTATCGGTCTTCATCAGGCGATTGACTGTCCTTTGAACTTCTTCTCTGCTTCAGGGACAAAGTGAGAGATCCAGCCGCCCAATTTCGAGCCAAAAACTGGCTTATTCTCCCAATTCTTTTAATCTACTTTTCTGCTGCTGAACTCAAGGTTGCAAAGTTGAAAGACGCCCACCTGTATTGACCATATAATTAGTATTATATTCATTTTTTCTTAAAGGCTTCATTTGCTCCCATTTCCTCGTCTGTCTCTCTGTGTTCTTTCTGCACACACTCAGTTCCCATATATGGGCATGCACAGTTCCTGTTCACTATTTCCTGTTGCTGCAGCCCCGATACACAGAGCAATATTTCCTGTTCCTCAAACTAATCTAACTCCTTTGTTTTTGTTTTCTTGAATTAAAAACACTTTCAAACTTTAGCACATCCTACTTTTTCATCACCCAAGAAATATATTTCACACTCCTTTATTCCATACACACCTTTAAAAGTTCTCACCTCTTTCAGACGCCATAAATCGTCTCACACGCACTGCCTTTCTCTCACTCAGAGAACTCACGCAGAGTCACTCAAATCAAATACTGACAGCACTCACACAGTTAAAATCACTCGAAATACGCTTTCATACGAGTATTTTGGACATGCCTTCCATGATCAGAAAGAGCAAGTCAAAAGAAAAAGAAAAAGAAAACTGAAACCTCTCATCATCCTCACGGCTTCTCCCCCACACACATAACTGAAAAATAAAACACACCAACATTTATGGCTCACGAAATATACATCTATCAAAATTCAGTCATTTACTATGCATCCACACTAATATATTCACACTGTATTTACACTCTCATAATAAGCTCTTATATACAGGCATTTAGCAAAAAGCTCTCAGTCCTCTCAAAATTGAAACCACCCTCTCTGCGCGTCACTGCTGCTCATTTGCATTTACACACACAATCAGTGCACTTCCGGCTGTGCATGACTGACACAGAGACTGATCCTACTCATAGATCTCATATTTTATATTACAGACGTCTTAAATTACAACTGCACAGATTTTTTTTAGGCCTCTTAAATCCTATAAATTTCGACAAATTTATCCATAACGGTCCGACCGATAAAAGTCCCTGACTTTTTATGACCAATTTTAGCCAGTATTCCGTCCCCTGACGGTGGCCCGATTGCTAATGCCCTAACCAAATTTATCGTAGCCAAAAAAGCGCAAGAATAGGGGACTTGAACCCCTAGCTTATCTCAGGATGCCCTGTACCCCACGGTCAAGCCAAACCGAGCTAACCCTACTCGCCGGTAGGTCAACAATGCGCGTCCGCATCGAGGAGGGATCGCAACGTCCGGGCTATGCGCTTCTTAACAGACGCCGCTGTCGTTCTAGAAAAATTTAGAATAATTTGAAACAACAATCTACACCCAACACAGGATTAAGATTGAGGACAACCCTCAACAGTTTTAGAGATTCCCCAGTCCTCTTCGGATGTTGCCCGAAACTATCCCTAGTCATCGCTAGGTGAAGGATAGATTTCTCTATCCAGCAGGGAGCGCCACCTCCGAGAAAGTTCTTAAGGGTTGCATAACCAATGGGACTTGAACCCACACAATGACCAAATTCCCTATCATTCTAAAGTTCACTTCGCAGTCCAACTGCTTTAATTCTCTTTTCATTCCTTTATTCTCATTACTCAGTACTGTCACTTATACTTCATTATCATTACTTCAACCGTAAACTTCATCAAAATTTCGCCAAAATTAAAAACAGACATTTACCAGTAATTCCAGTGAGTAGACTTTAATTTGACATGCCCAATGTGACACCTTTTGGAAATATATTTCAACAGGCAGTGTCTTACCTTTAAATGCCCCGGGGAATGCCTGCTCACTTTCACCACTGATTACCGTCTGCCCGTCCAATTACCACGGACCCCGGATCTCACCAAAACCCCAACATTCCCTCTCTCTCACCGGAACGAGCCCCCAAATGTTAGGGTTCAATGTTGAGAGAAGAATCCATAAAAACCACAGATCCAGGCGTGTGCAATTTAGACGGCATTTTAATGAACACATGTGTGAGTTCAACAACCCAATCAGTGTTGAACTGAACTTACAATCATGAGACAAGGTTCTATATGGGTACAATAACAAAGCCCCCTCTTTTACAAAAATAGACAATAGTACAGCTTACGTCAATCCAAACCACAAAATGTTCCCTGACCTTTAACATTGCTCTAAAAACATTGTCTTCGGTCGGTGCTTTCCTCTTCGCTGTCGCTCGTCTGGTGCACTTCCTCTAAGTACGTCGGCACACTTCTGCATTTCTGTGTGTATGCTACGCACGTGTCATGACCTCTCACTATTTGTCTGTCTGTGCGTGCAGAGTTTGCATCTGCTTTTCTGATCCTTAGTTGACCTCAACAAGCAACCAACCAGGCTAAGGCCATCCTGTGTGTAATGATCTTGACTTATATGTGAAATATATAAACAACTGTTTCAATCTACCACAACTGCTTAAGGCTTAATCCGCAATAAATGCATACTAAACACCCTTGCACTTAAACTTCTGGCTTCAGTTTCACTTCTGCAAAACATGCTCTGCAGACGCGTTTTGTTTCCTGTCTCATTTTGGCACAGAGAGTATTGTCCTGTCTCTGCCCTCTACACAGAGATCATAAAAGCATTAATAACATTTAAATTATAGATTCAACAGAACCATTTAAAATGGTTCTTCTTTGGACCTGTAATAAGAACACACACACACACACACACACACACACACACACACACACACACACACACACACACACAGACACACACTATGCATGTGCGATTTTCAACATTTGGAAACGTAATCATTAAGATCCACACACACACAGCCACCTGCCTTATACAGTATAGTGTTGGTCCCCCTTATCCTGGTAAAAGAGCCTGTACTGTCAAGGCATAGGCTCCACTAGACCCCTGAATGTGTGCTGTGCTATCTGCCAACATGTTAGCAACAGATCCTCTAAGCTGTAAGTTGTGAGGTGAAGCCTCCGTGGATCATACTTGTTTGTCCAGCATGTCCCACAGATACTCCTATGGACTAAGATCTGGGGAATTTGGAAGCCAAGTCAACACCCCAAACTCATTGGTACGCTCCTCAAACTGAACAATTTTGCTTTGTGGCAAAAAGCCTTGGGCACACATGAGCCTGTCACTGGTTCATCACTGTTCCTTCTTGGACCACTTTTTATAGATACTGACCACTGCAGACTGGAAACATGCCAGTTGTCCAGCCATCACAGTTTGGCCCTTATCGTTATGCCTTATTGGTGCATGCATGGACAACTTGGATCTTATTTAGGCATTACAGGATTCATACAATATTATTGTAGGAATTTGTGTTATGCGAATTCATGGGAAAATTCTTTTTAGGCTTCTTGTAATATCACAAATGACCACTAGGATATATTGAGATAAAGGCTAACTATGCTTTATGCAGCTAATTTGAACTGCAACAGCTGGCAGTAATGAGGTTAGATGAAAAAGGTGCCACACTGGAAAAAATCCTTTAGACAGGCCACTGAAAAAAAAGGGTTTATTTTTTGTCCAAAGTGTTTCCAACAAGAAGATTCCGTTTGTGTGAGAGAAGATTAGCTGATTTACAAAACTTTACAAATATAAGTGAGAATAATATTCCAACCTACACCGAACAGCAGTGCTAAACTGCCTCCCCAAGCTTTTTCATGTGGCATGTCTTCCCCGCTATGGGTGAGGTAGCCACAAATAGCATTATATAATCAGAAATAAGAGGAAGCTACACACTAGTCAACAACTACTTGGTGAAAACACAGCTCACATTGCAGTTTCTTACTCTCCCCGACATACACATGCATACACGGACAAGACAAGATAGTG
This sequence comes from Oreochromis aureus, assembly GCF_013358895.1. Taxonomy (NCBI): domain Eukaryota; kingdom Metazoa; phylum Chordata; class Actinopteri; order Cichliformes; family Cichlidae; genus Oreochromis; species Oreochromis aureus. The sequence goes on from NC_052955.1 coordinate 34,763,130, forward strand.
AGAGTGTGATTGAGAGGCCACAAGGTCACAGCAGATAATAAGAAGAGACAGAGGAGGAGAGAGCAGAGAGCAGATAGAGTGAGAGGGGAATAGATAACGAAGAGATGGACAGCGAGGGTCAACTGAGGTGCTGGCATGTAAGTGAAGGACTCAAGCAACACACATAAATGTAACTCTACAGGGAACAGCTTCAGAAAATAATGAACAGGCAGAGGACCAAACAAAACTTTTCCTCATTGCTTTCAATTTGTGAATGCTGCATCAAAATTCAACTATTATGTTCACCTAATGATTTGGCAGCATCTATAACATCAGTTCCAAACAATTACACCAACAGTGCTTCTGTATGGAATCACAGAGCTCTGATGACACCGGGCAGTGGGTAATCCTATTCAGCATTGTGTCTTTGGCATGCATTATTATTAAATGTGAAGTCCATTAAAAGCCATGTACCAAGCCAGGTTCCTCCAACCACGCTTGTATTTTTGTGCAACAGATTTTAATGTAGTGCTATGATTGAGTTTAAACACCCAAATTAAAGGCAACAGTCAAAGCCATTAAAAAACACTGCAGACTAATGTTGAAGCAACTGTATTCAGTTATTTAGTGATCAACTAAAAAGAAATGTATTCATACAGTCAGTATAATTCACACAGTTTAGCCATAGTATGTTAGGCTGAGGTAATCAGCAGAATGAAATGTCTCAACGCTTCATAGTTAAACAGCATGCCACATTGGACAAAATTCCCTGCTGAGCCTCCAGTTTGACTCCACACAAGCCACCCTTAGCTACAGCGTCATTACCCTGTTATCTTTATCCACAAATCCTAACTTTATTGCAACATCTAATAAAGGCCGCCCTGCGAAATAACTTCCATGGATGATCATGGGTGATCATCAGTCACTGAGTGCCACCATAAACTTATCAGCGCCATCAAAGAATCTACAGTTGTGGTTGAAATTTCTCTACAACTAGTAGTTTCACTTTGTCAGCCTAAAAAAGATTTCTTTGAAAACACTCATTGGACTGAACAATCAGAACAATGCAAAAGCTGACGTCTCTTTCTCACCTTAGGAAAGTCTCTTGGAGCCACATCTGACATTCTGAGATCATCGGTTTTACCAACTATGTAAATGAAGAATGAAGCCACTATATAATAATATGCTGTACATAATGCTACTAATGCTGCTTAAATTTACAAAGTTACCTAAAAAGGGACTATATATATCATTATGTTATTTTTCCGACAATGCTGAGGATTCACACTAACGCATAATAATAATACAACAATATCTGAAAAAAGTATTTTAATTGATATCATCCCAAAGTGATCATGCCAAAAACTTGAAAGTTAAATGTTAGCATGCTGTCTGCGGGCTAATGTAGGTACAGCGAGTCTGACTCTGCCCCAAGGTAGCAAAATCACTCTCATACAACTTGAAGTTTAAGAATTTCCATGTTATGATTTGCAGTGCTTAACTTCACGTAATAATAAGTTACACTAACAGCATAATAGGGGTGGCTTTATATTTACCAGATAAATATAACAAAGTCATAAATCTTCTAATTCAGCTCACACCAATTAATGTGTGCATTCTCTTTTTGAGATGACATACAGTTTTATTGGGCCCATTGACAACTTTATCATGCTAATATTTTAAAATCACTTTGTCTGTGGGCTAATAGAAGCTGGCTATAGCTGGCCTCAATCTGTCCTAGGTACCAAAAATTAGCCTAGTAACACTTCTAATGCTGAGTAATTTTCATGTTGTACTTGTTTAATCTCACATTATGCTAAAGCTGACACACTGGTGGTCATAGTTGTTTTTCATTTACAAGCTACGCTACTGAGCTTTTCAAAATCATAACAAAAAAAAATAAAAATAAAAAAATAAATCAATAAATGCATTTCCCAAAACCCTAATTTATTTATTTCTTTGAAGCATACTGTTAAATTTGATTTCTTAACAATTTAATACATAGATATTATATGACCTTTAACCTTTTGCACATACTATAAAGCTTTACCATTATTTTCTAAATTCTTATTAGCTTTTGGTTTAGTAGTTAACATTCTGCATAATAGTATTTACAAAATTGAAACTTATTTGTAATTTGTTTTGCTGTGTGCTGGTGTTTCTCTAGAATATACATACTCGTGATGACCCCAGCCCAGCTCCGGGAGGTAGGGAAGCTTCTTGATCCTGATGATGGAGTCGTAGAGGGAGGGCTGCAGGGACTGGGCCACGGCATTGGCTAAGATCACTGCTATCATCACCGGCAGGATGTGGGAGATCTGGCCAGTCAGCTCAAACACGATGACTGCGGTAGAAACTGTGTGGGTGACTGCTCCCGACAAGGCTGCAGCACCTTTGGGTTTGGGAGAGGACAGTGGGGTTAGTAGAGGACCAGAGAGAGAAAGTGTAGAAATAATTGGTTAGATGTTTGCTTTGTAAGGTGAGATCTGGGGCTTTATAAAGGGGTCCTTTGGGTGGCATTCAAAGGCCCCCTTCCCTCCAAAAAAACAAAAGATGGGTCAATACTAATATGATTTCAAAGAGCAATAAATACTATTTTACTGTCCCCAGGCATATGACAAAGAGAACCGCTGATTAATGCCAGAGACTCAAGATTCTGACAAGCTGCTGAAATTTCGAACTTACACATTTCACTTTCTCAGTCTTAGTTCTTCAAAAGGTCTTTTGAAGATGTTAAAAGAAAAAAATTTTTTTTCTTGTGCTTGGTTTCTTTACCGATCCATCAGTGACTTCATTGCCGTCTGCTTAGGCTCTCCCTGAGCCTGGTTCTGCTGAAGGTTTCTTCCTGTTAAAAGGGAGTTTTTCCTTCCCACTATCGCCAAAGTGCTTCCCCATAGGGGGTCATATGATTCTTGGGTTTTTCTCTGTATGTATTATTGTAGGATCTACCTTACAATATAAAAGCACCTTGAGGCAACTGTTGCTGTGATTTGGCGCTATATAAATAAAATTGAATATAATTGAACACTATCTCATTCATACTGATTCAGTTCAAGCAACTAAATACACATTTATCCCCTCACAGCCTTCTCCCCTGTGTCCATAAGGCAAAAAATCAACTATTTCGAATAATTCAATATAAAAGGGAACTTTACATTTGCAAATCTATTTAAAAAACATAAATAGAGAGTAGTTAAAAGAGGAATACTCTAGCCACATCAAAGCAGAAAGAGCAGCATGGGCAAAGTGAGTGTTTATACCAACAGAGAAAATGGATGAGACCAATCCAAAGAATGAAATGAACACCAGGGGGAAAAAAATAACAGAGAATGAAAGCATTAAAATAAAAAGAGAAACAGATGGTGAGTAAGAGAGTCTACAAAGACAGGTTTCATTGTTCTTTCTCCTAACTTAATTAAGCCCATGTATGCCCCTCAGATAAATGCTACTGCTCCCTCTGCCCATCCCAACATTTATTCCTTAAAGCAAGCTCCGCAGCGAGATGAAAGAGGCTCATCAGAGTGTCAGGCCTGTAAAAGGGTGACTCATCAGCTATAGTGCAGCACAACAACAACAACATCAGCCCCAGAAAAACAGCCACCGCCAACCCATAACACTGGCATAATCAGCACGGCTGTCAACAAGTAGCAACTGTAGCAACGCTGCATCTCATTAGACACACAAGTTCAGGAAGAATCTATAATGTATGTAGTGCAACCATTTCTTTAAAGAAGCACTGGGTACAGCTTCACTATCCAGTGTATACAATCATTACCCTTTGCTGGTTATTATCACTTATTTTACCATTCCTCTGTGTATCCAGACAAACAAATCATCTAGACTGATACATCAGACATTAGCTTGTCGCAGTGTTTGTGTCTTCCGATGAGTAACAACAAACAGAAGTAAAGATATGCCATAGGGAAGTTCTGAGTCATTAAACATAATGTCTCTATTACATGGTTTGTTCACCAGAGAGTAAAGATCTCAATATTGTTTGTCTAAGGTACATTTGTTTAATAAAGCATACAGGAAAACTAGAAAATAGAAGAAAATAAATATTTTGACGCTATTAATAAGCTAAAATAATCATTTGCATTAACTAGCTCATTATTATCACTGTCCAGAGGGGGTATTTCTTGGACGTTATATGCATAATTATTGGTAGTAAACTAGCAGTAGGAAATTATGGCTGTTGACTGCAATTTTCCACATATTCTAACAAACTTATAAATGTTTATCACATTACTTTTACAATTCAGTTGCTCTCCTTGTGTTTAACTTACCTTGATATTTGAATAACAAAGCTGTGACGCTGAGTGCAGCGCATTGTTGTCTTAATGACTGTATTAGCACAAACAGGGGTGTGCAGTGTGAGTAAATGTTGATGAGCATCAGCTGTCATATCTATCATTAGCTTTCTATTTATCCTTGTTTAAAAATTGGAACTAATAAGAATTGTAATAAAAACTATCGAGTTTCTGGCAGGTTTAAAAATTAAGTAAATACAACCTTTAAAAAAGTACAAATAGAACACTGAGATGAACACTAACCTTATATTACACATTGTTTAGTACAGTTCATGGTTCAGGAACTTGTAGAACAACCTTTAGCAGCAATAACTAATTCTTTGCATGACTATTAGTCTGTCATATTAAATTTTTGCGGGCATTCATGTATGCACAGCTGTCTTAAGGTCCCAAAACAGCATTTTAATCAGGTTAAGGTCTTAGCTTGGACTCTGTCCTGTGGATGCCCAAGCCAGTTTGAAACAAGTCTTAGCTGTCGAACACATAGCCTCACATTTTTCTCAAAACAAAGACAATGGTGTACAGGAGTTTATGGTTAGCTCAATATCAGCCTAGTATTTGTTTAATAAATTATAACATGGGATAATGTGTCATGTTTGGTAGTTTATTTTCTCAGAAATCTATACAGACCGACTTAAAATGCAGAGAAACAATATCGTTTCTTATCAATATGTTCTTTTAACACTTAAATTATGTTCTTTTAACACTTTTTGTATTCATATATATTGTTCAAGTACATTATTCAGTCAACACAAAACAAAAATATGCCTTTGCCAAGCAACAAAACAATGTCTGCTTCTTAATAGGACTCTTGGATTGCACATTAGCTTGGATATTCTACTTCCAGACTTTCTAGGGAAATATGAACATTTGACAACACCACTGTGAAGAAATTTGTTGTTTTTTTCAGTTGGTGTCTAAACCGTTTTGCAGGAGCTTTCTTTGTCATGACTGGTCTGAGTATCTTATAAATATAATTCGATTTTGTCTGGAGTAATTGAGTCTGTTCATATTCTGTGTCACCTGTAATCAGGGTAAACTTAAAGCCTCAACTTGGAGCTGAAAATCTGAGCAAGTCTGCTACAGGAAATATTTCTGTTCAATCAATTTTATTTCTCTTGCCATCACAGATGAAAGCCCTTCACAGAAAGCCAAGAAGAAAAACGTGTATATTGGTTTATAAAGCAAAGACTGAATCACAGAGAAATTGTAGAAGCAAATGTCTTTTATTGCAGCAAAAACATGTAGAGTAGGATGGAGAGTGAGAGATAGCTGAAAGGTGTGTGTCTTTAACTTACCCACAACAGCATAGCCTCCTGGCACTATGGGGTAGATGGTACCATCTGTGTGAATGCCATCAGGGAACCAGGCGGCCATGCTTTCTCCAACCAGACGACCAAAGGCTGCCCCTGAATTACACAGGGAAACAGAGAGACACAATCACTGAGACCATTACGCAAGTGCAATAACGGTGGTGGCCAGTAGTTGCTGTAACACCAACCACGAAAACATAAATCCTTATGTACAAACATCTTTCAAAGTACATACTTTTAAAGCAAATATCGACTCAACCACCAAAACTGAGCCCTTTTTGAGGTCATGTTGAAATAATTGGCCTACTAGTAAAATTTTAAGGATCTGATGGCTCCTTTTTCCAGCTCTGAGGCTCACTGTTTAGGGTATGCTAAAAAGTTTTATAGTGAAAGTTTGATAACTGTATTTGATTATGACTTTTTCGCTGTTTCAAAATATGAGCAATACACCACTGCTATGGTTCTCATGTGAACGACAGCATCGAGCACTCCTTATTTGAAAAACCTTTCTCTAAATGGAAATGAACCAATTAACAAAAAAAAAAACAAACAAAAAAAAAAAAACTAACAGATTTAACTCTGCGCTTGGACCATATGTTGATATTAAGCCACACCAGGGTATTTAGAAATAATACATTTTTTTTCAGCTGTTTTGAAAATACTGTAAATGTGCCTTTCTTATAAACCAGTACACATATACTGTACGGTCAACAAGAAAGCTGCTTGTCTGACTCTGTGTTAGCACTGCAACAGGCTGGTGACCTGTCTGGTGCGTACCCTGCATCCCACCCTATGACAATTGGGTTAAGGCTCCACCGCCACCCACAACACTGAATTGGATGTGGTGTTCCTGGGCAAATGTCAGGAGGATACAATGTTATGAGGACAAAAGACATCACCTAATCCTATGTACGATATACCTACAGCTAAAATTGCCTCCTCTCTCCTCAACTGAGAGCTGGATGTTTGAAATGATTGTTATAGTTGCATCTTTTGTTTGGACAGGAAAGCAGGGTAGCAATTAGACTTAGAATAGCAGATTCAATGGCAGCACTTCCAGTAACAGTCTAGAATGCTAATTAGATTGGTCTCATAAGTTTCACTTCCTGCTTAAATAAAGATGCTAATAATGCCAAATAAATGCCCAAATCAAATACAATAACATTATTTGTATTTAATTAGTGGCAAACATATATAGTAATTTATAGTACTTTAACATGACTGACTTCCAAAGGATTTATTTTTGTTTGATTTTCTTGGTAAATATGTTAAATTACACAAACGTAACCCTGTAGAGTAGGGTTAAACCTAGGGTTAGGTTTCTTCTGTCCCTTTACACACACAAACACATGTAGCCATTTACTTCTTACCAATGACAAATACTGGCATGAAGGCTCCGGAGGGCACTGGGATGGTGATGGCCAAGGCAGACATCCAGAACTAAGAGGGGAAAATAGAACAGATAAAGAAAGAAAAGACATGAAAAGAAAGAACAGGGTGGCATTTCAATTAGCTTCAGAGTACCATCCGGTGTGCCCCTCGATGATAGCCAAGCTGAACCCTCTACCAGCAGTGAGGAGGCGACCATGCGAGGCTTATTGCTGAGGTTAGATTGAGCTGTCACTTTCACTCTCCATTTGACAAAGACCCTGAAATAAACCCTGGGTAATGAGCGGACTCTGCCGATTGGCCGACGGTGCACCAGACGAGCGGAGAGACTGCTAATTAGGAAAGAAACAAAAACGGAAATGTCATCACTGACAATGTGTGAGCATTATCGTGAGGTCTGTGTGTGTGTGTGCAAATGTATAAGTGTAGCAAGATGTAGGAAGATGGTTGAACAGAGATGAGTTTTAAAAGGCTGTCATACTCACTTATGGGAATAAAAGTCTGCACTGATACGTGGGACATTGTTAAAATGATGATCCACGCTTACTTGAGTCGACTCAAATATTAGATTAAAAAGTCTCATTAAAATTCCATTTATACTCCACACTACCAGCACAGTATTTATCGGTTCTTCAGTAAAAACTGTCTGATCACTCTTTCCATCCTTGACACTCGAGGTAGTCAAGACTGACTAAGTCAACCTTCAAAGTTAACTCTAACTCAGTTTATTTGTAGAAAAAAGTGTATTTTTGAACCTTTTCAATCTCTTATTAAAGAAATCCTCACAGAGTCAAATCCTTATTTGTTCCCACGGTTGCCAGTTCACACATGAGAACATTTGGATCACTTATGTACTGAAGACGGGTAATCCAAGCTGCACTGCATCATGAGCACCAACATGCTGCACTCTACGCACATCTTCCAAAAAATCGGTCTGTTTAGGCGACAAAACAATCACGTCTCTCTGACTTGCCCTCAGTGCCAACAGGATTGCTGCGAATCATACACTGGGGAAACCAAACAACTGTTGGATAAGCGCAAAACAGAAGAGCTACCTCATCGGGCCACAACTCTGTTGTCTACACCTCCAGCCCTGACCCTTGACTCTCAACAATGACGATGTGCACATCCTGGCCAGGGAGCAATGCTGATTTGGGAAATCAAAGAGGCCCAGAAAAGGAACAACCATCATATTTGTAGAGAGATACTCTAGACACCAAACTGACTGTATTCTGCTTATGTAAGAAATTAATTATCTCAAACATGAGTTTTCTAGGAAATGTGAGACTCTGAATGTGAGGCTGAAGTATTGCTTGTACAACACTGAACTCACTTCTCTGTTAACACTAAATGCTGGTTGAGGTTGTTTCATTTTCCTTTCAGACAGAAACAGGAGTTTAACAGAGAGTACAAGACACATGTACGAGTTTGTTTCAGCGGAACTGTGTAACGAAAGTTGGGAAGTGCCTTAGAATCAGGTTCCCAATGAATGAGGGGTTAAAAATGTTTCAGTGCAAGTCTCCCAAGGTCTTGGTTATCCAATCCATTAAGGTACTAACGAAAGGAAAAGGAAAGAGGATTTGGAGCTAAAGTGCTTTAATAGCCCTTGAATTAAGTAATAAACTAATCGACTGTAAGTAAATCAATCAGTGAGTATTTTAAAAGTTCACATTTTTGAGAAAGTTAAAGCTAAAATGTCAAAACTTTTTCTCCAAATTCTGTGATCATTTATTCTGTAATTTGTTAAACTACAGGTAGGCTTGTGCGTATGTTTCCATGCCATTTTGAAAGAGTTCAGTTCAGATTATTTAAATCAAAGCATGAAATCCACTGTTTTAAAATACTCTACTATAAATAACAAGTTCAAAAAAACTATGTCGATTTAAATACAAATATTAACATATGATGTAAAGTTAGGTATACAACATTTTATGGTTGAGACTGTGTGTGGTGGAACAGTTGGGAACAGTTTTTACTTGCTGTTCTCAACCAAGTAACAGGCCTCTACAAACTTTATTGATTTTGTTTACTTTATCTTGACCTAAGATTGTGAATTTGAACAATTCTAATTGTTAAAATAGCATCTGCACAGACAGCATGGTAACTCAAAGCTAGCCAAGAATAGAGTGATGTTAAAGCTGAGTGCATGAAGACCCCAGCCCAGCAGCCAGAGCCTGAACTTCAACAAGAAACAAAGGCAGTGATGAGCAGCTAGACTACAGCCTCTGTTTCTGCCTGTTCACGTTTCGAAAGTAGAATCACTGGGGTAATTAACTTTGAAGTCTGTTTAGGCTCATTGTCATATAATATCTACTTTCACTGCTACACAGATGACACCCAGCTCTACTTATCTTCCAAACCCACAGCTACTCTCGCACCCACATCCATTTCTAATTGTTTAAGTGAAATCAAGGTTGGGTTTACTCATAATGTTCTTAAGCTTTATGGCAATAAAACAGAATTTATTCTAACAGGCACCAAATCAAAACTGACTAAAGTTCCAACCAGAAGTCTTTCATTATCCATTGATAACGCTGTTGTCACACCTTCCCCTCAGGATAAGAGTCTATCATTCTCGACAGCACTCTTTCCTTCACAACACATAAATAATATCACTCGGTCTTCTTATTTTCATCTTCGTAATATTAACCGCCTTCAACCTTCACTCACTCCAAACAGAACCACCATATTTGTACTGCTTTTGTCACATCTCGTTTAGACTACTGTAATTCTCTTCTCTATGGTCTACCTCATAAGCCTCTCCATAAACTTCAGTTAGTTCAAAATACAGCTGCTCATATTATATGCAAAATTAGATCTACTGAACATATAACACCTGTTCTTAAACAGCTCCATTGGCTTCCAGTTCACCTCCGAGTCAATTTCAAGATCCTGCTTCTTTCCAGCGCTTCAAAACCTTGCTCCTCCATATTTACCTGACCTTTTCCACACGTACTCACCCCCTCGTACACTCCGCTTTTCTTCAGCTTCCCCTTCTGTCTGTTCCACCTGCTCGCCTGACTACCATGGGACTGACTACCGAAACTTTGGAACACACTTCCACCAGATCTCTGGACTATAAATTCTCTATTTTTAAATCACATCTTAAAACCCATCTATTCAAAATTGCATACCCTTCATCACTTCTCTGTCTTAGTCTATTTTTAACCTCATTTAGCTTTTATACTGTCATACTTGTACATACATACTTTTTATTTTTGTTTACCTTATTTTTTTAATTTTGTTGTACTAATGTAAGGTGACCTTGAGGGTCTTTAAATGTGCCTGTAAATAAATTATAATTATTTTTGATTTGTGTTAATACATAAAAACTAAAAGATCCCATCTGTGTCCTCATTAGGACAGATTTGTGTTGGTGTGTGGGACTGTAGCCTCAGGGTTATATTGTTAACTGGTGAGATGTAGTTCTCTTTACCTACAAACACAAATTTTCTGTTCCTTTTTCCATTACTCTCACCAAATTAGAAATGGATCCTGTTTCAGTAATAAAAAGCTTTTAATATAAAGATACAGCAGGAAAGGGTCAGGCACCATAAAGTGACTTAATAGATATGTACTTAAATGAAAATAGGTCTAGACTGGCTCTCTGAGTTAAAAATTAACCATTAGTTAGAAGTGTGAGTAAAAATAGAGGTTATAAGAGACAATGTTTATGCTCAAAGTATCCTGAAAAGAAATCTTTAGGACAATTCAGTTATGGCAAAGATAGTGGTTATTACACCAATTTAACAGCTGTTCCAAAAAACATGACAAACAACATTCAAATTTAGGGTCATTTTAGACTGCTGATCAGAAAAAAAAAATCAGTCTAAAACGGATCAATAGTGCAATTAGAGATTATTTTACATGATGTTACGTTTAAATAGGCCAGTACTATTAAATGGCACGTATTCTTCGACACGGAGCAGGTAATGTATTGAGCACAGGCTTATATTTTCAATGTTTGCATGCACAGAATGAGACACATGAATCAGTGTATTGTACAAGCCATTACACAAACCTCATCACTGTAATAATCTCATGGTTTCAAATAGACTTTTTAATTACACTCATTGCTCCATCGCTCTCTCTCCCTTTTCTGCTCCCTCTGCTCCAACTATAGTTAGCTGTAATTAAGGCTGGCTGCCATGGTGACGTAATGGATCTCCTTCTGTGACCCTAAACTGCCGCTGTTTTCGCACCCCGTGCAAACACACATATGTGCGTAGGTGTTCACACACACTATGACACGGACTCAGCGAAGAGAATCAGACTGAAACACAGTCACACACACAGTTACAAAACACAAAAAAGGCCTCATGGGAAAATGAAGACAGCAGTGTGAAATATTCTTTTGACTTGCCTTCCTCTCTCTCTCTTTTCTCTTCCACATAGACAGTAAAAACTAGAATAAGAGTTGGGAACTTTTAAAAGATCTGAGAACTCATAAGAAGAGGCTTAACTTTATTAGAGGCCATGAACTCCCAGGAAAGCACTACACAAGAAGGTGAGTGTGTCCTCGGGTATGTGTGGGTTATATCATCAATACTGAGGCCACACTGATCTGAGAGGAGCGCACTGTTACCAGGTTGTTAAACTACAGGTAGACCTTCACACACCTTGTATTTCACGATGCTCAGAAACATTGCGCACATTGTTGTGTTACTTAAAAAAAATGTAATTCTTATCTGATCTCTGGCTCACAATAAAGGCCCGTAAATTAACAAACAGAAACTCAACATAAATTGTGTACAATTTACTCTAAAATCATAATATTTGTAATTGATTTTTGGTACTAAAAAGTAAGAGTCTGGAATTAGAAAATGTAGTTTGGTGGATATTTGGCATTTTAAAAGTTATTTTTCAGCAAAAAATCTTGTTTGTTTTTATTAAACAAAGACAACAATGAGAAAGTAAATGTAGAAAATTGTGTTACAAAAATCAAATATAAAATTTTAAACTTCTAGATTCCATTTCAAATTATACTGATTAAGTGTCAGAAACAGTTCAGTCTTGACGATTGATAACTAGAATTATTCAACTCAAGATGTTTTTTGTGATAACACCATAATTAAGGTTTCAGCACAAAACCAGTTGGGTTACTTATACTTTATACTAATGAAGTAATCATAGTCATAGAGTATGACCATAAGTAATCCCTGACATTTAGAATTTATTTTGGTAACAAAATGAATATTTGTTATTTAGGTTTATAATCAGTAAAGTTTGTTTTGTGTTGACCCATCCATCCACCCCAGCCTCCTCTCAATAAGCACTTTCTCATTCTGTCTTGAGGATGTTCCACCTTTTTTCTTACAATAATAACTAAACAACTCGCTAAGTCAACCCCATGGGAGCCTTTCTGCATGGAGTTTGCATTTCCCATTTCCCTGGGTTTCCTATGGGTACTCTGTCTTCCTTCCTGAGTCCAAAGACACATGTGTTAAACTAACTAGTGGTGCCAAGTTGAACATGAATATGAGACAGCTAAAATGTTTAGAATGAAGCACGAAGTTTTCAGTGAGCAGTAAGAAAGAAAGAAGTGCTGTGTCAACATTTACATACATTAATCTGTGTCTGTGTTTTGTTTTTCAGCTTAATGTCAACATTAAGTAATTCGGTGTGCTTTCTTATGTTCATCTTGTAAGACACACTCATTTTCTGAACCATACATTACAAAGATGTTCACATTTAAATTTAGCTATTACTCTTAGGGCACTTACTATTAAAAATGAAATTTTTGTGCATGTAATATTTTTTGGAGACACCCAGTCAAAAAGGATACAAATATTGTGAAAAATAATATGTCATTTGCAAACAGACTTTCAGCAGTTCTGATGAGAGTGTGTAGATGACAGTGTAATCTAAACCAGCAGCCTGTTTACTCATAGTAACATGGTCAAAAAGACTTGAACACAGGTGACTGTGGCAGGATGCTGCTGGCACTTTATTCTCCAGCTGAATTATAGCAACTGCACTGATGTCTGCAAAGTAATAGCTGCCAATGGGTACTCCTTCAGGTGGCTTGGAGCTAGTTGTTGTACTTGGAGGCATAAACTAATAGACACGGACAGGATACTCCTGGCTGTAAATATGGCTCCATGGGAATTAATGCTACATTATCGTGTCCACATTTGTAATACCATTTTGTAGAAATATTTGCAAGCAAGTAAAATATATTTTTATATAGAAATCATACTTTAAATGCTTCATTATTGTAATCTATGGACTGTCAAGTTGCAACTATTTCCTAGTAGTATACCAATGCTGTACTAGAAATACAGTTTGTAGGCAAAAATTAGTTTGTATGAGGCAGTATTTTCTGCCTTCATAATTACATCAGCTTTCACAAGAACCCAGACACCACTGGGAGAAATAGCCCCAAACCATGACAGTGTCTCATTGGTTTTACAGATGACTTTAGACACTGTTGTACCTTTCTCCTCCTTCTTCTTAAGAATGGCACTGGGACCATTTCTGATGAGGTTTTGGTTAAAACACAAAACAAAAAACAAAAACAAAATACAGATGCATCTCTCAGGGCCTGTGTCAACTCTTTGCTAGTTGTTGTTTACTAGTAGTTTACACTTTCCTTAAATCTTTTTAAACTAATACTTACGATACATGACATTTCTCTGTAGTTTCCTTTGAATGCCTTTGTCTATCGTCCGGTTAAGGTTGATTCTACACCATCACTAAATGGTAAATGGCCTGTATTTATATAGCGCTTTACTAGTCCCTAAGGACCCCAAAGTGCTTTACATATCCAGACATCCACCCATTCACACACACATTCACACACTGGTGATGGCAAGCTACATAGTAGCCACAGCCACCCTGGGGCGCACTGACAGAGGCGAGGCTGCCGAACACTGGCGCCACCGGGCCCTCTGACCAGCACCAGTAGGCAACCGGTGAAGTGTCTTGCCCAAGGACACAATGACCGAGACTGTCCAAGCTGGGGCTCGAACTGGCAACCTTCCGATTACAAGGCGAACTCCCAACTCTTGAGCCACGATCGCCACTACCACAACAAATGCTGATGCTGATGATTTGCAATGCCATCTTCATCAATATAAACTTCCTGCTGCTCAGTTTTATTCATTATTATCAATTATACTGCATTTCTCATAAAAACATGGGGGAACAGCAAGTCCCTCTAACTGTGACTCAGCTATATTCAACATCCTAATCCTAACATAATTAATGGTATATAACTAATTACAGAATTAATCAACATGATCTGATAAGTCAAGTCTGACTGTGTGTGTGTGTGTGTGTGTGTGTGTGTGTGTGTGTGTATGTATGTATATTTAGTTTAGCTATAACCCCACCCTGCTCTAACACTTACTGCCAAAGGTTCTAAGGTTTTTGAGCCAAAGTGTGCAGGGGATTAAGCAAATGGATAGTTTTCAATTTGATGTAGTACGACCATATAATTGAGAGCCGATTGTTTTAGAGGAGACACATTAGCATTTCCGAACATATCCCTCTACCCTTTATTTGCTCTATTACTATTTATGTCCTCTTATCTATTGCTCTATCCAATTCTTTGCTGAAGCAATGACTCGCTTCCCCCTGAAGGAGTCATTAATGTTTCATCTAATCTAATCTAATGTAATCTAGTAGATGTACATCTCGCAGAGGTAGTTCACGACCATGAAAATTTATGAGGATCTCTGACCCCAAACTGAAAGGGGACTTTGATAAACAGTGGAAGGCAGTAAACTTAAGACCTGAAAATCAAGCTGGGACTGTTTGGGTTGTTGGTTTAAACCGCTGCAAATTCAAGTGGAACAAGTGATCAAGGAAACCACTTGCATGAAATCTTTCCTTATTAAAATCCAATTAGAAAATTCTTAATGAACCTTGTGAATTTTGACAGTAGCTTTAATGAGTCTTATAAGTTCTAAAGCTGCTTCAGGGCTATACTATTTTAGGAGAAAGCGTCATTTGTTAATATACGCAACTGAGATTTAATCAGTGTATAATATTAGCTTTGTGCTTGCTCAACAAAAATCTGAACAGCAGCCTTTAAAAAAAAAAAAAAAAAAAAAAGATGCATCTTAGTGCTCACACCACTGATGTAATAGGCTTTATGTGAAAATGAATGATTAACTGAATCAGCAGTAAAGTGTAAAAAGTAGGTCAGAACGTCAAATATAGACATCTACACCCCAAAGGTCGTCTTTTCAGGAGATACTTATGTTTTGCCTTTCACTGTAACAGAGCTAATACTTTGACATTTGATGACAAACATAACTACAAGTATGACTTAAATGCAATGTGGTCAAATCACACTGATGCTGACACACTGCTGCTACACAAGATGTTGAATAAAAATGCTCTGTCAAACCTTTTAAAGCAATTTTAGATTAATTTAATGTATTTTAGGCATTTTGAGTCTGTAAAACAGTGTTCATGGTGACAAACAGATTTTACATGATGCTGCATGCTTGGACCATGAAAAAAAAATTCTAAATGCAGAAAAACTGGCCAAAGACAGAACTTTTCTTTTATTGCTTATATATGGATTTGTGCGGCTCTTGCAAGAGGTCGTTTTTGGCATGATGCCTACTTACTAAAGACACTGTTGAGGCCTTTTGGTGTTGCTGGCCAGTGCATTCATTCTTTTTAACAATTTACCAGACTGATGATTTGGCTACTGCCAAAGTTTTTGCTCTCTCTTTCTCTGACTGGGTTATTTAGTTATTTTGTAGCCAAGTGACAGCCTCCCTCAACTGTGTTGACATTTCTTAGGGGGATGAGATTTAAAATTACAGTGGCAATAAACTGAACTACTGAAATCAACTTCAAATTGAAGTCAGTTAGTTAGATGTCCGCTCCATCTTTGATGAAATATCAAATGAACGGTTCCCACCTGGTCGTGAAACTGCCTGTCAGTAAACTGTCCAATAACTTTTGAGCCTCTGAAAATAAGAGATTTTGTATAAAAATGGCCCAAATTCCTAAAAAGTTTTTGCAAATTTCAACTAAACCTAAAAGTCAGCACTTCAATTACATATTGACATACTGACCAAAGGCTACTTCAAAATATATTGTATAGTGTATGTGTAATAAAAAAAATGCATGTATTTGTATATGACACATATGGTTATTTTGGTCATATTGCAGCAGACATACTAGATAGTCTCTTGTATATCTGTATTTCACTAATAAGTAAATAGTATAGTAATAATAGCTATTACCATCTGGAACCTCTACTGACAATGCTTTGTCAAAATTAAATTCAGATTTTTCATTTTTTCCTGAAGGCTTCGATTAAAATTAAGCTCTCTCTAAAGCTAGAGAAGAGTAATAACACACTCTCTACCAGATGACCCACATGAAAAAACCCTCTAAATTTTCCTATCAGTCAAATAAGGGGCTCAAATAAAAGCCTTCCCATCTTGCACCTGCGTATCTGGTTAGATGATCAAGTAGCTATTAAAACTCATGCTGAGGAGCTGAATAAGAAGCTTTAAATAATTAGGTTTCTTAACACTGCTGCCAACATGATTAAGCCCCTGCATGCTGTCATAGCTCTCTTAGAATTAGATTTTTTTTTCCCTTTTTAGCAAATTATTTTTTAAACTACTACCATGCTAATCATCATCACTTTTAAAACTTGGATTACACGAGAACCCTTGTTCACCTTGGATATCCCATTTATGAATTATAGTACCTCAGTACTTTTCAAAAATTTTGTGCCAATGGTGCACTAAAGAGGAAGCTAAAATTAAAACATAATATATTGTTTTGCTATAAGCTTCATTAGCACTACCTTGTTGTACTTTCAATCAGTCATGGTGTCTATGGTTCAGACTGTATGCCAAGTTTGTCCCACTTTTCTCAGAAGAGTTGTTGGGTTTCCAAGCACCTCGTTGGCCTGTGTCCCCAGTAAGATTAGTCAGCTACTCCACACATGTGATGCACTTGGGTAGAAGGCTGTTTACATCCTTGGCCTGAAATGAGCAGCTTCCACAATGCTTTTCTTCGTTTTTCTTCAGTTGGTGGGGTTTTTTTCTGATTTTTATTCATTTGCCTGTTAGTTGCGGTTTGTTCCACACAAAAATGATCAGTTTTCCTTCCTCACACTGGGAAATGAACTTTTCTAATGTGCCACAGAAGAAACTGGGACTTTTGTAGAGGGCTGCACCAATAAGCTTTTAAAAAACTGAGTTCAGCTTCTTGCTGCGGCCCACCAAAACATTCCCGGTTTCTTATGTGCCCCCATGGGAGAACTCATTTCCCACCTTTGTTTTAGGCTAACTTGAAACTGAAAGGTGTGTCTGTAACTTACATAGTAATTTAAAAAGAGTTACACATTGCAGTTACATATTGTGATAATACCTTATACTCAATGCAAAATCCTACTGGGAACCACTGATCCACCTTAAAGGTGGAACAGACTGCATCAGGTCTCGTCCTTGAGTAAATAACTGCTGGTTTTGTTCTCTTTTTGATCAGGTAATGACAGTAAAGTACAGCCAACCCAAGCTTCGGTCCCAGTTGGTTCCCCCTGATTAAATTAAATTATATATCTATTCATAAGAGCACTAGACTCACAATTCTTGCACCTTGTATTGAGACCGATTTTGATTGATGTTTCTTTGACTACATGATGGAAAACAATGAAATCAGGAGAACAGGAGCAGGCAGACAGAGTGAAGGATAGTCAAGTCAAGGGTATCAGTTATGACGCACTATCCAGGACATTTATACTCTAATTTGTCAGTCATCTGGGAGCCCTCTGTGCTTGCATGTGTGTGTCACATTCAGAGGACAGTCTGTCGCCCAGGGGCCTCATGGGACCCTCGGGGGCCCTTCTTCTATTCCCACTCCAATTACAGTCCCGCCAGCTCTCTGTCACTGACGCACACACACCAACAGATAACAAAGGACTCACACAGGCTGGAGGACATGTACCTATATTAATAAACCCATCTCTTCCTGAGAGCTGTTGATGTGCATAATTGCACACCACTAAAAATAGCATTTAACTACAAAGCATACCAAATGAGTGTGTGTGTGTGTGTGTGTGTGTGTGTGTGTGTGTGTGTGTGTGTGTGTGTGTGTGTGTGTGTGTGTGTGTGTGTGTGTGTGTGTGTGTGTGTGAGAGACTTGAACGTTATCAGCACTGCAACTCACAACAACAGCAATTCAGCCTTTTCTCTTGGGGAACTTTCTTTAACTTCCTGTCTTGTCTTGTACTGATTCGCATGATTCAAATACACATATAGCAGCTTCACCAGCTGACCAGCTGCTGGAACTGCCTGACACTAAACATTTTATCTGCACCTTGGCTTTCAGAAGTTCAGCTGCTGAATTCGGTCTTCCTGAAGTTTCGACATGAAAAGACACAACGAGACAAGATGGCTGCCAACTTGAATAAAAGAACCATTCATTACAGAGCGGGAGAGGGAGAGGGAGCACTCTCTTCTTTGAAAGTCACCAGGCTGAATCCAGGAAAACCAAAGGCTGTAATTAGAGAGAGCCATTACAGCCTCACTTTGAATGTTGTGTGTGTGTGCATGTGTGTGTTGTATTATGTTCTGGTGTGGATGTATGGACTGTAATTGTGTGTAAAAGGGAGACCAAGTTGGGGCATCCATACAGACAGATGTTAAACTGCCCAATGAGATTTTGCAGGGGAGTGATTTAGTTAGAAAAGTTTTGGTGTGTGTATGTGTACGCATGTGTGCGTGCATGTTATGCCTACCCTTAATGTGACCTACAGGAAATGCTGCATATTTGGTAACCCTATACATGCCCAGAAGATGCGCATAGGCACACCTACACATGAGGTGGACATCACGCTGAGAGGAATGATGCTGAAAGACTTGATAAAGGACAGCAGTAGGACAGAATCTGACACACACACACACACACACACACACACACACACACACACACACACACACACACACACACACACACACACACACACACACACACACACACACACACACACACACAGGAATAAGACAACAAATGAGTGGCTTTATTCAAGAGACAACTGAATTAAACTCACTCTATAAACTGATTAGAAATTGGGATTTGACTGTGCCTTTGTTCACCGAGACCAGAAAAACAGCTGAGAGAGATATTCGCTATTATGCTGTTGAGAAACAATGATAGTGAGTCAGTTTCTGGCACTGCTGCTACATGGTGCACATCATCAATCTCTTTGCTTGCATAACTTTGACACCGGAGCTTAGGTAAGTGTTGATTCCTGTTTCACCGAGTGTTTTTAACCACATTTTGTAGGACAATGAGCTTGGCTGTAATTCTGCTTTCACAGCTTCTTTGCCATTTTATGAAGGGCAGTTTGTGTTTGTTTTTTTGGCAAAAGGAAAGCCTAGAGGTCCATTTGTTTACTTTATGAGTTTAATTTAGATTATTTTGTGACAATGAATTTCAAAGGACCCATTTGTAGGATTGGAAACATTAAAAAAAATTGTGGTGATTCATAGTGGAAGAACATTGAAACACAGAGGTGTGCTGAAACGTAACAGATGTATCAATAAATAATAAGGTATCTGCAAAGAGACTTTGAAATAAGAGTAATACCTGCAGGATGAGCATTTGTGACCATAACAACATAGTTATAGTCTGAATAGTGGTGTAAAAGTTCCATAAAGCAAAAATGACTCACGAGTTAGGGAGTGCATGAAAATTATAGGCCGGGGAAGCAGAGAAGCTTTTTCTTCAGCCTTTTAAAAAAGAAAAAAATATTCCTAATATCAAAAATAAACATTTCTGGGTAACTTTCACAGTATCTCAGGTTAATTTAACAATAATTAATATTGTCAATGTTTAATCGACAATGCTGAAAAACTCTAAAACAGACTGGTGACTTGTCCAGGGGGTGCGCCACCTTTTGCCCTATGATAGCCAAGTTAGCCTCCAGACCTCCCAAGGCAAAAGAATGTAGCCCGTTATCAATATATAAATAAAAAAAAACATCTGATATTTGATAATCTGATATTTAAGGATGCTTAATTGCATATCAGTTTCATTTGCTTTCTGTTGAGACACAGAACATAGAGAAGCAGGAGTTGTTAAATGATGCTCTGAAATGGTCATCAATATAAAATTAGACTTCACTAATGTTCAAATTGTCCAGTGTTATTATCTAAAGTTTGTTAATGCTGGCTATAATTATCTACCTCCACCTAAGCCAGGTACCAGATAAAGTCACATGACTCCTCAGTACTTCCCTGATGTTCAGGGTGTTTTTTGTTTCTGTTGTTTAGGAAGGCAACTTTTTGTTTCTTTTTTAATATTGTGTGTTATGTGATATTTTAATGTCTCCAGTGGATTACACAGCTGTGTAGCTTTGCTGTAAATAGACTTCATGTCATGTACAGTAACAGCTATCCAGATTTAAAAAGCTACATTTAAAAAAAGTCCCCCCAAATCCCCCTTCCAGGCCCCCCTTCCATATACTCCCCTACACATTACTCAACTCCACTCTACTTGGCACCCACTCCTACTTCTGTGTGAAGTCTACTTGCTGTATGAAGCCCACAACACACTCAGCGTTTTTGTATTGGAAAAGGACATTTCATTTCAGCTGAGCAGTGCAGCCCAATAAGTAAAGGTTACATAAAAAGCCAAACAAGCGGCCCTGTGTTCTTAAACAGGAATCCTAGCAGCAGGATGGTGGAGCATGGAATGACCAAACTCATTTCTGTTTTTACTTGTTAGAAAAAAACAAACAAACAAACAAAAAAAACAGGAGCATGGGTGGTGAAGGAGATAAATGAATATATACTAACTGTTCAGCTTCTTGAGTCCATAGAGGGCAGGACTGCAGAGCGTTCATACCACCACACTCGGCCCTCACTCAAACCTAGGAGTTGAGCCAAGTCCAAGAACTGGTACTTTGTCTACATACCTCATCTCAGTAAAACCTTTTTTTTTTAAAAATATATATTTTTCTAGAGATACATGTTGCATTTTTTCATACCTCTCTGCTGCAACATGAGTCACTTACAATTAAATCTATGGGACAATCCAGAACAGTGGATAGCACCGAATGTACTGATCAGACGTATGGACATTGGCTCCACCCTGACTCAAAGAGCTGGACCAGGGATCGTCAAAATGGTCTGAGCTGTAGGTTCAGCAAAATGTCATTCTGTATTTTCTACATGCATCAACAGCAGGGCACCAGTTGCAAGTGGAATAATTAACAAATCATGGAGGACGTCAATAAGGCCCATTTCCTGAACTCACCAGCAAAGTTTACTGAAGCTGAGGGCCAATTTCTTACATATATAAGATGAGAAGTTCTATTTATAGGCACGGTTTAGCTTTACTTTTGGAATCTGTCCATCTTTATGTCTTCTACATAAAGTCAGAAGACACAGGGATGTGACTTTATTCTTGTAGCAGACTGCTGAATCCTCTTCAATCAGTCCTTTCGCTCACTGATACAGCATCAAAGTGACACAAAACTTTTAATGACCTCCTATGAAAACAACTATAACACACTGAGGGGAAGACAGACAACTTTCTAACATTTTTTTTATTTAACATGGTCTCCCTTTGCTCTTCACCAGCGAGAAGAACAGATGTGATCTGTTCCATCTGGCCTATTAGCTCAGCTCTAGTGTTACATAAAAGGGTGTCATGCACCGTGTATGGGATTTAAACACTGTGCCAGCATACATGCTTCAATTCAGAGAGAAACTAAAGAGTCCAGCAAGGGAAGGGAAGCAACCAGAAAGAGCCGACAGAGTCTAACAACTGTGATAAAATTAGTTTTCACATTAAAAAAATTGCAAAAAACTGAAAACATTTAACATTAAAAACTCCAGATCCTTTTTTTTTTTTTTTTTTTTTTTTTTCTTCTTTGCTCTTCCTACCTTCATTACAATGAAGAGGACCAGCGTGACAAAGACGTTGACTTGCGGGTGCCTCCAGGCTTGTGCATTTCCAATGTAGTCGAACTCCTCAGCGATGCCCTGTTTGGCCCAGGTTCGGTTGTCCAGTAATGTCACCAAAGCCTCTTTCTGAGTCAGCTACAAACCAATCAACATGCTTTATTCAGATTAAGATTCATTTAAAAACTTAAAAGGGGAAAAAAAGAAAAAAAACAGGCCGAGTTGGAGGATGGTCACAGACACTCACAGATACAATACACATAAACAATGACTAGCCCAGTAAAAATACCTTGCCATGTTTTCTCTGGGTTGCACTATCACTTTTTTTTCTGTTCTTTGCATTTTGCATAAATCTAAATAAATTACATAAATCAGTATCTAAAAAAGACAGTGTGGAACAATAAAAGTTATAATGAAAGAGAAAACTTTGGTCACATGTGCATAATGAGGCCCTGAGAAACGTTTCCTAGAATTTTGTGCTAAAATCAAAATCATTATCTATTTCTCTTTGATTCTGTGTACCTTTGCTGTGTACCGAAAAAGTAAGAGGTATTAAAAAGAAACAGCTGGAGGAAAATTGTGCAACTAATGAGGTTACTGGGCAACAGGTCAGCAACATGACTGGGTATAAAAAGAGCATCTCAGATAGGCAGAGTTTCTCTGAAGTAAAGATGGGCAAAGGTTCACCAGTTAGCAAAAGGATGCTGATGAATCCTTGGGTGACATAGTGAAGTGTGAAGGTGCTTAGCTATAGATAATAGCACTTTATGAATATGTGGGTCTCTGGGTGAATAAGACTTGTACTTAAAAGTGAAAAAGTCCATTTATAGTTTCACAAAGTATTGATCAGTGATACATAATATCAAAAGATTTAGAGAACCTGGAGAGCTCTCCATTTTGCAAAGTATTCCAACTTTTTCAGTATTGCAGGCATTGAGCATAAGAGCACAAAGTGAGCTGCAGCTTTTTAAAACTGATGGTGCACACTGGTGGGGATAACGCTGCCCACATCCACAAAGCTCACCAATGAGGAGTTTGTGAGTAAGACTAAGATACACAATTTTGAGTGTGCACTCCAAAGAGGAGTGGGCCAGTGTGGGCAGATTTAGAGCCATACAGGCCTGACTCACTGTCTCATTAGTGGCCAAGACCAAGCGACAGCGCATGTGTGTGTGTACTGTCGGTGTGTGTGTAACGTCCTCTGATGCAGAGGCTATTCCCTTTCTAATACTGATAATTAAGACAGATGAAGTGAGTGATATTGGAGAGAAGTCACAAGCACACACTTGTGAGTCATCACAGGAGCAAAAAGACAGTATGCTCATCCAATCCTCCAGGGTACACAGGTGACACACAAACACATCTGAACCTGCGCTGCACACATTAAAAAACAACTACACCCTGACATGAATGGTAATAAAGTTGTTATATTAACAATGTAATGATCTAATTTGGCTCAAAAACACAGTGAGACATGAAAATCATTGTTAGATGGATACACCTGAATGCACTCAAGGCCTGCACAGTGACACTTACTACACATAAATTACGACACAAAAAACGCCATGGACACATAACATAAATTTTAAATATAATACAATATCATACCATAATGGTCCATAATGCCCCAGGCTTTCTTTTATATCCACTGTAATAGTTGCAGGGTGTTGAGTATATGCAATAAAAATAATATATGTTGAATGAAATTGGGGAACTTACTTTTCCAGCCATAAACTGTCCAAAGCCAGGAGGAAATGTGAGGGTAGAAAGGACTAAAGTGACCAGTGCTGGGTACAGCAGACGTCTAAAAGAGGAAGAAAGACAAGGAGAGAAACAGTAAAAGAGATTTAAAAAAGCAGCCACAATCGATGTGTGACAATTAAATGAGCTATGTTTTCTTTGATTATATAAAGTCTGCGCATTTGTGAGTACCTGACAACATTCCTGTCAGACAACTCAATTAACGCTATTTATCCCAGTATTTGTACAAACATCCAACAATGTTTAACCTTTTGTTTTACAGGATCCTGTGGGGGGAACAGATTTTATTGCTGCTACTGAGCAGGTCTGTGTTCAGCTTTCAGTTTCACGTGAAAGAATAAATCTTCTGAGTCTTTTGTAGGATTTCGTTATCTCTTTTAATCCAATCGTGTCCTCTTTGATACATGAGTTTTTGAGACTTTTATATCATCAGTGAGATTTTTTGCCCCCTGATCACACTGATCAAGAACAGGTCAAGTACATCATAATGCTCCCAAATAAAGAAAAAAAAATACCATTTCTGCGATTTTGTCTGACATCTGATGCTACATAAACTTACTACAAACCTTAAAAATTCCTAATCTGAATTTGGAAGTAAAAGAACTGATTCTTATATAGCGCTTTCTACTCTCCCGGAGTACTCAAAGCGCTCTGTACAAGATGCCACATTCACCTATTCACTGTCTTCTGTGCTTTTAAGTGCTTTCTAACTACCATTTAAACTCCGATGGATGCATCGGAGAGCAACTTGGGGTTTTGCTCATTTTATTTTTTTTATTTTTTCAATTCAGTAGTGAACAGCTATTAACAAAAAATCTAATTATAATCAATACTTAATACCCATTTTTAAACTTAAACTTTTAAACTGTTTTTTTTTTTTTTTTAGGGTGAGACAATCACATAGCAGCAATTCAACGCATTTCAGTATGTAGACATGCTCAAGACGACCTGCTGAAGTTTAAACTGAGCACCAGAATGGGGAAGAAAGGTGATTTAAGTGACTTTGAATGGCATGGCTGTTGGTGCCAAGTGACCTGAGCAACTCATTTAAAAGTAGTGAGATTTGCCCACAAAATGATCTCTAGAGTTTACAGAGAAATGGATAACATCCACCAAGCAGCAGTTCTCTCTGTGAATCTGCTTTGTTGATGAACTCTGAGTTTATAGGAAGTCAACGGTCAACTGTTTACTACCAAGGTTTGCAGAGAAACAAGGATGTACAACATGTTGGATTTTGAAGCAGATGGCCTAGCACAGCAGAAGACCACACCAGGTAGCATTCTGGTCAGGTAAGAACAGGAAACTGAGGCTACAGTTCACACAGGCTCTTCAAAATTGAACTACAGAAGAATGGAAAAACACTGCCTGGTATGATGACTCTCGATTTCTGCTGAGCACCTTTAGGATGTGGTGGAACGGGAGATTGTTATTGTCGTTTTGAGCACATTCATTTATTCTCGTTCCCAGAGGGTCATGAAATTGCAACTTTCATTAAAGTTGCAATTTCAAATAAACCACCCACACAGTACTACAAAGCAATTACAGTATTAACAAATTAGCAAACACTATTTCTGCATTACTTTGGCCAATTTTAAAAACTATTAACTAAAATTTAATCAAGTTACATTTTCCCATTTTCAAATGATGATTATTGCACAATGTTATCCTGACAGTTGAGACAAGTTTACTGTAACAATGCATCATGCTTTCTGCTTTGCATAGAAAAAAAGTTATCAGACGTTACTATATCACTTGAGAAAATGCAGTGAATTTTCTTTCTGGTATGTACTTTGTATGCACCCATTGCTTTATTAAGGTGATTATACTTACTTTTTCATTAGAAATTTGTTGATGACCTTCTGTTTCCTCATGAACTGGACAATGAGTCGGTTCAGGTAGACAAACAAAGCCCCACCGAAACCACTGGCAATACTGCAGACAGAGAAAACAAGTGGGACTCATTTTTTTCCCTTTCCCTATCCGGTATAATGCATCAAATCAAAACAGAATGGAATAAATTTGTGTAAGTGTAAACAAAGCAAAGCATCAACGCATCGAGTGCAACATTTCTCTGACTTGATCCACCTCCATAGGGTGTCCCCAGTGCATTTGGCTACAATAAAAACAATGAAAATGTAATGAGTTTCTAATCGACTGGAGGTGGCTGCTGGTAATAAGTGCAAATGTAATTCTGTAAAGTTGTGGGGGAACAGGAAAACAAAGAAATATGGGAATGAAGGAAAAAAGAAAGTACACAAAACATGTGGGAGGCATATACTGTAGACGGAGAGAAACAAAGACGAGCATGGAAAAAAATGAACAGGGAGTCACAGGCATGAGACAGTAGGAATAAAAGAGCGAGAACACAGTGTCAGATGGGGATTTGTGGGGGAGTCTGAGACAAAGCGGAAAAAGAGGTTTATATAAGCGCGCATTTAGAAGCTTGGTGGGAGTCCTCTTTATGGGAGTGAGAGCGAAAGAAAGCAGAGAAAAGGTGGCGGGAAATAATAGACTCAGACAGCTACGCAGACAACCTAATGCCTATAAATTTATCCTCTTGCATTATTAATTCCATCAAATACCTTTGAATAAATAATGAACAGGATGATGAGGGAGTCTTTGCCTCTTTGGCACAGCTGAGGAAAACGCAGGACGTCTACCTTTTCATGCGTTTTGTATTGTACACGTAAAAAACCCCCCAAAAACCCGGTGTCCTCGGTGTGTGTGTTTGGGTGGGGGTTAAGTGTTGGAATCTGGGCTTGTGCTCATGATTAAAAGAAGGGTGAGTGTACCGTTTGAGGATAAGAAAGTGTCAAAGCTATGATCAGGTGGTGGTGTACAGAGGACCGAAAAAGAAAAAGAAATAAAATGAACACATCAAGTGACTCAATAAATTAACGTAGCATTAAATGAATTAAAAATAACAAAAAATAAATAAATACAGGGACTTCATTTATGAAAGGTTTTTCTGTATTTATATACATTTGCAGAGATACCCATTCACTCAATGCATTTTCATTCTGCATTTCTTCCATATTCAATTCTTTTACTTCATTTTCCAGTTATTGTTATAGACAACCTCACTTCATCATGCAAATGAGTCAGCTGTCACACAGGGGAAATGCTGCACACTATGGTTGACTGATCCTTACAAGTAAAGTAAGTTAAGATACAATATAGTTTAAGATGAAGGCCCACATTCAAGTAATGTTAGAGAAGGTGGAAACTAATAGAGCCTGTCAGTATTACCTGTTCTCATAATAATGGTTAATGATGAGTTCTACTGATATGCATTTTTGATAGGATAAGATAAGATAAGATAACCTTTATTAGTCCCACACGTGGGAAATTTGTTTTGTCACAGCAGGAAGTGGACAGTGCAAAAGTTATGAAGCAAAAATTAGAATAAAATAAAATAAGAATAAATACTGTACACAACTGTACAGAATAGAATAAAATACTATAAAATAAAATAAAAAGTTTAAATTCTTTTAAATTCTTTTTTTCTCTTAATTTCAAATGTATTTTTATTTATTGAGTTATTCAGTTCTCCTAATTTTGGATTTTTTAGTCTGCAACACCAGAAAAAAAATTGCAACAATTTGATTTATAAATGATTTGCCTAATTGGCTGTTGGTCATCAAATCCATTAATTCTTGATCTGGTTAGACTTTTGTGCCGATTAAAAGAAAATTTCTGAAATATGAATGACATATCACTCAATTTTCATTGTACG
Organism: Oreochromis aureus; assembly: GCF_013358895.1. NCBI lineage: Eukaryota > Metazoa > Chordata > Actinopteri > Cichliformes > Cichlidae > Oreochromis > Oreochromis aureus. The sequence goes on from NC_052955.1 coordinate 34,790,512, forward strand.
TTTTTGAGAAAATGAATCAATTTTTCTACAATTTTTTTATTATCTGATTTTCTGTTGATCAACGGAGGAAGTCGTCAGCAGAATAGTTTATAATAAAAGTAATCACCCTCCTGTTGGCCTAAAAAAAGTCGAGGTACACACACTATGGACACATATACATGTGCAATAAGTAGGTTGCATGCCAGCCTTCACATGTTGCAGTGACCCTCTCCCTCCTAAAACAGTAAACTGTAAACAGTAAGTAGAGTAGTGTGTGACTCTTCAAAGACATGCCCTTGGCAGCATGTAGCACACACCAAACTCTTCTTGGCCTAGTTGACTGAGACACTGACCGACTTTCCCAGCTTGACAGCTACTGGCAGGGGAAGATGGAAACTACAAGGATGCACCGGCACGCACACACACGCAAACCTGCCAGTTCGCACATACAGACTCACACAGTGTAAAACTAGGACTAAGCACTCTGCTGCCTTCTCTGGAGACAGTGTACTGTATGTGCAAGCCACTGATGCAGTGGTGGGTGTTAATGTCTCTGGACAAAAAAAATACTAAATATGAAAGAAAAAAAAAAAAAGCCGAAGGATGATGAACAAAGATGAGACCCCCCCCACCCCCCAAAAAACAGAAAGAGAGGGATTGTCTTCTCTCTGGGAGTCATTACACAAGTTACACACAGGCACGCGCTTTCATCTGAAAAAGAAGGACAGAGTATGGAGCGAGAGCACCCCCTCCCATCTCTCCACCAGCTTCCTTCTAGGAGCCCGTGGTCTCTTTCACAGGCACAGAAGAGCCCTCAGGCTAGGACAGGATAAAATAAGACGTCCCTCAGTGCGCTGGCAACTGTTGCAAGCTGAATAATCCATGTTAGGTGACTCACGCAGTCCACCCCGAGGTAACACGTTCACAAGCTACAGTAAGTGGATCTCCTGAATAATGTCTGAATTTATGAGGTAATCATAATAAATGGGAATACCTGTCAGAGCAACCAGATGGACAAAAAACTGTGACTCAGAGTGGAAATTTTTTTGTGAAACAAGCTAGTTTCCATTTTCTTACTAATATTTGTTGACAAGCAGCTTGTTATTAATTTAGGCATGGTCTTATTTACAGTATGGACCTGCTGGCTAATGTCTAATTGATGAGTTGTTTGTTTTTTTTAAACTAACTTCAGCATCTTAACCAACTTACCCAATGACAGCGAAGGCAGGAAGCTCCTGGAGGTCAAAGGGAAAGTCTAATCGGAAGCGGGTTTTAAACAGGGCTGTGATGGTCTCTGGAGAAGGAGAGAGAGGACAAGCCACCTTATCACTGAACAGACCTCAAAGTCATTAAGCGAGGTTAAAAACAGGTCTTCTAAACACATGTAGGGCAATAAATAAAATATATTAAAGCTATTGATGCATCACTGACTGATGGAAGGAGTAAAAAGGAAAACAGCTTACTGTGGAGGTGATGACCAAAACTCCAAACCTCACAATACCTGACCACATTAAACAACTGGTGGGAGAAAAGGCTGTGAAAAACTAAACCGCTAACAAGATCCTGGAAATCCCAAAGAAGTTTGGACGCCTGCCACTGAGAACTGAGAAAATTCTATTTTTAGTACCTCCAGTGTTCTTAGTCATATGGTTTTATGTGCAGCAAGTCTTTGTCCTTTACTCAGTATATTATTTAGACTTGCACACATGTAACTAGTAAAATAATGACAGAGCTTCATTTATACACAAATTAAAAACCCCATTGCCCCCAGGCTCAAGAGGTATGTAACACTCCAAGAGCCAAACCTGCAAATATCAACATGTGTGGTATCCACAGAAACCTTAGTATCTCAGCTAAATGCTCATATAAACCATTTCTACAACCACCAAACACAGCCAAAACAAGCAATGATTAAAAGAGCAGTTACGTAAATGCGCAAAAGTCCGCTAAACACACACAACCGAGCCAAGAATTCTCCAGACTTCAGGTAACCATGAAAACAATGGCTAGTTAGCTTGCAGGGCTCCAAAACACCGAGTTTCACCATGCTCCAACCAAAATTCACTAGACAAGCTGCAAAAGAAGACCACAAAAATGTCACTGTGATTCTATTGGCTCAACCAATTAAAAAGAGGTGTCAATCATGCAAATTGGCCAATAGAGGCCGAGGCTACGGCCCCTCAGAGTTTAAATCGCCAGAGGCAATTTAAACTTACCAGGGTGCAGGACAGAAAGGGCCCGCCGACTGTGAATGTTTGGTTAATTCTTCAAAAATATTCAAAAGACAAGCATTTCTAGGCATGGTAATGAAATTAAATAATTTCTGCTGTTTAATACTTAATAAAATTCAACTCGCATATGGTGTCCGAGGTGTGCCAAAACTGGACATCCTGTACAACACCGGGACATTTATTTATTAAAAGTCCTGCAATTTTTCACAGTTTCACTTTAGAAGCATAAATCTTTGCACAGATGATGTTTATACATTGTAATCCAGAAAAGCAGTAATCAATGTCAATTAAAGCATATTTTAAAAAGGGTTATGTGCTAATAATATAAATAATAAATAATATCACAAAAGACTGCATGAAATTGAAAATTTTGGACCATTCAATCCCAAATTCATAGCAGACTGACTCCATCTTATTGCAGTTTTTTCACTGTCTTAATTCACAAAAGTTGCTGTGAAGATGTGATGTGATGGCTGAGTGCTCGCAGACCTGGTCCCAGTCTTCGAAGACAATAAAATATTGAACCTTAAAGTGGACTCACTCTGATCATTTCCAGCCTCATATTTGAATTCTAACTGCATGACTCACAGCTCGGTCCTTATCGATCCTAAACTGAGCCTTGGTGAAGCCCCTCAGTTTATCCACTGTTTGAACCAACTATAAGGCCACTCTTGCTTTGATACGACTTTTTTCTGATTTGTTGCCCCTCAAAAACAAAAGACACTAAACATGCCACTAGCTACTACAAAAATGGATTTGATTGTGCTGGACTAAGTGTTCCTAATAAAGTGCTTATACTGTCTTATACTAAGTACAATGAACACATCAGTCTTACCTTCATCTCTGTTCCAAACAGCTAACACCCTGAAGATGAAGGCACTGAAAGTGGCAGCAAAGAAACCCCTCCAATAGTTCCTCACAGCAAAGAATGTGGAAGTTACTTCAATACTGAACAGCACACCTGAAACACACAAACACCACAAGGCATGAGCACTGACATTTAAAATATGCACAAACAAGTTAAACTGACTGTTCTTGACATGCAGACTTCATGTAACATTCATGTAACAACAACATTTCCTTGCGTTGCACACAGATGAATTTGTTCGCCAGCGTCTGTATTCAGACATGATTTCCATTTTTGGAAGTGTCATTTACCTCAGTTAGCTCAGTCTTAGCAAGATGAATTCATGGTGGGGTGGAAGCACAGGCTGAGGAAAAACCAGCTAGAAGCTAAATAAATTATGTCACTGATACAAAGGCGTGTAGTGGGCTCCAAGGCCGTACCAGGGCTCTAAATTTAACATGAGATGATACGAGGGTGTGCAGAAAGAGAATACCTCCGCAAAAAAACATCTCCCATGAAACAGCACTGATTGCTCCATCCATTTCAGCAACATGAAGCCCATTATATGTTAAGTGGGTTACACACTGTAAAAGTTAAACAGTGCTTACAGATTAAGCTCATTACAGAGTGCGACGGGCTTGTGGTACTACATCACGTTGGCTTTAGACTCACCTCCTATGGGGGCAGCGAAACAGCAACCAACTCCCACGGCACAGGCTGCTGCCAGCATCTCTATGTTCCTTGACTCGTTCTGAAACCACACAGTGGTTAGATTTCAGTCACCAGCAGTCAGTCAACAGCAACCACAACAACAACAACAAAAACGAAAAGGAAAGAAGTGAGTCAAATTCATTACATTTTTTCTATGACACACTTTTAATAAGATGCCTAAGCAAAAAAGTGCATCCAGAAAGGATTCACAGTGTTTCACTTGTTCCACATTTTGTCATGTCACAGCATTGTTCCAATATGGATTCACCTACATGCTCCATATACATGCTCCATAATGATGAAGTGAAAAAGGTTGGCTTAAAATTTAAGTTTTTATTAACTAAAAAAAACTCCTCCTCCTACTCATAACAATAATAATAATAATGATAATAATAATAATAATAATAATAATCAACAATTAACAAGCAAAACAAAATATTCCTAAATCAAAGCAAAACTGAATTTCAAATGAGTACAATACAAATTGGATGTCTTAAAAACAAAAAGCAAAAACTATTTAAAAAAATAATATGGATATATGAAAATCATTTTTTACATTTTAAATTAAACAATAAAAATAATAATAATAATGATGATGAAGGATCATATAATGAGCTGTGTCGTAAGACAGTCTGCCAGATGGGAAAGGGACAATCATGCTGCACGAGCACGGGATGGACTGTGGTGCATTGTGGGAATGGAGGTTTTTTTCCTTTCTTTTTGACACTTCTGATTTTATTTACCTTCATTCCTATGAGACCGATGTCCTTCAAGCAGCATGGCAGTGGTAAAGGGAAGTTACTGCGTGTTTTACTTTAACAGAATATTTCAAATGGAAAACTTTGTGTGGACGAGAAGGTGCGTGTAAGGCTTAATATTTAGTAAAAAAAAAAAAAAAAAAAAAAAAGGAAATTTCAGAGAACTTTCCTCTGAATGACAAGTAGGGATGCATGGATGATGAAGTATGAATTATTCTGAGCAGATTCCAGGACTGCACATGCAACTTTGTCTGATGCAGATTTTTGTTGTCTTTATTTTGTTTGTCTCATTTCCCCTGTTATCCCACCGAAACACACACACAAAAAAAGACACTGAAAAAAATGTTTTTCAGTCTATCAAACATTTTTTGAACATTTAGAATTTAGAGGGAAAAAAAAACTCAAAACAAATCATGTAATACTACACTGGCCAGGGCCATCTTATTTGCTGACATTAGTCAACAGAGCCTAAAAATAAGCTGATCCTCACTAAAAAACTGAATCACACACTAGCTGCTTAAAATCAGCAAAAACATGTAGCAAAACCCCCCAAAACAAACCACTTAATAAATAATCTTTACTTGCAAATTATAATTACTTTTTGGAATTACCAAAAGTACAAACGTTAAAAAAGGGTTGGCCACTTACCTAAAGGGAAGTTCTAACCCAAAAGACCAAATTATTTATATTTCTGTTCCCTCTTCATGAGGCTTAGTTGCTCCAAGTTCAGAAAGTTACTGGTTATCTGCGTTGTCACAGATTTTATTTTAAACTGATAAAATTCTCAGTTATATGATTCAATCTACTTTCAAAAATATAAAAGGATAAAGTAGAAATGTGTTTTCAGACGTTTTGGCTTCATTCATCCTTTCTGCAACTCAAAGGCATGACGCCAACACCACCATGCTTCACTATAACAGCTGTGGTGATGAGCTAGACATTATGCCTGGACTTCTCCCCAAACAGTTCCACTACTGTCTTGTCAGAACAGATGATCTACTCCCTAATGGACTTGTTTAAAGTACTCTGAGTGAACTATCCTTTTCCCTACTGTATACTGAGAGAGGTCTATGGAGCTGCTCTACCATGACTGATGATACAAGATGGTCCTCTGTCTTGCAGGTTCTCCATCTTTTGGAGGACTTCTAAAAATCTACTGGAGTTACCTTTGTGTTCTTGGACACTTCCCAATCCACAGTGTTCTGTTTGGCCATTACAGACCCAGTGGCCTCCAATCAACTTCTAGACAAATCTGAAGGAAAACTAAAGTTCCACTAAAGTTCGTATACATACTTAAAGAAGGAGAGACTTGCTGTTTTTATTTCTAATAAATCATAAATAATAAATGCAGATAAAGTAAATTCTCAGTTCATTTTCACTAGACTCAAATATTGTTGGGTATGAATAGTACACACAGTGGCTTTGATAAAGCTTTACAACTGCTAATAAAAGAGAGTGTGTTTTTGCTCTTCTTTTTCTCCTCTCTTTTAGTCTTTCAGTGTATTTGAACAGTGGGTTATGTATGTATGTATGGGCTTAGGTAAGAAACAAAAACAAATCTTTGCCTTATTATTAGCCTGACTAATAATTTTAAGGTAAAACAAATGGGAAAAACTTTATTTCTAGGCTTAAAACTAGTGCTGTCAGCGTTAATCTCATTAAAACAGCACAGCGTCAACGCGTTAGCGCATTAATGCATTAATGCGTTAGCGACGTCCAGCCCCATGCACGGGGCGATCTGCGCTAACTCGCTAACAGAGATTTGCGGCCTTAATGCGGTTATGGTATTAACGTCATTTTAACGAGATTAACGCTGACAGCACTACTTAAAACATGTTTTGTAAACTGGATAGTGGAATAAGTAACAGATGGAGCTCAGTAAATCAGTTTGACTTCAGCTGTAGGGATGAAAGAACGTTCATGCCGGGAATTTTGCAGCTGAATTACCTTAATCCCTGTAACACCGGGCTCCTTCAGGAGGCATGGGAGTAAGAGACACAAGTTAAGCTAGCAAAGAACAAATGCAAGAGTCTTTTTCATTACTGCCTAAACTCGCTGTATGATGCTACAAGACTCAAGAAACCAAGTCCCCGGTGTTTTAGCATTAAACTCAACATTTTCTCCGCTGACATTCACAGCTCAAATAAAACGCATTTTAGCTAATAATATCTAAACAAATGCCAGCTGTATTCAAACAAGAGTACTCAATGTGTATGGGAAAAACATGACGTGCAAAAAAGAAAAAAAAAGAAGCTGTTTTTTGTTTTGTTTTGTTTTGTTTTGTTTTTTTTAAAGTACGGCACTCTGAAACAGAAAGCTAATTTTTACAGCCCGCAGGCTGCATTAGCATACTGTACTTCAAACACTAGAGAGGACCAGATACTGCTGCAAAGGGACTCTTCACACATCCACACAGGCAAATACACACTCAGCATGAATATGCCATAAAACGCATGACAACACTCTGGAGGGATGGAGAGCAGGATGGAGTAACAGAGGGTTACAGGTAGACTATTTAATGAGGCCCATGATAGGGTTTTCAGAAGAGACTAATATAAAGGAAGAGAGGCAGATGGAAAATTTAACAGAAAAATAAATAGCGGAAAGAGAGGGAAAATAATGGTGGTGGAGGGGCAGAATGCGTTGAATGACGGTTGTAAACTAATTCCTGCTGCTACATTTAAATTGGCTGGACGTAAAAGTCAGAACAGATCGGAACTGTTTGTTTTCACGTATACGCGAAAGCAAAGAGCATTTTTACTACCTTTTATCTTCACCTGAAGTGAAATCAGATAATGAAATGTGAATTTAAATGTACTCTAGCACATTTTTTATTCACAACAATTAGCATTAAAACTATCTTTTGCACGGTGTGCTATATGTTCTCAGAAAGACGTTTCAAAAGGTCAAATCTATGGACCAACTGCACGAGTCTTCCTTCTAGAATAGCTTTGCACGATTCACACTTAAATTGATCCTTATTTGTCATCTTGTACTGGCCTTGAAAAAGAAAAAAAAACAAGAAGCTATTTTTGCAGCATCTCCTCTTTAAATCCAGCTTCCTCTAAATGGCTACCCCTTGTAAATACAAGGTTTGAATCCAGGTGTTCTCACAGACTTGGCTGTATGCATGAGATGGACATATAGGGAACGCCAAGGAAAGAGCTTTGTATTTTTAGCTAAGAGATTTAATATAATTGTTCAGGCAGCTGTGGGGTATTATGTCTAAATGTGCAAATCCGCCTTAAGTATTCATGCCCCTGGTGTATTTATTTATATTCACAATATGTGGCCTTATTTTAGAAAGCATTCTGTCCACCTTATTTAGAGAGTTATTTTGGAAGAAGTTAGCCGGCCTGCATGACATCAACTTTTTCTAACATGACATCAACTTTTTCTAACAAAGTCAAAGTCAAGTTTATTTCTGCAGCACAACAAAAGCTGTTGACCAAGGTGCTGTGCATCTAAAATAATCAAATGACATAAAAGCATAGGGCAAGGGCATGCTCTGAAACAAAACGAGAAAACCTGAGTAAGAAATAAAAAATAAAAGTAACAGAACTCATTCCGATTTAAAAGCTAGAGAATGAAAGTGGGCTTTTGATGTTGGGGAGCTCCTGATGTGAAGGGGCAGTTTGTTCCACAGTTTGGGAACAAACAAACACAACAGCCACAGCAAAGGCCTGATCGCCTTTTTGCTTTAATCTGGACCTCGGAAAAGCTAGAAGGATGTGGTCAGCAGTTCTCAATGATCTTGAAAAAGTGTACAAACTACCAGGATGAACTACAACACGGGACAACGCAATCACAGGAACTTTGACGTGTATATAGTGTGAAGAGAGACTTCGGGTGGCATCGTTATAGAGCAATAAAGTCCATGTAGGGAGTAGGTCCAGGTGGCTTGATGGGTCAGCAAAACATCAGACATTATCTGATATTTGTATTGGCATTACAGTGTTTACCTTTAGCTTAAATGGTGTATTGTTGATGTGGAGTAGGGATATAGTGGCTACAGCATAGACCCTTTTCCCAGTACCCCAGCTTTGTTTTGTACTTTTTTCAACTTCCCAACTTTTAACCCCCCTAACAGACATGCTCGCATCTCACGAGAAAAACAAAGAGTCAAAGGTTTTTCTGATTTCCTTCAGCTCCCAGCTTCCTCTCCCAATGGATACACACTCAGCGCAATTTCCATCTGACTTTTTTTCTTCTTCTTCTCCCTATTCTCATTAGCGCTTCCAAAATTTCCATCTCAATCAATGAATACGTTTCTTGGAAGAAACGATGAAAAGATGTATTTGTCTACAAATAAAAGTGATTCAAACTTCAAAAAACAGGATATAAGTGGTTGTTGATTATACATGAGCTGCAAGAGAGCAATTCCTGAAGAAGAAAGAGGAAAAAAAAAAAAAAGAACTTTTTAACTGCCCAAATAACAGAGGGACAGAAAGTTAGAAACTAACTAACAACTAATAGCTCTATGTTGAGCCTATGTGCTCCATATAAAGTAATTAAAAAGAAAAATGCTGCAGGCTTCAGTATCCCAAAAATCCACCAACCCTGCTGGAAATAAGTTCCAGCTCTGGTCTTCACCCTCAAATATTCTTTTTGTTCTTCCTTCCCCATTTCTTCATCATTACCCTTTCTTTCAGGCCTTCTGCTCTCTTTTTGTCACTTCAAACTCAAACAGCTTGAAAAAAATAAAGAAATGTGAGCACCCACTCCTTCCACTGTGTTCGTCATCTCTTAGCTTTTGTTTAATTTTATTTCCTGCACTTTTCCCTCACCTGGGGATTTTGCAAGTGTTGGCTCAAGATATTGCAAAGTTGCTTTTGTGAACCGTTCTGAACAACTGAAACTGCCCTCCATAAATTCCCTGCCTACACTGAAAGACGCATACACACTATGCATTAATTTGCATTTTAGACTAAATGGACTTAAATCTCACAAATCCAAGTGCCAGTAATTACAAATTTAATTGCAGATGCACCAACTCTAGATTCCATAAGTTACATTCCATACATTACATTCATACAGTTACATTCTGAGTCTATATTCACATATAGTGGGCATTTTACTCTGGATGAGAAATTCATGTATATACTTTAACTCGCTATTGTTTGCTTGTCATTCCTAAAAACCAACTAAAATCCCTCTTAGAACTCAAATTTTCAATTTTCTGATTCCAACTTAATGTCAAAGCAGTTGGTACACCTAACCAAAAATGCATCTATTAGGTCTCCTTCAGAAACACAATAGTAACTTTAAGGGGGTTAATTTATATTTTCATATCTATTTAGCTTCGAGTGCCCACATTAACACTGATGCAGGTGCAAAAATGTTGAATCTTTTAGTTTTTGTCAAAATTTAGGAATACGCTTATTTATGTGCAACACATGTCCTCAGAATTTTTGGATAAGTTGGATCAAGGAAGTATCTTGTAAAGTTAGTCTTTAAAAAAAAAAAAAGAAAGAAAGAAAAAAAGATTCTCTCTTGTGTTACTGATCCTCTGCTACAGCTCAGCAGGGGCACGGTCTGTGTCAACACACAGGGGTACCCTAAGACTTTCACTGTGTTTGTGTAATTCAGCCACACATTTGTTTCAAATTACAGACTTTTCACATAACAAGCAGCACAGATTTTGTCCCTCATCATTTCTGCTGGAAGCACTTTATAAGGTGGTCTTTCATGTGAACATCACACATGTTTTCTGCACCCATACACTAGAATAGATGAATGACACTGAGGTGAATCCATGAAACAATTCCCATATGGATATAAAACAGGAAACATTATATTAAAATACATTCTGAAACCTTTTCATTGGATTAGATTTGCAATATTTTGATGTTCAACGTTTGATCAGTTTGATCGGTTTTCATAATCTCAGGAATTAAAAATTTACTAACGCTATGCTAATTAATTCAGGTATGTATGTATTTGGTTAAGTAGCAATCAAGGCTTATTGTCTATTTGGTTTTTCGTGTCATGTATATCTGGCATTTTGAACAGGCCTATTCTAAATTTTACTTTGATTTGACTTCTGTTTTTTTACCTACATAGAATTGTAGTTTAAACATTTGCTAAATTGTTCAAGTTTCAGTGAAATGAAAATACAATTTCAATCTCAAATATAAGAAATATTTTATACAAATTCCACAATCGTATATATTTGTACATTTCACAGGTCAGCTGAGTATAGAATGGAATGTCAGATTAGAATTAAACAGACGTTGGCCTTGGAATCACACCAGCACATAACACCCTCAGAGGGTCTCCGGCATCCCCTTTTCAACCCTGGTCTCTCTAAGAGGTTCCCGTGTGTTGACACTGAAAGACCACACAGAAGCAATCTCCAGCATTGCTTCTTTGACCCCGGGCAAAAGTGACAAAAACACAAACTGGAGTTGGAAAAAGATATTAACAGCAAATTACACCGCAAAAATTAATTAAGCTGCTCCAATAATGATCACGTTGTTTTTTTTTTGTTTGTTTTTTTACATTTTCACTCCCCCCACCCCAACCAGTTGCGGCACATGGCTGTCCCTTCCTGAGCCTGGTTCTGTCGGAGGTTTCTTCCCTTTAGAAGGGAGTTTTTCCTCCCTACTGTTGCTCTGATTGTTGGGGGAACTAGTAATTCTTGAGAAAATTAATTTTAAAAAAAAAAGTCTTAAATAAATAACAACCAAAACAACAAATGATTCAAACATGTCAATCAAACAAATTGCGGGAAAACTGATTATTTTGTACTGTTAAATAGTCTGCAACATTCCTGCACAGAAATCTGCCTTTGCTCTACTAAAAAGAAGCTTTTACTGACCATCAGTCATAGCATTGGCTGAGTCAGGCTCAGCCACCATCATGGCCAGTGAACTAACCTCATTGCCTGTGCCAGTTAAAACTCTTCTAAAAATCCAAATGGCAACTCTTACATTAGGAAAGGCATTAAAACCGATTTAGCTAGCCCACAGGTGCAGCAAACCTGCAAGCCGCTTTGTAACCCACCCTCACCCTGTCAGCCACAGCAGGAAATTAAGCATCAGTCCTGGTCATATGTTCTGTGCTGAGACAACAGTTCATCCAATCCAAGAAACGACACCAAATGACAAATGTTGTAGCTGTTTACTATCACCAGGGGGCAGTGTCACTGAAAACCAGTCTGGACTACTGCTTGTGCCACTTTTGGTCGTTCAGCCAGTCGTAGAAATGAGTGAAGTTAACATAATAGAACTGAAACGGGGTGTGCCCACTAAAAACTTAGTTTCCTTTCCCGATGCTGGGCCACCAGGCTGTGCTTTTCATGCTGTTTTTGTTTTTTATCTTTGATTTTTTTGTGCTTCTGTTTTCTTTCCAACCACACAGCGAGTCTATGTCGAGCTGTGTGCTGCTGGTTTGCACGTACTAATAGACACGCAAATGGCTCCAAGTCCTGCATTAGGAAGGTAAGCGAATGTTTTTGATTGACAATGCTAAAATCCAGTGCTCCAGTACACAACTAAGTATAGTTTCAGGCTATGGAGCTGATATTTTTAATCCAACGTAAGGACAGTGGTGGAAGAGCCTTTCAGACACTTTACTTACTCACATTTCCAGCCACTGCTTTGGTTTTACCCATACATGCCAACCCTCCCGATTTTTCTGGGAGAATCCCGAATTTCAGTGCCCCTCCCGAAAATCTCCCGGAGTCACCATTCTCCTGAATTTCTCCCGATTTTCCACCCGGACGACAAAATTGAAAAACCATATCCCAGGTTGGCCCAGCCAATTCCAGTTTCCAACAATGGCTACTACTACTTAGTTTTAATATTACTCTTATTACTCTTCCTGGGTCGCAAAATAAACTTTTAACATATTTTCAGGCGAGAATGTAGCTGTGTAAACTTCAAATATCTGAGCCGGGGAGAGCAGCAAACTCCCGGCACATCATTTTCAAACCCCCGCGGTCTTTTGCTACTCAGGTTAAACATGGTCTATAAGTCACTTAAATAACTTAAACATGTTATTGTGTGGCTTTTTTCAGTGTTTTATTTGTTCCTGAGTAAATCGGCTTGGCTGAGATTAAAGTTATTAGATTAGATTAGATTAAATAAAACTTTATTAATCCCTCGGGAGGGTTCCTCCGGGGTTTTCACACAGCTGAATAAACGTCAAACAGAAAACTGATTAAACAGAAGTGTGAAATGGTCGAAAATTTACGCCAGCGTCCGGTTATATTTTAGATAGCAAGGAGCAGACGGAAGAGTTTCACTCCACAGAGAGAGCTCGTGACGTAATTCTGAAGGCTAGACCGTCCAATTTCACAGTCGCTCATTTCCGGTCTACCCGGCTTTCGGAGGACCTGGCCCACTTAGACCGCGAAGGCAAGGTCCTCAGGTGGACGCAGCCTCTGAATTTGGATACCCCCGCTGTTTCCGGCTGGACAATAATAACGGTGACATTTCACTTATTTTATCCGATAAATAAACATTGTAAAATTCAAGTTTTTTTGTATATATGTATATATACAACAGCCCTTTTGAATGTCTCCCTAATTCTGAGGTCTCAAGGTTGGCAAGTATGGTTTTACCCCTCATGAAAGTCAAAGAGGAAACCCTCAGCACATCACTAATTCGGGTACATGGTGCCAGAGCCCAGACGGTGGCTCTGAACTTTACCAACATTCAACAAAAACCCCCTTTCTGATGTCTATCGGAGTCTCATGGTGTTCACAATAGGTACTGGAGACTGGAGATGATCTGTGTTTGATGGCATAGAGTCTGTTCTTCAAAGAGCAATAAACTGGAGTCTTTGCCAGCAACGATGAGACCATATGATGCTTAAGTATACAATTTTCCCACAATATTTATGGGAATGGTGAACTACCCTCATACCTTTTTTTTTCCCATGTGCAACCAACTACTGTAAAAAGTCAATAATAAATATCACATAAAGTGAATATGTAGTGCTTTTTGGCTTGGCTTAACTGCTAAGTACATTCACCAGTAAGGTAGGGTATGCATACAGCCTGAAAAGAGAATCCCAGCTAAAGCTTTAATGGGAATATCAAGATCACATCTGGATTACGGCATCAGGACAGTTGAGACCAACAATGTGAGATTTTAGTTTGAAATTATATAAAAGATGACTGTTTTGTGTTATATTAATAAGTGTTAGCCTTACCTCATAGATTCCTCCAAACAGAGACATAAACTTGCTGAGGAGAGCTGCACACAGACTGGCGATGTGCACAAAGGGACCCTGACAGGAGGAATAACGCAGACAGAAATCAGGTTAAAAAAAAATTACAAATTAAGGAGCACTCTGGGCTCCTGTTTGTTGTGAGTCAGTCACACAAGACAACACAACTCCTTGAAAACACATCAACAGGGAGAAAGTCAGCAGGAATATTAACATTCAGAGTATGAGGTTCAAAGTGGAACTAACAGGATTAAAAGTGAGAGCAGCAGAAAAGTGATGCTCAATTTAAAAGGCAGCGAGAGGCCTGCTCTGAATCTAAACGCTGGATGTTGCTGCAGTGCTGTGTAACCAGAAGGGCCTGAGGGCAGTTTGTGTGCACAAGTGTTAGGAAACAGTGTTTTCCTGCAAGAATGTCTTCAGGCGAGGCTGTCTTTTGTGGGGGTAGGGAAACCTGTAAGTAAGTAAAATTTTATTTCTATACCACCTTTCAAGACAAAGATCACAAAGTGCTTCACAAAGAAGTACCAGAGCATTTAAAACAAAGCAAACAAAAAGTTAACCAAACACATTTCCAAAAAGATGAGTTGGCACCTGATCTGTTTTTGCAACAAAAAACCTGAAAAATACTCAGCAATATTAACAACATCTGCATCGTGAAGTGAAGGGATGTAAATATTCCCAGAAAAGCAGTCTTCTCTCTCCCAGCCGGATTAGAAAACATCCCTGTACCTTCCTACTTTCCGTCCCCTGAACCCGAGGGATGACGCAGGGATGTGAATGAGCAGCCGATGGTTCATGTGCTGTAGTATGTGAATATACAGAGAGATTTGAGGCAAGTCGTTTCACAACACATCCTACCACTGTTCAGACACCTTACTTTGACCTACGTGGGTTTCCGACGACCAGTAATGATTTGAGTGGAAGCCCGTCTTCTGAAGCGATGCTTAATGTTTATTTTGAATGTTGTAAAAGCCGCCATTCAAAGCTGAAAGGGCCCAGCTGCTAGCGAGGGCTCTGTATCACAACACAAAGGTTTAATGCTGTGAATCACTGAAACTGTGCTAGTAAACAACAAAAGCAGAATGTGGGTCAGCGCTTGGGTTTTGCTGAAAAGTAAAAAGAGAAACTAGATTGTGCCTCATAAAGGTAGTGATAAAGACATGGCTGTCTGTTTCTGTCCTACGAAGAAAAAACATACTAACTGCACTTCTGTTCAAAACAAACTTGACATCTTAACTTATCTTACTAGAAACTGTTAGTCTTCACTCTGCGCAAACATACATATAACATACATGTATTTGTCCATTTCTTTAAGCAGTCTTCAGGAATAGTTCTCCAGGCTTCTTGAATGACATTCAAAGCTCTTTTATAAATGCTGGCTGACTTTCTGAAGATGATCCCTCACTGCTTCAATAATGTTGAGGTATAAGCTGTGAGGACTCCACCAAATGTCAAAATCCCCAAGATCACTGGCTACAATGCAGCCCCTGACCATAACAGACCAGTTACCACTGACTTTCAGTTAAGTTCTTGCGAAATTTGGCATACCTCAGCCTTTTCTCTCTGTTTCCCTTCTTTAAGAATAGCCTCTTGACTGCCACTCTTCTACTGAGACCACTTCAGATGAGGCTTCAGTGAACGTTAGTTGGATCAACTGAAGGGCCAGATGCATCTCTCAGGTCCTGTGTCAGGATTTTTTCCTATGTCTTAAGACATGACTTTCAAATACTGTTTATCAGGTAGTTTTGTTAGGCCTGCCATTTCTTTTGTCCTTCACCAATTTTTTAGGGACACACTGCACACTGTGCTTTAGAAATTACCTGGTGCAAAAATTATATTTTATGTCTGACAAACTGTTACCTTTGGCATTTTTCATAGATTCAACTAAAGAAATTGGAACAAATTAAATGTTTTTGTGGCAGGCTACTAGTAACAAAGTGTCAACACACACATACAGTTATGTTATGTCTGTTATGTGTAGACAGAACACTAGTTTAACCCTTGAGTTAGGAGCATTTTTTTTTTTTTTGATTGAATGATTCATAGGTCAGCAGCTTAGCAATCAAAAAAAATATTCCTCTGAAAATAGTCCATTATCAGGACTGGAAAGAAAATAAGTGAAAAACCAGCAAATGTCCAAAGATAATATTTGAAAGATCTTCAGAAAGCTAGAAAACTATTGCTTATGACCACTTTAAAAATTATAAGAATGTTTAGCTCCTTGGAAGCAAAATATAAAGAAATGAGAGGTGGCTCAAGACTTTTGCACAATGCTGTATGACCAGTTCCACAAAACAATAATGTTTTTGTTCCACAAAAACAACCTACAATAACTGTAATAGCATGGAATTTCCAACGAGAGCAGGTTTTCCCTCATGCAGAATATTATTAGTACTTCTCTGAACTCTTAAGGTAAGACTTATAGTCTATAGATTATCAACAGCTAAAGTGATAACTGACCATAGCTAAAGCAATGGTTAACAACTCACTTTTTCCAGTTTATAGAAATAGAAAGCTCAATTTTGCTCTAAACCCTTAAGAATTAATTTGTTATACAACTGAAAAAACAAACAAAACTAAAGCCAATACCAAAATTATATTGAGAGAAAAGTAACACTAGACAGAATAGTCTTGCTAAAAGCTAACTAGCCAAGCTTAGTAGACTACCAGTAACTACAGTCTCTGCCAGATTAATGAGATATTGTTTTACCTTTGAGGAGTAAAAATGTATTCCACCTTTTATTTTTCATTCCACCTTATAATTTGCCTGAGTAGGTATAGAAATGTTTTTAAAATGGCCTATTTTTAAAATTAAAATGTTAGCTTATGTCAGGAAATCAATATCCTTAGTATCCTTATTTTCCTATTATATTGTTTTATGTACTTTGATAATGAAGGCTTGTAGAGCAAGGCCACCTTTGACTCACAAACTAAGTGCTCAGCCAGACTGAAAAACAGGAAGTTTTAGTGCACAGGCATATTAATAGATAAGACACAGAAAAGAGGAACTTTCCATATAAGCAATGTTTGAGACTGTGTGACGTGTAAAGTACCAAAATAACACCTATATGAGACACAGTTTATGATTCTAATGTTAGAGCTCTTGCAACTGGCGTTTGGGCTGTGCAGGACTCTCTCTCTTCCGGAAGATGATTGAATAAAAAGAAATATAAATGTTTTAACACACTATGAGTCGGTTTTCCCTGTTCTATCATGGGGACAAAAGGATCGGGGTTTAATACTTAGCTAGGAGCCTTTAAAGCACAAAGTCCTTATTCTCAACTTCTCTGTTAGTGTTGTTAATGCAGGCAGACACAAACACAAATGCTTAATAAAAGAAACTGATTTTCAACAATGTGTGAAAGCAGCTTGTATTACATAAACTCTTATCAGTCACATCCTGTAATGACTGACTCACTGATTGAAAAAGTTGTCCGTTTTTTTCTGTGTCTCTAATGTATCGTCCATCCCATCTCCCATTCAGAAAACTACTTGTACTTGTATGTACACACCATGCAGTGCATGTACATTTAGAGTGGGTGAAGCAGATTTTTTTTTACCTCTTTGCCCAGTGGCATGCCACTGCCCAGGGCACAGGTGAGGCCGATGACTTTGGCCACAAAAGTTTTGAAGGTGAGGTATTCTTTCAGGACGACTCCACGCAGGATGGTCTTCATCTCTGGAATACCTGAACCTGTAATAGGACAACAGTGGGCACATATAGCTGATTGTTTTAAATCGAACATCATTTTTCCAGCTGTTATCATTCACAACTAAATCTCTAAGAACTCTAAGAAGAAATCTAACTATTTGATAAGAATTTAATAATCATTTTAATTAAGATGAAAAAGACTTTGATCCAACAAATTCTGATCAGTGCATAACATCACATCTGTGTTTTTTTTCTACCTCACACAAAAAACCATATTCCATCCTATAAGAGGGAACAACTTCTAAAGCTGCAACTTGTATGAACTTGGGTGCAAATTATAGCCTGACCATTATTATCAGACTATGATGTTAGCTACAGTCAATACTGTTCAGTCTATCAAATCACAACATCCTTATACTATTATTTATGTAGTAGGGGTAGTACACTGTGTTTTGAAGGAATGGGTTTTTTTTTAGTAAAACTACTGGTGATATTGTGTCGCTATCATTAAATTTCCACATGTGGACTAAAATAGTTCCATCTCACCTTTTGGTTTTTCACCCTAGTGATAGCCTTCACTCGCATCAACATTTCTTTGTACCTCATATTCAGAGTTCCAGTGAACAGCTTCAAAACACAGGTTTAACACTCTGGGTCTTTTGTCATGGAATAACAAGTGAACAGGCCTCACCTGGCAATGAATGTCTTTGATAGTCACTTGCCCAATTACTTTTGACATTCTAAACAATGGAGGACTGTTTATAAAAATGAATGCAATCCATTCACTCCCTTGATTTACATCTTACAGTCTGCACTTCAGTCACATTGACTGTTTGATTTAAAATCCATGCTGGTGTTTATTTTTGGCCCTGCAAAATTAATTGATTATTTTGTGGTTACTCACTCACAAGGTCTAAATTGGTTAAATTTAAGTTTAAGTGGTTAGCAAACCAGTATTATTTTATACGTATCATACCAACAGCCTGTGGAGCAAGGATCTGAGTGAAGCCTGCGGAAAAGGTGATGAGGACAACGGGGTAGGTGACCCAGGCCAGGTACTGCAGGAACACATTACTGTCCAGACCACCGTACATCCACTTCTGTGCTGTGGACACACAAACCAGGACAGACGTGTAAAGCTAACATCCACTAAATACAGCAACGCAGACACACTCCACAGGAAACAATGTGTTCATTTCGAATACAGTCAAAGATAAAACTTCACAAGAACAAACTGATGAACACAAGCGCACAGTCAATGCACAACCAGGAGAACGGCTGTATAAATATTTTTAAAGACATGAAAGATGTGTAGCTGTGTGGTTTTTCTCTGCACAGGACAGGTAGTTAGTCATGTTCTGGATCCAATTACAAGAACTGTACAGCATAACTGGAATTGACAAGACTAGGTTAGCATCCTCTTGAGAGCGACACACACACACATACACACACACCGTTTGAGAAATCCATTTGAATTAGACGCAGTCCTGTGAGGTTTCTGATCAGCTCTCACAACTTTCTTCAATCGTTTTAAAGCGTCTTCCTTCCTCTTCCTGGACTGTACAGTTTACTTACTGATTAATCCCTCATCCTCGTCATCTCTTTTCTCTGTTTCTAAATCTACCTCCATGTTTGATGATAGATGCCATAAGAGGCCTTCCATTTATCCTTGCTGCCATCCTTTGATCAACCTTGAATCCCCAGCTATCCCCCCACCACTCTCAGTTTCCTTTTTTTTTTTTTACTCACTTCTCTCTTACCCCTAAACTTTTGCCTGCTGCACCTCCTTGGTTTTACACCTCTAAAGACGTTTCACACATCACAAGCTGCACATTATTATCATCTGCATTCGTTTCCAACAGGGCTCAATCCTCAGTAAAATCTTTCTATTTACAAGGTCCTGTAGGGACAGATCAATAAAAGCATTCCTAATTAATTACCACGTTATGCAGATGTCTCGATAAAGCTCTGGAAAGAGTTTCACTCTGCAAAACTCATCACAAGAAAAAAGCTTAATGTCTTGTATTTGTCTCAATCTATATAAAGCAGAACCCTGTCACATTAAAACAAATAATATACTTTTATTTAGATTTTCTAGCCCTTCCTGTTGTGTTTTTCCATTTCCTTGCAGGAATAACCAGGTCACCGTTTAGGCAGTCCTTGAGATAATTCAGCTGCCTCTCCAAAAAGTCTGTTGTCTTGCAGTCCACTGTTGTGGTCTACAGCTGGCTGGAGAAGTCCTTGTTCTGCTTTAAATGCCCACTGCAGTTCTGCTGCATAAACTCCAAAGGTGTAGAGCTACACAAAGACTAAATTGGCAACTGCTCTCTAATGTGGTGGAGCTGATCTCAAATAACAGGATAAAAGACTCACTGGAGAGGCTGCTGATTACGGCCTGTTTTACTTGCAGAACCACCTAGAACTCCCACAGCCTCAGCCAAACAATTCTGCAAGTTATGCTGTTAATAAAGCAAAACTTGCTGTCCAACTGGAAGAAGGTCCAGTACCAAGTCATCAGGTGATTTAAAGCTTTTTTCCCCCATTATTTTCAGCCCCATCAAAGGCTTAAGTACCATTTATTGCCATTCTCTGCCAGGCATTTAACAAATTCCAAATACGCTTAAATGGCACCTTCCTGAATGTAAAATCTTTCCAACCACTGGCACATCTAAAGGTCTTTCTCCTGATTAAATTTCCATAAAGCGAGGCTTTATTTTTGCCATATGGAAAGAATTTATTTTCTCCATTTCTAAAGCACTTAATTGACTAATTCCTTATATCATTCAAGTTAAAATTCTTATTTTCCCTTTGTTTACACTTCATGTTTGTACACATAAGTAAAAGTGTTATCTGAAAATATAGATTCAATATATTTTCCCATCTGTGCCATCTCACCCCTTTACTACCTCCCCCTTCCCACTAACTTCTCTCTCTTCCCACTCTAATCCCAATATAAAACAGTCTGTACATTACTTGCTTGTGTTACTATCGGCACTCTTCATTCCCAAACCCACAGGTGAAAATGCAGTCCCTTGCATGCTTACCTTGTAGGCAGATGGCGATGCAGAAGTCAACCACCCAGCTGACCAGGGCCATGAGGAGTCCCAGCAGGATGAGGAAGATCCAGTCCTCGCCGACACGCGAGATCAGGAACTTCTGACAGCGAACCGTGCAGACTAAAGGGACGGCAGGAAACAAGGTAACATGTTAGGACTACATCACCCAGAGATTGGCACTAACACTTGGATGGGGCAAACAGAATTTTTTCAAAATTAGCCAATAATAGCTGTGTTTCCATCCAACAGTTTCTGAAATATTGAGCTGCAGTAAACATGCAGTCTGCCCAGAAAACTACTTCATCCGAAATACTACAGCACATTAGTGGTGTGATGTAAAAAAAAAAAAAAAAAAAAAAATCTAAAAAAAAGACAAAAGTTCAGTTTCCTAAATTTAAGATCCATTCAAACAAAAATAGGTGGACAAAATATATAAAGTTCATCCAGAGTCCAGCAATAAGCAAGCCATGGAAAACACTATTTTTTGAAGTAGGTGAATTGCTTTTCGACACAATTTAGAATTTCTCTTCGTAAAACTATGAAAATGTAAAATAGAAGACCACTTCCTCAGGGGCTTCATGAGAAACTGTTTGCACGTTAGATTGCTCATGAGACATGTGCTTCTGATAAACTCTTTAAATGAGATTTCAAGGCTGTAAGGTTTTCAGTCTTGTGAAAAGTCAATTCATGGGCAGACATCTTAAATTCTAGACAAATGAGATGTTCTATTCTGAATAGACTTTTGTCTTTGTGGTGCAACTTAATAATAAATACCTATTATGACACGTCTGTGAAACCAAAGAGTAAGCTTCGACTTCTTTGCATTGACTTGATTTTTCAGACCTGGAAACCATTTCCTTTTTAAATAAAAAACTGGGATGGAAACTCAGCTAGCTGAGACATGGAAGCCACATGTTGGAAATGTAACATGGGATGAGAATAAATCTGTCACTGTTATCACTGGCAGCCATGTATAGCAGAGGTTACAACATCACATTCAACCCGTGTCATCAGTCGGCCCAGAATATGATTTCATACACAATGTGGCAAGAGGATTAAGACAAATGACTCTACACTGATCAATGAATATTAAATGCACAACAGAAATGTCACTGAAACAGAGGCACTACGAAGCCAAAACACAAAGCACACACAAGCCAGGTTATGAGGCACAATCACATCTGCTTTACTTACCTAGAAGCAACGGGAAACTGAAATTCACGGCTAATATACTGTATAATCCTCGGTGTGAGCCATGCATACACTTCTAGTAATTATGACTAATTGCTGGAACCAAACATTAGTTTGACAGTGACTCATTAGGATGTTCACGCACACACCATAATTCATACAGCCTCTTGTTCACGCCACATCTCCCCCGCCACCCTTTTTCCAAACCTGTCCTCTGTTCCCCATTTCTCCTCTGCAGGGGAAAGAGTCTTGAGTGCACTGGGTCCTTTGTTCTACATGCTAAAGCGTAAAAATGTTCATGTAACACTCCAAATACTTGGACTTTTTTTTTTTTATTTTAATGGTTGACCTTTATCACATTCAAGTTTTTTTTATATTTCAGCATGGACAGGAATTCCCAAACCTTTATTTAATTTAAGACCTGACATGTTAGGCCATGATTCTCTATCCTTCATCTCTCTTATTACATCTGCCCTCCATTGACTTCTGGTGATCTGTCAATATGGAACAAACAAAGAAGAACGACTGTTATTCCTTAGATTTGTCTTTCATCAAATCAAGGTTAAAAAATTCAATAGAATCGTCAGAACAGCGTTTACTTCCTTTATCCATCTATACAGGCCACCTACTATTCTTTATTTAACCTATGACATATGAGACATGTTTATTTTTAAAGAAAAACAAACAAACAAACAAACAAACAAACAAAAAAACCCCCACAAAAATTGTATAAATTCTTCAATAACAGAATCAAAGGGTCATATCCCACAGTAACTGTGTGACAAAGTTCAGCTCATTTCTTGATTCAGATACGTTTTTGTTGGAGTGGAACGTGAAAGCTTTATGCGCTCATGCATTCAGTGACTTTTGTGTGTTACAAGGGTCCAAATAAGGCCCACACTGTACATACTTAGTGACACAAAACAACTAAAGATGTATATCTTTTGGTATTTACAATATGTACTGCAATCTCTTGTCTGCTGTCACACATGTGGACACTGACACAAAACAACTGCTGACAAACAGAAAAGGAAAATTCTACAATCACCACACTTGGATCGCTCTTTCAGTTTAGTGGCATGCAAGTTTTACCAAATCAAAACAAGATGAAAGTCTTTCAGTTTAACAGATGAACATTCTGGATTCATGAAACACAGCAAACCTGGCTTTGATAATGGCCTAAATTATTTGAGGCATGGACTCAAAAAAACATCTCCATCCAGATGGGTTCACATTTCTCGAATAGCAGATGACAGATCCGCTTTACAGGATGGAACCTGTCATAAATCTGTTTTTTCCATTTTTTCCACCATAAGTTTTGACTGGGACTGATTCACTGAATTGATTTCTTTTTTATAAATAAAACCTCTCAAAGTCTTTGCTCTGTGGCAAGATGTATTATCATACTAAAAAAGTGAGTTCATCATCACCAAAACTATTTTGTATTGATAAAATACAATTCAAGAACCCAACCTAAAAAACCCCCCCAAACATTCAGTTTCCTGTAGAGGTTTGTGTGACATCTCTGTGATGGACACGGGAAATGGAGAAAGAGTCAGACAGGGCAGGAGGGGAATAAGAGATGCTGCCGGGACTGAAAAAAGGATGCAGAATACACCCAGCTCACATACATCCACGCATCCCCCAATCAACACCTTAAGGAGCTGCCTAACACGCACATGCAGGCAAAATCTGTGACAAACACAGAACGCACGTACACAAAGATACACTCTGCTTTCCATCACTTCAGACAGTTATATGACATTTCTGAGAAACAGACTTCGTACATGTGTATATTTAGATTTACGTGTTATCAGAGCATGTGTGTGTCTGTGTGTGCATGTCTGTGTGTGTGGGTGAGGTGTCTGCGTCATCTCACCCACGGGCCGTCTGTGTTCTTGGACCCCCTTCTGCCATCTAGACACTAGTCAATGTAAATGAGTGTTAGAGTGTGTATGTGTGTCTGAGGGTGTGTGTGTGTACGAGCATTTAGCCTAAAGTGTAATCTTGCCTCTTTGGAGATGTAATTTAGTTAGCTCAGCCTGTGCTGGTATTGCTTAATAGCTTTTTCTGCAATGCGCACACAAGCACAGATCCTGCAGACTGGTTACTGACTTTATTCTTCGTGGCATGCAATAAGCAGCATGCTAGTTCCCAATCACTGTCACTGCCTTCCCCACTCACACCCTGCAACCCCAGCCCCCTTCATCCTTAACCACCTCCTCCTGCAGCTGCTTTCTACTAATCACATTCAACCTGTAGCTTTACCTCTCATCTCCTGCTCTCCCTCACAAAGCCTTATCTCCTGCCTTCCACTCCTTCTTTCCACACTGCCCCCCACCCCTGACACACATGCTTTCGTCCCTCTCCCTGTTTTTCATTCTCACTTGCTCACTCTGTCCTCAGCAAAAACCATAATGCCCACATACCTGCTGAGACCAATTTAGGTTGCCTTGGAGACACAGTGCATCTAGTTCATAGCTCTGGCATTAAGATACTGTATGCGCACACGCTTGTGTTTACTTTGTTGCAACACGTTATGGAGATGCCATAATAGGAAATTAAAAGAAAAGACTAAAGGGTCAAGAAAAGAGGGATATTTAAAAAGCCAGTGTGAGAGACATTTGGTCTCTTATTGGACAAATTCCAAATAAACGACGTTTCACAAACTCCAAAGAAGGACAATCAAGCAAAATGTCAAAAACTGCAGGTCCATGACTGGCACACATGGCTCAAAGGTACATTCTATAAATTCCTTTTTGAAACCATCCAAATCAACAATAACTATCAACAGAATACAAACAAATAGCTTCTAGGACTTCATGTGTTAAAAGAACAGATTGTGTTGGGATCAAGTGAAGCAGGACCAGAGCCACAGCCTGTACTTTTGTGCAATACGCCTTTGGACCACACTCTGATGCAAAGTCTATGGTAAGCTAAAAAAAAGAAATATAAACTATTTCAACACAGCCATTAGTAAAACTCTGCCCCCTGGTGTTTAAAAAGTTACATTTTACAAAGCGTAATTACAAAAAGGTATTTTTAACCCTTAAAGTTGGAGGCTGATGACGTTTGAATATTTTCACACAATTATCTTAGAAATAACTTTGCTGTATGGTAATGAACTCTCAACAGGTTTGTGTTACAGTTTTAGTGAGTAACATTTTATTGGTCTCTGTATACATTAGCAAGTGTTGTGCATTGTTCCCATGATCTATGCATGCAGCTTGCTAGAATTAGCTCATTAACACTCCACCCTGTCATCTAAATACAGATGGCTTAAAATGAGGCATCCAAAAACTATATCGATCTTTTCTATGTAGTCTGTGAAACCAAATTAGCCGTGTAAGCAGACAGCATGGTGTTGGAAATCTTATAGTTCCATGTTTAATTCGTTGCCTCGGGGACAGAGCAGCCTTCAGTCGCTGATTCCACTATGAATTATACATTGTTTCAAAGAGTGCTTGAAGATAATGCGAGGCCATCTGTTTGAAAGCAGTAGTCAAACCAGATAATGATACTAAGTACACTAGTGTTTCCACCATGGAGAGCCCCAAAAAGAAGAAACAGAATGGCACGGGATGTGAAACAGGCAGTACATGTATCTTCAGTTATCTTGCAACCGATTAAGGTTTGCATAGAAGAGTAGTTTCAGCACATCAAAGTCTGAGAATTTTTGGAGAACTCACTTTTGACAGTTCAATAGCTGTGATGTGGACTGTGTAGTTATTTTTTCCTATTAAGAATTTCATACTAATTTATATTTTTATTGAAAAATAATGACATAAAGCTACTTTCCCTTTTAATTCTGGCATTTAGGCACCGCACATTTATCTGTAGCCAGTAGGAGTCGCTATAAGACATGAATCACTTGTGATACCAGTGCAAATTGTCACTCACTCTACAAATGATTAGTATCAGTATCAGTATATCTCTGCCACGTTTTTTAAAAAAAACAATTTAGCACCATAAAATATACTTTCAGAAATTTTCCATTCTTTTTTCTATGTTTGTTTCCAAAAAATATTTTTTGTTGAAGCCTTCATTAAATTTAATGGAAATGAAAAAGGTACCTGTAATTTAGGACTAACTACATGAGTTAATTGAAGAAACGGATTGGGTACTCTTTACAATAATTTAAACAAATATTTTGCAGACTGAAAATTCAACTGACCTGGGAAATACCTTTGAAGTTATTTGACATCTTTTAAAGATCTCAATTTTTCCATTTTCTTATTTTTTTTTACTTTTTAAATAACAAATGAAATATAGTATACTTTAATCTTGAATGTATTGATATGAGGATGGGCACAGATATGAGTCTATGCAGTGACTTTACAGCCAGAGCTGTTGTTGTTGTTCTGCCTGAAAATGTTACAAAACTCTACTGTATGAGTGTTTTCCTCCATAAGAAACGCCTACACACTTGCATGAAATGTGTAATAAGGATAAATTAATCAAACCACTCTCTCAGATGATACCAACAAAGCAATATGAAATATGTTATATCAGGAAAAACAACACATTGCTCCATCTCTGGTGTTATTATGTGGAAAATGAGGGCAGGAAGCAGGAAGAATGAGTACATGCATCCAAGATGAAAATCACTGCAAGTGCAGAATCCCTGTGACCGCTACCAGATAAAACCCAATTATTCAAATCAGGCGCTCATTTGTTATGCAGGGTGACAGCTATATATGGGTGGAAAGGGTAAAAGAGCCTACTATTAATGCCTCAATTCTGCACAGTCATGGCAATGAGGCCTGTTCTCGTTTTGTGTGTGTATGTGCCCCCACATTCATTATGTAGCTTCATGCGTAAGGAGATATTCAATTAGAAATGCGTGGCTGTGTTTAAGACCACTGGCATAATTAGATTAAAATTAATATAGATAGAAAAATCTGACCATTCAGCTTTTTAAACGGAAACTTTTAAAGAGAGAAGGAGGGGTACGATCAGTGGTAGAAATTAACTTCTTTAGCTGTAGAGGGGACTGGAAGGCGTGTGTGTGTGTGTGTGTGTGTGTGTGTGTGTGTGTGTGTGTGTGTGTGTGTGTGTGTGTGTGTGTGTGTGTGTGTGTGTGTGTGTGTGTGTGTGTCTTATTCTAAAAAGTGGACTAAACACACCTGCTATAAAATGTACATAAAGATCAAACATAAAAGTAAATTGAAGAAGAAGATGGAAACAACTATTATATTAATGATATCCAAATGTAGAAGAGAGTCAGTATAATTTTTATTACATGACTGCTCAACTGTAGAGGTTTACCAAAACAAAAAATGTACAACATTAGTATTGTACATTAAAGGGATAAGGTAAAAAAATAAAAATAAAAAAAAAAAAACCCAGAAAAAAAATATTTCGAGTTTTTCATTCCAAGATGTCTAAGTTGCAGTCTAGAGATGTGCAAACAGTGCCACCCATCTCCTGTCTACCCATTACATCAGCTTACCAGCAGGCTCTTACATAAGCTATGTGCAAGTTCAAGATAAAACGTAGAGTGAAGATTCAACATCTGTAACGTAAAATCATCTCTTAATAAGAGCTGCAGGCAGAATGGTTTAAAATATGGAATAGATGACAGAGCCAGAGGAATGTTTCCTGACATATTTTTACAGCGAGATCTTCAGACTTCTGGAATAGAATAGGGCATTAAAAGCATAGATTTGGATAGACTCTGGGTACCTGTTGTTCACACTAAGTTGATATGTAGACAACAGTGAAAACTGGCATGCAGTGACTTTTATAGAAAGGCAAACAGACATCAAACATACAGAAGTGGACTTGTGCTACTAATTCCAGTGTGATCACAGACAAGTGGAGTTTATCCTGCTTCCAGAGACAATACCCAACTCTGGAAACAAAGATGCAAGCAATTTGAGGGATGGTGAAAACAGGAAAGAGAAGATTTATGAGAGAATGCTGTTTGAGATTGGCTTAAAAGGTCACCGACTGCTCTGCTTTGAATTCAACTGGTGTATATATTTATAAACACTGCTTGCCTTGCTTGCCCTTATCAGAAATATAAATGAAGACACATATACTTGACTTAGCCAGATTTAGTCATTTGCTTAAACAGTGAGCCACTTCAATTACTTAAAAAAAAATATATATATATATATTATTATAACTATAAATAGACTAGATCTTAAAAAAAGAAAAGTCAAAGGAGGCTGGTGGCAGTGTACTGTTCACACAATCGCTCCTTGTAACTTTTGGTCTGTCTCATGTCAACTTTGTAAAGTACGATTCCACTTGAACTAAATAGACTACAAAACAAGGTAAGCTTTAGGCTGTGGTTGAGATTGAGATTGTCAAATCATTCTCGTATGAGTTTCCAGCATCAAACTCACCTTTTGGTTATAAGGACAATGGCTGGAATCCTCAGCTCAACGCTTTAAAAACAAGACTTTAAATACACTTGATTTGCACTGATTTGTGAAGTACAAAGTCTGCCACCTCTATTTATGGTTGATACATTGGGGGCCATGAAGAGGAGTAAAGCAACGTGTTTCTTCATAGGTGCCGAATACTTATGACCAAGTCATTATGGGTGAGTACCTATTTATAGGAGCCCAATGTTTAACAAGCCCACAGAGATTCTAATGTTCCCCAGATCTTATAAATTCTTGGTGCTAGATACCTCTAGGCACCTTTAGAGGTCTTGCAGAATGCCTTGACAGGTCAAATCTATTTTGAAAGCACAAGAAAATGTCAAGCAATCACCATGTTTTTCTCTTCTCTGCAAACTATGCATTTCTGGTTGAGTAGTTTACAGCATGGGTAGATGATGGGAGACACTCTTAGTCTTTTAATTTCCTCAAAGTTCCCAACGGCTTTACCTAGCCCCAAGTAATTTAACTGGGCTCCGTGATTCCGATGAAATTAGCTAATTTTGGAAAGGAGCTGATTGTGCAGCTGTAGAAAATAAAGAGGAAGCACAAGGGAGAAAGGAGTTACAAGCATGAAGAAAAGAGCTAACAGGACAAATTAGCCCCTGAAGACACACACACAAAAAAAAAAACAATGTTAGAGAAATAAAAACTAACAATGCATCTGTAAATGTTTCCTCTGTTACTAAATATGCCCATCTCCAGTCTCTCAGAACACTCTCCTTGTTGCTCTTCCCTCCCTTCCTCCCCATTTATCTGTCCTTTAAACTATCTATCCATTCCTCCTCCGCTCCTTGCTACATGTTGATGTGTTCTCTATGCTAATGAGATGTAAGAAGGAGGTGATGTTTATGTAAATGTTCTGTAACAGCCTCAGCGTCAGTCCCCGGCGAGAAGGCAAAGCACCTCGTCTCGCACTCAATCACTCTTGGAGTAACGACTGTTGTGGCACCCGTCTTATGGCTGCAGTACAATGTCTGCTTAATGAGGTGTAATGGCGTATCGGCACACACAAGCATCTGTGCCCATGCATACACACACACACCCTAACACACAAACGAAAACAGAGCATGCAAAAAATCAGCAAAATTACATGCAAAACCGCCCGGTAACTTCATTTAATCACTTCCAGAGAGTTTGTGATGTATGTTTAACATTTCTTTAGGGAGTAGCACTAAAATCCACACAACCAGCTGGGGGAATTTCTTTGCATTTAAAAGCAGGGCAGGATAAAGAAGAGGAATGCCTGTAGATGTCTTTATAAATGTTTTAAAGCTGTTCTCCAGTAGCAAACAAGGTCCGTGTTTTGGACTCGAGCTTTTGGAACATCGATCTGAGTTTTAGGTAACTCACTTCACACACACAGTGTTAAGACCGAATTTAGGTCTTCAGTTACAGCTCTAGCTACAGTACACATGCTCATTGATCTTCCTCTGAAAAGAAAATGTTTACAGAGTGAAGCTAATTAATGGAGGCTAATCTCATGCATGTTTCTATTAGAGTATGCCATCAGTTACAGATACCAAAGAGACCTGTTGGCTATATATTTTGATGGGTTTAGTTTTATCCACAATCCAGCAGAATAACCAGGGTTAGGTGGTGATTCTAAATTGACCACAGGTGTGGAACAGAGTGTGTGCTTGTCTGTCCCTATGGGGTAGCCCTGCAGTGGACCGGTGACCTGTCCAGGGTGACCTCGCCTCTTGCAGTGTGACAGCTAGGACTGGCACCAGGTCCCCAGGGAGCTCAAGTTGGATAGGATGTTAGGGAGCTCAATAGATGGATTAAGTACTCTCTGCTGAACTCAAAAGTGGACCTTTGGGCAGTAAAAAAAAAAATAGCAAAATTAGTCAATTAATTAAAAAATAATGTGCTTAAATTTCCAGCGACTTAAAAGACTAAAGACTGATGCAATGTTCACACATATTCTAAGAACTGTTTGAAGGAGCCAGTGCCACTCTGAATAACAACCCCACAGTGGTAGTCACTGTGGGGTTTCAAATAACATTAAAAGTCACCCACGTTGATGCAACTCTGTTGCTATCGATCTTTGTGCAGCTCACCCTGAGTAGGCCAATAACAGTTATTTTTCTTTCATTTACTCTCATATGATATAAAAAAAATAAATAAATAAAACACACACACACACACACACACACACACACACACACACACACACACACACACACACACACACACACACCCGCTGTTGTGGTGATGCCATGGGGTAAAATCTTACATCCAATTATGAATAAAAGTCTATACCTTAGGTACTCAGAGAGATTGGGCATGCAATGCTAACAGGCAGCTAAGAGAGTGCTCGGCACCACTATACCATTTACAAAACCCCAAAGAGGGAATATCTTTTGGGGGAAAGCTCTTCATCTCTTGCAGATACTAAAGCCAGTTTATGTGGGTTTACACAGCTACAGCTAGTGACCACCTGATCTGCATGTACACCGTCTTTGTGGTTAACCAACAGAAGAGAAAGGACCTGTTAAGAAATCAGTCACACTCTGAGCTTAACAAGTCTGGGAATATGACCAACTTGGAGCTAGTTCTAAAATGGCACTGAGTGTTAAAGACACTGCAGAGAGCTGGCTAGGAAATAATTCTTTTGTCAACACCTTTTCAAGTTGTTCCTGTGGCATCTGCATGTCAGGGACAGCTAAATCTTATAACCTGTGACTACATGTCTCTGGCTTAGACTAAACCTGTCACTACTGTATCTCCATTTTTACGTCCAAGCTGGAGCTCGAAACTTTTACATACAACTTTAAACTTGTTGATCAATAGCCCTTTTCATCTCCAGGAGAAGACACACACACACAGATCAATACTGCAGTCCTAACGTCATCCTTAATGAATGCATTAAGGCGACTGACTTTTTTCTTTCCTCTCGCCGTCTCTCTCCAGGAAGTCACTTCAGTCCTGCGTCTCCTCAGAGGCTTTGGAACCTACAAAGCCAGCTCTGACCTGCTGGCTTCTGAAAGACTGACCCCAAACTTTACTGTCATGGCAACCTCCACTCCTGGATCTATTAGTCTAGAAGGAATCAATAATGAGAAAAGAGGTGAAAAGTTCAGATGGGCTGAGTGCAGCTGCCACGACGACGACTATTTTAATAAAAGCAACACGTGTAGAGATGTTTGCCACTGTATTCACAAATGTAGATATAAAAACCCACTAATCATCCAGCTGTTTTATCCAGTGATACGCACACACACACCTGCAAAGCTGAAATTGTACCGCTAGCTTTAATGGTTAATATTAGTAATTTATTCATACTTGCTTGTCTTGTGTTATTCTGTTTTTTATTTTATGCTCAACTCTTATGCTAGGGCATTGCTGATGTTTGGCTCATTTATTCTTATAGACTTGCGTGTTACAATCACAATGGAAAAATATTTTTCCTTATTTTCTGTCACATGTATCATGTTACAATGGTGGATGATGATATTAAACATGGCCAAAGTTTCAAATACAGAGGTCAGTGTATCAACAAGTAAATCTCTGGGAGCCAAAGCCATGGCCTTTAAATCTGTATGATGATAGCAAGGGGGGGCAGTCCTAAAAATGAGTATCTCAGGCTCACCTGTGTTTATACCTTCTGTTTATGACAAACAGCCAATCAGAGGTAAGCTGGATTAAGGGAGCGGAAAGTGAGCTAAAATGGCTTGTTGAGCTGAGGGGCTCCACCAAAGCTCAGTAAAAGATAAATGAGGCAAATTTATGTAGTATGAATCCTGCCCTCCACTAATAAAGTCCAAGAATTAAAATACAGAGGTGGACCTGAAAATTATAGGTCACTTTTAATTATTTTTTGATTAGTTGCTCATCTGCAATATGCTCCCCTATGTGACTATGATTAAAAATAAACTCCCATGAGCTACCACACGAAATTACACGGTATTTAAATGTGGCTCAGAGAGAAAAATCACTGTTTGAACTGGTTACTGGATGCTTCTGTTTAATGGCTCTCAGCAAAGCACCAGTCCAATACTGGTGATGATAACAATGATGAATAAAAGTTGGCTGCGACAAGGCGACTGAGAAAGTGGCGGCATGATTTCTCCAACAGGGACACACACAGAGCCAAAATAGGCAGATGGTGGCAATGATGATCACAATAACAGCCAATCGGTACAAGTTTGTGTGCATTTGGCTTAAATGCGTCGGGGAAATATGTTTCTCGCTTTGCACGTGTGTGTTTGCGTGTGTGTGCTGAGTTCGATGGCACTGGGGAGAGGTAAGTCATTTCATTTCCTGGATGAAAGCCTGCTGGACCAAAAGCCAAGGGGACTGCTGCTGACTCCCTGGAAAGCTTCTCTCTTCCTCTAATCTCTCTCCCTCCCTCCCTCCCTGTTCATCAATTTCAGCTGTCCACTCTGCGGCCCTCTGCTGTCATCTGCCCCTCTCTCACTTTCGTCCATTTCCCTTCTTCCCACCCCTCAGTCTTAGACATTTTCCTTCCTCTCCCCCAACTGCTTCTTCTTCAAATTATTCTTCAATTGCTGCTCTGCAGTTCCCTCATTTCTCAGTCTCTCAATACAGTTTGGCCCTCCTCTTCTCTCCACCCCACCTCACCCCACCCCAAACCCCTCCACACACACACACACACCACCCGTGCTCTGCCGCTGCAGAGTCAGCACTTCCGTTCCGCAGTCCTCTGCAGACAAACGAGTGTGCTGATTTACACTTTCACAGCCAGCCCTCGACAATTTTAGAGCACTTTTATTGTGCATGCAGTACCTTTGCTGTATTTTAAGCTTATAGCAACAACATCCACATAGCAGACACATGTGTGTACTCTACATGTATGCAAGGCATACACATGGGAGAAGAGAAAAAGCAAACACACCATTGATCTTATGGAAAAAGTTTGAAGCATTAACAGTTGCCGGCAACACAATGCAAAAAGACAGACAGAGCTTATAAAAAAAACTGTGTGTGTGTGTGTGTGTGTGTGTGTGTGTGTGTGTGTGTGTGTGTGTGTGTGTGTGTGTGTGTGTGTGTGTGTGTCTCTCTCTCTCTCTCTCCATGGTACAGTTTTGTGTTCTTAAGCAACAGAAAGAAGGGAGACATTGATCATCATGCCCATCTGCAGCAGGTCTTAATCAGAACCATTTATTCCCTGTATCACACACACACACACACACACACACACACACACACACACACACAGATGTTTGGAGCTTGTTATTACTTTTCATTAGGGCTTGGGGCTAGCTGTAATAAGGCCAGGCTGAGGGAGTTAGTCTTTTTTAGCAGAGGAGCACACAGTGGAATGGGAATAATATACACACATAGATATTTTTCATGTTGGCTGTTGATTAATATGAAGCCACAAGGTGAATGTGCACATGTGAATCCGGTCACCATTTTTCCTTCTGTTTTGTTGCTGTAAGACACACACACACACACACACACACACACACACACACACACACACACACACACACACACACACACACACACACACACACACACACACACACACACACACACAGCTGGAATCTGCAGATACCTACGTGTGATATTTATTAGAATGATGGCCATATTAATACATCGCAAAGCGAGGGAGAATGTTCAAGCATTTGGTACACTTAATGAGCACTTATCAAAGATTAATGACTGAGCGCTAATGCAGCTTTATTTGCTGTAGCAGAGTGAGGACTGTGGGCTAGTTGGTAGTTCAAGGGGCGATTGCGGGATGATATATATTCTTTTGTTCGCTTGTTTACCAGATATAAAGTCCTGAGCTGGGGCCTCCAGAACATACGGGTACCCAGACCCTAGAGGACAAACAAGACCACATAGCATAGTTAAATACAAGCAGTGTGTCACTGTGTGTGTGTTTGTGTGTATACACTCTCTTCCCCCGCAAACTTTTATTCCCTCAGTGTAAAAGAAAGAAAGCCATCTCTCTTTTATCCATTTTTCTACATAACATTATTAGTTTGTGATTGATGTGGGCCCTGTGCAAACTCAGCAGCACGACAAATGAACAAGCAGCGGAGGACGTAGGAGTGATGGGAGAATGCAAACCCCGAGACAGACGGATACGCGTTGGAAGAGTGGTGATGAGATGAAGGGGAGGAGCAGGAGGACGAGGAGGAGAGGGAGAATGAGGAGGACGAGGAGGGGCAAGAATTTCAGTCTCTAGATGTGCAAAGCTGGTAGAGACATACCCTAAAAGACTGGCAGCTGTAATTGCAGCAAAAGGTGGTTCTACAAAGTATTGACTCAGGGGGCTGAATAATTACGCACGCCCCACTTTTCAGTTATTTATTTGTAAAAAACGTTTGGAATCATGTAAGATTTTCGTTCCACTTCTCACATGTACACCACTTTGTGTTGGTCTTTCACGTGGAATTCCAATAACATTGATTCATGTTTGTGGCTGTAATGTGACAAAATGTGGAAAAGTTGAAGGAGGCGGAATACTTTTGCAAGCCACTGTATTTGATTACTTTTTATTGGTTATATTATATCGGGTAAAAATCACCCGGCATTAGTGATTGTGTTACTATTTATAGCGATAGTGTTCTAGGGTTAAAAAAAGCAAAAGAGTGATAGGAGAAACACCATTAAACCATGTCATGAGTGCATTGTTTGTCCACCAGAGGGGGCTCTGCAACTTCTCAGCTAGCAACCACCCAGCTGATCTGAGCATGTTTTGTTTGCCAAAATTTTTTTTTTTTTTTGCTTATTATACTTTTAGCACAAAACCTCAATTTTCTACTCCTTACACTTTAACAGGCTCATTACTTTAGGTTTAAGACATTTAAGAAGATTTACTAAATATTATTTTCAGGTAATCTGAGTTAGATGTTTTTCTTTCTTTTCTTTTCTTTTCTTTAAAAATTCTCTTCAATTTTCTCAGCTGGTGCTTCACAAATATAAATGTTAAATCTGGATACAGTTATAAGAATTAGAACATAAGTTCTAATTCTTACATAAGAAATAAAGCTTGCTTGTATTAATATCGTTTTATTACGATATCAGTGACCGAAGGTTCAGTTAACTTGACAAAAAAAAAAAAAAAAAGGAAAAGGAGCTGGTAGAAATCTTCTCCTAAGAGCTGTTTTCGTTTCTTTTATACTTTTCAGACCCTGCCTGTTTTTACTTTTGAGTTATTACACTGTTAATCAGAGTAACTTTTTATTTAACGTCAGTTCCACGTTGGTAATACTTGAGCTTAAATTATGTGGATTTTTTTTCATATGAATACACTGAGTTCGCGCTGCCTCAAGATAACACATACAGCACCATCCTCCAAGCGTTCCCTATGTGAAACATGTTCCCACAGTTATGTCACTGTTGTCAGACATACAGACGCTTGGGTTCAGTCGGCATTTGCCCGTTTCTGGTTCTGGACCAATCAACACTACTCGGAAAGCTTGTGTTGCCCTTACAGTAGGCTAGCAACTTGCAATCAACTCAAGATAACACCATCTTCTCTATTCTGCCACTGCCCGCCATGTTCAGCTCCTCTTCCCTTCCCCTCACACAAACAGAGACAGCAGAGGAGAGAAACTATAGGCTAAACGAGCATGACAGCAGCTGAAGTAACAGCAAAAAAAAGGGCGAGGGACTGAGAAACGTTTTGATTAATTATCCATTCTTATGTCATTATGTCTACTGAAGCAATTTTTTATACGATCATAATCAAATAGTATGGCCAGAACGAAATCTAATCAAAACTGAAACGTCATGTTGAGGCCTTCCATCAGCCCATGCTGATCTGTACGTTAAATGTCAGCAGACAGAATCCCGTCTATGACGTCGGGAGATCATCATAAACATATGACTCTTTGCTTTTAAAGCAAAGGGCAGACAAAGACACTGATGATAGATCTGCAGAGGAACAACCAGCAACAGCAAACACCCATTGGTGCTGCAGCATGAAAAGCTGGATGCATCTCCTGCAGGTAGCCTGTCCTACAAAAAGGAAGACTATTACATTAGAAGAGGAAAAGTTCACTGCTCTCCTCCGAGTCTTGATACAAACCTGCAAAGTATGGGAAAAAACATGGATGTGTGTGGATGGTGGATTAGCTCTGGGCTCACTGATGATTAGATAGTAATAACTCAGAACATGGAGGCTCAGATGGATGGGGAAGGAGGGAGACACCAGCACAAACACACACTCATACCACAGATTATACCCAGCAGAGGAGAGGGGGAGGTGATGGATTGCCTACCGAGAGGGTAGTGAAGAGAGCTGAGTGGAGAGACAGGATTGAGAAGAGGTCAAATAAATGGAAGGGTGAGTGGAAAGAAGAGATGGAAGGAAAAAGAGAGAGAAGACTGTGGGTCCACAAGATAATTAGATGAAAGGAGAGAAGTAAGGGGAAAGTGAGGGGGGAGTGGATTAGATATAACTAAGAGGTAAAGAAGGACAGATAAAGGAAGAGGGGGGAGAAATGAAACAAGAGAAAAGATAAAGCAACATGAAAACAAAAATTTAAAAAAAAGAACCTGCAAAGTAACAGAGAAAGTAGGACGCCGACTTCTTCGTGGCATTTGGAGTTTAATAAGCATTGATTTTACTGTGAGAGGAGCCGGCTCTTAAAACCACATGTTGATATCACAATCCAACCCATAAGATTAATGATGGCATTAATAAAACTTTGGCCTGCTTGGTTACAGCTGCAGTAAAAGCTGTCAGCAACACGCACGGAGCTTATTGATTTACACTTCTGCACTCAAACTGTATCTCTGCAGACAAATTCCCATCTTACGGCACTTAATTAAGAAATAAATCTGGTCTTTTATTGCATCTACCGATTGGCTACTTTTAAAAGTGGGAGGACTGCAGTTTAGACTGTAATGTTGAAAAATCAACCTTTGTCAGTGAGAACCAGTTTCTGAGGAATTAATCAGAGCTATTACCAGTTTATTATATTGGTGTATGATTCACACTACACTTGCTTTCTCCAGGCCCAACTCTCAACTCCTCCTCCCCCAGTATCTGTCAACCCATCCTTCACCCTCAATGTGTTGCATTTTTCAAAATCTTTCAAGTGGGCAGAGAGGAACCTGAACTGGGGAACCGCATTATTCTTTAAAACAGCTCCTGGCAGATGTGGAAACTTGATGACTTTGGCAACCCAGTGAGTCCCTCAGTGGTAGTTTCACTGTTTCTCCTTAGCCCACTGTCAACAGGAGATAGATGTGCAGGGGAGCAGTCACTGGCAAAACTGTCCACAAGGATAATGAATAATGTACCCACAGCCCAGGTCTCTTACAGCATACAGCGATACTTGACCCATCAGTGTTGCTGTCAACTGTCAAGCCATGCTCGATCCGATACTTTTGCTGGTATGTGCATTTCCCTGGGTCAAAAGGTACCCAAGGGTTCACAGATGTCGTAGGAGCAGAGAGACGACAGCAGCAACAAGTGCAAAGGAAACAAAAGTTTTAGCTGTGCAAAGAAGGCCTAAAATTTCTGTATTGAATCTGCCATCATTCTACTTAGGCTAACCCAAGTATATCCATCTGTTCATTATCACATGCTTTGAAGTTATTTTCTGATAAAAGAATTCATCATGATATACTTTCACACACTTTTGATAGATTGAATCCAGTGTTAATGAGCGGCTGTAGCTCAGACCGTACAGCTTCCTTGGGGTTCAGTATCCTTGTGCAAGATACTCAACCCCAAGTTGCTCAAGACACATCCATCAGAGTGTGAATGTTACAGTGAAATCAAACAAAAGAGCTGGTGAATGAGGTGTGTTGTATAAAGCACTCTGAACACTCAGGAAGAGTAGAAAAGCGCTGTATAAGAGCGAGTTCATTTACCATTTCTATTTTACCATACTGGTACCAACTGCCAAATTCATGACATACCCCTGAGGTAAGGGACAGTCCCATAGCTGCACTCTTCTTATTGTGTTTCACTCAAAAACCCCTTTATTTAGAATGTAACACCTGCTCTGGACCGAACCTCCTCAGAGACAGAATCTAAGTAACGTATGTAGCAACACTGATGTTACCCACTGGTTTCTAAAACCGGCATTTGAAAAAGTTAGAGTTGTTCAGCCTGACATGACGCCATACTATGACTTTTGCTGATTTGTCAGGTGAATAATAATGCTAGAACGTACACCAACTTTTATAATTATATTAATTGTTCTGTAAAGATGAGTTTGTTCCTGTAACAGTTTTATAGTGGCTATAATAAGGAGAAGAAAACCTTGGCTGAAAGGTTTGAGGCTTTAAGAACTAAATGAATACTGTACACATGAATTATCTTAATAAACAGGTAATCACTCAACACAAATACACCCCACACGGGACACAAC
This sequence comes from Oreochromis aureus, assembly GCF_013358895.1. Taxonomy (NCBI): domain Eukaryota; kingdom Metazoa; phylum Chordata; class Actinopteri; order Cichliformes; family Cichlidae; genus Oreochromis; species Oreochromis aureus. The sequence continues at coordinate 34,828,819 of NC_052955.1, forward strand.
TCATACCCTCCCTCAAGGTATTGAGCATCCTCCGGTAGCTTTTGTAATTATCCCCGGTTGACTTTTGGCACTTTTGGGCAGGTGTATGAACATCACCATCTTATTGCTCCAACGAGCAGTGTTATGACCACCACCAGCCTGCTCTCCCTGAGATGACAAAGTGAATGCAAGCCAACAGCTGGCTGGAGACCATTCTCTGTGCTGACACTCACATTGGACCCGGGCCACAACCTCTATAGTAAAAGCAATGGACAAGAGTTATCCAAGTACACACAGACACACACACACAGCTCAAGTGGCACTGTATCAAATATTGATTAGTGGCCCAAGTCTCCTTGGTTACTTGATATATTAAAGTGAAAGTTCTCTCTCGCTCTCACACACTCACTAACACACACACACACACACACACACACACACTCCCACAATCTCTGTGTGTGTCAGTTGTGTTACATCCTGGATCTGGCAGGTAGCTGAAAAGTGATGACGTCTGAGCACCCCCACAGTGCGTCAGTGTGATACCCAACACATGGCCGCATGAGCAGTACACACACACACACACACACACACACGGCTCATGTATAACGTAGGTTTAAGAAGCACGTGTGTGTGTGTGTGTGTGTGTGTGTGTGTGTGTGTGTGTGTGTGTGTGTGTGTGTGTGTTTTTGAATGGGGGAACAGAGCCCATTCACTGCACAAGCTGCTGGTTCGTTAAATGTGGTCCATGCTGAAGTGAAGGGTGTCTTACACCACAATCGCCGAGTCTCTGCTACGTTGCCTCGATGATGGAGACTCTGAAGTGAGGGAAATGTGTGCACGATGATAATATGAAAGATGCAGGAGACTGTAGTGGGATAGCTGTACCTCAGGTTAAGGGTTACAAGTCATTGTGAGCCACATGGACCAAAGTTCTGTCACGTCGTTTAGTCCATAGAGTTTATTTCATAGAAAAGAAAGGATATTTTACTCATGAATACATATTGATCACTGTGCAATTACAGCTTCCCAAAAACTCATACGGTCTCATAAACATAGAATTAATCCATTAAAAATGCATTCCGCCATCTTGAATACAGTAGCTGACATGAACATTGCCTTTCTGCCGAATCACATTTTATGCATGTGGCTACATTGTTTAAGCTTCCTCACAGCTTCTTCCTGTAATTCCGTGAAGACACAGTTTTTACATGCAGGTGCATTTAAACACAGGTTATACACAGGATACACAGGTGCTAGTAAGACCGACAGACCCTGCACCTCACACAGGTCCCTGAATGCCGACATGGGAAGTATCACTGCTTAATCAGTGCGCGTGCCATTGTATGTCTGTGCGAGTCTGTGTATGTGTGTCCTGTGACAAATGTGTCCATTCCACCATTTGGACAGGCCATCAGGCTATCAGACGCTTTTCTGCTCTGCTGTTCAAATCCATCTTTTTACACCACCATCAAGTGGAGGAACACAGACCGAAGAGGAAGAGAAGAAGAAGGAGGAAGATGAATGAAAACAGGGCACAGGAGCAAGAGAGGAGGGCTGCGAGGAAGAAGGAGCTGAAAAGCAGGGAAGATGAAAGGGAAGAAGACATGAGCACGCGAGCAACTGTTGGTCGCTAGGCGCCTGCCGGTCACCATGGCAACATGCGGCGCCACGCTGAGCTCCTGCTGACATCACACCTGTTGAAGCAAAACGTGTGTGTGTGTGTGTGTGTGTGTGTGTGTGTGTGTGTGTGTGTGTGTGTGTGTGTGTGTGTGTGTGTGTGTGTGTGTGTGTGTGTGCGCGCGCCTCTTGGAGCCAATTAGACTGAGGAGGACTCAGGGACAGAAACAGACAGAAGAAGAAAGAGGGCAGCTGTGTAGATTTGATCACCTCCTGGGCACAGCTGCTTACATGTGGCGTACGCACGCGCCTGCGTGCGTGTGTGCATGTGCGTGTGCGTGTGTGTGTCCCTCTCTCTTTCTCTTCTGGGATGAGAGACTCTGTGACATCAGCAGCAAGAGCAGATGACAGACGGCCTGAAGACTGACTGTTTCTACAGACCAGCACATGCTTCCAAAAGCTTCAGGTGACCACCCGCCCTCTCCCTCTTACCACAGCAACAGAAACAAAAGATAGAGACAATGCAATGGAGGGTACAAAAATAGACACTTTTATTACCAGCCTGTTTGTCTCAGCCCCTGTATTACCACAAGAAAACAGCTTTATATCTTTTCTCCCTGAGAATTAAAGCAAGAAAAAAATCAATTAACTGAGACGAGAGCAGCAAAAACAGAGAACAAGGGGGGGGGGGGCTTTGGCAAGTCCCATCAGTTCTCTAAGCCACATCTGTGGATGAATAAAACTTGACTGGGATTTGAATTGGTGCATCGCAGTGAGTTACTGTCTACCACTCCACTCTGTGTGTCTGTGCGCGGCAGGGCAAGTTTCTCTTGTCAGCTGAATATTTTATGTCCGTTCTCATGGCTGAGCTCTTTTAACAGAATTCACACACGCACACACACACACACACACACTAATGCAATCACACTGCTTGTGTAATCCTTACCCTTCAACCCTGTCTGGTGCGGGGGATTCGATTTAAAACAGTCAATTTCACATCAGAAGCAGTATCTTTATGCCATCAACCTTTAGAGCAAAATAACATGCAGGGGGAAATTCGATTGTCTCACCTGCGATTATCATACAGAATTAAATTACTCTGGGGGCCAAATACAGGAACTTCAGCCTAACTTTTAAACTTATTTTTTCCTCTTTTTATAGAGAAAAATAATAGTAATAATAATTGGATGAAGGGGAAAATGAAAAAACAGAATACAGCACAGATGTGTGTGTGACCAATCAATGCAGTGTGAACAGGCAGGCTGAGGATAAGAAGATTCTCCCCAACATCCACAGATCACACACACACACACACACACGCGCAGAGGACGAGAGGGACTGCCGAGATTATACTTCCTCTCCGGGGTCCCCGTTTTCTTTTCGGCAAAAAACATTCCCACCTTTAGCACCAGTGCAGCACTCTAAAGCTCAATGCTGCGCCCTGCTGGTTATGTGGCACAAGAACGACGCCTTCCCCAAGGACTCCACTGGGTGGTTGAACAGCTAACAGTCGGTGAAAAGACCGTATGCTCACTCTTGTGGTAACCATTTTCCACTTTATGGTCCTTAAATTGAGGTAATCTGAGTATATAAAATCACTGGGCTTTGCTGATCTTAGATATTGTTTGTATTTAGGAGTATTAAAGTGTAAACTGTTTAAAGCCCCTGTGTGCAGAAAGGACATTCATTGACTTAGATGGTGCAGAAAAAATCCATCTGACATACACTGAGAAAGCCATGGTACATTTCACTCAAAGACTTGTGAACATTTCCAGTCTATGCTACTGTTCATTGTTATTTAGAAAATGTGATTTTGCTTTGTAGCACCACAATTAGAGAGAGACAGCGAGAGCTGTATTATAATACTTGGATAAATACAAAAGTAAAATGTAAGGTAAGATAAATAAATAAAAAACTGTCAATCCTTTAAGACCTATGTTAGAGATAAAACCTGTGGTCTGTTGAGAGTCTGCCATTATTTTCTAGTTCGTTTAATTTTAATGATATGTAAATTACTAAAGATGGAAAAAATGTCCTAAATATGAATATACTGTTTTTTGTGTTCTCCCCTCTTCCATGAATCATATCACAAGTCATGAGCCCTTAAATGTGTAACTTATAGGCATTTAAAATCCAGAGCTCTTTAAATTGCTGATGTCTCAAAGTTTAAAGGGACTTTTTCATCACTTGCTTAAAGGGGGTCATCTAACTGTTGGGGTTCTCTCCGCTCTATTGTCTTTACTTTACAATATAAAGCAACTTGAGGTGACTACCATTGGGATTTGGGGTTATATTAATAAAACATACTACTGAATTGAATCTTATATAGACTGGATCAAATTGAATTATCAGTGATAATAATAGAAAGTATTTTCATGGACTCCAAACCGCGAGGCCCATAAAAACCGCGACAAAACCACACAAAGCACAATAATATCAGATCAGTACTTTGTATTTGTAGATAACAGGTGCTGACAACTCCACGAACATAAGGACAGCAAGTCTGTTACCTAATGCATCAATTTTAGTAAGCTATAAGCAAAGCCATCTTGTGACAGCACTTTTAGAGCGGAGTCAGGTGTAAATGCTTTTTTTTTTTTTTTTCAGAATAAGTTACTCTTGTTGTTTGATCTTGAAACAAAGGTACAATTCTCCACTCAGCTTTCCACTGCTGATGATGCATGACCGGACTCTGTCTCATAAGGGAATGATAGATGAGCACAGCTGGTAGGGCAAAAGCAATAATGGTTTAAAAGTCACCAGTTACACGTTAAAAATTAAATGAATATATTGTTCAGTTTACAGGTGCCGTAGTGGGTTTATGACCCTCCTCCAGGATGGGCTTCTGAGCACTGCTGCAACACTTTGAAAGAAAAGAGTGTGCTGGGAAATGTCCTTCTCAAAGACAACACCTATGTGCCTATGTGTTTATTGTTTATAGAGTTTACTGTGTATCCGACCCCCACCCCAAACACATATGCACACACACACTTTACAATTGTTCAAAAAGAAAGAAAAAAGGCAGCTCGGCTAAGAAACAAAAGCCACACAACAAAAGCCTAAAAATAAAGACCAGGTTAAGTATCTCCCATGATTTATGCTAATTTCAAGATCACATTCTTGGGTTCTGAGTTTAAATTTGAGTATAAGGCCATGTATGCATCACTGCATTCTAATTAGGATTTTGCTCTCATCTAATGAGCCCATCCTTTTTATACCATTCCCTAAAAATTGACCAGCAATAAAGCTGACATTAAACACACATTAACAGCCTACAGCCCACTGAACCTCCATCAGCATCTTACAGCTCACTTGTACTCCCTCTGCTACACTGCTGACCATATTGAAACCCACTCTACCTGTTGCTGGGACTTCTATACATCATTAAAGAAACCCCACAGTGTCGACACAGAGCTTAAGCGGTGACAGCTCCTGTGGGGCCGCAGAATGCAGAGGATAGGCTGGAGACTGCTCCTGGCTGTGCCATTCAGCATCATTAAACAGCAGTAAATGAAAAGGGAGATGTGAGTTGGTTTCTCTGCTCTGTGTGTGTGTGCACATAAGAGAGAAAAATGTGAATTAGAAAACAGTGTGAGCAATAATAAAGAGATTGTGCAGATCTGCGCAACAGGATACTTTGTGTATATTTGTGTGTATCCATATGCATGCATACGTGGCTCTCTGCCTTTGACAGCAGCTGCAGTCATAACCCACATCAATGAATAAATAAAAAAGTGCGTGTGTGTTTCAGGTTTATATTCACACATGTTCTGAGCCAGTCGATTTGTGGCTTATGCCTTTGCCTCACTCTGTGTGTGTTTATATTTGCCTTTTCCCTCCTGTAGAGAGAAAAGTGTGTGTGGCCGCAGGGCTATCTACAACACCTCTCTCATGCTTGAAGCTACCTGCTGAGGGACTAATCTATTCAATCGCTGGCATTTCGGTGTCCTGATCCGTGTAGAGATGATGAGAGGAGGCAAAAGAGATGGACTGGTAGCTGAGTCATCAGCTGTCAGCAAAACAACGGCAAAACTCATCACTCCGATGAGAGCAGAGGACACACACACACACACACACACACACACACACACACTTAGAGAAAAAAAATCTGCTGATTTTAGGACAAACGTGTCTATATGATTGTGTGCACCGATCACTTCTGAACAGCAGAGGGCAGTCCATGAACACTGAACAGGCAGAAGCATGGTCAACAACCCTTCAGCAGTCTGATGAAGCCTAAGTTACTGTCCACTGATCCAAGCTGCTGCAAAAAGTCTACATTTGCAGATTTGCAACAAACGTTTTATCCAAAAGCCTTTGTGCCGCTGTGTTTCCATAGGAGCAAATGGGGAGCTTTTTTTTTTCTTTGAGGAGTAAAATGCAGTCCAAGATTGGTGGCTGGCCTAACCCCAACCCTTCTGAGGGTTACAGGATTTTTAAGAATGAGGCTTGCATGTGAGCACAGTGCAAGTTAGTCAAATACATTCATTTTTGCAGCACCTTTAAAAACCTGCAACAGCAAACATGTTACTTGTTGTGCCAGTGTTGACCAGGAACAGAAATGCTTGCATTTCCAGAAACGCGTACAATATTTACTGCTGTCTTTTCAGCCCTCTGAAGCAGACATTATAGGAGATAACCCTAACCTAACCCTATCTGCTTGAGAAAGGCAAAACTGAATTTTCTTTTTTTGGATGTGTCACTTAGAACAATGAGTTCATTTGTTCCCTGATTGCCAAGACTTGGGATAACAATAAGAGCAAAAATTACATTCTGTCATAGCCTAGAGTTAGAGTTAGGGTTTTCACCTTTGATGACTTAGACCTCAGACGGTGATGTCAGCACACTAATTTGCTGACACTAATTTTCCTAAAACTTTGGCGCTACTGTGAAAAACAAACAATGTGCTGAGGGGAGCTTGCTAGACATTAATTTTTGGGAAGCTAAAAACCCTGGAAAAAACCTGGATAAAAAGCAAGTGTAGGTAGAGAAGTAGAAAGTCTCAACATGTCACTAAGGTTTGGAAGACCAGTTTTTTGTTGTTGTTTTTTTGCTTGTTTTATCAGTTTGGGTTGTTAACTCACAACTTTTTAAATCAGCTTTTCTGCAACTTTACGCCCACACCATACAGGACATGATGTCGCTGCTTGCACTGACAATAAGCACACAACCCACAGGTGCCTTTGTCCGCTGATTAAAGTCAGAACAGTGTGTATCCTTAAAATAACGCTAAAAATGAGAAACGTCTTCATTCAGCATTTCTACAGTAGTAGAAAGGAACAAGCTATTTATAAATTAATATTACTGCACTAACAACCAGGCAAGCTCAAACAGCTAAGCCAGTCATTAGGATCTTTTTATATATAGTTCCTGTCAAGAGTTTATGTGCACTCATTATGGTCAATGTTTTAACAATAATGGGATTTCATTGAATTCTCCAAACTCCCCTTTCTCTGTGGCTCAGAGACTGCACAGCATGCAATTGTAAGAGTCAAGTTTCTTAATTTTCTCTTAGTGATCATGACTGACTAAACCTGGGGTCTTCCCTGGACTTTGACAGCACTCATTGGACTGAAAAACATAGTGAAACAGTCCAATGTGGTCAATGCATATCTGGAAAAAAAATCCAAAACAAAACAGAAATGTCTCTTACACATTTCTAAAGAACTGCACCGTCTACTGTCAGCCAGGTTTTCACCACAGCCTGCAATGGTGCTCTCCAAGAAAGAGGCCCCAAATTGACACCTTCAGTCTTGACTAAATTTTGTGGGTGAGCATATGGACAATCATAAAGACTAAAGATGTTCACATGAGATAAAAATGAAGGTATCTTGCCATAATTATCAGAGTTTGAATAAGTACCCCCAAGGAAACTGTACTGCAGAGCATGATGGGGGTACCATCATTTCCTGGGGCTGTTTTGCTAACAGTGACTCTAGCACATTGAACAGAATGAATGCAATAATAGAGTACATTAACCCTAGAACACTATCGCCGGGTGATTTACACCCGAGCAAATACATTTACATGATTTCTCTCTCCCGCAGCTGTTTGCGTGTCGAGGAGCCTGTGCCTTCACCAGGGAAGTCTCAAATTTCCCAGGAATGGGTGGACCAAAGACCAGCTTTCCAGAGTCATTATTTTGTTTTAGGAGGGTTTTTTTTTTTCATTTTGTTAGACATGGCACAGTTGAAAGTAAAATAAGACCACTCTAATTTGTCATGTGTTGTCATATTTTGATATATTTGATTACTTTTTATTGGTTATATTATATCGGGTAAAAATCACCCGGCATTAGTGATTGTGTTACTATTTATAGCGATAGTGTTCTAGGGTTAAAAGCTCACTGGAGAAAATTCGGTTAAAACAAGCCAACTCTAAGCTTTTGAAATAGCATTTGAAAACCTGAACTCTGACTATTGTTACAAATAGACCATTTAACTGAACTCTACCAATTCTGCTAAGAAGAGTAGTCACATATTAAATCAGACCTGTGCCAGAAACTTTTTGATGGCTTTTGAACTTGTTTTATTTCAGAAAACCAAAACATGTGAACTGCATTCTTTTTGAACTCTTATAAAAAGGTGTATTTTATAAATAATTACGCCCCAGGAAAATAAAAAAATAATCATTTGAAAAAAACATTCAAGCCCAATACTGTCCAAGTAACACTCCATGTAAACTCTAACTGTAGGCAATTAATTCCTCTGATGGAGATTTATCCTGATTTGGGTGTGAATCAGTCTGTACCAGTGTCAATCTGGATTTAGACCTCTTGACAAATAAAGCTTGACCCAGAACTGGTACCTCAGTCTCAGTTACCATCTGAGAGAGACAGCCTGTGCATGTGCCTTCAAAATCCAACATCAACGTCAAAGACTTTCCCTTTGTAATGTTGTGTTAACAACCTCTTTTATCCTGCAATGCATTCTATACACAATCTTATCTAATCTTATCTGCATGAATAACATGCACACACTCATAATTATTTTTTATCCCCACCAACAGCAAGGAGAAAAGGGCTGGGGAATGTTCACATGAATTCAGCCATGCATTAAAAAGCTCCAAGGACTGCCTTTGTGAGTATTTTCTTGCACTTTTGACTCTTTTCTTCCTTTAACTCGCCAGTAAGCTAAATGCTTCAAGCTAAACATAAGGCAGAGGAGCCATTTTAGAGTTATCAAAGTGCCTTTGGCATTACATTTTCAACACAAAGGTAATAGTGACCAAACAATTTTCCTCGACCCAGTGATGCCGGGGAAGTCTCAGGCTCCCCTATGTAAATGTGAGTGTGTACTGTTTATATATCTATTAATGGGGCTCACACACTATAGCACTTCTTTACTATGATTGTCCTGAGCTAAATCATTGCCAAAGACTGACTTAATCTTTTTTTTTTCCAATAACAATTTAGAAAAACATCAACTTTCATCCAAGCCCTTGAAATGTCAGTGAAATTCCAGTAATTTAGTAAGGTCCTTAACCTCCCTCCTAAAAGCCCCAATGACCAGGGTAAACACACTTTATAGTAATAGAACTGTGCCATACTGGAGCTATCAGTCAGTGGGCACATGGCCAAACCACAGTAAAACCCGATGTTCAGCGATCTTGTCAGTACTGTGGGACACTCACATCCAATGCAGACATTATCGACCACCAAAAAATGTCACCAAGAAGTCCTATAGCTATATCACACATGACAAGATATAACGAAAAAGGTCAAAAAGTAAACTGTATAGCAATGAGCAATGGCCCACTGTACACTGATGACCGCAGTGACAGGATTTTAGATTATATGTCACAAATGTTCACACAAAAGAGGAAATTTTTGGTGCTGGGACGGCAAAAGATTTTAGTTAAAGCCAAACGGGAAATCTCCAACTTTGCACTTTTTTCACACCAATTTTGTTCATTTGAGTGTCATTAAATCACGCTCAGCAAATGGTCAGAAATAATAAGAAAGTCTCATCAGTGGCCCTAATTCCAGAAACGGGTATGAGGCTGTGTGGTCTGAAACTTACTCCGACACTTGGCACAGCGGCCCTTGTCGTATTCCAGCAGGTCCAATGTCCGGCTTCGATCGCGGACTGATCGCCTCTGCCCGCTCTCCCTCAACCGAGCAGCCTCCTCTTTGGCATACACCCCGAGCTCCTGGGTGTAACGCCCATACATCTGGAAATGGACACGGTCATATTTTTAGGTTTCAAGGAACATACATATTAAACATGCCCCTAAAAAAATGTCAGTAACAAATCAAAAATACAGTTCAATCAGGATCACCAAAAGTCTGTATCAACACAGGAGGCATTCAGGTACAGTCTTAAGCGTCGGTCACCTGCCTCTTACAACTGCTCAGAGCTCAAAGTGCAAAATAAATAGAACATGAAAAACAGATGTGATGTTCTGGCTGCTTGGAACTCCTGGTTGCTATTATGTGTGCAGTGAAAACATGGCATGAAAACAGCAGTACAACACTTTCTGTGTATATACAGCATGAGATACACTCTGCTGATATTCTACCCTATGCTTATGATGCATTAACTTGAGTTTTGATAACGACCACTCCACTCAGCATCCCAGGCCACATTCTTCCACTAAAGGGTAACTCCTTTAAAATGGTGCCATTCAAATACTGCTGTTGATGCATACAGCTGTGGAGAAGATCAGGTTAGGGTTAGGTCTGGGTAAATTTAACCACAGTTGAGCATAAAAGATTGATTTCATTAAGAAAAGATTGACTTTCAAGAAACTTTATATTGTAGTATTATAAAATACTCCTTATGACTCAGTGTTTGTTTACTCTATGGGTTCCTCCTGTCTGTGTGAGTTCTTACTGTATGTCTATTAGTTTGCTTTGCTTCCTTGCTTTTCCTCACTTTTTTACAGGTTTACGTAATAAATTTATGCTCAGCAATAAACTCAGTAACTCCTTACTGGCTGTAATCTGTGACCTCAGTACAGGAACCTTCCATCTCAAACTGACTCTCTCCAAAAGCTGCCACACACACACACACACACACACACACACACACACACACACACACACACACACACACACACACACACACACACACACAGAGAAAAAAAGAAAAGAAGTCAAGTCAGCAATACAAGAGGCAGGAAATGTCAAGTTTTATGCACCACCTAGATGCCAGCTTTCCCTCCCATAGTGATGTTGGGTATTGGACAGGAACTGGGGCACTGATGATTTCCTCTTGGCCCCCGCCCCCTCCACTCTCAACACAGCAAGGTTTTTAAAACTTCCTGAAGCTGGTCATGCAAGGCCATCAAGGCCATCAAGGCCATCAAGGCCATCAAGGCTGCATCAAAGTTGCTGTGTGATGTTCAAAATTTGGATACTTAAAAACCCAATTCTTGACATGCAAACACATTCAGATTTTTGCAAAATTTTGCACACATCACAGTGTTAGCCCGAAGTGAACAGGGCAAATAAGGAAATGGAGTATAATGAAGCCTCATTCCTGAAGTGTTTCAGTATATACTTTTATGAGAGCTCACTTGGTTGCGAAAGGTCCCAAAAAGTGTATCGGACTATATTTGGTCATGTTCAATAGAAGCAAGAATAAGAACACACTGCTAGATACTGTATAGTTCAAGCTGTCCCTTTGGGGCTCAGCAGCAATGTACTCTCATTAAAATCTTCTGTTTTGTTTTCACTGGTGGGTAAAATCTACAACGTAGTGGTGGAATTAACAGTGTTAAAAGTGTAACTGAGGTTACTGTTGGTGGTGGTTTAGTTGTTTGAGAATATTGCCTATAGTAAATTACAAAAATACTGACAGCAGCCAGTGCTGCTCCTCAGTCTCCTAGTAGATGCACCTATGGTATCAATTTGAAAATCCTAAGTGACGTTCTTCTCATTGAGGTGAAAGTCACTGAGATTTGAAGATTTTTAGCAGATTTTTAGATTTATTTTTTTTTTTTTTTGGTACTTTTTGGCTGCTCCTTTATTTCCAAATGGGTCGCCACACCAGGTGCTTGATTTGGCACAGACCAGAGATCTGAGGTTTGTGTCTTCCCCCAAAGTTGAACTGGGAATGCGTCTAATAAAACACAATGCAGTGGAATCACATAACATGCCTGTTCTGTGAAGTTGTAACAGGCTCTCCAACTCTACTCCCTCCTAATCGTTCCATGAATCCCACTCCCACTCTTCTTCCTGCTCAAGCTTTCCTGCAACATCAATGGAAGCACCGCACTACACGGCCAAGAGTGCCTTTACGTTCAGAGGTGTACATTAACTTAATGGTTCAATTGCATGTGTTATAAAAGTTAATGAAGTTAAACATTTATGGAAATAAACCACTGTGAAAGTGCTGCGCAATTAACAGCTGCTCTTACGAGCAATAAAAACAGTTAAAGGGGCTGAAAGGGGCTCAGTTAAATACATGATGAAATATGTGTTGTGGTCTGACTGAGAATGTTTAAAATGTCATATCCTGTGACTTTATTTTATTTATTTTTTTATTGCAGGTTTTTTTTTCACCATTAAAAGAGATCTGATTTTTGCTATAGTTTGATTGAAAAGAAAATCTCAAGTGTTTTGGTTAAAAACTAAATACAGTGAAGAAGAATTGTGTAAAACTTACTATGACTGCGTGTGTGTATGAGTGCCGTGCGTGCATGTGCACCTGCGTGCCCATGGACAGTGTGAAATATAGAACAGCCAAATAATGAATAATTCATGCTGAGCACAGACACCAACTATCATCGGTTTTAAATTGGAAATACTAGTTGATATGGCGTTGAAGGAAAAAAAAACAAAAATCATTCAGGGCACATTCCCTTTTACGGCTCACATGACTGTGTTGTGTGTTCACTTTCTTAATAATCAAATGTCCAGATCCGACACAGAGTGATTCGTTTCCATGCACGCCAGAATAAAACAGACACAGGAAGCAGGATAAAAATTCTTGGAAACTGGTGCCTGTTGGCTGACAAAAGAAACTGTTTTGATAACATACAAAGGGGAAAAGCATGCACATCGACTCTCACACACACCCTCACACCCACGGGCAATATGCACTTTGTATACACTGTCTGCCATGCACAAAAAAAAAAATATTTCTGTGGGTATTTTTAACCACACACACACCCATGTACATTCTTGCATAAGTTTGTGTGAACTGCAAATCCCGTATGAGCTGACAGGTTGGCGCAGGGTGAGTGAGGAGCAGCACAGGATTTCAAATTGTAGGCATGGTTCAGTCAAAACAGGAGGTCAAAGACATAAATGCAGGTCTTTCAGTTCACAGAAAAGGTGCCTTTGAGTCACATTTATTGTTGGCTCCAGTCACATTGTGTCTCTTGTTACAACCGTGCTGTGAAAAGGTTGACTACTCTTGTGCAGGTTCTGTCCTTATCAAGCTCGTGTGGGTTCTGTAAAGCCATAGCAGTTATGTCACTAAAGTCAATAAAATTCCAGAAGTCCCAGTAGTGACTTCATTAAATAGATCAGGTATCAGCTAACAATGACTGATCTAGATTAGATCTAGGGACTTAGATGCAAATCTAAGTGCATCCAAGTTCCTGAATATGCATATCTATAAAGTGACAAATTAAGGAAGTATGTGTTCAGGCCAAATTCAATTAAGTGATCACTTGACTTTAAGACAGTGTGCAGCAGAAGATTTCCAAAGGCCAAGGACTTTTTTTTAGGTGGTAAAATATAATTTTCCAACAGACTGAGATTAAAGTCTTCCAACTTTCAAAACCACCAGTGTAGTCACTGAAATAGCCCACATATTTATCTGACAGGTGCTTAGGATAAGCAAATCTTCAATATTTTTTTTTCAACCAATTTCCTTCCAGTGTTCCTCATGTTAGTCCCTGCAACATAACTGTATAAAAGACCTCGCATGCCAACATCCCAGCACATGTGCTGCTTAACTGAGGAGCACCTGAAACTGCCCGGCTCAGTCTTATCAAACCATCTGGGCTTGATACTTCAAGCCCAGATGAAGTGTCTAAACCTGCAAATGGCCGGCAAGAACCAAAGGCAATGTCAGTGGCAGTCTAATCAAGTCATTAGACTTCCACTGTTGTATTAACACTTAATTTTCAAGTAGCTGTTTCAAGTAGTTGCATTTCTGTGCATCATTATTGGATTTTAGTCAAGATTTCCCCAACTTCTGAATGCTACAACAATCCTGATCTGAGTGGACAGTGCCATGCATGATCCCCTCACTCTTGTTTTGAAAGATCAGTCGCAGCAAACCAGCTAGCTGTTAACTGGTCTCTCTGCCTGTAGGCCAGCTGTTATGTGGTGGTCCTTAAACCAGCCACATCTTTGCTTAATGACACCAGCTTCCTTTAGGCAAAGTGGTCAATTAAAGACACTGAAATGTCAAATAGAGGTGGAATACAAAGCTTGTTCTGCTCTAGAGATATGCTTCAAAGAGGAACCTGCAGCCTCAGCGAGGTTACTGAGGCTGCAGAGCAGGACAACAGCTACGGTTATTGACTCTCCTCCAAAACAAGGTGACTCACTGGAAAGACAGCTGATTTTATTACTCAGCATGTATTTGTAACATAGTAGTTGGAAGTTGAAATATTAAATATATGGTATAATTTAGTAATTCATCTGTGGAAGGTCACATGTACCTACAGTTGTGAAAACACACATGCGCATGCATCCGACAACCACCGTCAACAAAATGCAATTCTCTGGGAAACACTAGCATACCACAGAACAGCGGGACTTTCTTTTAAAGGCCCAGATGAACAGAATCAAAAGGCTTTGAAAGCATTTAAAAAGTTTCTTGATGAATCTGTGGTCCGAAAATGTGGATCTGGCTCCAGCTGAAAACCACTTCTTAATAGCAGACTCTTCTTGGTAGAAAGGATTAATAGACTGACAAGCCTGGAAATACCTCGCCGGGTCCATGTTAAAGTCCAATATGGGAGGAGGACAGGAATGAACACAAACAGTGGGAAACAGAGGAAGAAAAAAAAAATCAAGAAGGGAAACATTTGGGGAGCGATTTGGGGTTTCTGACATCAAATGCCAACCGCTGTTCAACCCAAGATGCCATTCTGCATGGCATTCTCAGCCACATTCATGATCGCCAACCCTAAGTTTTAATTAAGTAAGGAAGCTTCAAACGCAACGGAAACTCAAAAGACCCAAAAACAAGAGGGCAGAAATAGGCCTTCTCAGATGCACCCCTTGAAACTCGGATCTGACCAAAGAAAGAAAACAAACAGACCCATCCAGAACAAAGACATTATTGGTTGAAAGCCTATCATTATGCTGAGCATAGTCAGAAACGGGCATTTGGCTGAGCCTGAATGCCTGGGTTAATTGATCCCAGATGAACGGGCTGTCCTGGACTCATTGTCCTGCCCACAAGGGCAAGAGAGAGGGCACAGACGACAAATAATGCCTGTATTGATATTAAAGGTATTAGCTGCTGGAAAGAAGCAGAGAAGAAAGGTCCTTTCAAAAGGGCAGTTTGTTGCAAGACCACGAAATCTATTTAACATGGTTTAAACGCAGTTCGGAGACTAAATTACAAACATGCAATTAACAAGGGACAAGGATTGGGTAGGCGGAAACCAACTGTGACTCCAGGGTCAAGCCACCTTGTTTAATGACAGGCACTCAAACAGGTAAGATAGCAGCAGAGACAGATAGTTCCCAAGTTGTTCCTCATCTTTGTTTAGATGTAGTCTTAACAAAGTCTTGAAGTCTTACAAAAAAAACCCCAAAAAAACCAAAAACAAAAAAGAACCCTACGTGGAAGGTTAGGGAAAAGGAAAACGCTTCACCTGTTTTCAGATCACAGTATCTGAAGATCTCTGGCGGGGTGCTTTATTTGACAGGGGCAAGGTACACTGAGTGCATATTTCCATGTTTACAACAGTAAAATATTACTTAAAATCTGAAACAAACTTTAATACCATGCATCTCTAAAAGCTGAGATTTTTCAGCAGACAGGGCAACAAAACGCCCCAGGGCAGTGTTAAGACAACAACTGCCAATGATGCAGGACATTTCAGGTGAAATCTGAAACTGTTTATGACTCCGAGAATAGAACACAAGATCAAAAGGTAAGAGATAAGACAGGAAGTCATGTTTTATTGATACCGTTATCAAAAAAGAAAAAGTTTGGAGAAGGGAAACAAGTCAAGGTAAAGAGGACATAAAACAGAAGGTGAAGACAACATTCTGACTGAGTTGAAGGGCCAATCAAGGAGGTTTGCTGTTGTCACATCCTCCAAGTTTCACCAAGTCTTAATGTTAATCAGTGAACTAGACAAGCACAACACACATACACACCTGTTCCCCCTTGCTTGTTTGTTTCTTTTCTATTGTCTTTGCTGCACTTGAACTGACATCATCAGTATTTATCGTCTCGGTTTAGATTTGTGTACACTGTAAACACAGTTGTCCACACATAAACTGAATTTGATTTTAAATGACATCCCCCTCATGTCTACCTTTGTATTTTTATTTTTGGATTCTAGTAGTAGCTTTGCATGAATCAGAGTTGATCCTTTGCACATGTTGCTTGTCTTTGGGAGTGTTCAACTTTAAGCCAGCTTTTCTTTTCCTTTTGCAAACAGAACATGGGAGGGGCTTCTTATGACCATATTAAAGATATCTTCTCTCACTTAGAGCTTTAAAGATCCAACAGTAGAGAAAAAACAAAAGAAAACAAAAAAGAACATAAGGAAAAACAAACCAAAAAACCCCTGAAAAATAATCTGTCATAAAAAATAAAGTCAAGTTGAATGTAGCTAACCTAATTTGCTGTCTGTCTGAACAGCATGTTGAACGGTTGGCTAGCTTTGTGGCCATCTATAAACACATTTGTTTTCCTTTGTGGCCAGGCAGCATGTCTCAAGAACTTGTTCTGAGTCAGTAGTGCAACTGTAATTGTAGAGTTTTCTCACACAATTACACACAGAGCTCATTGAAGACGCTAATTCGGGCTGGGTGACACCAGTAGAAATTAACTTTCGCCCACGTGAGTTGAAAATATTTAAACTTCAATGAAAAAAAAAAAAAAAAAAAAATGGGCTTGATGCTGCATCGAGGAAGCCTGGAAGCTGACATTCTCCTGCAGTCTGAATGACAACTTAGTGTCACCACCCATGTTCAGCCAAAGCTGTATGATTTAATGTCGCTTTTACATAAAGATGGTTAGAGAAAAGTGTGTGACACTGTAGGATTTTATAGTCAACAATGACAGGCACATTCAGATTCCAAAAATTGGAAGTTTACTTTACTTGTTTGGACCAACAGCCTTTACATTTCCATGAGTTTGAAGACAATTTTGAGACTCAAAATGTGGTTTAAGTCTCAGGGTTACAAATAGGTTATGGTTAGATTTAGGGTTAGGATTAGGAAATCAGTTGTAATGGTTAGGGTAAGCAGCTAGGGAAAGTATTATGTCAATTAGATGCCCCCACAAAGATATGAATACATGTGTGTGTGTGTCCCCTCTACCTGTTATTGTATGAATGAATGTTTTTAAAAGGAAGACTGACAAGAAAGAACAGCACACATTAGTGATTTTCACTGCACTGCTCTGACACACTCATTCTTCTAGTGATCAGAAATCAGTCCCCACCACCACACATACGCACGCACGCACATCTTTTCCTGCTGTTTTTTAAGTGTACAAGTCCAAGTGTGTCAGCATACTTGTAAGGAAGGAAGGAAGGAAGGAAGGAAGGAAGGAAGAAGAGAATTTAAAAGAATCATTGTGCAATTAATCTGAAGGAGAGACTGTGTTAGAGGACTGGAAGAAGAAAGGGTGCGCGGTGAGACGGCGTGGGACAGAAGGAGGAATTTGGTGAAAGATTCTTCACCCTAATGAGAAGAAAGCTGTGCGGGGAAACACTGCACCGCTTTGAGATTTTAATGTTCACAGAACATTACTGAGCACAGCAGCACCTTTGTCCATTTCTGAATGGCTGGCTGACTTTTTAATTTCAAATCTGCTACTATTTGGCAGAACTTTGCTTTACACCTAAACTGTGCAATGTTACATTGACTCACAGATATTTTTATCTAAACAAAGTAAAACAGACAGCACTAAAGATGACTACAGCACTTTAAAAGACATGTGAAACTCCTTCAAAAGAGTCAAAATGAGGTCCAGTGTGAGCCGTGCCAAGTAAACGTACCTCAGTGTGGCTACAGTCAATCTGTACTGTACGACACAAGTCTAAGGAATTTGGGTTTAGGTTTGACTATACTTCACTATAATAACAACTGAATGATGGGCCATAATGTCCTGATGTAATCCTTCGCAATCTGTTTCCTTGCTATGCTGTATTTATATATGCTGTTAGCCAACTTTCATGTGTGATACCCCAAATCAACAAAGAGTATACGCATCTTTCACCACACAGCCACCTAACCAGCCATTATTCAGCCAGTAAATCGTGTCGTTGTGCTAGCCTCGAGCAGACTAAAGGAGAATATAGTTCTATGATAAGCTTATTTCTTTGTAACCTTGCAGGCTTACTGTTTTTTTTAAACTTCTGCCAAGAAGTTTATGTGACCGATTAAGTTTCAATTTTTAATTTTTAAAATTTATTTTTAATCAGGATCACTCAGAAAGTTATGGGTGGATTTGCGTAAAGGTTTTAGAATACTTGTCTCAGTTCAGCTCTGAAGAGGTTCTGGATGTGGGTCTAGGTATTTTCTAATGAATTCCATTTAGAAAGATTAATTCCCAGACAAGGCAGCCATTTTTGGACTAGACCTACATAAACATATACCAAAGAGAAATGGGAAAAACTGAGAAAAGAGAATTTAAAGAACTAGTCCAGATATCTGTCTGTGACTGTGTCTGCAATAGTATAGTATAATCAAGTATAATCAAGGAATATGCAACCTCTGCATATGCCCTCTTCGTGGCCACCTCCTTCAACTCACCCAGGGGGGATACCAAAGCGTTCCCAAGCCAGCCAAGAGATGTAATCTCTCCACCCTGTCCTGGTTTGCCCTGGGGCCTCTTCTGAGTAGGACATGTTCACCCAGGAGGTGTCTAGGAGACATCGTAGTCAGGTGCCAATACCGCCTCGACTGGCTTCTTTTGATGTAAAGTAGCAGCTCTACTCTGAGGCCTTCCCAAGTTAGCTGTTTACCCTGTGGCTAAGGGACAGGCAAGAAACATTTCTGAGGAATCTCTTTTCCACTGCTTCAACCTGCGATCTCATTCATTTGGTCACTACCCAGAGATTGTGACCATTGTTGAGGACAGGGAGGCAGACTGACAGCAGGTCTGCTTTTACACTCAGCTCTCTTTTCACCAAAACAGACCAGAAGAAGAACTAGATTACTGCAGACAGCCCCAATCTGTCAATTTCCTGTTGTACTCTTTCCTCACTTGGGGCAGCAACTTGTTCCAGACCCTTATCCTGAGACCACCAAAACAGAACACTGCCAGTTGGCTACACCTAAAAATTCTGTCCATGAAAATTATGAAGAGAATCAGGGACAAAGGCAGCCCACTGAGAACAAGTCCAACTCATTGGCGGCAATGTGGACCTAGCTCTTGAAACTACTTTTGAACTTGACTGTCAAATACTTTTACTACTAAACATTTACTACTAATCTTGAGTAATTCTTAAAAGGTCTAATGAATACATGCTTAACAACCAGCAGGATTTTACTACTATAAGCGAATCAAAGTGGCCAAGGAAAAGACTGCAAGAAGAAAACAAGGAGCAGTGTAATAAAAGGATTTACAGTAAATAAAGGTTTCCCTATCCTCCTGTGAGGGACCCCAGGGGGGCTACTAGGGAGTCTTGCGAACTTGTGCCAAGCTGCCATGCCAACCCTCAAGGCCTCTCTCACACTGACCCAGAGCTGGACAAACAGAAAAAGGAGGGAAAGACTGACAGATAGACAGATGACAGAAAAATAAGAGGCAGGAAAAGCTGCAGGACGTGTTGGAGAAAAGCACCGTGCAGTGATGGACACGATGCAAAGAGGGGTAAAAGAAAGAGGTGGGGTAGGTTGATATATGTGTGAGGGGGTGTTAAGAAGTTTGGCAGTCCATACAGAATCTATCCTACAGTGTGAGCTGAATTTAGATTTTAACTGTGTGTTCGGGCAGGAGGAAAGAAGCAGGAAGAATGAAACCGTGCAGCTGTGAACACTAGAGGAATGGCTAGTGATTAATGACTGGGGTTTCACACATTTTAAACCAAAGCAAATAAATGTAATTAATGTGCAAAATGTGAGCAACAGGGGGTGCTTGAATAGTGACCCTGTCTTTAAACGACTTCACCTCCAGTTGGTGCAATACGCTGTTTAATTATGTTCCAGAGTTTCAGTTAAATGAATAAGATTATTCAGTCCAATACGCAGCAGTCTCTCACTTCCTCATATCAGTTACATGTAGACAGACGAGCACTGATGTCATGCTACAGAGACAGTATGAATCTTCCTCTCCCTCTCTCTGTCCATTCCTGCTTCATTCACTTGCCCCAGTAATCAGTTCCAACGGCGCACTGGCAGCTGCACATTGGTATTAGCACCACGTCTTAACAACCACCACAGGAAAAGCCACAGACGCTGCAAAGCACTGATATTCACCTGTGGACTGTGTGTGTGCGCGCGCGTGTGGGGAACTTGCACTCTCCTGTTGCCTCATTAAGAAAACCCATATTTACTTGGGCACATTCAGCACTGCTGGCAAACTGCACACCTGCTCCTTCCAAATACTTCACTTTCATCACTTGGTCGTCCCCTCCAAGGTTTAAAGCCACATGTGGTTTTGAAGAAGGCTTTCAAACTGCATTCCTGTAATTAATTCAGCCAGTGATACGCCTGTTAAATGCCCTAATCAAAATGCTTATTTTTTCCCCCCGTTAAAATCTTTGGTTAAATGCTCATAGGGAGCATGGAGAATCATCACCTTGTTTTTTAGTGCCATTCAGCAAATTATCTTGGCATTTCTGTCAATTCATTTCACTTTAAAGCACAACTTTCAGTGCTGGTTCCAATTGATGTGTTGATGTTTTGCAGTACATAACTGGTATGTGTATGAACACAAGGCTGAAAACAATGACAACCCTGATACAGCAAGCCGACTGACCTGGAGGTCGAGAAACATACCGATGACGGGTCAAAGCTAGCTGGCTAAAAGTTGCTAAACTGAATTAAATCCACTGTGGGTGCTATGGGTTGCCAAATGTACTTAGAGGTGATCAAAAGGAACACAGAAGCTACAGAAATAGTTAACGATCTGTCTTGATTAACAAGCTGCTGAGATCTTCAACAACACAGTTCAGAGTAGTGACTGAGAACAAAATTAGCACTAAACTTTGCAGACAAGGACCTGCCATGCTTGTTGTTTTTTGTTGTTGTTGTTGTTGTTGTTGTCGTCACTGTTTAAATGGTAATGGGAACCAGTTCCCTTTAGGGGAAAACAAAGTGCAACCAACTACATGGCCACAGTCTTGGATCTTAAGTTGGGTATTAGTTACAAGGATCTTTGCGGACAAATAAAGACCTCTAAAAAGAGACAAATATGCATTTGTTCATAAAAAGAATTACACAATCACAAATACACAATCAATTGAAAACCACAAAAAAACCCACAGAAGGAACTATTCACATTGTGTTTCAGTGTAAATGCATTTGAATTTCAATTTTTTTTAAAGTTTGAAACTACACTGCCACAGCAGCGATCATCGAAAAGTGGTATTTAAAGAAAAAAAGAAAAGCTATGAATATTGTTGCTAAGTCAGCAGCAGCAACATGAACTGAAGCATGATGAACAGCACAGTTTTGTGCTGAGGTCTGTAGTGCAAAAAGAGTCCAGTGATAAAGTCCTTTTTATTTCATTCAGCAAGCTGCCCAGAATATTCGGAGCACAAGTAGTATTTGGGACAGTGCTACAATAGTGTTAGGTGTTAATCACAGTGTTACAGGAAAAGACTAGCAGTGATTCAAGATCAATGTAATAACCAGGAAGTATGCATTGTAAATGAAATACAGTAAAACTTGTACATATCAGGCTAAATAACTGTTAACGGTGTAGCGTGGCTGGGTCCTGAGTTTTCAACTTAGATACGAGCTACTGACGCAACTGCTAATGGGAGCCTAGGATACTGCTACCATATGAGATGGTGGTAAACACATCATGGCGGTGCATGCACAACCACAGTCTGCAGTGTCCTCTAGCCACAATCCATCAGTTACACCATGATGAGCCAATCATTTTACAAGTGGACGGGCTTTAATTTCACTCAGCACTTATTATCATTTTAGCCATGAATAATTCAGTTCTCTACAAGAGGAAACCAGAAAATGGACAGTTTTAGAATAAAGTGGCAGCCAGAGATAAAGGCCTTACAGAAAGAATACACACAGAGTCAGAAATCTGATATCAAAACAAGATCAAATGCACTGCTATTCAATAACTGTGCTCCATCACAGTGGACACATTTCTAAACATATACCACCATGATGCTGTTCACAGTGTTCTTTCCTTCAGCCTACCCCTACCTATAAAATCCATCACACACACACACACACACACACACACACACACACACACACACACACACACAGTAGTGAGATTGAGGGCACTGCAGTGAGGGAGTCCATAAAGAGGAAGTTGTGGTTAAGAGATTCCCATTAGGTAAATGGTTTTGCAGACAGACATACAGACAGTGGTGTGTGTCTGTGTGTGGGGAGTGGGGGGGTGGGATGTCAACCCTCCCATTAACATGAAAAAGTCCACTCGGCTTCTTTTGAAGCTCTTAAGACTAAGTTATGGATATTTCTATGGATAACCTATAAAACTGTAAACTGTCAGTTGCAGTTTTATTTAAGGACCACATGTATTTCAGTAGTGATGCAAATATTCACTGGCACGTGTCTTTTTGACTCACAAATAAACTCATAATAAAATTCTGAGAATTAACTTCCACCAGTTTCAACCAGTTATTACAAGTTTCCAGTCTTATCGGAGCTACGTTTCTTTTTTGCAGTAGCTTATGATGTGGATTTTTAAAAACATGAGCCAATCAAAATCTGTAAGACTGTGAAAGGCAAAGGGATTAAAACTGCTGTGCAGTCCCACATGAAGACACCTGGTTGTCCAGACTAATAGAGCAACCAATGAGGGGACAATCCTGTTAAGATGTTTCATTAGCTTATTAAAAATGAAATATTAAAAAAAAATTTCAACAAATCAACCAGTCAAAAATTTTTTATTAAAAATTAAACATCGACTCAGGCAAAATTAAGTGGACTGTAACAGAAACTGAGTATTTATAAGTCTTTTAAAACTATTACTTGACTTTTTTATTACATTTTATTTTAAATACCAGGCACATACCTGATATCAGGTTACTCAGGGAAGAGCAGCTTTCTTTCCTCACAGGTTAGCAAACAGACACCTATGTACAGAATGTGATTGTGCACTGCTCTGTTAAATGACAGCCTTCAAATAACTGATCACAGATCAGGCTACTAGCCTGGTTTAAGTGCATGACAATCAGAATATACAGCCTAGGCAATCTGAATAGGTCTCTGAGTCTTTCTGCATCTTTCTCAGTCATCCCAACCACCAGCAGGTCACACACACACACACACACACACACACACACACACACACACACACACACACACACACACACACACACACGATATTTTTATGAAAATATGTAGGCGCTCTAACAGATTCGACAGCCTGTTTGACTCATCAGGGGTACTCTTCATGAGTCCTAGGTGTTTAGCAGATAAATGAGGGGTAAGTAAGGTTATCATGTGAAGTTATAATGCATTGCTGCTCTGTGAGACCAGCTATGTGCTAGCAATATATTGTGACAGTGGCTGATTCCAACTCATCGTATTGATTAGAAACTGATAATTGCGTCACTATGTTACCACAACGTTTCATTTTCAAATGCCAGTGCTGAATTGAAGATGAAATGAAATATGACAGTCAGAGGACAGACAATGGAGTCCCAGTGAGAAAAGGAGCTGAGAAAAGACGACTATGCACAATGACCCTCAGTGTTCGCTCCGTCTCTCATGCGTGCTCAGTCAGGACGTGGGAAGACACCGCCATGGCACTGCCCTGTACCGGCCCCGACTCTCACACTCTCACACAGACGCGGGCTGAGGACACACTGTCCGGCAAACTCATCAGTGACATCTGACTGAGAAAACACAGCTGTGACAATAACTAGCCTGAGAAAGTGACGCACAAACACCGTAAAACAGACAAATCCACAGAAAAATGGCACAAAAGACAAAGGCTGGGCTCTGTGCAACAAGTGGTGTGAACCCTCCAGAGAGGGCGGCGGTGAGAGCATGTGAAAACATTACGCAGGGAGAAAGACGGGCTGAAATATGAGAATCATAACACAAACAGGACTCCACTAAGCATGAGGAAAGAAGAAAAAAAAAATCATGTGAGAAAAGTCAGATACAGACCCAGGTGAGAGGATAAACAAGAATATGACAAAGGCTCACAGCTGCACACACACACACACACACACACACACACACACAGGAAAAGAGGAAGAGGAGGAGGAGGGCCACCATTTAGTGCCAGGCAGGCCAGTTTTGTGTCAATATCTCTAATGAAATAAAGGCTGCCTGAGACAATATTCAATCAACCTGTGTGTGAGACAAACCTGCAGCTCTCAGCATATTGCTGCACTGTACCACCACCCACCAGCAACACCCCTTTACCAATTAATCTAATAAGAGTCCTGCCTTTGCTCATGAAAAACCTAAACCGCTTCCATCTATGCTCAAAATGATGTGATTTAAAATAGTTGCACTCCTAGCCTCAATTTTCCAATTTAATAAGCTATTATTATTATTATTAATAGATGGATTCTGTTTTCAGGAAAACAAGATTATAAAATTAGTACAAGGCAGAAGAGGAAGGAGGAAGTGGAAAAGGAGAGGACATGACTATCAAAAAGCAGGGACAGGAGAAGGAGAGCAGAAGGAAGTAGAGGAGGAAAAGTGGGGGGGAACTGGGGGAGGAAGAGATGGGGGAAGAAGAAGATGCAGGATGGGAAGTGGGAGTAGGAGGAGGCAGAGAAGGAAGAGGAAGAACAAGCAGGGGAGGAGGAGAATAAAGAGGTTGAGGAAGGGGATTCTGGGAAGGAGGAACGAGGAGGAGGAGGAAAAGAGGAGGAAAAAAGGAGAAGAAATGGAAACGAGGATGATGAGAAGCAATGTTAACAGAAGGGTTGTTACTGAATGTTAATGAAGAGGACGAAGAACAAGAACCAGAGAGACTGAGAAGAAACAAAAACAAGAGGAACAGTCCAATCCAAAGACCAGAAAGAAAATAACATGGATTAATACAAATATGGATAAATTTACAGATATAAATGTAGTTTAAATATATGGAATGAATATTTGGGATTAAGAACAGCCTTTTCACAAAACAGGAAGTGCTCGCAGAATTTAAAATCAGAGTTCTGCTTAACAACACCGAAAGTCACACAGACCGACAAAAATCATGTGCACGCACACACGCAGGAATGACTTTTACCCCATTTTATAAACAGATTAGCTGCTTAAGCTTTATCACGTGGGAGGAGATTAGAAACAAGAAAAAAGAAAACAATCCTTAAAATTATACACCTGATGAAGACAAGTAGGGGGCGGGTGGATAACCTGCAAATATATTTGTATGTGTGTGAAATCATACCGTAAAACAAGCAATAATATCAGCTTTTGTGGTGTAACATTCACTAAAGACAGAAAGACCTAAAATCCTCCATGATCCCCATTTAATAACACGGCCAATCTACATATATTGATCTGGCATCAGTCGTGCATGGCCTTTTGAAAATTAAATGATCATTGAGCATTAAGTACTTGGACCACTGATGCTTTGCTCCACACTGGTGCCTCTGCAAATCCACTTAGCTGACCAGTTATATCAGAGTACTTTCAGACAGCTAGAGGAAGTTAAAAAGGAGAAAGAAAGTAGGGTAGCATCTTTTTAATCAGAATATTACATGATATTATGATAGTACAGCACAAAAAAATAAAAATGCACTGTTTTCCTTATGTCTAGCTATAAATGAATCATTTTCATTAAGTGACAGTGGTAATTCAGTTAGTGATTAAAATATTTGACAGTTGAGATATAAGCTAAGAGAGTTTGGCTAACTATATAGTACGGTAGCTAACCTAGCTTAGCAGTCTAAAAAAAAAAATTAAAAAAAAAAAGTTCTTGATGGATATGTTTTATTTTGCTTTTTTAAAATAAGTATAAAAGGCAATGAAAACAAAAAGAACATGTTTAAATTTTAGAGCATGTTAAAAAAAAATGTTGCACTTTCATTAGCAATAGCTTTTTTTCCCCCTTTTCCTGCTACAAACATATGCTTCGAATACTGATCATCCTTTTAACAAGGTGACCCAAAAACTGGTTAACACAAATACAGCGAGTGAAGGAAATCTTAGGTAATCAAAGTCCGAAAGAGACTCATTCTATTGTTTGAAATGTTAGCGCCAAACTATAATAATCTCTCAATATTCATCATGATTGTGGCATTAGTTACAAAAAAAAAAAAAAAAAAAAAAAAAAAATCAAGATGTTTCTACTTAGAAATATAGATATTGTAAGTTTAAATCAATCTACTCAGTTATCTTTCTAGGTTTTATTAGGATAACCGACTGAACACCATATATCAGCGCAGAATATTCAAGAGGAAAAAAAGAAAAATCAGATTTTCTGAGTTAACGATCAAACAGAGTTCAGTGAGGGTTAACGGTATTAATTTTTCAAGAATACACAGCGTGACATTGAATAATAAGTGATCTCTCCTCCAAAACGTAGTCAATCTTTTATTTAAAAAGTGAGCCCTCCAACATTATCACTGCAGAGCTCAGTCCTTTCCGGAGGGGTCCTGAGAGAGTACGTGACTGAACTGGTCCCGGATCAGAGTCTGAGGTCACTAACGGTTTAGAGAGCACTCAGAGCAAAGCAGCTGCCTTTTGTCAGAGTACGAAAGGACAATAATGAGTGTTTAACTCGCACAGTGGTTATGTAACAGACTAACACTGCATTCAAGTACCATCTTTTCTAGAAAACGCATCTGACCTCACATAGCCAACAAAAAGTTTAAGCACACATTTTTAGCCACTAAAGCCTTCCAGTTTCATCACCATGTTGAACCAGACGTCTAATCAATACTATCCAGCATGCGTAGTGGATCACTTAAAAGTGCAACAGAATGTATATAATTTCATAGTTATTTTTATTGTGTGAGTCTGCACTTGTCATATCACGGATATGGCCGTTAGCTGAACTGCTATGCATGGTGTATTACCCAAACTGATCTAACCACGACTTAAGGCAGTCATAAGCTTAGAAGTCACACAGAAACCTGAAGGTTTTATGTTGCTGACATTCACTACATGCCACAGAATCTGTCCACACTCGCTGTCCATATAATGAGTGGGCACAGGCTGCATGCTCTCATCTAAAGAGGACTTCATATTTTTAGGGCACAGTGAGGCGAATGTCAGTCTGGCCTCTGCACTGTGGGTCACGAGCTACCTTTACTTGTGCTGCTTTCACTGGAACACACAAACACAGGCAAGGAGATTCTCATCAAAATGCCCCACTGCTAGTCCACTGAGCCATGTGAGCTACACTTGTGCCAAACACACCAATCCCCTACAGCTTGAATCTCTGCCCTTAATAAAAGTCTTAAGGTAGTATTTTTTTTCTGAAACAGAGGATTTACTGTTATGTTGTGACTAATTTGTACAACGTGTGAACTTATGTTTGTGTATCCATGCATGGCTGAGGTATACTAACGCACTGGTTTTATGTACCAACATGTTTTTGACAGGGTTACATAAGAGGAGTGTGTGAATACATGTCCTTGACATCCGTGGGACATGTGGAAGGATGCTGTGGTGTGTGGTACTGGGATTACAGCAGATCCTTTGTGCACTGTGCTACAGTGTAGGGCCTCCACGGATAGGGTATGTTTGAGTCTGGGTAGTTTGGAGGGTCATCCTCCTTGGACGAAGGTGGCAGGGGTGGATGGATACATGTAAAAGTAACATCCACACAAAAGTTAAGGCCCACAATGTCTTATGTTTGAAAGTGATGCTACTTTCTGCTGCTAAATTGTCACATAGGGTCACCATGGTCTTGATTTGGTAGAGTTTTACCCCGGAAGTCCTTCCTGACGAATCCGCATAGGGATTTGTGTCTCCAGCTGGAATCAAACCAGGAACCTTTCACTTGTAAACTACTACATTATGGAGCCACAGTATCTTGCATCTTGTTTTAAAATAACTTTATAAAGTCCCAGTACATCACAGGTGTACAACATAAAGCCCAGTAAAGACTCAAATACGGCCCACTAGCCAGCTCTGGAAAAAATAAAGGCACAAAATAAGTAAAAATAATCTTTCAACTGCAGTTTCAGAACTTTTAAATCTTTCCCGATTAATAAAGACACCCTCCCTTCCTCCCTCCCCCTCTCCCCATGGCCATTCATACGCCACAGAAATTAAGTAGTTTCTACAATCTGCCATAGAAGTTTTTACTTTTTTTTTTTTTTTTTAAACAATAAATGTACAGTAAAACTTTTATGACTTTAATAATTCTAGGACAGTCTGCACAATGAGCTACCAAGAACCTTTAACATATTTATTTCCCAAAATTTAAACCCACAGAGCTGTTTAACAGATTTGTTTACTGCAGCAATATTTCTTTATAATGTATAAAAACTGACACGTACAGTTGACAGTGCACTTCTTTTTCCTTCACTACGACATTGCAGAGATTAAATATGCAGCTAAACGTCTTTAAACTGACAGAATGGGGAGTTTCGCTGGTCTGGTCCACTTACTGTAAGATCAAAATGAACAATATGTGGCCCACAATGTAAAATGATTCTGTACCTAAACCTTTTGGTGTTAATGCAATACAGGCCTGACAATAAAAAGATGCAGAAAAAAAAAGAAGAAGAAAAAAAAGAAAGGACACGATAATCTTTATTTTGTGTCAGCAAATATTTATCATGGTGTCTCAAAGAGCCTCCTAATTTCTTGGATATCAAACCAGCTGTCACAAGATATTCACAAAATTCTTCTGCGTACTATGAAGGACAACTAAAGGCAGGAATCGCCAGATGTTTGCCATCTTAAGTCAGTCATTTGCAGATTCATTTCCTGCAGAGTCACTGTTGCAGCTTGTGTTAATCAAGGTTACAATAGACTGTTACTGATGTGCTTTGACCTTACAATTCTAAAGCCATGAAAATTAACTGTCACTGTAACTGTCACACACAACACAGGCCTTTTAATGACTTTGGAGTGGAGTGGGAGATCCATACTTCCTCATACACTGCTATCATTTTTATTTAAAGAAGCGCTAAGGAGTTTTCCAGACTCGTATCTATTGTGCCTCAATTTGCTCTTTCCTGCCCTCTGAGCCAAAATGATTAGCTTTTGGCTTTAAAATGACTTGCTGTTGGAGCCCAGTTGCACTCTTGCTGTATTACACAAGTTCACAAGGTGAACTCGTGCTCGTCCCCGCACTCAATCATCTTGTGGAAGACAATGCGGCTGCCTCCGAGCGCATCTCTACTAGAAAAGAGAAAAGTCGGGGAGTGAGAGGGAGGTGTGTGCTGTAATTAATTTAAGGTTAATGATCACCATCTGTCTCAAAGCAAGTGCATGTCATTTGTAGAAGTACACACAACCACGTAACTGATTAAATCAGTCTCCTTTTAGCCAGGCCACCCCCTCACACAGGCCACTAACGCCTGCACTGCTAACTGTTACTGCAAATACCCCTGAGGTAGGTGTGTGTGTGTGTGTGTGTGTGTGTGTGTGTGTGTGTGTGTGTGTGTGTGTGTGTGTGTGTGTGTGTGTGTGTGTGTGTGTGTGTGTGTGTGTGTGTGTGTGTGTGTGTGTGTGTGTGTGAGAGAGAGCGCCTGTGTGTGTGAGAGAGAGGCTCCTACAGCATGGAGCATATTAAAAACAAGCAATTAAGGGCTATATCAACAGGGCATTTAGATATGCATACACAAATATATCCTTTGTGCGAGTATGTGCATGTGTCATGCTATGGTCACTGTGGGCTTTGTATACATGCTTAGTGGGGTTATCATGTTCTCAGAGGTACAAGAGGCAATCAATGTCCACACCCACAAACTCAATAAATGTATACCAGTACAATTTGTGTTAGTATTTATTAATCACAGTAGCAGTGCTGTTTGTGCTGGGCTAAAGAGTGTGTGTGAGCGAGTGCGTGTGTGTGTGTCCATCCCTGAAGCTTCATTTACGGTACTGAATCCCTGTAGAGCATTGCAGCAGAGGGTGAGAATATTGTTTGCACTTCGAGATGGTGTAATTGCATTGCTCTCCCATCAAGAGTGAAAGTGAGCTGATCATGTAGGATTCTTGGATCTAATAAATATTCAGCACTTTTACTCAAATGTAGGAAAGAAAACCGACTGAGTACACCAAGTTCTAGCTATTGCATCGTCTTACTATATTTATCATATGTGCATATATACAAGGTACATATATACATGCATATGCATAATAAAGGAAATTTATACTCATCTTAGAAAAAAAAATATATATAGACATAACCAATGTTGGGCAAGGATACTTCTAAAGAGGTGCCAAACAATGGCTTGCTTTCCATTTCACTGCACTTTATGTCTAGTCGATTCTATATCACGATGAAGGTTTTGAAGCTATACCACAGGAGGCTGATTTCTAATGAATGAGCAAGTCAGCTCTAAATGCCACCTCGCATTTGCATCAATTATCGACCTCCAGGCAGCTTCACCAACGCAACGATATCTCATTTCACTTGCTTTCCTCCGACCTGCCAGCGTGTAATATTTGCATGATCCAGCTGCACTAAGCTACAGGTAACTTGCAAGGCGAGGAGGATTACAACTTAACCTGCATGTGTGCAAATATTAAACTCAATTTTCAACTTATGAACACAATGAGAGAAGTACCCTTCAACACAGAGGTAGGAAAAGCATGTGTGCCAGAGGGCTGATTTGACTGTGCAGTTCTACAAAGGCGAGGTTCGTACAGTTAAAGACAATATATAGATAAAACTATATATTTTTTAATATATAAAAGTAGCCTACATACATGTATGTACTGCAGCACCTGCACAGGTGCTGCAGTACAACTGTAAAGACCAATCACTCATTATTGTTGCATACCATTACATTTTAATGGTTTCTAAGAAGCATAGGTCTGTTTGAAAGACTTCCTCTTTAAACTTGAATGTGTGTAAATTTTAATGTTTTAGAAACAAGATAATTCTGGGTAAAAGCAGGACACTGTAGGACCTGGATATATGTTTGTGCATCAATATGATAAAATAGCCAAATTTGTCATGTTGTAATACCCTGGAACAACTACAAAATAGACATACATCATCAAGTATTATAATTAAAGCCATAAATTCTTTCTTAAAAGACATTATTTACTATAATAGAAGATTACAGAAGATATAAATGTAGAAGATTATCCATGTCACCCTAATGTCTATGTGTGTTTTTTTGCTGCTGATACAACCAAATTTCCCCTTGTGGGACAATTGAAGGATTATTCTATTCTATTCTAGGCTTCAGCCATTCCCCTCTGTAGGAAAGAATGCTTCAAGGCTCGTCCACACTGGCTTTTAAGACCCAGAGAGCTAAATCCATCTTTTATGTCATCTGTTGTTGAATCCCTTTTTTGCAAATTAACAGACTAACAGTTTAAAACAGAAGTTCAGAAAAATGGACAGAGCATTTCAGGGAGGAATTTATGAATAAGGCAAAAGAAATACATTTACACATATTCTACCACACTGCAACAGTGTGCAATTTGGGCTGACAGACCCTGAAACATGAGCTGGTTTAGTTGAAATCTTAGCCAGCTACAGTAAAACTGTCTGAAAGCTCAGGAGCATCAACATTTTAAGGACAGAGCTAACAAAGTTTTATCACAGCTGCAGTACATGACAACAGCATTCGAAACATTTTATAACGCTTCCACATCCTGCTTTCTCAGGCTCTGATATTTCTCAAGAGGTGGTTTACAGTATGTGTGTCCATAAAATCTTTGTGCTCTGATATTCCTCTGTGTCACCACTCAGGCTCAAACAGCGAGATATTAACAGGCGCTAATCTGTCAATGCAGTGCCATTAATGGATGCGATACTGTGTCCAATGTCCACATTCTTATCATCATCTGTGTGCATTCAAGTGTCATAATGAACATACGACTACTGCAACAGGAGCAAGGTGTTTCCAAGGTCGTCTGTCCTTGGATTGTGTGTGTGTGTGTGTGTGTGTGTGTGTGTGTGTGTGTGTGTGTGTGTGTGTGTGTGTGTGTGTGTGTGTGTGTGTGTGAGGTGGCTTGTGTTAATCAAATTGCAGCACACCCAAGCCAGACAAGACCGTCGCTGCATCAAAAATACAAAAAAAAAAGAAAAAAAGCTTGTGTGTGTGTGTCACATGGGGTGGCTACAAATAACATCTATTGATTCAATTTGAACATGAACATAGCAGGGCAGCAGGTAGTTTACAACCAATACGAGTCATGCACACTGCAGGATTATAGAGACATGCTAACTACTACTGCGCTAAAACGGACACAATATGCAACCATAAAGAGATGATACAAAAACTTCCATCTACACAGACTGAGGATTTGGCTGAATCTGTTTATCAAGCAGCAACCTCCTAGGGATGAAAAATGAAGCAGATGCAGAAGCACCAAAAAAACTGCAGTTCCCAGAGCAGCTAACAGAGGCTGCCACCAAAAGAGTCCTTTACCATAGCCCCCCATGATAAAATGCCCGGCTTAACAGCAGAAGACCAATTTCCCTTTTTTTTTTTTTTTTCCTTTTTTCTTTTTTTTTTTTTTTTAAATATATAAACACCCATCTGGTTTTGGATTAGATTTACTAACACACTGCAACAGCACAAACTTGGTGTTTAAGAAAAAACAACCAAAAAACATTAGTTAGTAATCTGGTCCTTAAGTTAAGAGTGTGGTCACTTATAAAAAGGTAGCTGTAGCTGACAGGTATCTGCAAGGCATCATCTCCACTCCACTCCACTGCACAAAAAAACTGAGTATTGATTATAAAATTTACATCACTGGGACCCAAGTGTGCTGCTAGCCTTTGCCAATAACTCTGCACTCCACCCTCTTGTCTAAATATGGACTCTTTCCAAAAATCTGTCATACTAGCTGGGATTTGCCATTTGGTTGCACTTTTTGAATGTAGTGAGTATTACTATAGCTGTAGTTCCGTTACACTGTATGACCATTATAGCAGGGAGTAAGGAGTAGAGGATAAGTCAATCATTTCTGACACTACCACAGTCACTTCTGGCTTCAAAAAACCCAACATGCCATCAGCCAAAGGGCTAACGTTAAAGCTTCAAAATCCAGAGTTTAAAACCACTGGGTAATGTCACAGTGGCCAAGTAAATCTTTTATATACAATCTGTGGTGTTCATACAAACATTCCTTCCAATTTACCACCCACAAATGCACGCACACACAAACACGTGCACAGAGCTTAATATCAGCCATTTGAGCATAGCTTCTCACCTGCACTCAGAGATTCGAGAGCAAAGACAGAGGAAAGGCAATTTTAAAAACCTCCTACACTCTCATATCTGTCCTTCCTCAAAGATTGGCAACTCGACACACATGCACACACATAAATCACGGGGAAGAGTGGCGCAGGGGACCAGCTTTGGGAGAATGAGCAGAGCCGTAGGTGCCATACTTACAAAAAAAACAAACACCCACCTGCGGTAAAAATAAAATGGGGAGATATTTCAGCTACAGTTCGAACACAGAGAGAGATGAGAGAGGGAACAAGAAGTGCAGAGCAGAGCTGGGTGGACCTGAGGACTCATCTTCACACAGACAGCTGGATTTTCATTGGCTTCACTGTGGTTTTGTAGCTACAGTATCATGGAGAGAGATTAAATTCCAAAATGGCAACAAAATGTATGATCAACAAAACAAATTTTACATTATAACCACTGTAACATTTTTGTCCTCAGAATTGGTTTTTATTCATTTTTTAACCCATGACACTTTCCATTGAGACAAAGTCTTAGTCATGAGAACATACGTTCTGTTGCAGAGATTTTGTTGTGCACTTCTCAAGCATAACAATATGTTGTGTTGCTTTTTAGGCAAGTGACTGAGCCACTTTTTTTTTTAACTGCAGATATATCATGCTGGTAGATAGAGTATGTTGGCAGGTGGGCAAGTGAAAGCCTGCTGTAAAAACAAACTGCTGTAGTTAATAACTGTGTGCGTGACAGCCTGGGATTTATTAAATTAAACTAATCAGGGACTGTTGGCAAATATGCCTTGCGATTGTTCTGATTTGGTCTACTAGTTTAATACTGTTATCAGTCCTAAAAATTGCAAACTCTTACCATGACACGGGATAAGAAGGGGAGGTCACATATACTGTAAACAGAACCTCTATTGCACATTTACAATGATTTTCCACAGGATTACTGTCATAACTACATTGTTATGCATGCATGCAAACACAGATCAACAAATCAAATGTGTAATTAATGTATGCTGACACACATGCTGGATTAGCTCTCTAAATGTATAGAATACTGAAGCATCCAGTGACAAGCACCAGATGGGAAACAAATTCAGTGAGGGAATACATCTTAACCATTAAGAACAACTGGAAGAAGGCATGACTAAATGGGGTTGGATAGACAAAAGCCACTTCCTTCCATAACAGTCTACTGTTTTCTATTCAATGTCCAGTGGTCCCTCGTTTATCGTAGGAGTTACGTTCTAAAAATAACCCGCGATAGGTGAAATCTGCGAAGTAGCCAGCCTTATTTTTTACAATTAATATAGGTGTTTTAAGGCTGTAAAACCCCTCACTACACACTTTATACACTTTTCTCAGACAGACACTTTATACACTTTTCTCTCTTTTTTAAACACTCTCAAAGTTCAAACCTTTGTAGAAAAATAAGTCCAGTAATATAGAATGAAACCAAAGATCAAACCCTGTTTTCAGGTCCAGAACATGGGAATAGAGCAGCTGCGAGAGAATTCAACATTAATGAATGAATGGTACGGAAGTAGAGGAAGCAAGAAGAATGAACTGAGTAAAGTTTGACTGTTTTGCTTCGCTTAATGCGCCTTATAATACGGTGTGCCTTATGGTCCGAAAAATATGGTAACTTCTACCTTCCTTTAGCATGTTCAGAAGTCCAACTTTTTGTGAGATGGTTAGCATCTTCCTCTGCCTTTTGGGTGCTACCGCAGGTGCCTTTGACGGTGCAAAACGTTTCGTCGACATTGTTGTGTTTGTTGGGGAGAAAACTTACAAACATACAGTACAGCACTTCAGAGTCACACTGCTACAGATTAAAGATTTATGTAAAGCTGAATGCATTCTGTACTGTACAGGAGACACGGCATGGAGGAGATTGATTGACAATGGTCTACAGCCAAATAGGATGCAGAACACAATGCACTGTAAAACAAAATTTTAAAAAAGCATGCAAAATTGCACCAAAAAAAAAAAAACAAAAAAAACAAAAACCTGAAACAGCGAGGCTGCGAAATCTGAACCGCGTTATAGCGAGGGACCACTGTGTTCACTCTTCTTTCTGTCCCTGCCTAGAACTGTCCCTCACTTTTTCAGTCAGTGTCTTTTCTTAAAGGTCATAGTCAGGTCACGCTTGGGTACCATCAGGGTACTACACTACAGTCTAACACAGTGGCCTCTAGTCACACATAATGCACTGTTTCCAGTGTGAAACTGAGGGGAGATGACTTTATAGTAACATGCCCTGTGCCCTACAGGTGTCATCAACACCGGTAAGTGCCCACATGGCCCTCCAAGTATCAGAGCTGCTTACAGACTGGTGCTCCCTCAGTAGTTTGTTCCCTAGAGAATATTGAGGTGGATAAATGATAAAGGATAAATGGCTTCAGGTGCAAAAGGGCAGGAAGCAGCATATATCATCACATATTCATCTTGACAACTCCCTGAAAAATCCCAACTTGGATCAAAAAACACATTGACATAAAAACACATAACAGCCCTGACTGTGTGGCTGCAAAAAAAGTGTTATTTTTTTCTGGTTTGACGATCTTTAAGAAGTGATTTGGGGCAGAGGGGGCAAAAGACATAGAAGGGGAGAAGGTGCTGGAGGTGTCGCTGTTATTCTGAGAAGTTTCATACCAAATTCAGGATACCTTCCACAGGGCCAAGCTGTTTGAAGTAGTCACAGCAGCAACCAGGCTGGAGGTCTGGGCTTTCTGGTTTTAAGTATTTGCATAATGCTCTATGAGATAGTCGTAATGTGAGATAAGCGGTCTGGGAGCAAATGGGAGAGGTAGGCATGAGCCACAAGGTGCCCCTGAGGATACGTGCACACAGACACTCTTTTTGGATTTCATAACAGATTAGAAAGCCAAATGCATCATCAGCCTCTCCACCTCTGTGAGTTTGATCCTTGAGGCTGGCGCTAACCTGACAACACATCTTATTCTTTGTGTACTTGAGCCAGACAGGTCAAATGGCTACATGACAACACTGCAGATATCATCACAGTGTAACATCCAAGTCAAGTTTTTCCTCCCTGAGCACAACAGCAGAAATCAATATGCTGTTCTGGTCCAAGTCTGGTGTGGATTTTTGATCAGATTTTGAGGAGAAAAAAAAAAAAAAAAAAATCAATGCTTTTGAGTGCAAGCACAGGGTTCATCTAAATGAATATTTTAACATAGAAAACACAGTAACTGCATATTCCACTGTAGTAGAGAAGGATTTGATACGGAAAATAAAAAATAAAAAATAGGCCTGTTTGTTCTTTTAGCAGCTCAGCAAACATTTCCTACGCCATTTAACCTCCTCACTCTGGTTACTGCTAGCAGATCGGAGGGAAAACTAAACCTTTCTACCCTGCCAAAATGAAATTCTGAAGACAAGACTGAAAATGTGCATTTTGTTTGGATATATTAAAAGTCATCTGCACAAAGCACATCAGCTGCTAATGCATGCTGGGCTTCAAAATAATATTTATAGAAGAAAAGATCCATGATGGAAAAGCAGAAACAACACCAAACTCTAGATATCATATTGTAGAGTCAGTGTTAAACCAATAAATAATCAATTTATTGATAAGAGATAAAATTATTAACTCCAAATCTTAATGTATGACCTTTAGAAGAGGTGAAATACAAATACACAGCCCTGATCCTTGCTTTCACAGTTTACAACAACAGTCGACATCAGCAGATCATATCTACTATGAAATCATCTTTAATTCTTAGAGTGCAGCATGCAAGATTAAACTTCTTGTTATCAGGTTAAAGTGCTCAGTGCTTGAGCCTCGGCCAAAGGTCATTTGAGAAATGGGAACCTCCACTTGATCTTTATGGTTCCAACAAAATGATCAGTCTCCATCAAAGTGCATCATGTCAGCTTAAATTTTTATTTATTATTGACGTCAGTAGTTTCAGGTGGTGACGCCATGGTGTGGCGGTTTACACATCTGCCCAACAACCAAAGGGTTGTAGCAGGAAGGGTACCTGGCATATAAATGCCCTCTGAGCAGGGATGTCAACAATTTTTATATGATAGATTAAAGGTCATTTCACGCCTATGGCAAGTATGAGGCTGACAAATGTACATAGTGCTTTCCCTAAAGCTTTGATCAGTAATTTTAAAAAAAAGGCATGCTAAATGCTAATCTTATCTAATCTAATCTAATCCAATACAATCCAAAGATCCAAACTTACAACCCATAGAACAATTGTGCAGTGTTTCATGGTGGACTGGAGAGGTTAAAGAAGATGAAAGCAGATTAGAAAAAAGATAAATCAGTCTGGAGAAAAACAGGCAAGAAACTAGAGAAAGAGAGAAAAGGGAGGTGATTGATGGGCGAGAGGTAGATTAGCTGCAGAATTAACCAGTTAACAATCTAGTCACACACTAACTGCAACTTAGATCTAGTGGGCAGACGTTCAAACAAAGTGTGTGTATGTGTGGTTAATGTGCATCTTTGAAGCCTGGATGTTCCTGCATGTTTTCTGTAGTGTGCCCATAGTATCCACTCCTATGCTCTGTTTGTTTGTGTGCGTGTGTGTTAGTGGGAAGACTTATCGTATGTTGTGGTGAGAGTGCAGAGGGGCGTTCAAAGGCACGCAGTCATTCTCCCAGGGGGAAAGAATGCTGTGGAATTTGTTTGCAGAAACAGAAAAACAACAACAGCGAGACAGCAAATGCACAAATTTGTTAGGAAGGAAGGAGGAAAAATTGCACCGAGAACTAAAAGTAGAGAGCAAAGAAGTCGCAGCCACATCCAGAAGCTCTGTAAGTAGGTGCCGAAGCGAGTCGCACACCACAAAAAGGTAGAAAGTTAAAGACCAGCAGAGTTACGCCCCATTGTAATGTGATGCTAAATTAAACAGGGCCCTCACAGCTCTTCCGTTAAAACATGCCAGAAAAAGTCAGTGGCAAGTCTTTCCGATAATCCGTTTTACAGCTCACTGCTATATCCAAAGAACAGTTTCTAACAGTGAGACGCACACAGCTGGGTCTCGCTGACATAAATGCAGGTAAAATAATAACGAGTCAGAAGGTGTGTGTCTGTCTGCATGTGGGTTTACTTCTGCTGATGTGTGTTAGAGGGTTTATTTTAACAGCAGCGACTTCTCAGACTTAATCTTTCCTTTTTCTCTCCAGTGTCACATCACATTACACAATCCATCCATTCCATAACAAACACACGCGCACTCGCACAGGATTGTAGTGCCCATGCTTGCCTTTGCTACTGCAAAGCTCAATTACAGTTATGTGCTGTGGATGTGGTTGTTGAAATGACTACGGGGTGCTAAAGAATGACAAATTGAAGAAAGCAGTGACACGTTTTGTTTACTTAGCCCTGAATTTGAAGTGCACTGACATCTAATGTTCCTTGACTAATCAGTAAAGAGGACTGTGCTTGCATAACGCCTGTTCTTTGAGGGGAGCGCATCTGAGAGACTGCATCAATATACTTTAAACCTTTGAAGTCTGACAAGTGTGTGAAAAAGAAC
Organism: Oreochromis aureus; assembly: GCF_013358895.1. Taxonomy (NCBI): domain Eukaryota; kingdom Metazoa; phylum Chordata; class Actinopteri; order Cichliformes; family Cichlidae; genus Oreochromis; species Oreochromis aureus. The sequence continues at coordinate 34,867,514 of NC_052955.1, forward strand.
CAGCATGAAATATACCAAAAGGGCTGACACACAAAAACTCTGTTACAAACTGTCCATCTTTCACAATATTTAAATATGATATTAGTCAGCCTTTACTCTAAAGCCAGCAGAAGCTACTGCACCACCATCACCAACAGTGGCCTCAAGGTGTTAGAATTGTATGGTATAGATTGGGTTCTTGTTCTAATCAAACTATTAGGTGCTCCCCTATGAGCAAGCACTTGGTGACAAGTAGGAAGGAAAAACTCCCTGTTAACAAGAAGAAACCTCCAGAAGAACCAGGCTCAGGGAGGGGCAGCTATTTACCACAAGGAGAAGAACAAAAGACGATAGAGCGACAGGGGAGTAAACTATGGAGGAGGACACCCAGCCCAACCGGCAGTGGCAGATGACCACCACTCTCCGAGCCTCGTTTCTTCATGGTAAAGGGGGTTTGTCCTTCCCACTGTCAGCAAGTGTATGTCATGAGGGGTTCAAATGATTGTTGGGGTTTTCTCTGTATTATTGTAGGGTCTTTACTTTATAATATAAAGAGCATTGAGGCAACTGTTGTTGGTGTTACTAAAACTGACTTGAACAAATGACATGCACATCATGAGTGAAAAAAGAAGGAAACCACAATAGCAAAATTTTGAGAAAATAAAATAATAAAAAAAAAATCTTACAGGAATTTAACACTGTCAAATTTAGACATCAGAATAAACCTCCTACTTGCATTTATCCCAGCTCATAATGGTTTTTATTGTCATTACTATTATAGTGATGATGACACTATTTATTTACTTTATGGAATTTTCCATCATTAACACAAACATTTCCTATACCAGATGCAATCACTGTTATAATGTTCTAATATATGATGTTATAATGATCTGTTGTACATCTGTTGCCAAGCTTTTATTGTGGTGGCTGTTGGATTATTTTATTCGCCTGTTTCTGTTTCTTTTGTAGTTTAAAAAATAAATACAACAAAACAAAAAACAAATACTGATAGTTGCAGACAAAGGGCAACAAACTGTAAGACATAATGTTTGTATTCTATTATTGCAGTAATTTGTTTTAAATCATCAGCCAATCAGCATATAATGTGCCATGTCTAGTTAAAAAACTAATTAAAAACTCATTACACTGTGTAAACATACAAAACAAAAAAATCCAAATTAAAAGCCAGAAACAGTATCGCTAAATTAAATAAATACATTTCATTTTCTCTTCAATTTGTGCACACAGAAGAGCCTGTTCTCCACGCATGTATGTAGTTTGCTACTGATTCTCCATGCATGTAATAAAGTCTTGAGCCACCCCTCATTTCTTTACACTTTGCAAGGAAAATGAAAAACTTGTCCAGTGATTTACTGAGACCTACAAACGAACATGGAAATACAGTGTACAAGGCAAAAATACAGTTTATACAATTATCACTCTAAGTAGTCTTTAGGAATAGTTCTCCAGCCGTCTTGAAGGACATTCATAGCTGTCCTTTGGATGTTGGCTGTTTAGTAAAATTCCCTCTTGTAAATGATTCATCAATAATAAAAATAATAATAAAGTAATAAAGTTACTTATCAAAACCAATGTTACAAAGGGCTTGCCAACAACACATAACACTAAAAGGCAATCAACAGGCAGAGATGAAAAGATTTAACAACTCAAGGACAATTTTTTCAATTTAAAAACACAGTGAGTGCACTTCAAAAACAAAATGCAACGTGACTCTGGATGAGCACAAACTCATTTCCGTGTGTCCACTAATTAATAAATTAACTAATTTACTTTAGGAAACGTTTCTAGGAAAGCAAAACGCCGTAAAAATATGCTGGACACACAAAGAAATGATGAAATACAAAAACAAACATAATGCATAAAGCCGATTAACTCTTAAGATTATACATAATAATTAGTGACATTCTGGGCTGATGCCAACACGGATGTTAAACAATCTGGCATCCTCTGATACATAGAAACAAAAAATATTCTTCATTTAATAAAAAACAAACAAACAAAACTGTTTGAATACACAGTCTTGACATTTCAAGAGGCTCAACTTCACTGGAGAAACTAACAGCAGTTTAAATGATCTAGATAACAATCCTTATCAACGCCTACACAGGTAATGCATTTTTTTTAACTCCTATATGCAAAATTAAAAGTGAAAGTCTGCAATTCAATCTTATCTTGTTTGTTTGATTTTAAATGTACTGAGGAAGTGTACAGAGGAAAGTTTGTGCCAAAGCAGAAGTTGACTCTTCACAGGGATACTGTTAGCTACATCACTTGTTCAGAGACAGTGCAGTAGCAAGGATTTCATGTTTGAAGGAAAGGGTTTGGTCAATATCAAAAAACACTTTAGTATCCAATGTTCAACAGTTGAACAGCCGGCACACAATAAACCTTTGAAAGAAACCCCCACATCAGCACCATATTATCAACAAGAACAGGCAAGTTACGCTCAGTCCCAGACAATCCAGGAGCAGATAGAGAAACATGAGACAAGAGCATCTGCGACAGGGGGACAAAAAGAAAGAAAATAAAGAAGGGGGCAGCCATGCAGAAAGTGAGAAAAAACCCAGGCCCTCAAACACTTGAGACATGACAGCAAAGTGGCTCATTTGCATAAAATTTAATCTACTGTGTTCTGATTGGATGCTCAGAGGTGCGCTCTGTTAGCAACAGTTCGCCTCTGCACAGCCACGGGATGAATGGCACAAGATATAAAGAGTCAGTAACAGTATAAATAAACAGGTGGGCTGTGCATGAGTGCCGATGTGTTAATGTGTCCACGTCACACCTCCCTGCATGCTGTTGTCTAAAGAGCTGCATGTAAGCAAAAGGCCAAGTGCCTATTAGTGAGACGGTGTCTGTGCTAAGAGTTCTGCATAGCCTGCTGATAACCAACATTTGGTGCAACAAAGCACCTTCCATCGTTCCTTCCAATCTGTCAGCACAGGGACCGCTGTGTCTCAGCTGCCAAGAGCAGCGTTGATCAACTTCATCGGGGGCTAAACACCGCTAAGCGTCTGTTTAATTACACTCCATCGACCGCAAACTAACAGCAATTAGACATCAGGCAGCTGAGGGGGAAGAGTTACTGTAATTCTAGGCTTATGAACTGACCTTGCACAGTACGCAGATTTCACAAGGAACAAGCACACAGTTTGTGTGTGTGGCAGTCACACAGTTACCTTGCAGTTGATTCAGATAAATGTGTTAGCCTTGGTTTATTTTAAAGTGCACTAAAATGCAGGGCTATTAGAAGCACATTAGCGGCTTATCAGAAACATAGGAGACGAAAACTTTTTTCAGAATCAATACTAACCATAAAGCAGCTGAGCTTGGTTTAATTCATGTTGAACAGTAAACTCCTTAAAGCAAACCTTCAGAAACACTGTCATGTCCGGGCTCTGCTGGTGCATGATTTATAATTTAATAAAGCCCTTATTTATCTTAAAATGGTCCTTTGTGAAAGCCCTCAGGTTAGCCTCCATCTTAAATGGGTTGTTTTAGCTCTTCAAGGCCCCACTTCTAAGCCCGCTCTGTTCTGATTGGGCAGCGTTCGAAAGATGCCACAGGCTACAGAAAAAACGTAAACAGATAAGCAATAGAAGCAAAGGGGCTGTGATTTAGAACTTCTTAAGGCTGTTGTCAGGCACAAGACAAGTAAGAAAAGAAAGAAAGAAAATAACAAACAACAACAACAACAACAACAACAACAACAACAACATGATTTTACGGGCCTTCTTTTCTGCGCTTTCCAACTCTTTCAGCTCCTTCAGTAGATGTCAAACTTCATTGTGCACAGATCACGAATGGCACCAACTTTGATGATCCCCTGGCTTTTCCTCCTTTGTCACATATATTAGCAAATACCTACAAGACTACTGACAGTCCCTTGAGCTTCAGATATACTTTGTGTTTAGAGGTAATGCTACAACCCGTTACCACTGGAAATACTTTTTACAGGAGTAAGTATAATTTCTTACCTACATTTCTCTTTCTGTAAAACTCTCTAGAGTTTATATAAATTGAACACTTTAAGGACTAAAGCTGTAAATGGAAAGCAGAACTTTAAAAAAAAAAAAAAAACCCACACGAAATTCTGGAGGGTCAATATTCAACAATACTCCCGGACTCATCAATACAGTTTCTCTTTTCCTCCGGCCTGGACCAAGATTGTTAAACATGTCCAAAACCATCTCAACCTTGAGCTGTCCCTCTGATGTACTTATTTCTCTGGTCACACCAAATGAAAATATCATCTTCACCTCTGCTACCTCCAGTTTGGCTTCCTGTCTTTTTTGCCCCCAGTACCATCAACTGCTGCATATACTTTCCAGCTTACTCTTTATGACCCACATGCTTAATTTGGCTAGATTTTATGTCAGATGCTCTTCCTCACGCAATCCTCACCATTTGTCTGAGCTTTGGATCAGCACCAGGAGTATACTGGCTTGTGGCTCCCTGTCACTGGGTTGTCATTCAAAGAAGGTAAAGGGCTTTAAAAAACAAAGAGAACAAATACTATTTTGACCATTTAAAACTTTGTGTGTTCCAAGTCAACACTGATGACTATAAATAACCCTAACTGAGAGACTGATAATGAGTTTAGGTGCAGCATTTAGATAAAGAACTTTCAAAGCCAAAAATCTAACAGTAGGCACTGGGGTAGTTAGGCCAAACAAGGTGAAGAAGTCTGGGATCTTCTTCATTACCCAGAGTTGATACATCAACAAGAATTCCTTTATCAAAAAGGTGTTTGAAGTAAAAGCAGCACCAGACACGGAAAATCTCCCAGCAAACAAACACACAGTCACACACGGCTGATAGTGGACTGAACATCCGCTGATGTGTCAACGCTTAAAAAAAAAAAAATCCAGCTAAGTCACTTTGAGGTGACTGAGTGCCATGATCCGATACCAAAGTCAGACTCCCCATTTGCTTGAACCCACCAAATTCAGACCGTGTCCGCCTAGTTCATGGTGATTACTGGATAGCTCAGAGATAGATTTCTAGAACTCACTCAAAGGTGTACAGTTAACAGTTGTGTAGGGGTTTGGCTGGAGTCCCAAATAAATAAATAAAATTTCCTGCATATAAACCATCTAACCAATAATAACTCACAATGGACTTTGATATTTGCCCCTTACATAACTAGTAATTTCCTTAGAGCTGATAAATAGCCATTGTAAATCGCTTCACAAAAAAAAAACAAAAAAAAAAAACCCCCAACAACTACGATTTCTTATTTTATTTTTTTGTATTAAACATAGTTGTGGAATGTTACAATTAATACTCGTCTTCTATATTTTTGTTTTAGTTTTAAACTAACATTGCATTTTATAAATAAACAGATTACATAATTATTTACCTCTAACAATGGTGAAACATTGTTAGAGGTAAATAAAGGTCATTGAGGTTCAGCTTCAACTACACTTTAAAGGCAAACAACTTGTGCAATGCAAGTTGTGCATAAAATTCGATTTAATAATTTATATCAGTTTTCCTTTTTTGCTTCTTTTTTTTTTTTAAATGAGAAACACTATTGCAAAAGCAAACAGAAGACTCATAGGACTGCTAATGTTTAACTTTAAATTCTTAATTTACCAGTGTTGTCATCTTTTTTTCCTGTTGTGTTTTGACTTCAGTTCCTGAACATGTGAGATAATGTTTCGAGGACACTGTAAAGGTTTAGCTAGTAACAAGCCATCATAACAGACTTCTGTAGTGATTGTAGGATTGTTGTTCACCTATCACCTGTGTGGTGTATGGGCCACATAAAAACACACTTCTTTCCTTACTAATAATGTAAATAAAATAAATCCATAAGATCTATTGCTGGGTTTTCTGACTTTTTTTTAAGTTTATAGTTGTATGTACTTAAAAATTACATTTTTTTGTGACTTAACCATAAGTACCTCATGCTCAAACAAGTGAATTCACTGGAGCGTGCCTCTCTGAAGTTAACATAATGCTATAGACTGTCTAGGGAAAACAGTGCTTGGACACTGCAGCACAACCAAAATTATTGCAGCTGTGTGAGATGAACTGGTTATCTCCTTTGAAATTGTTGTTTTTAAGATGGGGACAAGGTCTGCAACCACTCGCAGTCAGTTCTGGCCTTCAAAGTGATTTCAGTGGACGAGGATGGAAATAAAATAGCAATAAGTTGGATTGTCAGTCTGCAGTCATTGGTGATAACTCTGATAAACTAGTGAAAATCACAAATCAGAGTCTAGCCAGAACCTCAAAAATTTGAAAAAGAAATTCAAAATGATATAGGTACTTGGCAAACACACTATCCAGAATAGAGCCAGCTGGAAACCAGGTGGATCAAGTCCCCCTGTTGCAAAAGGCATGTAGATGAATTGCACTCAACAGTGCAGATTGCCAACACATTGCAGTCAATCTTTCTGCATTTATAAATTAGACCGCAATTACAGGGAGTGCAGAATTATTAGGCAAATGAGTATTTTGTCCACATCATCCTCTTCATGCATGTTGTCTTACTCCAAGCTGTATAGGCTCGAAAGCCTACTACCAATTAAGCATATTAGGTGATGTGCATCTCTGTAATGAGAAGGGGTGTGGTCTAATGACATCAACACCCTATATCAGGTGTGCATAATTATTAGGCAACTTCCTTTCCTTTGGCAAAATGGGTCAAAAGAAGGACTTGACAGGCTCAGAAAAGTCAAAAATAGTGAGATATCTTGCAGAGGGATGCAGCAGTCTTAAAATTGCAAAGCTTCTGAAGCGTGATCATCGAACAATCAAGCGTTTCATTCAAAATAGTCAACAGGGTCGCAAGAAGCGTGTGGAAAAACCAAGACACAAAACAACTGCCCATGAACTGAGAAAAGTCAAGCGTGCAGCTGCCAAGATGCCACTTGCCACCAGTTTGGCCATATTTCAGAGCTGCAACATCACTGGAGTGCCCAAAAGCACAAGGTGTGCAATACTCAGAGACATGGCCAAGGTAAGAAAGGCTGAAAGGCGACCACCACTGAACAAGACACACAAGCTGAAACGTCAAGACTGGGCCAAGAAATATCTCAAGACTGATTTTTCTAAGGTTTTATGGACTGATGAAATGAGAGTGAGTCTTGATGGGCCAGATGGATGGGGCCGTGGCTGGATTGGTAAAGGGCAGAGAGCTCCAGTCCGACTCAGGCGCCAGCAAGGTGGAGGTGGAGTACTGGTTTGGGCTGGTATCATCAAAGATGAGCTTGTGGGGCCTTTTCGGGTTGAGGATGGAGTCAAGCTCAACTCCCAGTCCTACTGCCAGTTTCTGGAAGACACCTTCTTCAAGCAGTGGTACAGGAAGAAGTCTGCATCCTTCAAGAAAAACATGATTTTCATGCAGGACAATGCTCCATCACACGCGTCCAAGTACTCCACAGCGTGGCTGGCAAGAAAGGGTATAAAGAAGAAAAACTAATGACATGGCCTCCTTGTTCACCTGATCTGAACCCCATTGAGAACCTGTGGTCCATCATCAAATGTGAGATTTACAAGGAGGAAAACAGTACACCTCTCTGAACAGTGTCTGGGAGGCTGTGGTTGCTGCTGCACATAATGTTGATGGTGAACAGATCAAAACACTGACAGAATCCATGGATGGCAGGCTTTTGAGTGTCCTTGCAAAGAAAGGTGGCTATAGTGGTCGCTGATTTGTTTTTGTTTTGTTTTGAATGTCAGAAATGTATATTTGTGAATGTGGAGATGTTATATTGGTTTCACTGGTAAAATAAATAATTGAAATAGGTATATATTTGTTTTTGTTAAGTTGCCTAATAATTATGCACAGTAATAGTCACCTGCACACACAGATATCCCCTAAAATAGCTAAAACTAGAAACAAACTAAAACTACTTCCAAAAACATTCAGCTTTGATATTAATGAGTTTTTGGGTTCATTGAGAACATGGTTGTTGTTCAATAATAAAATTATTCCTCAAAAATACAACTTGCCTAATAATTCTGCACTCCCTGTATTTGCAATTGGCATCTGACTCTTCTGAGTTGGGCCGCTATTGTTTGAACACAGATCTCCCAAAAGACTGCCTTGCGGTCAAAAGTGATTGCCCAGAGGTTGAGGTTTTTGCAGGGAGTTAATCTAGAGATGGGACGGGTAGTTATGATGTGAAGTTATCATATCAAAGTATGCATTCTTTTCTACTTTGATTTGGAAGTCTTCACAAACTGAGAAAGTGTGAAATAAATATCTGTGGAGACGCTCATATAAACAGAAATGCCTACATTTTTTCCCTTGAAAAGCATAAGTGCTGATATGGGTGTAAACAGTAAACACTCGTTCTTTGGATGCAATCTGGTGTTATAGGTCAAGACAGTGAAAATGAGGTTTTTCTGTGACATCCTCACATTTTATTTCTTCCTTCTTTTAAGATAAAGAAGTAGTTTAATTACCCTTTACCACAATCTACTATATGTATGTACCCCATTTACTTTTGTTGCTTTCCAGTTGACTTGGATATTTTGTGAGCAAGGCCCATCATTCAGCTTTTGTGACTGACAATGTTTTCAGACAGAATTTAATAGTCAAAGTAAGGAAACATTTAGCCATCTGCTACAGTTTCTCACAGCAAAATGATCAATATTACAGTTTAAAAAAAACAAAACAAACTGAATAGACTATATCAGTTCAACTTGAAAACGACCAGCCTTCAAACCAGTTACAGCTGCATTTCAATCACAGCTCCAAGTAATTGATTTGGCAGACTTTTATACTGGATGCCCTTCCTGAGACAACCTCCCAAAAAGATTTGTCTTGTCCCAGTCTAAAATCAGGGATCTTTCACTTGTTAGGCACATGTGTAAACCAACATCCAACACCAAAATAGTACACAAAAGTACTAAAGAAGTGAATTCAGCGTATATGAACAAAGAGATTTGCTTATGTTCTTACCTTATATAAGAAGCAACAGGTATAGTGCCGGGTAGTAAACTAACTAAACTAAATATTTCTACTACTGTTGAACAGTAGATTTTTTTGTCACAAATTGCACTGCACAGTCAAAGCACAGCATCACACACCGATCTGTTGTGCTCTACATCATGACTGTCATCTTTCTTCCGGCTGTGCACTCCCACTGTCCATTATCAGGTTACACCAAGTGACTGACAAAATCCATCCATTCTTTTCCCATTATCCAGGTCAGGGTCGCGTGGGGCTGGAGCCCAGCTGTCTTAGGGCGAGATGCGGGGTACACCATGGACAGGTCACCAGTCTGTCTCAGTGACTGACAAAATTGTACAGTTAATTTAAACATGATGAATTCCTCTCTTTTTTTACCTGCACAGGTTTTAAAACATAACTAATTTTTAACAAGAAGCACTCCAGCAGAGCAAACCTCTGCCAGGGCATGTCACTCTCTGGGCAGTATTTACTTTTAAGGGAATAATATTTTATTCTGTATTGATTCGTCATATTTTCTTTGTTCTTTTAAAGTGTACTTTAAGTTTGTAGTGCAGTAAAAATTAGATACGGGTAGCATGACAGAGCTTTACTTTGATTACACAAACATGATGTAGGAGTCGGTCATGGATAATAGGTAATGATTTGGACATTAATAACTTGAGCTTATTATATAATAGGGCAGCACGGTGGCACGGTGGTTAGCACTGTTGCCGCACAGCAAGAAGGTCCTGAGTTCAATTCCACCATCAGGCCGGGGTCTTTCTGTGTGGAGTTTGCATGTTCTCCCCGTGTCTGCGTGGGTTCTCTCCGGGTACTCCGGCTTCCTCCCACCGTCCAAAGACATGCAGCTTGTGGGGATAGGTTAATTGGATGGTCCAGATTGCCACTAGGTGTGAATGTGTGAGTGAATGTGAGTGCGAATGCTTGTCTGTCTCTGTGTGTTAGCCCTGCGACAGATTGGCGACCTGTCTAGGGTGTACCCTGCCTCTCGCCCTATGATGGCTGGGATAGACTCCAGCGCCCCCCGCGACCCTGAAAAGGATAAGCGGAAGTGAATGGATGGATTATTATATAATATTATACTACAGTACATTTCTCACTAAGTAGGCAGCTCATTCTCTCTCTTGACAATACTTTATTTGAAGATATAACACATCTTGGGGTCATCTTGAAAGAAAGACAGATGTGAAATGTAAAAGTGAGGTCAGTGAGGTCACATGGATGCAAAACAATACTGTGATATTTAGAATCCCCATAGATCATTCCCTATATGCCCGTATGTTGTCAGTGCAAACAATGCCAGTTAGAAATATAGTTTTAAATAGCTCTATATAGCATTATTATCCCTTTTACGTCTCCTTCAGGGTCAACAGCTTGATCTGAAGGTCAAAGGTCAAATGTTTCAAATAATATTTAAATTTTTTATACTCTACACACTATATGGTGACAATACTCACCATGCTTTTAAGAATCAGTTATTTTTCTACCATCCATCCAACCATCTTCTTCCGCTTATTCGGGCCGGGTCGCGGGGGCAGCAGCCTAAGCAGAAGCCCAGACCTCTCTCTCCCCAGCCACCTCCTCCAACTTGTCCGGGGGAACACCAAGGCGTTCCCAGGCCAGCCGAGAGATATAATCTCTCCAACTTGTTCTGGGTCTGCCCTGGGCCTCCTCCCGGTGGGACATCCCCAGAACACCTCACCCAGAAGACGCCCAGGAGGCATCCTTGTCAGGTACCCGAACCACCTCCACTGGCTCCTTTCGATGTGGAGGAGCAGCGGCTCTACTCTGAGCCCCTCCCGGATGGCTGAACTTCTCACCCCATCTCTAAGGGAGAGGCCAGCCACCCTTGGGAGGAAGCTCATTTCTGCCGCTTGTAGCTTTGCTTTTACATTCCACTCTCTCTTCACCACGACGGACTGGTACAGCATCCGCATCACTGCAGCCGCAGCACCAATCCGTCTGTCAATCTCCCGCTCCCTTCTCCCATCACTCGTGAACAAGACCCCGAGATACTTAAACTCCTCCACTTGGGGCAGGAACTCATCCCTGACCCAGAGTGGGCACTACCAGTGAATTTTTAAGTTGACCTTGAAGTAAGCCAAATTTGAATGAACTGTTAACATGACCCCGCTCTCCCCCTCTAAAAAGTTTAATCAGAATCAATTCAAAGCTTTTTGAGCCATTGTGTTTACAGACAGAATGACACGCTACCATACTACGAAAAACACCTTGACAGAGGTAATACAATATTAACCTGTACATCAAGATAAGTTATGCCTTTTCTAGTTGGTACGTTTTTTTTTTTTTTAAATGAATAATTGATTTTGGCAGTAAACAGCCTTTAAAAAAAAGAAAAAAAGAAGTGTATTTTAATCAGCATGCTTTCCTTCTGAGCTTACAGACTAGATCTACAAACATAAACCCTACCTCTGCAAGCCTGCACACACAGAGACGCTATCACAGGCCAGCACAGTTAAAAGGGTTATGTAGTGCAGCAGCATAGCAAAACTCGAGTCTCTAGCTTTTGGCTAGAGAACGGTTCCAGTCATCTCATTACGGTCAGTTTCATACCACTCTTTGCAGTGAAGTGAATGTGCTTTGTGTTTTATATTTGGGATCCATTCTTTTTTCTTTTTAAATTGACATCACCTTGTTGAGAGTTTCTAATCAGCTCTGCTGAGTCTCACGTATTTGCCTAAGATCTGTTTTTAATCTCTTCTCTGATCCATATTTGTTAAGGAATCAAGAAGAGTAAGAAAAAACATTGTGTGGCACTAATCACGAGACACACCTCAACACTAAAAACTGCCTCATCCTTTTAATCTAATGGCCTATCAAGCTTATCCTTTCCCTCCCTCCATCTCTGGGTGATTAATAATCAACACAACCCGGCCTACGTGATCAATGCATCTTAGAACAAAGCACAAGTCGCACAAACACATCCCAGCTTTTGTTTTACCTAAAAAGGCCCGGCCACCATTTGTCCCAGCCTGTGAAGTGTTTGCCAAATGCACCGTTATTATGTGTGGTTTCGTCATTAACAGGTTTAAGAACTTTGCTTTTGTGAAACCGTTTGTCCTCAAGAGCCCTCAACACCACAAGGCAAATCCATCACAACTGTTTGTGAAAGAGTAAATACAGGTGGACACATCAGTTTATGAAAGAGAAAAGAAACTAAATGCTTGATCTCTTGTGACAGAAAGAGAAAACTTGTTAGAGGCTTTTGACGCTTATCTGCAGCTAGAGCCAGCTTAGGTTATGCAAACAGCCCTTTCTGCACACACTCAAAAGCAGGGGGTCAAGGAGCTCTTGACCTGTCTGCAAAAAAAAACAAACAAAAAAAAAAAACAAAAAAAACAAACCACACTTCACCCACAAGGCATAATGAAGCAGAGAGAGATCCAGTAAAGGGAAATTTCCACTATGAATGCTGGGAAGCAAGCTTCAAACAAAAAGCCTAATTACCACAGCGAGGTGAAAGACACGAGGTTACAAACGATTCTGTGTCACAGCAAGACAAATGGACACAACCCACAGAGCCACCCCCACAAACACAGGGAAATATGGACTCGCAAATTATGAAGTCTCCATACTTCTTTAGCTGACACTTTCACTTCCTCATCGTTTTCAAAAAAGCCTTCGGTCAGTATAATAATGGCAGCACATTCCCAATCAGAAGACCTACTGTCACAAAATAGGCCAGCTCACAACTTCCCTTCAAATGAAACAGTGTGACTGAAATAAGGTTCCAACATTGCCTTTGTAGCATCCTGCATCACCATAGACGAGCGCAATCAGTGACCATCTTTAACTCTGTATTCGCTTGTAGTCCTATCACTCATATCTGAATTACTGAACATGCACACCCAACAACCACACCAATACAGGTTCTGGACTAGCTGGTCGTAAGCCTCCACACATACCATGTCACACTGTCATAGCAAGCCATCAAAGCCAGTGAGTGAGATAAAAGGGCAAAGGTGGTGATCAGCTGGCTGTCCACAATGTTAAGACTCTAACGTCTAACAATGCCACACCTTTATACACCACACAATTTAATCAGTCACTTAGTGGGGAAAGTTGCCCATTCAGTGCTGCCAATTCCACATTAAGAGATGCTGAAAACGTTTTTCAGCACTAGAATATCAGGGTGATTCTGGTAACGTCCAGTCAGACATTACCAGAATCAGTGCAGGAGTGTACCCGTCAAACATTTTATAATGGGTCACGCTCCATATGAACATCTTTGACACTTTACAGAAAATGTATCTAAAACGTTTCCTGCTTTATATTAGTTTGTAGTCAAGCACTATTTTTGGACTCTTAGCCAGCGCTACCCTTAGCTTTCACAGTGAAATGCTAATAAGCAGCTCAAGCAATTAGTAGACCGGCCACTGCAATTCATGATTTCAATTCATTTATTTTTTTAAATAAATAAAAAATTTTAGAAAGCATGTTTTTATATTAATAGCCATAGTTTGTTTTTTTTGTTGTTGTTTTTTTAAACAGACTAAAACAAACAAAAAAAAAAAACTTCAAACTTCAAAAACTACAAAGAAACGAGCATTTCTGTATACGTTTTGGCTTACTTTGTGCATGTGACTGTCCATGTCAGATTTAAAAACCCAGATTTTAAAAAAACAAAAAACAAAACAAAAACCAGCTCTAGCCCACACTGTAAAATGTAATTCTAGCTGTTTGTTATTTCAACATATTATTCTATATCAGTTTGACGATAGATGACTGAAGTTGTTGTTATAACATAGAATTACAAGTTAAAAACGTCCCAATTACACCAAAAAAAGCTAACTTGAAAACTCATGTCCAGCTAAATCAGAAACTTATGTGAACTTGACAATGCGGGTAAGTTGAGCACAGCAGGATTCAAAACTGCCTCACGTGACTGCTACCGAGGTGCATCATGGGGAATTGGCGGTTAACGACATGCTCACTTTACTTGGACGTTTTCTAATCGTCTTCTTTGGAATATGCTTTCAAGGTGAGTAACATTGGTTATAACTATAAGGAAAGAGAACTACAAAAGTTGGAACATGTTTTGAATTTATGGCATGATGTGTGTTTTCTCTTTTACCGAAATGTTTGCTTTAGCTAATGTAACTTTAGCCGACAAGGTCCAGCTTGTGTGTCATGACCAAACTTGACCTAATAAACTGACACATGGCCTTCTTTATGGGTTTAATGTGGCGCTGAGCAAATCACAAGTATTGTGCCGCTAGCTTTAAGGTTGTGCACTCACCCTGTTGCGATATTAGCAAGCTAACTCAGCTAATTAATAAAGCTTATTTCATATTGTCTCTGTACTTGTAAATTTCTTTCAAGTTCACAGGCTGTTGTATTTTGGTGGAAGTTCATTTTGGCAATATTTCCAATAACTGGCTGGGTTCAAAAAAGAACTTTTGGCAGGACTCCGATGCTTGTTGTCATCTGTTTACCCTCTGTAATCACTTAAGTTGTTATTAACTGCTGCATGCTAAGCTGCAAGAGTGCACTGAGGACTGAGACAAAATATGGTCTACAAACCAGCATTATATTAGTTTTTATCAGATAGTCCTCCAGTGTGTTTATTTTTTGCTTTAATTCTATTGTGCAGTTATTTGTTACCCTGAAATGCTTATTATGTAACAACAGCTCACCATTTTAACTTATTTTTGAACTCTTGTGATCAGTATGACTAGATTGTGTGAGTTTCCATACTAAAAGAGCTGCAGTGATAAAATAATTGGCATCAGAGACACTGATTTTTGGCATGGTATACTGCAGAAGTTTTTTTTTTTTTTGCATAATTTACCTTTTAATTAAACTGCATTCTCTGTATTGTAACAAAACTAACATTGTTTATATGTCAGAAAATTAGCAAACATGAATAAATGGCGAAAACAATATAATTATAACATATATTTTTATTTTACTTATTTTAGGTCTGTGAAGCCAAACTTGATGCTGGGGATTTATTTTTGTCAGTGGAGTCAAATGGTAAGTTACAATTTGTGCATTTTGTCATACTGGAAACACCTCAGATTATATTGTAATTTAATAGCTCTGTAGAACAAATGATATAAAGATTGTAGTGTCAGGGTACTTCTTAAGAAGTAATATGGCACTATTGATGATCACATGCAGGTGGCATAAACTAAATATTCAGGCGTGTTACCAACAAATGATTCATTAACAAAAGCAATGGAGCAGACTGTTTAGGTTCTTGTGGTTGTAATAACATCCATAACTGCAAGTTTGTCATTAATTTATTTTCACAGGTCTAGATGATCACATCTGTCTTTGTCATTTAAATGAGGTGGACTTGCAAACTTTGCGCTCTTTGGGGTAAATTGCTGTCCACTACATATACACAGAATCTGCACAGTATTTCAGATCTAAAAGGGAGTATGTAATGGACTTGCTGGCTTTAATGTAAAAAGCCTGTTGTGTAACTTTAATGAGGCAGTTGGACTAAAACAGTATTGCTCATCAAGGTAAACATCTGAGGAATAAGGAAATTGTTACTTGTCCTTTTACTCAGTGTTCTTTTTTAATCGCACGTTTACTAAAGTTTTACATCACATAAGTCATTTTCACAATCATTCTACTTTAAAAGATTTCAAGACAGAGCTTATTGTTCTCTGAACTTCCTTGTTTGCTGAGCGGCAGGTAAAGTGCATCTTTTGTTTGTTTGCTTTTTGTGTGTTTGTGTTTTCTCTAATGGGCCTCAGATGACTGTTTGCTTAAATTTGGGTCTCAAAGAATCTTTTTTAATTCTGCCTGTACTCTCCACCCCTCTTCTTCTATTGCTCAGGTTGAAGCAGAATTTGCCCGTCTTACATCTGTTGACCTGAAAGGGTTCCTTTTGCTGTGCTTGACCATTATGGAGAGGTTCGTGGAGCTGTACAAAATCAAGAGCGGCATAGAAAGGCTAACTAGGCTCATAAGATGCTTCGGAGATGATGTAAGTGTTCAACTGCGAAATCTAATCCTTTGTTTAAGTTTTAGGTTATCCAGTTCAACTGATGAACTCATTGAAAGAAAGCTGATAAGTAAAGTCTGTCATCATATTTCACAACTGGACATTTAGTGTGGTAACTTTTACAGAATCTATGTATATTGGTGGTAGGTTGGATATCATATTCTACTTGAATGTCCTGATAAGCCTGATTCAAAATCTCCAATGATAATCATATATTGATGGAATTATGCATCAAAAAGCTGTGAATTTGGAGCTGTCTACATGCTTCATAAACACTGTTTAAAAAGTGTTTTTGTTTTCTTTTGACTTCTTTGACCAGAGCCCTACACAAAGGAAGAGGACAGAGGACCTCATTTTCTAAAGGAAGATCCCTCACACACTTTCAAGACTGTGAAGGTTAGCATTGTTTCTTTTAGTAAATTTAATAATGACAGCACCACAGTGGATTTTAAATGAAACATGTGGCATCTATGAAACAACAGATGCCACATGATAACATGTGTACTTTTTCCTCACCAAATGTATTATTACAAGATCTTTGACACTGGATTTGGTCTGGGTTTCAGAGAAACTAACTGGCAAGCTAGCATTGATATTATTAGTGTCTTGTGTTTATTCATGTCTTCACCAGGGTCTTTGACATTTCGCTGCTGTACTGTTCACTTCAGCTTTACGTTTGATTTCTCACATTGTATATTGTAATGGCAGAGATATTAGGATATTTAAGGGGCTGCAGTGGCTGCTACAGCTGTGGGGGCAATACTTTGGTGAAATGTCCTGGACCCTGGAAAAGAGACTGTGTAGACTGGGTAAGCAATTAAAGGTTACTGGCCGAGAGTCATTGGGCAGCTGGGTAAAGGTGGATGTTGATATTCAGTGCCAATTATGCAACCTGTTCAGCCATGTCTATATGCTCTTTTTCATGCTGTTAATATAGGGGAAAAATAAACTTTAATCAATAAACTGATTAAAGAAGCATTGTCTATGGAGCCATAATCTGATCCTGTAGTGTAGCTGCAGTTTGCACATTTCATGTATTCTCAGCCAGATTTGGTTTAGAGCACAGCCAATATTTAGCATAAGTAGATTTAAATTCACACACTGGTGATGGCAAGCTACATTGTAGCCACAGCCGCCCTGGGGCGCACTGACAGAGGCGAGGCTGCGGACACTGGCACCACGGGCCCTCTGACCACCACCAGTAGGCAACAGGTGAAGTGTCTTGCCCAAGGACACAACGACTGAAACTGTCGGAGCCAGGGCTCGAACCGGCAACCTTCCAATTATAAGGCGAACTGTCAACTCTTGAGTCACGATTCAGTCATCCACCCATGTATGTGAATGACTGAATGTGTAAAGCACTTTAGGTCCTTAGGGGCCTAGTAAAGCACTATACAAATACAGGCCATTTACCATTTAAATTGAAAATTTTGTTTGAATTCTGCAATTGAAGACATGCTCAGTTATTTATGAACATGGTCTTTGTTTAAAGCAAGAAATGGATTTGTAACATGGGGTGCATATCTCATTCTGAAAAAACTTTAACAACTAATAAGTGTTACCCAAAGCCAATCACCATCATCCAAAGCATCAGTATGGCTCTTCTTTGGAAAGACATGAATTGTTAAGCACACGGGATATTGTGTAATTGTAATTGTGTAATTTTTTTTTTTTTTTGTCTTTGAACCCTTTTATAGCCGACAGGTATTGAAGACACGTTTTCTAAGAGGATGAAAGTTGGCATTGCGATGGTGAAAGAAGAAGACATCATCGATGTGTTGGTTGTCCTTGAGGCGGCAGTAATCCTGTCTAATCTGAGGGATGTCTCAAGTGCCATTTCCATGCTGATGGGCCTTCTTTTGCCCTCAACATAGACTATCCAAAGGAACTTAAGGACATCTTTGAAGTCATTCAGAACATCCTAATGAACATTGGTGGAAGGCAGTGCATCTCACTAGTGCATGGTCTAAGAAACAGACTCTGGCAGAAAGCCATGCAGAACTGTAATTGTATGATCCTTAGTGTTAAGGACAGTTTTATTTTACTGTTTGTTTTTTATTCTTGCAAGTTCTCATTCTCACTTTTGTATGTCACTAAATGACTACACTTTACATTCAGATTAGACAATTACTCATTTGTTCATGGTTTAAGAAACTTATGTGAACAACAATATAATGGTGGACTTTGCAGATGCTTATCTCATGCAAGTCAGTAGTTTTTCCTTTGTTTTGCAATTGAGCAGACTCAAACTAATGTTTCTGAAATATCCATATTATCAAATGTTTCAGAAGCATGCAGTCATTTTCAGAGATATTGGTTCTGTGGAATTTGTTGCAATTGTAAACGAAGACAAATACAAGAGTTTGATGTCTTAGTTATTATAAACTGATCTTTACTGTCACTTATCAAAGGTTTTGTACTATTTTAATATTTCAAGTTTTATGCTAACAGGTGTGACTGAGCACAATGAAGTTTAAAAATTTTGTAAATGTAAAGAATAACTTTTCTAAAATAGCAAGTGTCCCGTTGATACATTACATTAATGCAGACTTTATGTTGTTACTTCACAAGAATCACTACTGCTCCTAGAGTATTGGTCAGAATTTCATCTTCACCCAAACTGGGCTCAAGACCAAGTTCAAATTTATTGTTTCACAGGGAGCAGCCTTTGAGTTTTGATGGATTGTGAGAAAGATGAGCTACGTCACTGATTTTTCTGTTTCTCAGATGACTAAGATGGCACAATAAATGGTGAATGTTGGGTGCTCATGAGTAATTGTCTTGTCATGTTCTTAAAACAAACTTTCTGTATGAAATGATCAGATAGACTTTAATGGAATCTGTGGGTTTTATTTTTTTTCTGTAAACAACAGAAAATTAATTTAAAGGAATGTAGATATTTAAACCTGAGATCTAAGATAAACCTAACAGGTAGTTTTGCTGAAATGGATGTTAGAAAGCCAAAAAAAAACAAAACAAAACTTAAGATGTTTAATACACATTTTTCTTTACATCCAGTCAATCAACTCTGATAATTAAAATGAAACTGATTTACAAGTTCACTCAGCTACCTTAAGGAGCTCAGTTAATTAATAAACTTAAATCAACTTAGCTAACAAATTATGTTAGTTAAGCTAAAATAGATTCCTAAGTTAAAAGAACTACTAAAGTATTTGAATTAACTAAAAAACCCAAGTCAACTGAACTAGGACAAGAGTTTAAACAATAGATTATTTTAATTTAGCTGAAAGGGTTTTCCCAAGTAAAGATGACAATTAAAGGAGTTGAACTGACTAATAAATCTCAGTCAACTAAACTAAGATGAAAGTTTAGACAACATGTGATTTTTCATTAAGATAACAATTGGTTGTGTTATAAGAACAAACTCTATTTCTTGACTTAACTTAAAATTTTAAGGCAGCCCTTTACCTCATATTTTTAAGTTGAAACAACAAGTTATATTTTACAGTGCAGCTACTAGGCTACTTTTACAGGTTTCAAATGATAAGCCAAGCCTCTGCTGATATCATTATTTTCTTCTAATAGTAAAAATATATGATCCAATGCAAAGATTTCTCATTGTTAGATGGACAGTAACTTTTTGTGGAAAGAAAAAAAAAAAAAAAAGGAACGTTTTGATAATAGCAATGTTATTGGGAATGTTTTTCTTCAGAAGAAGAAGAAGAAGAAGAAGAAGAAGAAGAAGAAGAAGAAGAAGAAGAAGAAGAAGAAGAACTGTTTTTCATTTGTTTTTTCTGGCCCCTGATTGTTCTTTGAAGACGTGACAATCTTGACAAGCAGAAAAGAAGTAAATAAACTACATATCTAACAGCATAGGGTTAAGGTTGGAAGTATTTAAGTATTTAAAATGAATAAATAACATACGTGTTAGCATCTTACAACTATCATAATGCAACGTGATGGCATCTCTTGTTGCCATCCACTCCCTTTCAAACTCTAATTTAAACTCCAGATTGCAACACAGACACTGTCCATTATGTCCTTTGTCCAGGGTTATTTTTGGACTCTTTATAGCCGCAGGAGACATTACAACACTTTCCATAACTTTATTAGCATTCCTCGTGACGAGTAAACCAACTGTTTTAGCGCCTCCAAGAAGCTCGCGTGTCGTGTGCAGTCCGTGTTTGGCACCAGAGTGATCACTTGGTTAATTATTACATGTTCGCACAGTTTTGCAAGTAAATTGGAGCAACACCGACAAACAGGATTTCATTTTATTGCTTATGATAGCGGTCGCCATGGAAAATGTCATAAATATTAGCCTGTGACGTCTGATGGGATACTCACACCACTGTACAAGACCTATTAAAACCTTACGTTTGAGCTAAAAAAAAATTTAAAAAAAATGGAAAAAAATCAGCATCAAACAGTTTTGTTACAACTTCTTAGAAGAAGAAGTCTTTAACATTTGCTCAGTTATTTACTCTCTTGCTCATTTGATAAATGATTTGCTAATGTTAGCCTTGCATTGACAGTTATGAAGGTCAAAAATATTACTTCTTGACTGAAGGTGTCATTTGCGTAACAAAAGATGTGCATATGCTTACGTATACACTAGATTCACACCATATACCATTCAAACAAGCGCAAATTTAACTTTATGTTCTTGAAGAAACAGCCGAAAATCAGCTACACGCACAAACTGACGTGTTAGTCTGATGTTAGCCGACAATATGTTGAGGCTGCTTTTCTGCCAGTGTTTCTGTACAGCCAGCCTTTCAGCCTTCCTAACAGCCAAACTACACTGGCCTCTTTGAGCATCCACTGCCCACAACAAAACCCACACAACCACCACGACTGCCAATATTGCACAAAGACACCATGTTACTACAACCCACGGCGAGGGGATGGGGGGCAGAGAGAGAACTCATTTATGATAAAAGAGGTTATTCGCACACTGGAGCTATTTTTATTTGATTCCATTTCACAATTTTTGTTCCTGTAACAATCTTCTATATGCTGTGAAGTGAGCAGAGATTAACAAAGGAGGTAGTCTGAACACATTTTTTCTTCCTCCCTCTTTCTTTCCGAGAGCTGAAGGAATGGGCACGAGACCCTGCCAGGGTGACAGAGCGTCCAGCGCTGAATCAGCGGGTCGCAAGTTGTGTAATCTCTCACACAAACACACACACACAGATTAGCAGAGGCAGGGTGGAGAGAGCCGAGTGTGTCTGTGTGTGTGTGTTTGTGCAAAGAAACTTCAAGAAAAAAAGAAACAGAGGCCCAAACAAGTGTTACAGTTGTGGGTCCTCTTAATTTAAAGCCTCAGTGCCGCTGAATGGATCCAGTTGGCCTATAAGACGAGTCTCTTAAAACAGCCAATTCTGTAGGCTTGGCCAAAGTTTTGTCAGGAAAAGTTCAACTAGACACACACACAACACACACACACACACACACACACACACACACACACACACACACACGAGGCAGATTCTCAGCTTAAAGTCTGCCCTGTAACCATTCTGAGGGATGTGCTCAAATTTACCAATTAAAAGCCCTCACTTAGTCCTCATATGGAGTGGGAACCTACAGGCCCTGATCTCTATTCATTTGAGGCCCTGTTGCATTAAAATGTGTGGAGCCCCCTGCTGTATAAATCACGTCTAAAATCAGTAATCCAAAGCTGCATGTAGACATTCTGGGACTTCTGACAACTGCTTGTGTAATGTGTAATAAAAAAAGCAAGATAAAGAAGATGCCCTACGATAACAATGGTGAGCCAGATGTGGGTGCTGCACGAGACACTTGCATCACATCTTGCTGCACATTATGCATGGACATGCACACAACAGGTTGCCTCTGCACCCAAGCCGCTAATCAACGATGAATTGATTCATTGTCTGATGCTGGTGGTTGTAAACACATCCAGAGCTCCTGACACTACCAGTAATTCCTATGACACGTGCATGTTTGCCCAAACCATCTAACAGGCATTTAATGTATTTGCCAAATAGCGCTTGTATTGTAGCAGTTTAAATCTTGACAAAAAGCTGTCCAGCAAGATTCATTTACTTATTGGCAGTCAGATATGCATTGCAAAATTTACATTTAGCTAATAAAGCATCTAATTGTACGGTTGCGTTCATCGGTTCGAAATGGATGCAGTATTGTTTGATGCAAACTGGTATAATTTGTAGGCCGAATTAATAAACTCACTTATACATTAAGACTGCAATTAAGTAAGTAACTTCTTATATGGTATTATGACAATACAGACGACTCTTACGGCCAGATTATTTTTTAACAGTGGAGTTTGGCTGAACTCTTGCGTGGGTGTATCGGCTGCTACCTGTTGACAGAGCCAAATCCAGATGTTCGAACAAACACCTTTACTTCAAGAGCTACAGCGAAGCCACAAGCCGGAGAAATTCAGTGTGTGGTGTTCACCAGTTTAGTAATTAGCTCATGTTAATTCACAAGAATACATGACATGCAATTACGGAATTAAGGACACATTAGCCAGACACAGCAGGCTTCCGACACCGCAAACCTCGGCCATTCACGTGAGAACACCCGGAGGTTGAACTTCGTTTAAAAAGTGACAATTTATACTTAAAACTTGTGTTTTCTACCTCATACACACTCCACAAGAAATTTCCACAGTCACATAAGCACGCCATTGAATACGGCACGTACATACTGTCCCACACTTCATTCATTACATCTCTATTCCAGCTTTTGGCCACACTTGGCTCACACGTTGCTCTTTATCGTTGGCTTCCAACAGTTTAACGAGCAAAACGGGCACAAGGTGGCTTCTCCGCCAACCCAAGAGAAGTGGACGCACTGTCGGACAAATGAACAAAGTTCAGAGTGGTGACAAGCGAAGACTTACAAGAGTTTGTTCATACTGCAGCGCCCGCTGATCTGACCCGTCTCCTGCCATGGTTCAGCTCGCGGTTTTCAGCTCGCCAAGTGAAAGGAAAAGCCGACAGCGTTATCGCTCTGTGTTCTCACTGATTAAAGCATTAGTTTTACTGTAGTTTCTGTTAAGGAGTTCACAAAAGGAACTCCAAGTAAAGACTGTGTACTGGTTACAGTAAGTTCCTTCATTTTATAGCCTCAAGTTCTCAGCAACATAGAAGGCTGAGGCGGAGCTTTTGGTTTGCTAGTTTAAGTGGGAGGTGTCAGTCAAACCAGAAGGAACCTCTGGGTTGTTGATGGTTTTTCTTTTACCTTTAATCCTTTTCTTTAGATAAAAATTACAAAAAAACAAAACAGTCTAGTTTAGTATACATGCTTGTGTTGTTGTTGTGCATGTAATCAGGGAATTCATTAAAGATTAAATGATATGAGTAACTTTTAAATTAAAGCCTTCTGAGCTGGTCCAATCCTCTTCAGAACCCCCCAAAAAACAAAGGACGATCAATCTAACCGTTTTCATAAGGAACAGTGCTGCAATCAGATGGTAGAGCTCCTACTGACTCCTCATCTCACAGTAAACATTTAGACTTATAACAGGAAATGCACAGGTTAAAGTGTGCCTCACTGTGTCTGAATGCACAATAACAGACCCCTGGGACTGAACAAAATGTGCCCATTTTTTAATGTTGGAAATAGAAATGTCTGCATTTCGGTGGGGGGACAAAGCTCTTTTGAGTTAAGCACTCAATTGTGTTCTGAAAAAATAACCCAGACCGACCGATTTATGCCCACAAATCACAATGGGCATTTTCAAAATTACTGAGGTTAAATCACTGAATGACACAGGCTGCCTGAAACACAGTATGTGTGAAATGTTCTCTTTGGTGTCATATCTCTTTACTAAATAGTGAAATCTATATCTCATTTTAGCTCCTTATTTCTGCATTAAGCTAGCTGCAACAGACACAATGCACCAGAAGCTCCAGTGATAGGATAGGTGTTCTACAAGGAATGCAATCTCTGAAATATCTCTGACACAGATGAATCCATCTTTTTTTTTAAGTGTGATTAATGCAAATTTTTCCCTGACATGACCCAATCTTTAAAGGTTGCTTCAACCCTGATGTATCGCATCACAGAGATATCAGCTAAAGTTAAAACATTGTCAGGCTGTATTCTCATGTAATATGAATTGGAACCACATCGAATCCAGCATTTGTACCTAATTCGCGTTAATGTTTAGCCTGTAGTTACAAGACCAGAGATGATGCAGTTTAGAAGCATTAGGTTAGGTAGAAGTCGTCTATTATAATTTCAAAAGTACATAGAAGTATGTAATCCTGGTTGGGGTGGACAACTACACTTAATGTTTTTGGTAAAATGCTACAACCTTGTGGTGAAAGTTTCCATTTAATATTGGTTTACATTTAAATGTATTTGAGAAGATAGCTGAAAACCTCTGAAGATTTGTTTGGCCTCTAACCACACTTTCAAAAAATTTGTGTTTAACTGACTATCTGCAGATATAATTCATGGTGACCTAATGCGATCTATCTGATGGATTTGCCACATATTTACTACAGTATTTGAGGCTTTAGTGAAGTATTATACCATGATTATACCAGCTGACCTGTCAATACTGACAACCAACAAGCTACACTGTGTAAAGTATTCATTAAAATTCCATGTGCCTTAATATACCCTGTCTTATGGTAGTCCATCTAATTGATGCATTTCACTCTGTCTTAAGGGATGAAAGATATGACATTTTCACAAAGCTACACTGCAAGCAAGAGTAAAATTTGAAGCAGTTCATTAAAATCTCTAAGATTATGTAATCTAATCCCTTTTCCATTTTCTGATGCCAGGAGGAAGTGTAATTTTATTTTGCCATTGTTTTATACATTATATTTACAGACACAGCAAGCTAGTTTATTCAAATCTAATAACATTCTGTATATTTTCTTAGTATTTGTTACTTGCTAGCACAAATGCTAACATGCTTAAGTAGAAAACTAAAATGGTTCATATTATTAAAAAGAACTATTCCAAGTGTTGCGAACATCAATATGTTGCCAGTGCAGACATGTTAGCATGCTAGGATGCTAGAACTTTAACTATAAAGCTGTATCAACACAAGGATGACAATGAGGGATTCACTCATCATGTATCACTTTGAAGGTGATGGTTAGTCTCTATTGGACATTCCAGCCTGTGGCTACCCAGGAAACCCTCGAATGTATTTGCTGGCAGGTTATCTGTGAGTCACCGGTCCCCTAGTCTGTCTAAACCTATAAGACAGGTTACTTTCACAGTACTGACTACTAAATATTTCCTTGTTATTGTTTTCTTTAGGTGGTGAATCATCTGAAGCACTAGGTATTTGTTGTTTGCGCTGCACAAGGGAGTGATCCATTTCTCCCTTCATTAACCAATTTGCCATCAGTCAGGGTCTTTGGAAATTAGCAAATTTTGTTTAATTGTATGCTATACAGCAACTGAGACTTAAACCCAGTAGGAAAATGTTTTTCCAGTTAATAAATCTAGTAAGAAGTAACCTAGAGGCTTTTGTCAAAGCCTTCCATACAATGTGACTTATTTTTGCAGTCATGGGGTCGCCCCCTTTTGGCAAATTCAGGCACTTCTACTAGGTTTCATTTTGTAGAACCAGAAACTACATCCATCATTAATATACAGTTTATAGAAGAATGATCATTTTTGCATTGTAATTTTGAGGATGTTAGCATTGTGATACTGGCATTTAGCATTTTTCCCCTGAGGTACAGCCTCACAGAGTTTTGAGTCTGACTGTAGATGTTCAGTCTTGTTAAGTAAGACACAAAGACACAATATCCCATTCTGCTTATCGTTTTGCAATAAGATACTGTCAAATAAAATAATCACATCTGAAAGATTATGCCTTGAAATAAAAGATAGAAAGTTATTGATCTGAGCTGAAACCACAGACAATCAGATCAATGCAGAGAAAGCTCACTCTCACTCGGTATCACTTGAACAAACCTTTTCATGTGCAGAGGTTAACCATTCTAAGGATATTAACTGCTATCCAGTCGAACAAAGATAACTCTTCCTGAGGTCAATAATGTGTTTGATTTAATTTGTCTTCAGAAACCTGATACTGAGAAACTCAGGTGTTTGATGTTCTTTTGCAGTGATGTGAAACAAATACTTGGAACCTATTCATAGCTGTCAGCGGGGAGTTCAACCTGAGATGAAACTCTACAAAAATACACACTTGAGCTCACTGCTGTTGGACAGAAGAGGTTAATCATTAGAATAGCACTGCTTTGTGTGAATCTCGTTTGAAAGCGTCAACCTTTGTAGATTCAGCTCCTATCTTGTGGAGCTGCTGTTTTTAAGGTTACGCAAGGGTTCGCATTCTTGAAACTCATGACTCACAATGGAAAATGACTGGAGGTATGTGATAAGCAGAAACACCAGCTGATCAACAGCAGTCATCCATCTATTTTCTACCACTTATCCGGATCTGTGCAGTGATGGCACAAAACATTTATTGAGGGATCTATCTTCCCTACTACATCCTCCATCTCTAATCAGAGTGAACCGAGGTATTTCTAGGCCATCTGGAGTATAAGTAATGCCTCTGGGTCTCTGGCCTCTGCCTGGTTCACTTGTTGTATTTGAGAATGTCCAGAATACTTCCACAAGGCAATGGTTGTATATAGAGATTGAAAAAGAAAATCAACCACTTGTGCAGTTAAATTTGTCTAGTTATCACCCAAAGTGCATGTTCGTTAGCAAGAGCTGAAAGGGGTCACAGGTCTGAAAATGGTGACAGCTGAAAAACAAAACTGGAGCCTTTAAAACAGCACGCCACGCACCAAAATGGTGGCCATGTCCCTTTTTTGTTATATTAATCTATTTTGAGAGAGTTGGCTAAGCTGTCGTGAAATGCAGACTCTGACACAGATGGGTGAAATGGAAACGTATTGTATGTTTAATGATTGCTTTTTAGGTTACATAGTCCAAAGGAACAACATCCAGCGGGAAAGAAGTCAAAGAAAGAAGTCATGCGAGCAGGAACGAAACTTACGGGTAACACTTCATGTTGGAAGACTAATGCACCGGCAAAACGCACAGGAAAACTGAAGCTTCTTATACACACAGGGTTCTTAGGGGAAGTTATTACACTAGCAAGGAAAACTCTGATGTACAATCAAGGATACAAGACTAAGGGAAGTAAAACTGAATACTAAACAAATGAGACAAAAGTTATCAAAAAACAGGAAAGAGACTAACTAACTTAATAACAAGATATGGAAAACACAGACGAGGCAGAATAAACTGAAACAGGGATAATAGGCAAACTCAAAACAAGAACAACAAAAAAAAGGATAACAAAACTAAAAGTGAGAATGGAAACTCACAGTGAAATTCCAAAAACTCCAAACACCGGGTCAAAAGACCTATGACCGTGACATAAATGATGAGGCAGCTAGTCTGAAATAATTCGTACATTGTTCTTAAGGAGACCACAAAGTTTATCACAGTTTATTTGGTCATTAAAAGTCTGCAAATTAAATATCTTACCCTCAAGAAGACCAGTTTTTCTCTGATCAATATTATTATATCCTTGATGAAAATGCAGTATTAAAACTTAGTGAAACTTGCTGATTTAAGTCATGTTTTTCCAGTTCAGAGATTTTACTGCCATATACAGGTATATCATTTTACACAGAACAAGGTTTGGGGCTAGGTCCAAATTCAGTCTAAACAGTGTATGTAGGATCTTGTCCAATGTCCATAATGTATCTGGCTATCACATATACATCTGAATAACTTTTCTTCATTTCTATTGTTGCTGAAGAA
Source organism: Oreochromis aureus (assembly GCF_013358895.1). Classification (NCBI taxonomy): domain Eukaryota; kingdom Metazoa; phylum Chordata; class Actinopteri; order Cichliformes; family Cichlidae; genus Oreochromis; species Oreochromis aureus. The sequence continues at coordinate 34,895,167 of NC_052955.1, forward strand.
AATGGAAATATGACTTCCAGTCTTTTATTGAGATATGTCTTTGAAAGATTTCAAGAATTCATCTTTTAAATAATAAAGCTGTTGTTTCCGCTCTCTCTCTCTCAGTCTCTCTGTTTAGAATACCCTCATCTGACTATCCTCGTGTTCATTTTACCTTGGTCGTAATTAGTACCCTTTTTAAAACACATTAATATATATATACTTTTGGTTTGGGTCTGTCCTTACCATATCTGTACATGTGATAATGTTTTTAACTGCTCTACCAAGATATAATCAGATATTACAGTTAGGTCCATATGTATTTGGACACTGGCATAAGTTTTTTTTTTTTTTATCCATTATAGTTATATAATAGATATGGATATAATGTGTAGACGCTCAGCTTTCATTAGAGGGTATCAGCATTCAAACTGGATGAAGGGTTTAGGAGTTTCAGCTCATTAATAGGTGCCACCTTCTTTTTAAAAGGACCTACAGTAATTGGACTATTGGCACAAAGGCTATTTCAGGGACAGGTGTGGGTAATTCCTTGAGTTCATTTGAGGTGTGGTGCTTGCATTTGAAAGATTTTGCTGTGAGCAGGCATGTGGTCAAATGAGCTCTTCATGCAAGTAAAACAAGCCATCCTTAAGCTGGAAAAACATAAAAAATCCATCTGAGAAATTGCTAGGATGTTTCAAGTTGCAAAATCTACACTTTTGTACATCCTCAGACAGAAAAAAAGCACTGGTGATCTCAGCAATGCAAAAATACCTGAATGTCCACAGAAGACAACAGTGGTGGATGATCACAGAAACATTTCCACGGTGAAGAAAAACGCCATCACAACATCCAACCAAATGATAAACACTCTCCACGAGGTAGGTTTATCAACATCCAAGTCAACCATAAAGAGAAGACTGCATGAAAGTAAATACAGAGGGTTCACTGCAAGGTGCAAACCACACATTAGACCTCAAGATAGAAAGGCTAGATTGAACTAGCCCCCCCCCCCAAAAAAAGTCCAAAAAAAGCCACAAAAAAAAAAGCCAGCACAGGGAAAAACATTCTTTGGACAGATTAAACCGGCCTCTACCAGAATGATGGCAAGAAAAAAGTATGGAGAAGGTGTGGAACAGCTCAGAATCCAAAGCATACCACACTATCAGTAAAACACGACCAAGGCAGTGTGATGGCTTGCATGGCTCCCAGTGGCACTGGGACACTAGTGTTTATTGATGATGTGACACAGGACAGAAGGTAATTCATTCTAAGGTGTTCAGAGACATACAGTCATAATACAGATGGACAATTACCCAAAACATGCAGCCAAAGCAACCCAGGAGTTTATTAAAGCAAAAAAAAAAAAAAAAAAAGGAATTTTCTTCAATGGTCAAGTCAGTTACCTGATCTTAACCCAGCTGAGCATGCATTTCACTTGTTGAAGACTAAACTTCAGACAGAAAGTCCCACAAACAAACAGCAACTGAAAGCTGCTGCAGTAAAGGCCTGGCAGAGCATTAAAAAGGAGGAAAGCCAGCATCTGGTGATTTCCATGAGTTCAAGACTTCAAGCTTTCATTGCCAGCAAATGTTTTCAACCAAGTATTAGAAACGAACATTTTATTTTCAGTTATTTAATTTGTGCAATTACTTTAGATCCCCTGAAATGAAGGGATTGTTTTAAAAAATAATTTAGTCCTCACATTTTCATACAATCCTTTTGTTCAGCTCACTAAAAGTCACTTTAACTGCATCTAAGTTGTTTCATTTCAAATTCATTGTGATAATGTACAGAACCAAATATTTATGGACTTAACTGTATTCTAATGATTAACTTTGACAATGTAGGAAAAGAAGAAATGGAAAGAATTTTTTGTTATTTGGAAGGAAAGTTGACCCCCACTGTCAACTGAGACCAAAGCATGAGAGATGGAAAAATACTTGATGTTAGTCAAGTGCGAAAACCAAACCAAGGACTATAATCTAAAGACAAATAAACAAAGGCTTAATGCCCTGTTTTTCCATTTTTTTTCTCTTCTATTTAATGCACAAAAAATGTGTTTGTCACACCCATATTAACGTAAAAGCAATCACTCACGAGTGCTAATGCAAAAGCTCATGGCTATTATTTGACTGTGCGACAGCTTGTTTGCTGCAGGCATGCAAGTGTGACAGATCGGGCTGTGAAGGGGTAAACACACCTACAGAACACTAAATTAGAAAGCTGACACCCGAGCACTTGAACGAATTGCCGGTAATTTCCTTTTTACGCAGTTAGTGTATGTATGTGTTTGCGTGTTTTGAGTGTAAGTTCGTGAATAATATTCTGTTAGAACACAAAGAAAGCTTCGAACACTGTGGCGGGAACACTCAGCGTCTCAGAGTCTAATGATTAAACCAAACGCTGGCTAAATGATCAGTGTCTTGCGCAACTTAACTGGTCAGTGGGAGAGCCGGAGGCCTGAGTAGTGACAGGGCTAAAAAAAAATTTTAACTTTACACGTGGGAGACTCAGGTAGGTGAGCACCTTTTGTGACAGGAGGTGCTCAGTTGCGAAGGCTCTACCCTTCGCCAGATTTCTCCTTTCCACACAGTCTGTGTCAATAAGACAAATCAGTTTGGTAGCAGGAAAAACCACCACATGTCACTCTTTCTAATCCTCTTTTGACTTCTGTGGAAGACACACCTGGCATCCTCCAGCAGGTCTGCTGCTCTCCAATAGCCTGCAAGTGCTTACTGTTATACATCTGTCATTGGACTACAAGTGCGGTTTTCTGGTAGCTGGATCTTGGATTTTATTCTGCTTTACACCTCTACTCCACTGCTCCAGAATTTTATTCAGAAAAACTCTCAAACATCCACCCAGAAAACTTCATCTTACTGTATCATTAATGTTTATTTATAGTATATATCAATCCATCCATCCATCCATTCGCTTCCGCTTATCCTTTTCAGGGTCGCGGGGGGCGCTGGAGCCTATCCCAGCTGTCATTGGGTGTATATATCAATATTGATCATAATTAGCAACTTTACGATTGTAAATAGATTTTAAAAAAACTTTTAAATGTAAATTTACCAGACATTTGTGAAGTGCACTTCAAAGAGTCTGCTGTCTTTTTCTTTGAACGATGATAATTATAAAAAATAAAATAAAACGAAGAGATAAAATTAGAAATATGAGATGTTTAATGTTTACAGTCCTACCTTAAAAAATAATATTTTACTTTCATTATTGATTTCCAAGAGAAATGTGTAAAAGCTGACAAATCAGTCAATATTTGACACTAAACATTTCGACTGATAAAATCCTCACAATGAAATGATTTGTTGTAGGGGACGTCACAAACTAAGAAAATTGTAAACCTGAAAAACACAAGCAAACTAAAAAAATCGGGGTGGACTCGAGTTTGGACCCAAATGCATGACAACAGCCGAGCGGTGATTGGTTGATTAAAAGTAAAACAACATAGACAGATTCAAAAACCAAAAACCTAAAGTTTAAACAAAGAAAACTGCTGGCAGGGATTCATTGATAAATCTTTATAAAGGGAAGACAATAATAAATAACCAAAGAGAAGTGACTGGGGAATGACAGGAGAAGAATGGGATGCAGAGCGCTCTTTCACCAGCACTAGATTTGTTGTCCAAATCTAGGTGAAAGAGCGCTCACAAAGAAGGAAGTAGGACAAAAAAAAAGGAATAAAAGAGAATTGAAAGTAAAACCAAAGCACAAATAAGCAACACTGAAAGAAGACAATGCCAAAATGACTCACAGACTCAGAAAGGACATGACATCATCAGAGGGCTATGGGTTAAAATTAGATACATACTAATCAACTTAAATATTTAAATCAATTCAAACTAAGTCATAATCAAATCAACAAATATTTCCATGCACTTCCCAGTGTTCAGGAGAAAGGGTGTATTAGAACAGAATAGAATAGAATAGAATAGAATAGAATAGAATAGAATGCCTTTATTGTCACTATACAGTTGTACAATGAGATACAGAGCATCTCCTACTCAGTGCAAACATGCTGGGGGGTACAGTTCTGCAGCGCTATATACATATGGACAATATTAAAAGAGGAAAATGATATATATATATATATATATATATATATATATATATAAAATGTACAAATATACAAGCTGGTTTTTAAAAAAGTAATATGTAATAAATAGTGTTGTGTATATACAGTTGGGTTATTGCACATAGAATTGGTATTGCACAGTGGTGGTCCATAGAGGAAGTGGGAAGAAAAAAAAAGTTGGGGGGCTGTGTTATCGGTGCATGTGTGAGTTCAGGGTGGTTATGGCTTTGGGAAGAAACTGTTTTTGAGTCTGTGGGTTTTTGTGCTGATGCACCTGTGGCGCTTCCCTGACGGAAGCAGGCTGAACATGTTGAAACCAGGGTGGGAGCTGTCCTTGATAATGTTTGCTGCTCTGCTGAGGCAGCGGGAGGAATAAATGTCCATCAGGGAGGGGAGAGGGCAGCCGATGATCTTTTGTGCTGTCTTGACCACACTCTGAAGCCTCACTCTATCCGCCTTGGTGCAGTTGCCGTACCATACCGTGATGCAGTAGGTTAGCAGGCTCTCAATGGACGAGCGGTAGAAGGTCAGCAGCAGGTTGGAGTTCAGCTTGTACTTCCTGAGGACTCTCAGGAAGTGCAGCCGCTGTTGGGCCTTCTTGACGACCGCTGAGATGTTGTCTGTCCAGGAGATGTCAGCAGAGATGAGGACACCAAGGAACCGGAAGGTGTGGACCCTCTCCACTCACTCCCCGTTGATGTAAAGGGGGGCTAAGTCAGTGCTGTGTCTCCTGAAGTTGACAATGAGCTCTTTGGTTTTCTTAGTGTTCAGTGCCAGGTTGTTTTCTGAACACCATGCTGACAGCTTCAGGACTTCCTCTCTGTAGTCTGCCTCGTCTCCCTTTGAGATGAGTCCGACTACCGTGGTGTCATCAGCAAACTTGATGATGAGAGTGTTGTTGTGGGTCAAACTGCAGTCGTGGGTGTAGAGAGAATACAGGAGGGGCTCAGCACACAGCCCTGTGGGGAGCCGGTGCTCAGTGTGCGCAGTGGAGGAGAGATGAGGGCCGAGTCTTACAGTCTGGGGCGGTTTGTGAGAAAGTCTTTTATCCAGGCACATGTGAGAGGAGGGAGGCCAAGAGTGACCAGTTTGGTGATGAGGATGTCCGGGATGATTGTATTAAAGGCTGAGCTGTAGTCCACGAACAGCATTCGGACATAGCTCTGCCGCTGCTCTAGGTGACTCAGCACAGCGTGGAGGGCTGTGGCGATGGTGTCTTCTGTGGATCTGTTTGCGCGGTATGCAAACTGGTGGGGGTCGAATTCTGGGGGGAGGTAATCCTTGATGTGCTGAAGGACTAGTCTCTCAAAGCATTTCATGATTACTGGTGTGAGGGCCACAGGGCGGTAATCATTCAGGTTGGAGATGGGAGACTTCTTCGGCACTGGGATGATTGTGGCTGATTTTAGACAGGATGGGATGGCTGCCTGATCCAGTGAGAGGTTGAAGAGTCTGGTGAAGATAAGGGTGAGCTGGTGTGCGCATGCTCTTAGTACCTTGCCAGGTACTCCGTCTGGACTGGCCGCCTTCCTGGGGTTCACTGCTAGGAGCACATGTCTGACATCGTGCTCCGTTACAGTGAGTGGAGCGGTGCAGGAATCAGGTGAGGGTGAGGATGAGGATGGGAGCAGGGCTGAGGCAGATGAGTGCTGCTGCTGTGGTGTTTCAAAGCGGGCGAAGAAGCTGTTTATTTCCTCTGCCAGCTGCACACTCAGGTTTTCTGTTTTCGCAGTGCTGCCTCTGTGGTCGACGATGTCTTGCATTCCCTGCCACACCTCCCGTGTGTTGTTGCTGGACAGGTGGGACTTGATGTTTCTTTTGTGGTCTGACTTGGCTTTTTTAATCCCCCTTTTCAGGTCAGCTCGAGCAGCCCTGTACAGAGCTCTGTCACCTGACCTGAAGGCGGCATCGCGGGCTTTGAGGAGTGAGCGGACCTCGCTGGTCATCCAGGGTTTTTGGTTTGGGAAAACCCGAATGCTTTTGTCCACAGTCACATTTGCAGTACAGAACTTGATGTAGTATTACTTTGATAAAACAACAATGTGCATTCACATTCAAACATATATGAATGCGAGTAGTAAATGGTGCTTTATTATCAGCATAATGTGCACACATTCCTACCAGTGTAAAGCTTTTAGATATATATATTTTTAATTTTCTGGATGATTTGATGATGAGCCCCAGAAACAAAAATACAGCCGGTAGCCTCTACTTTTATTGTCCAAAATGGCATGCACTTAAAAGTGAAGGAATGAGAGACTACTTTACTCCAGACATTTCATTTACATGTGATGTAGGTGCTTATATTAAATGGTCTTTGATTCAAAGCAGTGCCTGACAGCTGGTGACTCTTGAGGGGGTTAACCAGCTGATAAACAGCTGAGTCAGCCTTTTCAGCCATGCAGTGCAGATATGAGGTGATTTTAAGTGATTTTCTTTTCCATCGTGTCATCAAACATAGAAAATTAAGCAGCTCAACCTTGGTCCCACCTGCGTAATTTAGCCAAAAATAAAGGTTTTCCAAGAAACATTGCAGTCTTCGATCTGCTAAAGGGCAAAACAAACTGCTTGAAAGGCAACAAAGTCACCTTAGTCCATATGAATTTCATGCTTACACAGACAGTGAGACCGATAACAGCCGAATATTTCTGCTTCTTACTTTCTCTCTGATTTGTTAAAGTTGGGCTTTCCATTTTACTGGAACAAATGCAGCTTCTCAAAATGCTACACTTTCCATTGTTACACAAGTTATAGCACAAAGCTTTTCACTCCACATTTCAAGCACATTATCCAATTACATTTGTTTGCCATTTCTAACAGCACTATGCTGTTTTTTAACTGAAATGAGAACCAAATATATGAAGTGTATTTGCATCTAGGTGCACCTAGATGCTCCACTTTAAAACACTGCTGGTATGATTTGAAGCCAGAACACTATGCAGAAGATAGCTGACGGTTTTGCCAGTCCCATTTTTACTCTCCACAAGGGCAATCTGCATGCAGCCAAAACCTGTAACATCAAAAGTTGTCTCTAACATTATCTCTGTAAAGAAGTTTGCAAAGAGCTCAGATATACAATATTTTCCCTCCAGTATTGCAGAAATGGTGTGGCGGTTAGCGCCTGTGTTCAGATCCATCAGCTTGGTTTCCAGCTGGGGCCCTTCTGTGTGGAACATTGACAGTATATGCATACTGTCTATGTTCATAAACAGTATGTTTCCGGGCTGATAAATGACGCCAATGTGGAAGTGCCTAAAAAGCCTGCATTCTGTCTGAATGGCTTTCTGACCTCACCTCTGTAAACACTTTGTGCTTATGATCTCAGTCACATTTGGGTCATAAATAAAATATAGAGTGTGTTTGATCAAACCTGGTCATACTTTGTTTGAAAATACACAATTATTTGTGGCAGGAAACTGCACACTCATTGACTTGTAAGTTGTCAGTCACAAGTCATTAGCCAAAGAGCGTGCAGTTTCACAGTCAGACCTGCCCTTCCTCAGTGCATGCCGTCTTTTTCAAATAAGATAGCAACTGCAGAAGTTGGGTTGCATGATAATGCAAATTTTGGTATCAACATCAAGTAAATACAGAACCAGTATTCCTGATGCCAATACCAATATCCATAACTTTTAACTTATAAAGGCAAGCAGTGTGTCATGATTTATAAGATAACTTCTGAACACATTGTAATGACCACTAAATCACAACAATAAGTTAACACAAAAAAACACACCTTTCAGCTTTTCAAGTATTTTGAAACTGAGTTTTTTTTTAGACCTGGAATGTAAACGTGCCTGTCTCTGAAGCACTTTGGGTCAGCTGCTGTTGTTTTAATGTGTTTTAGGCTGTAAATAAAATAGATGCAACACTCAACACTAAAAGGTTCAGACATTTCCATTAGTGTATGTTTGTGGTATACTTTTTTTTAAAAGTAATTAATTTAACATAATCTCAGTGGGCTATATACTGAACTTAAAGGGCAGAAGCAAAGTATCGAACATATCCTGCTAGTATTGATCCGATACCAATACCACCGTTGGGATTGATACTATCAATGTTTGAATCGATATGTCCACATCTACTCAAGACTTTAGAAACCAAAAGATGAAGTTATGGTATCTATGTATATCTTTTATACTAAGGCAGGGGTCTCAAACTTAAATGAACTGTGGGCCACTGCTGGCACTGTCTTCTCATTGGAGGGCCACTTTAGTGTTCAAGTAGTACAAAAAAACCCAAACAAGAAAACAGCCGCAAATGTTTCCAAAAATGTAGTGTTTTGTTTGTTTTTTAAAATTTCAAATATTGTATAACAAGACAAAACTGCAAACGTGAAAGCAGTTTTTTTTCTTCTCTTAACTAACTGAAGCCTTTCATTGAACTACCAAATCAACAAATTGGTACCCTCTTTCTGGCCAGACACGTGGCAGCACTTCTGCTATAATTTTGTTCGTATTTAACAAAATAAAAATGCAGACATAAGTATAAACATTAGTTTTTGATTGCTAGTGAAAATTGTTTCCTTTACCAACAACTATCTCACTGAACTAACACAGCCAATCCATCAACATGTTTGTACTCTCTGCTCATATTGCCTTCATATTAAATTATTTTTTGTTTTTTAAAGAACTTATTTTAACATTGCACACAACAACAAACCAATCCTCCCTAACAAAAGAAGTAACTTCAATGGCCAAATTGCTGTCTGTCTGTCTGTCTGTCTGTCTATACCCGTATTTCATAAGAAAAACCTTTATAAACCTGCTGTTTTAAACCACTGTATACGTTTATTAACCTTTAAAAAGGTCATCACTTTTCTGAGTATTATTATCCCTTCAAGCTTTGTTCCTGTCTCGCCCATGAGGGTCTGATGTGTGGTAAACTAATTAAAAAGATTCTAAACACATGTCTCACAGCTGTGGATGCTGCTGCTTTCCTTTTATTTTGATTTATATCACGACCCTTTTTTTTAAAACCAATTTTTCATATTTGTGTGGCTTTTATTCCTGTATTTATTTTTGAATGGAGCATTTGCGTGCACACTTTCTTTTAAGCAGTGATATTTCCCTTAAAACTTTATTATTCCTCTCCACTGCTTTCCTCAGTCAACATCTGACCTTCTCTGACTTTAAAGGGCTGTAATGCATCCTCCACCCCTTAATTTGTTTATTCTTGGTTTGAATGAGTGTGTTTGTGCATATACATACTATGTGAGCGTATGTGTGCTATATTAGAGCCCATTTCATGCAAAGCTGCTCTCCACTAAAGCATGTGATGTTGTTTGTCTCAGTCTTGACACTTTTTTAAGTCTCTCTCTCTGTGTTAATAAGCAGTGAAATCAAACTTGCAATCTTTGAGGCTTTGAGGACCTCCTCCTCCTCCTCGCAGCATGTGCAGAACTCAAAAACATCCTGCAGCCATGTGTGGTTTCTCTTGGTGTATCTAAAAAGCTGCTCAAAGGACTGCCGGACAATAGATCATTTGCAACAGTGGTGTGTAAGGAAGGGATGTTGCTCTGTGGTTGCAACAATTAGGCTCATTCACACAGTGGTAACACTGCAACAGTGACCCCTTTTGTTGGCTGCACAGCATACACATATACTTCATATTCTGCATATCTAATGAACATCTGACTATATGTAGGTCGTTCCATGTTCTGATTAACCTCTGAGAAAATCTTCACAAAATATGACCGAAAGGTGCATACACTACATCTCTCCAGTCTTGAAATTGCATTGCCTAATCTGCTAAGGAACATCAAATTCTGGAGTTTGCAAATTCTTTCCGGGTACTCCAGTAGGGTTGGGTTAATAGACAATTCTAAATTTCCCATAAGTGTGAAGGTGTACATGAATTGTTGTCTGTCTCTCTGTGTTTGACCTGTGACTTGCAACCTACCCAGGGTGTACCCAGTTTCTCGTCCTATGGGAGGTGGGATAGGTTCCTGCCTCCTGCGACTCTGAACCGAGTAAGTGGAAGAGGATGAATGGATGAATAAAACCTAATATTCAGTCTACTGATTAGCTAACTCCTAATCCAAATGTTGGTTGTTGGTTCAATCCCAGCTGCTCCAGTCTCGAAGTGTTCTTCGAGGTACTGCAAGATACTGAACTTGAAACTGCCCTTGATACATTCATCAGAGTGTTAGTATATGAGACAAGGCGTAGGTATAGGAAAAAAAAATTGCTTGTGTGAATTTGTGTTTCTCTGGTAAATGAAACTTGTAGTAAAAACAACTTTAAGAGCTCAGAAAAGAACAGAGGGATAAAAAAAAAAATGTCCTTTTACATCCATGTGAAACTAGACGCTGTCTTCTAAAAAAGAAGACAATGTCTGGATTGCAATCAACAGCTTCTTAAAACTGGACCTGGGAATACAAAGGTTTGCGTTTTACATTGCATTGCACATTGCATGTGGGTGTGCATCATTAACAATGACAAAAAAGTTTTTCTCAGTAGACAAGTGGTGGTTAATGTTTTTTGTTCTTTAGATGTGACAGACATAATTCACCTGGTGATTCTCGACCCTCAATTCAGCCACCAGCAATTTAATGTTAAAATGTATTCCATCAGAACAGAAGAGATTATGCAGGAATATCTACACTGGGGGGAATCTGGTAAATAATGTTGCTCTTGGATCTTAACTTGTGAAATGTGATAAGAAATGTATGCTGGTGGTCTGAAACGTGAGTGTAAACTGAGTCCATGGGCCACTAAAGATCTAATCTGATCCTCATGCAGTGATTTCATATGTTAGACGTTCAACTCTGTTATTAATTGGAACATATATTTAAATATATAAAGTTCATCAGTAAATACAGCTGGATAGTTTGGAAAGCAGACATGTCTAAATCTAAAAAAGAGCAGTAACCCTCAGAGCAGGAAAGTTCGGAGTTGACAACTCAAATTATTCTATTAATTTTCTAAATCAGTCTTTTAATCATGCTGAAATTGTTACATTAAATAAAAAAAGAGTGACTTTTGTCCTTTAGATGCAGATAGACAGCCGAGTCTTGTCCCATGGAGATGGTTCTTTTATGTTGTGCCATGCATTTATGAAGTGGCTGTTTGGTCTCTCCAATGTAGAGGTCTGAGCTTTCCTTGCTGTGCTGTACAGCGTACACTATGTTGCTAAGTTTGTGTTTGTGAGTTTTGGAATGTCGTGCTTGGAGAAGACTCTCCTGAGTTTTTCTGACAAACTGGCTACATAGGGGATGACAATATTGTTGCGTTTATCTTTCTGATCCTCCCTAGTTGGTGTCTGATCTTCTTTTCTGTGCATCTTTGCTGACTTGATGAAACCTCAATTAGGATAACCACATGTTTTAAGAGCCTTCTTAACATGTGTGTGTTCCTTCTTTTTCCCTTCGGGCTTAGAGGGAACATTTTCTGCCCAGTGTTGTAGGGTCCTGATTAATCCAAGTTTGTGTTCCAGAGGGTGGTGGCAAAAAAGGAGGTACTGGGCCGTGTGTGTGGGCTTCCGGTAAACTTCATTGTTGAGGTTTCCATTCCCTTCAATGTGTACGGCACCGTCCACAAAGTTATCCTTTGTGTCTTCCCTGGTGAACTTCATGTTTTTATTCACAGCATTGATGTGAGCAGTGAAGGATTCTACTTCTTGGGTTTTGATTTTGACCCAGGTGTCGTCCACATATCTGTATCAGTGGCTGGGTACTCTCCCTTTAAAAGAGCCAAGAGCCTTTCTCGCCACTTCCTCTATGTAAAGGTTGGCTACAATAGGTGACATTGGGGAGCCCATGGCACATCCATATTTTTGTCTGTGAAAACCCTTGATGTATGTAAAATATGTGGTGGTGAGGCAGAGGTCTAACAGAGTGCAAATCTGGTCGGGGGTGAAGCTGGTTCGGTCTTCCAAGGAGCTGTCTTCTTGTAGTCGTTCTCTGATAGTCTCCACTGCCTCTGTGGTAGGTATGCAAGTGAAGAGAGAGACTACATCAAAAAACACCATAGTTTCATCTGGCTCAAGTGTATATTTCTGGACCTTGTTGGTGAAATTGGTGTAATTTTTGATGTGATGTGGGGTGTAATGAACCGCCGGTCTGTACCATAAATTATCATTACGGGAGTTGTCGGAACTTTATGCGCAGTAGCATTAATGACGGATGCGCTCAGAGGCATGCCCTGTAACCTGTATAGAGCAGTATGTCGTGCACAGGAATAAGCTGTATAAAGTCCATCTTAGACATGTGTGTCACACAAGCTAGCAGCACCCCAAGAGAAACGGGCCGAATGTTTAAGTGTTCACAGGAGTTTCCACCTTTTAGTGGGAGTTTTCACGTGCTCAACGATGTCCAGAGAGTGAGCCGTGTTTGGTGAGGAAATAAATGGTTGCACCCGTTAGAGACTCTTCTGTCGTTCTTGTTGCCAAGGGCTGCTACATGGGGTGTTCCTCACAAGGGGTGCTAGGATGGTAGCAAGGTGTTTAGAAATGTTGTAAGTGGCTGAGTTTATGCTGCTAACAATGGGTCTGAGTGGGACCCCTTCTTTATGGATCTTACGAAGTCTGTAAATACAGGGTACAGCATCCCCTGGGTATAGGCGATGATATGTAGGGCGGTCAGTGATTTTGTCCTTTTCAAGGTCTTGAAGGCAAGGGATAACTTTCTTTTTGTAGCTGCTTATGGGGTCTTGTTTTAAGGCTTTGTAGGTATTGTTGTCACTGAGGAGTGTAATCTTTGTGTGGTAATTCGTTGTGTTTAGAAACACGGTGCACCTTCCCTTGTCAACTGGTAATATGGTGATGTTGTGGTCTTTGCTCAGGGAAGAGACGGCCTTCTTTTCTTGTATTGTGAGGTAAGATGGAAGAACTGTAGCACTGGACAGGGTGGCTGAAACTTTCATTGGAGAAATGGCAAAATTGATTCCTTTGGCTAGTACTTTCTTTTTCAGGTTCAGTGAGATTCCTGTCTGAAAAGTTCTTCACCCATTTTTCCTGACTGTCTTCAGGTGTGAAGTCTTCCTGTTCTTCTCTGTGTGGTGTAGGTTCTGATTGAGAAGTAAAATTGGGAGTGGAGTGAAAGAAGTGAAAGAAGGAGTGAAAGAAGCCATCTATGTCCACTATGTCCACTGTGAACGACCATCTTTGAACAGAAGCGGTGGTTTACAACACCAACTGTCTGCTATCTATAACCCAGTTTTGAGATCCTTTCCCAGACGCTTTAATGCCCACTCACTTTCTGGGCCATTTGACAGCAGGAAATCACATGATAGGGTGGAGCTAGGTTTCATAGTGGGTTCACCCAAAACCTTGGCTGATTGTGACCTAGACCCATTTTCACACCTTGGCTCATGTGATTAGGTAGAGGATCAACAGGGGGTTCTTGACCGCCTTAGGGGACACTCCCCTAGGACTTAATAACCTCTTAAGCCCCAACGCCCCCTGATACGGGGGCAAAAGGCAGGAGATCAGGTAGGCTTGGGGCATCTGGGACCCTCCACCATTTGACCTTAGAACTGAAGAAGCTTCTCGGATGAGAGGTGAAACGTCTTCAAGCAACTTAAAGAAGTCCAGACGCTTTTCTTTCCAAGCTCTTTTAGACTTTACTGTGTCTCATTCCCTCATCATCCCTCTGTGTATTTAAGCCCTGTGTTTTTCTTGGTCTGCGTCGTGATCTCCCTCATCCCACACTATGTGTTCCGTCTGTTAGCCTGTTTAGGTTATTTGTAGTTTAAATTTAGTTATTTTTTTGTGTTCAGCAATAAAGCTGTTGTGAGTGCACTTTTCGCCTCCTGGAATCTGCACTTTGGGTCCACCATTCCTGCCTGCCGCACATAGTACATGACATCTATTTTCTTTTTTAATATGTGTTTTGTGAGTAAATCACAAGTCCTGTTTAAACAGCCTATATTTCTGCTTTGTTTTAGAAATTCTGTTGGCAGATAGCCTTATCAGAATACTTTATTAATCCCTAAGGAAATTATATGGTCACAGTTGCTCCAGGACAGTAAGAACAGTAACTGACTGAACTAAGTTAAAAATACAATATATTGTAAAGTTACAAAATAAAGCAAAATAGCTCTACTATAGACACAAATTAACACATTAATTGATTATCATTATCCCACTATATAACACAAATGCATACATGGTAGAAAGTGAGGTCCTCTTTTCAAAATAAAAACTTTTGATGTGTTGCACATCTGCATAATAAATTAGACCTTGATATTCCATGTAACTGGATCTTGTGGGCATCCCCAAAAGAAATCAAACAGGAATAGGAAATCAAACACAGAAGGGACATCACTGTATTTCTCTTGTTGGTTGGTGAAACAACAGCGCACCTGACTTAAACGCACGATCTGATATCGTCGTATTGGTGTTGTTCCCAGATCATCATACTAAATATTGTTCCAGGATCAACATTGCAAGTGACCAATCAGAATGTTGTGACATCATACTTTTGCGACTTTGGGAAAAAACACCGTAAAACAAAAAACTGTACTTAAGCTGCGAGAAACCGCCTCTGTCCACCGATCAAAGGACCCTGACCCTAATCCTAACCCTAACCCTAACCCAACCCTTTAATAAACGGTAAGCACAATTGATATTGTCCTTGCAACATTGGAATTTCATAAATGCACGAATGGCTTGGCGCGCAAAAGAATAACGTCACAACAATGTGATTGGTCACTTGCAATGTTGAACCTGGAACAAAATTTTCATGATGATCTGGGGACAACACCAACACGACGATATCAGATCATCCGACTTGCACACCCTATCATCCACACACTTCATTAATAAGGTGCTCTACAAACCTGCATTTACAGCCAACTGGTGGATTTTCTTGTTTCACCAGCAAACAAACAATGAAGAAGCGCTTGTCAGTTGAGGCAAAGATTGAAAATGGACAGTCTTTCCTTGGTTTTTAACTCATGAAAGGCTATGGGACAGTCCCTGGTAACCTCTCCCGTAGAGATAGGGTGAGGAGCTTAATGTTTCAGAGGGGAGTAGAGTAAAGCTGCTACTCCTCCACATCAATAGGAGCCAGTTGAGGTGGTTCAGGTGTAAGACTAGGACACCTCCTGGAAACCTCTGAGGAAAGATGTTTTGGGCATGTCCAACCCGGAGGAGGCAATGGAACAGATCCGAGATGTGTTGCAGAGATTATATCGCCCAGCTGGTTTGGGAATACCTAGAGGTCCCCTTAGAAAAGCTGTAGGAGGTTCCCCTTGAAGAGATATGACTGAGCTTCCTTGCTTAGACACTCCTGCAAACTGAACCTCAATCACATTCATTGCTGTAGACAAGGGCAATACAACAGTGATCCCATTAATTCTCTTTTTAGTTTTAGTTCTCTTATTTTCCACTGAGTCTGTTAGCCAACATAAGCCTGTTTAACCAACAAACCAAGTGATCTCATGTTGAACAAGATGACTTATTTTTTTAATTTAGCTTCATTGACAATGTTAAATCTATAATTTATCAATTTTTACAGTGGCAATAATGTTGCAAATATATTTATTTACACGTAGTATTTTATGTCCACATGATATGGCCATTCGTGCTCTGTTTATAAGGCTCATTGTGGTCTTTATGTAACTGCATGACAAGAATAAAGACACTCAACAATAATGTAAGTTACATGCTTATAACAAGTCTAACTTGTTGTGTTTAAGTCAGCTTTATTCTGGTTGGCTGGTCCTCATGAACAATAGGTTTGAACGGAACGTGGGCGGGGCTTTGCCCTGAAATCCAAAGGTTAAAGTCAGTCTAAGAGAGTGTAGGAATATTTAGCTTATTTTAGAGTTTAGAAATGTGTTAGATAGAATGTAGAATTATTGTAGAGACACTGACACTGCCCTGGATATAAATAAAGGCCTGACTGTGTCATGAACTTAGGAGTAGATCTTAGGAGACCCTCCCCAGTTGAACTGTGAAAGTAAGACAAAGAGGAGTTAATGCTGAGTGGAAATTCCCCAGAGGATACCTGTGTGGGGGTCTCAACATTTAACTTGATAACTGTGGTCTGGAGGGGAGATGGTATTTATGGCCCCTAGGAAGAGACACATACCCACAGTGTTTTAACTGATATACTCACACATCCACATGCACACTCACTCACGTGCACTCACATAGACACGTGGGTACGCGCACACACAGGCACTCACGTGCTCGTGCACATAGACACAGACAGAGTTTGCAGCACATTGTGGGGGATTTATGATGGGGTCGCTTCTATAAAGCTGGGTGTAACTAAGAAAGAGGTGGAAGATTGTTGCAGAGGGACACCGGCCTCGTCTTCCCTTCTAGGCATGCTTAAAGAATAAAGAATGAGTAAAGAATAAAGAATAAGTAAAGATGAATGAAGATGAGTAAAGAGGAAGATGAATAAAGATTTTGTAAAAATAACTACTGGGTCCGGTGCATCTCTGGAGGCCCGAGGAATAAAAAGAACCGGGGTAAAACTGATTTCCCAACAGTTTTGGTGCCGAAAACCCGGGATTCGCTCGAGGCCCAGAGAGGAATTGGCAGAGCTGAGATCGTGAAATGAGGCGAACAGAGAGCTAGCTCACATGATTAAAAGGTAAGCACGACCTGTTTATTTTCGAACCGTGCATATTTTTTAAAGCCTAAATTATCTGTTCGCTAAGTTGAGCGTATCTCAGTGTAAATTCACTCAGTAGGATAAAGGGGCGGCTAGGTCCGTCCTGGTACGACTAAAGCAAGAGACTTTTGCTAAGAACCCAGGTTGATGTTTAGCGTGCTGCCCAGTGCGACTAAAGCAAGAGACTTTTGTTAAGAACTTCAGGTTGATGTTTAGCGCCCCGTAAGAAAATCTCAGTGCGTTAAAGCAGGAGACGCTTGTTACGGATTAGTAGAATCGGTGTTTCATCCATTTTAGTTATTAGGGAAAAAGTGGCGGTGTTGTGATCTGTCCTCCGTGCGTTAAAGCAGGAAACGTGTGTTACTATTAGTTAGAAAATGGGGTTTAAGGCCTCGTCGCAGCTGAGAGCTGTGTGCTCCGAGTTTGGCAATTCCACCCACGGTCGGACGCGTCCGTGGGATTTGCCGGGGTGGTGACCTGGGCACCGGGGGCGCCTTAAATAACTAAAGCTAGGTGTTGGATCCTAGTCGCGGTTGATAACCTGCATGAGAGTGGGGGCAAGTTGCTTCGTTAGTTAGAGTACTGTTACGTTCCCCTGAGGGGTCTAGGCGGTGAGGGGGAAGTAACAAAAAGTGTCCGGGTCAGAAAAGGAGACAAGGCCTAAAAGTTAAATCAAAGAGTTTTATTAAAGTAGCTCAACTAAAAGAGACGGACAAGCCGCTATCACCATTTAAGAAAACAAACAACTCAGGCGTTGGTCAATAAAGTAAAACGTAAGCCAAAGAGAGCAGCTCACTAGCTGCAAACACCACAAACACTCAGCTCACTAGCTGTAACCACTCACATGGCACTCAGGCCCAGAGCTCACCTTTCCCTGGGCTTAAATACTTTTAATTACTGACGAGAGTCAGCTGTGTAAAGGAGAAAAGGTGGCACCTCAGGCAAAAGAGATTGAAGGACACGCCCACACAGGCACCTTCAGGAGGAGGCCCTGCTAGGGCCATAACACCCCCTCCCATAAATACAAACCCATGGTTTTTCAAATTACAATAACCAAAACAAAACATTTAAGTCCATAACCGTTTCATGACCAAACTGCAGGTTTTCCACCTACCAAACCCCATAGCAACGGTTAGGCATTTCCTGCGGAAGCTGCCAACCCCATCTCAGTGGGTTCACAACATTGCCAGAGAGTGGCTCCAGACCCTCGAAACAGTGTACCATGTGATAGCCAGGGCTTTGAACCATCACATGTGGAGAACACAGCAGGCAGTCAGAAGACCTTACTGCAACAGTTTGCAGAGGATTCCTCAGGTCACCAGTACAGGCATGTTTGTTAGCCAGGGTTGCGGGTCTTAATGGTGGTTTTATACACAGTCTGTCCCCCTGCAGGTCATTTTGAGGACCTGGGAAATTGCCAACCAGCTCAGGGTTAGTTGACCTCTTACCCTGACTACATGACACTACTGAGCAATTATGCTCCAAGTGTAGCCTTTTACTAGGCCAGGCAACCTTGTCGGTTTGAGAACCCTGACTGACTTTTCTCAAAGCAGGCCCTTTTTGCTTTGAGTGTGCTTTCTGTTTGAGTTTCAGCCTCAAACAGTTAGCAACAAGGTGTCCAGGTTTGTGGCAGAAGAAACAAAGCTTCGTTCTGAGTCTCGAAACCACAACTTTTTCACCCTCGTTAGCTGGCTCCCTCCTAGCTCGCCAAGATGTATTATAGTGAGAAGGGAGGTCACATTCTACAGCATTTGTTTTATGAGTTAGGGTAACCTCATCTGCCAGTATGGCAGCCTGCTGTAAAGTGGAAACCCACTTAAATAACAAGCAACACACTCAGGCACTGTGTTCTTAAAGTCCTCTACCAGCACAAGCTCACGTAACGACCCCAAGTCGTTAACCTGGCTTGCAGAGCACCACCTATCAAAAAGCTTTGCCTTGTCCCTAGCGAAGTCAAGATAGGACTGACCCTGTGCCAACTCCAAGCCTCGAAAATGCTGCCTATAGGCCTCAGGTACAAGTTCGTAGGCTTTGAGGACAGCACTTTTAATCTTTTCATAAGCTAGGCAGTCATCCCTAGACAGACTGGAACAAGCTTCCTGAGCCTTACCTGTGAATTTACACAGCAACATCACCCCCCACACGTCTTGAGGCCACTGCAATGCTGTTGCTATGCTTTCAAACACACTGAAGAAGCTCTCAACACTAGCTTCACAGAAAACTGGAACCAGGTGGATGTTACTACTTACAAACGAGCCTCTAGACACCTGTGGACTAATAGCTGTATCATCCATTTTGGGGGCAGAGAAGGCTCAGCAAACACACCCTAATTAGGACACCACCACACCCCTCTGCCAAATCGATCAGACTACCCAACAATTAACCAATTAATGGAAAACTACACAACTTACTTTAACTGACCAACTTACCCCTTACAGCATACACATCAAACAAACACAACTTACCCAGTTCCTAAGCACACCAAACTATACCTACCTATCTTCTGGAGCGTGCTGGGCTCGAGGCAACTTGAAAGGCAGAACTTCAGTGACTGGAGCCCTGAATTGCCTACCCCCAACAGGGAACTTATCCCCGCCAAGGATTACTCCAAAAATAAGAAAGGCAAAATAATAAAAGAGCGCCCGAAGAAAGAACTTAAAAAGCTCAGCTGGACACTCACCTAACTTAACTGGGAAGATGTATGTCTACTCCTCTCAAAAAGCAACACAACCGTCACACAAAAGCCCCAAAAAAATCCCAAACACCACTAATTTCAAACTCCCTTTTCAGATCCCGGACGAGCCCCCACTTGTTACGTTCCCCTGAGGGGTCTAGGCGGTGAGGGGGAAGTAACAAAAAGTGTCCGGGTCAGAAAAGGAGACAAGAAGGCATAAGGGTTAAATTAAAGAGTTTTATTAAAGTAGCTCAACTAAAAGAGACGGACAAGCTGCTATCACCATTTAAGAAAACAAACAACTCAGGCGTTGGTCAATAAAGTAAAACATAAGCCAAAGAGAGCAGCTCACTAGCAGCTCACTAGCTGCAAACACCACAAACACTCAGCTCACTAGCTGCAAACACCGCAAACACTCAGCTCACTAGCTGCAAACACCGCAAACACTCAGCTCACTAGCTGCAAACACCGCAAACACTCAGCTCACTAGCTGCAAACACCGCAAACACTCAGCTCACTAGCTGCAAACACCGCAAACACTCAGCTCACTAGCTGCAAACACCGCAAACACTCAGCTCACTAGCTGCAAACACCGCAAACACTCAGCTCACTAGCTGCAAACACCGCAAACACTCAGCTCACTAGCTATAACCACTCACATGGCACTCAGGCCCAGAGCTCACCTTTCCCTGGGCTTAAATACTTTTAATTACTGACGAGAGTTAGCTGTGTAATGGAGAAAAGGTGGCACCTCAGGCAAAAGAGATTGAATCCATGGTTATTGGAGACCCCTCCTGTGGACTGGTACTTGCTGGATCTGAAGAGGAAATTGAAAGGAAAAGTCGATCTTGTTTCAGCATTTCATTTTCACAGCTCGAATGAATACCCTGGGTATATTCATGTGTTCACGGATGGTGCTAAAAGTCCAGATACTGGAATTACAGGGTTTGGAATAGTAGTTCCATCCAAAAATATTGAAATGAACAGACGCACTTCGGATGGACTGGCAGTGTACACGGTTGAAATGGTAGCAATTTTGGTAGCGTTAAAATGGATAGAGTGTTCAAAACTCAGGCAGGTGGTAGTATGTTCTGACTCAGCAGCTGTTCTTTCAAGTCTACAATCGTTTTGTTCGAAGACAAGGCAGGGTATGCTGTTTACTATTCTGGAGACTATAAGCAGAATAAGGTGTTGTGGTGGCAATATTCACTTTCTTTGGGTGCCAGCTCATGTAGGGATCAGTGGAAATGAAAAGGTGGATAGGTTGGCAAAAGGAGCATTGACTAAACATAGGACTGAGATGGAAATTAAAAGCAGCGGATCTGAAGCGAAAGGTATTGTTTGGAGGCAGGTTGTTCAGGAGTGGCAGGAGCGGTGGGATTCAGGGAGTGGGGGCAGGCACTTGTATCATTTTAAGAAGGAGGTGGCAGGGTGTAGGTTGTATGGGGGTAATAGGAGAGAAGAGGTGGTCATTACCAGGCTTAGACTGGGACATTGTGCATTAAATAAAACACTACAGATGATAGGAGAACATGAGACGGGGCTTTGTGGAGTGTGCCAGGAGGAGGAGGAGACGGTAGAGCACGTAATACTGCGGTGTAAGGGTTATGATGTGGAGAGGAAAGTTCTGCAGAATAGATTGAGGGAGCGGGGAATCAGGGACTTTAATCTGAAGAGTGTGTTGGAGGGTAGTAGGGCACAGGTGCGGGAATTGGTGGGGTTTTTGAAGGCTATAGGTGTTTATGACAGAGTGTAAGGTTTTTTTTTTGTTTTGTTTTTTTTGTTTGTTTTTTTTTTTGTTTGTTTGTTTGTTTGTTTGATTTGGATACAGATTGTAAGCTTGCTGTCTGATCCATACTCCGGAACAGTAGGAGGCGGTAATGCTCCTTTACGTTGGTTGCCAACCGTCGTTAAACACGAAGAAGAAGAAGAAGAAGAAAAGAGATTGAAGGACACGCCCACACAGGCACCTTCAGGAGGAGGCCCTGCTAGGGCCGTAACAGTACGACTGCTTGGCTCAGCCCACTGACTGCAGCGTGTGTAGACTGCGTAGTGTGTATGAAAGCGCCGTTAGAGTCGGCGTCTCGTTTGAAGTACGGGAGTCAATTAAAGTAACAAAAAGAATTCGAGTCTAAAAGTGTGTGTTTGGGGAAATGTGTGAGTGTGTGTAGGAACTAAGAGATTTGAGTTTAAGATTGTGTGTAAGATTGTATGTGGACGGGAGGCCGTGCCACTGATTGTTGTGTATTCTGAGTTTATTGGGGATTGAATTTGACTGTGTTTTGAGACAAAAGAGAAATCGCGGTTAAAGGCTGCGATCTGAAGATCGTGAGTTTATAATTTTGGTTTTTTTGAGTTCTAAAAAAGCGGACCATATCCACTCTTTGTGCTGATCAGGGTGTTGTCCTGAATCACAGCAGAGAAGGTGTCTTGCAGAAAGTTTGAATGGGACTGTGAGAAGCATGAGGTGTGTGTGAGCCAGCCTCGAGGGGCGGGTTCACAGGTGGAACAAAGGAAGAGTAAAATGTGTGTGTGAGTGAGAGAGAAAGAAAGGTGGGGGGCGAGTGACCAGCCTGTGTGTGTGTGTGAATTCCTTGATGACAAAAGAGGGAGAAAAAGTAGATTTGTTGATTTTCTGTGAAATAATGATAGTTAAGAAATCAAAGTGATCAAATAGGAGAAAGTGAACTAAAATAAATAAAGAAACCTAAGCAGTGGATTAGCGTTAAGGTAATGATAAATAAATTGATAAAATTAATAGTGACATTTAAAGGTGACCAAGTACCCAAGGATGAATGGAGAATTTGATTGCTGACTGTATGAGAGCTGTTGGGGTGAAAGGAAAATGAGGTTGGAGGAGTGAGTTAACAGGTTAATGTGTGGGTGTAAAACAATGGGGTAAAAAAAGAAAAGAATGAAAGAAAGAAAATAATGAAAAAAAAAGAGAAAATAAAAAGTGTGAGTGGGAAATTGTCTCCAACTGGGGAAAGCAGTGATACTACAGGTCACCTTCTTCCCCTCCTGGATACAAAAGAAAACATAATTTGGAGTGTTGTGGATGAAAATAATTGACAACAACATCAAGAAGATTTTTATGTTTGTGGTTAAGAACAAATAAAATTTCATTTTCGGGGTTTAAAGTCAGCAGAGTTCAAAACAAAATAAGCGGAGATGTGTTGCTTTAGGAGTGATTAAAACATATGCAGTCACAGTGAATAATGAAAGTCTCTCAGTCTGTCGATTACAGGTGGGGAACGGACCTGGATTAATTCTCCACGGGCAGCAGTCGGAAGAAAATTATAGGTTAAGATCATTAGAAATAAAAAATAGAAACACCCAGTCAGAATTTTTGGCTGAACTGTTTTGCAGCTTCCCGTCCTCATCCTGAAAAAGCAAGCTCCAAGGAAGCTAATCTCTCCCTGAAGACACAGAGTGCAGTTCCAGAAGCACAAGCATGAACATCAACAGTGGACAGCAGTCCAAGAGACAATACCAGAGTCCTGACCAGAGAGGTCCAGCAGCACTTTGGGCAAACGGCATCAGAAAGAGAAGATCCATCATCTTGATTGGATGAATGGAGATGCGTTTCCAGCAAGCTGCAACCTCACTGTGTGTGAAGGACTTTTGAGAAGATTGTTGGAGTTTGACATTTGCCATGTTTGGAGCAAGATAGCAATGAAAGAGACAGTGGGAGCATACATGGGACAAAGCTGAAGAGAACTGACTGCCATTGGACTGCAAAGTGGGAGAGAAGAACGGAGAGAAAGGAGCAGGTGAGGACAGAGGAATGCTGTTTTAGTGTGGGGAATCAAATTGGGTTAAGGAATCTGGGGAGACAAATGACTGCCTTGAAGTGGAGGATTGACAAAGTGTCCAGACCACCACAAAAGGGGAAGGAAGACAAGCACTGAGGTATGCAAGAGTACTGTTAGAGAAAATGGGAAGACAACACCACACATGCACATGACATGCACTACAGAGAATACAAAATCATACATAAAGTGTTACACATCAAAAGAGGGTATTGGTAGAAGGGGTTAATAACACACAGCGTGGTTGCCGATGGTAACCTGCAAGCATTTGGGGTTTAGTTGTGCCTGACTCTGATAGAGATTTTCATTTAGATGTTTCTGAAACAAAATTTGGAGTGAACGGAGTTTTGTTTCAAAAAAAGGGGGAAGGTACATAAATGGACACACAGAAATAGAAAATGTATTAACCCGATTAACACACACACATCTAATGAAGCTCATTAGAATCAAACACAATTTTAAGCAGGTAATACTGTTACCATCATCCTGTTTGGTTTATTGAGTGGGTTGAGAAGTGATACATGGACAACTGAATTAGTATCATTTCGGGGAATATGATTGAATGATACCAGAATCCAGAGTTTAAATGAATGAAACTAGTAGATTTTTTGTTTTTTGTTTTGTTTCTGATGTATGGGGAAGGTTGTACTATGGCACTAAGTTTTAGATTTGGTGTGTTTTCACCCATTAGAAAAATAATATTCTGGGACAAGTCCTAAGACTGGGCTTCTGTATTTTTATTTAATTTTGTTTTTCATTTTGATCTGTTATTTTTATTTTTATTTTTATTTGGACAGTGCACTGGGAGTTTTGTTTGACAGTTTTGTTTGACAGTTTTGTTTGTTATTTTTATTTTATTTTTTGTTTTGAACAAGTGCACTGACTTGTGTTTGTGAATTTCTTTTCTTTAAGCAGATCTGCACGACGGGAATTAAAAGCACTATACATCATGTCGAGAAAACCGTTGCAAGTGAGTTTCTCCAAAAATTACAATGGGCTCTGGACAAAGTCACTTATCTGGGACAATTAAAAAGAGAGTCCCTGCCCAAAAAGGATTCAGCGAGATAATCCGATCTAAAAGTTCTTTTCTTTTTGAAATGACGTCATTTTGCTGAGAGTGAAAACTAACTGACTGGTAAAAAAAAAACTGACTGACTGGTAAAAGCTGACAAGACTTGATCACTACTCAAGGTTAACCTCCACCTAGACAGGACAAAAGGGTGGATGAATTTATGTGTGTTTCTTTTTACAGGAGCAGGAAGATGACAGCAGCATCCTAGGCTGTGTGATGATCTAACCTTTTAAATGCCACTTTCTGTGTTTCAGAATCTATCAGGGGTGTGTTATTCATGGGCTTGTGCGCAGCGTTAACATTTACATTTCTTTTCTACAGCAGAGAGTTAATCATGTGTTTGATTATGTGAGTTACAGTAGGACACACTAATGGTTAATGTTCTTTCTACTACAGGATTGCTGGGTTTATGTGTGAAGAAAACTGTGTTTACAGGCTATATGTTGATTATGCTATTACACTGTGTTCTTGGGAAAATGTTGACTATTACAGGGGAGAAGTGAAAATAGTGTGAGAAACATCCTGTGTTGAAATCAGTGTCATTCCTTTTACAGCAGGCTTAACTTTATGACCTTTTTACAGCACCTCTGGAACCTGTCGACCTGCGCCTGACCACCAGGATTGTCCATCTGTGTTGTTAATGTTTGTTTTTCTAAGAGTGCATGTAGAGGATTCAGCAGAAAACAGACAAGTGACATGAGAAAACAATAAGAGATGCAGTGTTTATGGAATAGTTTAATATGGGCTCATTAGCTGGCCACTATTGAGCTCACAGTGATAAAATGAGTGGAGTGACGTTGCTTAAGGAAAGTCACCGATTAAATTGTGGAATAAATTGGGATGATTCATAATTTGGGACAAATTATGGCAATAATAGTGATTTGATGATTTGAGAAAACCTGCACACGATACTTGTCTCTTATGCTGAATACTTTATTACTCTTATGATCTATAGTTGGTTGAAAATGTGAAGTTTGATTTAACAGACGTTGTCTTCCAGGATACAGGCTCCAGGTGGAGCTGGGAGTTAAATAAGCTAAACATGTAACTGCCGACTAATGTTTTTACACAGGGTTACAGGTTGGAGTATGGCTGCTCCAAGTGGGAAACCCTGGAGATTGTTTTAGAGAGACGGTGCAACATTCTTGTACATGTCTCATTGGGGAGTTGACACATGGCGGAAGCCATGTGGGGAGAGGAGTGTCATTTTTAATCTGTAGATGTCGTGAGGTGCCATGACGAGAAGCAGTGACTGAGGATCGTCCACGAGATGGGAGCTGAGGCCAGGAGAGAGTCTTCAGGAGGATCAGAGATCACCTTCAGCACAGCAGACATCGCGCAGGAGATCGTCATGAGGAGACTCTGCACAGCAAAATCTTAAATAAAATGAAAGAGTGTCGACGTTGACGTTGAGGAAGACAACTAAGGTGTACGACGTGCTCTGCCTTAAAATCTTCAGCAGCGTTGGAACGTGAGAATAGAGAGATGGAGAGAGCGTGCCAAGCTCCAAAAGTGACAGCGCAGAGGAAGTCCAGCGATGGAATTGTGATTCTGTGAACAGCACAAATGATTTGATGCTCTGCAGAGAAGCCTTCTGCATGGGAAAAGATGTAAACAGACAAGCCTTTCATCTAAATTTACATCATGTCAACTTGTCGAGGGGAAATTGGAGAGAAACTGTAGTGTTAGATGTGATAACTGTTGTTATTGTAACTGTGAGTTTTCTTCTAAGTGAATTGCCCAGAGACAGACCTGAATCCACTCTGGCGACTCCACCATCACAGGACACGGCGAAGCGAACCAAACGTAGTGAAACAGGTAAATCAGATGAGTGTTTTGATTATTATGGCGGTATAGAGTTGGACCACGTTAAAGGGTCCACAGCTTCGTATACATTTGATCTTTGTGCTGTCAGTAAATGTAAGGGCTTAAACAGTTTATGGCGGGGATATGATGTACGCGGTTGAAGGGCTTGCTGAGCAGTTGGGTCCAACATCTTTAATGGCAGTACAAAATCGGATGGCGTTAGATATGTTGTTGGGAGAAAAAGGGGGCGTTTGCGCGATGTTTGGGGATATGTATTGTACTTTTATTTTAAATAACACAGCTCCAGGCAGCTCTGTGACCCGAACTCTGGAAGGCTTAAAGACATTGTCCACCACAATGTATGAGCATTCAGGAGTGGATAACCTGCTGGAAGGGTGGATGACCTCTGTCTTTGGGCAATGGAAAGGTTTCATTATGTCAATTATGGTTTCTTTGTCTGTTTTTACTGCAATATTAGTGATGTGTGGGTGTTGTTGTGTGCCGTGTATCAGAGCCTTGTTCATAAGACTCATAAATCGTGCTGTGGGAGAATCTGATACAAAGTCCAACACCAGGAGACCACTTTTGGGAAATGGGGAGTCACAGTATGAAAACATTATGGTGAAAGATTTAGTTTAGTTTTATCTGCCATAGGGCAGATAAAAAGGGGGATTTGTAGGAATGTTTAGCTTATTTTAGAGTTTAGAAATGTGTTAGATAGAATGTAGAATTATTGTAGAGACACTGACACTGCCCTGGATATAAATAAAGGCCTGACTGTGTCATGAACTTAGGAGTAGATCTTAGGAGACCCTCCCCAGTTGAACTGTGAAAGTAAGACAAAGAGGAGTTAATGCTGAGTGGAAATTCCCCAGAGGATACCTGTGTGGGGGTCTCAACATTTAACTTGATAACTGTGGTCTGGAGGGGAGATGGTATTTATGGGTATGTGTCTCTCTAGGAAGAGACACATACCCACAGTGTTTTAACTGATATACTCACACATCCACATGCACACTCACTCACGTGCACTCACATAGACACGTGGGTACGCGCACACACAGGCACTCACGTGCTCATGCACATGGACACAGACACAGAGTTTGCAGCACATTGTGGGGGATTTATGATGGGGTCGCTTCTATAAAGCTGGGTGTAACTAAGAAAGAGGTGGAAGATTGTTGCAGAGGGACACCGGCCTCGTCTTCCCTTCTAGGCATGCTTAAAGAATAAAGAATGAGTAAAGAATAAAGAATAAGTAAAGATGAATGAAGATGAGTAAAGAGGAAGATGAATAAAGATTTTGTAAAAATAACTACTGGGTCCGGTGCATCTCTGGAGGCCCAAGGAATAAAAAGAACCGGGGTAAAACTGATTTCCCAACAAGAGCCACTTCACTTCCTGTTAAACTCACTGTACAAAACTCAGCTGCAGTTCAATGAATATGAGTTAATAGGGGGTGAAATGCAAAATGGCTAGAACAATTCGTTATGCCTGCTTTTACACAAAAATCCAACTTTTTGTTGTTTGGTTTTTGTTTTATTAGTGAATGAAGGTACTGCACTGATAATATGTTGAATCCAAGTTAGATGAAATTTATATCATTATTTCTTACAGATATGCCAATCTGACCATAATGGCAATATGTTGTACATATACTACACATGTTTTATGTCCACATGATATGGCCATTCATGCTCTGTTTATAAGGCTCATTGTGGTCTTTATGTAACTGCATGACAAGACATGTATGACTGCATAGACATGCTTATAACAAGTCTAACTCGTTCAGCAGGATTCCCAGTTCCACTTGAAAAAATACGTCTCCTCTGTGACTAAAATATGTATTCAAAGGCCAAGTGTGTGACTCAATACACAAAGTATGCAATGAACTGATTTGTATACAATATTAACAAGTTTTTAAAACTAATCCATAGTTTTCTCACTGTGATTGTTTCTACGAAAAATCTGCAATTCAATTTAAATGCGAGAATCAGCTCACAACTTTTAAATAAGGTCAGTCTTCATGAGATGGAAAACACCCATAATCTGAGTCTTGAACTCTTTATTCTGCTTGTTTTCAAAACGACATTTTTTTTCTTGGACTTGTAACCCATGGTTATTTTATTGACAATTGTATTCTATTTTTATTCTAATTTGAAGTGTTACTGTTTTGTTAAGTGCTGAGTTTTCCCATGTACCGTGAATGCACCATAGCGCTGTGCGTGATGACTTTCTTTCACTGCATCCGCCTGCCAGTGTTGCCAACTTAGCGACTTTGTCGCTATATTTAGCGAGTTTTCAGACCCCCTAGCGACTTTTTTTCTAAAAGAAGTCGCTAAAAAAAGACGTGAAAGCGGCAGATCGCTTTTACTCTCAACAAGCAGCGGGTGCTTTATCGCAGTCAGTTCTTCTTTTACTCTTATGCTGTTTTGTGGATCACAAGGTTTAAAACTACTTATAAACACACACACACAAACTCCACCAGAGTGCTTATTTCGGGTCACTTTTGCCGGTCCAAGCCCGGGTAAAGGAGCAGGGCTGGAATTGTGACATTAAAAAAAACAATAATTACTAAAAGAAATTTAATTTATAGTTCTAAATAAACTCTAAATGCATTTAGGACGTTTTTTACTCACTTTATGTCTCTTCCACGATGTTATTTCTCTCTCCAGCAACATTGGTTACAATTATATTAGCATGACCAATTATGCAAATTAGGTGATGACGTCATTTAGCGACTTCTAGCGACTTTTAGGACAACCAATAGCGATTTTCCTTACTGAGGAGCAGTGTTGCCAACTTAGCGACTTTGTCGCTATATTTAGCGAGTTTTCAGACCCCCTAGCGACTTTTTTAAGAAAAAAAGTCGCTAAAAAAAGACGTGAAAGCGCGTATCGCTTTTACTCTCAACAAGCAGCGGGTGCTGTAACACAGTCAGTTCTTCTTTTACTCTTTTACTCTTATGCTGTTTTGTGGATCACAAGGTTTAAAACTACTTATAAACACACACAAACACAAAGTAACTCCACCAGAGTGCCTATTTCGGATCACTTTTGCCGGTCCAAGCCCGGGTAAAGGAGCAGGGTTGGAATTGTGACATTAAAAAAAACAATAATTGCTAAAAGAAATTTAATTTGTAGTTCTAAATAAACTCTAAATGCATTTAGGACGTTTTTACTCACTTTATGTCTCTTCCACGATGTTATTTCTCTCTCCAACAACATAGGTTACAATTATATTAGCATGACCAATTATGCAAATTAGGTGATGACGTCATTTAGCGACTTCTAGCGACTTTTAGGACAACCAATAGCGATTTTCCTTACTGAGGAGTTGGCAACACTGCTGAGGAGTTGGCAACACTGCCGCCTGCACGGAGCTAGATGCGCAAAGCTGTGTGGAGATTCAGTCCTGTAACGTGTTGCGCTACGGAATTAATGTTTTCTTTGAAGAATATCCTGGTGAGTCTCACAGTTGTATATTAAGTTGTGATTCACAGTCCAGTTTCTGAGTATAAAACCAGTCAGGATACTATGTTTGTCGAAGATGTGATGTTGGTCGTAGCACCTGCTAACGATCCCTTAGCTCCCTTAGCTGTGTTAGCCTGTGGAAAGTATGCTAGCGTATCCACATGTGCTCCCTGGGCTAACGCGCTTACATGTGAAGTTTTAGCTAACACACCACGTGAGACACTTTTCATGCTTCATGATTTGCAGTGAAATGTATTGTTGTCGTTGATAAATTGTTATTGGCCAATAAGAACTGTATAGATGTGTGATGTGTGGAAAAAAAAGGGATAACACTAGAGAGATATATGTTTTATTTTACAAGTGAAGTGATTGCCCTGCACGTCGTGTGCAGGCTGGTTTTTTTATGTGGTAGAAATCTGCTGCAAGGACCGAGCGGTGCCATCTAGGGACTGGATGCCACTGGAGGTGCCTAGAAAGGACATTGTCAATCTGAAGGCCACCTGTTTCCTTGGAGGGTGGTAGGATACAACAATTTGCAATTTTTTTTTAAGGATTAACGTTTTTTACTGAGATCTCAGGACGCTTTATGTTGTTACTTTTTTCCTGTTTTTGGGGGGGTCAGATCTGATTCCATTTAACACAAAAAACTGATGCATCTAAAAGCAAAACTGTGACTAAAGACAATTAACACTTACTGAGAACACTGAATACGAAGTGCACTGAACTGAAATGGACAGCCTATCTAAAACATTTATGGACACTTTAAGTGATAAATTGTACATTGTTGATATTTACATGTTTGAATTGATTTAAATGTTTTGTTCATGTCTATGTTTTCGACCATTTAAATGTTGAATACAGTCAGATCACTTTTCTTCCTTTAAGTTGTTCTCAGTGTCTCATTCTGAGTGGAGGGTTTTTTCCTTCTTTAAGTTGAGTTACCACCGCCAGTCTCTTTACGATCCTAACTGAACCCAACAAGAGTAGATTCTGAAATATTGTTTTTCCTTGACTTTGTATGACAGATTAGTGTGGATTTGACTGATTTTTGACTACTCAGTTAAAAAGGGTGACAGACTCTTATAGAGGGGCTTTGAATGCTTTACAGTTCACAATAATCCTTATTTATTCACTGTCTAATAACCAGGTGCGTACATGCTTTTCTGTTTAAGTCAGCTTTCTTCTGGTTGGCTGTTCCTCATAAACAATAGGTTTGAACGGAATGTGGGCGGGGCTTTTCCCCTGAAATCCAAAGGTGCCGTCTGTCTAACAGAGCCACTCCACTTCCTGTTAATCTCACAAGAATGAAATGCAAAATGCCTGGAACAATTCTTCGTGACTGCTTTTAAGGCTCA